>NC_044601.1:20820525-22284108 GCF_901933205.1 Camarhynchus parvulus | reverse complement strand
ATTTAATAATACTTATTCCAGCAAAAGTGAAGAGAATGACTCAGATCCAAGCCCGCTGCCAAAGCCCTTGGGGCAGAGGGCGAGCGACTCCTCTGTCTCTCTTAGCAGAGATCCTGAGGGGGTGTGCCCCTCCGGTGGTAGCCCAGCCCAGATATCAGAGTCATTTTCTCCTGCCCATACTGGTGGGGATCCCAAAAATGTTGGTTGTTATAACAACAATTCTGCCAAGAACTTTAAAGTTAGCAAAAGTCCCAGAACAAAAAATCTCACTGAAACTGTCTGTTCTTCCAAGCCAGAAAAAGCAAGGAAGAAAAAGATCTCAGAGCCACCATTGATATTACCTGACTAGTCCCATATTAATCAAAATTTAGAAAAAGACTTTGATTCTCAGAAACTACTTCTTGCTTTACCTGTAAGATATGGTCGTCACAATGCTAACCCCAGATATGAGAGTCTCACTTATCATGATATAAAAGAATTACGTCAAGCTTTAAAAGAAAGCAGGTTTTCTTTTCCTGATTTTGATAACGTGTTGAAATGTGTTTTTAATTCATTCAATTTAGTTCCTGCAGATTGTCGAAATGTAGCTTCCCTGATTTTAACCAATTCACAGTATCTTTTATAACAATTACAATAGAAAAAACTCTGTTAGCACTGTGCTGTTAGACTTTGATGAACAAACTTGTTACTTTGCTTATGTTAAACCAAGTCATTTTTAAAAAAGAATTGTCATGTGAAAACATTCCAACTAAGACAGCTTTCTATATGACATAAGATCATGGTTATCATGATGTATATGATCTGTTAATGTCTTGTTGTACAAGTTTTTTCTTCAGTTTGACAAAAGTTTCCAAGATTCAAGATTCTACACTACATAGATGATTTGCTCACCGCAGCTCCACTGAAGACAAAAATAGAGCCAACCTGTACTAGTATTGTGACTGAAATCCAAGATGCTAGACTTGACATTTCTACAACAAAAACCCAAAGCTGCGACATCAGCTCTTCAAAGAAGATAAGCTCATTGCTGTGTTCCAGACAAGCCTTTCTTTTTGCAATTTTGAGAGAAAAGATGCAACTTTGTAGCCTCATTTTCCAGTAAGACCCTTCTGAAACAGATCCTTTGTTGATAATAGAATAGATTTTTCTTCCCTACAAGTTTCCAAAGACAATTTTCACAGCTTTAGAAATAATTGCACAAATTGTAATTAAAGCCAGAACCAGACTTTTAACTTTAGCAAGCCAAGAATTTGCAGTTATCTATTTGCCATTGAAAAAAATTACCTTGGTTAAGTAATGCAAAATTCTGATGATTTGCAGTGTGCATTGTTGAACTTCCCAGGTGTGTGTTCTATTCATTACACAGCTCACAAATTATTACAATCAAAATTGAGTTTTAGAGAGAAACCTAAATTGAGTGAAGAACCTTTAAATGCCATAACCCTCTTCACTGATGGTTCTGGCAAAAGCCATAAATCAGCTGTAACTTAGTTAAATCAAGAAACTAATGCTTGGGAATCAGACATTCCATTGGTAGAGGGATCGCCTCAAATTTTTAAACTTGCTGCTGTGGTTCAGGCTTTTCAGCTCTTTCCACAACCTTTCAATTTAATCACTGATTCTGCTTATGTTGCTAATGTAGTTAAGAGAATAGAAGGCTCAATTTTGAAAGATGTTAGTAATGATACTTTATACCATTAGCTTTCATGTCTTTATACAACTTTGCAATATAGAACTAACCTATATTTTGTTTCTCACATCAGGGCTCATTCTTCGCTTCCTAGATTTTTAGTAGAAAGAAATGTAAGAGCAAACAAACTGACAAAGGTTATTTCAAACACTTTGCCAAATATTTTTCAACAAGCAAAATTGAGTCATGCCTTTTTTTACCAAAACGCACAAGCACTGTTTCAAATTTCCAAAAATCAAGCTAAAGCAATAATTAGTGCTTGCCCTGACTGTCAGCTTGTGCAGCCTCCTGTTTCTACAGGAGCGGTCAACCCACAAGGTTTGCAAAGTCTGCAATTATGGCAAACAGATGTCACAAAATACCCTTCTTTTGGCAAATTCAAAAATATTCATGTTTCAGTGGACACGTTCTCTGGTGCAATTTTTGCTTCTCTTCACACAGGTGAAACAAGCAATCATGCCTGCCATCATTTTTTGCAAGCTTTTGCTTCATTGGTGTGCCCCAAGAAGTAAAAACTGACAATGGTCCCGCATATATATCTCAAAAATTGGCCACATTTTTAAAAGAATGGGGTGTTCGTCACATCTTTAGTATCCCTCACTCTCCCACAAGCCAAGCAATCATCGAGAGGACACATCAAACATTAAAATGCATTCTAGATCAACAGAGAGGGGGAGTAGAGGTCACACCACAGATAAGACTGAACAAAGCTTTGTATGTTTTTAATTTTTTAAACAGTTCGGTTGCAGAACCAGACCCACCGATTTTTAAGCATTTTTCAAATGGCTCTCAGGCAAAACTGAAAGAAAATCCTCCTGTCTTAATTAGAAACCCTGAATCTGGTCAAATTGAAGGTCCTTTCCGATTAATCACCTGGGGCAAAGGCTATGCTTCTATCTCTACAGGTGCTGGAATTAAGGGGGTTGCTGCCAAAAACGTCAAGCCATATCGCACCCCAGAATGTGTTGACAAGTCCAGAACCGAGGAAGCAAGTACGCAGACGTGAGCCAAGTGGAAGGATCCTGGGTCACACCTGGCGTTCCTTGTGCATCGCTGGAACCTACAAACTCTGATTTTTGTGTCAACGAATGTTATTTATAATTGTGTTAGTTGTATGTCAAATGATTGTTTAGTAAAGCTGACTTTTGGTAAAAGTGTAGGTTTTCTGCTTTTGTTAGGATATAGATCCTTTATTGGATCTTCAAGGGAAAATCTTTTTTAAGGCTACAATCAAGGTTTCAAAAATTGGTATATATGTGAGGATTTTGCCAAAATTTAGCTCATGAGCAGAATGGATCAAATGCAAGTTGTATGTTGGTTTTGGTGTGTGTTTTAATTGTTTTTTGTCGTGCAGATTTTCCTGTGGAACAGCTGAAAACGAATGTATGGGTGACCTTAGCCAAGGCAGCCGGCTCAGATACTATATGTTTGTCTAATTCAGAACCAGAAAAGCCTTTCTCAACCTGTCTGGTTGGTGTGCCAGTAAAAGAGTTGCCTTTGGTCAAAAAAGCAATCCAATGGTAAGCCAGGTCAAATTGTCAATGAGAATGATCCCACACTGAATTGGAACGTTTGGGCCAAAAACTTTCCAGAGCTGCATCTGAACCCCAAGAATTGGAAATCCTTGGTTCTTTAACCATGGATTTTTGCTTTACCTTTACCTCTAGTAGTTGGCGAAAAGGTGACCCTCCAAAATACAATGTTACTCCTTATTATTTTGCATACAGAAATTTAAGTTTTTAGTGTAATTCTTCAAACAGTTGGGATTTGCTTTCCGAGGCTGACCAATATCCAAGACAATTGCCCAAGGGATATTGGTTCATTTGTGGAGATAGGGCGTGGCAAGGCATTCCAGCACACCTTGAAGGTGGCCCATGTAGCATTAGAATGCTCACTGTGATTGCGCCCACAGCCAAAGAGGTCATGAAAAAGAAACAAAGGCGAGCAAGATCTGTTCGTCATTATGATGAGAACTGTAGAAGTGATTTCATGCCTTGGAAAGCAACAAGAAGGGTTTCCGCAAGTATATTTTACCCCAATGGACTTCAGCAGTGGCACTGAAACAATTAGATCGGGTTGGATGTTGGTTGAGTAAACAAACAAATGCCACGTCCTCTGCAATTAGTGATATGTTAACCGATGTTGATAGTGTTAGACATGCTGCTCTTCAAAATAGAGCAGCAATCGATTTTCTTTTACTAGCACAAAGACACGGTTGTGAGGAATTTGAAGGATTGTGTTGTATGAATTTGTCAGATCATTCTGAATCCATTCACAAAAGTATACAAAAATTGAAAGATTTAACAGCCCAAATTAAAGAAGATAGCGAATCCTAGATAGATGACTTGTTCCAAGGATGGAGCGTTGCACCTTGGCTAAGGCAACTCTGCAAGATAGGTCTCTATGTATTGGGTGTTCTGGTTGTGATTTTAATAGTGATCCCCTGCATACTTCATTGTGTGCGTCGAATGATGAACAAAACAGTCAGAGAAATTTTTGTTATACAGGAAAGAGAATTAGGAAGTGGAATCACAGAAAGTGTTTGAAATCTCACTGAAAATGTAGATGAAGGTATAGAAATGGAAGAGGGTTTTGAATTAAGACCCTGGAATCGACAAGAGTTTTTTGAACAATGACTTATAACTATTGTCAGATGTGATTTCTATCTTTTACACTGACTGGGCCTTCTCAGCATTAATTTGCTGTGTTGTAAGATAGCAATGCTCAGAAGCACCAAGAACAGGTCTTAAGCAGAGAGTAAGCAAAAATATTATAGTATGGCTATGAAACGCAAGTAGTAAGCGACAAGGTTTTGAAGGTTTCTTTTTAGGTCAAGAGAGAGGGGGAAATGTAGGAATCCATAAAGTTAGAGGGTTTCAGGTTTGTGGGAAAACAGTCAGGCCTCAGCTATGACAGAATTGTTAATATTGCTGATGCATCTTGTTAGCTGCAGGAAGACGTGAGGAATAGAACAATAGACTTATGTCTAGTGTTTCGAAATAGCTTTCTAAGTTGCAAAAAGTTTCTAGATGCAAGGTTGAATTTTATGAATAAGGTTTTATGCTTTGTCTTCTTATGAATGAACAAGCAAGCATTGTTTTAACCCAAGCTACGTGTACTTATGTTGATTGGTTAGAATCACTGTCAAGATACTTTTGCTCTGTGTAATTGGCTAAGATGAGTATTTGGTATCTTGTAACAGCAAAATTGTTTGGCTTGCTGCCTGGATGCGAACTGTCACGATCTTTCCATAGACAAAACCATGTCTTATACAGATTCTGGAAAATAAACAGTTCCCGACGCATCCATCAGTGGTCCCGTCCTGTTCGTGTCTGTATGTAGCTAGCCGGCGCACATCTGAATTTTCATTTGGGTGGTGTGTTTTACTTGTGTCTCTACTGTTCAGTGCTGACTGGAGAAACACCTTTTCCTCTTACCTGTCAGTGTAATAAAGCCTTCATCCTCTGTGTCTCGACACATGGAGAATTGAATCCTAACTGAAACTTAGCAGATTGAAAAGTACACAAATTATTGCTTTATTCAAATCCAAATTCCATTTTATATGGCTCAGGATTTTCTTTTTTTTTCCTAGTAACTTCTCTTACAAATGTCATAATTGCTGCTAAAAACCATGAACATGTACAATTTAGTTTTGCATTTACATATGATGAATGACAAAGGCAGACCAAAGGAAAGTACCAAAAATTAGAATAAAAGAAAATCAAGGTAGTTTCACTCCCTTTTATGCCCTTGTTGCTCCCAATATTGGCTCGATACATTCTTAAGTACACCCTATTCTGCTTCCTTTTGATTGGTATATAAATACATGACAGGAAAAGTGGTTTCCCAGGCTTTTATAAATGAAAACTTTACCCATAAAGATTTTTGGATTTTCACCTTTCCTTTCCTTTCCTTTCCTTTCCTTTCCTTTCCTTTCCTTTCCTTTCCTTTCCTTTCCTTTCCTTTCCTTTCCTTTCCTTTCCTTTCCTTTCCTTTCCTTTCCTTTCCTTTCCTTTCCTTTCCTTTCCTTTCCTTTCCTTTCCTTTCCTTTCCTTTCCTTTCCTTTCCTTTCCTTTCCTTTTCTTTTCTTTCCTTTCCTTTCCTTTCCTTTCCTTTCCTTTCCTTTCCTTTTCCTTTCCTTTTCCTTTCCTTTCCTTTCCTTTCCTTTCCTTTTTTCTTTTTTTTTTTTTCTTTTTTTTCTTTTCTTTTTTTTTTCTTTTTTTCTTTTCTTTTCTTTTCTTTTCTTTTCTTTTCTTTTCATAATGCATGACTTAATAGAAAACTAATGAGAAGAATCTATTTCATCAGTGTTGGAAGCCAACTTGATGGGGTGAAGTCTGGGAGCTCCCTTTGCTGATTCTGGAGAGCAAACAGGACTCGTGTGTATCCATATCATTTAATTTCAGTCTTTACTTCAAAATTCTTTCTTTTTTTTTTAACTGATATTTAGGCATAGATTAGGTTCCTCAGGTGGTGGGCTACAAGGAAGAATTTCCTTCTGCCACAGGAGTCAGTGCTCCTGCTGCCCCACCTTCTCCCCCTCCTTCCCCTGCCGCATGGTGGAACCTCTGGAACCGCTGTGCCAAGGACGAGCCCAACTGCCCAACGGCCACAAACTGCCCAACTGCCCAACGGCTGCCGTGCTGTGCCTGTCACCCTGTGGCCCCACTGCTCCTGCAGCACTCTAGGGCTGTGTTTGCTCTCACATCTCTCTGGGTGTTGACAAAGTTCGTGTCTTCAATAGAAAGGTCTCAGCATGGACCATAGGAAGGTACTTGTAGACTTTTAACTAAAGAGGAGAGCTTTCCTCTACACATTGAATGTTTAACTAATTGCAAGCACTGCATAATTTTAAGATGGCAATCTTGTAATTGCTCAAATGAGAAAAGCTTTTCATCTGTTCTTTCACCTAGAATAAAAATGATGGAGAGAAGGAAGAGGAGTTTTTAGTGCAAAACTGTGCTCCAACTCTTGAGTCACCTTCTGCTGTAGCTGTAGCAGAGCATAGTAACCATCAATCCACTGTCATTGTCTCTAGGAGTCTGCCACCAAATCAAGAAGGGAAACAAAGCATCACAAGTGAAATGCATGGCATGGCAGAGGCACAGAATACTGCAGGGCAGATGCAAGATCTCCACTCTCACCAAAATATTTCTTCAAAAGGTTTTGATGCCAGTGTCAGCTCCAGTAGTGGTAATCAATCAGAGCCAGAGCATGCTGAAAATGGTAAAGGAAAGGGTAAAAAGAACTGTCTTCAACCTAAGCAACTTTCATTTTACCATTGCACATGTATCTTCATTCTGTTATAGTTTTCTGCTGGGAAGTGAATTTTTGTAGGAAATAGTAGCCGACTCTCTACTTCAAATGTGTGGAAATGGTGCAATCATCTAGTGAAAAAAAATACAACTGCCAGGAAGTTTCTTGGCCTTTTGTTAGGAATTGTGATGGATTCAATGAGGAAAAAGTATATAAGAATGATGTTTTATACTGGACTTGAAAACAAAGGCCCAGAACAATCTGTAATAGAGTGTGTAAGGAATATTTCTTGTAGCAAGATGAAAGCATTTTGAGTGCCCTGCTTATAAGTAGAAGATGCTGTTTCTTGCATAAAACTTTATTCTCTGTAAGCCATTTAATTTGTGGGAGAAAGTGCCAGTTATTGCATGTTTGGGAAACCATTGCCCCTTGTGAAGTTAATGTTCTGAAAAATGGAAGTCAAGCTGATATCAAACATTGACCTTCTTAGCTGGGTTTCACATTCATGTGATTTTGAGATTCATCCTGAGACCACCAAAGAGAAGAGGATAATAAACACAGACAACATTTGTGCACATGATGTCAGTGTACTGCTGCCTGCATTTTATCTGTTGGCAAGGCTGGATCCAAAAGGTTTTTTATATGAAAGTGACTGGCTTTTTTGCAGTTCATCAGAAATACAGGTGCTTTCACTGTGCTGTAGTGCCTGAAAAATTTTTAACACTGAGGAAGAAAATGCTTGTCTGACTATACTCCTTGTTTTTTTCATTGCAACAGACTTCAGTTAACAATTAACTGAATTTCCTCAAAATGCCCTTAAGGTGTGTTACTATAATTCATCTGGAAATGTTGTTCTAAAAGAATGCAACAAAATGTGTTTCGTTCAACAAAGGTGAGAGTTTGAACGAGGTCAATAGGCAGCCCTCAAAAAATATATCTCTATTGATTTGTTAATCACAGATGTACATACTTTGAGAAAAATGCAGAGAAATGCAGGCTTTTTTTTAATTGTTGTTGTTGTTATTTCCATTTCTTTCTACTTTTGGGGGTCTTTTTGCTCCTTTATAGTGTTTAGAGGCCAAAACAATCTTCAAAATGCTCAGGGAAGAGACAGCTCCTCCAAAAAGCAGAAAACAAGCCTCAAAACATCTGTGAACATCAAAAAGAAGAATAAAAGTAGTAAGTACAGCAGCTCAGTGTGAAATAAAATGTGTGAAAGTACCATGTCATTTGTTTGAAATTAATATTAAAAAAGGTGAATAGGAGCTAGGACGTAATAATCAGTCTTGCAAAGTCTTTTAAAGACTATATAGCTCCATAAGTAGAAACATGTGGATAATTTTGACACCTACATGAACACATTACAATGCCTCTTTGCCTTATTTTCTGATGCAGGCAATTTATTTATGGCTGTGATTCTAAAGCAGTAAGTGCACTGCTGTCGTGATCCAGTTGGAGAGTAGAGTGGACTATGGCTATATGAACCTTGAGCAGCTGGATCGTATTCAAGACTCTCCTTCCAGGAAGTGTGTCCCTACCCTACCTCCTTATGTTCACACACACACACATTCAGTTAAATACCTGCCAGTTTTTGGGATGGATTGTGGAGCCACAGTCTCCTACTTTTATCAACCTTCTAGGTCTGTAGGACTTTGGTTCCCATAAATCCACAGAACAGATCTGAGTCTACGTGCACAACAACTAACTGGCCGGTGTTTCCAGTGCAAGGTTTCCCTTTCCCAGCATGCCAGAATTAGAGGGGCCCCATTACAGACCTGGTTTGCGGTCCTGTACCTGGGCACCCGTGGTGCAGAAAGCTGTGCACCAAGCTGCTGCACCAGGATGGATTCTGTCATGTTAGAGTGAGACAGCTCCTGGTAAGCTTTGGGTTGGGTGGGAAAGTTGCTTTGTTTTGTAACAATCTACCTTCCCACAGGAAAATGTGGGCAAAGTGGAGAGAGGGAGTCTGATCTAAAAGAACATGATAGTCATTTGCCCAAAGGTTGCAAATGGAGTTTTCAAGCGTGTAAGTATCTTTGAAACATGCCTCTTGTGGTCTTGTGGTATACTCTAAGAAGGTTTTTGGAATTTTCTGGTTTTGAGGATTTTTTACTTCTAAAATCACTCCATCCCCAGTTTGCTTAATTTTGCCATATATCCTGATAGTTTTCCTTTCTTGCTGTTTTACTCCTTGTTATCTGTTTCTTGCTCAGCCTCTAAGATTTTAAATTTTTTAATCTTCCCCTTCCTTTTTGCCATAATGAACCAGGACTTGTTTAGTATTTCTTGTAAGAAGAAGTTTCAGTGTGTTTGTGTCAGACAAGATAGTGATAATAAACAGCAGTTGCTGTTTCTTAGCTTTGCTGCCTGCTGCCTCAAAGCACATCCCTAAGATTTGAATACCTCCCCCTTCATTGAAGCCTCAGAAGGCTTGGGAACTCCTGCAATGCAATAATTAACAGAAATTGTTTAACTTGCAGCTGACTTGCAAAATTTGAGTAGCACCGAGCGCATAACAGTTCTCCAAGCAAAAATGCAGGAAATCCGGAAACGCTACCGGTTGTTGAAAGCTGAATTGGCTGCCATTGACCGGACAAAGCGTTTAAAGAAAAAAAAGGAGCTGGAAAGTAAGTGCTGGGAACTAAAATATACCTTTAGAGAGCTAACTTGCATGTCATCTTACTAAGGTTTTAACAAGAATTGGGTAATCATTAGGGAGATTACTGCTATTAGTGTGTTTATGCTTACTGTTTTTCTGAAAACAGTGGATACAGTTATTTTATGACCTTTAGAAGGTCCGGATCAGATACCCAATGATGGTGTAAGGGGAGAAACATGAACAAGGCAGTCAATCTAGTTAATTCTGCTATGGCAGAACTATTTTATACAAGAAACAATACACAGAAAATAAACTTTTCTAAGCAGCAAAGAAAGAATGGTTTTTAATAACTTCTCATTTTTTGTCAAGTTAGATACATTTCCTGTAGCATTGCCTGTGTGCCTACTTAGTGCTTTCCACTTAGGATTAGGGATTTATTTCAAGAGTGTAAGGGACACAATCAATAAAATGTCTAATTTTTCTGAAGCTGCCACATGTCTTACTGCAGGAAATGTTCTAGTGTGCCTTGTGCCAAGAGTGTTAAAAGGATAATTTTCTCCATGTCTTGTTCATGCATGCATTTAAGAGTTCACTGAGTACACGAAGAATGAGTGAAATCACAGTAAGATTTTATGGCGGCAGCTATTGCAAGGGAACTGCAGATGCTACTTGGTTGCCAGAGGAGATACAGATTCAGTGGTGGGACAGGGTCCTATCTGTGCCAACTCCCAGAGGAAAGAAAGAGAATAGATGACTTGCAGGTGGGTCAGGAATAAGTTCTGGCATCTTGTGGCTGGACTCTTGACCTGCATGGCTGGTCAGTCAGGGCTTTGAGGGGCTACAGTGCCAAAACTGGGGGAAAGAGGTGCTTTTTTTTCCATCGCTAGGCATTAAATACTGAAATCAGTACATATGTCCTCATTTTAGCCAGGAGAGGGTTCATCTTTTGCAGTAGCCAGGAGAAAGCATGTCTAGGTTATTCCATACTGCCTCACAACACTGCCAGAAGCAGGGAAAAGGGACTCTGCTCTGGAGAGAAGGAGTTCTTCTGGTCAAGAAAATGTGGCAAAGGGAGCTGTCTAATATTGTTTATTATCCAGGTTGGTTTTTTTTTTCCATGTGAATTGTTTCTTTTGTTATACCCTCTGACATTAGTGTTGTTGCTGTTACCATTTGGTATCTCATTGCTGTTTCAAGTAAGTTGTTCTTATCTTAACCAATGCCCATTACCCTTCATGCCTCTGTTGCGGTGCGATGTAATAGCCTGCTTCAGCTATCCCAGTTCCTTCCCCAGGTGCGCCAACAACCTCTCCCTTCCCCTCCCTTGCCTCCTTGCTGAGAGCTGTTCATCAATCTTGGCATTCCAGAATGGCGTCCAGTGGTTGGCAGAGTTCAAAAGATGCCTCTCAGCCCTGGGGACATTGGGCCATCCAGGTGTCATTTGTCCCCTGAGACTTCCCCCCACTACCTCGTTGGTGGGATCTCTACCCCTTCCCTCCCCCTCTCCCCAGGGTTAAAAGACACAGCAACTACACAGTTCAGGGTTCTGTTGGAGCTGTTGCCATATTCAAAGGCCCGTGTGCCAGGAATAAAGCTCTGGATCCAAACCCTCCAGCAGAACCCGACTCCTTTTTCCTTCGCCTCGCCTAAAGCCTCTCCGCCAGAGGAAAACCAAGCTCCTGCAAGCCTGGACTTGTCCCAAGTGCCCGGCTGCAGCATCCAGCTAGCCAAAGGTGTCTGTGAGGTGAAACCACCACAGCTGCCGCCTTTGGTCAAGCAGCAAGGGCCAGATGAGCCCAGGCACGTTCCATCTGGCAATTTTGGTATTTCATTCCAATATGCCTCCAATACTCCTCTCCAGCATGCTGCAGCGGCCTGGGGGAGCAAGAGAGAACAGTGTGTATTTTAGTAAAGTCTCAGTGGGGGCACTGAACTGGAGAGTATCATTACTAAACCACAAAAGCCTTATTTGTCTCCCTGTGTAGGGCTTGAAGGGTTGAGATAATAACAGATCTGGCCAGTGTGAACTGGAAACTATTTGATCTAAGCATTAGTTGTATTAGGTACAGAGCCAGTGGTCACAATGCTGCTTGGTCTACTCATGTGGGTGTGCTACCTAACCCCGTGGTGAGTGGACCCTGACTGCATGGCAGACTTCCACCAAAGCCTCTCTATCATCCTCTCTGCAGCTAGACAGGAGAGAGAAAATAAAACAAAGGGTTCATGAGCTGAGGACCAGGAGAGATCACTCACCAAATACTGTCACAGGCAAAACCAGCTAGAATTAGGGATATTAATTGAATTCATTACTAACAAAATCAGAGAAGGATAACAAGAAATAAAACAAAAATACCTTCCCCCCACCTCTTCTACCTTCCCAGCTCTACCTCCTTCCCTTCAGCATCACAGGGAGACAGGGGATGGACAGTCAGTTAGTTCATTGTGTGTTTCTGCTGCTGCTCAGGGAGAGGCATCCTTCTCCTGCTCCAGCATGGGGTCCCTCCCGCTGGAGACAGTTCTCCATGAACTCCTCCAATGTGAGTCTATCCTGTCGGCAACAGCTCTTCACAAACTGCTGCAACAGGGATTACTCTTCCACTCTGTGCTTCAAGAACAGGCTGCTCCAACATGAATCCTCCAAAGGGTCACAAGTCCTACCAGGAAATCTGCTGCAGCATGGGCTTCTCTCTCCACGGGTCTGCAGGTCTCTGCCAGGAACCTGCTTCAGCACAGGCCTCCCATGAATTCACAGCCTCTTCTTGGCATTCACCTGAGCCTGGCTCTCCTCCGCAGACTGCAGGTGGATCACAACTCCCCACCTCCCTCCCCACTTACCTTGGTGTCTGCAGAGTTGTTCCTCTCAAATATTCTTCTGCTCTTCTCTGGCCACAGTTGCATCTGTGCAAAAACATTTTTTTGCCTTCGTCTTGAATATGTTGTTGCAGAGGCATTACCGTAATTTCTGATTGGCCCAGCCTTGCCTAGTGACACATCTGTCCTGGATCTAGCTGGCATTGGCTCTGCCAGTCAGTGAGGAAGGTTCCAGCAGCCTCTCACAGAAGCCATCCCTGTATCCCCCCCAGTACCAAAATCTGGCCAATAGAAACTAAATACATTTCCATATATGTACTGTGTGCCCATTTCTTTTTCGAAGCATGGAGAGGGATTAGGATTGCTCTGTTGCACTGTCTGATATCAGCTCATAACATGATAATATCAAGGGTCATTTGGGATGTGGGTTCAGTGTTGCCCTCCTACCCTTAACTAAGGTGCTACCCTTGGGAGCCAATTATTAAAAGCATCCAGTCTATGGGGAAGAAAGAGAGGAAAGAGGAGGATAATTTTCCCCAACCTTTCACTTCCTTTTACCCTTTCATGCCTATTACAACAGCTTTTAAGAATTCTGAATTCCATTTAGATGTTAAGGAAAGTATGTTCTTTTTGCTAAGTCTGCTAGGTCTCCTCATTGCAGTGCACACCATATTTAGAGCCAAGAAAGATTTCTAGGGAGTTTACTCAGAGATCTGCCCTGAACTGGGATAGTAATGAGTGGCATGGAATGTAGGAGTACACGAGCCAGTGTTGGGAGGACTTCTCCAATAGTTCAGCAGTTCACCTGTGAACAACTACATCACTTTAACAACCTGATAAAGTGATGAAATATGTCAAAGAAAAATGCTGTAGTAGCTCCAGAGAGGCACAAACTTACATAACATGTTCTGTCCTGGCTACTGTTTACTGGACACTGCTCAAGAGTAGACATCACTCCCAGGAGTAGAGAAAGAAAGCAGACCAGCAGGCACCATGGCCACTGAAACTGCTGCTGAACCAGAGGAACAACCAGTAGCAGTCAACCCTATACAGAAAAAGAAATCCAACATGTAATCAGTTGACTGCATGAGGGATGAAGAGGAAGCAGAGCCCTCAAAACAAGAGGAAGAGGCAGGGCCGGAGATTGTCACCCAATCCCAATCCTCAAGTGAGCTCTGAGATATACAAATAGATTTCAACCTTTAGTCAGGAGAGCTCCTGGTGACCTGGCTGCTCTAATTCTGGAATGTCATGGCCCATGATATGAAACTGGATGGCAGTGAAGCCAAGCAGCTGGGATCTCAGTCCTGGAATATGGGCATTGACAAGATGATTGGGAAGAGCGCAGGAACTCTCAGCCACTGGAGACAGTTTGTGTCAAGTGTGAGGGAAAGGTATTCTCTCAAGGATGATCTTACCTGATCTCTCAGAGGACCCTTTGCTGTGGGACTGCTGAGGGTTGAAGAACAACAGGTACTGAAGAACAACCTTCAACAGTTGGCAATATCACACCAACCAGGACTCTGTAACCCTCATCCAGGAGATTATTTGAGAGCTGGAGAGCCAGGGAGTGGTCAGCAAGATTCGCTGGCCCTTTACTAGTCCTATATGGCCAATGTGTAAGCCCAGTGGAGAGTGGAGACTGACAATAGACTGTTGCCCCAGGGGTGGAAACACAGCCCCACTATTTGCCATGGGCTGATCCAGGCTGCACTAGAAAAGGGCGAGGCTCCAGAACACTTGCAGTACATCAATGATATTGTAGGGGCAACACAGCAAAGGAGGTTCTTGAGAAAGGGGAGAAGAAAATCCAGATCCTCCTGAAGGCTGGTTTTGCCATAACGCAAAGCAAACTCAAGGGATCTGCCTAGGAAATTCAGCTTTTAGAAGTAAAATGGCAAGAGGGATGTCATCAGCTTCCAAGGGATGTGGTAAACAAACAAGCAGCTATGTACCCACCAACCAGCAGAAAGCAAGAACAGGTCCTCCTAGCCTCTACAGGTTTCTGGAGGATCATGTTACAGATTACAGTCAGATTGTAAACCCTTTCAATATTATGTGACACAGAAGAAGAATAATTTTAAGTGGGGTCCTGAACAATAACAGGCTTTTGAACGATCTAAACAGGAGATTCTTCATGCAGTAACCTTTGGGCCAGTCAGGATAGGAGCACATGTGAAAAATTTGCTCTACAATGCAGATAGGGAGAATGGTCTTTCCTGAAGTCTCTGGCAAAAAGTACCCAGGGAGACTTCAGGATGACCAGTGGGGTTCTGGACTCAGAGATACAAGAGATCTAAGGCATGATATACGCCACCTGAAAAAGAGATCCTGGCAGCTTATGAAGGGTTTTGAGGTGCTTGGGAAGTGATTGGCACCTAAGCACAGCTCCTCCTGGCACACTGACTGCCAGTGCTGGGCTGGATGTTCAAAAGTCAGTCCCTGCCACACATCATGGCACTGATGCTACATGGAGTAAGTGAATTGTGATGATCACTCAGCAAACTCAATAGGAAATACCAATCACCCAGGAATCTTGGAAATCAAGGATGCCAAACATTTTGGACCATCATCAGAGGAGGAGGACGAAAAGGTGACGTACTGAGGAGGCTCCATCATATAATCAGCTACCAGAAAAAGGAAAATGGCCTCACCATTGACAGTTCCTGCTGTACTGTTGCAGCGTGATGTCATGGTTTGCCTCAGATATCCCAGGTTCCTCCCTGATAATTCCGTGCCAGGTGTGTCAATCATCCCTCCTTTCCACATCCTGACCCCTGCTGAGCGCTGTCTGTCAATCCTGGCATTCCAGAAGGGCGTCCAGTGATTGGCAGAGTTCAAAAGATACCTCCCCCCTGGAGGACATTGGGCCATCCAGGTGTCATTTGTCCCTTAAGACTTCCCCCCCTACTTGGTTGGTGGGATCCCTACCCCTTCCCTCCCCCTCTCCCCGGGGTTAAAAGGAAGAACAACCACACGGTTCAGGGGGTTTTGTTGGAGCTGTTGCTGGGTTCGGAGGCCTGTGGGCCAGGAATAAAGCTCTGGATCACAACCTTCCAGCAGAACCTGACTCCTTTTCCTTCACCATCGCCTTGAAGCTTCTCTGCCAAAGGTAAACCTGAGCTCCTGCAAGCCTGGACTTGCCTCCAAGCGCCCAGCTGCAGCATCCAGCTAGCCAAAGGTGTCTTTGAGGTGAAACCACCACAGTTGCTGCCTTTTGCTCAAGCAGCAAGGGCCAGACAAGGTCAGGCACGTCCCATCCAGTTATATTGGTATTATTCCAATACCGTATCTTGGAGATAAATCAAAAATAGGAAGCTGCTATATGGAGTGCTACATGGCAAGTTGCAGAAGCTACTACAGGACAAGGTGGATCACGTCAATTTGCAGACCTGAAAGCCATCCAGATGGCTTTAGATATCACTAAACAAGAGAAATGGCCAGCACCCTTCCTCTGCACTGACTACTGAACACTAGCAAATACTCTGCAAGAATGGTTGGATCAATGGAAAAACTTAAGTTCGTAGAAGAGAGGTTAACCTGTCTGGGCTGCTGAAGATTGACAAGACATCACTGCTTGGAGAGAAAAGCTGGCTGTAAAAGCACATCACATAGGTGTGCTTTTACATGCAGCTGTGAGCTGGGCTACTGAAGAACATCACAACAATGGACAGGTGGATTGGGTTGCCAAGATCAAAGTGTCTCAGGTGGATGTGAACTGGGAACATAAGGGTGAATTATTTCTGGCTCAATGGGCCCATGATGCTTCAGGGCATCAGAGAAGAGATGCAACAATACAGACAGGCTCGGGACTGAGGGGTGGACTTAACCATGGACACTATTTCCCAGATTATCCTTTGCTGTGAATCATGCACTGCAATCAAGCAGGCCAAGTAAAGCCTCTGTGATATGGGGAACAATGCCCAAAATACAAATATGGGGAGGCCTGGCTAGTTAGACTGCACTTCCACAAACCAGCACAGGCAAGCGCTATGTGCTGGCAGGGGTGGAATCCACCACGGGATGGCTGGAAGATGTACCCTGTGCCCAAACACCATCTTGGGTCTTGAAAAGCAAGGCCTGTAGTGACATGGAACCCCAGAAAGAGCTGAGTCAGACAATGGGATTAATTTCAAAAGTAGTCTCATAGACCCCTGGGCCAGAGAGCACTGCAGTATTGAGTAGGTATCATATTTCTTACTGTGCATCAGCCTCTGGCATGGTCAAAAACTGTGCACAGTTTGGGAGAGCCTCAGTGGGGCACTGAACTGAGGAGTACCATTCTTACATCATGACAATATACCAGTGCTTACTGAATGGAAAAACATTTTAACTGCTTATTTATAAATCCTTATAACTTGTGTTTTCCTCTTCCTGTGCAGGGGCTGCTGCCACATCAATTTCTTCACCAAATGGAATGCCAGGGGAATGCAGGTGACAGAAGGACTTGCCACATCCCTTTGCACTTAATGGCTCCTGCAGGCCACTCTTTTGAATCAGTGCTGAAAAAAAAATGAGGATCCATTAAAAGAAGCACACAAAACCAACCAACCAACCAACCAACCACCTAAACCAAATACTCACGAATGTTAACAGGTTTGAATTAGATTTAAAAAGGTTACTCTGGGTTTTGAGAACCCATTAATTGGAATAAAACTGCAGTACTTTGCCATATTTAAATGTATTTTTAAATTTTGATTAAATACATTATTAAAAAAAGAAAACAGCTAACAAATTAAGTATCAGTATTAAGTACTGATGTATGAAGATTGCATTCAATCTGCTTGAAGTATTTTTTCATAATGGATTAAACAGGTATATTTTTGTCTTTTCTTGTAACTGTTTTCCTGTGAAAACAACAAATACTTCATTTGTAATGCTTATTTTGCGCTTCTAGAAGGCTTCAAGAGAATGTGACCTTATAAGTTTATAGAAAAAAGTCATGAAAGATATATTAGGTTTTGCAGAAAATTGAAAGCTATTCAATATATTGTACAAATATAAGCAAGGACTTCTGAAATAAAATTGCACAGTTTTTGAATTCCTGATTTTGTTTCTAACAGTTTAATTAACCAACCATAGTGTCTTCATGAAAAGGACATCAAGCTGCAGAATCTGTTGATAAATTATTAATTCAGATTCATTCTCTCTTTTAGCAGAAAGCAAAAGTGTGGCCCAGCATTAGTGCAGCACCTGTCAAAACAAAGCTGAATTTTGATTCCTGTTCATTATGGTAGTTTGAAAATGTCAAAGCAAGCTCCTGAAAATATTTGCTGACTCGTTGAATCAACTGCCTCGAGGTCAGATTCGTTGGAATTGAAGCTGGAATAAATATTCTAGTGTTCTCTGCTTACATTGTGTCTGACTGTATTTTAAGTGACCAAAATATTGCTACACCTGCAAAATGACGCATTACTGATGAGACTGCTAAATTACTATGATAAGCTTTGGAAGCACTGACTGTGTTAAGAATTACCAGTGACCTGGGACAGACAGGAATCATTGTAATAATTTCAGTGAGGATATTATACCCAAAACAGAATGAGCAAGTATTCTCAGAAGGGAACTTTCTCCATACTAAGACAGCCAGGTAGTAGAACTAAAGATCACTGCAACCAGTGCTATCCTATAGAAAAACAGAAAGCAACGCAAACATAAATCTGAAGAGAATCACTACTGTGCATATCATAACCACAAAGTTATTTAACAATTACCTTGCCCTAAGCTTAAAGCCTCATTCAGTTTTCCATCTTTTTAAAGTCTAAGGTTATTATTTTAAATTACCTACATGTGGTGCCACCCTGAATAGTATTCTGGAGAAGATCAGTGTCCACAAGAAGGCAGTGCAGTATCATTAAGTGCTTGGATTTCTAGGGGAGGAACAAAAACTACCACTACTTACTTACTGACTGGACAAGCTTATTAGCTGCACTTCCAAAGCAACAGGCTACAGGAATAATGAATGCAAAGCAAACTAGATGCACCTGGAATACTTTGTATTCTCAGCTGACAGTGGAAAAATGTTTCATCTTAGAAAGGACTAACAGTGTTTTGCATGCACAAACCGTTTTTAGGAGGATCTCTGCAGACCTGAGTCAGGAATTAAAATGTCTTCTGAAAGTCTTACTCCTTCTGGAGTGAGTAGAACAAAACACAGCTAATCAAGCAAAAACTGAGGCAGTGTCAAGTTGTTTGGGTTTTTTCAAGGCAACAAACAAGATGTTTATGCTGTCAGAGTAACAGCTGCTTTTGAGTCAAGATCTACTCTTCTCTCAGAAGCATGACTGTTTTCAAAACACTGAGTGAAGTAGAAATCAAGTGCATACAAACTGGACAGCTGGAACAAAACCAAAATTTTATTCAACAATAGCCCAACACAGTAGTTCTGATTGGACTAGAAATCTTTGAAGTGTTCTCATTTCTTGTGAAAAGACTTGACTTATTTCTAGGAAAGTGTTTGAGGCAAACACCCACAGATGATGCTTCAATCAAATCTAAGTTTTTAAAAAAAGTATCTTTTTTTAATGCATGTATTTAAAAAAGCTGAAGGAAGAAATGGAGACAGAAAGGAAAAAAGCAAACATATTCAGGGAGTAATGGTATAGATTGCCAAGGCACAATCCAAACACAGATCACTTATTCAGAACATGTGAGCCAGAAGCCGCATTATCCCTGTGAGAGAGGAGGGACTCCCTCTCCCTTTTAATAGGCTACAGCAAGAGATTGTCACTGCTTTGTGAGCTCACACTCAGCTAGCAGAACGCAGCTTTTTTTCTGTCAGATTAAGGCAGAAAGATCTAGTAAAGCAGCTTCCTTCCAGAATCTTGCTCTTGAGCCCCCTTCTTCAACTCATCTCACTTCTGGTCATGGGAAGGAAAAGCACGTCCTCTCCACATGAGCCTATGCTGCATCCACCTTGTCTACAGTGACAGCAGACACCTGTGATTCCTCTGCAAAGACATTTACATATAGAAGCCAGCTGAGAGGTGTACTATGGAAGCATAAGCTACACCGGGAGCATGGCATCATAACAAAACAGCAATTACTTACAGAAATTATCCTAAAATAGTAGCTTGCAGTATCTGTCACACTTTTAGATCACAGGAGAACAGACGGACACACAAGACTCCTGTTTACTCTAAAATGAGTGCTCCAAACTACGCAAGCAGCCACAGGCACCTCCCAATATCAGTACACATGGCATCATTGAGTGGTGAAAGCAAGAGTGACCACTGACACCAGTGAGAAGTTTTAACACCAGCCTTGGGGATTTTTAGCCCCAGAACATGAAACAGGTCGAGTTCTGTCTGTTCTCACTTGCCAAATGCCATTGCAGGGCCTCTGCTGTAAGGAAGGATATCAGCCGACAAAATGGTCCACAAGAGCTGAACCTCAAGGCCAGCAGAACCAAACGCTGCTGAGCATCGAACAGATGCAGCCAGTCTGAAGGGCTTTCAGAACTCTACAGAACTCTGACAGGTTTCCAGTGACAGCCTTCAAACAAAACATCCAGCTCAGTATCTGTGTGTATGCCAAACCACAGCAACATCCTGGCTCATGACTTGTGTATTATACAAACTTGGGCCAGAAACAAATGCAACAGATGTAGAAAAAATGATGACTGATGGCAACCGAAACATGACTGTCATTTTTCTACTCCATTAAGTAGTTATACAATTACCAAACTTGTGCACTCACATAACCGAACACAGTAACCAATGAAGAAAAAGCCTTTTATTCAGAAGAGATTCAGATGCCTTTACAAGAAAGTCATGATTTCAACTTAAAAAAACAACATTACCACCAGCACTCTTCCTTAAGAGTTGTCTTTTGTACGTCAATTGTGTAAACAAAGCAAACAATCCATACCCAAACATTTCTACTCCAAAATCTCTATTTAGATTTTGCATATATATATAAAAAGTACATATGAATATCATGTCTTCATACTTCAGGTCCTTCTCCTCCAGGAACCAGCTATAAAAGTACAAGACATTTTTGCATTAGTTCCATAGAGTTAAGCTTTACAAACCCATACACAACAGCTCTTACTTTACAACAAACATTTCAGGACATGGAGACTTCATGCTAGACCACAAAAGTGGCTTTCACTCTCCCAACAGATGAAGTCAGTTATTGCCAGAGACACACAAACCAAAAAGGCAGCAGGGAGTAAATCAGCATAGCACCTCCTTGTGAAGAAAGCAAAGAACTGAAGAACAGAAAAAGAAATACAAAAGACAAAACATGAGGGAAAAAAAAATATTAACCACTACTTTTACTGGTATCTTTTTCATTATCAGCTGAGCACTTCCAAAGTGAAAGCGCTTCACTGGTTTTGGGGTCAAAATAAGAAAAAGTCTAAATCATGGACTTCCTGATATGGGAAGATACATTACCAAAAGACACATGAGATCTAATGCAGAAATGTATCTATGTCTTGCTGAAAATTCACCAGGTTCTTCTTCAAGGGCAACACATGCCCAGACTAACTGAATTGTAGGAATTTAACCCCATACAAGGAGTCAGAACATATGCTGTCCTTTCAACATGCAGAACAATAACCAAAGCAGAAAAAAGGCTTAGAAATTAACACAGAATGGCACCTGCCCCGACACACAATGCAGAGGTGCAAGATAGGTAAAACAACACAATGGAGACTATTCCTCATTCATACAGAGACAAATTAGACTCAGATCTTTTCACTTCAGCCTTCCTCTTCCCACAAAATTAGGAATGCCCTTGCACTGGAAGTCCAGGCTTTGTGGCCAGCTATGCAGGCAAGCTACTTGAAACTTCCTGATGTAGTGGAACTGTCAGGAAAGCTCAGCTTAAAGGAGTTGAATACAATCGCTGATCAATTTACAGACACAGAAAGTCAACACATGCATGACTCACCATAGTTATGTTATTTCCATTGAGCAGAATCTGGTCCAGCTTTGTGATTCTTCTGCCCTCAGGTGTGATCTCACTGAAGGAGCATTAGAAACAGTTAGAACACAGAACCAGGGACAATGGCTCCACAGAATGGATTTGACCACAGAATGGACAGAAATCTCTGCATTAAGGTGGCCATTGCTGGAACTAACAAATACATCAACTACATGGCAGCATAACCTGGATAAATGGAGCACCTAGGTACAGAAAGCTAACTGAAAAGGTCTCTTCGACTCAGTACATGGAGATGTGTATTCACCCTCTAAAGCTTAACAATTTCTTGAATATGATATATCAACATGTTATGACAAAGTAAAAATATTTAAGTTTGCTACCTTGTTGAATCTTAGCCTAGGTCTTAAAGAATTTAATTTGTTTGCAAAAACAAATTAAATACTGGAAAGCTTCCCACACAACCCATGCAAAATTAAGACTACAAATAGGATTCCCATACAAGTATAAACCACACAATAGCTACTGTATGACATGGCTGTCCTGAACAGATCACTTTCTATTAAGTCCAATGTTAAACTACTCAGCTGGTAAGTATTCCATAGATGTAAAAACACTTTTTTTGCAGATCTTACACAGTATTTTGTCTCAGTGAACCAAACACTAAATAGCAACAAGAGGCAGAAAACATACTTACAATTCCGTAACATCTTCCAGCACCATATCTGAAAATCTAGTTTCAAGGAAAATAAGGCCTAGATTTTACAACTAGACTATTTAATGCTCTTTTCATTTATGCCAAAATGTGATTTTACCTGAAAGTAGAAAATATCAGAATACAACCGATCCATAAAAAAAAAAGTTCTATTCGGTGAACCCAAAACTCTCAAGAGCTATAAATTAGTTAGGCCAGAACATAAAGCAGGCAGCCTTATACGTCCATCAAAGGATACTGACAAAGTCATCAAATCCTAGAAGTGTCCCAACAATTTCTTTGTCGCTCTTCATCACGATGTGAATACGTGAACCGATGCACTTGTCCACAAGTTCTGTAGATACACAGAAAAGCATACGTTCTACAAAGCAAGGGTTTCGTGCCTTACGGGTTTTTTTGTGTTTACTTACACAAACAGACACATTCCACATAACCTTACACATCTCCCCTCCACTCTCCCACACAAGACAGCACATCCCCCCGACATCCTTACATCCATCCCCACTCCCACCGGCCTCCCTCAGACAGTCCCACAGCCCCACACTTCATCCCCCAGACCCCAACACCCCCACACCTATCCCCTACTCACACTCCCCTTTCCGCGGGCCCCAGACCCCGAAATCCTCGCGGGCCGCGGGCGGGCCCCGCCGCCTGGCGCTCCCGCCCTCCCGCTTCCCGCCAGGCGCCAGCGCAGCTCGGCCCCTGGAGGGGCCCGCAGCCGCCCCGACCCCCAGGACAGGGACCCCACCCCGGGCTCCGACTGGGGACCCCGGGAATCCCCCATCGTTACCGAGCGGCAGGAGCTGGGACGGGTTGGACACTGCGCTGGCCGCCATCTCGGAACCGGCCCTGGCCAATGGCCGCCGCCACGCGGGAAAAGCCGGGTCGGCAGCCGCACCGCCCGCAGCACCGCCCACACGGGAAGGGCCGGGCCGGCAGCCGCACCGCCCCGCTCTGCTCCGCCCGCCCGCCCGGCGCACCGCCCCCACGGGAAGGGCCGGCCGGCAGCCGCTCCGACCGCGGCGCAGCTCGCCCTCCGCTCGTAGTGCGGGCCTGTCGTGGGAGTCGCGCTCTGCGCTGCCTCCAGGTAGAGACGAGAGTTGGAGGAAATCCCCCCTTTTCCCCCCTTCCTTCTCGTCCTGCCGGCCCAGCCGAGCAGCGCCGGCGGGGCTGCCGCCGGTACCGATGTGCCCCCGCGCCAGGACCGCGGACTGTGTAGTGTGGGCTGTGATGGCTCAGCTGCTACAGCATCACGGAAGAAGGCAGGTTGGAAAAGATCTCTGAGATCACCGAGGCCGATCCCACGAATCCCACCATGTAAACCAAAACATAGCTCTGAGTGCCACATCCGGTTCTCCCTTGAACAACTCCAGGGACACTGACTTTACCACCCCCTTGGGCAGCTCTTCTTTGAAGAAATTCTTTCTAATGTCCAAACTAAACCTCCCCAGCACAGCTTGAGGCTGTCCTCTTGTCCTGTCACTTGCTACCTGGGAGAAGGTTACAACCTGCTTTCGGGCAGGTGTGGAGAGTGGTAAGTCCCCTGAATTTCCTTCTCTTGACGCTAAACAACCCAGCTCTCCCAGCAGCTCCTCAGGGGACTTGAGCTCCAGGCCCTTCATCAGCTCTGTTGCCCTTCTCTGGACTCACTCCAGCATCTCAGTATCCTTCTTGCAGAGAGGGGCCTGTTGCCAGATGAAGAATTGTTTGCACAATGGGTGGGTTAATACAATGCTCATTCTTCAAAAACCATTGACCTGTGGAACTGCACAATGCTTATTCTGTAGGAAGAAGAACTGGAAAGCAACCAGCCTAGTTGTGCCAGCTTCTGCCAGTTCACAAGGCTGTCAGCTACGACTTTGGAGTCCCTGACCACCAGGGATCACCAAAGAGACCCCCAAGACAGAAGAACACATGGAGAGAGGGGAGGGAACATATGTTAATGACTTCAGAGAAATGATTCTCATCTATATGTTTCTTCTAGGAAATCCTATCAATGTGTATGTAAAATACAGTATATAAACTAGAGCTTTCTCTGTACTCAGCATGAATGAGATTTTGGAGGAGCTATCCCCTCGTGCATCCAGCTCAATAAAGAATGCTGGCTTCTTAATGCTACATTAGTATTAAGGAGTTTTTATTTTTACTGACTTTTGGTAACAGGCCCACAGCTGAACACAGGACTCTATTGTGATCTCACCAGTGCTGAGCATAGGGGGGCAATCACTGCCTGCTGCTGCTTCTGGCCCCACTCTTTTATGTGAAGATTTTCATTCCCCACATTTATCAATTCACTCACTAGAGGTGAGTGTGTGGGAGGTTTTTGAAGGCTTTCAGTGGCTTTATCCCACCACCATTCCCAGCTGGCTTCATCTGTGTGCAGTAGGCACCGGGGCCAGAGACAGCCCTCTGGGCCTCCTGGGCATGGGGAGTGCTGCACAAGGGGGGCACTGGCTGCCACCCTGCATCACAAGAAGCCCCCAAACCTGCTCAGAGAAGGAGGTGCTCACTGGAACTGTGGACGCGGATCATTGGCACTCACCCCTTCTCCACCTGCTCCTGTCCTGCTGGGCACAGGCACCAGCTGGCATCACAGGAGCTGTGTCAGGGGGAATGGGCCTTGAAGGCCCAGGCAGCACTCCTGTAGGGGCAGAACAGCACTCAGTGGATATGGGGAGTATTCTGCTGGTATTGGGGGAGATAGGAGGGCATTGGGCACAGCTTTGCAGAGGGGAGGGAGGGCACTGACTCTTTCCTTGCCATGAAAACTGTCAGCAAGCTAACACTGAATACCATTGATCCTCCATATCCCAGCTGCTGAGATGGCTGTTGTTCTTTGAAGGTAACCGTTTCAGCATCCCTAACTTGTTTCTCCAGGCTCCTTGCAAGGATTTGCCAGTTTTGCCCTGACACCAACATTTAATTTTGCATGCGAAAATGAACTGGCATTGGCAGTCTAACTTGCTGTCCTAAATTATTGCAGTTTTTATTTTAATTTCCTTTCTGGTATTTCACAAGAGGCATTGAACCCTAGATGTATCCGCTTTTTAACATCACATCATCTACACCACATGCTCTTCTGTGCCTGTTTGCTTTCTCCCAGCTTCTATTTTCAGTACTACTTTGGGAGTCTTTGAATTTTTAGGGCCAAAAACCTCACTTCATTAAGATTAAAGTGCAGCCTTTTCCTCTTGTTCAGACTCCTCTTGTCCCAGAAGGCTCCCTAGTGCTCCATGGACCTTGCTCTCTGTATCTTATTTGGGCACTAAGACTCTTTTTTAGAGCTAGGATTTCTGTATATTCCTGTCCTCATGCATGCAATTGACAATGTTGCATAGAGTGCCATGTCCTCATCCTCAGCTACCTGTCTGACAGCTGAAACTTGGCCCCTTCCATTGACCTGCATCAATGGAACAAAGATGGACCAAAATACTAATTTGTGACCTTGGAGCCCGGCATCTTGATGTTGCACAAAGCCTGCTGCCTGTGTGCCCAGCAGCTGGCTCTCATTAAATTTCCCAAGCACAGGTACCCAAGTCTAGTAACAGAATTTTCTGACAGCATCAAGTTGCTTCTTGCTGTTCTTTATGCTCTATGCTTCTCCAAGGTGCCCTGCAATCCTTGCTCTCTTGCCTAGGAAACTTGGACAGCCTGAGGAGAGCGTAAGTTTTAGAGGACTGATACTGAAGGTGTCTGCATTTCTCTCAGCTGCTGCCATTTGGAGAGAGCTCTCCATCTGAGAAAACAAATATTCTCTCTGCACAAGCAGCAGATTCTTGTTCCATAGCCACCGATAGGAAACTGTCTCTTGTGAAGTAATCCCAGCTCCTGCAATGCTGACCTTTGGGGGATCTCTGCCTTCTTGAATGCCAGAGTGTGCCATCTGGGGAAATCTTGTGTTGACTGAACTTCTGTAGTTCTGCCAATTCAGCTAATTTGTTGTTGTATCCCTTCAGCTCCACACCTTACCTGGTGCAAATGGCCATAGCACTTTCCCTGTTTGTGGTTCCCAGTGCTGCTCAGTTACTGTCCTTTACTTCTGCCTGGGTCTGGGAAAGATCTGGTCTTGCAGCCTCTACACTGCCTATACTTACCTGTGTTCTCCATCTGCCCAGCCACTCTACACAAAACTGCCAGACTGACTTGTTTGCTCTCCTTCTCCGCTTTCTAGAATGACACTAAAGACTTTCTCTTTAGGCTACTGACATAGAAGCACATTATCTTTCATTTGGGTCCCAAATGCAGTGCAACAATCTCACAGCAGAAGTCTTGCAGCCCAGCCACAGGGCAGGCAAAACTACAGCAAGGGCACTGTAGTTTTGAAGCACCCAAGCCAACTTCAGTGCTTGGGTGAGCACTTATTCTCAGGGGAAATGGCAAGGGAACACATGTGGAACTCAAATTCAGAGCTACATAAAAACTATGGAATCCTGTCTTTACTCAGAGTGCCTGGTAGAGCACAGGAAGTATTATTTATTGGTCTAGAAAGTGTAAAGCTATGCTCAGAGTACCCAGCTACTCAGCTTCAGGAGTTTGCTGTCACACTGTGTTATCTCATGGACCTTGTTGCATAAGCCATCTAGCAACAGTTTTTGCCCTTGAAAGTTTCTCAATGTTGGCAGAAAAATTAGTAGCTCACTCTTTGCATCCACTTGCTGTCCTGTAGTACTAATGTTAGAGACCAAATATTGTGTGTTTCTTTCACACCTGAAAGCAGTTTTTGGAAATGAAGATGTGAAGGAAAATCCTGACAGGCAATTAGCCAAATCAGCCAAATTGGAAGGGCAACATACTAAAAATAAACCTTCCAAATGAATGGGGTTTTTTGAGGAGTTGGAATTAATGAGCAGCCACCTGCTCTGCCTTAAGGCATCCCTGGGGTGCAGCACCACCCTCAGACAGGTTGTCCAGTGCTGTCTTCTCTCCTTTAGATTGTGTTTCAGCTTCTACAACTGCAGCTTAAGGCTAGAACTAGACACTGTGCAACAGTTTTGAACCATCATCAATCACCACAGACTCAAAGATACTCCACATTCTTGCATGCATGGCAAAGAGCTGGGAAGCAAACTATTGCACTTCCCTCCTCCCTCTCCTTCTTTCCTGGCGGCTATGTGCCTTCACTTCCATGATAGCAGCCATGCAGGCCTGGGTGGGCTGAAAGCATTAACAAGAGCAAGACTATAGGTTGTTAGGTTTCACAAGGTGAGTAGGAGCTTTTCCATGCGGTCCTGGAGTCTGGAAATTGACATGAGTTGTGAGTCTTGCTCCAAACCCTGAAGCAAGTATTGCCTTGGAGTTATTTCCTCAAGCTCAATGACGAACTTGAGACAGAAGGATTTGCCCTCCTCAGATCCACTGCCTAGTCCGTGGAATGGGGAAAAAAGAACCTTTATTGCTCCAAATCCAACAAAAGGAGCTAGTGTTTATCATGTGGTGAGGAAATACCCATTCAAATGCACCTGTTTCTTCTGCCCATCCCGTACCACCATCCACGTGTCTACATCTGGTTGATTCAAAGATTGTGAAGAGCTCTGAAGGATAGCCACAAAAAATTTGAAAGCATGCAGTTGTGAATCTGTATGCAGATCTGTGTTGGGTCTGCTATTTCCAGCACAGTGTGTAAAACTCATTAAAGTGAACTAAATGAGCAGGTGTGATGGCTCTGGGTCTTTCAGAATTGCATTCCTTCAACTTTATTTTCCATCAGTGACCTTTCTTTCAGATCTGCTTTCTCCAGTGGACTACTGTCAGGGGAATGTTCATTGAGACTTTTGAGCTTGTATTTCAATGACAGGCCATTTGCTATTGAGTGCTGAAGGCTGTAGTGGCTGGAGGATGTTCTTTGAGCCCTTCCTGCGTAAATGTTCATTTCATGGTTGATGCATCTGAAGGAGCTATGATTTAGTGATCCAAATGATCCCTGTTTTTATCTTGATATATTCCTAGGAGTTCAGGGGAAGTGGATGTTTCTGTGTGCCATGAAATGCACAGATGTCCTGAGGAGGGAGTAGGGCCGCAAGAGAAGGCACATCCATTTGGCTTAAGTGCCAGGCTAGCCCCACTCTCTGAGGGCTTTTGTTATGACTTCAGAACTACTTTTGGTCCAAGGGAATTTAGGCTGCATCAGTATGCACCACAGGTATGACAAAGATGAAGAGGTTTATAATTATCACTATTTGAATATGGTAAAAGCCCATCAGAGCTTTTCCTATCCAAACATCTAAAGGCAGTGAGAGTGTTAAGTGACAATTTGTATTCACCAAGCAGGGATCTCTTGACTGAATGCAATGTTTGGTCTGCCAGTAAATAGAAAGGCAGAAGTATAGTTTCTGCAGCGATTTCAGATGTTGAAATTCTCACATTACAGCAAGACACCCCAATATTGTAATTTCTGAATACCTTCCAATCCAGAACCTGGCTCCTATCACTCACAGACACTGGTTTTCTTTATGCATTAGTAAAGAAGATGAGTTAAGATGTTAATTGCACTTTGAAATTCAAGCAATTTCTTTCTAGGAGGGTAAAAATTTCTTTGCAGGAGGGTAAAAATTCCATTTGCTACACAATTCCACTTAATGAAGTGTAACTCTCTGGGGGCTTGACCTAAGGATTTGTGCAAGTCATGAAATATGGACTCATTTTCTGCTCTGTGAAGTTTTGGATTCTGATGACTTTTGTTCCAGAGAAGGGCAAGTGTGGTGTGATGGTAAGTGAGGTCTTTAATGTCTTAGGCACCTCTGTGAGTGAAAGGGACATGCAGAATGAGTGGGTAGCTGACTATCTTGAGTCAGTAGTTCAGGACAATCACTGACACAGAAATGCAGAGTCACTGTGAGTTTGTGTCAGTGCATTAAAGGCTGGTTTTAGGCGAGGCAGAGTATTTCACAGGTGGCAGCACTTCCTGGTTGTTACCATTCTCCATTTTTCACATTCCCTCCCTGTAGCAGCTGCCTGCTCTTCCAACTTTCACCCACCCTTTGACACATATTTCTTCTGAGTTTCCCCAGGGTAATTTTCATTGAATTCCTCATTATGTGTGTGCCAATATGCATTAGAAGAGTTGATTCTGTGTGATTTTCAGCTGCCATGTGCAGATTGTGCTGCAAACCTGTACTGGGGGTAGCAGCCACCAAAAGCCACCAGCACCCCTGGAGATGGAGCACCTCCTGACCATAGGGAGCAAACTAGGCACTCCTTAAGCCTCACAAACCCAGCACATGGGTCCCATCTGTTCATTTTTTCCCATGTTTTTAATACATCCTAACTCCTCCTTTCCCCTCTCTTGCCCCCTTTCTCTCCCTTTCAAGTTACTTTCTTGACATCTAGTGGTATTGTGTTCTCCAAACACCAGACCAAAAGCCAGTGCTGTGCCAAAAAAGCTTTTGTCTCTCATCAGTGTTATCCTTCCCAACCCCTTTTTCCTCCTGTTTGATTTTTCCAGGAAGAAAATGCTTGTCTTTGGTTTTTCATATTCTGCACATCAAATATATCAATGTACTTTCTTTTTTGCTGATTTATAAAGAATACTTATTTACAGTAAAGTCTGAATAAATTTACTGTCCTTGGTCCCAGGAAAATCCCTGTACAATAATTTAGGAAAGAATGTCCAAGATATGCATAGAAACCATCCCTAACAAAAAGGTTCTTGCTAAAGCCAGGAATACTCCATCAAGTGGAGGCCTCTTAAATATGCAACTGATAAGGGACTATGCACTGTCACACACGTCTGCAGGAGGTCACTGCATCCTTCTTGTGGAAACACATCAAAAAATACATTCAGCTACAGAATGTGCACCTGAACAATGCAGGCTGTTGAAGGGATAGCATCCTGCTGTACTGCCTCTCATGTGCTGTATTCTGAACTTTACAGTGTCTCACAATGACATTCAGATCACGAAAAGAAGGAAGTTCTGTTCAATGGCCTCTACTGATAACTAAACACACAATGATCAACAGTGAAATTAAGGAACCTGGTGTTCCTGTCAGGATTTGTTTCTGCACTCAGGTAAAACTACAGTTCAGATTACTCATTTAAGGACCTTCCATCCTGAAACAGGAGGCTGGCAACAAAACTACAAATAACCCATGCCACTCCCTTTCCTGTTAATTCACTAGCAAAACAGCCTGTAATAAGAAATATAAAACATGGACACACAAGGCAGTCCATGTGCTTAAAAATGTGCTGCACACAATAGATGCTGACCAGGCCTCTCACATGTGTATGCTGGTTCCTGTCAGCAGGTGGGGAGAAGGCATAAGTCAAATCAATCTGCTTAGAAGTGTTGAAAAGTGAAACCACCTTACATTTACATAACATCTTGCCCTGCGGAGCGCAACAGGGACTTTTTAATACATATAATGAGCCTTTTGAGAGCTGTTACTATCTGGAGCTTCTACTAAGCTACGCTGAGTCACCACTTTCCTTCATGTCTCACAACACTTAACTTGATGGAAATCAGTAGCACCCTCAGTGTGCATATAGCATAACCTTGCTTTTCTGGAACTTGATTCTGCAAGTCAAGGGAAGAATGTGAAAGACTTTTCATCCATCTCACTAGGACCTGTGTTAAACTCTTGGTTTCATCTCATTCCTGAAGGAGATAGTTGTGGTATTGCTGCTGCACTTGTGCCCTCTGGTAGCCTGGTAGTTCAGGAATTGTTTACGTTTGCAGGGGTCCAGAGCACATTTCTCCTCCCTTCCTAATAAAAGCCTTCATCATCATCATGCATGTCACTTGATCTACTGATTCATCTTTTCACTTTGTCTAATTTTTGGTTTTGGTACGATTATCTCCTTTCAGCAGAAAAGCACCACCGACCACAACTAACTGCTTCAAAATGCTGGGTGCCGTGCACCTTAAAAAGCCCCAGAGAACTACTTGGCCATAATATTAACACATCACTGAAAGAAGTATTTACCCATACTTCTAGACAAAAGCTTTTCTTAATCCAACTGCTGTACAGTCTTGATATTTTTTAATATCTAGCATCTGACTTAGCAAGAAGAGTAATTCTGGAAGGTGTCCACACAAAACAATGATGCCTGCCATATCTGTTCTTTAAACCTATGCAACGCAATATAAAGTACCTTAAATCACACATTCAGTCACTATTTATTTGAAGTTCATATTTTGTGATTGGAAAATATTAATTGAAGGCACCTTTCCAGCTCCCTCTGTAACTGTATCTACAGAATTAATGTGAAAACATGCAGTAGATCCCAAATAATTACTGGCATCTGCAATTAAATACTTTGAATTCTACTCCAACATGAAGAGATTTATGACTGTGACTGCCTACATTAAGGATGTCCTGAGCAAAGAGCCAATAATCACACTACCTTGCTAAGCATGGCTGAAGGAATGATCAAGTGTCAGGAGGTAGATTAACTGTAGTACATTAAAACACAAGCTGATTATTCAAATTATAATTCAAAGATTTTTTGAAGAATAATGTTCCCCAATCCCATATGCAAACAAAACAATTGGACTACATTAATATATTAATTTTTTATTTTCCCATACAATATTCACAGGGTCTGCTTTTTGTCTTATTCAAACTAAATTTTCCCCCCCATGCCCTCAAACTAAAGAACCGACATTTCAGGACACGAAAAGAAGTCTTGTAAACATAAAACATTCAACGCATAGCTGAAACCCAGAGCATTTAGCAATTAAAAACACAGTTATATCCCCTTTAACGCAGGGTGTTTTCTTGCGTATCACACCATTAACCAAACTGCTCATATATTAAAAAGGTGCAGCTTTAACCAAAGGTCACAATGCACTTCTTCACCCACTGCGTGTTAGCATGTGTGTTTTATTATATCCTATTCAGTCAGTTAAAAACTATATACAGCTACGTTTAAACGTGTGTTTGTGCCATGTTTTTAACAACAGAAAAATAAAGGCATTTTTAAGCTGTTGCTGCATATTATGCAGCAGGATGCCAGACCACTGGTTCAGACACCTAACTTTAATGGAAAAGTCAAGTCCACTAAACCTCTGCTGTGGGAGTAACGTTGAATGGAACAGTCCACTTCACACATTCAAACATTATGAAAGAATAAAGAGACATGTATGCAATAGCTGATCATCATCAGTTTTATAGCACTATTTACCACTTTTGCCAGCACACAGAGCAACTCAGTAGAAAAAAAACCCAACACAATTCAAGCCTTCAACCAAATGCCTTTGTTGTGATTAAAGCTACATAACTAATATTCAAACTCCAGAAATAATGAACACTAGCAAAAGTAAATCATGTTTTCATTTGACACTTGCACCTGAAGTGTACCACTTGCTTTACTACTGTGTGCAATGCAGCACAAAAAGTACTAGACATCAGTTGCTGAAGCACAAGAAGAAAGCATAGAGGTACAATCAAGAATGTTGTGTGCAGGCACAGATTTGTATCGCAAGACAAAAGCAGACTTTTGTTTTCTTGTATTAGCAGGTCTAACTATTTCTGGGGAACCTGCATCCCAAAATGAGACTGCAGTATTCAAAATTCAGTACAGGACAGTAAAACTTTACATCCTGAATTTTACTTAAGGAAATTTAATACTTCCATGACCTTCTAAATAGTCTTTGAGCTGTCTGACGTTTTCCTTCAGTTTCCAAAAGAGCAGTCAATCAGTTCGCAACAGAGTAGGGGCACTTTTATTTTTTTCAACCATGACATGATTTTAAAATCAAGTCATCTTAGATCAATTCCTCAGACTGCTTAAGTGTCACCTGAACAAGTAATTTCAAATTTTTGCTAGAAATACTATAGGTAATTAGTAAGAGTGTAGTACTCTTTCTCTGCTTGCCAAGAACTTGTGTAAGAAGCCTCTTTTCATTGAGCTAGTAATATATGATGAATTTTTAACTTTAGTTTATTTTGTGTGCATTAAAGAATTGGTCAGCCTCCTTTTTTTTTGCCCCAGAGCCATTTGAAGGAGTTTAACCTTACTATGACCAGCTCATTTCAAACTATGGGCATGTACATACATTTACTACCTTCCACAACAAAATAAAAGAGAATTTTACAGTACATAAGCTACTGAAGACATAAGCAGTGAAAGCAATGTAACTCTAATAACTCTACCAAAAAGATAACCTGAAATATTTAAAACATTTCCTGACCACTAACAAAATAGAGTGGCAATTAGATACACAAGGCTGTCATGTCTCAGTGCAACACAGAGGAATATTTTCAGCACTTGTGCAATGCAGTATCAATATCAAATTGCCCTCTCACTAGGAAAACAATTTAGTAAAAAGCTTTGTACATGCCTAACACGTAATATAACCTCATCCAGTGCTGGTGCTGTGCTGCTTAACTAACCAAGCCACTTCTGGTCCTAAATCCAAAAAGCAGCAGCAGCAGCAGCATGTATAGTACTGCACAGGTTCAATGACAAAGTTAGAAGACTCCCTATTCTACTGCACATTTTTTCACATAAACTTGGAAATTTGGATTTTTTTTGTATGCAGAAGTGGATTTCCTGAGTAGTCTCAGCTTACAATTTCTTCAGTAAAACAAACATTGCAGAAGAGAAAATGTATTTATTTTAATACAGAAGATGTTTAAGCAATCATAATGAAGTATAAAATTCAGCGAATTCTGAAGACTTTCCAGGCTGATAAAGAATGTGTACCACAATGTAGTGCCAAGCTTTCAACGATTTTACAAAAAAGCAATGGGTATGATTCCATTTTTCTAAAACAGCAAATCAAAACAGTGCACTACAGTTAATCACATTTTTTGTTTTGTAATCCAAGATATTCAGCCTGAAAATTAAAATGAAATGAGATTTTCATATATATGATCTCTTGGATCAGACACTAGACTGTTGTGTTATTTTAAAGTGTTACATTGCAGATGACTAATTGTAGTGGTAAAAATCAAACTTGGTTTGGATTAATATCAGTAGAAATAAAGAGAGACTAGACACTGCCAGATATTTTAATACAGGAATTAAAATATTTAAGTTCCCAAGGATCCTTAAAAACATTTCAAATTATGTGTCCCTTTCATAACTTTTTGGGTCCGTTTTGTGATTTTTAAGAGATGAGGAGTATACACATTTGAGTGTTGCATATATTCAGACCTCTGTACCTACAGTTAAATTGGAGAACCACTAATCTTAATGAGTAACACACCTGAAGCATTGCTGCTACTGGTTACGATCCAACGCGCGTTGTCGTGGTTCTTTTATCCGAGAAGAAGCTTTTAAGGAGAAATACCTGCCCGATACTAACAACAAGAAGAATGATTGCTTCCCCTATTGACCAGTAGGCCACCCTTGTGTTTAAATCCTCTGCTCTGCTGCGGCCCTGCGCTTCCCTCAAGCGGAAGTGAGTCTGATAGTCGATGACAGACTTCAAAGCTTCGTGAATTGAAACGCATGCAGACTCCATCTGAAGAAACAAACACACAACACGGAATTAAGAACCCTTCTAGTGATTTTGTGCTTTGATATTTAAAATGAGGAGTCATGTAATTTTGCAAGCTAAGAATTAACTCAGAACAATGTCAGATAGAAACAGTGCAAATATCATAAAATGTAACTTATACTGATGAAACTTGACACACAAAAATGTGACACTGTTAAATACAGAAGCAGATAAAACCATAGAACTAATAAAAAGCAACAGGCTCTGAGAATTAATGAATAAATTCCAAATTTATACTTGGATTCAAAATGACCCCCAGAAATATTTTTGAAATGTCACTGATCCTCCAGCTGTTAATTCCACAGGAAAAAAAGCAGTTGCTTATAATATTAAGATATACAGAGCAGATACTATGTGCTTCAGTTTTCACAAATATGACATTCTTCATTAATTCTCACTCAAGTTGTACAACATCTATTCTGTTGTCAAGGGACCATTCTCTTACTCATGTATACAAAAACTGGTTAGAGAAGGGACAATTGTTATCCTTCGGTGCTCCTGAACACCCCACACCTTACTCATACAAAAATACTTACCAACTTGGCCAATTTACTGATTTTTCATTTTAAAAAAAGCAAAAAGCACTATTTGTTTTCCAAGTCCTAGATAATTTTTTATATAAACTTCTTGCAGTTTCAGTTTATCTGCTGTAAGTAAAAGTACTCCTAACTGTGTTTTGATCACTAAGAGACAGTCATTAGATCTTCAAAAGACTTATTTTCTACTCACAATTTACGTTTCTCTTTAATGGCTTAAAATGAATATTTCCTGAAGATCAAACAGCACAAATTATTTTAAAGGAAATGTTTAACGCCCTTGTAGGGCTGCTCCGAGTCCCTTAAATCTGTGTCTAACTGCATTTTGATAACTTTCAAGGTGTGTCTGAAGAAGTCTAAGATAATCTTCTCGACAAAATTCAGAATGAGTTTTTCCAAACTAAGTTTTGCTATTTGTAAGTTGTAGAAACATCCTGATCTGCACAATGGATCTAAACACAAGGTCACTCTGGTTTTATGGATTTACCTTTAACTGCTCCCATGAAAGGCTGCCCAAATTTGGTCATGCCACAAGCATGACCAGAACTGCAAAAAGAACCTCCTACCAAGGAAGCAAAAAAAGAAACTAGGAGATACAGTATCAAGAATCTGGGCCCAAAATAAAAGCGCACTGCAGTAATTACGGAAATGATCCAAAGAAAGTTTTAAGGTATTTAGATTGTGCACAGGTGGTACAAAACTATAAAATACTGAAAATACAATAACAATAATGCTCTGACACTTTGTAGACTTAAAAAGCCCAAATGTCTAGAAGTCAAATAAATATAGCTGACATTATTGATTTATTTTGCTAGAATTTCCTTTCCCAGTTTAAAAACAGTAGTTACATGAGCTCTCCTCCTAAAAAAAGACTCTATTGTTTTAAATATAGAAATTATTCTGACAGTTTCTCCAGAGCTTGTAAATTTTTTAAACCCTGTTCCACCAATATCTATTTCATGAAATCCACATGTCAAGAGACACAAGACTGTGTCATTGAAAGGATGTTCCATTAGAAACTTCAGAAAAATCCCACCAACCAAAGAGAAAACAATCAAAAAAACACCACAAACCACCCAAACAACAGTGGCCCTAAGTTTCTGTCCTAATTTCCTCTTAAACATTTGGTGATTCCTTCTCAGATCTATTTTGTGTTCTACAAATCTTACCTTTACAAAGAAGACCTATTTGTTGCAATTCAGAATATTTGAAAAGCTCCACTTCATTAATTTTCAAAAGCAATGTAGGTAACTAAAGCAGCTGAACTTGAAGAAAAATTGCCTTCACCTAACAACTTTTGTCAAACACAACAGTTACCTGGGTAAGTGCGGTTACTCTGTTCTCGCTAGGAAACAGTGGTGGATCTTCTCCAACCTGGAAATCGAAGTACACAGTTTTGTGTGTGAAAGTAGAGAACTCATTGCTGAAGCAGAACTTGTATGTTCCATTCCTGGATGCAGTAAATGTGAAGCTATCATACTGTTTCTTCATCTCTTTGTACAGCACAATGCCATCGGGATCTTCCAACCGACAGTCAACATCATAATGACCCCCAGTGATCACCTGGAAACAAAAACCAAGAAATTGTCTTTTTAAAAATATGGACACCTATATATTTCTTCTAATAAGTCTGGTCTGGCAGATGAAACTGCAAAGCTTTTTGCCTTGACAGGTGTTTTAAAATAGAATGCATTCATTTGAGAATCTTTCAAAGCAAGTCTGCAAATTTATTTTCCTATGAACGACATGCAGAAAATAATTAAAAATGCTTCTGGTTCAGCATTTGCACTGTCAACTGTATTTTAAAACCCTTAGGAGAACAATTTTAGCTACTTTGTTATTACTAACTGTACAACAGCAAAGGCTACAGTAGATGACACTCCATGAGACAGCAAAGACATGACAGTAATGAGTCTGACATTTGCTGTACACTCAAGTCCTCTGTGGAATTAATTCATCCAGCTGAGACTGCTAACATGCAGCAAGACACTCCCTTCCTGTGTGGCCAGGAAAGTGTAACTGCCCTGCTGTATCTCAGCTGCATTAGGCTGCAGGAATGGTGTTTGACCAGTAGAACAGGAATTTCAATCTGTCTGGCTTCATTCTGTCCATTTTCCTGTCAGCTGCTGTCAACAGAGCGAGCTCTGGGAGACCTGCCGTCTCCCTTCTGAAGTTAGACACAGGAGCTCTTGCAAAAAACAGCACATCAGGATAATGCCTGCAACTGACTCAAAACTTCACAATTGTTTCAAGGGGATTTCTGAGGCTTTGATTACTGTTGGTCTATAGTGTATTACTACCTGGATTCTCCAGAAAGACTGATCAGGAGTTTAGGTATTCACAACTTGGTATTCTGATGACTCTTACCATAGCAGTTTTACACTTTATCCTTGCTGCAAACTTTTTACTTTTAAGTTAAAGCATGCTGAAGGAGGAAGAGACTTATTTCATATGTGTGCAGAAATCACTGAAATATTTTAGTATCTCTGTATCTGCACTTCAGTCCACATGGCATTGTTTAAATGCTCATCAGTTTACTGAAGTACCAGGTTATTAAAATTATTACGTTAGTGGTACAACTGAAACAAAAGACTGGAGCAGCAGGTCCTCCACAAAGGCATAATTTTAAAAGCATCCAGATGGCAAGCAATAACACAGCTCTTAATTTTTGAAATACGATCTACAATTTGATAAGGGTGTGCTTTTTCATGGAAGTCACTTGCATTCAGTTGTGTAGGCACCCTGAAAATATTGCTTTTACAGAGGTAGTAAAGATTGGCCAGAACTTTAAAGCTCCCCTAGGATTCCTTGCCACTGAACTTGATTGTGCCTCCTGTCGGCCCTTGAGACATACTGCCAAAGGACATTCACACAGCACTTCAAGCTGCCAGTGGCTGGTCAAATCCAGACTTTTCTTTTAGCAGTGCTAATCCTGTTCTGGTCACCAATAAAAGTGGCAACAGCATGCTTATCTGTCCAGTGATACCCACTTCAAACTGCAGGGTAAAGTACTGCACAGAAAAGACTGTATGGAAGAAACAGTCAGAGACAAGAAATATTTGGGTAGAGAAAAAGATATCCAGAACTTAGACCACACAGGACAGAATAACAAGGACTGATATGTGGCAGCAACATTCCCCAAATATACTTGAGATGGGACAGCAACTGAGAAACTAGAAAGCACAGGACTGCAGCCAGAAAAGTCAGCTCATAAAAATTACACAATCCTTTCAAAAGCCCCCAAAGATAACTGTGATTTTTGTCAGCGGGCATGAGTTTTCTCTCATCCTGCTGCTGTACTATCAGTTAGTTCATCGACTGAAGTGACAGACTGAAAAGTTCTAGCCCTGCTGATACACTCAGAAGCACCAAAACAGTGATGCTGTACCACATCCTTCTCCTATCACCCTTTCACTGTTTAGTATGTAAGCCAAACCTGGATTGTACTCTGAAACACGAAATATTAGCTCTTAAGAGGTACCGTGCTCATCCTGTCGATGCTTCACAAACCTCAAGGCAATTACGTCGGCGGCACACCGACCTGTTGGTCAGGCGTGCTTTAGGTATTCTCTGCGCAGTTCAGGAGGGTCACTAATGTGAGCCACCAGGTTACGGACACTGCCGGTTTTCAGGGCCAACTTTGTGTCCCACTCAGCCCTGCACTACACGGAGGCCTCCCAGCCGCTCCCGCAGAGTTTTCCTCAGTCAAGCTGGAAACCTCTCATTGGATCCAGCCGCTACTCCCTGGCCGGGCACTGCTCCCAAATGCTCCCGACAGGAAGGAAACCAAGGGAGAGCCCCCGGCAGGGGCCTGGGCTTAGGGCTCAGGGCCGCGGCCCAGCGCGGCGCCAAGGCCGGGGCGGCTCCTCCCGCAGGGATACCTGGAACTCGAGGGTGCACTTGGTGCCCTGGGCGATCTCCTCGTAGAAGCACTGCTTGGCGTTGTCAGGCAGCTCGAACGTGATCTCGGAGGCCCGCGCCGCGCAGGCCGCCAGCGCCCACACCAGCAGCAAGGGCGGCAGTGGCCCCCGGGAGCCCCGCGGCTGCATCGCCCGGCGCGGAGAGAGGCAAGCAGGGGCGGAGTGGCTCGGGACGGCCGGGGCTGTGGGGCTGCGAGGCTGCGGGCGGGACGCGGCGTGGCCGAGGGGACGAGCGGCGGCACCCGGAAGCGCCCGCGCCTTCCCGGAGCGCTTCCGGGACGGGTGTCCGGCGGGGAAGGGGCGGGGGAGCGGCGGCCGTGGCCTCGCCCCTCTCCCCCGTCATTTCGCGGCTGGGCCCTCGGTGTCCGCTCAGCGCCGCAAATTAAGTTTTTCGGGGTCCCCGTAGGCCCTGTAGCTGGAAATGGCGGACTCCTATGGCCGAGCGCACGCAAAGAGCGACCTCGGTGCCCTCCGAGGAGTCTGGAGAGTTCTGCTGTGCAGATCCTTCAACATTGATTGCAGAGAGTCAGTAAGAGGTGAATGAATAAACAGAGGTGTAAAACGTGGATTAAAGTGCTCACGCTGATTGCAGCAGTCAGTCATGGAGTCGTAGAATGTTAAAAGTTGGAAATCTCAGTGAGTCCTAATCTTCCTGCCATAGGCAGGGACAGTTCCCACTAGATCAGGTTGCTCAGAGCTCCGTTTGGCCTTGAAGGCTGCCAGGTTTGGAGTATTCCCAACCTCCTCGGGCACTGTTCTGGTGTCTCACTACCCTCGCCGTAAGGAATTTTTTCCCTTATGTCTAACCTAGGTTTCCCTTTGTTATGTTTGCCCAATTATCCCTTCATAAAAACCAAACAATATTTAAGATAGCTGCAATTTTAATTGAATAATTTAGAGAATATATATTGACAATATAATTTGATTAAAATAAGGGATAATTTGGTTCAGATAATAGCGCATAAGCAAAAGATAACCGCGGGGTACGGAGTGCAGGGCTCTTGGACCCCGGCCACCTCACGTACGAGCTTGCCAAGTGAAGACTTCCCCCTTATAAGCCAGGTGTCGATATCATCTCCTCCCATTTTCGATTCATGACTCTTCCGTCTCCGCCCTGATCAACACCTTTACCGCGCATGCTCCATCACTCGTTTTGGTGGTCGCACAAGTCTTTGGGGGTGGTCCTGATGAAGGCCTCTCCTCTTCCTCTTTTGTCCTTTAGTTCACCTTTGGGTTATGCATGCGCACCAAGCCAATATAATGTAAGCCAAAACTAACATTCTACTATATTTTAGCATCAAAGCAATAAATCTCTTATAATTAGCATTTTCCTGGGACCCAACCAGATTTTCTCCTTCTTTTTGTTAATTTTGGTAACCATTATCTCTTGCTATTTCCTTCTATCCTGAACATCTGCAGGAAAGGGGTGTAGAGCCCCTCCTCTCTCTTTTCTTTTTGGCATTTCAACTTTTTAACTGTTTTATTATTTCCAAATATTGATTACTGTATCCATATTTATTACTCTTTCAATTTTATAAGCACGAATCATACCTATTTACCACACCTTCTTTCAGTTAGTACCCATTATTTCTCATCCTACCACTACAGATCCTGAAGAAGATGAAGAGTTCCTCTCCAGCTTCACTGTAGGCCCCCTTTATATACTGCTAGGTTGCTGAGGTCGGCACAAAACCTTCCCTTCTCTAGCCCCAACACTCTCAGCCTTTCTCAGTTATTTCTGCAAATAAAAAAAAAAAAAAAAAAAAGGAATATATATCCTCCATTCTTATTATATTCAGTTCTGTGGCAAATCAGGCAAAGTAGGAAAAGAAAAACTCAGGTCAAACCTTCCAGGCAGGAGCATGAGTTTGTAATGCAGTGGGTGTGGTCACCCAGCTCCTCTTGAAGAGGGGCTGAACCTGCATGAAGTACCTATTGCCAAAAGAGGCACCACATTGGGGTGCTGCTGTATAGTCCTCTAGCCATGGAGAGAAGTCCTGTGCTAGCTTGTGAAAGGTATGATTTTCATCCTCACCACTGTGTAAGAAACTTGGGCATCAGTTTGAGGACTGTGGACTTCATAGGGCAGAGGTACCCAAAATTCATGTGTAGAAGGCTCTGATAGATATGCAGGTGTGGATTATAGTGACACGGCAGATGCTTTACCAAGATGCTTACCCACCTTACAGCTGAGACAGACATTATCCATTTACAATTAATCCTCAGATGTTTGCTGTTTTCATTTAAACACACTGTTTTATTTTAGGTGGTACTTAAGTGTTGGCTGATAGCTGAGATGGCTCAAAAGCAAGTTATATATCTGGGCCATGTGATCCAACTCCAGTTATTTTACTTAAATCAGTAACCAAAGACTTGCAGGAACTGAAACAACTAATCACCTTCTCCTTCATGCGGCAAGAAATACATTTTAAAAAGACTTCCTCTGTGATTTTTTACAGCAACTGAAGTGATCATGTCCAGGTTAGAGCTTCCTAGTTCATTCTTTCCAACCATTTTCTGAAAGTTTCACTGAATGGGCAAAATGAAGCTTCCCTAAGAAATTATGATTGGAAACATATCACCAAATAATCAACAACACAGAAGGGGTGAGATACAGAGCAGGCAAGAAAGGAGTCTGGTGACACCTGCAGAATAAGCAGAAGTGTAGAAGATGTTCCAATCTCCAAAATAAATCAGCAAGAGTAGATGAGATTACATCAGCTTCTTTTTGGATTGAGGTCAGGGATTATAAAACATCAAGGGAGTGAAGAAGGCAGACTGCATCCAAAAAGCTCTCTCCAGCTGGTCCCCTTAACCCTGGTGACTCCTCATTACATCATCAGCAGCCAGAGCTGTCAGCACTAACTGCATAGCATCAGCTCCACTTTGTGGTGTGCTTGCAGCTCACCTGGTGTAGATTTGTTAAGGACTAGTTGTTGTATATATGTAGCAATCATGATAGTAAGAGAACTAGTTACTAGCATTATTAACTGCTTATGAATTTCAGTAATTCCTTAGCAGCTTGAAACTGAAATAAGTTCAATAAATATAATAATAAGTTCAAAAATGTATTTTAGAGGGAGTAATATGAAGAGTTTTCCTTTCCTCCTGGACAATCTGTTTAAGTAGGGTGAGAATCGGTTTCAGGTGCTCTCAGCATAGTTCTTCCCTGAGAAAAACCTTTCTAGGTTTTTTTTTCCCTCTATTATGACAGAATATTTTCAAGCAGATGACTGTATTACATCTTCCCCCATACATGCATGCATAGATATGTGACTTTATTAAGGATCCTTTTTACCTTACATGCAAAGTCAAAGACTAGGAAAAAAACAGATTCATTTTATTTTTACATTGGTTTGATTTGTAAGTGTATGTTGCCACTTTCTGTATGTGGAAGATGAAAATTGACAAATGGCACATGTTTCTTGTGCAGACAGTTAAAACATGCTCTCCTGAAGACTGCTAATGAACCGTAGTTGTACAAGCAGTTCTCATTCCTTCAAAAGCACACAGAAACCACTGCAGAAAGACCAGAGAAATCTCCAAAATACAAGATATTCAGGTCTTAATGTTTCTTCTCAGCTTAGTTGATGAATCAAGCTACTCTCCTGAGGTAGTTGGAGATCTTTTACCTGTGTTAGATATTGTAGATATGGATGAAATTGCAGACTTATAAAATAAGATTTTATGACTGAAATAACAGTTCCTGTTATTTAAATAGTGGGACAGAAAAAAAACCTGTTCTTCACCTTTACGGTCCTTTAATATCTTTCCTGAAATCTCTGTGTAACAATTTAGAAAACTCCACTTTGTTGTTTTAATTTAATTCTCATTTAAAGCATATTCCACAGTACATTTTATCTTGCTACTCAAACTACCTAAAATGGTAAAGTTTCCCCATTTTAAGTATCCCTGCTTTAAAAGCCGTTGCTTTGGGCTTGCTTTGGCAGATTTTATATAAATAATAGACCTTGATGTCAAGATAATTAATTCCTCTTTACTTCCCAGTATCGTGCTTAATTTTGGATAGGTTAAAATTACTAAAATAAACCAGACAGGCTAAAATACAGATTAATCTTTCTTTTCACTGGCCTTTGTACTTTAAAAAGTGGCATTGAATAACTCTGGCATTTGCAAAAAACACTTGAAGTGCAGTCAAGTATAGTAACACATTTGCATCACACTGTTTTAGTGTGATTTGTGCAAAGTCATGCTGTGCAGGAAAAAGTCACTGGACCTTAAAACTGCTTGAATTTATCCTTTTTTTCAAGGTTCAGTGCATTTTCTAACCTCTGTTCTCATGTTTCCAAAACTTCAGTGAAAAAGAAATTAGCTCCTTTGAGTCTAAAAAGTCAGTGCACTACTGGCTGTGCTTGTGTTAGTTGATTACATAAAAGCCCAAACACCTTCATACAGAATACACAAGAAAATAACAAATTCAAATAAATGTTTTAGATGAAAACCAAATTTAGGTGCGCCTGAAGTTAAGCATTTACTGTCTTTCCACATGTACAGCTTCACAGAGGAACAGGCTGAGAGCTGCTGCTGTGCAAGGAGTTGGAAGAAGGGAGAATATTGGGAAAGCTGTGACCCCTTTTATGATCTGAAATACGTCACATGCACTCTTGCAGAGTCCTGAGTTATTGACAACAGCAATTTGTGAACCTGTGTTTGTTTATAAACACGAATATCAAGAAATGTCAGTCTTTCAATGTCTTTTAAAAATATGTTTGTACGTAATAAGGTCTAATGGATTAGAATTTGTTTTCCATTCCATGGTGGTTTATTATTTGTTTGTTTCTTTATTTCTTTCTACCTCTTTCTGAGGTAGGGAACTCAACATTGTTGCAAATGTCTGAGGAAAAAGTTTTTACTTACTGGTCCAAGGCTAGACCTGTAGAGACACGGACATGCTGCTCTTTGTGTGACACACAAGAGGGAGCTCTTGGTCACCACAATTTACATGGAACCATCGCAACATGGAATGGTTGGGGTTGGAAGGCGCGTTTAAAGGTCATCTAGTCCGTGGCCCTGCCATGAGCAGAGACATCTTCAATTAAATCAGGTTGCTCAGAGCACCATCCGACCTGACCTTGAGTGTTTCCCGGGGTGAGGCATTTACCACCTCTCTGGGCAAGCTGTGCCAGTGTTTGACCTCCTCATGGCAAAAATCTTCCTTAAATAGTCTAAATCCTCTTTCAGTTTAAAATCATTATCCCTTTAGTTCCCTCTTCTCAGTTTTTGTTCAAAGTATATTCAGTACCTAAGGTTTTCTTTCTTTCAAACTGACTCTTTCAATTCAGTGATAAATGGATATCAGAAAGCTAAAAATATTTAAGTAAATAGTGGCAATCATAGCCAAACATATTGTAGGCATAGCTCAACAGAATGCAACATCCAAGGCCTACACCTTTCAGTTCACTGCTCACAGTTCAGCAGTGAAAGCTACACATCCATTTAGGTACCAGCAGTCCATGTGTATAACCTACAGAGATTGACAGCAATGAGGCTTACAAGCACCCATCTTCTCAGCAGGGAGGGAGCTGCAACAGTTGCTCCATGGAAAATGAAGAAATGTTACCCCATGGGAAATGTCTCTGTCCCAGCATCAGTGGCAGATGTGACCCGCTGTCAGAAATCTCTAGCTGACATTAGCAGTTCCCAGTCTTCTCCAGGGAGAGGTGCCTTCCCCAGCCTGTTACACAACATATACTGCTAGGGTATGACAGTAGGACCATCCCCAAATATTTTAGTTTCATTAGGACTTTGAGTGCTCAGGATGTGTGAAAGATCAATTTCTGTTAGTCCAAAACTGGACTTCAGTGGATGGTGTGAAGTGGAGGGATCTGGGGAAGGGCTGAAAACCCCAGGAAGAGAGAGGCAATGAAAGGCTGGCTGCAGTGACTTAGATAGGAAACCCAAAGGATGCCCTGGCCAGATTTTAAATGAAGCATTTCAAGATTCCTTCCCAAAGCACTCCTCTCAGTGGCTTGCATTTTGTTTTGGTTTGTTTTTTTCCTCCCAGTCATGGCTGAATTTTGATAATCCTGTTGCACTTTACCTAATGAAAGAAAGACTTGTGTTTCCATATGTGCACTTGTATCCACTCAGATTTAGATTCACTTACATTTTTAACGTGTTATAAAACATTCATGCTGATTTTATCTGGGATGGAGTAAATTTTCTTCACGGTAGCTAGTGTGGAGCTGGGTTTTGGACTTGTCCTGAAAACTGTGTTGATAACTCAGGGTTTTCTCCTTGCTGAGCAGTGTTTATGCAGAATCAAGGCGTTTTCTGCTTCTCACCCCACCCCAGCAGTGAGTGGGCTGGGATTCACAAGGAGCTAAGAAGGGGATGCAGCTGGGACAGCTTACCCCCACTGACCAAAGGTACATTCTGTACCTTATGACATCATGCTCAGCATATGAAGTTGAGAAGACAAAGAAAGAGGAAAAGAGAAAACTTCAGAGAGATGGCATTTGTATTCTCCAGTCAGTCTTATGCGTGATAAAGCCTGTCTTTCCTGGAGATGGCTGAACAACTGCCTGTCCCTGGGAAGGAGTGAATTATTTACTGGTTTCACTTTGCGTGCATGTGTGGCTTTTGCTTTGCCTATTAAACTGTTTTTATCTCAAGCCATGAGTTTTCTCACTTTTACCCTTTTGATTTCCCTTATCCCACTAGGGATAATGAGCGAGCAGCTGCATGGGGCTGAGCTGCCAGCTGGGGTTAAACCATGATAGTACTTAATTAGTTACTGCCTTTACAACTACACACAATCAGTCTAATAAAATACATCATTCTGCCTACAGAAGCAGTCTGCAAGTATTAGAACCAATATTGTGGCTTCATAATAGTTGACACATCTTAAAAGACCAAAACCAATAAAAATTCTCTATATTTTATATATTCCTCTTCAAAAAGGGACAGGCAGGGAAAATGAGGAAAATGTGTTGCCTTCTATGTCAATTATAAGCTCAGAGTGCATGGAGTTCAGCCTGGGGATGGATGATGGGCCCGGATTAAAGGAATGGCAGGGACAGGGGACATGAGTCATCTACAGGCCGTATAGGAACTACCTCATGTTCACAAGCCCTGGCCCTCCTGGGGGACTTCAACCACCCAATTATCTGTTGGGAGGACAATACAGCAGGGCATTAAGCATGGAGTTTCCTGGAATGCCTCGATGGCAACTTCCTTCTCCAGGTGATAGAGAAGCCAGCAAGGAGAGGTGCTGTGCTGGACCTTGTTCTCACCAAGAAGGAGGGGCTGGTGCGGGATGTGAAGCTCAAGGACAGCCTGGGCTGCTGTGACCATGAAATGGTAGTGTTTGAGATCCTTAGGGCAGTGAGGAGGGGCAAAGCAAGCCCTGGACTTCAGAGCAGCTGTCTTGGCCTAGAGAGATCTGCTTGGTAGAGTGCCATGGGATAAAGCCCTGGAGGGAAGAAGACCCCAGGAGAGCAGGGTTATGTTCAAGGATCACCTTCTTCAGGCTCAGGAGCCTCCCAATGAACAGGAAGCCAAGTGAAAACCTTAGGAGGTGTGCACAGATGAATATGGAGCTGCTGGACACATTCAAACAAAAAAAAGGAAGCCTACAGAAACTTGGAGCAAGGACAAGTAGCCTGGGAGGAATATGGAGAGATTGAATACCCAGGGATTAGATTAGGAAAACTAAATCACTGACAGAATTAAACCTGACCAGGGACATCAAGGCCAGCAGAAAAAGCTTCCATAGGTACACCGGTGATAAAGGAAGACTAGGAAAAATGTGAGCTCTTTAAGGATGGGTATAGGAAACTCGGTTACTCGGGGCTGTAACCCTGAGATAAAAGGCTGAGATACTCAATTACTTTTTTGCCTCTTTGTTCACCCATAAGTTCTCCAGTCACACCATCCAAATTGCAGAAGGTATAGGCAGGGATCGAGAGAATGAAGAGCTGTAGGTCAGGTTCAGGAATATCTGAGAAACCTGAAGGTGCACGAATTAATGGGACCCAACAAGATTCTTGTGCGGGTCCTGAGTGAACTGGTGAAGGAAGTAGCTAAGTCACTATCCGTCATACTTTAGACGTCATGGCAGTCCAGTAAGTTCCCACTGACTGGAAAAGGGGAACATAATCCATATTTTTAAAAAGAGAAATAAGGAAGGAAGATCCAGGGAACTACAAAACTGTCAGTCACCTCAGAGCTTGGCAAAGCCATGAAGCCAAACCTTCTGGTAACTAACTAAGGAATGTGGAAAATACAAGGTGATTGCTGACAAACTTCACTAAAGGCAAATCATGCCTGACAGATTTGGTGGCCTTCTATGACAGGATTACAGAGGTAGTGGATAAGGGAAGAGTGACTGGCCTCATCTACCTGGATTTGTGGGAAGTATTTGACACTGTCCCACACAACATCCTTGTCTCTAAACTGGAGAGACATGGATTTGGCGTCTAGACCACTTGAAGGATAAGTAGATGACTGGATGGTTGCACTCAGACAGTTCCAGTCAACAGTTCAATGTCCAGGTGGAGACCATTGACAAATTATGTTCATCAGGGAACCTTGAGACCAGAACTATTTAATATTTTTGTTGGTGACAAGAGACAGTGGGATTGAGAGCACCCTCAGCAAGTTTGCTGATGATACCAGGCTGTGTGGAGCAGCTCACGCAGTGGAGAAAAGGGATGCCATGCAGGGAGACCTAGATAGGCTGGAGAAATTGGAACATGTAAACATCATGAAGTTCAGCAAGGCCAAATGCAATATCCTGTATCTGTGTCAGGGCAATCCCAAGCACAGGTACTGGCTGGGTAGGGAATGAATTGAGAGCAGCCCTGGGGTGAAGGTCTTGGGGGGCTGTTGGTGGGCAAGAAGCTGGACGTGACCCAGCAATGTCCAGCAGCCCACAAAACCATCCCTAACCCTCAACCTGGAGAAGAGAAGGCTCCAAGACAGTTTTCTGAGGTCCTTCCAGTGTCTGAGGAGGTCTGCAAGAGAACTGGAGAAAGGGTTTTAAAAAGGGAATGTAGTGATGGGACTTCTCCATTCATAGTGATTCCAGCATAATAATCAGGTCCACTGTGAATCAGCTGGAGCTCTGTTTTGTGGCTTTTTTCACTTTTTCTGTATGTTTTGCTGCTTTTAAGGTATTTGACAGATTAAAGTATTGGTACATTCATGTATTCTTACAGAAAATAGAAGAATTTGGAGAAGCAATATATTGTCATGGTGTTTAAAAAGTAGGAGTTCAAGCCTGGATGTGACAATTTGTAACAGATTAAGTCCAGACAAAGATCAAACATTAAACAGTTTCAGAATGAAAACCACATGTAACAGTATGGAGAGGGAGAGGAAAAAGCAGAGGAAGAGGAATTTCTTGAGGTGGAATGAGGATGGAGAAAATAGGATTAAAGGGGAAAAGCAAGTCTCTTAGGTGGGAGTAAAAATAGCAACAACAAAGCTGTTACCCAGGAGCTTGTAGCTGTTCTAAAATTGCCTTGTGCAGAAAAAGATAGAGAGAGGTGAATGTGAATTTTGGGTCTTGGAGTTAGATGAAGAAACATGAGAACTATTTATAATCCTCAATCCTCTCTTTTTAACTGGAAAAGAAGTAAGTAAAGGATCTATATAGTGTATATTGCAGCAAAAGGCGCATACAGTTTTTGTATGATTCACCAAAGCATTCAACAAAAATAGCTGTCAGGTAAAGGCTGGCTGGAAATGCTTTGAACTTGGGTGAGAGGTGGTGACAGCTTCTAACAGACAGACAGGAGTGATTGTCTACCATTGTCACTAATAAAATGAAAGAGGGATCCTCCTTCAACAATTACACAAAATGCTCTGTGAACATTGTGCTAATATAAGTGCACCCAAAAAATTATATTGCTAGATTGTCTCAGTTTGTAGACTTGTGCAAAGACATTGCAGATACTGAATTCTGGAAGTCATACCAAGAGAACTGGAAAAGGATTAGTAAAACCCATAAAACGGTTTGGCCTCTTGCATGTCCACAAAAAGATGAGGACCATACTGACTATTTTAGAACACAGAGCACCCTTGGATTTCACATGATGAAATTATGGCTGTGACAGAATATGAGCTGTTGAATCATGTGTTCCTTTTTCAGAAAGAAAACTTTAATGTGTAGACACCATTTTTCTCACCCATTTGTACGGGGGCAAAATTAATTAATTAATAGACAAGAAATAAAATAATGCAGTATGCCTCCCTGATTTGTTCCACAATTCACCCACATAAAGAAATAGAGGTGTAGAAACCTAAGAATAATTTCATCCGCATCTAAACCTAAAGCCTAATTTAGTGTAAATTTCAAAGGATATGCTAGCACAAGGCTGATAATAAAGATCGTCTGCACAGAACACAGTGTTTCAGGAAATGGTTCTCTGAATCACAGATTGAATCTGACTGGAAGCCTCTAGAAAAGAACAACAACAACAACAAAAACCAACCAACCAACTGAAAAACTCAAACAAACAAAAAAAACAAAATAAAAAAAACCAAACCAAAACAAAAAACAAAAAACACCAACACAAACCTGGTACACAGACACAGAGAGCTTTCTCAGCACAGATTGCTCAAGAGTTTGGGCTGGAAGCCTGAGTCAAAACTGAACAAAAGCCAGTCTGCTTAAGAAGAATTCACTTCCAGCAGCCTCTGTTCCACAATGACCAAGCTCTGCCAGCCACTTGGGGCACAGCAGGAAGAAGAAAAGAAACCAGGAGGAAACTTGGCTTCACACCTATTCCAGCCTTAATCATTCTTTTTGAACTGGCTTCAGCCGTCAGTCATGTGGAAGACAAACACCTGTGAAGAAGTACAAAAACAGCTCATATGAGAGGTGATATTACAATCAGCATCTGCTGCTCATCTGCCACTCTGTTAGGAGAAACAGTAACCCAAGTCCTGTTACAAAATCCGATGGATGGGATGAATGAGGACATCCACCAGGCAAGAGGATTGCCTATTTTTTGAGGGAGACATATTTTTAGAAAGAAAGAAAGAACAAGCATGATGCCAGGCTTTTATGAAATTATTGTTGTTGGTGTTGTTCTTTATTGGATCCTGGGCACAGGAAAACAGTAATGTTGTGGACAATGAAACCTGCTCCCTTTCTCTCTCTTCAGGCTTTTATTCCAATCTCATATTTTCTGTTTCCACTTCCTGTAATTTCTTGGGTTATCATCTTATCTGACCCTTCTGAAGATATTTTCAAATTATTTGCATAAGTAATCTACCCAAACTTGTAATCTTTATTATTTGTCTCTATCAGGGATACAGTCTAGTCCGCAGGACTTATTCATGTAAGACAGGTAGCTATCACTAGGTTAATAGATAACCAGGTTTTATAACAGTATGAACTATGAAACCAGAGAGATTTCAATGCTGTGTTTTGAATTACATATTGAAATCTTCAATGATGGCTGGTAGATAATCACAGACACAGAAAGATTATGTGCTTATGCCAATCTGTAAAATTACATAAAAATATGTCCATAGCTGCCTTCAAAAGATGCTTTTAGTGACTTGATAATTTTGCAATATGCTTTGTGTCCCAGATGCTCACAGGTTCTTTCAGTGAAAAAGGTTAATTTGTTTTGTTAGCAAAAGTGGTAAACAGATAATCTAACAAACCTGGTCTGGTGGGGCAGAGGGACATTTTAAAGCAGAGAAGGGAGAGTTCTAAAGTGGCTGTGGTAGGGAAGCAAGACCAAGAATACAAGGGTTTCCTTCAACAGTTAAATTTGCTTATAGATGGAAGAGGAAAGGTTAGGATACTATTGAAGATGAGTGAGAGGCAGTTAACAAAAGTCAGTTTCTTAGGACATGTATTTATTCTAAAATTGTAAGTGCTTGTAGATCATCTTGGTGCCAGGAACAGGTAGTTGTTTATTTTTCAGCATCTTTGTACTAATTAGGATACTGTGACACATTTTCAATACAAAAATAAGATAGACTGAAAGCTCTCTATGTTGTAACAAGGATGTAATAATTAAAGTTGTATACAGAAATAAAACCCAAGATCTGGTTTAATCATAGTCATAGTATGGTTTATTTAATTACTAACTTACCATGGTACAGGCACTGTTGTGACAACAGTTTTTTCTACATTAGATGAAACAGAAAGCTGACATCAGAAAACACTCCAGAGAAAATAAAGTATTTCAGGAAATTCAGGGCCTTCGTTTAGAATACTGCTTCCATTTTTGAGAGTCACATGTGTCAGCATTTTAATTCCAGAAGACTTTAAAAATGACACCCATGGTTACATTTCAAAATATTGATGTTGATAATAAAGAACTTTGTTGTAACAGCTGTAAGGAGGTTGCAATGCAACCATGCACTTTTTTTCCCTGGAATTTAGATTGTTATAGTATATATTCTGCTGATTTTTCTGGGTTAAAATTTATGTCTCTGGGTTGATATTTTTACTAATTGGTGAGGGATTTAAATTTTAGGGCTGTAACTGCAAAAATGATAGTAATCATCATTACTGCAGTCTGCAGGTCTGGACGCCAATATATGTGGTTCTGATGACAAAGAGAACTGGTGGAATCTTTCATTCATGGACACCCTTTGCATTTTTACTTATTTAATATACTAGATGCTGAAAAAAGTGAGAGAACATAAGAACAAAAAACCCTCTGTTTCCTTCCTGGAATAAGCATGTTAAATATGCTTATATTGCGTTCTTGAAGCTTCTTTGGGTTTGGACAAGCAATAAAATAACCCCTGAAACCATAATACTTTTCATAATATTAGGTTTAAAAATTGTTGATATCTCTCTGTAGATTGTCACTAGTTGTTGATCATTTTTAATTTTCTGTGTATGTCAGAGGACATGCATTCCTTTCCTCCTAGTGCAGACATTCAGAATATTAGCCGTAACTTGAGGGGAAGAGTTATCCACGATGGCAGTCCTCAACAAGGGCTTTTCTATTTTATTAGTGTTACATAGAAAATGGAGAAAAATCTGTTGTCTTGAAATCATCTGTCCAAGAAAATAAAGAAATACAAGAAGGGAAAACAACTTTTTTCTTTCTCCAGAAATAGCTAATTCTTTCACTGTGAGGTCAGCTACCCCCAGTCTAAAAGGATCTTGAGTGTGGAGATAGCTAAATTTTACCAAGGATCAATACATGATACCTCTAATGCAGCAAACTGATCATCTCTGCACCTGCAGAGGTCACCCAAATGAAGGCATCACATTCTGGCCTCTCTTGCTTCTTCAGAAGGGCACAGAAGTTACAACTCAGCACATTTCTTAGAGTGTAAACTGGTGAACTAGGTAGGGTGTTATTACAGACAAGAACTGTAGCACTGAACATGATATACTCAGCTGGAGGGTAGTGGCATCTCAAAAGTGACGGTTTCTCTATCATGCTATCGTATCAGCAGGTTTTTTAATTGCACATTTATACAACTACAAAGTTATTGCACTGATTAAAATGGGAACCAAATGTAGTTGTATAATGGGACATTTGTGCTTGCAGTTGCTCAGTCATTTGCATCTGTGCCAAACTGAACTGAATTTGCTTTGCTAAATGGAAATATTAATGAAAGATGGAGAAATGAAAGTAATCAGAAATTATGAGTTGGGGCAAAGAAGGATCCTGCACTGCTCATTTCTAAGAAAACTAAGTGACCTGGAGCAGTGATTTTATATACTGGGGTGGTTCAAGAAGATCTGTCTCTTAAGTTGTGTTATAATATACCAATACACGTACTCCTAATCTGAAGAAGATATTCCCCCTGCTTTGCCAACAAAAAGAGAGAAAGAACCACTATCCCACTGGACAAGAGAAATCTTTATTACAGCTAGAAAAAAGGATGATTATTTACTTTAATGGGAAATCACCAGAGGTCACTTAGTCTGAGGCTCACTGACACAAATCAGTTTTTCCTGAAAAGAGTCACATTTCCAAGGAAGATAGATTCGAATATGTTAGGTTAATATTTATGTTCCCGAACACAATTATTATGATAATAGAATAATAATATTAAAATATGATAATAATAATAAAAACAACAACAACAACAACAACAACAACAACAACAATAATAATAATAATAATAATATCTTCCAACATCTCAAGAGCAAGGTCTCCAGGGGTTAGTTGCTCATTTTCCTGGTGTGATGACAGCTTTTCTGTCCTGCTGATATGGCTTTAGCAACTGTTGCTGCATTCCATAGAACCAGCAGGTTTGTTTCTTGTTCTGCTTTCCTCTTTTTTGTTTTTTTTTAGACCCATTTAGGCAGATTAACAAGAAACGTTTCTTCTCAAAAAGCAGCAATACTGAAAACAGAAAATGAAAGTTTTCTCATATCACACAGTTTGAAAATCTCAGGCATAAACCATCAGTTATCAATGGAGTAATCAGAAATACTAATGTGATATATAGCATCTAATTGCATCTTGCCCCCTGTTTAAAAAAAACCAAACAAACCAAACCAAACAGTCATTCAACAAGCTGTAAGTGAACTCTAGACTGAAAAGAAAGTAGCAAAATTCCTACTGATGCCTACAGACCAGATTTTATGCCTAAGTACCCAGTGGGTCCAATATCAGTAGGTATACACTGCAGAAACAAAGCAGTAGTTACAGCACGGAAGGAATGGATTGGAGCACAACACTGAAACTCAGGTTAGTTAAGAATCTTAACTCAAACTGCCAGCCAATTAAAGTCAAAGAAAACAGTTTTGAGATGCTTTAGATTATATTGTTCACCTTCTATTTAAGGAAATGCACAAGTAATACATAAGTAAAATTAAAGAGAGTTTTTCTTTTCTTCTTCTTGCTTCTCAGTCCTGAAAGTGAAGAACACTAGATCTTTGTGTCCTAGACCAGCGGGCTTGAGGGAAGCTGCAAATTTGTTTCTAAATTAGCCTTAAGTCCACATTATTTCACTTCAGAAATGAAGAACTTCTTTACTTTACTGAGCATGAAGAACAAAGGAAATCGTGACTCCACAATAGAGAAGAGCAAAAAAATTTTTTTGGAAGAGAAAAATAACCTTTGTTAGGTTATTTAAAACATTGGGAGTGGAGGATTTGTTTGTTTGTTTGTATAACTCTTAATTGTCTTAAATAACAACTTGTCATAAGAAAATCTTGGAGGCGACGCAAACACTTATCTACATTGTGTCTCTATGCAGGAAGCTACAGTGATACCCTTTTACTTCTGAGTAATTGCTGTGTGAGCTCCCCCGTTCACTTTTTGTATGTTACACTTTTCAGGGTGCTATAACAAGTTTCTTTCCATTCCTCCTTAAAATCTCTTCAACAATTAATTTTCTGACCCTCTCTGTGGCCATAGGGCTCCAATGTCATCCAGCAGCCATTGCCTTAGAGGCCTCTATGTGTACCTAATGTGTCCGCACAGAAACAACCTTCCAAATCATTGGTGATCTGGACAACAGCCATTTTCCCAGCTTAAATGCTGCAGCCTGTTTCCAGTGAAATTCTGGGTTCTTGCGCACAAGGCATGCATTTATACTGATTAAGCACCTTTTTTTAATCAGCAGAGTGTGCATTATCAAGAGTATTTGACTCAAATATGGAAGCATAAATTGGTTTACTCAGTTAAAAGCTTTGATCTGGCAGTAGCAGATAATAAGTGGAGCTACAGGAATCCACAGTGCTTATGGATCCCAATTTACTTTTGGCCTCTAAAGCAGAATGCTAAAAGTGGGTAGGAACTTCTTCACTGGCACTTAACAGAGCACTGAGTACTTGAGAGTGAGTTGCACAATTTCTCCTAAAAACATTGCTTGTTTCATTGGCTTTCCCTTGCTAGCTTGACACAAATAGGCTTCTAAATTATCATTATGCCATATGTTACTGCAAAATAGAAAGCATACAATGCTGCCATAAGACAAAATTCTAGCTACAAGCTGTAGGAACTTCAGTGAGGTGTGCTCAGAAAAGGAGCCCTGCTCTTGTTCAAGAACATAAAATTTAGTTTCAGACTTTGTTCATTTTAGTGTGTGGATAAAACCAAAAGAGGTAGTGATTAAAAAGAGTATGTATATTTTGCATATTCTTTTGGATGTGCCTGCCCATACTTAGGGTTGGAAATAGTCAAAATACTATGTTCTGTCCGATGAACTGCTGCAAAGATAACAGGTTTTTTAATGACCATTTACTTGGAACCAGATCAATGATATACTTATAATCCTCAAAATTACTGATCAACCCTTTTCACCTAGTCAGCTGTTTGCTGTAACATGAAATGAGGAAACAGTTTCTTGGGTCAGATAAACAAATAATTTGTTATCATTGCAAAATTGAAGTGTGCAACACAAGCAAAATAGTTTTTTACATTTTGTTTTTAGCAGTTACTGCTTGCCTTATTGTTTAATTCCATCTGACTGTTCCTGTATTCCTGTTTTGTTTTACCTTAAAGAATTAAACCAGTTATCCTTCCAGCCCAACTTTTTTTAAACATTTGCCTTATTCACAGCTGTTACAAGAAATTTAAGTGTAGGGATTGGTTTACTTAGGTGTTTTGGCTAACAAAGGTCAAGAGTTATAAATGTGTGAATCATTAATTGTAGTGTGTGTTCATTTTGCTGTGTTGCTGAGAATTGCACAGAAGAACAGACATTAAGTACTTCCCCACAGGCTGCTGTGTTTTTTCCCCACATTGCCAGAGTTAACTGCGCTGGTATGAGGAGACATCTGCTCATTTGTATAGGTTGCTTCTGGTGGCCACTTGGACATGGACATCCACCAAGAAATGATGTTACATCGAGTTTTCTGTGACTGTGCCCTTGCTTTTCCCAGAGAACGGAGCCTCATATTAAAGTGTCACAATATCACATATTGACAGGGTGTCAATCTGCCATTTTGTCAGGTGCTTTGATACATGTACACGTTTTTAAAAGGAAAGGACTTTAGGCAGATATGGGAGCTCATAGCATTACTCAGGTGTCTGATCCCAAAGCATTTAACACTGTTCAGTGGGAACATTTCTGATCTTAAAGTGAAATTTGTGAATTACTAGTTGCTAACTGGTGTCCCAAGATTATGCTTGCAAGTTATAGGTCAAACATCTTGCTGTCCCAGTATGGTATCTTCTGAGGGCAGACATTACTTGTGACCAGGGGTCAGGGACAGATCCTAGCTGGTGTGGCCTGTGGCATTTTGGCTGCAGTGGTCAGTCACTGAGTGTATTCATACAGGGTTACTGAGGGCCAGTGCTGTGCACTGACAGAGCAGTATTGCACTTAACATGCTCCATTTCTGAGTGGAAGTCTGGATGTGTTTGGGGGCTGTAAGAAAGAGCAGTCTGTCTCCATCACACACATCTGTGGAGCCTAGACTGAGGCAGCCTCTCAGTAGGGCTTTGGGGGTTGGCTCAGTATGGTGAATGGTGATTGTGGACCAGAGAGCAGGCTTGAATAGCACTGAGCTGATACTGCCGAGATGTACAGAGCGTGCAACACTTGAATCATGTGCCTCCCATCACATATGGGGACATAGGACGTAGATCGACAACTACTGCTGAAGAGGAATATTTTAGTATGCAAGATGCTTTCTTACCAGCAGCAAGATTAGCACTCAAGGAAAACTTGGAAAAGCAAGCAGTGAAAGAAGAGGCAAAGATTGCAAAGTATCTAGCTTTGTAAAAGGACATGTAAAAGCCAGTAGTTAGAGCAGTGCTCTGTTTTGGCATCCAAATGCGACTAGCAACCTTTGACTCTATGCCAGTTCAGCACTGGGTGTGAAACTCTTGGCAATTTGCCTTGACTTCACAGCATTTTGAGGTCTGGAGGCAGAGGGTGCAGAGAGAGAGGGAGTGCAGAGACCTGAGTACTGAGATGATTTCATAAGTCTTGTTTGTTTCTCTTTTCTATTTACAAGAAATTATTGATGCCTTCAGGGACTATGGAGGATCTAGCTCGCAAAGCTTAGGTTGACGAAACAAACTATATCCCCCATTTCTTTAGAAATGGTACTTAGAAGTGTTAAACTGTATTTTGTCCTCCCTTTAAACAAACAAACAAAAATATTTCTGGCCAAGGAAAGCTTTTATCTGATGTCATTTTCAGGATGTGAAAATCACATCAGCTTAAAATGCCAAATTTCCTTGTCAAGAGCTAATGTGTTTTTTAACATCTCTGCTTTTCCCAGAATTATCAGAACTGCATAGAGTATCTGGAAACAAATAGCCACGGCTTCTGAAAAATCAGAAGAATTTAAATTATAAGAATGTTTCTGGTATAGTTTGTGCTTGCTCAACAAATACACTACATTTAACCTAAGCCTTTAAATAAACTAATTGTAGATAAAAGGGGTGCTTTTCCAATACTGTGGAATGATTTTCTTTTTGCTTTTTGGTGTGAATTTCCCCAAATCAGAGTAAATATTATGTTTGTATTTGTGTAATGAATGAAGTCCTCTCACTAATCTTTCTAAGAGTTTCAGTTAGCGGGTGCATAAGGATCTTTGAGACTCTGATATCTGTGGACTTTTCTCAGAGTTCTTTTCCCATCTGCTGTTTAAGGCAGCACTCCTCCTCTGCGTGGGAGGGGAGGGAGGGTGGGCTGTACTTCCCAGCATCACTGCCACAGACTTTGGCAGCAGAAAGCCCTGTCAGGCAAAGGGAGTGATCTAGAAGCAGCAGGGTTAGCAGATGCAAAGCCTGCCAACCTCGAGTCACCAGCACAGGAAAGGGTTCCACCAGCCCTTTACTTCTTTGCTCGTATTACCGTACATTTGTGTACATTGTGACTTCTGTGCCTATAGTACCAGCTTTTATTGCCATCACCTTCCCCTGGGGACAGCACAACTCACAGATTTGTTATTTTGGTTATTCCAGTATCCCTTTGGGAACTTTGATGCCAAGCATACCATGATACTTCAAAGCAGAGATCCTAGAGGAAGATATTGTGTAAGGTTACAGTTACAGGTATTGCTGGGAGCAGCAGCATGTCCCACATGCCTGTTTATTCCCACACTGGCTTGCAGAAGAAGGCAGAGCAGCAGATTTCTCTGCATTGGCAAATCCAATATAGCCTCTTTTGTACTACTTAGACTTCTTTGTTCTCCTGCATGTCTTGAATAGGATTAACAAATTGAGTTTTTCCTTTAAGCCCTGGTGAACTTTACTAAGATACTCAGAAATTACATCAGAAGTTTTAAACAGTCTTTTTCACTAGTGGTTCACTTGGCACCATAGTTTCTCATCTTAACAGAGGCACTGACGCTTTGTGGGTGACAGCTCTTGCTCTGCATCACCATCAGTGTGTGACATATTAACTTTAAAGCAACGAAGAGCTTTTATTTGCTGAAAACAGGTCTCTTTAAATATTGACCTCTTTAAACATTAAACATTATGGACAAACATCCCAGAATTGATGATGCAGGGATTGCAAAATAAATTACTGTTTAAACCATGGAATGTGCAGCATGACAGTTCAGTGCAGCTGTCAGGGCCACTTCCAGCTATCCTCTGGAAAGTACTCTCACCAACTGTGATATCAGGGCTAACAGTGGTTTCAGACTTATTCCAGGAAGCATTATTGTCAAATAAACATACCGATTAATTGCATTAATGTGTTCAAATCAATCCCTTATTGTCTGCCTTCTGATTTGACGGGTTATTGCTTTTGTGAAAAAGCAATAGAGAGAGAAGAAGCTTTTGAGAAGTTACTACTTTCCTGAAAAATAAAGCGATATTGCTCATTTGGGAACATCAAAAATGAAAGTATGTAACACAAGACATATAAAACTTCATAGCTTAGTAATTTTCTCTCCAGATAAAAGGTATTGGTCAGTTCTTTGGAAATTGCAGTCACTGACATTTGTATTGCTTCAGTGAGCTTGCCCAGCTCCAGTTTCAAGTTCTTTGAGTCAAACATCTTGCCTGAAGAAGGGAGCACAAATTCTAAGCCATTACCACCCCCTCTGAGTTTTTCTGCCAGATTTGTCTCCTTTTCATTACACTTCAAAAGTAAGAAACAGCTGTTCTCTGGAAAGCCTCAGAAGAGTGTAAACAATGCTTTACACCAGATATGTTTTAATTCAGCTCAGAAACAATCCTTTTGAAAGCAAGCTTACCTATAATCCAGTAGGAGGTCTTTTAACGAAGGAAGAACTTGCAAGACCATGCACAGACTGCACTTATTGCCGTATGGAAAACTGATGGCTTATCTTCAGGACAGAGTGATAAACCATCCTTCTACGCTGGATTGTAGGTGAGACCAGAAGCACAAGTTCAAAGAAAATCTCAAAATTTTTCCCACCTTCCATGCTGCAGAGAGGTCTCAAAGCATATTATCTGCATTACCTGCAGGTAACTCCAACCCAGAAGATGTGCCACTGGACTGTTTCAGCCACTAATGAGCAACAGACTCAGAGTAGGATCAATCTAAAGTAAAACTACTGAAATTAATATATTGTGGAATATCCACAAATTGCTTTACTTTATAGATCCACTCCTACTGTGTTATCCTACTTGTCAATGCATGCACAGCCCAAATGATCTTTCAATATATAATTGATTACCATTTCAGCTGCAGTAGCATCTTTGGTAGGTGTTGACTAATTCATAAATACACTAATAAATGCGGAAAAAAAACCCAGAAACCAAAGCAAATCAAAGTAAATGGTCTCTGGTTCAAAACTGAAATATCATTTCTCTCTATTGTGTTTTCTTCTACTTTTTCTTCTACTTCTTTGCTACTTCAAAGCTTTGAAAGGAAACACTGGGCTTCCAGCCATAGGCAGGATTAAATCTCATGACTTAGGTCACTGTTACTTCACTGACTTCAGTGGGCAAAATAACTACACATCTTAGATAAAGATCTAGAAAAAAATGTATTTAAGCACTGACTGTAAATTTAAAAAAATTAAGAATAGGTTTTTAATTACCACAATAAGAATATTACACCAGGATAAATAACAAGATTCATTCAGCTGTTTTCTGCTCATCATTCCAAGACATCAGTTCTACTACATTAGAAAGGGCAGGCTGGAAGTATCCCTGGTGCCATGAGAAACAACAGATTCATGCAACACACCTTTACAGAATGTGATCTAAAGCCCTACAATTTAGGCTTCCCTTTGGATGCTGAATGCTTCTGTGTATATATCTCTCCATCTATCTCCATGCATATATTCTCAGGCAGCATTTGGAAGTTACTTCTACCTCAGAGTTTACATCTGTCTCTTCCTGTTTAAGCAAACCTGCATTGATCTGCTTTAAATTAAGACCATGTGTTATACCTCATAATTTTGAGAAAGTTTACGTCAGCCTGCATTCTAACTATCAGTATTCTCCTTAGCAGAATCTGCAGGCTAGTTCTCCCCTTAAATATTCATGTGTGGCTTAGGTTTTCAGAAGATTGTTATTGTTATGCTCCGAGTCTTCTTGGAAGAATCCAGAGGAATCTCTTTTTGGAAAAGAGATCCCTCTGCGGCACCTGCAGCCACTTAGATGCATTCAGCATTCCCCATTTTTCAAAGACCCTACAGTTTCTATCCCTGTTTTCCAGTGCTGCTAGTTTGGCATGTCAGGGAATTTCTTTCTTTTCCTAGTGATCAGTGAATTGAGGACCTTCCTAGCAAGTGCACCTAGAGGTAGGCAACTGGGCTGCTCTAATTAAAACATTTTGTTGAGTAAAAATAAACTGGATTTTTACCAAGATTAATTAATTTAAAAATCTAAGTGGAAGGTTACAGTCAGCTAAGCTGATCTTGACTGACCTACAAATAAAAGACACAGGTTAAATCCCCTGTAAATCTGAGCAATGACTATCCAGAGGAAGCTGTTAATGTAATTATAGGTTACTGCTGAAAACAAAACAGTTCTATAATAGACACGCTCTTGCAAAGGGTATTAGCTCATAGACAAAAGATGTCAGATGATTGAAAAAAACCCTCCAAATTGTTGTATGTGAGCACAAAGTAGTTTATCCTGTTAAAAAAAAAAAAAAAAAAAAAAAAACCAAAACCAAAACCAAAAACTAAAACAACTATCTGACAAAAAACTAGCACGCAAAGTCTTGGGTTTAGTTTTGTTGAGAGAATTTGGACTCCCAGCAGCTTCTGAGCAGACTGAGCAATGGTGATGCTTTTGAGTCTGCTAGATATTACATAATTTTTAATAATTTTCTGACATCACTGGTGAAAGTTAAAATCCAAAACATCTGAGACTAAAAGCAGTAGATAAATTGGCAGCTTTGGCCTATGCACACTTTTATCTGAATATTCAGTTTTGCAAGTGTGATTGTGCAACTCAAAGGTAACTGTTCCACTTCTGTCCCAGTACTCTTTAGTTAGTCACTGCCTGCAATATTTTCTGCAATACCTGTCCTTGACACTATCCAATACAGATTATTTTAAACTTATGTGTATGAAAAATGTATTCTTTGTGTGTGTGAAATCTGGTTTTCCTACTGCGTCTTAAAAAACTGCCTCTCTTTCTTTGTCTTCATCTCTGCTCTCTGCACTTCACACGTAGGAAGGCTTTGCCAGCAGCTCCAGTGCAGCCACTCATGGAGAACAAGCAAAGCATCTCAGAAGCTGGGCAGCATTTCACTTGAATAGTTCAAATCATCCCTATATTTAAAGCCAGAGATACGCTTGTGTAACTTAATTGAATGAGGACGTTACACAAAAAAATACTTTATCTAAGCCTGACTTATTTAATGCTTTCTGCTGGTGCTACCAAAGAATCATCCTGAGTCTGTGACACCAAGAACATTCAGAATTTAAAAAGGAAACAACACAAACTCAAATCCTTATTCTTCTGGGTAAGGAAATCACCCAGCCTGGGGATTTATTTGGCAGAACTTAGAATGTATCAAATCTGACTGAAGATCTGGAAACTCAGTGTCTTGCTAATGCTTTTTAAAGGGAAACTCAGTCAAGATAAATACAATGATGACAGCAAGTGCTTTGTGATTGTAAATAAAAGCGCAACCAACAAACTGACACATCTAAGAAATACTTTTCTAAGACACACAGCTGCACTGCTGAACTACCTGATGGTCAAATCTCAGAATACAAGCTTTCCTCCACCTGACAAAGACCATTCAATTTTTAAGACTTTATGTGGGCAGCTTTCTAGCTGCCAAAGCTTGTAGAAGCTTTTCAGTTTTGTTTTTCACACATTGTCGAAAGATTTTTTGTTTTAGTTTGTGTGCTTTCAAAGGAAGAACAGAAATATCGACAAAGGCACTATTCATGTCAGTATTTAACTGCTGATTGACAACTCTTTTTCTGCGTGCTGGTGGAAGCTGCTGAATTATAGCTTTGGCTGGAAGGAGCCAACAGTGAAACTGAACACCTCTTCCTCAGTCCCAAATAACTGCAAATCTAAAGGGTCTTTTGTTGAAAGATTATTGAGTTTCAGAAAGCCAGGCAAGAAAGAAAAATATTTTTTCCCCAGTCAAACTCTGACCCCTGAACTCAGGGTAGGTATTTCTACCATCCTCATCAGCATGCCATCTAACAAAGAGGTTGTTAGTCTCCATTAGGTGTTTTGTTTCTTCCTACATAATTTCAATGAAATAAGAACAAAGTTAAAATTGCTTGATGTTTAAAAATTTTATTGCATAAAAAAAGTTGAAGAGAGGGACCTTGTTAAGTAATGAGACCTTATTTTCTGTACAAAGAATAAAAACCAGGAAAAAATCCCCAGAGAAAATAGGCAGGTATTTTAGATTTTACGTCTTCTAATAAAAAGCTATTTCACATGTTAAGGAGTATTTACACATAAAATTGTCAACTAAAATAAATGGTGCAAAGTTTCCATGAAACAGCTGCTGATTCTGCCTCTTTTAATATTTTGAGCTTTCATTTTTAAATTTGTCCTTTTGAAAGGGGAGCCTTGAGAGGGCTCAGGGGGGACCTCATGCTTTTTGCAGCTCCCTGTAAGGGGCTGAGGTGAGTCGGGGCCTGTATCTACTACAGGGCCTGCAGTGAGAGGACAAGAGGAAATGGCCTCAGGCTGAGACAAGGGAGAGTCAGATTAGATATAGAAAAAAATTGTCACTGTTAGGGTGGTCAGACTGGAATAGGTTTCCCAGGGAGGTGGTGGAGTCATCATCCCTGGAAGTGTTCAAGAGGCATCTGGTCTAGCATTGGGTGATGTGTTTTAGGGGTTTAGGGCAGTGCTGGGTTGGTGGTTGGACTTGATGAAGGTCTCTCCCAACCTTGATTATTCTATGAAAACACTTACCTGGATATTGCAGGGTAAACATGCTGGACTTTGTCTTTCAAATACGTGGAAACAACTTGGCATTTACATGGGCCAAAATACTCAGAAGTGTTTCCATTTCAGAGGTGGACTTTTTGAATGCATATATAGCAAGTGAGACAGAGTCAGCCCCAATATTCACCATATAATAGTATACCAGGAATAAAGGGTCTATGGCTATATTAGCTTTTGAATTGTCTCTCTAGTATGAGACCATTTATCTAATTTAATGTTTCCAAATATTCTGACATGTCAAATAAATGTGAAATAATTGAATCCATAGAAGTATCATGATAATTATTTTTCAAAAGGAAGAAAGACAGTAAAAAGATGAGGGAAGCAGCAAAAGGACAGTAGTAAGCTGTTCATAAATATCCATGTCCAATCCAGCACTTGACAAAAACTTGTGTAACATTTTGTTTTCTGGGTGGCCAATAGTTTTGCCACATTCCTCAGTGGGTAAATTCTGAAAGAGGCCCACCTTTTACTCAAGAATTTTCACGTATTCAGGTACTCCTCCATTGCTTGACTCAGAACAGATCTTCTTGCCCTTCACATTCTTTTAAACTTTTAAACCATTAGAGAGGATATGACTCTGACAGTCTGGCAGAAAAGTCTTACATCATTCTGTTCCCAGCATCTGTCCCAATTAAGAAGGTATTTCCTCACATTTCTCTAGTAAAGCTCTACTGGTGTCATCAGCCTCTTAACAGAGATGCCAATGGGTCTCTTCACAACCTAACTGTCAGTAGTAAGTGCTATTTTGTTGGGTTCCACAGGCTTTTATCAGGACCTTAAAGCCTACATTTCTCCAATAATTGTTTCATTTCTTAAAAAAAAAAATACCATTTTCAGACTTCTTATGCACAAGATTTTGGGAGCACAATGGGAGAAGAGAAGAACTTTGAGTAGAATACTTAGACAGCAATTTTTTCTTCCCATTTTAAACTTTCTTACAGAAACTTAAACCAACTAATATTATAAAGGAGAACTGTTTTAAATGCTTTCAGAGGAAAATCAGGGAAATGATCCTACCAAACAACAAGGAGAACTTTGCCTGAAGGTGTGCAGCCATCACTTTGGCAGTGCCTGCACAAGTAACTTGCCAAGACCAAAAAAAGAAATCAGTCCCACAAAACTTAAAAATTCAGAAATAAATTTTCCCCTCATATAGAAAAGGAAGTCTCTTTGGGCCCTACCTCCTTAAAGAATGATGCCTTACAGTCCTTGCTTTCTACTTTACATGCGCCTAAGTCATGTACATACATATGTAAACTGTTACATGTAAGCATCAGCATTCTTTCAAATTCAATTTTCTCCATGGTTTTCTGGAATTCAGGTGATTCCAAAACTTGACTTTGAGGTTGCTACAGGAAGGGATTATTCTAACATCAGAAGCACATTGCTAAATTCAGTTAAAGAGCCTTAAAAATTCATAGTAAATTGCACAAAATGTCTCCAGAAATGCGTACCTTTTTATCAGTACTGTGTGAACTGCGGGATGTCCCAAAACTTCATCCAAACCCTCTTTTTGCTAGTAAATGGGATTCCCTTCTTTCTAATGTCTGTCCCAGTTCTGCTTCTATAACTACTTAAAAAGTTGATCTGTGTTACCGTTCTGGACAGCTATTTTCACCTGCATTATGGGAGACATAAACACACAATGAGTGGGCATAAACCACAGTTAATCTGAACTACTTTAATTTGGTTTTATGTGTATTTATACTCTGCCATGCACGCTATTAAATGTTACTTCAAGGAGCAAAACTTGAGTGGAAAAATACTCTGTTGTTTGTCTAGAAGCACTGAGTGCAGGTCCTCAGAAAACTACAACCTCTGGTAACTCTGAGCAAATAATTCTTCTTTCTTTGCCTGGGGTATTTTATCTCAGCAACTGTGTAGTAATTCTTCTTTTCCCCTACAACTTTTTCTGGTTTTATCTTCCGACAATGTAAGCTCTCAGTACAGGAAATTTCTTGCTGTGCCTTTGACTGGAACCAGAATGAGAAAAATCTGTCTCACCTTCAACTTTCTGTGCACTTTGTTGGAATGACAGTAAAATAAATGCTGAAAAAATCTGGCCAGCTCTGTTAAGGCCATTCAAACTAACATTATTTTTAGCTGTTTTCAGTTTTTTGGTTCCATTGTGCTAAGTGGCAGTTTTAAATATGTTGTTATTAAATTAGTTTAACAGTTCCTGTACAAACAGAACTAAGTGCCATCTAAACAGTTAAACCACTGTTTTTCACTAGGTACCTGACTGGGGGGAATTTCCAATAAGAACTGACATAATACTTCTGTTTGTGAAACAGACAGACAGTGTCATCCCCAGGCTGCATTGCAAAGGCATATCTTTGTGTCAATAAGGTGAGGTGACCTGTCCTCATCATTGATGCAAAAGTACTGGCAATCTGGGAGAACTACAGTTGGCAAAGCTAGAAGTTAGCTCTGTGACTTTCAGGTGGGGTCAGATGATGGGAACAAACTCACTTTAGACAAGCAAAAGTAAACAAGTCTCAAATAGGCAAGATTTTTGACATAACCTCTATTCCCAGAGAAAAGCAAAACCTAATACACATTCTATCCAAAGGCCAAATGCTGAGCCTTGGCTGCATATGCCTAATTTTTATTGTAGTCAGCAGGAACTCTGTGTATGTCAAAGGTCAAAACTGAACCCCAACTTCAGCTTGGATCAATAGAATCATTTTGCCAGCTCCACCTAAGTGTAATAAAATAGAATTCGAGCTACCACATCACTGACTAATACATTTCATGTTTAAGCAAAGATACAGAACTTTAAATTAATTGTAGTCCAAGAAAATGAAAGTAAGTGCAAACCAAATAAATACCTTGAAGTACAAAATATAAAACCCCAGATATTTATCAAAGCATAGCTTAAATGTTCTGTGCACAAGAGAGTACATCTGAAGGAATAAGATATGTCCTAAGAAACCAGGCATTAAAGGTGCAGAAGGAGAAGAAACTCATGGATGGACTTAAGTTAAACAAGTCACCTCAACTACAGTGTATAAGGTTAAAGAACAGCAAGCAATCTTATACATGCCACTGAGAACCAGACATTTGTAGTTGAATCCAAGTAAAAAGTACAAAACCAGTTCTCTAGCTCTTTTTTTTTCCACTGAAGGGAGGAGTGTTTTCCCTTTTGAGGTGCCTACTGGCTTGAATTAGTTTGTCACCATCTACTTCCTCTGTGTCCACCATGATGTGAAACTACAATGAGTCTTCTCCTTCCAGAGCATCAGTTTTCATTCCATGCTCTGTCTTGGCTGTCCCTTAGGAATATGACTGTATGAGGTGCAGAGTGCGACATACAGCATGAGTTAAATCCCCAGGCACTCCACTCTTAGCAAGATTATGAGGTCCAGGGTACTTCTAACTCTGTTCCAGCAGAAGCAACACAGGACACCTTCTCAAGCTCTGGTCAGAGTTGTATGCATCCTTTGAAGGGAGACAGGCATGAATTGAATTTATTTTTTTATATAGTAATTCCCATCTCACACATACAATCTGTACACACAGATTTGGATACAGTTCTTGGGAGTTGTATACAAGTTGGTTTGCATACACATAGATATAGTTGGTTGCATATAACCACCTGTCCTTAACTGGCACATCTCTCACTGTAGTTCTTTTTATAGTAAGTCTCTTTTTATAGTAAACCCCTCTTTTAACAAAGATATCTTGATTTTTGGGATGCACTGTATGATTTATATGCTTAGAACAGGAAAACATACCCCTCATACCACTCAAAGCCCTCACAATTTGTTTTTCTGTATATATCCAGTTTAGCTAAGTTTATATATTTAGAAAGTAGAAAATTAATAGAGCCATGGAAAATGTTAAATAAATCTAAAGTATGTGGATGTTATGACACAGTTTTTAAATTTCTGCCTTCCCAAGTGGGAGTGAAGATTATGTACTATAGTGTGACTATGTATATATTGTATATTTTAAACTGTATTATGATTTAAAATATTTTACTACTAAAGTAGAGAAGCACTCAGATCTTAAACAAACCAGTCTTAGAGTAGGAGCCAGTTCTAATTGTAATGTAATGTCTTCCAGATGCTACTGTGCAATATTCCAGCAGAGCTTTTCCTGTTGGCTGCTAGGATTTATGTTACACTCCACCTTGAGGTGTTCTGGCAATGCAGGGCCTGGTTCCACTTCTCTACTCCGTTATGCTCACAGTAGTGTGATGATGCATTATTGACATGGCCCAGAAGGTCTGTCAGGGCTCCCCCAGAAGATGCTGGGCGTTTTGTTTGCACAGACAGCACAGACATCCCTTGGCAACGTAAGACCTTCGAGATTTTAGTAGTAAGGACTAAAAGGACTCCTTGTATATTATGGTGACTTTTCACTCTGAAGTGACAATTTCTTTGTTACCTCAATATCCTCCTCCTTCAGTGCCCTAATGTAACCTCAATATCCTATCTATTTGACTTAAAGGAGGGAATTTGACTTAGTGCTAGCAAGTACGAGGTCACTAAGGAAACAGAATCTTCTACTGTGCCTCTATGTTAGCCTTGCTATGAGCACCACTGATTAGGAGAAAGAGGCAAGACAGGGAGCCCTGTCAATTTGATAGATTTATTTGGCAGGTTTAATCCCTGTAAAAAGATATAATTTGAAGGAAGTACTGAATTACTGAAGAAATACTGTTTGGAAAGTGTAATGTAGAAGAGTGGATGAAAAACCTATACATCTTCCATGCTGAATGTGTTGCTTTGCCAATCCATTTGAACATCCCACTCTTGCTTTGTTATAGCTTCACCACAAAATCAAATTCCCTCTCTTGGCTACAACCTATGATACTTAGAAAATATCATTAAGGTGGGGGGGGACGGGCGTGGGGGTATTGGGGAAGGTGAGGGGGAAAAGAAAATAGCATAGAAACTCAGGGAAAAAAAGGAGTAAAACAAGATGACAAGGGGGAGGGGGGGAAAGGAGGGAATAAAACCAAATTTTAAGCTGACAGCATATTCCCACAGACCCAAGATAATGAAAAATAAGTTTTAAACCACATCAAGAGTACACTTCAAAATTCCTGGCTTATTTTCCCTACTTTTACTCCACTGAGTTATTACTGGTCAGCATCCAGCAAAGAAGACACCCTCTTAACTGGAGAGGACAAACATAACAAAAAATACAGCTGCAGGCCAACTGGTGTTCTTCAGCCAGGAGTAATGGTACTTACGGGAGAAAAGCAACAAGTGGAAAAAATAGTATCTAATCAGAACTGTAGGGGGAAAAAATGTGTCTATGTGGAAAAAGGTAATTTCCAAGTTGAAAACTAAGCAGGAAACAGGCTTGAAATAGTGGAAAACAGTAAACAAATTCCTGTGAGGTGAACTAACATTGTGCCCTGCAATGAAAAGTAATTGGAAAGTAAAGAAAACAAGTGATTTAGAGCCAGAACATAACAAAAATGATCACGGAGTCTCAGATCCTGGATAGCCCACACACTTCTGGTGCTAGGCACCTCTTGGAAGAACAGTCTGTCTCCTGTTCGACTCAGAAAGTTCACAGGAATTTTTAAATCACAGCTGTCTGTCCTGAAGGGGATCTAAGAGATACAAAGAACATAAAAGACACAGCTGAATTGGTGCTCTCCTTTCCAAGTGCACAACCTCAAAAACTCACTATTACATCACTGGGATAGAGAGACATCAGCACCGTTGCAGCCAGGTCTGCTTCTGTGGGTACCAATAGTTAAACTCAAAGTTCAATACAAAAGCACTTCTATGAAATGCTTTTCTGAACTTTGACATTGTCTTTGCAAATTTCCTGTCAATCCCATTTTATTTTCTTTTCTTCAGGCTGATATTGCCTTTCTATTAAAAAATCCCACCTCCATCAAGAACTTTCCTGTAAACCAGTGGATTGCCATTTTAGGCATAAATTTCTCCTGAGATTTAATCCTATGTGCTCATTATCTCCATGCAGGAAGATGTATCATCCTGAAACTTGTCCTTCTTTCTTAATTGTGCTGGCTGATCTAATGACTCTTGTGGTACAAATTAATGTTTTATTTTTATGGGTCTCTGGAGCATTATTCTTATTAATTTATGAATTATAAACATGAGTTACAAGATCCACCCCATCACAAGGACACCACCCCCCCTATTATGGTTGTCTGTAAGTCAGTTACCTTCCTTGTGTCTCATCTGGAAAAGTGATACCAGAGGATGAATCCATGGAAACTACTGACACATCTGGAAGAGCCACTGGTAATACAAGAAGTTACCTGAGAAGTTGCTTGGCTTGTGAGATCCTGTGCCACCATACAGGTAGGTAGTACCAGCTCTGATCTCTAGGAGAAATGCCAGCAAAGCTGCAGCAACCCAAAAGGATTTAAGAGCCCAGTGTGTAGTCCAGAACCACGCTCCAGTGGGTGTGGTGCTGCAGATCTCTATCAATCAGCAAAAGAGAATTAGCTGAGATACACCCATGATTCATTCAAATGAGATGGCAATACTGGCTCCTGTAAACCATTATGCCCCTACCCTAGCAGGCCAGGCCACGTACTTTGACACCTAATAGGAACTTAATGTACTTGTTAAACAAAAATAATTCTCTTCTCAGCACTCCTAATGTTTAGTATAAGGTATTTGCATCACAATAACATGAGTAGCTATAACACGGAGAAATCAGCATGGCTTTTTTAATGACTTTTAAGTCATTGCCCTTTCACCAATCAATAATTCCAGATCTCTTCTAAGGGTTCTGTATCAGCAGAGTTCTCAAGGGAATCTTGCATATGGAGATCTTCTGTGCTCCTAGGAAGCAAAGACTGTGGGTTGATTGAAGACTTCTATAAAATAATCTTTTGAGAGCTGATTTGTGCAGGCAAATCTGGTCTTAGGATGTCATAATTACTCCCAGTAGAACTGCTTCATCCTAGGTCAGCATCTTTCCTTTTCTGCACGGTCCATCATCCAGGGCCATTCAAATTCTCTTTATTGAAGCATGGGATCATTTCCATGAACCCAGTGTCATAGTGTGTAGAAATACCTGTGTGCTAACTCAATGTGCTGTCACTTTTCATTATGGCATGAAGCTGCTTTCAAGCCACTGTATTTATTTAACAACAAGGTCAAGACCTCTGTGTAGGGAGTTAAAGCAACCACTAGTCATTCCAAATTCTTATGTTGATGAGTATACCTGTACAACACCAAAATATTTCTTTCTTCCCATCCTAAATAGGAAGGAGGAGATTTACAGTTTAATGGGTTGCTACTTCACTGCTTTTTTGAGCGTAATCTTACTGGCACATATTGTACCTTGTACCAGGCGCAGCTGAAACTGTGCATAGCTCTCAATGAACCCCAGTGATTTGTTGCTCTACATGGATTAAATCTGGTGTTAATTTCAATGGACCTTAATATGCCAAGTTGCAGACTGTTGTGGCTCAGAAGAATCTTCAACCTACAAATAGGCTCCAGCCTTTGAAACATATATGTTCAGAGGGTTAGATGAAGGTAGCAACTGTTTGACCTGTCCGTTTCAAACCACTGGTGAATCTTGGTCCTTATTGCTCCTCACTGAACTGTACAAATCTCTTCACACAGCTAATCCCAGTGAAACTGCAGTCCGTGGCAAAGCCTGAGCTTTGGAATCTCTCTGGCTTATGGTATAGCTGGCTTTCAACGGAGATTGCAAATACAAGCTAGTGGCAGTGTGAAAATGCAGTTACTTGCAGTTGCTTCATTATTTTCAAGTGACAGTGAGCTATCCCTTACAGATAGAAAGCAACACTTGTTTCAGAGAAATGACTTATAATTAAGGTTAGCATTTAATCTTACAGCGACTCTATGACTCATTTCCTTGGGATCCTCTTAACTAGCTGTTCTGCCATTGAAAATAAGGGAATTCCAAAGGCAAGTCAATATTTGGTCGTGTTTTGTTTAGAACTAGCTGGTTTCCAAAACCCCACCTTTATTTTAGTATGAGTCTATGAAAAGAATTTTCCATTTGGTTTGTATCATTTTCAGCTCTGTGGAAAAGACCTGCACAAGTGTTTGGGAACTTTTGATTATAAAAGTTGCTTTTATTGAATGTTAAGGTTGTGACTTCAGAGTCAAAAACTACTACAAAATACCTAACATTATTTCTTTGTGAAGTGAGCTTTCTCTGCATGGGTGCATTTGATACTTCTAGGTCTTATTTTCAAATGTAGTGCTTCAATAGAAGGGCAGGATAACTGAATGATTCCTCATAGAATCAGAATGGTCCCTTCTGTTGGAAGGGACCTTAAAGATCATTTTGTCCCAGGCCCCTGCCATGGGCGGGAACACCTCCACTAAATCCCTGTCCAACCAGGCCTTGAACACTGACAGAGTTTGGGCATCCACAGCTTCTTTGGGCAACCTGTGCCAGGGCCTCACCACCCTTGCAGTAAAGAATTTCTTCCTAATATCTAATCTAAAGATTTTCTCTTTCAGTTTGGAACCATTGTCCTGTCACAACAGTTCCTGATGAAGAGTACCTCTTCAGCTTCCCTGTAGGCTCCCTTCAGAAGGTTACTTTGAGGTCTGCACACAACATTCCCTTCTCCAGGCTGAAAAGATTACACTTCCCTAGCCTGTCTTCATAGAAGGCATAGTTGCTCTATAAAGAGCAAGTCCTTATATTTTAGCTGTCCATGGAAGTTGATATTTTTTAGGCAGCAACAGGAATAAAGATTAGCTAAATGAATTGAAAACTAGCAGAGGGTTTGCAACATTTTTGCAGAGCTACCTGCCCTGTTTGACAGAAGGCCACCAACTTCTCCATGCTCAATTCCCTTCTAATTAAAGAACTTCATATTACTCACCTGCTACAGACTTCATACTGTAGGAATAAAAACTTTCAGGAGCTCAGATGCTGAAGCAGTTGAGGCTATACAGGTTATTTACACAAAATTTAACTCATTTTGTGTACAACAGTCTAATTCTCTCTAATGCCTGTTACATGCTTCTATGAGCCAGGAATGGAGCAAGGGATATCAAATTGCATATAAAAGGGCAACAATAGTTTACATTTTTGTACTTTATGCAATTCAATGTCATTGAGAACCTTGAGACTGTTTTCCTACCTGGTTTAAGAGATTTTATAATTGGAATGTTGCAGTGCTTTGAAAAATGCCCTAAACACTGTGTTAGCAAAAATTCCAAGTCTGGGAGTCTTAAAATTACTTAAGATGTTTTTTCAAGTGTTTTGTGCCAACAGAGCAGGAGCCAGAATTCAGATTATAAACCTTAACATTCTTTTTTGCAAGATATCAGAACCCCAAAATAGGTAGAAAAAAATCAAAGGACCTTAATCTCTGTCTACATTGCAATGCCTCAACAAAGTGAAGTCCTAAAGCAGAGATGTATGCTATTTGTTTTCACTATGCTATGATGTAGGAAAAAGTTTTTCCTCTCATACTTGCCTGTTGTCTGAAGACTTTAGTTCTAAATACTCCTGGTAGATGTGAAACTGGCTGTTAGGGCTTTTCTCAAGCAGCACCTCTTCACTCATAAGGAACCATGTTCAGGGAGGGATATAGTTTGAAATCTCAGGTAATACAAGTAACCAGAAGAAAATACTCAATCCTAGTAATGGTTTTTTCAATCAGTGTAAAACATTTTAATTTGGTTGACAACAGCACAGCTATTCCAACCTCAAATGGATAAAGATCTTGCCCAAGAAGATGATAAGCTTTCCTCCAGTGTATGAGTTTAAACCGGACTATTTTGCACATTTCCTATGAAGAAAACTTTTTCAAGTGCTTGTTTTCTCCCTATGCATGTGCTTGGTAAATATTCTCATACAAGCAAACTCAGGCTCATTCTGAGCCCTAGCTAATGCCAGAGGAATAAATATGTGCCACAGGTCTGGGTGCCTCCAGTAGGTTTTTTCAATATTCCAGTGAAAGGTTCAAACCATGGGCTCTACAAGCATATGTAACCAGACCTCAAGTGAACTTGGTCTTTGCAGAAGCAACAGACTGTCAGCATTTACAGAGTAGTTCTTTGATGTTCAGGACTATTTCTGCCCCCCAGAAATGCCTTTCTGCCCCTCCTTATGCTTAGGACATGCACCTTCAGGGCCATCCACTGAGAGTGATCAACGGGAGGTCTCTGCATCTGGTTCCAAGCACTCACACAGCAATTCAGTAATTTTCTTAATGGAAAAGCTGCGTATCTGTCTGGAAATTGAAACAAGGGAAGAAGCATTTTTCAGCAACCTTATTTTATCAAAGTGCTTATAGTTAACAGAGCATGTTTTGCTGGGGGATCTTTTTCAGCTAGGGAGAGGAGGTTTCTTTCTCTAACTGTGACTCTCAGAGCTTCCCAAGACAGTGATTTACAATGAAAATCAAATGCCTTGCATTGACAATGTGTTTTATAAAGCAAATAAAACAGAAACAAAAACAAACAAAAAAGAAAACCAAAAGATCCTGAGGATCTCATTTTGAATACTGGGTGGGAGCTGTCCTTTGCAGCAGAAATTTTGCTTTCTGGTCAGGCAATATATTTTTCTCATGGCAGCTTTGTGATTCATGTGATTCATGGATCTCAGGGAAACTGGCTGGATCAGGGTAGCATGTGCCACACAATCCTCTTATGCTGTTCCTCTAATCATTATAAATTAAAGAAGTAGGTTAATGATGTTTCATCTCCTAAGAAATATCATTAATTCACATGTATCCCTCATGTTTTAAAATGTCCATCACCATGTGTCGACCAAACAGCTAAACTAAGCCTGGGAGGAAGCACAGGGGGCTGAAAGCATAGAATAGACATGAAAAATAAACTAAAGCACAGATCAGTGAGCACTATATACACTTTATCTTTGTGGTTCAGGAAAGAAATTTTTCCTACTGGAAAAAGTGAAGTGAAAATAGAGTTGATTTTAACTTTATGTGTTCCTTTCAACCTGCAATGAGAGAGGAAGGAGGTACACCTTAAATGTCAAGAAGTTAAGTTTTAAGAGAAAATAATGTACTTATCTGTCTGTACCAAAGGTTTCTAGTGAACTGGAGAGTAAAAGCAAAGGGAGGATGGATCTGGAAAAGGCATAAGATGTTTTCATTACTTTTTGAAAAAACCCTCAAATGTTTTTTGTGTGGCATGCACAAAAGACCAAATTGGTCAGAAGAGTTTGTCTATGCCTATTTTGGGGGTCATTAATCCCTGAAGAAATATACTGTGGTCTTAAGCACCATAGGGTTCAGAGATTTGAGATTAAATTATTGAGTAAAGTTTCATAAGAGCTACAAGTGTCAGAGCTAGTCTGGAAGACCTGCACAGTTGATCCATGGTTGTTTTGTTTCCTTTACTAGAGACAGTGAATGGAATTACTCTCCATTCACAGAACATATGACTGAGGTTCAAGGACAGTGAAATCTTTCATGAGCAAAACTGGCAAGAGCAGAGTATATGCTATGGTTGAAAAGCCCTGAGCTTCTGCTTGATTTGTTCTGTTTGTCTCTGCAAACAGTTACTGTAGGCAGGTCACCTCTTTTACCCTTGGGAAGGCTATTTTCTTGCAACACAGCTTGCTCTCAGTGATGAGAGGAATGTGAAAAAATCACTACAGGGACTTCCTAGTGAATAGCACGTCTTGTATCTTTGTGGTTTAAGGAAAAAAACTGTAATGAAAGAAGGGTTATATATAGAGTGGATTTTGGTTCTGTGTTCCTCTATACATCAACAATGGACAATGATGAACAGTGTTAAAACATCAAGACTCAAGGCTTAAATAAAAAATTGAACTGATTTGTGTATGCCAAGATTTTGTAGTGAGTTAGACGCAAGGTAACTTCAGGCTCAATTTTCCACAAGAACATTAAGGAACTCTTTAGGCAGCAAGAGACCCTCTTTGAGAAACAATTTCTGCTAGAGGCTTTAGAGGTCCCAGGTCTCAGCACATGAAGCAAAAGAACTGCTCACTTCCTGTTTATAGGTAAGTGAACCCCCCCTCAAACATGTCTCTAGTTTCATTGTATCTAGCCCTTGTCAGCCACCGACAAATTAACTGAGAGGGCCTTTCCTTTCCTGGAGAGCCCCCATTGTCATCTTTTCCCTTGCATATGGCACATGCCTTCCCAGTGACTCTTGGCTATGGAGCCTTCCAATCTCAAACATGTCTTTGATAAACAGTTTCTCTTCTTGCTAAATTTTAAATAATAACAAAAAACACCACACCCTTGGAATTTGCTGAATTTATGTAAATATTGCACTTCACTCCAATCCTGGCATTACTTTGCCTTCCTATGTCTTTCTGTTGCAGCTCCTTCACTGAAGTCTTGGTTAATGCATCAAATCATATTTAGGCTGAGTTCCTCCTGCTGTTACCAGCCTGGATGATTTGAGGCAGTATCTCTCACCACATAAAGATCTTAGCAGTAACTCAGGTAAATGTTAAACTCTCTTCAATTTACAGTGACACTGGTCAATAGCACCTTTCAGATAAAAGCATATGAAATGCTAAACATCTGTTCATTGCCCAATGAAATCTAATTGTTAGCCTACAGCATATTGCTACCTCATCAGATGGCCAGTTAACACTATTCCAAACCTAAGGTACATTCATATGCTAGAAGATTTAATACACTGGCTGTTCAGCTGTAATAGTGTGCAAATACTATTTTGCTATTACTGGTTCCTCTGTTTAAACCAGCACAAGTTATATGAGCATATTTGTGTGAGTGAAAAGGTCATTATGCTTCTCATTATATTACTTGATATTTGTTGACTGAATATTGCTTTTAGTAGGTAGTAGCTTTATGCTTGTGCTGTTCAGAGCCCCTGATGCTTAGTAATGCTTAGGAAGTAGCAAATGTAGTGGCTGTGGTATGTGTTCTAAGGGCTCTGGACTCAATTAAACATTTCTCTTGAGGTTTCCTGTATTTGTACCCTTTATGTTGGGCAGGCTACCTCCTATATGTTGAGGTACAGAGGACACAACTCCCCAGTAGCTACCTTCTTCTGAAACACCTTAATTCCTGTATTATGCTATGCAATGCATGATATCATGCTTACCGTGGCTAAACTGTACTTGGGACAACTCGTGTAGATTGTTGTTATCACTTCTGCCTGTATTTCCTCTGTTCCACTCGCTAGGCATATGAGTGACTAGCTGGAGTACTATCTGGGGTTCCATGTGTGTGCATCCTAGAACAGCTGGCTGCTCTCATCTACTATGCCTTCTTGGCTGCCTCCCTGATCTTCCATTCCCCCTGGCCTGACTGAACATGTGGTCTACAAGCTGTAAAGTTTGTTCTTTAATTCTACCTAGTAAGCAAAAGCCCGCTTAATATGCTGTAATTGAAGTTAGTTAAGTGAAACTGCTTATTTTCTGCAGGAAGGATGAGGGGAACAAAAAGCACTGGGTGCAAACTGAAATACAAGACATTTTGTGTAAACATAAGCCTTTTTTACTGAAAAGCTGATAAAACATGAAAAGCCCAGAGAGGCTGTAGTGCCTTGGTCCTTGTAGATACTCAAAATCCAACTAGGCATAGTCCTGAGTAATCTGCTGTAGATGACCCTGCACGAGCAGGACAGCCAGACTGCCAGCCTCAGCTCATCTCTCATGCTGTCACACTTTCACAACAAGGCACAGGTTCATTCAAAAACACTTACACTGCTCAAATATTTTCTAAAAATTTGACACAGCCTCTCTGGAAATGGGGTCTCATAAAGTAAATATTTCCTGGGCTTGTCAATATAGAGGGAAATATGTGACTCAACCCAATATTGATAAAATTTAAACTGCTGTCTGACTAACCAGCAGTCACCTACAAGACCAGGGGAATTGCTACACATTCCCTACTTGAGAACATGTTATTAAGTGCATTAAATGAACAAGATAGCCTCCATCACTCAGCTTTGCTGATTTTTATGTGTTTAATTACAGTTAACTCTTTTCAAGAAGGTTCTTTCCCTGTGACTAAATCTGGAGGATAAAACTAAACATCAGCACACTCAGTGACAGAACTCCCCCCTAACTTAATTTGAGTCAGGATTCTTTGCATGTTTGACATACTGCCAGCTTTTAAAAGTCTTTTCTAACAGTGTACTACTTGGAAAAAATTTCATGAGGAATGTGAATTTTGGTAAAGTGTGATGAGTATTCTAGTTACAGTGAAAAAAAAGTTGAAAACTCTGAAATCAGTGCAGAAATCCAGTTTTATTTCAGTTTTCTTCTTCATTAGCTACACAGAACACTTTGGAAACTGGACATTAGCTGAATTAAGTATGATTAGTCTTCTTAAAAGTCAAATCTCTGTGGAATCAGTTTTGAAAATCATCATGCATGAAGCATTTCTCTGTTCCTATTTAAAACAGGATCTGACAAATTAAATTGTAAAAAAAAAAAGGTAAAAAAATGCACAAAACTATCAAGATGGCCTAAAGCATTAAAACTTAAAAGAGTTAATTAAAAAAAAAGCACTGCTGTTAGTTGTATCTACTGTACTACCCATAGGTACAAGTGACTGGAAGCTTAGAAGTTTATATAGTTACTAATTACATTGAGAGCATACATCCCCATAGGTTTATTGAGAAGAATCAGATGATGTTTAAAAACCCTATTTCTGATATTCTCAGTGTGATATCCAAGGTGGAGTTTGAAAGGCACTATAATTAGACAACCAGCTACTTAATTCTAACAGGAGCCTAAGAAAAGGCATCTAACCTCTGAAGCAGGTTATGGCACTAGTTAGCTTAGTGTCCCATAATTGGCATTTGCTCGAGGAAACTGTGTGTGGTCTGGAGGCTGCCCTAGAGTACTCCGATGTACAAGTAATGAAATGGATCTGGCTGTCAGCCTTAGCCGTGCAAGTCTTCTGTCCCTGGTTAAACATTCAGCAGGTCTTACGCAAACGTGTGCTGATGCTTCTCAGTTGTTCTCCTGCGGCACTCCTGTAGCCTAAAAGGAAAGAGGAGAAGTTGTTGCTTTAAGGAAAGAAACTGTCACTGCCTATTTCATGGTCTCGTTGTGTACCTTTGTTTTCAGAGTAGCTCCTAAAAATACCTGGAGTGTATGTTTTCAGTGCTCTTTGATAGAGCTTTGTAGAAGGGACTATGTGCCTGAAAATGTCACCCTGTCTATCGGCTCTGGGTGACCATGAGTAAGCTCATGGCAGAAGGGACTGCCGAGGACTGCTTCCTACTTGAGAGATTATCTTGTCTCCCCAATAGCCTGCTCTACTTCATTTTGACAGAAACTGCTTGAATGTCCAGCTTGGAAGACAGGCTGCACACAGATACTGCCTTCCTCTGCAAAATTCCTGGCAGAAGAAACTGGTGTGCTGTGACACCCAACACAAAATCACTTTTCTGTCAGTGGACTTTCCTATCAGTATTCTCATGTTTTGTACTTAAACTATGCAGTTACTCTGATGGGCAAGTCCTTTGACACACATACTATTTTTTTTATTAAGCCTATATAACTTATTGTGTGTTTCCTGGAGAGTTAGTTAATCAAGACTTCCTCATGGCCAGAGGCCAGAAATCACAAGGGCTTTACATGTGTCTTTTATCTATAAAATAATTAAGACAAAGAGGAAGAACTGAATGTGCTTTTGTTTGGCCGATCTTCTCACTCATAAAAGACAAACAAATTACTTTACATTACTCTCTTGGTATTTATAATTTATACATCTCTGCCTCCCTGGGTCCTTCTGTGATCTGGTAAGCAGAAGAAAGTTTGCTTTTCCAGTCTGTTCTCCAGAAACCAAGTCCCTGAGACCAGAAGGTTTTTGTAGCATGAAGTCATTTTAGGCAGCTGAATGGTCCAGACTTGCTACCACCTTCTTGTTTAACGGAATTCCATTTAGAGGAATTCATGAATGAGATCCGACGATTAAGATTTAGGTCTTTCCTGTAAGCCAGATCCACTGCCCCATAAATGGTGAAAACACTGCCAGATGGTTACAGATCAGAGTAGGGAAACACTCCATGCCAAAATACCTAGTCTCACATACTATCTTATGTACTAATATTCAATAAAGACTTAAAAGAAAAAGAAAGAAAACAAACACTGAATCCTTGCATTAATTTTGTTCAGAATTTTTCCATGTTAATTACCCTTTAAAATCTGAACTATAAATTCAAATTTATTTCTCAAGGACTTTTCAAACTTGGGAAGGCTAAAATTTCTGTTTCAGCTGTTTGGTAATGTGGCAGGCTTCAGAGAAATAATTTATATGGTACTTGACAACTATATAAAACTTTAAATTGATCTGACTAAGGACTCACTCTAGGAAACTCCTGAGCATTGAATTTCTGGCTTCAAGGAAAATGAAAGTGTTCAGTATCAAACAAAACTAAACAGTGTTTGAACATCTGTGGCTGAACATCCAGAATCAGTCTTTTCTCCACAGGTAAGTAGTTATTTTTCCCAATGCATGGAATAGTGCTGAAACCCTGTTAACCTCTCCCACATGTTCCAGCTTGGTTGCTTCAAAGATGATCTTAAGATTTCTTTCCTATCCAAATAAAATCACCCATTGCCCAAGAATGCAGACAACAGACAACTGGCCTACTCTTACTCTCAGAGCATGCCTTACTCTGTGAATATTGTGATTATGAAGAATTGAATTGATTAAAGAAGTATTTGCAGTAAACTACAAGGTTTAAAACCTCTTGAAATGTGATCCTTTTTGGCAGGACAGTTTAGGCAGGAAACATCACACCTGACTAAGGCTGGCCAAAACAATGTAGCTACTTCACACTTTCCATGGGCTAGGTTGTATTTACCATAATTTGCCTGAAGGTGCTTAACTAGTAGCAGATGTCTCATTAATCCTCTCTGCTCAGAAGGAGAGGAAGGCAACAAAATAGGGAACTCCACATAAGGGAAGTGCAACTTGACCAATCAAAGAGTACTTGGAAACAGGTTTTATCTGATCCAAGAGGGGATGGCCCAGGAAGGGCAGAGGTGCTGACCGTTCTGCATGTCCCAGGGCAGAATCACTGCAGCCTGTGCAGGCAGCAGGGCAGCCCTTTGTGCTCGTCCCCACAGCGCTCAGAGCCCAGGGCCAGGTGAGGAGCACCTCATCTTGTACTTACGCAGACAGTCCTTTCTCCAAACTGGCTGTAGAAGGTCATCGTGACTTTGTGCTTGTGCCCAGTCCTCTGATCAAAGGTGTTGCAGGTGTCAAAGGGTGGGCTGTACAAATGCAGGCTGACAGCAGGCTCTGTGTGGCTTATGTTCTCCACACGGTGCAGGCCAATGGAGTCTACACCAGCAAAGGCACAAAATGGCAAAAAGAAGCTGTGTTAGTAGGAAGATCCAATGAGATCTCAATTGCCTAGAAAAAGTACTTTTTAAACTGTAACTCATGAGCAAATAGGCATGGCCACACTTCTATGGGCAACAAGTAACAGTACAGGGAATTTGACTGGTGTTCTCTAGTACAGATTCCTAAATACACTGGTAATTCAAAATGTGTTATTGCCTTCCATAGTTCATGTAATTTCTAGATTATCTGCCACAGGATAAAGACCAACAGAAATCCCAAGAAAATTAAGGAAGACATACCACAAATATTTTTCTATCTCTCATTCCCAAAGGACTTCAAGCTCATTTATTTTCCTAGGAGACCTGTTGCGATACATGCTTCAGAAGCAGAGAGGGGGCAAAAGCTTTTGTACTTCTTTACAAGTAACAAGGATATCAGTCACATTGAAAGTCAGCTACATGCATTTGGGGCATGGACTTATGGGCAGACATATGGTGTCTTCTACTGCAGGCATCTGTTTCCTAATGAATCCTTCCAGTTTATTGGTTTGGAGAGCACATTTTTCATTTGTTTTCTCTTTCCTATAAAGCGACTAATCAATAGCGACTGACACACTTCCAATTATGACTGAATAGTAAGCATAATCAAGCTATTACAGAAAAATGTAAGGTATGAAGAATCACATCTGTGAAACAAACCATGTCCATTCTACACTAAAATGGAGGTTTTGAGTTACTTAAGAGAGACCTTGAATTTAATTTATGACCCTGCTGTAAAAACATACATTATTTAATTTATGATCCTGCTGTAAAAACAGCTCAGGCCTTTGTACTTGAATTTGTTATATAATACCTGGACATGTATTGTGCAACATAGCCATGGTACCTTGAGAGTCATGAGTACACTCTTAACTCTGATTGGAAGCCCAAAGTGTTGTTAACATACTTGGTCTAAATAGAGGATGTTGCAGCTGGGGGAAAGTCCTAAATCTTTGCTCATCTAACGGAGAACTCAAATAAACATGGTTTAGTGGTTTCTGACCCTTATGTACAAGAGCAACCAAGAAGCACACAGTAGAATCATGAAGGCACTTGCTATCAATGTAATTATGGCAATCAACACACTGTCAGTGTTTTCCTTCTGCTTGTTTAACATGTTCCTTTCAAACCAAAACATCTGTTATGAAACATGGCAGAGATCCAACCAGCCTCAGAGAACTGGATACCAAACTTGTTTTAAACAACTGAGGAAGCTTCGGGTAAGATGCACACAGTCTGCAGTTGTTTGCACTGGAAAGGACTGCATATGTAGGGAAACCTGATTAAGGTGGAGAACCTGTGTCCCTGGCACAGGAGCATCAGCAGATGTGTCAAGCCATTTCCTGCCCCATCAATTCAGTGTTTTCATTTAGCACGGCAAAGCTTCAACAGAGGGCTGCAGAACACCAGTCTTTCTCCCCAGTGCGCTCACCCTGGCTGAGTTCTTAACCCAACATGAGTCTCCCTCTAGCTGGGAAGTTCCCAAGGTCAGCCCCTCTAGGTGTGCTCTCCAGTGTTTTACCCATGACATATAAAGCAGATGACCTGCTTGTCTGCTGCTTCACCTTTGTTCTGTTGAACTCAAAGTGGTCCAGCACAATGTGCAGGGTCTTTCATAGCACCAGCACACATTACACCGAGATGGCAACTCCAGGATGGTCTCCAGCAAAGCAGGAGGTAGTAATAGTTACAGATACATGTGATGATGGTGTGGATTTAGGTACTTAAAGAGCCTTACTGATGGAATCTTAGTCATTCTCAACATTGTGTATTTTATTTTTTTTTGATTGAGAATTTCAGTTTTGCTCACACTGCACTTCAGCACTACAGCCTTTTGTTGATTTGGACAAGAAGTAGCACTGTCATATGTTTCCATTCCAGGCTGGTCAATTTATTTCATAGACAGTTTTTACATTTTCAACATAAGTTTTCCATGACTGAGTAAAAGGATTACTTCTTTGAGAACAAAAAAAAAAAAAAAAAAAGGCAAGGTGATCAAGCTATCTAAACTTTGCTTCTCTTAATTCTTAAAAGAATGCTATACAAGTTTATATTTACAAGCAATTTCACATAATCATCAGGGGCACAATACTAAAGGCTCTTAGACTAGAGGAGATACCCAGTATATTATTATTATAATTATTATTGCTACAAGCAATTGCTACAATGTTTTAAGAGTGAGTGAAAAGCACATTTTTGATGCGGTTGTTTATTTTACTGAATCTAAATACAGGCTTGTGCAGAGTCTAAAGAGTTCTATTCTTAAACTGTGCATAGAGCCATAGGTATTATACTGTTAAATGTAGGAGACTAAAAAGCAGATGAACTCTTCCATTAGGAATAAGACTCATGGACAGATAATTGTCAAAACAAGCTTAATATCTTACCATTAATGTAGGCACATTGATTTTCCCTCAAAACTCGTTCTGATTTCTTAGTCATTTCACCATTTCCTTTTTTCTCAGGCCATTCAAAGAGAGTTTCCTTTAGATTTCCCTGGAGGATCTTCATAAAGCAGTGTGAGTCAGTGTGATCATGGATACTGCTATATATGTAAAAAGAATAACCAAACTCAGTGTGATACGCATATTTCATTTCAGTGCAAGACAGACAATGTAGCATATTGTATGGGGAAAAAACCTTAGAATGAAATTCCATTCCACAAGGGACATGCATTAAGGGATGTCTACTTACACTGCTGCTATGGAAATATATTGAGCTAAGTTCATATACAGCAGGATTTGGAGAAGAGTCAGATATTGGTCAGCCTATGACTTCAATATGGAGAACCACAAAGAAAGTCTGGAGAAAGGAGTAGGGCTGAAAATTTCTCCAGAATGCAAAAACTCTTCTGGGCCAAGAAACAAAACAACGCTTCTACCATGATCCCAGGAAAAGGCTGATATAAACTTGCAAGTATACCTGATCTCTGCAAATCCACCATGCTCACTCCCAAAATTTGAAGAAATGAGCTAATGCTGCTTAATTTCTATAGCCCCTTTACTGCTGGGATTCACATGCATTGTTGAAAAAAAATGCTGTACTTCTCACTCTGAGAGTGAGAAGTATAACCAGCTATATTAATAAATAGAACAATACAATATATATTTATAAATATAACCAGCTATACTAAGCTGTTAATTTCACTGGCATTTTTATGTTAAAACTCAACAGAATCTGGTAGGATTTGTTTGCTTTCTTGATCTCTCTTCTTGCTCTGAAGCATGTTTTATTTGCCACATTTAGAGATTACGTATGGGTTAGATATTTAGTTTAGTATTGGTTTATTTTTCTTTAAGTGCAGGAGTAACTGTTATAAAAGTAAACAGGATTAGGACAAAAGGAGAGCTCTCCACTCATCGAGGCAAAGGAGAAGAGGGAATTTAACCCTCTGAAATACAGCGCTAATGAGTTTCAATCAAAAACTTGGTACTTGTACATCACTGTTCCTTTTCAGCAAAAATTAGGATTTCTTGCAAACTGAGACGCTGAGAGAGCAGAGCATGCTTCAGGCACATAACACTTCACAAATGCCACTTTGTCACAGTCATTCCAAATAACATGAGAAAATCTGACCTTCTTCTTGCAGGAAGCAAAACCAGGTGGTCTCAGTCTAGCTGTAACAAATGCCCATCCAACTTAACATAAGTTAAGTTAATGCCCATCCAGTTTAACATAAATTACAAGCTGTGTGGGAATAGCCTAGGAGGAGTAGAGGTGATGAGCTCAGTTTCTGTATTGCTCTGAGTTTCATATTATGGCATCCTCTAAAGAATGCCGTACATGATCAATTGCAACAAATAAAAAACCCTGTTCCAACATCTCCTTAGGTTTTCTATTTAGATGTGAGAATATTCAGTCCAAAACCGCATATTTGCTATTGCATTTTTTGCTTCAGCCCACACTTTGTGAAAGACCTTCCAAGAGACAGATCCTGCCCTGACATAGTGTAGGACAACACAACCAAGTGTACAGTCTGTGCACATGACTTGGAAGGCCACATCAGCATTATGATCCATTTTGAGGGAAGATATGGGATGTATGAACCTAGAGAAAGCTAAACAGTTCTGGAAAGGGGCTCCCTCCTCCCTATCGGCAGTCCTAATCCAAATCTAGTTTTCTCATCTTGCCACAAAGACAGATTTAAACACCTTGAAAGAATGAAGACTATTTAAACTGCACCTAGTCCTGCTTCTGAGGTCGGGTGTTATATGGGTCTGTTGTATGGGACAGGTTGAACAGGGTCATATCTCTGGGACTAAAAACAGGAGAGAAGCTTAGCTTTTGCAGAAAAACAAGCATTTTTTGAAAGAGTGTTTTACAAATGGCCATGGACTACAAACTTGCAAAAGTTACAGCAGATATTCAGGACTGCTATACTAATAGGAGCTCTGCACTGCTTACTTTCCAGACACCTTCTGATAGCTCCCATAGGACTTTATTTTTCCTCTATTTTGTACGACAAAGATACAAAAGATATGGGGAATTTATATGTTTGCTAAAATCAGTTTTTAAATACAAACCTGCCATGACCTTCACCCCAGCACAAGATCATCAAGTTGAACTTTCCATTTCCATTGTCCACAAGATTTCTTGTGTACCTGAAATACAAAGTGTTTGCACTTAACTGTACTAATATGTATATAAAAGAGAAAATTATACAAACATGTTTATGAAAGAAAGTTGTGACATACAAAAACTATTTTTCTTCTGTTTTCTTGACAGGTAAGTTTTACTTAGAAAAAACGAAATTGTATTTATAAATTTGGCATTTTTTGGTAAGAGTTATTTTTCTGGGAAGGAAAATGAGTATCTAATATTTTGAATACTATTTCTTTTGAATTACATAGATGATTGGAGTTTGGGAACTGTGAGTCAGACTAGAGCGGTAGACGGGATCAAATCAAAATGGTTATTGAATGAAGTCACTTCAGCAGCTGGCTTATAATTAGAAACAGAGGACTGCAATGAAACAAGAAAAATACATAGTTACATTCTTCTGCAGTTCCTTTTCTGATATTCTTGGCTTTCCTTCTCTTACGCAGAACTCATTTGTACAAAGCCAAAATAACAAAGAATAAAGATGCCAGACTCCCTGCACATGGTCCTCCCACTCTGTTCCTGAAAGTTCCATGTCTTGTATTGTAGCATTTTTGTGTGGATAAAGCACCTGTGAGGGACGTTTTGCCAGCATCTACTTCTAAACGAAGTTTATTAGAGCAAAATTTCTTTTCAAATAATATCTTACGTTTGTTTCCTTTTACTCTCCTTTAAGTTTGCCCTGAACAGCTGATCATCTTGTTCAATTGAAAAGTTCACTAAAGAAGGGATTTGGATTTTGCTCTACTGCTTCCCATAGTGTGACCCTTCTGATCTGGGTCTGATGCTATGGTACAAGTAGCTCAGTGGGAGACTTTCAGATTTAATTTTAGCAGTAGCCATGAGTATTTGCACTTCACCAAGTAAAGAAAATATTTATGCCTACCATGGTATGCCTCAGTCTTACCTGAAAAATGCAAGCAAGGGCACACAGAAAGTGCACTGATGTCAATTGAATACTTTCAAATTAGTATCCCCATAAGTCCACTCTATTTTACTCAAGAAAGGATGCTCATAAAGAACTACTTTCAAAGGAAACATCTATATCTATACACTGCCTCTCACTGCATCCACAACGTGTACATATATTATGTAGACATATTTCTCCTATGATGGCAGAAAACAATTAATCAATGCTGGCATTTGACAAAACTTCTCAAGTGCTGTTATTTCTGTACAGGTATGGCTGGACAAAAATTAATTTATAAATAACAAATAATAAATAAATATATAAATAAAAGGTTGCCACAACCAATGTTAAAACAATTTGTTTTCCTGATTCTTAGTTTCCTGTGTTCCGTTACAAATGTCATGATTTGTTCCAAATGGAAGATAGTCACAGAGAGGTGAAAGGAGGCTAAAAAAGTCAAGGTAGAATGATGCTGTCACAATGCCACAGTGAAAAAGAGGTTTTGGAGTTTGAAGTGTTTGAGTGGGGTTTTGTTTCTGTTTGTTTGTTTTTTAAAGAAAACATTCGAATAAAATGTATTTATCTTGAAATTTAAGACAGCAAAGCCAACAGCGGCAGAGATAAATCAGTCGCTGGCAGAGCAGGAGGAGTTAGAACCCCAACAGGTATTTTCCTTCCAGCCGGTGAGCAGCAGAAAGCCTCGATCTGCACTCCGCCGGAGCCCGGGGCAGCTCCCGGCCCGCCGACACGGCAGGGCACGCAGACAGGCACCGGCTCGGCCACGGACCCCAAGCACGCCCTGAGCGCGGGTCCCTCTGCGCGCCCCCCGCGCGCTTCTCCCGGGCTCCTTCTCCCAACTTTGCGGTTTTTCGCTTATTTCGGGGTCTGCGGCACGCCGCCACGTCTCCCCGGGCCATCGCGGCCCCCTGCCGGAGCGAGAGCGACCGGGGGCCGGGTGCGGGCCCGCCGCTCGCCCGAGCGCCGGGGCCGCCATTGGCCGCAGCCGCTCCGCCCGCTCCCCGCCCCCGGCCCCGGCGCGACCCCCCGCCCCGCGGCCCCTCGGCGCGGCCGGAGGGGCTGTCGGCCGAGTCGAGGCGGGGGCGGGAGGGGCTCGCCCGGCGTCCCTGCAGATCCCAGTCCTCGTCGGCGGCTCTGCCTCGCCGCCGCCGCCGCTTGCGCGGCCGGGGGCTCCCTGCTCCGGGGTGTTCTCTACCTGTACTGGTCGAACTTGGCGTACTGCAGCCACTCCTCGGGGTTGCTCTCGTACGACTCCATCAGCGCCTGGACCTCGTCCACGCTGACTTTATCCTCGGCGAATATCTGATGGAGGATACGGATCAGCTCCTCCAGGCTCCGCGCCTTCCAGGTCTCCGTCTGCACCGGCTGCTCCATCATCGCCGGTCGTTCCCGTGCCGCCGCCAGCCGCTGCCCCGGGCCGGCCCCCGCCGCCTGCCTTTATGCGCCGGGAGGCACGGCGGGAGCTCACCACCGCCCCGGCGGGCGGGCCCGCGGACAGCTGCCCGTCCCCGTCCCCGTGAGCGCGGCCACCGACCCCGGCGGGCGGGGGCAGCCGGAGGCGGCTGCAGAGGCTCCTCGCACCGCCCGCTGCTGCTGCTCCGCCGGAGCCCGGGCGAAGCGGAGAAGGTCGGGCCGGCGGGCGTCTGGCGCTCCGGTATCCCGGCGAGGGAAATAGGAGAAGTGGCTATTGCTGCCGGGCGGAAAGCATCTCTCTCCCTCTGCCGGGGAGCGCGCCCTGCCGCTGCCTCCGTTACGTACACGTTGGTTTGAAAAAATGCATCTAAAAGGTCTACTGAAAAGCAAAACAAGACACACAGCTATTTCAAGCACACAGAAGATTGCTGCTGGAGGTTGCTTACAGATAGACAGCCCGTTCATAGTGCTGTTTCTTGAAAGCCAGTGCACTCTGCAGGAACATTTAGGGCTGCCGTAACCATTAGCACTCAGAATGACACCCCGAACCAGTGAATGGGACAAAACAGACCGTGCTAAAACAACAGACCGTCCTCACGCTCCTCAGTCTATCCAATCTATATACTGGCACCAGAACAAGTAGATACCACACCAGCCGTCTTCCTTGCACTTCAGCTATTAATGAAATCTGTTATTAGTCTGTTATTAGTTGTAATTAATATGTTATTAGTTATAAAAGCTGTTATTATTTATGGATTCTGGCAACAGAATTCACTATACGCCATAGAACAGTGTTTGAAGAAAATCTTTCTTTCTTGAAGAGGAAAAAAGGTTCAGCTCTTCAGGTCTGCCTTATGATTATGGATCTGGAAGTAAGCAGACTGGTGGTGTGGGCTGCTGTAGCTCTGAGGCTCAAAGGTGCTCACAACATTGGCAGCTTGCAGTTTCCCTTACAGACAGTTATATTAAGGGATTTTTAGCACACCTGCTTTCTCTTCCCTCTCCCTGACCTGTACATTAAAGTACAGGTATGACAAAAAGAAGTGCCATTAATAAAGTAAATATAGCTTGAGAGGCTGAATGAATTTCTGACTTCACTGCAGTAGGGAATACTTACCCAATTTTAAATGGGGCTGGAATCTAGCAAACTGGAATGAAACACATATCAATGTACTGAATAGGTACATTTTCAGCCATCACTCCAGAACCTCTCCTGGCATGCAGAAAGCAGACCCTGCTTTAACAGTATTTTGTAAATTATTGTTGGTATGTGTGTGTGAGAAAGAGAGAGAAAAGTGCAATGATTTCAAGATTTTTTAAGGTCTGAGAGAACCTAAGACTATCCCAAATCTCTTAAACACAACCCTTGTGCTGATCTCAGCAGCCATGTCCACTCTTCCTGGGCCAAATGCAGGTAATGAACAAGTACGTCACTTCCCTAGGTAACCTTTTCAAATTCACAATTAAGAATGATTCTTATTTCTTAACAAAATTTGCCCCTGTTCTATGTCAGCTCTTGGTTGGAGCTTTCCAAGGATTAGATGGACAAGTAGCACATTTTTCAGTACACCTCAGAAAACTCATAGAGCACCATTAAAACTTCTGTAGGTTACAGAGAGTTAGAATTACTGTGAAATACCCTGTCATTTATTTCAAAGGCAGAATTCACGTTCTTTTGGCAGCTGTTGGAAGCACTGCCCAAAGGAATAGAATGTCTCTCATGAATAAAATGTAAGAATCACAATTATGGGTTCTGAAATAAAGCATGAGGTAAGTTTTCAAGTATTTTTTGTCTTATTCTAATATTCACAGGATCTGACAGAAACTAATTTCCAGCTGCTATATTTCTCTGTTTATTTGTATACCTGTGCTTGGAGGTATTTTCCCTGGTATTTAAATCCAGGGGGAATGTAGTTATGCCACTGCCGTTAATCCCTGACACCTCAGTACTTTGATTCCTTTGCCACAAAGTTGATGAGGTCATTAGTTAAATACTGCTAGTAAAAGGACATTTTATACCTCCCTCTATTACAAGTAAGGGATCAGGCTGGATCTACCTACTGCAGTTTACAACTGCTGCTGTTTATTACAGTTTATATAGTTATACTTTTTATTTGCTCCTATTCAAAAGTGTTTACAGCTTTTAATTTGAAATTGTTCAACCTACTTTTTGATCCCCAAAACTTCTACAGGAGTTGATTACTTGACTGACTGAACACCATTAGGAACAACATTTATGTCTCTCTATCTTGTGCTTTTGCTTATGCCCTTTTAATAGAAATGGCACAAGGGTCTGAGCACATACAGCAGTTAACTTTCACTGAAAATCCAATATAAAAAAAGAGAATGCTGAAGTCCACACAGCAAAGGAATTGTATTTACATTCTCAGTTGTGATTCTGCACAAGGAGACTGCAGGACTTCATGCACTTTTATTGCTGGAAATCATACACCTGAAGAAATGAACTATTAAATGTATTTCTCAAGTATCCTATTAAAAACTTTTCTTGGAGAATAGGTGTTTGGGCTTTAACCACATAACCTTTGCTTTATGTACAAATGCTGAAGCACTCTGCTATTACCCAAAAGACAGGTATAAGCAAATCAAGCAATCATTTGACATGACATCTAACTCCAGGAGACACTTACCAGCTGAAGTGCTCAATCATTTAGTGGCACACCATCTCCTACTGGGGTGCAGCTCACAAGGTTTCTCTCATGCTTTACTGAGGAAAATCTTCAAGTCAGATCAATGGAATTATCAAATTGCAGCATTAGGCACTTTGCACCATGTACTAGGCCTGCAAATGTAGCTTGTGACTGTACTTTATTTTATATCTTGTAACTCCAAATAAAAATTGTGAGCTAGTTGAAGGTGGGATCCAAGATGTCTAAATGACCAGACTCTTGTGGCAAACAACTATGCTGTGTCTCTTTGGTCTGTTAGCCTGGCCAGGCAATTGCACTTCAACACCCTCATGAGTACTTATACCTCCTCCTCCAGATGAAATTACTTCCACTCCTTTTACTAAGTCACCTCTTTGTTAAGTCACTGTTCACCTAAGTTTCTGATGTTTGTAGAGGGTTCTAAAGAGAAAATCTGGATCTGCAATTCTAGTGCAAGTATTGGGGCTACATGACTCAATGTAGTCATGAATCAATGTATCAGTGCAGCTGTCCTTCAGTCATATAAAGTGAGACTGATCACTCAGTATGCAGATCTTTGATGAAAAACTGCTGCATGCACAGCAGTTCTCAAAAAAAGCTTGAGAACAATTGCATCAAATATCATGCAGTTAAAGACCATCTTCAGACTAAAAACATGAAGTAATACACGAGTGAAATGAGGATGCCACAAACAAAATCATGTAATTCACTGAAAAAACCAACAACTACTAAAGGGCATGAGCTCTGCTGAAGGTAAAAGCAAACTCCAAACAGTGCATTGAAGAGCTGTGTGACATTAAACCACACACCACAAAAGGGACTCTTGGAAGAATCAGTCTGATCTACTTTTGGTGGGAAATGCATATGCTATAAATAAAATACAAAATATTGACATTTTTCTCTGCAAGAAAGACACTTAAATAAATTTGTGGTATTTTAAAATTTATGATATTTACATGAGAAAGCCAAAGTACTGGCTAGCCTCCACATTAGGAACATTGCTGTGCACTTTTATGTGGAGATCTTTTTCCTTGAGGTTTCCCATTAAGAGCTCTTCAGGATTATTAGTTCTGCTACCAAGCAGAATTCAAGGGAAACATCTTTATCTGCTTTAAATCATATACTGATATTTGCAATTGGAACATGTTAAACATTTTTTTAAGGTTAGGCCCTCAATGCAATTATATTTTAATGGTACATTGTGTCAGTCTAATTGATATATACACATTATATAGAAAATTTGCATGTGGAATCATTCCATAAGATACAAAGCAAGGATTCCAAGACTCCTGTACTTTTAAAAAAAAAATTAAGTAATGTTCATCATCTACTTTTAATAAAGAAAGGTATGATGGAGCCAAGACATATACCTAGTACCTCGCCACCATCTACAATCTGCATATTTAACAAAAAATGTTGCTGAATGTGGCTATTGGTAGGCATTTAGAGCCTATAAATTTAGTCATTTAGAGACAATTGCATGGAGGGAATGCAGAGGAATTATTTTTTAAAAATTCCTAGATTGTTCTTGAAGTTTGAAGAGAGACCGCGTTTTTTGTCCCAAAGTTTAATTCTTCTTATTGCACATACAAAGGATGAAATCTCACCTGAAATTTCACCTGTGTACCTAGCAACAAGTATCCCAAGGACTGATCCGTGGCACTGGGGCCAGCTTACACAGAACAGATTTCATCAATGTTATTTACCTCCTGAACTCTGTAACAGGCCAATCACATCCAAAGTGCCCACCAGAAATGGTACCTTGCCAGTTCCTGAATTGAGCACAGGCCAATACCTGAGCCAGCAAGTGTTCTAACAACCAACTGTACAGATGACCGAGCTACAGTGTCCCAGAAAATTTTCTGGCACTACCAAGTCTAGCGACATAGAGGTAGTGTGACAGGCTTAACATTAAGCCTTTAATGTACACATTTTGGTCCCAGTCAAAAATGTGATCCAACCTTTTTTAACCAATTTTAGGATGAAACAATCTCTAAATGAGCTTTTGTCGCTCTAATTCTGACTAAAAGAGGCATCTGATATCTCACAGCGTTATTGCTATTAAAGCAAGAGCAAAGTGTGCGGTTTTGTGACTTTTAGCCTTGGAAGCATATTAAACATGGCAGTAACAAAGCTGAAGCATGGTCTTTGCAAACAAGAAATGCATTTTACAGGTTTTCTAGTCAAGCGTTTTTCTTCTCGTGATGATCCAATACAAAACAAAGCTGAAAACCTTTTATTTTTTTAATGCACATTGAATTTTATACAAGGTTGTAATAGTCACAGTCCTCATGAAAAACTCCAGAGTTAAAGGAATTTTTGTCCCCCACTTTTTTTTTCTCACCCTCAAGATCAAGATGTTGTAGTAAGACAATGTCTTGAATAACCTTGTATAATATCTCTGAAGAATAACTGAGACTTCAGGGTAGTCAAGAGCAATGTAAGCCAAAAAGCTGTGCAAACAGGCAGAATTTGATTTGCAAAATGAGCATGAACAATAACAATCAGTAAATAGAGGTGCTTTGGCATTGGAAGGAGTTGGAAAAATGGATCTGTGGATTTCCAACACACTCACCACAACTTACTGTATATCAGTACATTCAAGTTTGAGTTGTGGGGACACATCTTCTGTTATGATCTAAGCAGTAGTTTTCTGAGACTTTAAAGTCCTGGAAATGATGACATCTGCTCAGTATGCTCGTAAGTGGCACAACTGTGTATTTTATCATTTCACTCTTGACGTAACTTTAGTTTCATTTAGCTTCTTCAGGTTTCCATGTGCATTTAAGACTAGTTCAAACTACAAATTAGAAATCTATCATTAAAGCTAGTCTCTAAACCATTATAATAATTAATAAAAATAGTGCCTCACAGTGTGAAGGGTTTGCATCTGATGAGCATTAACTTGAAACAGGGTAACTGAATTTTGCATAGAATTACCTTTTAATATCAGGATGTTGTGAAGTACTAGGTTTTTAATAAAAACAGTATAGTAACTTCCCTTTCCAATACTCATCTTATTTCTCAGTCTTTAAAAATTATTTATTGAATTTTTTTCAATTTGTCTTTTCTGTTAATTCAGTTACATTAATCAAGTGAATTACATTACAAATATTGGCAGTTCAGTATAGTAGCAGCATTAGTATAGTAGCATATCGGTTGAGCACAAAACTTTGAGTAAATCTAGACTTTCATTTTTTGTTTTGTACAACTCTCACTGATCTGTCCAAGAGTCAGTCTTTACTTTCATGCCCTTTTTCTCCCACTCTAGCAATTGAAGTCACTTAAATGACACCAAATGCAGAGAACACAGCTCATGTTCTGCCTGGGCTTCTTAGGTTTCCAATTTACTGGAAATATTCTTTTCAAAGAGAAAAGCATATCAGGACAATCTATGATTTTAGAAGCTGTAACTGTCCCTTTTTAAAACAGGAGATTGAACATGTCTCTTGCAAGTTCTAAAAGCAATGTACTGGGAAGCACTTATTTGTTTACTTGACACATTATCTACTTGACATGTTTGCAGTATGGTTTGTTACTTAAGAATACGAGCAAGGAAAATTTTCTGCCACCTAAAATCAAACCTCAGCTCCAGACAGAGTCCATGGTCCTTAAAGAGCTACCAGAGGTAAGTACTGACCACCTCCCTGATGCAAGGTACAAACCCAAAGGGAAAGTGTCAAAAAGGAGGACTCTCTCTGTAAAGAAGGTACAGAAGTTACATGGGGGAATTAGCAGAACTGGAGCTGGCAGTCAATAAAAGCAACAAAATAAAGGCAGCCACTTAGGAGCACTGAGGAAACAGAAAGCAAGGGCTGGATCAGTAAGTACTCGCTGTATACTGGTAAACTAGACCCCAAGAAAAAATTACTTGGGGTTGGAAAAAAATTAAGAGCAGAAAAATGCTGAAGCAACCAGTAAAAAGTAAGTATTATTCAGGGAACAAGCTGAATCTTAGATAAATGAATAATTCAAAGCTTCATGATTCATTTTATCCAGGTCCAAAAATGCATGTGGTAAAGGAGGAAATCCAGACCATTACTACGGGTTTTACATTATTGGATTATCACATTTTGAGGAATTGAGGCAAACGATTTTTTATTCAACTTCAGAGGATAAAAATTATTTATAGATTCAGCATAAATGACAACATTCTATAATTAGCTGGCAGACACAATGACCTATAGTTCTTGAAGATCTCAGTGTCTTTTGACTTTTTAAAACCAAAACACAACGCCCCCAGCGCACGCACGCGCACACACACACACACATCAACCTTCTTGCATCACTTCTGAAGAGCACATTTGCAGTTTATCAGTAGTTTCATTTGTTAAGATCAAGTGAGGTGAAAGGCACCAATAGAACATTCTTTAAAGAGAACCAGACTAGTAGCTTATCTTAGGTAAACATACTGTCACACGGGAGAACGAACTACTTATATTTGTAAGACCAGCATGTGGACATACTATGAAAAAGTTTGAAAAAGAGCCCTAGATAAAACTATGCAAATACCTTTGTCCTTGTGTACCCTCTAGTGGCTGTCGAGGTTATGCTGGCCTCACAGTAACCAAGCAGGCAATTTCCTCAAACAGACAGAATCAGAGTGCTTCCCTCTGCAACAGTTCTTTTAAAGAGATGGAGATTCATGAGATCAGGGTTCTGAGCAGGCAAAAGTATGGATTATTTGAAGTTTAAAGTTTACAACAAATTCTGCCTTGTTAGTTTAATGAAGTGAACCCAAGTTTTCCATTTAAAAAGTGCCAAGATACATCAAGCTATGCACATAGCAAGCATTCAGAGCAGGTGCCTGTGTAACAGTGGCGTATGTGCATGCTGCACGCAAAGTGTGGCAACGTCAGTAAATTAAGCTGGGTATTACTCTTCCAGAAGTCCTTTCAGGTGGAAAAAATCCAATACACAGGCTGCAGAAACTACATAAGAGCCACTTATGTATGAAATAGGAGTTCCAGACTATAGTAAAAACATTATTTAAACTAGAAATGGCTGTTTTGTCTGTATGTGCTGAAGAACTGGATTACATCAGGGACAAAAACTGTCATCCAGTATAAGAACATTCTCCAAGCAAACAACTAACATTTAATTTGGTTCAGCTTAAACAAACATAAAAGACTGTACAACAGACACTTCAAATAAACCCACTAAAAATCTCCACCCCTAACACCCAAACTCCCCAATAAATAAAAGCAAAGGTCAGCACCCTAGTCAAGGTACAAAGTCCTCTCCATAATGGAAAAAATCTCAAGTCAATTCTCAGTGCTATGAATTAGGAAAAGAATATAAATTGCATGCTACTGTTTAGTGGACCACACAGCTGGTAAAACATGAAAATTAACAACAGTCAAAAAGAGAATATATAGTGGTTTTAGCAGCTCATATCTACTTTTTCAAGAACTCTAGATTCAACAGCTAGCTACATCATTCAGCTAAAGATGCAAGTCATCAAACAGCATAAGAAGAAACAGCTTGAGAACTGCTGAAGTGTTGAGCCTTCAACAAAACATTACAAAATTTGTGCAGGAGGGAAGTATTGTGAGGCCTCTCATAATGCTGTGCCATCCTAAATGAGGTACTCAACTTACCAACACAATGAAGGCAAAGGGTGGAGTAATTAGAGTAGATACCAACCCCCATATATTACAAGAAAAAAAAAATCAAAATACTGTCTTGAAATAATATGAGATAATGCACATTCAAGATGAAGATTTCACAAAGAACAGGATGCACACCACAGATGTACAACACGTAAGAAGTAAACTGAATCCCAGGCTACAGGTACAACAGACATTACTTTTAATAAAAAGGTTCTCTTATCTTCAGTACAACATATGGACAGAGCTGTCCAGTCAGTCCTGCAGACGAATGAAAGTTTCCCTTCAGATACAGCAATTAAGTAGTCAGCAGCAAGAACGCTGGCTCTACTGTACATGGCAGGTGCAGGTGTTTTTTCTGTACCCCAGATGTACATCAGAAAAAAAGCCATGTGATCGTATAGCCTAACCAGGTCTTTGCTTATTCATCTGCATCATATGTTCATAGGCAGCAATGCAAAAATCCCTCTTTCTGTGTGTTTACAGCTTGAGTTCAAGTTAGTCCTTTCTCCATTTTTGAAGAGAAAACCTGAACAACTGTGTGGCCAGTCATTCATCCCCATGCCTGAGTTTTGCAATAATGCAGTACAAGCTTGCCATCACTTCCAAAACACTGCAAGAAAAACAAAAAAACAATAGTTGTTACAATTATTCATGGGCTACCATATACATGAAGCAAAACAAAAAGTCTTCCCATCAGATAAACATGTCATGGAATATTGTCATGAGAAAGCTCCCCATTACAGTGAGAGGCATGGAAACACACTGCACATGAAGGAATGCATTTCCAGAGACTGCATGAAGTCACATCTCTTTGGACCCCATTCACACAGATCAGTGAACATCAATTACACTACAATTAAATGCAAGCTATTACTGCTAGGGGCAGCGAGAGATTTCAAGTGCCCGAGGTGTGCAGACAGATCCTGCTAAATGCATTTGGAAAGGATATTCAGGATGAAAGTTACCTCATAGAGGGTCCCCACTTCTTGGTCTGGAGATGGAGCAAAAGACTGGTTTACGTATATGAACTGCAAGAAAATGAGGGAGAAGAGAGCGAGATAACACAGGCTCCCACTGGGAACAGAGAAGAATCATTCTGCAGTCAAAAGTTCTGCTATAATCTTTAAGCATATAACAGCATACGACCAGTTACTATCATCTTCACTTCAGCGTGGAGGAGGAACAGGACTATGAGGAGTCCCCTCTGTCTGACCAGCCGACCAAGCCAAAGTAAACATGCTGACTTCCTTTTCCTGCAAGCTGACCCATTACTCTCCCATACAGCTGCACAAAGTGGTTTAGCTCTTGGGCTCTTATTTCAGCCCAAACCACTCACGCTATTCCAATTTGCTCAATTAGAATGGCCAACATAGAAATAAGAAACATCTTGTTCTATTTTCAAGTAATCTTTCTCACTTCCTGCTCCAAAAAATACATTTACATGTATATGTATAGGAGCTAATCCTCAATGACAGAGGGCCTTGTGATCTGCTGGGTGGGGCAACAGCGGACACTGGGGTATCACGTGCTATTTCCAAGTAAAAGATATAAAATTCCTAGGGCTTTTTTCTTGAAGCATAGCCTTAGGCTTCAGCCACACAGGAAGACTATGTTCTCCTGGGGTTTTTTGCACTGAGGTAATGAGATGATAGTCATGATCTCAAACTGTTGAGAACGTCCTTGGTCAACATCATACTTATCACTCTTCTTTGAGATATTAAACCATGGAAAAGCAGATCCCTCATGATTTCCAGGTGAATCAGAAGGCCAGTGCATTTATGCCTATATACTTAAATAAGATCCTCCAAACAAAGAATAGAATGAATTCAGCTACACTTTAGTTGACTATTTTAATGAGGCTAGCTTTAACTGTGTATCTTCAATAAAAACTTTGGACTGTACTGAGAGTTCACTGCAGAAAAACAAAATCAGTGCAACTGTATTTCCAGCTCTTCCAGTATTATCATGAGGCCACTTTGGCTAGTCACTTCTGCAGGAAGGAATCCATAAATAACTCTGGCAATCTGATGCCCAAGGACAAACACCTCCCAACTCCCCATTTTAAAAGCAAAATCAGTCCTATGACAGCAGCTAAACTATTTCAGATGTGAGTTCTGAAGGAAACAGACACTCAGATTCAGAAAGCTGATCCCAAAAGCCTCTGGACTGCTTCTCCAATACTCTGTCTCTATACCTAGTTCCACCAGGTACACAGTGCCTAGCAATGTTTCCCTGGGACACACAGCTGCCCAGCGTGCCTGACAGCTCTGCCTGACAGACACAGAGAAATACAGACACTGCAAGAAGCCCAAAGGTCAGTGCCGAGCACACCCACACTGCGCTGTACACACCCACAGCGTGCTGCACACACCCACAGCTCGCTCAATATTACATCCTGAGTCTACTTCGAACAGTTGTCTCGGTGCTTCTGCTCCAGGTTTCCTGCAGGCAGCTGTAGCCTAGATTTCAACAGTGTCTTTGCAGGTTTGACAACGCGGGCCCTGCGCGCTCAGCCCCCGCCCGGTGCCCGCCCGTACCAGTTGTTCGGAGGCCATCAGCTTGAGGAACTTCTTGATGAAGTCCACGAGGCCCTGGATGGTCCGGGTCCGCTCCACCGCCCACTTCTTGGTCCTCATGATGGGGGTGTCGCCCACGGCCTTCAGCAGCACGTCAACTGCGGGGAGCGCCCGCCGCGTCACAGCGGGCCCGCCCCCCGCCGCTCATTGGCCCGCGCCGCCCTCCCGCGCCGCCCATTGGCCGCCACGCCTGCCCGTCACCGCGCCCGCCCGCCCCCGCGGAGGCCCCCCACCCCATTACTTTTCTTTTCGCGTCGCCCGCGGGCTCTTCGGTGCCTGGCGACCCGGCCGGGGGTGGGCCCGGTTCGGCGGGGCCCGCCGCGGTCCCGCCCTCCGGGGCCTCCTCCCCGCCGTCGCTCCGGCCGCCGCTCTGCGCCGCGGCAGGCAGCGGCTGCTCCTCGGGCTCCGCCATGATGCCGCTACAGCGCGGGCGGCGGGAAGTGACGCCACGCGAGGGGTGGTCTCTGTTCCGCGAGGGATTTTGTCCCTCGTGGGACGCCGTCTTTCCCGTCACGTGACACGCCAGGAGCGTCACGTGCGCCGCGGGCCGTCCCGCCGGCAGCGGCCGCGCCCCGCCGGTCACGTGGTGCGCGCGCCCCGCCGGCACCGGCCCGAGAGCGGGACCGGGCTGGGCAGAGGGAGGGAGGGAGCAGAAGCGGGAACTGAACGGGAACGGAACACAGCACAGCTCGTCCGGCCGCCGCCGGCCCCCGCCGCCACCCCACCATGATCAAAGCCATCCTCATCTTCAACAACCACGGCAAGCCGCGGCTCTCCAAGTTCTACCAGCGCTATGTACGGGCGGGCCGGGGCTCGGCGGGGCGGACGGGGGCCGTGCTGCGGGGGCCGGGGGCCGTGCGGTGGCCGGGCCCCTGGGTTGTACGCGAGGGTCCCCAGCCCGGCCCTGCCGGCTGCGCCGGGCCCAGGCAGCGCCGGGGGAAAGGGACGGTGCTGAGAGCTCGTACGTGAGGAGGCTGCGGAGAAAGGCGGTCCTGTGTTCGCTGGGAGTTGCCTTTGGGAGCTCCGGGGTGAAGGCGGGAGGGAGGGAGTCTCGTCCAGCGGCACCTTGGGTCTCCGGGTTGCCGCGTGTAAGCGCCGCTCTCAGCCCTGCTGCCCGACGCGGTGTCCGGCTGCTGTCTCTGTGCAGGCAGGGCTGGCAGAGCGAGGCCAGTGAGCTCTTGAACAGAACCTATCCTCTCGGGAAGTCTCCGTGCGCTACGAGATTGCAGATGACGTGAACACGTAACGAACTAGAAAGGAGCATTCTTTTACATGGTAGAAGGCAGGCACAATGAAAATGCAGCACAAACGCTCAGTCTGGATGGAAAGAAGGTGCACTGAAAACTCGTGATTTAGTTGAAGGATAAGAGATTTCAAGATAATGTTTTGAGCGTACTATACTGTATTTCCTAGCAAATACGCTGAGGTCTGCTGAGGTCTGCTTAGGCATTAAAGTGCAAGAAAACAGTTGGTATTTCTTAAAAGTTATGTAAACAAATAATTCGTTTTCTAGCAGTGCAGTTAGATGGGTTTGTGACCTCTTTCTTGCAATTCTGATTATTAGAGAACTCGTAGATCATTGGAAGGGATGTGTCTTACTTGCACACTTCAGAGCAGAAATGATGACTGTGACCCTTCAGTTTGCACGGTCAGGTTTTGAATTAAAGGAGTGTAACTATTTCAGGTCCTTCTTTTGTGTGACTGAGGTAGAAGGGAAAGGAGATGAACAAAGGGCCAGAGGATATCAGATTTTTCTTGTAAAACCATTCTGATCTACTAGTTTCGTAACTGGACTCTGAACAATTTCTTAATGCTTGAAGTGGGGTAATATGTTTGTGTAAACAGAATACTTTGAAGTTTTGAAAATGTGAATAGCAAATTAAACTAAGAAACTTTCTGGTGCACAGAAACAGGTGCAATCATATAGATTGTATTTTTATGTGTGATTTCAATAATGTGGATTTGTTTGTGGACCTTTTGAAGCTTATACATTCTTTAGTGTCAATTGCACTGGTACTGGAGGCAAATCTCACCTTTTTTCTGTGAGGGGATGCATCTATGGCTTTCTAGAGAGATTAATCCGGTCCGATCCGTGAAAGAGGTACTTACTTCTTTCATAATACTAACACTTATAACTCTAACTTTTTCATCTGATTTATATGAGAACAGAAACTGCATAAAGTGAAGTAAATAATATTTTGCAGTTAGGTAGAAAAAACTAATTTATGGCAGTTAAAATATATGTCATCATTTCGTCTTTCAGAATGTAGACCTGTGGCCATAATTTTGAAGTTCAAAATTAAGTTTCTAAAGAGCCAGAAGAGTTCAGTCTCAGAAGTGATGTTTCTGATCTTCTAAGATTAAAGGTCATGGCTTAGGAGAACCTGTTGCTTATGGTGCCTTTGTATTTTAGGGTATTTCTGGAAGTGTTACATATTGTGGGATTTGAAGCGTCCCTGCTCTCTTCAAGCTTTGGGGATTTCGTTTTACTCTCAGTTTATGGATAAAAGTAGTTCAGGCTACCTTGGAGATACAAAAAAAAATCAGGGTACTTGAGAACACTTCTGGTTTACTTTAAAAAACCTACTTTTAGATTATTTTTTTACAGAAGCTCCTTAAAAACAATCACATTTTCACATTTCTCAGTAATACCTTTTCCTGCAACTTGTAAATAATGGCTTTTTGTGTTGAAATGACACAAACAATAAGTGTATTGTTAACTGGCAGATTTAAGGCTTCAGAAGTAGATAGTTTGAGAGTGCTGACATACTTTGTGTTTCACAGTCTTGTGTGCACTGTCAATCCTGTTTAGCAAAGTGTATTTTCTTTCACAGAGTGAAGATACACAGCAGCAAATTATCAGAGAAACTTTCCATTTAGTATCAAAACGTGATGAAAATGTCTGTAATTTCCTAGAAGGAGGACTGTAAGTATCAAGTTTGAAATAAATGTCAAATACTCGTTTTCAAGTATTTTTGTTTCTGATTGCAGTACAACATTTCACAGCTGTAGTGTAAATGCCATGCCACTTGAGATTTGTTGATACACAAGGAATTATATCATTCTACAGCAAGTGTACATATTCTTTACTAACTGAAGCATAGCTATATGTGCCAAAATGTCTTAGGCAATAAAAATTTTTTTTTCCTAGTGCTGTAATAGGCACAGTGCTATATCTAGTGCCATGAGTGTTTCAGATGCAAAGATGGGGAAGGAACAGGCAGACGTTGTTTTGCTATAATCAAGCTGAAGATTGCTGGTCATGTTTTAAGAGGCATTGGCGTTTGCCATACCCACTCACTCACAGAATCACAGAATATTCTGAAGGGACCCACAAGGTGTCTGAATTGAACAGCCTGTACAGGAATCCACAGCTCAGCCTTGGTGTTTTTAGCACCATGCTCTGACCAACTGAGCTAAATCTCTAGAAAATTTAATACTTTATAACTGTTCTTTGGCTTGAACTCCTAATATTTGAGTAGACAGCCTTTATAGTAGGATTCCACAGCCTTTTTATCAGGATTTGGGCTTGCTGCATGAACAGGAAGAAAAAAAATAGGTTTTAAATATGTCAACTAGTACAGTTTCAACCAAGATATTTTATTAATAAAGGAAAAGCAAGGTAGGAGGAAAGTGAGGCTTATGTGTTCTGTCTCTGTAAGACATGCAAAAAAGTCTCTTTTGAATCATCTTCATTGCTTTTAGCTGAAGAAATTCTGAAATGGAGACGTGTTTTATTTTGAAGTATTTATTAGCCCTGAAGAGTAAATAGATAAAAAGCCACCCTCTAGAAGAAGGGGTCAGAATTGGTGGAATAAGCTCACGATCTCCAGTCTGTGAGAGAGATTGTCACAGTCTGTTAAATATTATATTTATGGGAATTTCTGGTTACTGAAAGTCAGTCTTCTAACACCTAGATTTTCTGTGTGCAAGAGTCAGTTGAATGCTTAGCTGTACCGTATCAGCTAGGATGTCTTTTTCTTGCTCAAAATGATTCCTGATTTTTATACATACTGTTTTTTAAATTTAAATTATTCTTTTCTGACTACTCAACTGGTGATTCTATCATCAGGTTCTTGGAGATGATCTCAAGTTGGAAGCATTCTGGTTTGAATTCTGTAAGTGAAAGGCAGAAGACATTTGGAGCTTTTTAAAAATGACAGCTGCTTAACAAGAATAAACTGAGATAGAGAACAGAATTCTGGCTTCCCCCTTACTGCTCAGTTACAGGATTAGCATTTCAATATTTTTTTCAGTATTTTTTTCTTTCAGGACAGGGTTCACTTTATAGTTTGCAGTTTACCCAAAGGCCTCAACAGTTTATGTGTAGAACTATGTGTACTGCAAGTATGAAGTATTTGAAAGAATTGGGTAAATAGATGACAAAAGAAGAAACTTCATTTGTTGGGTATTTCCACTGTCCTATTTGTTTGTAAAAGTGTTCTCTGATACACAAACATAATTCCTTCTCTTCAGAAACAAAGGGTTCCCTTCCTTACCCCCATCCCTACTCCCTGCCAAGCATTAATGCAGAGCAATTTGCTTAAACAAGAGTGACCTAAAAGATTTTTTTTTTTAATCTGTGTATTCTCTCTCTGTGATAATGACAGAAATTAAAGGGATGAGTTATGTTGCACGAAATGGGTGATTCAGTTCTGGTACAGAGTTAAGGAAAAGTCACAACAGTCATAGATAGCCATATAGGTTCAGCCTAAAAAATACTTTTGTTTATCTGGGAGTGGACCTCTTACAGCACAAAGCAAATGTCAATGGTCTGATGTAGATCTCCTGTGCTTCATGTGCCTTTTTTTGGAAGGCTGTAACAGAAGAATGGAAGAACATACCTCTTTAGACCTCTTCTCATTCTATGCCATGATGATTAGTGAGTCCATAAAAATATAATTGCTTCTGTGACTGTAACATTTTATCATGAATTACTGCTTGAAGTATTTCTCAAGGTATCAGACATTTTGCAGCACAAGTGTTACATACTCTTCCTTATGAAACGGATCATAAACCTAATTTAAGGCTTTTTTGGTAATCTGAATGCCAGTCTTCATTACAGATTTCTTTTTTTTTTTCCCCTCTTGATGCTCCTCTGAGAAGGTCAGGGAAGAATTCATAGGCATACACTGTTAATCTGTAAAGCAGATTAATCCCTGTTCAGTGCCTGCCTGCTAGTGTGGAATGAAAGTACATTTAATACCTGTTTTTTTGTGATCTGTTTGAATTGATTTTAATGAAAAGGTGTACAGGTTGATGTCATTTTTTATCCATATGAATAACAATAACTGCTTGTGTGGTAAATGTAAATTGAGCTGTCTTGTTATTTAGTCTTCTGTTGGAATTATATCACAAAATAAAAGTTGCAGTGTAGCTGTATTTAGCTCCAGCTGTTAATAATAGGCCTCCTGTTAGTTGAAATTACTGTGAGGATTTGCTCAGCTTAGCCGGAGATGCTAACTAAGCTTTCCTTGTTTTATTTCCTCTTTAGATTAATAGGTGGATCCGATAACAAACTAATTTACCGACACTATGCCACCTTGTATTTTGTCTTCTGTGTGGATTCCTCTGAAAGTGAGCTTGGTATTTTAGACCTCATACAAGTAAGTTCTTTTTGCTGCTTTGTGGGGTTTTTTTTGGTGTGTTTTGGATTTTTTTCTTTTTTTTTCTTTTTTTTTTTTATTCTTAATAACTGTAAGTCAACTCTAAAGTAGCTTAGAACTTAAATATTTTGCTTGCCTTTTTTTGGTAATATGGAAGGTTGCTTTTGTACTGTGAACATACCAAGAAGTGCTGAGTATTATTTTCAGATTGTTCACAGTTTTCTGGACTGTCTTTGGAAAAGTCATTGTGTAAGCTGACGGGTAAGTGAGGAAACTGTTGGGACTCTCCTGAGCACAAACTGGTTTTTGTTTTAGCTTTTCAAGACCTTTTTTGGCTGCAGGTAAAAGTGGCACAGTTCAAACATTTGCTGTGCAAGTGTGGATCATGAGAACTTTGATAGGCAATGCTCTGTACGTATATGTATATATTCATGTCTATTAATATATATCCAGACTCACACACACATACATGCATGCATATATATATATATACTCACTATAAATGTATAATGCGTAAATATGTCCAAAACCTCTTTGGATTTAGCTTTCCTTGTGGCTCATGGGCTTTTTGACAGGTATGCCTTAGAAAAGGAGGGCACATGCTCCCCCAGGTATGTGTTCTGGTCCAGGGGGATTGGGATGGGTAGGGTGGGAGTTGTTCGGGAGGAAGATGGTCCATAAACCTACGTTCTTTTTCTCAGTGAGAAAGGCTCAACAGCACAAATGGTTTAATAAGAAAACTGCTTAATAGAGCAGAGTGAGAAGATGAGTATAGGTGATAAATCTTACAGCCCTTCAGGTGATGGGCATGCCACCTTCATGTGGCACCCAGTGGAGCCCAGTTGGGTTTTTCCACAGTGTGCAGGGCAGAGCAGATCCTGTCTGTGGAGAGAAGCTTTCCCTCTTTTGAATCTTTGAGCTATTATATAATTTCCTCAAAGGAAAACAGCTCTTGCTAAAGGATATTTTCAGGAGAACTTCTTGCTGCAGTTTGGGGTCATGGCGAGGCCATGCGGGTGGCATGCTTGCTGGTACCACGTGGGAGCTGCCTGCAGGCTCCTCTGTTACAGTGAGCTGGCTGAGTTTATCCCTTGGCCAAGGAATTTTTGCAGCACAGCACAGGCGTCTGTGTCTATTCAGGTTGTGTTACATGTGACAGTCTCTTAGTCAGAATCAGTACATTCCTTTCCTACAGTTCATTTTTGCCAAGGACATCACAGGTTATAGATTATATTAAGAAGATCTAGCCTGCTCAGCCCAGTAGAGCAAACATGGCCTGTTCAAGATCACTGACACCTCAAACAGAATGTCTTCTGCAAGGCATCCAGGTACAGTTTCCTTCCAGCTCAGGGATCCATTGGCATCATTGAGTTCAACTCCTGGCACTGCCCAGGACCCCCCAAGAATCACACCGTGTGCCTTAAAGCATTGTTCAAGTGCTTCTTAAACTCAGGGAGGCTTGATGCTGTGGCTGATATTTAAACTGCTAAATATGTCTGTTATCAACCTAGTAACAACTATCATGTCTGGTAATATGAATGCTCCTATGTCAAGAGGCCTCTGACTAAATCAGTGATTTTTCCAACTTAAAACTTGCAAATAAACAATTTCACTGTTAGTGAACTCAGAGGTCGCAAAAAACAGTTTCACACCATTAAGTGATTTATGTCATTGCATAAAATGGATCTCTCTTTTATATACACACATACATATATATCTAGAAAAGAGTAAATATAACTTACTGCTATGCCTTTCAAAAGTTTGCACATCAAGAGAATTGATTTATTACATAAGTAAAATCTGTCCTGACATGTGGGACTGTATCAATTGGTTATTTCACTGTGGAAGCACTGTGTGTCTCTAAGGCCTCCCAGTTCCCTGCAGACCTTTCTTGAAGCTGCATAGCTTCTTGCAGACACATCCTGCTGTTTAGAACAGCTGCTCCAGTGTTGCTGTTCTGGACAGTAGATCCAGTAGAGTGCCTGTGTGGGTAGGAGGGAAGGAAAACTCCCATCTGGATTCTTACATGATCTTTGGTCATCGAACATTCTGCAGTATCTGAACAGTGCAGTAAGGTACGTGATGGTTCTACCTGTTCCTAGCAGTTTGTTGTATGGGGTTGCTTAGTTGCCTATTGTGTCTTCTTACTTGGAAGTGCCAAAATATTTATGAACAGAGAAAAGAAGCATATTTGTACATAGTGCAACCTGAATTGTACGTTCAGATGTTGAAGCAAATTGCTTGCGCCTACTACTACCCATAATTATATAGCCCCCAAACTTTTTGAATTAGAGAATTTAAACTTTTCTCTATAATGTTTTGCTTCTTGTATCAAAAATACTTAAATAGATTTTGATCTCCTAGTCTTTGTATTTCACATTGTTTCCAAAAATGCCCCAGTATTTAATTACATGTCAGCATAATTGCTTAAAGAAAACTGAAATAATGAAAAAGGTATTTCCATTTGTAGAAATATTTTGTTTTTCTGACTTGTATGATTTTGTTTATAAATCATACAGTCTCACCACAGTACCTACAGCTGCTGAGGATTCAAAATTCTCTTACACATTGTCATTCAACCATTTGATTATAGCATAGAGTATTAGAGATATGTTAAATATTAAGAGTATTGAGATTAATTAAATAATTTTAATTTCTAGAGTGACTCAGAAGAAGGATCTGTTTAATCCTCTTAGCAGTAGCAATCAGAATGTGTCTTTTACTGAAAGAGGGCCCTCCGAAAGTTTCTTATTACTTGTCAATCACACATGCAGTGTAGACTAACAGGATATACACACGGATGTTGAATTGAGCAAATAAGCTTTGTTTCTTCCTGAAAGTGGTGAACTATTTTTATACATCTTTGTTTACTGTAGTTCAGAGATAATACGGGTAGGTGTAAGACATCTGGGCTTTGTTATGACATACATATAATGTATGACTAAGTAAGTAGATATGTATAGTAGTTTGTGATGGAAAGTAAACTGATGAAAGAAACCTAGAACTCAGTATAGCACTTTGGAGGTTTCTGTCATGTAAACTGAGTAAATGCATAGGAGATTAGGTTACATATGGTAGTCTGCAGTTCTTTTCAGCAGAAAGTTTTTGTTGTGATACTTAAGATAATTTTGTGAATGCCACTTATCCTCCCATTAGGTCAGAGCTGTTTCACAGGTAAATCTTCTTGACTCAGGCTTAATGAATATGCTTTATGCATTACAAATCATAGACTCTGCCTCAGATTTGATACTGTCTTCAACTTGGATTTCTTCATTTGAAAGGCAAATTCACTTTGTGAATTTTGACCATTTTCTTCCCTTTTTTCCTAAATAAAAACACAAGTTTCTTTTTATTATATGTGCTTTCTTGGACTGGGAGATAGGTCAGCATCTGTGCTATGCTTAGGTTTTGAAGTCTTTTGGATTCTGTAAATTCTGTCATGGTATTTTAGCATCTTTGTGTTAGCCTGTGAAGTGTAAGGTCTTTATTGCATGAAAGAAAAATATGTATGAAAACACAAGTAGCTGTAGACTGCCATAAGGAAAAAATGAAGGGTCTTTACAGTGGTATCTTAACTATGTTATGGACCTAAGAGCCTCTGTCAGCTCCAAGAATTTGTGTGTCTTGGCCCATAGCTGTACTTTGGAGACATAATGAGTCAGCAGCCAGCGGAATCTGTGAGAGATCAGTCTTCCATGGAAATTCAATGGAGCTTTTCAAGGTAAGGGTGTTCAGTGAGAGGCATGTGGGAAGTGCAGTGCAGTTTATGTAACATGTTTTTCTCAGTTCTTAAGGATAAAGGATCCTGACCACAGATGCTTTTAGGGTAATTAAATAAAAAACAGAAAGGCATATGACTGAGATGAGAACTCTCCAAGGGCAGATTGAATTACTTCTGTCCTCAGGTTTACCATTGCTGTTTAGGTAAGGAAGAAGAAGGGGATATTCTTGGTATGAGTTACTCCTGTTGTTTTTAGCTTATCATTTGTACCTGCTTTTGCTAGTATTTGACATTATCTATGCTCCAATACATTTAATAGATTGTGTTTTATGAGTTTTCTGCTGCCCTTGTTATCTTCCTACTAATGTATGATTTATTCCATTTTTTGTCTTATTTGCTTATTTTAAAAATAAGCCCTTCATTGAAAAGGTGATGTTTTGTTTTGACATATGACTGAGTAGAGGGAGCTCCAGACTTGCATATATTCTATAAAAATATTGTGTTTTGTTTTATATAAGGTATGCTAACAGTGTGTATCTGTCTTTAATAAAGCATATTTCTTACAAAAGAAAGGTGTAGGGATTTTGGGGTTTTCATTTTTTTTAATGTTTTCTATTTACTTACATAGAGATGTGTGTGGTTTTTTTCTTTTTACCATAAAAGATTATAATTTCAAAAATGAAGCACAAGGGGGAGCTAGTAATTAATTGTGCATGCATCCTTATTTTCCTGCTATTTCACTCCTTCATTTATGTTACTCTTCCAGTAACATCACATGGTGCATCTGAACTGATATCTGTGTGTGTCAAAGCAATTGATGTGTTTTCTCTTCTGGTTATTGAGCTACAAATCTACAGCATTTGAAGTGATTGCTTATGTACTTAAATTTTAGCGCTGCTTGCCTCAGTGTGCAATTCATTTGACTCAACTAAAATTCAGATGAAAGTGACTCTGATTTTATTTACCTTTTCAATTATTGCAGGCATCTTAAAACAGGCCAAGAAATGTTAGTGTAAAAAATCCAGTTTTCCTTGCTTACTAGTGTTTTAAAAGATAATTTATAATAGATGTAGACCTTGTAATTTCTGTCATTATTCTGAGTGAGCTTGCCATCATGAATGGAAGATGGGGGAAATTTCCAAAGCTTCTGTGAGAAATCCCTGGTCAGTGAAAAATCTCTGTGAAGGAATAGTCAGTGCCAGCTGATTTCCCTTAGATTAAAAAATGTTTGTTGTGCATTGCTGGTCATGCATTGTAAGCAGAGATTTGTGAGTTAGTTTAGTGTGTGATGGGGTTGCTGTGTAATAGGTAAAGGTTTAAAAGTAACTGCTCCAGCAATTAATCAAGTGCTGCTATAGAAGCTTTATTTATTGGAAGAATGTCACAAAAGTTAAACTTTGTGCATGTTGCTACTAAACACATGTGAGGGGGGGTGTTTTTAGGATTCTTGTGTTGCCTGTGTCTTTAATGGGTTCCTCTGTTTTCCAAGGAACTAGACAGATGTCAGAGTGTGTGAATCATGTGCAGAGCTGGTGACTATATGAGGAATAGTGTCAAACTCTTAGGTCTTGTAACTAAAATCACTGGACAGAGGTTGCATTTACACTGTTTCCACTCTTCTTCTTGCAGCTAATGTCAAACAGCACAGTTCTTGTAACTGCATTCTCCTAAGGTGCAAGGAAAGTAAGGGAACATCTTTGGTGATTTGTTTTGCTCCACACGTTGTCAAATGTGTAGTTTTTCTGCTTAACATACAAGTTTTTTTTGTTTGCTTGCATCCCTTCTTTACAGAAGACTGTTATTACTGCAATGAATTAACAACTGCTTGAAGAAAAATTCCTGCTTTGCTTAGCTTCAGTATAATTTAACAGAAGCATATTCATTTTCTTAGTTAACTTGTCACCAAACCTTGTTGTCCTGAGTCTGCCTCTGAATATACTCTGTGTTCATAGTTCAAGTGACAGGTTTGTATTTTTGGTATTAAAGGATAGTCTAAATGCATGGATTATTAGTTAATTTGTAGTTTGATTTCAACGTTTTAAAGACTTTAATAGTAGTAATCATAGCGAGGACAGTGTGTGATCCTTCTCTCTTTTACAGTGTGAGCAGGATCTGAAGATCAGCAATTAAGATGTGAAAGTAATCTTTGTTGGTAAGGCGAGGTAGACCCTTGGGATTGGGTGATGTCAAGCAGATCTGTTTCCCTGGGTTGGTAGATATAAATACATGTCTGTAGAAGCAGGACTTCATCCACAAAGAGTGGAGGTGGATGGAGGTACGTCCAGGTGGTGTCTGGTCAGCAGTGGTGTTCCCCAGAGCTCAGTGTTGTGGCCAGGCCTCTTCAATATCTTTATCAATGATCTGGATAAGGGGTTCAAGTGTTCCCTCAGCCAGTTTGCAGATGACTTTGTGCTGGGTGGGAATGTTGATCTGCTGAAGGGATTCAGACGGGCTGGAGGGATGGGCCAAGGTCAGTTGTAGGGGGTTTGACAGGGCCAAATGCCAGGTACTGCCCTTGGGTCACAGCAGTCCCTGCAGCACTCCAGGCTGAGGCAGAGTGGCTGGAAAGCTGCCCAGTGGAAAAGGACCTGGGGGTGCTGGTTGACAGCAGCTGAACATGAGCCAGCTGTGCCCAGGCAGCTAGGGAGGCCGGTGGCAGCTTGTCTTAGGTCAGCAATAGTGAGGCCAGCAACTCTCCTTCTGTACTGGGCACTGGTGAGGCCATGCCTGAAATCCTGTGTCCAGTTTTGGGCTCCTCAGTACTAGAAAGACACTGAGGAGGTGAAGCAAGACCAGAGAAAGGCAGTGGAGTGGTGAAGGGACTGGAGCACAAGTCTTACAAGGAATGATGGCTGAGAGAGCTGAGGATATTTAATCTGGAGAGAAGAAGGACTGGGGGGACCTTACCTTTCTATACAACTATGTGAAAGGAGTTTATAGAGGTGCTTCAATCTCTTCTCCCAAGGAAGAAAAAATAGGACAAGAGGAAACAATTTGTGCCAAGGGAGGTTTATGCTGGATATTAAAAAAAATTCGCTGAAAGGGTTGTCAAACATTGGAGTGGGCTCCTTGGGGAAGTGGTGGAGTCACCGTGCCTAGTGCTTTAAAAACATCTAGATGTAGCACTCAGGGACTTGGGTTAGAGCTGGATTTGGCAGTGCTAGCTTACATCTTTGACTCATTCATCTTTAGGTTTCCAACCTAAACAATTTTGTGATGTATGTCAGATTTGTGCCTGGACCTAGGCAGTTTGAAACCTGGTGCCTCTCAAATACTAAGGTGGGGTTCATAAATCATGTGGAACAGAGAATCAAAATGAGGTGTTTGTCTTCCATACTGCTTCTTTAGGATGTTTGAGTAAAGAATTGAATAAAAAATTGCATACAGTGACAGCTTAATAAATAATATTAAATACATGTTGTGAGAGAATGGCCTTGAAACATACAAAACTGATTAAAATTTCCAACAGGTTGCCATTTATTTTCATGCCATTAATAAAAGATCAATAAATTTTTTCAGAAATTTGCTTTGAAGACCTTAAGCTCAATCTTATATTTAACTTAGAGAGATCTTGACATAACCTGTGTCCATAGGAGTTTTCCCTTGGACAAAGGGAACTGTGTGTACAACTCTCTAAGGCTGGAGTATCTAACAGTACTCACCACAAGCACATGGTGATTGGCATTTGGGAACTTCAGGACTGCAAGTGCAATCATCATTTCATTATCTGGACTAAGTGGGGATCAGGTGCTCTTGGTGTAGCAAGGTACAAACATAAATGCCAAGGAATCGGTTCCAGAAGCACCCAGAGGAAGGTGATGTACAGACCGTATCTGGCAGGGAGCATCAGTGGCTGGAGTGCAGTAGCTGCTTGGACTTTTCTAAATTTATATGGTAATATGCCTGACAGACTTTTCTAAATTTATATGGTAATATGCCTGACAGAATCAGGAGGTGTGACATTAAGACAGATGCCTTTTTCGTCCTGGATTCAGTGAGTCTGTACTGTCCTGCTGCTGGAAGGAGTGATGTTGACACTTTACAGCAAAGTTAACAGTCTGGTTAACTAGGAAATGCCTGCAATGCAGTAATTACTAAAAACAATGATGGGAAAAGCTGGTTTTCTTTGCTTCATACTTGAGTTCTAGTAAAATGGGAAGGAGTACTTTAAATCACAGCTGAGAAAATTATAATGTAGGTTATGTTACTGGTTTTTCAAGATGTATCTGTTTTTTAAAACAGTGTGACTTTAAGTGGAGTTTTAACCTAAATTGCCTTGTGCATACAGTTTTGCCCTCTACATAGATAACATACTTTTGATGTAATGCTAACCACATAATTTTGGTAGATGCCTTTAATGCCTTAAGATCTGACCAGTGTTTAATTTCTGTATTTGCTTTTCTCAAACCTCACACGTAATGGAACTGCAGAGTTTTTGTTAAAGATTGACCTTTGGTGCTTTTTTCCTCCACTTTGCAGGTATTTGTGGAAACACTAGACAAATGTTTTGAAAATGTCTGTGAGCTGGATTTAATCTTCCATGTAGACAAGGTACTGTGATGACATCCTCTAATATTTTTATCAAGTAATTTGTTTGGTTCAGCTGATACTTGGTATTAAACTCTGCTTTACTTTCCAAAGAGGGGTAACAAAGCTGATGAGGGTTCTAGAGAGTATGTCTTGTGAGGTATGGCTGAGGGAGCAGGAGGTGCTCAGGCTGGAGAGGAGGAAGCTCGAGGGAGCCACGCTGCCCTCTACAACCACCCTAAGGGAGATTGTAACAGGTTGGGGGTTGCCCGAGTAACTATGGGCAGACAAGAGGAGATAGCCTCAAGCTGGATACCTCTTCCATGAAAGAGTTGTCAGGCATTGAGGCAGACAGCCTGGGGAACTGATGAAGACACCATAACCAGAGGTGTTCAAGAAACAATTGGACATGGCACTTACTGCTGTGGCTTAATCAACATGATGGTGTTTGGTCAAATATTTTATTGGAAGGTGCATTTAATATGCTATGACTATGTAATTTAAATGCTGTGTGGCTCTTTCTGTTTAAAATCTCAAAACGGACTGTCTTTTTTCAAACATTTAGAAACAATGTTGTTTGAATATTCCCAGCTATAAGAAACAAGTGTTGTACTTAATAATCTAGTTTAGAGAAATTATTTTACTATAGTTACCTTTTCATTTAAAGGGACTTTGGCATTTCTTGGTGTAATACCTAAAATGCTGAGAATTTAGTATACAGAATTTATTCCTTCAGTTGCATTTTGTGCCTACTGTTGCTTTCTGTGCAGTTGCTGTTACCCTTCTGTGAACATCCTTCTGCATCAACAGCAAAAGATGTCAAAGGAAAAGTAAGATAGAAAAAGCAGACTGAAAATAATACCAAGTTAGGTATCTGAAAACCCAAAATACTAGTTAGGTACTTTAGCAAAAATAATTCATTTTCACAATAAATCCAGTGAAACCTTGAGTTAAAAAGCTCTGAATGTGACATTAACCAGTGCAGTGATTTTTAACTTGAGCATAAATGAACAAAATAATTCAATATAGAGAGATGAACTTCTGTATTAAGGCAAGGCTGCCACCAACTGTACAGTAGCATTAGTTGGGCAGCTGTGACTAATTTGATGTCATCTCGATTTTTCCTTTTTTTTTCCCTCTCCAGTTTAAGTTCATCAGTATTCTTATAGGTCAGAGAACAAAACAGGAAGACATATCTGTGAGAATTAAATTAAAGTGTTAAATTGTCTTTAAACTTCTGATACGGTCAACTTGTCAAGAAGCGTAATGCACCGAGCCTTCAGAGTTAATGCATTAACTTTCTCTTTCTTGTTAATATATTTCAAGTGTGCAAAAGGGAAAAACAACAGCTGCTCCTGTTTGATCTTGACAGTCTTGGTTATAATGAGTGCTTATATGTGGGTGCTGTTAGGGGTGAAATCTTTAAAATACTTGTATTTTGAGTGGTCTGATATTGAGAAAAGTGAGGATTGGCTAAGTTATTTGAATGAGAGTTGTTCTGTGTCTTCAGTTCTTGATGGAGCTGTGGGAGGTTGCTTTCTTGCAATTCTCTTGTGAGAGCTGCCTAAACCAACATTTTTTTCTTGTAAAAAGATGAGGTGGCATGTAGAAGAGTTAAACTATGTAATCTCAACAGCTGTTGCTGTGTGGTATTTTATGTGGTATTTCTGTAAGGAAATATTTATGCTTCTCAGGTGTTTATAATTATACAGGACTCAGCAGTGACTTAGAGTAACCCAGAGCCAAGACAGATGCTTATTCAAGAATATTGATAGAGTATGATGAATTCATTTGGAGAATGGAATATAAGTGGAATGTGTGTTTCTAATATGCTGTAGCAGATGAGGACTTGGGGTGTTGGGGAGTATAGTTCATACAGAAGATAATTTAACTTCTCTTCATCTGTATTACAAGCAGCCAAAAAACTTGCTATAGCTGGAGCAAGACATTTTCACATGTCTTGTGAGGAGGAAAGGCACGTTTATTTCATCCTACACTGAGTCCAAGAGCCTAATGCTTTCTGATGGAAAAGGCATCACTGAAAGCTATTATACAACTAAAATAATAGAATACATTCAGCTAGGGATGCAAGGGAATACTTTGTTTTTTTCGCTAGTTTTTGGCACCTATTGAAATATCTTTGGGAGTATCACGATCGCTTGCAAGAGTTTATTATCTAAACAGATGAGTGAACCATTCAGAATCAAATTTCTTGAAGACAAAAAAATGTGTTTGCCAGATTTTCCTGAGAGAGTTTTTTCTTCATAGATTCCTTCTTCTTTAGAATATGCATTCATGTTTTAGAGAGTACATCGAATGTAAATAGGAAGCACTCTTGATTTTTGTAAAAACACTTGAAAATCGTTATTACAAAACAGCGATTTCAAATTTTAAAAAGTTGATCTTCTCAACGGTCAGATCCCTTTTGGAATATAAGATGTCTATTTGTTGTGCCTTCAGTCTTTCACTTAAATACTGTTTTGAATACACTATTGAAATCTCTTTTGCACTTCATTTCCACTTAATGCATTTTTGTTAATGATTTTTTTGTTGTTGTTTCTTGGCAAAAATAGTGATTTTTTTTTTTTTAATAAGAAAAGATAGAGACAATAAGGTGTATTTGTACATTTAATATGTATATGCAATCGATTTTAATTTGAAAAGAAAAAACAGTTACTGTTTATTTTCATCTTGCTGCTGCTTACATATGAGCAAATGTATTTAAGAGGAGGGAGTCAATGGATTATGATGGTTATGTAACTTTATTAGTTAAAGCTGTGATTTCCTTTCATATGGGGATTACCAAATAAAATTAATTAAATGCTGTTATTTAGAAAGCTGTCCCTTTAGAATAAAAGTGAGGCAAGACAAAATAGTCAAGCTTCTTTAAAGCCATGTATGCTTTGAACATTTTTAAATGCTGTGTGTTAGACTTCACTATTGCACTCTGAAAGTAGGGGAAAATGCAGAGAAAGGTAAGAAGCATGACCCAAGGTATGGAGTGGTTTCCATTGAGGAAGAAGTTAAATATTCTAGAGACTGGAGGCAAAGGCGTAAGAACTATATTAGAAAGAAGGGTTTTGGAAGAGCACAAAAGGGCCTGAAGAAGGGCTGTTTTCACCTTAGCTAGATACATTAACTATAAATTTGTTTAGAAATACACTAAAAAGTATCAGAGAAACAAATTCAGTTTTGTTTTTTAGGTATGACACAAAAGCAAGGACTGTGTTGGTTTTTGATGTACTACCTCCCAATTATTTCATTTAGAGATTTACTTCTATCCTCAATCCATGGGGAAATTGGGAGAATGTGCAAAATAGTAGTTAAAATTATGCTTTTGAGATACGAGATTGTACATGTTTATTTGTGAAAAGTAGAAAAATACTCCTTGTCTTCAGATTTAAATAGTAATATATGATTAAAATATTACACATTACATGGTAACCCTGGATTTTTACTAGTAAGTGTGCAGAAGGATGCCTGTTTAAAAAGAAAAAAACCCAAACCAAGTCTTATTACGGTTTGAATGCAGGCTCTGAAGCAGCAATTATGAACCAGAGCTTTCATCCTCAAGTCAGGGCTGCAGGGAGGAGAGATACTCAAACATACCTATTTCAGCAATGTCCCCGGCTGGTTTCTCTGCTCCTGCAGTTTGAGTCCTAGCTGTCAGTCTTAGCTGTAGATACTGAAGACTCCATATTTATCAGGTGTCTCAGGAATGTCAGTTCTACTTCTGAGCCAAATCTTGGGATCTGTGATGGGTGAGCATCAGAGTCTCTTCCTGATAGGTATAGCCCAGAGGAGTATTTACACATCTACTTGTGAGCAATTTGTTTACTCTTACAGGACCTGCTTCCTAGAGGTGTTGCTGCTGTTGATGCTAACTCAAACACTAATAATTGGATGGAAAATGGGAACAAAAAAAAGGAATGTGAAAGTCTCTTAGCATGTTTGTAAGAGGTGGGAACAAAGAAGATGCTGGAGAAAGGAATATGAAATTATGAGCTTAGTTTCCAACTGGCTTTAGATTAAGTGCTAACATTAATTAAATGACTTACAGAATGTTTCCCTGTATCAAGGTACCTAGACCATTTTTTCAGATTGTATGTAGGATATTTTGCATTTTAAATTCTCTTTTGGTCTCTTTTAGGTCCATAATATATTGGCTGAAATGGTTATGGGTGGAATGGTTTTGGAGACCAATATGAATGAAATTGTCACTCAGATTGATGCTCAAAATAAACTGGAGAAATCTGAGGTAAGAGTGATGCACTGTGTAGTTTCTAAACTAAAAACAGGGTTATAGTAAATGCATGCTGTATAATGCTCTTTGTCCTTCATAGCAAACTAAATAGTGTAAGCTGTCTGCTTATAGTACCAAAAATTTGCAGTGTATCTCAGGGTGCTGTACCTTTCATCAGGTAACTGCTTAGTCGCTGCTGGTTAAATTTTACTTTTTGTATCTAATTGCATTGTGCACCATTGCTATTAAGATACTTCTGTAGTTCTCTAAGTTTCTGTTATAGAAAACCTTTTAGTTCCAGCCTACTTGTTATGCTGGACTAGTGACTTCAGCACTTAAATGAAATTAGATAAAGAAATGAAGTGTGTCTTCAAAGACTACATATTTCTGTCTGATAGTATGCTTCTAAGCACCTGAAATAAATAGCAGCAGAAATACTGCAACACAAGGAAATAAATTGGACTGAAGTGGACTAGACAGACTTTAAAGCCCAGTTTTAGACACTTCAAAGTAAATATGAATTCTGCAATTTTGATAACCTGAGCCTTTGGTCTTCAATAAGTGAGAAAATGATATATTGTATTTGTCCATAATGGGCTAAGTGAGGGATCACGTAAGAGTTTTGGGAATCCTTTTTCAGTTCAACAATTTGTGTTTAGGAAAGACATTTAGATTAAGAAAGGATCTTAGAATTACTTTATCTTTGATACAGTATTTTACTGCCCCTTTAACGTCACCATATGTGCCTTGTAAGCCAAAATGCTGCTAATATATCTTTTCTAAGTCTGTGCTGGATTCTAAGTGATGGGAATAATTCCACAGAGGAATACATCAAAACAGTAATATCCAAGTTTCTAAACAGGCCTTTGCTTGAATTGGAGACTTTCTGAAGTTGAAGTCAGCTGAGCACACTTCCAGGTGGTCTAAATATGAACTAAATGGCATTTTAGGGGAGGACCCAGAGAACTTCTTAGTTCTAACTGAAGTACAGTAAAGAGAAAAATGAATTTTTCAGGATTTTTTGTGGTACAGTATATACTGTTCTAATTCTGCAGTCTCAAGCTGTGCCACCTCAAGTTTTTTTAATGCATTTAATTCTTTGTTTTGCACAACTTCCAAACTATATCCGGTCAACAGCATGTGAAAAACAAGAAAAAGCTAGGTATGATGTGACACAATACATAGCTATATGCGTCTGAAAGGATTCTATAGTAGATTTTGAACATGTCCAAATTGTTCATTTTAATGTTTTTTTCACATTCAGAATGAAACACTGATCACAGAGATGAATATTTGGAGTTATTCTCCTAAACTTTTATTAGATTTGAATAACTTCTGTATACATACACTTTTCCTTATTTGATAAAAAAGGAGTCGTGTTCCCAAAAGCTGAACTTGCTCAGCAGTTGTGCTCTACCATGTATTATGTACATATTGGTTCTATCTGAAAGCATTTAAATATGTAAATTCTGTTACCAAATCAACTGTAGACCAATCTCTGACTAGTCTTCTGAAACACATCAATTCATTGCTGCCTGCTGCAATACTTGCTGTGTTCCATTATTCATCAACAAGTCACTCTTTCTTTTAAGAGCTTTTAGTATAAAAGTAGGTGGTAGATTATATGAAAAAACCCGCACAGAACTTGAAGTATATACAAAGTGAAAGGAACTTGTTCCTTTACATTCAGCAATGAATTATAGAAGGTAAAGAAGTAGCAGTGATAAATTAAAACTCTTGGTGACTGGGATGAAGCAGAATATTTCACAGTCTGCTCGCCACAAATAGTTTCTTTTTCCTTAGTTCAGTGACTATTTCTTTTCAAATTTAACTGTTACTGTAATGCTGAGATACATCACAATACTTGATAAATATTTCCTTAGATCATTAATCATTTGTTTAATGTATATCTGCAGAAAATTCCTGATTGCTAATTTCTTTTCTGTCTTTTTGATCAAGATTGTAAATCTTTGAGTATGTCTTTCCTGAACACATATTTTCAAGACACAAGTGAATCCATGTAAATCAAAATAAGTAATAACTTAATAAATTTTGAGTGCTGGTCACTAAGAAACCAAAACTAGTGAATCTTCTTCGTTTTCTTTAATTAGAAAAAATAAAATACAGAAATTAGTATTAATGTAGTCCGTAGTATATAGGAGTGCCACCTGTGCCCCACAGCACTGTTGCTTTAGTCCGTTCGGCTTTTAGACCACCATCATGCATCTTGCATTTATAAAGCAGCTATTTTAAGGTTAAGTGGCCTTTTCCTTTATAGCTGAAATGATGAAACTAATAAAGCTGTAACTGGGTTACATTTTCAGAAATACTTCAGTTTTTCTTGTGCCCATCTGGCTTTCATTAATATACAAAATTTAGCTATTTAACGTCAGGTATTTCTTTCATTATGCACTAGGTTTCTAAACAGGCTTTCAGTTAGAATTTAGTGAAAAAGTCTGAATGTATTTATTAAATTTACATGTATTTGACCAAAATTATCAGCTTGAGGAATTTGTGAATATTTTCCACAGAGATTAATTAAACTGCTGTAAGGGAGTCCCTAGCTTTGATTTGTGATTGAGCTAATATTATTTGGATGGGCTACAAAAGAAACTATTTGTACCCTGAGAAATGTTGTATTATATGCATTTCCCTGCCTTTCAGTTTAGTGTTAACCTGTGAATGGGTTTCTGGTCAATCCTAAAGCCAAACAATCATTGTGATAAAGGGAGGGAATTCTTTGGGAGAGGGGTCATTGGGATTTTATTCTGAGCTTCTGGAAGTATTGTAGGTAAACCTGGGCTACCTCTTCTCTATTTGGAGTGTTCAACTGCGTGTGATTTAGACTTTTAAGCTGGGCCTCATTTTTTTCTGAACCTCCTGATCTTTTCTGGCTCTTTCCATTCTTCTCTCTTACAGACCTTTATCTTTCAGTCTCCCAGACAGGACAGGTAGACAAAGGTATTGCTGACTTTTAGAAAAAAATGTACTTTTAACAAAAAGGGAAAGCAAAATGATGTCAAAGGCAATAAATTACGTAGGCCAGACTCAAAAATTATGTGTAAAAATACCCATACTAGTCCTTGTAGCCTACTTTTTGTGCTAGTTTCTTGTAGTTCCCTCATCTTTTTATTGGCTATAGTGTATTTTACTAGCTTTTCATTGACATCATATTTTTTATTTTATTTCTCTTCCTGCATTTTAGAATTTAACTTTTCTTTGTATCATTGTTAAGAAACAAAAGAATATGAACTTGTGTGAATATTAGCCAAAAATCCTGCTTAATTAATGTCAATAAAAAAGGAACACGCAGATAACAAAGTAAGATATGATGACATAATACAAATAACTCCTTTGATGGGAGAATTTTGTCCCTGATAATCTAAAATAAATAATACAAACTCTCTTACTTCACCATTTACTATTTCCAGATTAAAAACAAAGAACTTTTACCTGCTTGCAAAGAGAAGTTTCAGAAAAAGCTTCAGGTGAATGAAGCGTTAAAAATCCCACCACCAAAACCAGCAAACTGAAATCGTTCTGTATAGACAGAATAAAATTATCAGTCCCATTTGTAAAGATGATGTAGAATTTCCAAAGTTGATGATCCAGCCTTAAGGATGTTGAACATCAAATGAGAAGGGCTGTCAGCATGTACTCAGCTTGAGATGTACATTTGCTGTCATTATAATCTGAATGTCCAGATTTTGATCTAAGATATCTCAGCAACTGCAGTCCCTGAACATGAATGTTAGCAATGAACAGAAGAAGGAGAAGGAGACTGTATGTTTGAAGTTCAGTTTATGGTCAGTGTCACCTGCCATTTGTTGTTTGAAACGTTTAGTTTTACTCAACAGTTTGAATGTCGGTCAGTGTTAATGGCAGTACTTGAAAATTAATTTCCACTTGTTTTAAGTCTCTGTGTATTCAAACTGCAGGTGTTTTAAACAGGTGGAATCTTAAGCAATTGAAACTTATTTAATTTATTAATAGCTTTGCGCTTTACTTTTTATGTGATCTTCCTAGGATAGTGTATTACAATACCATTAAGATTTAACAAATATAACTCCTCAATTGGATTTAGTAGCACTGAGTTGTAAAAGCATTAGCTAAAAGTAGTTCTTGGTAACGTGCAACATTTTAACCTAAATTTGAAGTATGCTACAGCACATGAAGAAAATCAAGGACATGACCTTCCTCTGCCTAATATGTTAACCAGCACTTGTAACATACAGTCTGTATTTTATTGGTAACACTAGGGAGCTTGATCTCAGATTTTTGGTTTGGTTTCTTTTTTGTTTTTGTTTTTCTTTTTGTGCAAAGCTACTTTTCTTTTTCTGTGTTCTGCTCACACATATTCTGTTTTTATTTTTGGGTCTGGCAATGAAAAACAAAGAAAGAAATAATTAATCATTCCCATCCATTACTCTTTTTGTGATTCAAGTGCTTAAAATTTCTAAGAGTATGTCTTAAGTCTTCTTATCTGTTTGGCCTCATTTTGATATACTTGCAGACTTCATTTTGGTTTTTCTCTAATTACGTTCATTTATTTAACCTCATGAGCAGGGGACATGATCATTCCTTTATATTATGTATCGCATCCTTTCATGATTTCATAACGCTGCTGCTTTGAAGTCATACTTGTTCTGAAAAGAAGCATTGCTATGAAACACCAGCAGCAGAGAGGTCCTAGTACCTCTGAAGTATCTGGAAAAGGGTGGCTTATTTTGCAGTGTTAGCCTTCATTATTTTGTTTTCCAGTAGGCTGTGTTTTTTTATATATTTATTTTAGTGCTAGCTAGCTCTGTGTAGAGTTATTTGGGATGATAGCTGTAACATTTTTATTTGTATATGCATATTAACAATGTTTGTGATGTGCAGTGCTTTACCCAGATTATCTGAATTTCTTTTTAAAGAGTAAAACAGGGTTGCTGGGATCACTTTGATAATGAAGTTACCAGCTGGGCATTCTAAGAAAGGATGATGATGAGAACAAAGAAAATTTATTCCTTTAGTGGTTAATAATGACCTAAGTAAATTAATGACAGCTTGTGTTTCTCACTAGATAGATTAGGACCAGTAGAGTAAAAATCCTGTTATTAAATGCATCTATTTCAATCTATGCAACAGTGTCTTCTTTTGCATATATGGTATTGCTCTCTGAAAGTATATGAACATGTTTACTAGCATTTTTTGCAATAATGGAACCTAAAATTTAATACACACATCCTTCAACAACAAATGAAATGGAGAGTACGAAGGAGCTGCGGCAAAACTGTGTTGTATTGGCTTATTGTTATACCAGCTTTATGCAATTCATATTGTCTTTCTGAAATTGCATTAATTGTCTTAAGAAGCTTCACTTTCATTTGCTTCAGTCATTTGCTTGCTGTGACAGACGATTCATCAGTCTCGCTGCATGTTTAAAGCTTGCTACATGTTTTGCTTTTTTCAAGTGGAACAGTTTTTTCTTTGCACATCACCAATTTACCTGCTGAATTACATGATAAAAAAGGCAGGTGGAACTTGTTCAGTTCAGTCTTACAGTGGAAGCTGTATTAATCAGGTGTCTCTAGAAAATGCCTCAAAAGCACACGGGGCTGAAAGTACTTACTTGTTGTACCTTTGTGTTTGTAAATACAGTCCACTTCCAGTAAAAGAAATGGAAGGACTGCTACTAGTTCACTGCCTGACATGCTAAAAAGGAGTTTTAAGGAGTTAAAATATAATAGCATTTGAATTGTATTTGTTATCCAGTTTGGGAGTTCAAGTACTTTTCAGTCATTTGATCCATTAGACATTTTTATGAGCTGTTTGCTCTCTTTTAGAAATGCTGTGTAAATTTGTTGTGCTTGATAAAGTGGACATTAATTGTGCTAAATAACTTTCTGCCATGCATTTTATATATACACTATCCTTCAAACTCACTTAATACAAAGAATTCCAGAAGAAGAGAATGTAATAGCTTGAAAATCTCTACTCCAGCATCTGATAGTGAAAGATAATCTCGCTGTCAAAAAAAGGGTTAATCTGACAATCAGAGCAGCTTTGCCAGGGATCTTCACTGATCTTGATCCAGAATGGTCCTCATGAAATGTGACTGCTGGAAGTTGTGACTGTGTAGGGGGGTGGAAGGGCAGTGGTTGTGTCAATTGTGGTATTTTTAATAATTCTCAATTGTGTCTCCATTGTATCCTATGCCATTGGGGCGGGAGGCAGGGACTGTAAGTCTGTATAAAGAGGATAGTAGCAGGTAGGTAAAAATAATAACCAGTTATACTAAAAATGTTATTTGTCCATTAAGAATAAATAACTTCCATTGAATTAGGGTAAAGAATCTCCATCCAAGTCACCCAGAAGGCACCTCTCCTTTGAATTGCCAGCCATGTGCTACCATGTCACTACTTACTATATTTTTCTGGTTTCCCATTGTTTCAGTTGTAGATTATATAATTCATTGCTTTTAATTAATATTTTCATCTTCTCAATGGAAAACAGTTTACATTGCCCCATTTTTCTTAATGAATTTTTCTTCCATTACTGCAAATAGAATTTAAAGGATTAAAAGCATTTACTGTTTTATCCAATAAGACTTCACTGAAAGTTACCTCTTGATTTAAAATTAGTATTTCCAAGTTCTCAGTTATAACAGGATGGTGTTGGGCATCTTCATGCCTTCTGCACTGTTTTTTAGTAAATAGAAAGAAATTGCAGTGTTAATAGTGCTCCTTTAACTTATTGCAGATTCAGGGGTATTCAGATTTTAGCTACTTCCATTTCTTAATACTGCTAGTGTTAGGTCCAGGTTTTCCCCTTTAAGAAAATACTGCTATTGAAAGAGCCTCTGGAGTGAATGACCTGATAGATTTGGTGATGTTAAGGAAAATGAAGGAAAAAGAGGGTTTCAAAATACTTTTTTGCACCTTTTGAGTTTTACTTAGTCTGTACTTCTGATAACAGATAATTTGGGTTATGTTAGGGCCAAAGTGAGAGCAAATTTGCTACCATCAGAGATGCAGTTTTCTGAGCTATCTTCTCTGCCCCACATGCTTTTCCCAACTTTGGCGTGTCTCACATAGGAGGGTTTGACAAGGAAGATATGGTTAATAGATGACTTACAGCTTTCTGGTCTCTGTTTCTTCTTCTGGGAATCATCCTATGACTAAAGTCTAGGGATTTATGATGCTTTAGCCTTTCTATGTAAAGGGTTAGTTCAAAATCAGAAACTTCAATCAGTTTTATTTTGACTTGGGTTATGTTTTTAAGGGGAGAAGGAAGAACAGTAGGTAGGATGTTAAGTGAAAATCTTATGTTATCTTGACTTTATTTCTTATAAGTGAGTAGTAGAAAGGAGAAAATATTTTTTTATAGTTTTCAAAAAGTAGAGTTGTTATCTGACAAGTGTGTGGAGTGTCTGTCCCCTTTTGTGAAGTTGACCACTGTGGAAGTCAGGTGCACTCCTCAGTAATTTTACCCTGCACTTCCACAATGAATTTCAGTGAAAACCAAGAATCTGAAAGGGTTATACTTTGAGTGGTAGTCATGTAACAATGCTTTTTAGTAATCAAATATGACACAACCTTTTTTCTGCTTTCATTTTGCTGTATTTCTTGTTCAGAAATAATTTGTATGCAAATGGACTGGTTTCTTCAGTCTTTGACAAACCTAAAATTAAAGATCTTCCATTTCTACAGATTTAGTCTTTTTCTAAACTAATTCCTAGCATCTTGCTTTGTTTCTTGTGGATTGCTCCTTTTTACTGGACCTGTAAGATGCCACACTGTAAAACTAGTAAATCACATTGTGATTTTTATTGTTTTTGAATATTTTTATTCTTACTTTTAAAACATTAAAATAAAAGTTAATTATTTTTACATATTCAGAAAATTTGTAATATTATATGTTTTTCTGCTAATAAGAGCTCTTCTTATAAAAATGTCCCATGCTTTTTTCTTTCCTTGCAAAAAATAAAAATTATTTTTACGCTTCTGTGGCAAGCCTGAAGTAAAACCACACTGCAAATTGTAAATCTGCGTAGAGAATCTGAACTTTCAGGAGAAACATTTCCGTACCTATAATGAATAGTCTGTTTTTTTCACAACATCAAAAATAGTAGTAGCACTTAACAGTCTTGTTTTAATAGTCCTTAAAATAACAAGGCTTTGAATAGGTGTTTTCAGAAGCAATAGGGAAAGATGATTTTGGTATGTCTTCAGGCCTCTGAGCTGTAAATTGCTAGCATTTCATAATATACCCCAGTGTGCAAACTTGGCAGCTGCTTTAACTAAAACATAACTAAATGGAAGTCATCAATTCTCTATTGTAAAACTTGCATGTTTATACAGAAAGGCTCTAGTTTTGTATGCAAAGACACTGCATGCAGTAGAGGACTTTACTAAAAAATAGGTGCTGTGTAATAGTTTAATTTGGCGTAACTATGTTGTTGTGTAATGCTCAAGGGGATGCAGATGTTAGTGTATAATTAGTTACTGTGGGAAACAGATTATTCTAGTTTGGCTGTAGAAATATCTGTCTGCATGCTCTTCATCAACCACAAATGCAGGGTGTTTATCCTTTTCATCTTAGTCTAAGCCAGCTTGAAACACCTCTGTGTGTACATATATATGTATTTTTGTATGTGTGTATATATATATACACACACAGTGTCTGTGTTTTTTCATTGGTTTGACTGACATTCGGCGCCTTGTTACTTTGAGGTTACTTATTCTGAGCCTGTGACCAATGCTAGTCAAGTGTGAACCACGTGAACTTTTAGAATAGGTAAGAGGCAAAGGCAGCGCACTGGACACCCAACATCTTGAGACTGTCTGTTCTGTGATGTGCACATTACACGTGCTTGGATAAGCCTCCTGTTCCTTCCTCTCATACTTTTCCATCCAGTTGACATTACACGTTTTACCATATAAAGAGGAATATGTGAACTGTTTTCTCTTTCTGGTTTAATATTTCCAAGTAACCCATTTCATTCCAAGCACAATTACCATGTGGTTTTTCTAATTGTGTAACTGTGGAAATACTTGGAAAGTTAGTTGTCTGTGTAGATTGCTGGTGAATCTTCTTGTGACTGACTTTGCCTGACTTGCATTTTTCCTCACTTTATATACAGGCTGGTTTAGCAGGAGCTCCAGCCCGGGCTGTTTCAGCTGTAAAGAATATGAATCTGCCAGAGATCCCAAGAAATATTAATATTGGTGACATCAGTATAAAAGTACCAAACCTGCCCACTTTTAAATAACATGGCTACTCCAGGTAATACCAAGGAAGAAATGTAATAGAGATTTACTGCATAATTGTTTACTAAATAAACATGTCTTACTTTTACTGTTTGGATAAAACTCAAGGTACTGCATAGACATAACCTGAAAAATCAGTGTGTGGAGTTGAATGTTGCTTTTGTCTTGTTTGTGAAATTAAAGGAAAGGGGTAGTTCCCGTGTGATTTCTAAATTACATTCCTATGCCCTTGCAAGGCATATCACTGTGTCTCAGCTGCTGCAGTATTTTGGGGAAGTATTTAAGATGTTCTTTACTTTGTATAACCTATAATGCTGAAGTTTTTTGTATATTCACCAAAGTCTATAATTAGTGTGTTCTTTAACTACTTCTGTTTGTCATGATTATTTAAGACCTAAGTGCAAATGTTGCATGAAAACGTTTAACTCATGTTTTGTTAAATAAAATCATAACAAACTGGACTTCGAAATACCTGTTTTTTTGAAGTCTGCTGTTTGCAATAAACCACATTATTTCCTATTCATGGAGCCAATTGACTATATATTGACAAATACTGTTGTAGCAGACATTGATATTGTAGTTTAATCTCTGAAGGGCTTACACAGGGGTATTATGCTGAACATATTGGCTCTTTACATTTCTCACAAAAGCTGTTCATTATTATACTGAAGGAAAAACTGCCTTTACTGAAGATCTGACGATTTTTGTTTACATATACATGTTGATACTTACACAATCTGATAGACTTTCACTGATGGCCTGACTTTGTCTAGGGGAAAAAATGGGCCCTGTGATTGCTCTGTCTTGTGAGAAGCACAGAATGGGCTGAGGACTTCATATTTGGGCAACTCAAACCTGTACATGAGAGTCTATCAAATAATGTGGTAAAGAAAGGCACTCTGGAAAGATAATTGGGGATACTTTAATAGGGCCTCTGTGCCTGGTGACATTGTGATTCTCTACTTTGAGAATTAGATTTATGAAACACATAGTATTGTCAAGATCTCAGAGAAATCTAAGTGCTATCACCTCTGTGTAAGTTGCTCAGCTCTTAAACTCTTCTGTGATTTAAAATCATAAAAGGGGGATAGTGATTGTTTTTTATAATCATGCTTTTAAGCTCTGTGTGATGTACAAGTCTGTTTTAATGAATAATAAAAATATCATTGGGATATTTAAGAATTCCTGCAAAGCCTTTTTTTTTCTCCAAAGAAGTATTTAGTTGATACTGAATATGAAAATGCAATAGTTCTCTATCAAAAACAACAGAGTTCAGTCTGAGATGTCCTGCCTTACTTCAGGAATTTGGCTTTGATGTAAAGTGTTATTTTCCTTTCAGCTGAATATTAAGACGTAGTCTATAGAACGAGCTTTGAAGCACATCATATTTTCTGTTTGATCAACAGTAGCTAACATCTTTGGGAGTACTTGAGAAAGAAAAGAAAAAGAGAAATTATTTCTGAGGTAGAAAATCTGATACGATCCAACGAATTTTAATGTATTTCTTAAGGCAGGAGTGGAGAGAGAGCAACAACTTCATGTGTATTCTTGGTATTACATTTAGTAAACACGGACTAACATACAGCAATTTAAAAATGCTTTCAAAAACAGTTACTCTCTCCCAATCTCTAGAAAAGAATATTTCTTCTTCCAATAAATTTCTTAATTTGAGGCTTCTGAAAATTTCAGATGGGGTTTAAGTAATTAACTGCCTCTTTATCATTTTGACCAAAGAAAGTGAGAGAGTAAAATATGCGGCCATTTTTTATCCCCCATTTACGGTATTCCTCAGTATTTCCAAGCTGGATATCTTAATACAAAACTGAAACTCACCATTTTATCTGCTTTTGCATTTATCTTCTTTTGTTTATCTTCTTCATGTGTGGCACATGTGACATTGAAAGTAACGATGTTGAAAGCTTTCCTCGTTGCTGCCCCTGATATGATATGGTTAGTTTTCCTGCCAAAGGAGGAATAGGACATTCTGTGGGTCAGAGTACCAAATGTTTCAAAATGTTCTGTGGGCTGTTTGTTAAAGCAACTCAGAATTTCAGACATTCTTCTGAGTCCTCTATTTTTGTCTCACTTTCTTCCCTCTTGTTCTTTTTCAGATTTTAAGGTTATGTAGTTAAAAAATTTTTCATTCCTTGCAGAGAAATATTTTCTGTCTTTATTTGGATGAAACACCCAAAAGAAAGTATGTCTGAGATGCATCTTGACATGAAGCATATTTCAGATTAACTTCTTACCTGTCAATAGCCAGCCTGTCTTTTATTTTAGTGAACTAGGTTCACTAGGTTCTTTGCTTTTAACAATTATATGGCTATTCTAAATTCTTTTGGTTTAGTTTTGTGGGTTTTATAACTGTTGTATGTGCTACTTTTTTTCTGATCCGATGTGTCTTCTGCCAAAAGACTTTTTCTCTGGACAGCTCTTCTGTTGACACCAGGCTTTTCAAGAAGCTTCTCTGTGACTAGCCAGCAAATATTTAATGTGAGGCTTAGAGTTGGTGCTTCCTTATTCAGAAGATCTTTAGATGGGAAAAAACACTTTATCAGATTTTTCACAGTAAAATTGCACTCCTTTCTAAGAGAAATTCTCATCCATAGAAGAGCCTCAATGGTAGCGCTTTCCCCTCAAAATCAACACTGATGCTGTGACCTGTTGGCTTCCTCTGGGTAGCTGAACCTGTCTGCTTGCCACTCCTTTGCCAGAGGAATATCTTTACTTTGCCTGGGGAGGTACTGTCCTCTTACCATGTTGTTAGACACTGCTGGGAAGAGGGGATACTTGCTTAATAGAAATTATGGAAATGGTATTCTTTCCCTTTACTTTCTAAGGCTTGCCTTGTGTCATATCCAGATATTCATAGGCTTGCCGCAATACTGATCTGCTTTTGTTCTTCACCTTCATGAGAATGATGTGCCTTGTGAATTCTTTCTCCTATTTTATCAGTTTCCTCTCAACCACTGCTTAGTATTTAAAATGGAAACAGAATGTGGGATCTAAATGTTTAAGCTCTTAATTATGTATTTAAATGTTTTTAATGCTTTTGTAACAGAAAAACCCACCCTTAGCAGATATAGGTGATTGTGTGGATATTTATGTGTTTATATGTGTATGTCTATATGACAGCATTCTTTTGCATGTTGCTAAAAAGGAGAAAAGGTCATTTGAGTCATCCATCACCTGTGGGAGACAGACAACTAATTTGCCATTCTCCAAATCCATAGAGCCTGCCTTTAAGTGGTGCTGTTAAGGGTACCAGCAAATGTAAATTAATCAGTCCAGGCTTCTCTTAGAACTGCAAGATGGATTCTTCTAACCAAATAGAAAGGGCAGAAAGGATAATATTTCAATAGGGTGAGTGGGCATTATCATCTGCCTCCTTAGACTTGGAAGAGAGCAGCTAGTTTTCTACTGGGGCAGGGGCAGTAAGTACTGCAGAAAAACATCTGGCTCTTCTTTTGTTAGAAGGTAAGTATCTCATGCTGGCAGAGAATGCTGTCTGGTATCAGCAGCACAGACAGTGCATGTGCTGTGTCATTGTGTTCCTCTCTCCTCCCTGGATGCCACTGTTTTGAATACATTATGGGGAAAAGGGAAAATTTTATGTTACAAGTGTATACAGAATTCCTCCTCTTTAACAGTTGTTGCTGCTGAGATTCATTCTGCTTAACGTGGGTAGATGGAAGAACAGCATTTGTTGCGAGGAGAAACAGGTTCAAGCCAAAAATTCAAATTGGTGCTGCCTTCCTGTGAGCACATTTGACCTTTTCTTTCTAGCAGCACGTTCCAATAAATGCTAAAATTAGTTTTGAGTTTTACTTAGGCCTATGATAGTGAAATGAGAACTTGCTAAAATTCTAAAGGTTACCTCATAAAACTCCTTGATACAGAATTACAGCATATGCAGGGTATATCAAAGGGATTGTCTGCTTGTAACTGCTAAACAGAGCCTAGGTCTTGCAGAAAATATATTTCTCAACTTCTGCACAGATTATTCATAATTTTTAGGAAGAACAAGGAAAGCAACCAAGTGCTGCCAAAACCTGACTAAAGGTGAACAATTAATTTCACAAAAAGTACTGTTTTGTTATTTGCTGCTAACAATTACCATGACAAATCATACATCTTTTTCCATTGAGGGAAATTATCTGTCCTTGCAAACTTTGGTGTTCAGTGATTACCCCAAAATACTCAGTGCTTTCATTCTATTGGTGAGAACACAAAGGTAGTCACTCTGCATTATTAGCTTGGCAGCCAAATCTCTTGTGTGCTGGTTTTGGTCTTGTGGCACAGTAGAAGTGCAGTGTGACCTGAGAGCAACCACAGATCAAGACACCCTCTTGTTGCACACAGCAAATATGCCTGTGACTGGAATTCTAGGGACATTGGAGTTGATCCAGCGTCCGTCCCATGAGGCACACTTGTGTGACATGTTCCACTGCCTTCCTGCCCATTCGGGCTCTTCTGAGACTTGGCAGCAGACGCCAAGTGACTTTGGGTGTCCCTTTCTGTGTTGGCTCTGCTGTAAAACCAGCCAGAAAGGCTGCTGGAGATGTGGAGCAAATCCCTCTCCAGATTCTTTGTGAACAGGACTATAAGCTTCTTACCAGAGCTGCATGTAAACACAGGCCTGTAATAACAGCAGCCTGTGAGCTGCTTAGATAGACACCTCTCTGTAGTCCCCTCGGTTTTTGTTAGCTTTCACAGATAAATCCATTGACCTTCTTCTCATAAGATTGTTGACTCGGCTAGCGGAGTTGCTGTGGAATGTGAGTCGAGTGTCACCGTTTGGGATGTGTGCTGGGTGACTGCATGACCTGTGTGCATGGTAGGATACCTCTGTGATCAGCACTCTCTGTGCACCTGAGAAACTTCACTGGTGTAGCCACAGTGTGTGGCACCGACATCTTCCCCCCTAAAGGCCCATCTGAACAAGTTTGGGTAAGCAGTCTGCAGGAGAGAGAAGCAAAACTGAAATGGACTGTGCATTTGAAATAGTCATTGCAATAATTTGCTCTGCTGATATGTGCTACAACAGCAAAAATCTTTCACAATTCAAACAGCCATCCCATTCCTGAGTGAGGTGCTGTTTTACTTCATGTGAGAACTGTTTGGGTCATAGGACAGAACTCGTAATTCTTTTCCTTTCCTGAGACACTGAGATGTTATCGTGTCATTGCTTGCCTGCCTCGCATACAAAGTCTGTTTCCACACGCAGGGAGGTCTGTCTGTCTGTCTTTTGTGTGTTTTCAGGACAGGTACTACAGCCAAGTCCAGCAGGGCACATCCTGGCTGCTGTCCCTACTCAAGGTGTTGAGCAGTCATGCAAGATGTGATTGTGCTGCCAACATGTAAAACATATATTCAAACTGAGAGACAGTGAGTTGAGACAGCATGTTAGGAAAGCATTCTTTACTGGCTGGGGAGTGAGGCAGTAAAACAGGTTGTCCACAGAAGTTGTGGATGCCCCACCCTTATAAGTGTGTAATGCCAAGATGGAAAGAGCTCTGAGCAACCTGGTTTAGTGAAATTTGTCCCTGACCATGGTGGGGGGTTGGAGCTATGTGATGTTTATGGTTCAATCCCAGCCGTTCAGTGATTCTGTGAATATGTTTCTGTTTAGAACTATGTTAATACAGACATCTGCATCTTGGCTGAGGTTTCCCTTGCTGCTTTAAAATCAAGGGCAGGTAAAGGTTGGTTAGAGACAAGCCCTTCTGTGGACCTGCCTGCTGGAGCCGTAGTGCAGGCAAAGGAGGGAGAATGAAAGTTAGTGTGAAAGCCTCTTGCCAGAGGGTAACTTTAGTCTGCAGTATAGAAGGTGATGGTCGAGGAAGCCTCGTGAGGTGTTACAGTTGTCCTGGGGGCGGTGAGGCTACACAGAAGGCTAATCCAGGTCTTCAGCAAGAGGCGCTATCACAGAGATGATCTGCAGGAAAAAAATTGGTAGGGGGAAGCAGAGAGAGTATTTTACAGTTTAGAGTCATACAGGAAATCAGAAGGAAGGTAAGAAATAGTGCTCATCCTTTCCCTCATGGCATTAGCGCAACAGATTGCAAAAGCTTGCAAATATTACCCTATTAAATGGGCCTCCTTGACCTTCGAAATTTCAGTCCTTAGGAATCTGTTACAGCCCATTTAAGTAGTGTAATGCCCCTATAGTATCTCTTTAGTTGGGTCGCAGTTTACTAAAATACTTAGTAATGTACTTATCCAAAAATACTTATCCAAATGTTTTGAGTTAGCACAACACAAGTTAACAGCTGTTCCAGCTGTGTCGCTTCCCAGCTTCCTGTGCACTTCTACCCTGCTTGGAGTGGGGTGGTGTCAGAAAAGGCCTTGCTTGACCCTGCAGTACCTGAAATGGGGGTGCTCTCTGTACTGGTTGGTTACAAATACAAAACATAGCACCATGCATGCTGCTATGTAGAAAATTAAATCTATCCCAACCAATTCCAAGGGAATAGTAAGAGAAATATTAGGATGGGGGAAGATGATGTGAGAGGGTAGTAGCTCAATAAGCTGTTGTATCATGCATGAAGTCATCATTTTAAATAAATTCTTTCATAAGTATGTATGGTGACAAGCTTCCTGCTAAATCTCACTTAGGTTTCCCAGGAGGCAGATACCAAGAGAGGGCTTGGGCAAAAATAAATTGGTAGTTTGCAGAGCAGCTTGGAAAGGATGCTGCCCAAAAGCTATTAAAAAAATGAGTGTAATTAAGGTTGTAAAAGAAGAAGGAGCTAAACAGGCCATTTTATACTCATGGAACAAAAGTGTGACGTAATTGAGAAATTGTTTATTGGGTTAAGTGAGACAGAGAGGAAGGGAGGGAGGGAAGGAGGGAGAGAGGGAGGTAGAGAGGGAGAGAAAATAGCCATTGTAAACCCAGGTCTTTTTGGGCTAAGGACAAAAACAGTGAGTTTTAAACTGCTAAAATATGTGTGTATTATCTGACAGTTGCTGCTTGATCTAATTTTGCTTTTCTGATGACCATTTATCTAAAGGGAACATGAATGATGAGGAAGCACTAACAAAGATTAATAGAAAATGAATGGATTTAAATGAGAGAAAATGGAAAACTTGCTGTTACTAAATAAGTTCTACATAGTATTAGCAGCATTTGTGAATGTAAGAAAGTACTTACACCATGTTTGTGCACTTTCTGATGCAAAACAGTGATAGGGCTGCTGGTGGGGTGAATTTTCAAGGTATGTAGTGTTAACATATGAGTTCTCCAATCTCCCTTTTCCCCTAGCCCCCTTCTACCTGTGCTACCTATTAAATAAATGACAGGCTAAAAGGAGAGGAGGGCTGGATTTCTTCAGAGTGTTTGTCAGTGTCAGTGTCAGTGCCAAGACAGGGGTTCCCAAATGATGTTTCCTTTTAGAAAATTTCTCTCCTGCCCACAAGAAGAATGAATAACATTCCAGAGTCATTAAGTTTGCTTGGCATCTATGTTTTTCAAGTTTTTAGATATTTCAATTTGTAAGAGTATAAGGAAGACAGAGCCTCTTGATCAAAATCAAGAGTGAGAATAACAGTTTGTTTCATACTTCAGAGTTGTATTTTAAAATTCTTCTCAGAGTTTGACTGTAATGGTATCTATCACACATTCACTGCCCAGTGTGTGCTGTGACAGTCATTCCTGTTCACAGGAGGACACACTGCTGGAATTTCAAATGTCTCTCCTGTTCTTCCTACTCATCACTCCTACCTCATCATTTTTTAGCCAAATATTTCCAAATAAACGTTTGAATATGTTGGGAGGGCTAGAATTGTTAATGGAGATGATAAGGGTTTTAAGTGAGTTTTCACAATTAAGGCACTTCAGTCACTTCCTCCCAAGCTGATCCTCTAAGTTTTATTTTTGCTACCAAAAATTTGGTGAAATAAAAACTCCTTAACACAAGTGTAATATTAAGAAGTAGGCATTCTTTATTTGGGTGGATGCACAGAGACATAGCTCCTCCAAGATCTGTGCATGCTGAGTACAGGATTGTTTCTGTTTTTATGCCGTATTTTACACACATATTGATTGATTGTCCCAGAATAAACATACATATGATAATAATTTCCCCAAAATCATTAACGTATTTCCCCTCCCCTTTATGCATGCATTGTTCTGGGGGTTTCTCTGGTGGTCCCTGGTGGTTGTAGACCCTGCTGTTCCAGGTGACCTGGCTGAGTTGGCAGGACACTGGGGCTAGGGAACTTCCAGTTCTCCTCCTCACACAATAGGTATTGTGCAGTTTTATAGGCCAGTGGTTTTCGGGAACAAGCATTGTGTTAGCTCACCAGGTGTAGACAATTTATCCTCTGGCAACATCTTCATTAGCTGGTGGAGATATCTGGTGCATTAGCAGGGAGCCTGTATTCTTCCAGAAGGGATGGGGAAACTGCCGCCTCCCAGGAGCCCTTCGATGCACAGCATGTATGAGAGAGCTGAGAATGTGCTACTGTGGCTTCAGGCTACAGACTCACTCCAGGGTGGATGGCAAAAGCAGAGCTGTGTCTAGACAGCAGCGGGGAGGCTGAATGCAGGGTGTTTCAAGTTAGGGAAAACAGTGAAGAAAATAGAGATAGTCCATTGCCAGAAGACATGCTTTTCACTTACTTAGTCTTTTTGTTACATGTAAATACTGTGCCAAGTGTTTGGGAGTTCCAGTGACATTTAATGGCCAAAGACCTGTTTAGCACACAAGGTTTCAACACAAGACCAGTGCAAACATATTATAATTTTTTTCTGTCCGCAAGCAAATTATTACAGCATATGTTTTCTTTGCCTTAGCAAAATCATTCTCTTTTCCCCTCCCTAGCTTCTGAGTTTTCTGTATAGAAGAAGGCTCATTTGGAGTTTTTGTAGAGATAGGATTATCATCATCGTCGTCATTATCATTGTTACTCTTCTTATTGATTTAGCAGATGAGGTGTTTGTGGAGGCAGTTTGAGTGGAGCACTGGTTTATAGGTGATCTGGTGGACAGCTTGGGTTCACAGCTTTATCTGTGGGAAGACCTAATTCTCTTGGTTACAGCGTACACAGGGAGCTGCAGACCCCTCACTTTAGCTAGAGAGGGAACTGCAACTCTGGTGTTTCTGTGTGAGAGGCCACTGAACTTCCTTGCTTGACGTCAGGCAAGAGTGGTTTTGACAAAATCCATTAATCAAATTGATTCAAATGGATGAAAGAAATAGAAAACTTGGGGATGCGAATGGAAGCTGAATAAAAGGGAGTTTCTTGGCAAGAAGAGAAAAGAAATTAAGCACAGTTTGGGAAAAGCGATTTCAGAGAGAGATGATGGAAAAAGTTATGGGAAGGAGGATAGGGACACAGAGGCCCTATGTAGAAATTTCTGGGAAAAAAATCCCAGAAAGATGACTCACAAATGTAGGATGGGAGGGTAGGAATCAAGATACTACTGGAAGACTCTGCAAAAGGTGAAGTTTGTTAGAGGATTGCCAGATGAGAAAATCAGAATGGGCTGTGGCTTTGCTGCAGAGCCATTTGACTGAATGAACAATATGGATCCCATCAAGCCCCTGGGGAGAAATATTGGTGAAGTTCTCTCTTTGGATGACTCTGAAATGTCTTCTCCAGGTGGACAGACTTTTCCATCATAAATGAAATCTTGATACCAAACTCATATTGATTCTATTTTGTGAACACAGTAATACAAAATACACACATACATATATATATATATACAAAGTCAGTTTTATTCATGATAGAGAATTTGCATGACTTATGTTACCATATTTGCCGAAGTATACAGGTCTAAATGAGAGCTGTACAGCTGCTTGGCCTTGGAGTAGACACATAAAAGTTGCATTGTTTTTATTAATGCATTGTCCTAGTATAAACTAAGAGTTAAGTGGTACTGCAATCACTTTCTGGTTATGGAATTGTTTGGGTGGAGGGACTAGAAGAGAGAGGAATGTGAATCAAGGTAGGGCTCTAGGAGTTACTGTTGATGCTTGTGGAGGAAATTGGGATCAAAGTTGTGTAGGAGTTACTTCTAAGTGTGCAGGACAGGGCTTAAGGGGGAGATGAGATAGGTAGGTATATAGAGAGATACACAGATAAAAGTAATTGTAATAAAAAGTAATTTATTATTCTACTACTTTTCAGTACTCCTTTTATAACTGTGAAAGGTACTTTGTCCAAGATGAATAAATCATAGCCTTACTTACATGGCAGTTTTGTCGAGATGACTCTCGACAAAACATAGTGACCAAGGAATAAGCACAACTATCATAATTAAACTTAATATGTCATGGTTTCTCTGCAATTTAAAACAACAAACCTTGTCCCACCAAAAAAAAAAAATATATATACTGACAGAAAATTTCTATTTTAGGTAGCCACTCTTCTCCTTTCTCTGTTTTCTATTGAACAGAATTGTACAAAAGTAAAGGAGTCAAGAAATTGGAGTTGTAGCTGTCTAAGGTGCACTTCCAGTCTGAAAAATCACATGCCCCTACTTAAGAAGTAACAGTATACAAAAAAAAAAAAATCCATGAGAAGTTGTGAAGACCAATATGCTTAAATCCCTGGATTTTGTGTTTTGAAGTTTGGGTTGTGTTGAATATGTTCTTGTCTACCTCTTTGAGTATGAGATTAACTCTGAAAAGTAGATTTTAAAATGCTTTTGAGTTTGAGGTGGTCTGAGCAGGTGTGACTGGGATGTTTTCAGATCTGTTAATGTAGTGTAACACTTGCTGAGCTCTACCACAATCAAGCAGTCACAAGGAGCAACGAGGCTGTTACTTCCTTATGCAGAGCTTTGTAGGGACAGCATAAATGTCCTGACATAAAGGAGATTGAGGATTGTGACCTAAACTCTGTCAGCTGTGATGATTAACTAATGCTGCTAAGAAATCAGCTGTGCTTGGGGAAAGGAAGAAGGACAAGCATACTGTTTTTTGAAACGATTTTAGAACTTCAGGCACAAAACTACCCGATTAACCAGCGCTCTATTGTGACTCAGTGATGTAATTAGAAACACACTGTGTTTATTTGTATCCCTAAAACTAATCAGCTGAACTTACTCCTCCTGTAGGAATACTGAGATCCATCTCATGTTTCAGTGGATCACAGAGGCTAGCATTTTTGTGCTCAACGTCATTGTTTTTTTAGAAATGTCCCTATTCTCTACCACACAGCAATTCCCAAATGCAATCACTTGTAAATCAATACTGGGTGACTTGTTTGTCAGGGAAAGAAGCATCAATCCAGTAGATTATGAATTTTTCAAAATTAGAGTTTTGTAGAAGGTGCTTGGTTGTGACCACACTGTTAAGGAGTGAATCTGAGCTGACAGGAATTTTGAAGGACAGTTTTCACTGCATGCAATTTTTGCTTAAAACCAAAGCAACTACCAGAGCAGCCCTGGTGCAAGGACAGCTAAAACCCTGAAGTCACACAGTAGTTCCAAATTAACAAAATGTTGTTATCTACTCTGAGCTTCTCACTCCCAGTTTCTTTGCAGGAAATCTTGAAAGATCTTGGGTTTCTCCCTAAATGGCACAGCAATAATTTTCAAAGTTGAAACAGTTTCCAGGCACTCCTCCTAACCCCATTTAACCTGTAGTTGTCTTAAGACACCATCTTCTTTACTAGTTAAACTTGAAAATACCTGCCAAGTCCTTGTCACTGAAGATGAATTATGTTATTTATTTTTATCAGACATTTCCCTGGTGAAATGCAAGTGTGGGAATTAAGGTAAAATGCAGCATCATTAAGAGCTAGATTGTGAGGAGGTTAGTGGAGTTTAGCAAGACAGGATGTTTCAAAGGTAGTCACTTTGAATCAGACTTGTGTAAGAAAGTTATGTATGATAAATAGCTTTTCACAATTAGATCCTAATGATGTGAAGGTTTACTTCAGGCCTATAGGGTTTTTTTTTCCTCCTTTGCATGTCAGCATTTAGAAAACAAAGGTATGTTTTTACAAGTTTTACTTTTCAAAATTGTTTCCAGGTTTTGTGATTGAGACTGATTATGTTGGATGTGAGTACATTCCCTATTATATAAATATGTGATTTTGAAATGCAATACATTACAGTGCTTTCTTTAGTAATATGACTACATAAAAAACAGTTTGTTCCCCCAAGATCCAAACAAACAAAATATGTTCTGTATTTACTTCATGTGTTCAACCACAAGAAATTTAACCTTTTTGTTGCATAGTATTTTTCTGTTTAAAAACATGCAATATCCAATGCATTCATCTGCCTTTATCAAAACCACTATAAAAGATTACTTTTTCTCAGTGTGTGACATCTCAAACTAATAGAAGACTGATATTTTTGTTTTCTTATTATGCAATAGCAAAAATCTAATATTTTCAGAGGGTAGAGAAAATTCTTTGTTTCAGGTGGCAGTTGATGTTACATGGGAGAAGTATGCCCATGTTTACAGCTACCATTATTTGTTTCTATGAAACATTATATCTTTATATAATTCTTCATATCCCTCCCATTTAAATTACAAAGGCTGTAGGGAGAGGTTAAAGCCAGGCTTATACCATCTGGAGTTTTTTTTTTTCTTAGTCTCAACACCAGGAAACAGGATCAGGAAATCCAGAGCTCTGGCCATAGAGAATGAGTTTTTCAAAAAAAGTCACTCTAGCTATAACAGAGTTGAGCTTTTCATTTGGACTCCACTCAGAATTAGTGGAAACAATCAGTGTGTATAGCTGCACACTGGGAAAGAAACCAATAAACCTACAATTTACATTTCTGAGACCAAGCAGTACTGATCAAAGCAGCTTCCTTGATGCCCTTGCACCACTGTGCATAGAACTGTGACTGGAACAATGGAAACTGAAGCTAGATCTTGCTTTGAACACAGGGTAGCTTTATTTAACTGAGTATTTTTTAATGGGACTAAGGTGTTAAGCAAGTTTCATAAAGGGTCTTGAAAGTAGGATGAGGGGCTGAACCCTGTGATCAAATTTGCCAGTGTTGCTCCATGCATTTTTGTACTCTTGTTTTCTCTTGGGACCTCTGTATTTCTGGAAGCCCCTTTGATATTACAGTTTGCACAAACTCCTCTAAAGAGTGCAAAAATGGGCAAAGACTGGCAAAGAGTGATCTAAACAAGTCTGTCTCTCCAGGGTCAACCTCAATGACAAACTCAACATCATTTTGAAATCACATACCATATCAAACCACAAAATCCTAGCATTCCCAAATGGTTTACAATATGGATGTGTGTGCAAAGACAAGAAGGTCCCTTAGGCCATATTTAAAAGGCATTTGAACACCTAACTACTACTGTCCTAAGCCAAGGTTCATGAAATAACTTTGGACCTCTGCTTCTGGTGCTCTTTTTTCTAGCTTGCAGTTGGTTTGCAAACAGAAAAGATTGCTTAGAGAAGCAATCTAAATTAAAGTTCTTTCTTTACACAGATAAAAATTCCTGCCTGTAATCTGCCCAGCTGTAGATGAATGAACTAATGATAGGCTGTGCCTTAAGATAAGGAATTGCAGCTCTCCATCTACCTGCTTATTTGGTTTGTCTTCCAGACTTCAGAAAAAATAGTCAAACAAGATTTAAAACAATAAAAGGAGAATGGAGTGTCTTTCTGCCACCTGGATTTCATGGCCCATCTTCTTCTCCAGTGGTTTGGGAGACCTATGTTTCTGAGTCTATCCACCCAAGGAACACAATGCATGGGAAGATAATCACTAGGGATGCTGAGAAAAGAAACAAGGATTAAGTGTTTAAAAAAAGCACAACAATCAGTGTCTGGGTGGATGTGTCTTCCTGAGCATATCATGAAGTCCAGTTAACCTTGTTAACCACTCAGTGGAAAGGTGGTAACATCTATGACACCAAACAGGTGGTTCCTGAAGATTTTGCCTACTCTGAAGCTCCTCCTGGCTTGGGGCTTCTTAGGGTTCACTGAGCATCCTGATTTGGGGTTTGGTCCCTTGCCAAGCTGACTGACAGTTGCAAAGGCAAACAAAACAAATTGGTTGGAGTGTCATATGAGTACCTTATATTTTGAGAAGGGTAAATATTACTAGCCCTAAATTAATATGAGTCAATCTAAAACAAATTATTCCAGTTGGAAAAGGAATGCAAACCAGATGCATGATATTCTCAGTTTTCCTGTTAAATAGAAGTAAGCGAATATCTGCAAAAGGGAAAATAATCTCTCTGGAGTTGCTTAGGAGTGGGAAAGCAGCTACATGTTGCAATATAGGGACTTTTTTTAGCTGAAGCCTTCCTTATTTGGATTTTTAAAATGTATTTTCCTCCTACTTTCCACACAGCAGGGCACGTGTATTGTTTCCTGGAACTGGAATATCATCTGTTCTTATCCAGACGGCTTTAGCCAAGCATTACCTTCAAGCAGCAATATCCCATAACAGTTTACTCTTAAATAAAAGAGAACCTGTATTAGAATGCAATTCCTAAAAGATCAGAAATTGCTGTTAGAATAGCAATGTTCCATGTGCTTGCTGAGACTTGGTAAGTAAACCAGAAGGAAAGACAAGCTATTCCATGAGCAGCAGAACTAGTGAATCCTGATTTCCTCTAAAACCATGCACTCTGTCACCCAACACTGAGCCAGTTTCCCTTCCAGTATCCCGGGAGATGTGCATCTCAGTAACTTGAGATCTTGCTGTGCTCACAGTGTTCCCAGTTCACCACTTGCCTCTATATTCTTGTCTCTCTTCCCACCCCCTGTGTTTCTGAGGTGAGGAGACAAACACTGGCTACAGTTAAGAACAAGATAATGGGCCACAAGTACCACATGCCGTGGGGACAGCCAAAGCCTGTGGGATGGATGGCCTGCCATGAAATACCAAAGAAATGGTGTATAGCAGTTCCCTCTGCAAGAATACTGGATTTCATTTTTTCTCTCTGTAGATACAGAACACCTGGGTAATTAAATGTCTTTGAGATGTCTGGTTTTGTCACACAGGCTGAAATGGATCTAGAGATTCAAAGCTGAGAAGGAGAAAACCAAAGTTTTCTTCCTTAGATACACTGATAATATTAGTGGATCTGCCACTTAGCATGGGTAAGCATAGCTTTAGCTATTTGAGACATCTGGATGGTATGTAATGATTGTAGTATGGAAACTCAGATGTATAAATAAACAATTAGTAATCTACTGCAGTTGGGTAATTCAGTGGGCATGAAGTTTAGCATAAAAACCAACTGGCTGCCCTGTCATGTTGTAGAGCTGGAGGGTTCATCTATAAATTAGTACATTGATGCAGTGTCTGCTCTTATTTCCTTAGTCTTAATTATGTATAAAGAACAAAAGTTGAGCTCTACAGATTCTCAAAGTTTTTGTTCTGTTTATTAGGGCAACCAGATCTGACTTCCCCAAAGACATATTATTTAGAATTGGATAAATGTGCTTAGGGTTTGGAAAGTTTTATTTGTTTTCTTCACCTAGCCATGCCAACTGTGTTCTAACAAATAAACACAGGTATATGAAGTAATTTTAAAAAAATTCTAATACCTTGTGTTTATGGGAGTTACAATGTCATATGCATGTTGCATATGTTATTAACATGAGCCCATCTAGAGAGAAAAGTGCTTTAACCCTTACATTAACACTAATCCAGATTCTTTTATGAATTTATTTCCTTCCATTATAGGTAATTTTTCTTTCACTGTGGGTCCTCACATAAAGCAGTGGTTTATTTTAAGTCTTTTCCTATATTTCTTACTAAGATTTAAAACTTGACTCATTATATTTTATGTAATCCACATCACTGTAAGTGCTGTAACTTGATTACTCTCCAGAGATCTTTTCATGTTCATCACATTGGGATAGCTTTCTTCATGTGGCTGGGGCAATTGTATTAAAGTCTCAAGAACCAAGGCTATATGCTTGAGAAAGTGGCTGTTTTAACTGGATCTGAAAGTATAAGCTATTCCATACAAGTAAATGCCATGTAATGGAAACATAAAAAAGATTCAAAATTATATGTGCTTTTCTTGCAGCTCACAAAATAACATTTACTGATGGCTGGTACAGCTTGTACAAATAAAATATGTTTCTGATTCAGTTGCTTACTTCTTTTGGATGACAAAGTTACTTAATAGACAGCCTTTTGCTTTCAAAGAGATTAAAAAATCTGGAGAATTAAATACCTATATACCTATTTATTGTAAAGAACATTTAGCATCTATCTGTTTCAAATGAGATGCTTGATTCACTCTCTGAATGCTCACAGCAAAGTTTACTACTTTGTCAGGTGAATTTTTTTTTTCTACTCCTTGACTCCCCGGTTTTATTCTCTTTCTTCTTGTACAGAATACAAAAGGTCAATTTGTCTTTAACAAATGAATCCATTGTGTATTGTGTGTGCCCTTTGTGCCTTTTTAGTAGCCTGTAGTAGTTTGTAGTTTTAGTAGCCTCTAGCTGTTTCTTCTACTATCAGAATTTTTCATAGCCTTTAGTTATTGTTCTTACTCGTTATTACCTTGTCTTACCTGCCTGAAAAAGGGCTCTGCCTGTGTCACAAAAAACCCTTCAGAGCTGCACACTTTATCAAACATGACATCACTCCTTTACAAAGCCTCCCGCTAGGTCTTGTCATTCGTGCCTGATGGATTGCAGATTGCTCATCAATCTGAGATTCTGTGCTGACTGCTTGTGCCAAGTTGTCTCCTGCCTCTCTTCTCCTGTCTTGGGAGGACTCAGCCTTAGCAGTCCATTAAACAGTGCAAGGCTAAGACAGATAAGCCTCAAGACAAAGCGGAAGTGAAAGGGGGCTCCTGAGATGAGTTGTGGAGACAGATGCAGTGTAGGAAGTGTGAAAGTGTAATTCAAGACAACAACCTTGTGCTGCTTCTCAGTTTTTTATAGGACCTGGAGCCTGCCAATACATCCTCAAACAGTATCTCTGTTTTTCCCTGACCTCTGAGCATAGAAAAGGGTTGCTGGCCAGTGAAACTGGTTGTGCCCTACAACTGTATAGCTTAGCTATGTTTTGATGGGTTTGGCTTTATTGATTACTGAATAACAATAACAGAACGTAAATCTTGGTCTGTGCTTGCTCCCCAAGGCTCTCTGTTCCCATGATTCCCCTGTCTGCAATGTCAAGATCATGGCCTTACCCTCACTTGTCAAACCCAGATAAATTAACCACAGGATCACTGAACCCAAAGACACCTCATGTCTTTCCTGGTATTACAGCTGAATGAATCTGTTGAGGTTCATCAGGCATTTTACTGGTCCAGTTTTCAGGTGTTTTCTAAATCTTCATCTCCCCCGTGCTGCCCATTTTAAACAACAACAATTTAATATGTAGAGAGCCAAAGGACAGGCCTTTTTGGATGCTCCTAGGCAGTATATACTGTATAATCTTTCTGAGAAGTTTGGGCATGCAGCCAGTTTATTTAAAGGGAGCAAAACAAAGACTAGGGTAAAGGTTTCTCTGTTAAACAGCCTAACATGAAAATGCTAAAGTGATACAATACTAAAATGAATGGTCTGGGAGTAAGTGTCTCCAAACACGTGGTAAAGTCAGTATTGTGCCTCTGCCAACTACTCTGTTTTTCTTACCATGTGCTGGCAAGGAGTCTGTCGCTCTTTCAGTATATCCTCTCTCAATCAAAAGCAAAAGCTTGCTATGGCCTGTACATTGTGCAGAAGCCTTCCCAACCATTCCATAAATCCTTTACATTTTTTTTTCACATGCAGATGGTTTACATTTTTCATTTTCTCTTATATCTGCTTTGGATAAAGTTTTTTTTTATCTTACAGTGACTTCAATTGAAAAATAAGCACCCGTCCATTGTACCATTATACCACAGTTCTTTGTTTGAGAAGGAGTCTGAGGAGAACTCTTCTAAGATAGTACCTTTGCCTTAGAAATCTTAGGACTTTGTAAACCTCTTTGACATGAAGTACTCATTGGAGGCTCTGTAAGAGTTAAGAATCAATAATTTATATGGCATTCCATCGTCACTTTCCAGTCTTAAACCTCAGAGGTGGAGGATAGTATTTTTTCTTGATTTTTCTGGGCTCAGAAGAAATGGTAATATTGATGTGGTTCAGAAAAAGATGATTTAGTACCTTTGCAATTTACTTCTCCAAAAGCACTTTCTTTGTTTTCGTACTATAACGAGTGCTTTCTTTAGGCAGTGCTGCCAAGAAGAGGGTGTAGCCTCCATGCAAGTCATTAGTCCATTAATTCAGCAGTCTAAACACAAAGTTTAGAAGGCAAAGTCATATCACGTGCAGTAATTTGGCTTTATCCCAGTATTCATGATAAGAAACAGTTTTGTTATGCTAACCCAGAGTTTCGTCTCGCTTGCCAGCCGTTGAAGGTTTAGATTTTAACTGGGAAGAGTACCATGCTAGACTGTCATTCAGAAAATGATACTGCACAGGCATTGACAATCTGTACATGGAATTTAGAGAAGCAAATAATTCGATAAATATGAATGGAAAGGGGGCAATTATCACTTCATCATTGCTTCTCTTTTTCCACTCTCTGAATTTCTTCTTCAAGGGGATGGGGGAGGTTTGTGTTCTTTTCCTTTGCTCTCACAGACCGTAACATTGGCTCAGCACGGGGCGGGGGTGAACAGCTGCATGAAGGCAGGAATAAATAAAGGACTGAAGGAGGACAGGAAGTTTTAAAACCAGTGCTGTCACTAGAGACATATAAGATGAAATTGCACCTTCCACAGAGCTGAAGATTTGCTAACACACCAGAACTGTCACAGAGACATTCTGTGTATGTGTATATATCCTGTGCCCAGAAAACACAAAGCTGTCTGCAGCAAAAAATCCTACTGGTGAAAAGTTCCAGCATTTCTACATATTTTTCTTTTCACTTTAGTTGAAGGGTCTTTGCTGAATTCTACATGCTTCACTCTGAATTTAGAGCCTTCTAGATTTTTTTGTGCCTTTTTTTAATAGTATATATATTTTAAGTTCTTTTATTACGTGTTTGTTAATAATGTTTTTTATTAGAAGTACTGTAGATATTTCAGTAATAAATATATTAAACTTTTTTCAGTAAATTAATTACTGAAATTCCTACGGAGGGTAGGAAGTTGTAGTCATTATTGAATTGTTCACTGTTTCATAATTGATATTAAAAATTATAATACAACAGTTTAAAATTAAGACATGAACAATTTAAAAAATATTTCAAAATTAAACCAGCTTTATATGTTTGATACAGTCTGATTTGTTTGAAGTATTTTACTTCACATTAACTCAAAAGTATCACTTTAATATTTCTCACCAAAATTAATGTTTCCTATTTTTTTTGCTCAAGATACACACATATTCTGCCTCTGCCATGCAGCAAGATTTTCCTGGGTGGGTGTGCTGTGCTAGCTAACAGCTATGAACTTTTCTGTCTGCAGTGAGCAAGAGTAAAGCTAAGGATGCAGCCTTGAGCGCACCACCTCAGTTGTGAGAGGCTTTTGAAGAGTAAGTAAAGTAAAGAAACAGTAGAATAAAAAAACAGCCAAAGGACAATAAAAAGTCATGATACCAGAATGCTGGATGCAAACCCCTAGTGTTATTTAACTACTTACAATCTCTGTTGATGGTTATTTGGTTCTTACCCTTTTTTCTGGACCTCAGCAAGCTATGCTTTTCTTTTATTCATTTTACCAGATTGCTCCAGTGAATTGTATGGTCAAGATCTGATTCCCAGGGCTATTAGAGGGCCTGGTTCTTTTTGTATGGTAAGATGCTTTCTTAACTCTACCCATTTTTTGATACTGCAGTCATTTTGTTGTGGTAATCAATTTTACACAGGAGAAGTTAGATACTTTTAGAAACAATCACAAAAACTTTCTATGTTAACTCGAGAGAAGTATGTTTACACTAAGCATTCAGTGTAAAGGTTGTAGCATTCAACCTCTAATAATTTCTGTTTTTGGTTTTGGTTTTGAGGCAACAGTCTTTCTACAAACAGTAAAACACGTAATGCAAATAAGGGATTGATCATTCAGAATTTCCTCTCTCTTTTTTTCCACCCCTCCTGCTGGAACTCTGTTGTTCCAATTCTCTGATTATTTGGACCATTCCTGGAATTCTTGCTTTTAATTTAAAAATTCCAGAAATGTTGTTGTGCAGCTTGTCTGCATCTTTTTTTTGTAATTGCAAATGAAATCACTTTGCTGGCAGAATTTACAATATAGAATAAGAGAATCTCTAACTGCCCTAACCAGCTGTGTATGTTCACGTTCAGTGTTTCTCATTGGGAAAAACCAAGCATATGCATAAGCTGTGGCATTTTGTGAAGGTATCCTGAGATCTGTTTCAGTGTGAGACAGCAGAGCAGTAATAATGTGCATATACTTAGAGCAACATGATGCCAAACTTTAAAAATGGGGTTATCAGAAATTGGTGCTCTTTTAATTGGCAATATATATGACATTCCTCAATTAGAGATACATAGACACCTTCCTTTTACCTGTAACATTCATACTTTTACATGCCTTCATCCCACACTTCTTTCCAGTTCCAAATCTGTCACTCAGATCCCACCACATGACCTCTTTCCCCTTCTGGTAATTTCAGGAAAGCTTCTGTTTTTGGCACAACAGTCATGGCAACAGCAAGTGTTGGTGTGGCAAACCACTACACTGGCCATGACCAGTGCCCAGATTTCTGCATGCAAGGCATTCATGCCTGGCAGGTTAGATGGTAGACGAGGCAATAGGATCATTTTGATGTCTGTGATCCATTTTCTTCAAACTGCTGGTGAATATCATTATTTCACAATTGCCGGATAGATACGTGGATGATAAAAACTGTGGGCTCCTCTACAGTAGTGGATACACAAGCAACACTCTAACAAAGAGTTCAGGCAAGAAAAACTGATGGCTGCAGAAGTGGAAGATGTCTCTCCTAGGAGAACTTCTAGCTTGGCCCTATCTTCCCTGTGAAGTGGTTCATTGTCTCATTGAGCTGTGAGCTGCTGGGGTACTGGGGAACCTTCCTGAATAGACCCTCTCTGATGGTGCCAAGGGATACTGCATGGCAACAGAGATATCAATAAACACAGCTGTTAGGCAAAAGTTAGCTTGTTTGCAATTTAATGAGGACAGTTGTGATGTTAAAATGAAGCTGCCATTCCCCACGGTAAAGTCTTTAGCTCTTGCCTACTATGATCACATCACTTTGTTTTGGAGTTGACACAATGAATTTGGGAAGAGTACTGAGATAATTCTTGGGATACACCCCAAACTCCATTATTTCTGCTACATACCCACAGCAAGGAGTCATTAAGATATTTGAAGCAATCCCTGACTGCCATTTTATGATACGATAAAATATATTTATGAACTGAAGTGTCTATTATGTGAGAGAAGGAAAATAATGATTAAGTAGTGTAACAAAAGTGGCATACTGCCAGGGCTTTGGCTCACTTGCACTTTTTATAAATACAACTCTGTTAACTAAACTTTGAAAACATTTTCAGTTTGAGACATAAAACCTACAAAAAGTGACTGTATGCAGTAGTTCTGGTTTTGAGATGGAGTCCTGAATATCTGCATTTGGTTCAAAAAGTTTTTTTGGGATATTCCCTCTAACATTCTTTTGAAAAACTACTTCTTGTGGTAGAAGATTATCTAGCAATGGGATTAACCTTGTAATAAACAGAATGTGATCAGAGGGAAGTAAAGAAACTGAGAATGGAGTAAGTCATTGCGGTAACTGTAACTTGGTGTGCATTACCATTCAAACAGAATTATTTAAGGGAAAGTTAATCACCAAGGTAAAATAAGGTATTTATCAGGAGAAACAGCTACTGAAGAGGTAATGGAAGGGGTAGTGCTCTTTCTTTGGAAGGTGTATTGTCCACTGTGCTCTACATAGCTTTTTACACTTGACAACATCTTCCTGGCCTAGAGAAGTAATGGTTAAATACTCTACACCCATATAACACTAAATTACTTGCATTGCTGTCTATATCATTTCTGGACAAGTCAGCACCCACTCTCTATTTTATGACAGCATTGGCCAGGGATTATGATCCAGAGACTTGCAGAAAGATTATGAGATGAGATCTGCATTTGCCCTTTGTGCTTCCTAAATCTAAATGCAGGAAGGTGATCGAGTTCCACACTTGAGATTTCTATGTATTTTGAAATTAAATTGGACAGATTGTTGTAAAGGTTTGGGTTCTAATGTACTCCTGTTTGTATCCAGCTTTAAGAAACGGCTTACAAATGTCTCTTTGTTCCATACAGGTGAGGTATCTCAGCTTTCACCTGCACAATACTTGTGGGAAATCTTTGCTGAATATGTTTTAATGTAATCTATGTGAAATAGGAGTATCCCAATTACATGTTGTGTGTCATCTTTGCTTTGAAATATGTTATCTGTGGTCGGACCAAGATGAAGAACAGGCAAAAGGGGACTCGGCAAAATGTGTGTAATGTTACTCTGCACATGGGTTTCCAAAAATTTGCCGCAGTAGAAGGCCAGTACTGGTGTCATTTTTTTGACAGCCCTGGAATTATTCTCTTGCCTTTCACAATTCATTCTGTGTTTTAGTACTTTCACTTTCCTTGTTGCTCTTCTGCATTTTGCAATGTCTTGATTTATGGAAGAACACCTTACCAAGGCTCAGGGTAGTTATAAACTACCTTGAGATAAGTAGTTGTTACTGATGTGTAGTCTCTATGATGAACTTCATCTTTGTCTATCAACCACAGCAGGAAAAACCTTTCCTGTGAAGTATCTGTTTATAACCTCTAAGGTGCTATCAGCTTAAGCAGAGTATGGAACAGTGGGCAACTGAAGGGGAAAGAGAACACTTTGTTCTGTTACAGAAAGGAACACTTCAGAGTTCACATTTTATTGGCGTATACATTTTTTTGTGCACATGGTGAGGGAAAAGTCAGGCAACAAGGGACCAAGGGAATATTAAATGAGTCAACATATTGAGGAGGTGCTTGAGAAGGGTAATCAAAACCAGGAGGGTTTGGTAATTCAGAAAAGGAAACACTACAAAGAATAGACTGTTCATCCTGGACATCACTTGAAATGTGCATGAAATGGGTGTGGGTTTGGTAATAAAGGCTCAGCTTGCTTGACAGTCTTCCAATAGCTTCCCGTGAGTTCCCAGAACAAAAGTTATTTAGAACTTCCCTTTTGTAAATGAGCCCATGATAATCCTGGTATAGTTATGTTGGACATCTGCTTGGGCTTGGAGGTTTATCTCTCCTGAATTGTCAACTTCAGGGGATGGGGCATGGATCTTGTGGAGTTCGGTTTTAAATTCTGGTTAAAATTGCAGCTGGGATCATACAGTCTTCATTCTGGTCAGAAGTGACCCCAGGGAAGAAAATTAAGATCCATTCATAATACAAGGGACAGGAACTGAAAATGTGTACATGTCCTATGATCTGTCATGTGTGTGGTGGTCCCTCCAGAACAGGTGGACTGATGTGAGGACAAGGGTGGTGCACTATGGCCCCGAGTGAGATTCAGTGATAGTTAAGATGATTCGGAGTTAGTATGATATCAGTGCAGTAAAGGAATTACAGTGAGCCAAAGAGTTCCTTCAATATGTGAATGAAACCCATTTGGGACCACAGTGAGGTAAGAGTCTTAAGGACTAAAGTTCACCAAAAACAAGAGTTTTTCTCTCCAAGTTACTGAGTGTATTATAAATTTGCCAGAAGTCACTAGCTAAGACTTCAACAAATAATTCTGGCACGTGAAGTCCAGTCACCATAGCAGATCATTCCAAAGGCTGGCTGGGCAATGGGAAGGGAAGAACCCTGGGGCCCCTCTTCTTTTGAGCGGCTAGCCCTACAAAACTGTGCTCTTTTGCAATGTCAGCATTGAGCTTCTCATAGCCTGAAGCTTTGAATACTTTGCCAGAATGTCCTTGCTTTTTCCATGGTATTTGTTTTGATTTATCTGCCTGCTAGGCTCCCCTCCTCCCTTACCTCACAACTAGATTTGCTAGTTTCTGAAGAATGAAGAATGTGGTTAGCAGCCCATTTCTGTACTTTATCAATGTCATTCTTTCTGTTTCCAGAACAAACTAATAACACGTTGCATGCACCCAAACTTTCTCAGGTTGAACTTGTCTTAGTTTTCAGTAATTTTTCAGTTATGTGTTGGGACTTTTTGGCACAGAGACTGTGTTTTTATCACTCCTGTAACAGACATGAAGAGTGGGATGCTCCTTTTTTTGACACATCCTTCTGTACCTCATAGAGATTTGATAATTTCATGGTTTAGATTGACCATAATGCCACAAGTTCCTCATGACTTTATAAGGAAACTAGCATTCCTGTAGTTTGGCTTCAATGATTGAGAAGTTATCCTCTGAATTAACTAGTGGTGTAGCCACTGGCTGCCTTCTAGGCCCTGTGCCTTCCTCCTGCTTCTCCTCACCTTGCCATCAGCTCAGAGTCTTCTTCTCACTGATCTTCATGTCACTACTGCCATCTTCCTCAGAGTGCATTCTGACTGTGCTCTCCTAAGACTTCCCATACCATTTCAAAAACCAACACAGCACACTTAGTTGGTAGCATGGGTCAGCCTGCCGTCCCACACAACTCTATCAAAGGAAAGATCAGAAATACTTCCCACCTTTATTATTGTTACTGAGCTGTTCTCAAAGGCATCCACTGTATCATTAGTCCTGAAAGAAAATCCTGCTTTTGTAGCTCTAGCTTTCCCAACACAGACAAATGCACAGAATTGTTTTACTGGGTTTCTTCTTTGTTTGGTTTTTGGAGTTTTGTTTGGGGTTGTTTATTTGTTTTAATTTTTTTGTTTGTTTTATTTGGTTTATTTATTTCTTTGTTTGTTTAATATAAAGAGATATCTAAAGGCTCACCCACATCCTTTATTCTATTGTGATCTTTTCTGCACCAAAGACAGGCTCTAGTAGCTAGCAGCAGTATTATTTTATACACATTAATTTTAAGTGAAAAATGTATTCCTATCCTATTGTGAGTAGGAATGTCCTATTTCTGTATCTTATGTCACAGTCTGTAGAAACTGATTTGTACAAGAGCTCAGAGTACATTCCCTCCTCAGGTCCATCTATGCAAAAGATTTATTAATTATATTTTGTAATTTATTTATTTTGAGCCTCTTCCATGATACATGTTTTCTTGAGACACATCACATGTCACCAAGTGTGGAGACTTGCCAAAAATATTGGAAGTCTTTGCCTGCCAATCCCATGGGCTTTCGGAGAGATTTTTTTGTTTTTTAATTGTCTCATTGGATCAGAGCGTTTGGAGATCAGATGACATCAGATTTAGGATTTAACAGAGCAAACCTAGCACGTAGAAATGAAGAACTGCAATGGGACTGCATGCTGCACCAGGACAAGAATTCTAAACAGGTACTGTGCTCTGAGATGCCAGAAGAACATACTAAGGGGTTAAACTGGAGACCTGCTTTATTCCACTTATAAATCAGGCTCAAACCTTAGTACATTTCCACCAAAGGCCTGCCAGAAAGAGGCCCTGGAAAACAGGCTGTCTGGGGAATGTAAGGATATACAGAGCTCTGGCCAATTTGATCACAAGTTGACATGTAGCCACATTCTGCAGCAAAGCACAGGTTTGTTGGATCAATAAAGAATAGAGTGTTTTGTGAACTTCTTAAAGAAGTCTATCTTTCAAAATATGATACCAGGAATCTTGGGATAAAGATGATGCATAAGCTTTATATCTGTTGGAGTCTTGGGTATTTGCGTTTCTGTCAGTATGGGAATTCCCACTGGTAATCTTCAGGTCTGACTGGTTTAGTGAAGATTTTAATGGGAAAAAAAAGTGTGGGGGAATAACTGTACTAATTTCTCAGTAATTTTTGAAAATCTGACAAATCTGACACATCTCAAAATGTGGCAAACAGTTTAAAATCTTAGAGGACAGATTTAAAACAATACTTTGGAATGTGAACAGTATATACTTTTTTGGTTTTTTTTTGATGATGATGAGCCAGTGGAGCTTGCTGCAGATGTGCAGTTATAGACCTCTGTTCAAAGCTAACTCCCAGTACAGAAAAATTGAGCATTTTCTTAGGAAACTGGGCTAAGCAAGATTAAGGTGACATTTACAGGTATGATGACCCTAAAGAAACAAAGCAGTCAGTACAGAGGACCCTGTGCCCAAAGCATATGCATTTCCAGGGAGTTAACTTTGGATCAGCTGTGATGCCCTGGACCTCTCTCTTCTGTGTCTTGGCCCAAATGCCCATCAGTGGCTGGAATGCACAATGTGCCCCAGGAGAGAGGCTTCAAAATTCCTGACAAAGTCTGAGCATGGCCCACTGTTCTGAACAGCTGGCTGGCACCAGCTTAGTGCAGATGAAGAGGTTATTTCCAGCAGGAACAGCCATGGGTTTGTCTTCTGTTATCCTCCTGTCCTAACAGGAAAGCAAGCTGGATGTGCTAAGGTTCTGCTTATTTCCCTTTCAGCTGCCTCTGCAGCTCTAGGGCTGAAGTTAGCTTTGTGAAGCATTTCCTGTACTTGACTGTTGCAATCTTAGGCTTGCATACCATCCAAGAGCCCTCCTCGCAACAAAAGCAGATGAAAAAAAAAGAGACACATGGGTCCTTGATCCAAATCCACTGGTCCAAGTCCATGGATGAGAAAAATTTTACAGTATCTCAATACATCAATTTTTCAAAGTTTTACTTGATATTCCTCCTAGAGAGCTGATAAACCTCAGTATGACAAGCGCTCGGGGGACAAGTACTACATTCCTGGTTAATTTCAGTGAGGCTCCCAGAAAAATAATGGGCATCTAAAAGCTTTAAAACATGTAATAAAAAGGGCCAGCAATTTAAAAAATGACACCATTCATCATATTAAGCAATATCAATCTACTAACCACTTCCTTGCAGTCTGACAGGACGCAAGCCTGAAAATGTTGGCATATTTGGAGAAAAGCTGATACCACTACAAGTTGTTTGTAAGTGCAGCAATAATCAGAAAACATTAAACTTCACAAGAGAAGAGGTTAAATGGTGGCTGGAACAGTTTCATGGATACACTTATCCTTTTTTTATTAAATCTGAAACAATTTTCTTTCAAAACTTCATTCCAGAGTGCATTGTTCCAGTGGGTTTTTTTCTTGTTAAGTGGACTGATGAAAACGTGATGTTTCTTTGCCACACAGCCTCAGTTGCCAGACTTAGTTTATCAGTCTTATCGGACTGCCTGCCAAAACTTCAAAGCCAACTGATAGTATCACCAATTATTAAAACAAAAAAAAAAAAACCAAAAAACCTTACAAAAACGCAGTCTCCTTAATTATCATCTTCTGCTGGTATTCTGGTTAGTGGTTTTCATGTCAGCTGTGCATATTTCTGTGTTGCTTTCCATGCTGTTCTGTGGATCTCTTCATGTTTCCTAGAATTGCTTTCCCAACCCTCCCTGAGGAGGAGGAGGAGGAGGTGTTTTTCCCATGTATCCTACCTTCAAACAGGGCTGCAGGTCTTGCTGGCTTCTTTGGACACCCACAGCTCTTTGGAGGGAGTCTTCAGCATCATGACTCTGCTCATGGATTCATCATTATTCTATTTTAACCACACCATTTAGGGACTACCTGTTGTCCTCCACAAGCAGAAGTACCCAGAGAAATAGTTTTGTTTTGCTCCAGTGGCTGTTCTTTCTCCAGTGGTGAGAACGGTTGCTCCTACCCAGGATTTGCTCTTCAGATCCAAACCATCCCAGCAGTACACACATCTGCAGAGGCAGTCAGCAAGGCCCTGGTAAACAGCTCACAGCTGGTACATCAAACAAGAACAGAATTTACAAATTTTTGCATGGTTTCATGGTCTGCAAGACAGAAGATTATCAGCGGCCTGTTAGTCTGAAACACCCAGGAACATATTCTAATTAAAGCATGGGTTAAAATATCCTCCAGTTATAGATCATTCATCATTACCAATAATGGTAGTATTTCAAGCATGCTTCCCTGCATACAACTTTTTAAACTGTTGTATAACTTGTGGTGAAAGCACTTGATTTGCTCATATAGTGACCACTGCACAATGACACCTCACTCAAAACCATTAACCTGAATTTTCAATTTTATTCTTTTTGAAGAATGAAATTGAATGCTTGGTCAAATGTGGCCCTTTTAAATTTGAAATCTCCACTTTGCCTTTCTGTATTGCACTGTACTGGCCAATAAAGACAGTCTTGTCAACACAAATACAGTTCTATGTTCAGCTGATACTGTGACAACTTTTAAACTTTATATCCGCTCACAGTTCTGTACCAGAAGCGTACAAAGTCTCTTGAGGGCAGAAACGGTGGAACAGAGTCTGGTGGTGGGTTTGGTTTCTGCTTGTTTGTTTGGATTCCTTGTTTGTTTGCTCTGTGGTTTTGTTGACTTGCTTAGGTTTCTTGGTTTTGGTTTTTTTTTTTTTCTTATTAGGAAAAGAAATGTCATTCTTTCAAGTCTGATTCTAGTTCCTTGGTAGCAAGTATCACGTGTGTTGAGTTTGATATTGAAGGTACCTACTCCATAAAGAATGACATAAAGTATTCATCCTGAGTCCAAAGGAAAGCTAGGAACTTCTTAAATGTGTCCAGAGACAGAAGATAAGGTCCTCAGCTGCTCGTGCTTTGTTCATCTGTATAAATCTTATTTGCAGCTAAGCTAACTGTGCATGGTCACCTTTAGCTCACATTTCCTACTTCAGATGGCTGTGAAACATCCTGAAGTATCCACTTAGTTGGACCTCCAGAGCAATGGTAAAAGTTTGCAGCTTCAGCATCTTCCATGGAATAATTCCTGCCACAGATGTTCTCAGGCATTACAACATTTTTGGCTTTGATACATTATTGTTAAAGAAGGACAGTAAATGATGCAGAAAAAATTAGACCTTGTGAAATGAGCAGACCAAGTTTTTAAAAACAGGAGGGAGAGGGATTTTATTGTACGCATGGATTCCTCATGCCTAGAAGTTCTGATCTTGTAAATACAGAGGAATTCAGGCACTTCCTCAAAACCTGAAGAAGAAACATGATCAGATCTATTAAAAACAGTTTCAGGAGTGCTGGTCACCCTTGACTGAATGCTGGAATTACTATATAAGCCATCACTCATCCTCAAATTAGAATGAACAAACCACTAAGAATGTGATTGAGGGGATCATCTTTCAGCATAAAAATTATTTCACATTGCTTAAACACGTGATTGTCCTATTTCTTGGCATTCAATAGATATGCTTTACGATGACATTATTATTTATGAAAACAATACTATTAATCTTAATATCTTGAAAAACTTTAGAGAAGGGTCACTAGCATTTTGCTACTTGAAATATGTCAAATTTCCTGGCCAGCTGCCAGAGGAATTGTTGTTTACCTTACTGCACTTAATAGACAGTAGATCCCATGCTGTCAGATGTGACCTTTCTCTGTTGCTCAAAATTTAGGGGACACCAATAGTACTTTGAACAGCTGGTGAGCATGGCGCAGACCCCATCATCTGAAAAAAGATAGTAAAGTTTGTCAGATGCTTTGGTGCTCTTCAAAGCAACAGAACTGACTTCTATTATAACAGGTGATTTGTTTCGACCTTCAGATATGTATTAAAAGCTTCTTCTGACTTAAAGATAAGCCTCCTCTTTCTGTTCAAGGTCAGGATTTGATCTGTGCTATGGCCTGAATAAAAACTCTGCCTTGCTTGCCATGGTCAGAGTGTCTGGGTCAGAGTGTCCGGGACTGCCTGCATCTTCAGCTCCAGGAGCATGTCATTCAGATGTCTTAACTTTGCAAAGTCCAGCAGAAGGGATAAACTGTAATATTTGCACTAGAAGCTTCTCACATATTTTGTACTGCATGCAAATATTTCCCCACTTCTAACATTCCCTGGTATATATGTTTCCACCAGGAGGGGATTGTCCAGTTGTGGCCTTCACCCATCAGTCACTTTGTGACATTATAAATTATTTGAGAGGAAAAGGTACTTAAACAACAATTTTTAAAACATTTATGCTAAGTCAGAACTATTGTGGGTTTATTATGAGTTAATGGAGGAAAGGAGCAGGTTTGAATTCTCCACTGAAAACGTGAGACAATAAGGTGTATTTTACAGACACAAACTGTAAACTTTGAAACATATCCCACTCTGTTAATAAGGGCAACCTTCCCATGGGTTGAGAACTTCTCAGAACTGAGAAGTTCTGCCTCTTTTCACAGATGTGGAATGAAATGCCTCAGTTTTAACTTTACCTGTGCATTGTTTTGAGGAGTTGAGTGGATGAGAATGGCTCTACTGAACAGTGTTGACGATGAATAAAAATAAATTTGAAAACAGGACATGGAAATCCTCCTTAATTTTCTAAAATATCTGTGCTCTTCTTCCCATCATGTCCTTCTCTGCAGTGCTGTCTCGTCCATTCTGATCTTTCTGGGAGCACATTCTTCTTACCTAGTCTCCCCAGTATGTCCGTGCTTCTTCTATGGGATGGACCAGCTCTTTGGACTGGCACAACAAACTTACAATGTTTCCCAATCTTACAATGTCAACAAGAAGGAAAAGATCCTTCCCTAAACACTTGAATAAATTTTCTGTGAAATATTTAAGTGACATGCAGCAGGTCATACTTGTTGGAGGGCAGTTCAGGGGCTGCAGGTCCAGCAACTTCCAAGGAGTTGGCTGGAGGTTATTGTAAGGTTTTAATAGGAGAGCAATGTGATGGATGTTGCAAAATATGCTAGGAGAAAAGGGAGAGGCCGCTGATGTGCAAGATGAAGAGTAAAGTTACGAGAGGCGTGTGCAAGGATGGTGTGTTAAGTGGAAAGAGTGTAAAGGCCTGAACCAGGGAAATAGAAAAAGTCCCAGGGTGTGGGTGGTGAGGACTGTGGTGAATGAAAACCAAATGAGAAAAGAAGCATGGAAGCAGAAACATACATGTCAAGCTGTGTGAAAAAAGAAAAGGAAGATGGGTGAGCCAGCCCCAGGAGACAACGTGTTGTGAACCTAGTGGGCAACAGCAGCAAAGGCATTGGGACAGGCAGCAGATGAGGTAAGAAGAGTGGGATGCAACCAGTGGAACAGGCTATCAGAGGGTATTCCCCCATCCCTCAAATGACAGGAAAACAGATTAGAGTCTTCTTCTGGAACGTGAAATTTTCACAGTGCAGTGGCTCAGAGCTGTTCCCTAGACCTGGAGCAGCCAGCCCCACTGTAGCCAGCATGAGAAAAGCAATACCTGTATTCTGTATAGAACAACAGGAAAAGTTATTTATCTTAATTAACTACTAAATTAGCAGGAGATACAACTTTAGAGTGAGGTTATTGAGGCGAAATTTGCTTTAACTCTGATGACCAAGCAGACTGTAATGCCTAATCCAATGCCTTGATTTTGCAAACAGAGATGTTTGTGGAATGTGGCTCTTGTGCAGACTACAAGCCCCAGGAAATTATCTTGGGTCCAAGACAATGTGGCAGGTGTGTGCTGGTTGAGAGTAAATTAAAAGAAAAAAAAAAGAGAAAAAAAAGGAGGGGGAAACACTGCTTGTAATCCTATTTACAAAGTGCCTAAAACAATGGCACCCAAGAACCACTGTTCCTGGCTTCTGCTTCTGTTAATGCATGGCTCATCATGATTTAGAAGAGGAGCAACTGAGAAAAAACACCAGGAAATTGTACAAGGTTTCATTTTTCAATCTTGCTGGCAATCCGGCACCAACTGGCAAACCCTTTAAGTATGTGTTTGAATGGGAACACGGGATTAATCCTGTTGATTGTAATGAGGTTAACTATGTATTGTCAGCACAGTGATGTTTATAGCCTCAACTGAGCTGCAAGGAATGGGACTCGAAACTATTTATTAAAAACCCACTTTGGTCGCGCCTTTATATACCAAAGATTTTGCAGACTGGGTCATCTAACATAGATCTCCCTCGAGAACACATAACACTCCAAGCACAACTCTTGTGCTCCTCAGTGACCCTGCCATTTCCTCAGTTTTTCTCCTGCCACTGTGGTAAAATACGTAGGAACATTTGTGCAGCTTTGGTTTTGGTTTTTTGCTTTTTTTGGCTTTTTTTTTCTGGCCGGTACATCCCCCATCATCGGCCCGACGGTCGCCCCCGGACCAGAGTGTTCTGCAGCCCCGAGCCTCCGCCCTGTGCTGAGACACGGCCGGGACCACCGGGGGTCGTTCCGTCCGTCCGGGCAGCGCCGTATCCCTCATTCCCGGGGGGTTCTCGGCATGCAGCATCTCCCGCCCACCCCCACCGCCGGTACGGCCACCCGCACGGACGTAAGGAGTGGCTGCTTAGCTGTCCGCCGTGGCGTTTCCCCCGCGGGCTGCTGAGGCAGACGGGACGGGGGCAGCCGGCAGCTTACCCCGCCTAGGGCTGCCGCGCCCCCGCTGCCCGCACGGGGCTGGTGTTCCTGGGCCGCCCGCCCCGCCGGAGCAGCCCTTGGCGAAGCGGCTTCCTCGGGACGGGGGGGAACCTGACTCCCCTGGTCCGGCTCGTCCCGCCCTCGGGCGCGCTCACTCCCCCGCCCCGTAAGTAGCGGCGGCCGTGGCCGTCGGGGCGCAGAGCGGCGGGGATGGGGACCCGCGGCGGGGGGCTGTACGTGGGGCGGAGGGCGGCGGCCGTGGGGGCCGCGCTGCTGCTGGCGCTGCTGGTCGCGCTCCTGGCGCTCGCCGCTCTCTACGGGCGCTGCCGGCAGGAGGCGGCGCCGCCGCCCTCGCCCCGCGCCCCCCGGCCCCGCCGCCCCTCCGCCGCCCGCTCCTGCTGCCGGCTCCGTTCGCCGCCTGCCCCGCCACCTCCTGCCGCTCCACTACGACCTGGAGCTGTGGCCGCGGGTGCGGCCGGGCCAGGCGGGGCCGTTCGCCTTCACCGGGCAGGTGAACATTACGGTGCGCTGCCTGCAGGACACGGACGCGGTGGTGCTGCACAGCGCCGGGCTGCGGAGCCGCGGGGCTGCCGCCGTGCGCGGGCCCCTGTCCGAGCCGGGCGCCGCCGTGGAGGTGGCGGGGCTGCGGCAGGACGAGGCGGGCGAGGTGGCCGTGCTGGAGCTCCGTGGCCGGCTCCGCGCCGGGCGCCGCTACGTGCTGCAGCTGGGCTTCCAGGGCCGGCTGGAGGAGGACCTCGACGGGCTCTTCCTCACTCGCTACACCGACCGGGGGCAGAGCAGGTAGGCGGCGCCGGCCGCTGCGGGGACCCCGAGCCCCAGCGGCAGCGGGGTGCCGCGGCCGCGGTCGGGGCCGGCCGTGCCGGGAGGAGGCGGGAGCGGCGCCGGGCGAGCCGCTCGCTGCCGGGCGTGGGAGGGGGACTGAGTGCTCCGCACGGCGAGAGCACCTCCAGGGCTCGCATCGCCGGCTCCAGAGGGAGCGTGCCGCTAACTCCGGGCTGCGTCCAGCCGGCCGCTCCGCGCTCCGGAGAGCATCGGCCAGGCTGCCCTGGCTCTCCGCCGGCAGGTGACTTCACCTGCAGCACCGGCTGGACAACTTCTGGTCTCAGTGCCTTTTTTGTCTGCAGCAAGGGAGTCAAACAGTACCTGTGCCCAGCGCCTGGGGGGTGGAGCCCGTCTCAGAATCTTCATCCCGGCCCCACCGGGGTCCGCGTAGCGCTGACCACTCCCAACCTCCTCAACCCGTGTCTGTGCGGAGCGTGTCTTTATCAAGATACCCGGGATTCTGGCTGTGTATTTGGGCATGAGTTTAGAGACGCTGACCATATGCAATTTCAAAAGCCTGGTGGAGTAGGATGGGTGGCTGCTTTAAACAGCTGTGTCTTCCTTGTAGGTGCTATTGCACATGAACTTGTTCAGCTGTCACCAGACAATCCGTGATTTGCACTGTGGGTGCTATCAGGATGCTTTCTTCCTCTTTTGAACTGCAAAATCTGTGCTGGGACAGTGTGAGCTTATTGAGTAGTCAATCACCTAAAATTTTCACCCTCAAAATAATATTTTTCGTTTTCTTTTCCTTTTTCATTTCTGGATGTGAAACCTGCTAAAGAGAAGTGAATTTTAAGATTAGAATTTAAGTACTTCCACTGGAAGACAAGTTTCTCAAAATAGGCAGTTGAAGAAGAAGCAGATTAATTGCTGTCTTTAAAGTTATTTCTTTTTTAATAATCAAAGATGTCGTGATTTGCTGAGCAAATATCAAGTCAAAAGGAAACCTGGAGTTAAAATTTGAGAATTCTTGGCTCTTGTCTGAGTCCACTAAAATAAATTTTATCTCAGCAGTTCATAGGCTCCTTGTTTGAGCAGGTAAAATGCAGTCACAAGATCCATACATTCCAGCCTCTGTAGAGGCTGCTCTGTAGTAGCAATAACATGAAATCACAAAATGAAGTTAACAGTTTTTACTGACGTGGGGGAGGACTGTGTGGCTCTTCTCAACAAGCTGGCTTTTTAGCTGCAAGCTCTTGTGTTAATCTTGATACCATTATCTGCCACATCTGGAAAATGCAACTTATCACCTTATACAGCCTTTTTTTTTTCCCTTTTTGAAGAAAAAGGTTATAATTTGGTAAGCCTTAGAGAAAAGTGCAGTATAACAATAAGTATTTTAGGAAGCACATTCTATTTTCTTTAATTACTGTTTCTTCAGTTACTGATTGTTGTTCACAGGATTATTTGTGCAATTTAAGGTAAGAAAACTCTAGAATTTTTTTATTTGCATAATTCTATAAAAATCCAAATTAGAAAGGAACAAGCACTTAATTACTTAGTTCTGTGCCAGTGTGCTCTCTGATGTGGTATTAATTCAATCAAGTCCTATCTAAGTGATGCCTAAAGATTTTTGGGTTTTAAGTATTTTTCATATATTTGTAGCTTTTTAGACCATTTATATGTGGTTATACAGATCCTGGTATTTTTCTTACTCCTCTTACATTTCAGAGGAATAAGCTAATACATTCCTGAAATGCTGTTTAGTCATATTTTCAAGTAGAGAACCTACAAGAACTTTTTTTTTTCCAGTCAGAATCTGAGAAGACCTAGCAAGAAGTAGGGCAAAGCAGCCCTGGACCAGCTCCAATGAGACAGTACCCAGGGGAAAAATTACCTTACCAACTGCTCTTCTAATTGGACAATGTTTGCTATGTCCATATGATATGATAATTTGTTAAACTTATAAAAATTGTAGAAATCCAATACTGGCAAGCCCACAGGCCATAACTGTGGAGGCACCTGGAAGCTCTCAATAAAGAATTACTTTTTATCTTACCATTTTAATACTCTTGCAAGGGTTTGTTGCAAGGGTCTCTTATCAGGCAACATAAGAAACACTGAATTAGATGCTGATTTTTTTTATTCAGGGGCTGTATAAAATTCAGAAGATCTGAAAAAAATAATTTGTCATCAGCCTTGCTGGAACAGTAGAAAATAAGAACAAGAGTTTTTAAATCATTTGAATAATATGTATAATTAAGTTTCCAGTTGTTTAGAGGGTTTATGACAAATTCTCCTTTTCATTCTTAGCTCATCGCAAAGCACTAATGAAATGTGAGATTACAGTCTGGTTAAAAAGATGGCAGTGATATTTAGACAATGGAATAAATCAAAGAAAATCCACTGCATACAGGTGTAATGTATTAGTTTTTTATTTGTTCCTGTAGACATAACTGATATTATTGAATGATTTTGCTTTTTTTTTTTTCTTAAAAAAGGTTTTCTCTGAATCAAGGGTATGCAATAGTATCTTCTTATTTTTCCTTCACTAAGATTTAGGTCATCACTTTACCAGCCATTTCCTTAACCAGATAGGTTCCAAAACCACTGAAGGGGTTTTGTTTGGAGGAGATAAATTTTGAGTGATTTGTAAGGGCTGTTAAGGTATTAATGACAGAAAAAGTTGGATTCTAATGAATTACATAGATGAGGAATGATATAAAAACTTTCAGTGCTTTCCAGCTGTCAGTACAAAGCCAGTTACTGTTCTGCAAGGAAACTTCCCCCTCCAGCAGACTGTCCTGTAATTTTTCTGAAGTGACTCGTACCAGTCTTCAGTAGACCCTGGGTCAGTTTCCTGCAGAGGCTTTCTGACCTCAGCACCTCACTGAAACCAGCAGCTGTGATAGAAAATGTGACCTCTGTCTATGGTCATGCAGTCCTGTGTTTCTGCCATGTGCTAGAAGCCTTAGTGGTTTTTGTGATTTCTGCTTGAGGAACTGCTGGAGATCTCTCATTTCAGGAGAGTCTGAGCAAGGCAAGCTTTGAGAAGTGAAGTCCCTGAAATGTTTGTTCCATGTGAACTTTCTTTTTTATTGGCCATATTTCTTGGTCAGCTAACCCCACTACTGTTGCACTGGGTTGGAAAGCTGTTTGGAGTGACAGCAATTTTCAGAAGTCTTAACCTTACCTCTGCAAAAAAAGAATAAACCAAAGCTCCAACTTCACTGAATATCTAACACAGAAATTTTTTGTTATCAGTTTGACCATTGATGACTGTATGTGTTTTTACTGTTGCTGACAATTCCTACTAACCACCTGATCATGTCTTACACACAAAAGAAAATGCTGAAAAATGGGAGCTCTTGTTATGGATAAAGGATAACCCATGTCTGCAGTACTTGCAAGAGCAAAGGAAGTGAAAAGGGAAGAAGCTCACACTTCTCTAGCTTTAAGTGTGTGAAGGTTTCCCGTTGAAATAGGGAATCAGTATTCTGCATGCAGCTGTGGTAGTCCATACCAGGACCTGGGTAGGCAGAAAGATACAGAAACCAGTTTTGCTCTTCTCTGGCACTGCTGGCTCAAACATACACAATGCAGGGGTTTTGTTGTTCATTGTTCTGCGCAGAGGTCTTGCTCTGCCATGAATGAGCTCATGTGTGCTGCTTCAGGGTTAGAGGATCCCATAGGCTGTGCTATGAAGTGCAGGCTTTATGCATGTCGCTGTTCACATCAGTATTTTGAAATCCTTTTGGAATTTTGCTCTGCATATGTCCTGTGCATGAAACACTTGACTGGATAGGGCTGAACAGGCATTCCAAAATGTAACTAAACACAGTATTTGCACTGATTTTTATTAGTTGCTTCTGTACCAATTACTAGGACGTAGTGCAGATCTGACTCATTACCCACTGTAGGTATGGGGACTCCCCTGATGGCTCCTGGCTTGTTTGGGATGCCTCAGTGCTATGAATAAGCGTTTCTCACCTTGGTGGGAATAAAGTGTTGGGAAACACCTCAACTACAACAGAAAAATATTTGCCCTGTAGTAGTGAGGTCACAGAAGCAGGAGATTATTCTATTCTTGTGTGTCCTGCTGCTGGTACTGCTTGGCTGACAGGTCTGGAGCTTTGAGCACCATTGAATTTGTATTTTTTCTAATTCTTGGTACGGATGCCCTCATGTGAACAGCTCAGATGTACAGCTTGTTGAGAGCTCTGCCACAAGACATTGGTTTATCTTTTGCTTCCAGCAAGTGTATGTTGGAGGAGAAGAGTTGGAGATAACTCCAACAGTAAATTTAGGTGTTAATATTTAACAATGAGTAAGTATTAAGTACAAATAGATATTTTAGTATTTAGTAAATACGGATGGATTAGAAGTCAATGTTCTACACTTATAGTTATGATGGGATATAAAGATTATTGAGTAAGTTTCCTATAAAAAATCTTGAATATTGCATGCAAAAAAAAAGTCAACAGCTCAGCCATGTCCAGTGCCAGGTAAAGGGTCTTACAACTCCAAGGGTAACCTTGAGAGGTCTACCTCCTTGAGGGGAGATCACTGCCCTGCAGCTAGTTGCTGTGGAGGCACAGCTTAGCAGACTGATAGCTGCAGATAGTATGGTGTAAAGTGATTGATTTGTAGTCAGTTTTTCTACTATTAATGCAGTTCCTGCCATTTACAAGTCCAGTCTCCAGTTTTGGTTTGCTGCTGAATTCTCACTGACAGCCTCACACAGGAGGATTAACCTTGACTGGACCCACTTGCTGAGCATCTGGGTGGAGCAAAGCTCACTTGGTTGACACAGGAGGAGCGTATCCCTCACAGTGTGCCACAGAGATCTGCCTCAAGTGAGGTGTAGCTCCTTGGCATAAAGGATCCTTTTGAATATTATTCTGGGCTTGCCAGTGCACTGGAACAGCACTGATGCTGCATTCCCCAGGGTACTTCTCTAGTGGCACTTGTCAGAGTTGTGCAAGGGCATGCATATGCAGTTAGTTAACAGTTATCACAATGTTTTATAAATGTGTAATTAATTAATAAGAGTGCATGCATGAGGGAGAAGAGCAGGTGTAAACAGATACGGTCTCCTGTATCTCTTTAATCAACTCTGTTTTAGCAAACAAAATAGAAATGCTCAAATACTTAATCTGGAAAAGGCCTGCAAGGAAAAAAAAAAAACAAATGCAATTAAAAAGACTGCTTTTCTCTACAAACATCCAAACTGAACTGGCTGTTGGGTATGGGGATTTAGTCATGACCTTAAATAATAGCTGAATCTTTTCCAAATCTGCATATCTACATGCTTCACTTGCTGCTTTTTCTGATTTGTTGTTTCTATGTATATGTAGAATTTTGATCAGCTGTAGCCTGCTGAATTAATCTTATTTGTATTTTTAATACAGTATGCTCATTGCCTCCCAAATGGAACCAACGTATGCCAGGAGAGTTTACCCATGTTTTGATGAACCTGCCATGAAGGCCACATTTAATATCAGAATTATCCATGACCCAAGCTATGTGGCTCTTTCCAACATGCCTGCTATTGGTAGGTAAACAACACCTTGATGTATGGTTTTTTTCTCCCCCTACATTACTTTTAAAAAGGGTGCAATTCATCTGAGAAGTTTATGTCATCTAAAAAAGTGTTCTGTTGTCCATTTGCTAGTGTCTTCAAAAGGCACAGAAAATCTGTGCCTATGACCTTAAAAGTTGGGGCACTGTTATTGATAATTAATGTCTCCGATGGTAACCATTCTGTTGATCAATTTTGTTAGTTGTGGTGCGCTCTCCTCTGCCTGCTCAAGGCTGCACAGAGTTTGATTTCTGGTATTTACTGCTTCGTTAGCGTGTCTGTCATACTGTGTGACATCATTTTAAAGCAAAGTCACAGCTCCAGAAATGCAAAGTCCGTGTTTGTGACATCAAGGGGGCACTTTAATTCTCAGTACATGTTAAGATATTTACAACAAATTAAAATACTTTTTCCAGGCAGAGACATTCTAGCCTCCTGTGTATGTGCAGAATAGAAGCAAGAGGAGTATAAGACTCTGGAGATGCCCCTTCTGTCCCTTGCTGGGAACTCAAGTGGGATGTCTGTGGAGTATAAGATTCCAAACAAATTTTCTAAATTAGTATTACTAGAGAAATCCATTGGGTCTCTTGCCATCTTCTTAAAAACTCTTTTTTTTTACAGTTCAATGCCATGAATCTTTATTTTTCAACTAAATAATTTTCAGCCACTGTCATGGTTTTGTAAAACCACTACACCCATAAAAGTAAGTTTTATGACATTTGCATGGAAACGAAGTCACTTAGGAATTATAATAGGTGGGATTGCTGTGAGAATCACTGGAAGCATTTTCTACCCCAAAGAATCTTGCCTGTGTCCTCCTTACTTAAAGGGAAGGTGTCTGATTAAGTATTTAATAATTCTTAGGCAGACCTAACCAACATTTTGATCATAACAGGTTGTATGTTTTAGATAGGTAGCATGAGATAAATTATCCTCAGCTTGCCCATAACTTAAAAGTGATGGAATTTGATATCCTTCCAAGACTTCAGTCATGAAGCCCAAGAGTGAATTTTTGCTGCTTGGACGGAAGGTCACGGCTCTAGTACATGTCAGTAGCAACAAGTCTGGCTGCTTTCCTTCTCCCAGAAACCAGTTAGTGCAGGAATACACCATATTGAAGAAAGCAGTAAAAAATAAACATGCAGAAAACATGGAATTCCTTGTTTATTATGGGAGAACTTTGGTTTTAATAATTCTTTGCCTTTTTTTCTAGATGTATCTGAAGTGAAGGATGAAAATGGAAGCCTGTGGACAGTTACCACATTTAACACTTCACTGAAAATGTCAACTTACTTGACTGCTTTCGTGATTTGTGATTTCGATTACGTCACCAGAACTGAGCGGGGAAATGAGGTAGATATGAGGCTGCCTGACACCTTACAGGAATTTACAACAGAAGTTGGCCCTCTCGTGCCTCATGTAGTTTGAGGACATCACAGACATTAACTGTGCTAAATACCATTCCCAAACTATCTGCTTATGTTGCAAAACTGCTGACATATGTCCCATAGATATTTCTGCAGAAAGTTTTCCTTTGGGACAATTAGATTGTTGTCTTGTTCATTTCATACAACTGCACAAGTAGGTATGGCCTACGTATGTTAAAATCTAGGAGCAGCTACTCTGCAGAAAGTACTTGTTATAATTCATGATCTTATTTTCTTAGGGGTCTTAGTTGGAAAACATACCAATTTCCACTGCTGTGATAAACCACTGATGTTCAGTGCCTTGTTCCTCAAGGTCCTTTGAGGAGACGCATGGTGACATCAGTAGGAGTAACACTGTATTTCAAACATTTTGTATACCAGTACATTAACCTTCTATTCCACAGTATGCATACCTTTTAGCCTCCAGAAGGGACTGTTTTGGGTTTGAAGTTTCTTCATCTGTGAGTATTCAGTTTTGTTCTTAGACTAAAATGGCTAAGGCTTGCTGAGAGAAGCTGTAAAAAAAAAGGTACTGCATGGGCAGCAGCTGCTTCACTTCCTTTCTTTCATTCACAGTTAATGGGGAAAAGATGTATCAAGTTCTTCCAAAATAAATAGTAAGTTCAAGCGTAAAAATTTTAAAGATAGGTTTACTTTATCTCCATATTAAATGAGAGCACTTCATGGGTAGTTTGCTCTCATCCTGCTGGGAAAAGGTGGAGCAATGTAAGTGGAGAGTGCAGAGATTGTCTAGGAAGCACAGTGTTGGGTCTTTTTTACAAGGAAGGTTGCATTTGGTATGTCAGATCTGCCATCTTCTGTGTTGAACTTGTTGGATACTTACAGCTATGGCTGCAGTGGCTTTTTCTTGGGCCTCGTTCTTGGACTGAGGAGTCAGCAGAGCATTCAAAGGAGCTGTTTTTCAGAGGGAAAAGGCACCACCTGTGTTCTGTGAGATTGAGTGGAGGAGGGTATTTCACCCCTAGGTTTTGGACAGAGTTGCTCAGTTTATGCCTCCACAGTATTTGTGTGAGCATGTTTCTTGTGCCTGTTTTGATGTTTCTGGTAAACTGAAACACTCAAAGCTCATACTAGGATTAGTATTTTAAGATGCTGTGTTAAGGTTTTGCAAAATTAAGTGATTGGGTCTTTGAATCTCTTCTGAAGCTTTGGCTGAAAAGAGGGCTTCTCTTGACTGAATATGCTTAATTTTTTTTCATTGTGAATTAAATCCTGATGTTTCCCAAGCATGCTCTTAGGGTTTGGCTGTGCAGCTCCTTGTGAAATCATGCATTGCATTTAGATGCAAGAAATGTGAAGGTTTTGAGCTGCTGGGCACCTGGTGAGGCATCTCTTGTTAAGAGATATATGATGGAGATAAAAACCTTTTCTCAGGCTATTCCATCACTTTTGGGCAAGCAGCTGCTCTTTTCAGTATGGGAACAAAGTCAATGGGCACAGGAGAGGAAAGATTTCTTGCTGCTGTGGTCTTCATTACTTGGAAGTACAGATGTCATCTGCTCAGATGTCGCCTGCTTTCTCCAGCAAAGGGCAGGCCAGTGGTCTCAGAGAAAGTTTAGGAGGAGAGATGTGCATGTTAGGACTGCAAACACTCTCTGAACATCTATTTCTCTCTCTTCAGGTGGGCTAAATGCAAGCTGGCCACCCAGACACACTCACTGGAATACATTGGTTTTAAGATGTGTAATTCTTAATGGTTTTACAGTGTTTTCCACTTAAGAAAATAAAAGCTGTGATTTCATTTGTTCCTGCTATGTCTCGTTGTATTCAAATCTTTGTCCTTTTGAAGTACTGGAACTCCCCTTGACTTTAGCAAGATCAGGGTCTGTGCTGCTTTTTGTTAGGTCCAGTAAAATTTCAGTTGGATTTTTTTTGATTAAAAGCTTCATTGAATGGTCTGGTGTGGACAGACAGCATTTTTCCAAAATGACTCACAGAGGAGAAGCAAAGAAAATGAAGTGTGAGGGTTGTTTAAAAGCATTCTTCCTTGTTTTATTGCAGATACGTATTTGGGCCCGGAAGGAGGCAGTTAAAAATGGGTATGTTGACTATGCTGTAAATATCACAGGCCCAATATTTTCATTTCTGGAAGACATACTTAATGTCAGCTACCCTCTGCCAAAGACAGGTGAGATGACTTATTTTCTGGAATGGATGAGAAATGGCTGCTGATGTGTAATGTTCACAGAAGCTGTGGGTTTTTCCTAGGGTTCTCCTTTTACAGCTTACCACATTCATGGAATAAACCCCCTAAACTTCAAATCATTGAATTCTCATTTCTATCTTATGGCTTTTACTAACCTGTAACTCAACACTCTTACATTTGCATTCCACCCATTTTTGAGGCCTATTCTCCTAATAAAAGGGGCAAGTTGGACAACAAAGTGGATAGAAAGGTGTAGTTCAGTCACATGGGCTGTCTTTGGGATCACAACATGTTGTAGTTCCTATGTCCTTGAAGTAAATCCATGCTGCCTGTATGTAGCCTGTGTCCCCACAAAGCATTCCTTACTTTCTTCAGTATATTCCTGTCTTGCCTTGGGCATATGTTCCTGCACATTCCTCCCCAGAAAAACAGGGAGGATTGCCTACAGGAAAACATTGCTTCTACTTCAAATGGACATTGGGTAAGTTGATTCAGTCAAAAAAAACCGATGGCACCATGTTGTTTCACTCTACAGTTTGTTTGCTACATGTACTTGTATTCCCAAGGGTTTCAGCATTAATATTATGGGAAATGGGTAGAATATTGAGAAGACAGTAAACAGTTCTTATCGAAAATTAATTCTGGATCTGCCAATGATTTTACAGGATAGCAGGACTGGGGGAAAGGAATTTCCCCTTTTCTTGACTGGATAGTTTGTTGATTTGTCAAATCTGTATTTTGGCACTTGAAAGAAATAAATTTTAATATGTGTAAAATTATTGTATATTTCTATTAACTTGTAGAATTACTCACTACACTTCTTTTGGAAAATGCAATATATGCAGTCTACACTCTTCAAATTTTCTAGTCTTAGTAATCTTACAAGCTAGGCAAGGGCTGTAGATTATTCTGTTTCATGCATGTATTGCTGTGTTTAGTAGCAATGTCAATACATTAATTCATTAGCATAAAATTATTACACAACAGTAGGGAACAGTAGAGGAACAGTGTTGTAGACTTCCTGCTGGGCAGAATTTCAGTTTCAGAGAGGGCTGTAATACCATTATAATCCCCACTGTAATGCCATGCAATACCCACTGGACTTCCCAGTGTCTTTCTTTAAAGTTTCACTTAAAAAATGGTAAAATTAGACCAATCAGAGTGCCTCCATGTAAATGCAAGAGATTTCTCTTGCAAACTTCAATGTGAAATTAAGAAAAAGCACATTTAAAGCCAGGGTCTTTAACCCAGGGTTTGTCTACATCTGATTTTGATGCTGTTGTAGGTGAGGTCGCCTGCCCCAAGGGTGGATAAAGGCTGCTTCATCAAATGTGAAATACCTTTGCTGTAAGATGGAGGCAATAATCCCAGCTGAGATGCAGACTACCTATAAAGGCATTCAGCACCATGCTTGCATTAATTGCCTTGCTTTTGGTCTGCAGCTTTCTTGTGGTCAGCTGCTTCTAAATGTTCTGTACACCTTTTCCAAATTTTGATTTTCCCTGCTGAGTTTAAACAGTATATCTTTCCTTGAGACCCTGATGTTTTCTCTGGCTCTCACATTTGAACTGGAAAACTAATGCCTGTGCATAAGGCAGAAGAGGCAGTACAGAGGTGACAGTCTTACTGTGTAAATAAAGAGATGATGTTTCTAAGGCACCTTTCAAGCAAGAGTGGAAAAGATGCCTCTTCTCACACAGCTGAAAGAGCAAGACTTCTTTTTTATCAGTTGCTAGGCTGAAAAAAGGTAATTATTATCCTACCCAAACACAAGAGAAACTCACAGAGAAAGATTTCTGACAGCCAGCAGTGAACATATATTCTCTTCTAACCTCCATTTTAATTCAGAACATTTGTAGGTCGAAAATACAGTCTAGATCTGGGCTTTGTGGAAATTAATTATGTGGTTTCCTGAAAGAATGGCATCGTAGGTGAAAAGCATGACAAGAAGAAATTTCAGCGATCATTTGCAAGTTTTGCTGTAATGCCACAAAGAAGCACTACCATGTAGTATCCTTCAGTGGGGTGCTGAGCCAATGTGAGCATTAAAATTGTGAGCATTTTATTTATGAAAATGTTTAAGATAACTTTTTTTTGTGTGTGTGTCTGTTTGAATCAATTTAGATCTGGTCGCACTGCCTGATTTTGGAGCAGGTGGTATGGAAAACTGGGGGCTAATGATTTTTCAAGAAGCATCATTGATGAACCTCCCAAGTGATGAATTCACAAGCAGGAAGGCAATGATTGCCTTAATTGTGTCGCATGAACTAGGACACCAGGCATGTGGTAAAAAATTCTGTACATGTATTTGCCTGTGACATTGTTTCCTTGTGGTTGCTGATGATGCAGTTACTGATTAATAGAAGCAAAATAATCACTTAACAGTAGAGGGTGTGTGTAAGCACTAGAGAACTGAAAGCCTATTTGATCATATGTTCTGCTGATAAAGCAATGTTAAAAGTAGGTTCTCTCATCTTTCAGACTGCATGCTGATGGTACAGGACTCATTGATGTGAAACTGTTAATGGGACCCTTGGTTTTTTCTTACACAAGTGCTTAAGTGCCATGAGAGAAGATACTCTGGGGATGTAGGGATGACACTACTGTCCACACAATAGACTTAGTACTTTGTTAGGACACTCATACTGAGTTCATCAGTATCCTTTTGTAGGGGCAGTGCACATATATACTGCAAAGGGTATTTGTTTTTCTCTAAGACACCGCCCATAGTACAACAGAACAAAATTAACATGAAAATACTTGGTGCTTGATCTTTGCCCAGCTTTCATAGAGATTTCCTAATTCTTTCTTACTTTATTTGGAATGATAATACAGTTGCACTTCCTTATTGACAGTGTTTAATTTCCTGTGATTTGCTTGAGCAACAACTATTTGCACTTAGTCAGTAAAATTAGCAAAAATAACTTAACTTGGCTAGTGCACATTTACGCCTTTCTGACAATGTCTGTAACTTTGCAGATCTTCAGATGAGCAGAGTGTTTTTACTGCAAGCCAATTAAATAAATGTCAGTGGTTAACTACAATCTATTTTACAATAAACTTGTAGTTCTGGTTTTTAAGAATTAGCAAATAAAATATAAATCCAGAAATGATCAGTTTTTTGTTAAATATTAAATGCCAGATGTGAGAACACAGCAGCTGTTTTGGAAGATTTGTACTTGCCATGAGAGGGATTTGCTGGTTTTGGAAATGGTTATTTGTGTGACATTCCTTTCACAATTTCTCTTCGTTCAGAGCATGGAAATATGATTTTGTAATTGCTTGATTATGTCCTACTTTTACTCATAGCCTGGTATGATATTTTAGAAATTTAATTTATATTGAGAAGTCTTTAAAATTAAATTTTCTATAAGAATGACATAATGCACTGAGGTTGACCCTTATGGTATGAAATTGTAGGTGAAGGAATTTAAAAATTACTGCCCTGAACTTCTGACTTTTTCTAAAATACGCCTTTTTCTACTGAATTTTCACTACTTGAAAGAACATTCAGCATTTTATTCAATTTACACACAGACATTAAATAAAGTTACTTCAGCCTGTTTATGTGTGTTTAACCTGCAAAAGCTGTTTAACCTGCAAAAAATGTGAAAACAGCACTCTGAGAAGATTTTGAGATATTTTTTCTTTCAATTTAAGTGGTTTGGAAATCTCGTTACAATGAACTGGTGGAATGATCTGTGGCTTAACGAGGGCCTGGCATCTTACTTTGAGTACCTGGGAGCCACCTTTGTTGAGCCCAAGCTTTCACTGGTAAGTGGCAACGCTCACTAGCCAAGTTCCATCGTGTACAAAGGAAAGGCAGGAGGTGGGAGTTAATTAAACAGTGCTATTATAAACTTCGCTCCTGGGGAAAGACCAGTTGGTCTTGATTCTTTCCCTGTAGGTCTCCATCTGTGGGGGCACTGGGATCATATCCAGCCCTCTATGGCCGGTGCAGAGAACAGGTGGACAGCTGGGATTCTGCAGTGGCAATGAGTGGATGTTTGGCCCTAGATCTGTCATGTAGCAAACCCAGATTTCTCTGCTGGGTCCTGCTGTAGCTGATGGTTTTCCTCCTCACCTGCCAGGCTCTTTTCTAATTATCCCAGTCCTCCACTATCTTTATGAGGCAGAGATTAGGCTGGGTCATTTTGAAGCTGCTTACCCCACTGGGTCCCTGGATATCTGGTTGTAGATAAGACAAATTCAATGCACATAGCTAATCCAACAGCAGGGTAGAATTCCTTCCATTTCTGCCCAAATGCGAATAAGCATAAATCCCATAGCATATTAGAAGACTCTATCCACTGTTAAACTGAGAGACAGATGCGTAGGGTCTGCTAATTGCAGCCATGAGATGCATGAGGTGCACTTGCCCCTGCAATCTTAAATGTCTGTATGTGGTGCCATCAGCTTCTGAAGGAAGGAAGGGCCTTAAGTCTGGGCAGTTGCTCCAGGGTGCTTTTTATGCAGCTAAATTGAAACACCATTTGTCAATTTCCTTTTTGCGTTCACCAAAGCTCTAATTACATTTGATTGGAAACTAATAAAGATATGCCAAACAATTTCTGTCAGGAGGATTTCTAGGTCATGGCATATGCCTACCTTCTTCTTTGAACTTCAAGAGCAGCTGACTTTATTCTCTGCAAAACAGTGTTTTAATACCAGTGAAATGTGTTAAGGTCTCAGAATTTTAAATTGGAAATAAATACTTCTTTTTAATTGAAACATTTAATTTAGAAGCTTGTCTTTCTGAAAATCAGCAGTTGTCATTTGTGTCCATAAAGTAAATTTTAATACTGGGCAATAATTCTGTTTGATACATTGCAGTTAGGTAATGTGCCCTGGGAATGCAGAATTAATCACACAGGTGTAAGAATATAGATCTTGCAGTTTTGTGGGTCATAAATGTTCACAGAGTCAGAGAATGGCTGAGGTTAGAAGGCCCATGTGCAGGTCATCTTGTCCAGCCTCCCTGCACAAGCAGGGCCACAAAAGATCCAATTGCCCAAGACTGTGCCCAGACAGCTTTTGCATGTCTCCAGGGATGGAGGTTCCACAACCTCTCGGGGCAACCTGTGCAAATGCTCCATCACCTCCACAGTGAAAAAGCTGTTCCTGGTGCTCAGAGCGAACCTCCTGTGTTTCAGTGTGTGCCCTTTGTCTCTGGTCCTGTCACTGGGCACCCCTGGAAAAGCCTCGCTCTGTGCCCTGCTCAGCTTCCCTTCAGGTACATACACTGGAGAGATCCCTCTGAGCCCTCTCTTCCCCAGGTGAGCAGTTCCAGCTCTCTTAGCCTGTTCTTACAGGAGGGATGCTTCAGTCCCTTCCCTGAGCTGTTGACCATGGTAGGTGACAATTACTCAGGAGATATTTTCTGAGGAGCCACTTTCCTTCCCTATTTCTCACGGGGTGACAGCAGCAATGCCACACAGCTAAACTCTGGTGCCTTCAGTAGCTTAGGTTTTAGGGTATTGATCAGGGTTGCAGCAGAAGAAATAGGGAAATTAGGAGGAAAGTGCTGCCGTATTCATAGCAGAAATAAATGAAATACAGGCTTTCGGTTTTCAGTATTTGTTCATTTGCTGTTTAATATACTTGGCCTATTTCTGCCTGAGGATTACACTGTAACTGACTGTCAGGCCCAAGCCCACATTACTTTAAAGATGTAATATTTTCACTGGTCACTGATACTGCATGTAGGAAATGTCAGGTATATGGTCCCTTGTTCTTCAGTAGAAAGCTAGGGAGTTGGGGAGCCTGCTTATAGACAAATTATTCACAATAGCGCTAATTCCATACTCCTCATTCTCTCCAGAAAATTAGTATCTTCTGTTCATCTCACATGACAAGATTTGTCTTCTTCTTGCAGGATAAAATCTTTTATGCTCATGTTGTACAACCTGTCTTAAGGGAAGACAGTGAAATAGCTCGATCACTGTCAGAGAGTGAAGACAAGATCAAAGGATCATTTTCTTTAATGTCTCTTTTTGACAACATCACATACAGCAAGGTAAAAAAATAGAAAATTTTTCCCATTTCTCACAGATTCTAAGCTAATGGTATAAGGTAGGTTTGGAAAGAAGTGTTGAACAAAACTACTTTGTCATTCAAAACTTGTTTCTTCCACACACACAAATTTATTGGGTGTTGCAAATCTACTTGGCTATGAAGGAAGAGGTGAAAACATTTTTAATCTCTGTGAAATATGAAGTGTGGGTGTAGACCAACAAGCATCTCTGGAATATTTGAAAAAATATTGCACCAGTAATTGCAATAATAGTTCATTTTTTCTCACACTTTTTTTTTTGTACTCTAGGGGGCTTCTATAACCTGGATGCTTTCTGGTTTCCTGACTGAAAAGTTGTTCATCAGAGCACTTACTGTAAGTTTGAAAAAACAACCCCCTTTGTCTTGATTTATAAGTTTAAAAATTCCAGTTGTACAAATTGCTTGACTTGCTAATGGTTTTCACTGAACTCCATGGATTCTGATGCTTCTCTTTGTTTCCTCCCAGTCCTATCTGAAAGAATTTTCCTTCTCAAATGCTAATCAAGATGATCTATGGACCCACATACAGATGGTACTCATTTTATATCTCTAGTATTCTTTTCCTGCTGTTTGGCCCAGTCCAAATTTAAGGCATAAACTGTTTGCAGAAGACTGCATTGGAATGGGGCTGTCTGTAGTGCAGTCTTTCTCCTGCATAAAATTTGCTTTGCCAGTTCCTCAGCTAATGTCTTCTCAAGTGTTTATTTGGCTGTTCTGCTGCACCTGAGATCAGTGGGACTGAGTACAACGAGTAGAGAGATAAGATAGGAAATCAGGACCAGGCAAAGTTTTGGGTTCCATGGTAATTACATAAACCTACATGAAATTGCTCCGGAGCTTAGGTTTTGCTAGATCAGAGTGTGTGATGCCTTAAGCTTGATGATCAAAGATGCTGGTATGTCACAGATCCAGCAGAGTCTCTACTCAGGGCAGTAGCTCAGCATTTCACCCTTCAATGGTTTTGGCAGAGAACTGACTAAGAGAACATATGCTAATATTAGGTCATTTTTTAAAAATCCACCTTTCTGGTCCTCTAAAGAAGGCTTCTTGTGTTTCAGATTCTGTTTTTAGAATGGGAGTGCTAGAATTTCAGATACGCAATTCAGATACGTTTGAAGCCAGGGAAGACTGTGCCAATTCACACTAGTTTGGACTCCAGCTTAATGTCTTTCCCAATTTGTCTTTACTAATTCAGTTTGTTTATTATGACACTTAAAAATATTTGTGTTGCATCAGTTCTATTTGAATGAAATCAACTAGTCAGGTCTGTCATAGCCATAGAGATGTGTAGTGTAAGTATATTAACACTAAAAAGGGAAAGGTTAGCAGCAGGTTGTAGAATGAAAAATGTCATCTCAGTATTTTGTAATTCCTGAAAATGGCTTATGCCAGTAGTACGTCTTTATTAGGATGTCAGAAAGGTTCCTTGGAATTTGTTACATTGATTTTTTGCATGAGCCAAAGACCAGCAAGCTGCTTAGCATTATTTTCACTACTAGGTTAGGAGTACTCCCAGAGATTCACTGAAGCAATATCAGTAAGTACCTGTTCATCATAAGCATTTCTAATTTCTCTTTCCCTTTCAGGTCGTAGATGCACAGGATGAAGTTCAGCTGCCAGCACCTGTAAAGCAAATAATGGATTCCTGGACATGCCAAAATGGGTTTCCGGTTTTAACGTTAAATCTAACTTCTGGAACAATCAGACAGGAACAATTTTTTAATAAAAACAATAGAAAGAGTACTGATTCTTACAAGTATGTTTAGCTTGTGTTTTTATTGTATATTTATACCCTGTTTTTTACAGAAAATGCTTCAGTTAAGACAATATGTTTTGATCATCTGATTTTTTAACTTGTGTTTTTTTTCTTGTGATGAACAGTCAAGTAAAATCTGTTTGAGATTTTGCTGGAGTTTGCAATAGTTCTGCAGATTCTGCTTGTTTTTTCGAAAAGTTGCTTTCCTCTGGAATAAGTGACTTTTCCAAATCAGACGTATGCGATGAGTGTGTTGCAGGCACGATTTTTGCCTGGCATTTTCTTCTTTCCTCATCCCTTAGGTCTACGGCCTGGGGACCTGGATGAGCCATGCTTAGCTTCTTTCCAGTGCACACATTCCCAGTCTCTTCTGCCTGATGAGGATAGAAGGGTTGCATTTAAATACTTAAATAAATGACCCCTTTCTCAGAAAGTGCTGATACCCGAACAACAGTTTTAAGTTCTTGTCAATGAGCATTGCTAAGTGTCTGGGGCTTTTGAAAACTTACTAGATGTCTGAAAATGATGATAGAAGTAGGTGCCTTTCGTCACCCACTTTGGAAACTCCTGGCTAGGGTTTGAGCATTTATGAAGAAGCACTTTTTATGAGTTTTGGGGTGCATGGATGGAGCCCATGAGATGAATTGTCATGTGAGGAAAAAGTGTAAAGAGCAAAATCCAAAGCAGTTTTTCCTTGGAAATTATTGCTGGTAATGCAAACAGATAAAAGGAATTTTGACAGGAGCCACAGGGCTTCCTTTGCTCCCGATCTCCAGGAACTGTAAAGCATTAATCCATTCAATATTCTTGGTTAGCTCAGATAAGGAATTCTAAGTCACAAGTGTGAAGTCCTGTACAGTTAGCAAGCACAAATTACTGTGTGAATGTAAGAAAGCCCAGGACCCATATTACAGAATTTTTCAGGCATTTGAAGCTTTCATCTCTTTTACCAGAAAGGAGTTTTACAGTCCCTCAGAAAAGAAATGACAGTTGTTGGAAAGACAGTTGTTTGCTTTCCTGGGACCTTTGTTTGGTAGATGTGCTTCTGAAAAGTAGCTTTAAGGTCTCCAGAAATAGGGTGAAGTGTAATAAGTGAGTAGAGAATAAAATTGCTGCCTGGAGAAGGAAAGATAGAACAGAAAAACAATGGTATTGAAATACCTAGCACTGAACAATATTCTTGATATGAGTGCCTTTTAAAAGCCTTCATAAAGCTCCCTTTTGGAGAAGATAAATGCTGATCCAGCAGAAGTACCATTATCTGATGAGGTTGCGTGCATCAGAGAGGACAGAAGGTAGATGGATATTCTTGTAAGATGGAACTAATCTGCACTGTCGGTTAGCGTCTTCTAAGAGGGGTTTTTAAATATAAGAATTTTAATCATATCCTTTTATTTGTCAAGTAACACCTGGATCATTCCTATTTCTTGGATGAGAAATGGATCATCACAACCCTTAACCTGGCTAGATAAAAGCAGCAGTAAGTAATGTATTTGTTTGCACATTCTAAAAGCTGATGAGAACACTTGAAAGTCTTTTTAAAAAAAGGATATATTTGAATTAAATAGGGAGATAAAACTTTAATACAGAAATGTCTCTGTTTATCCATAGCAATGATTTTGTGCTACAAAATAGCAGTAGATTTTCCATTAGGTCAATATAATATTCTTTTCTCTGTTATATCAAACTTCAGTGCAAGTTTGAGTTTTTAATAAGATGGTACAATACATTTTATGAGTAGAGATTTCCACAGAAATTAGTATTTTATAATTTTTTACACAAATCCAAACTTTTAGGTCCTCGTGCTTCTGTAATATTCTTCCCCCAACAGATCTCATTGATGTTAATGACAGCTTTTGAATATAGACAGGATCTCAGCTGTGAAATATCAGAAAATTGTCAGCTCAAGTAGTAGATAGAAGACTGAAAAAATTAACACTGGCTCTGGGAAGTGACCCAAATATTATTGGACATTAATACCTGTAACAACAGGAAAATTAATGTTTTCAACAGCATTTAATTTGTTTATGCAAATTAAATTTAAAATTATCAACATAATAGGATTTTTAAAATTTTAAATTCTTACAACAGAAAGTGATTTTATAGGTGTCTCCAAATAAAAAATTCAGTTCTTTCTGAACTCAGTGCTTTCCAATAGCTTTTTTCTTTTTTCTTTTTTTGAGAAAGAAGTATAATCATTAGAATGGGGTAATCATTTTGCTTTGGCAAGTCAGGCATGCATCAGGTTTTAGATGAGTCAAAATCAGATGCAGAGACTAATGCAGTGGAATGCTTGAGAGCAAATCTTCAATATGCTGTGTGCATTGCAGCTCTCCACCCTGTGTTGGCAGGGGTTAAAAGTTACTTCCTCTTTTTTTTTAGGCAGTAAGATAGCTTGAGTGATCATTAATTCGACTGTATACAGACAGGCAAACAAGAAAAAATGCATGTATATTCCTCTGACCACGAGATGAATCTTGCAGTACTTGCTCTGTCTAAACACTGGAGGGTTCAGAGCAGAGCTCTGATGGCTGTGGACTACTCACCAGTATGGACTTACTGTCTTAACAGAGTGTGCCTTCTCAAATCAGGATGTGAAAACAGAATACTCTTCTGATGAGGCAGCTTAGAGCCTTCAGGGCTGCACTGGCTCCTTCAAAGCACAGTAGGCTCTCAGGAGCAGTCAACCAGGCAAGAACATATGAGTAGTGAGATGGAATGCAGGAGGAAGCTGTTAGTGAGTGATGTAGCTCAAAAGGACTATGGAACTATCTTCTTTAAAATAAGCATTTTTGATTACTTGTCTCTTGGTTAAACTTAATAGGTTTGGGTTTTTTTCCCCCTTGATCTGCATTTATCTGAATAAATGGAGATGGGTGGTCAGTTCTTCTGTGAGGTGCTGACCACTGTGTTTTGGAGCTGGGAGCAGCAGGTGGGCTGTGGATCTGTGCCCTGCAACAGGCATGGGAGGATATTGCTTCTCATCCTGAGAATTTACTGTTGAGTAAACTTCCTGAATTCTCACAGCTGCCTTTCAGCTAAAGGGCTGGAGCAAAGTGGGTCTTCAGCCTACTCCTTAGAATCCAAAGGTGCTCAGTACCTGAGGAACCATTGGCTTGTTGAAGTCATCTTGCTGGGCAGAGCAGAGATCTCAAGTGCACTGAGCTTTTGGGGGGTTCTTTTTGAGTCCAGCCTCAAACTTGTTTCATACCTCAGAGGAGTAGCAAGTCCATTGTTTGTAAATTCAAAAGAAGCAGTGCATGGAAAACAAAATGATACATTCTAATGTCACTTTGCAGAAATGTTTCCTGAAATGCAAGTATCAGAGTCAGACTATGACTGGATCTTGCTAAATGTAAATTTAAGTGGATACTACAGAGTGAACTATGACCAATTAAACTTGAAGAGATTAGCACACTTGCTTGAAAATGATCCAAAGGTAAGATCATATTTGTTTTCTCAAGCTTATGAGCAGACTCTTTCTATATATTTTTTCATGCAGTTTTTACCTGGAATCACATTGATGAAAATCTGGAATAATGACAAACCCACCACTAGTCAGTGGCTTTTTGTAGTGGAAGATGACAGGCCTGAACAGTTCCAGACAACTTTACATGACATTTCGTCTTCAAATTTGTGCTACTATCCTATGGTTCTTCTACTCCCTTTAAATCTCTCTCAAGGAGCTTTCAGTATGAATGTGGGATTTCAGCCTTAGCTGGTACAAAGTAATTATGAAGAAGGAAAATTGTGAGAAAGTTTATTTCCATGTTTTGTCAAACCATAGTGTTTCTGCCTGTAGAATTAAAAAAAAAAAACACCTGACTTTTTTTTTTGTGGGTTGGTTGGTCAGGGTTTTGTGGATTTGTTTGTTTGGATTTTTGGTTTTGGATTTTTGTGGATAATTTTCCTAGAAGTTCCAATGAATTCTATTTGAGCTCTTTCAGTCCTCTGTAGACAGTGACTTAGAATAGATTGCATCCCACCTTTGACTTGTCATAACCTGAACTGAAGGTGAAAGTGGTACAGAACAAATGTGACTTTATATGGGGTTGCATGATCTCAGTGTTGCCTAATCCTACAGTGAGCCAGAGATGCAGTAGTAGTGTCAGCTCATTCGTTTTGGTAACAAAAGTGAAAAAATTTAACCTTTTGACCTAATAGTAATCAGTGCAATCTTTCTCTAGAGAGTCTGGACACGAGGCTGATCAGAGCACATGAAACCTTCCTACAGCACAGTGGCTTCATTTCTTCTAGGCTTCTTTCTTTCAGGGCAGATCTATATCATCAAGATGTTGGGTGTGTGCTGACTTGGGCCATTTTTTGGCACCATACAGGGTTGCAAAAATGTAACTCTGGGCCAGACAGGAGGGGCAGGAATAGTCTATTAAGTATAGGTTTGGTCACATTCAAACAAGACAGGTTCACAAGTAGCATGGGCTATTAAAGACAACAAAGGAGTTATTTTGGATTGACCATGACAACTGCAGAAGAGCTGTGGATAACACTAACGGTAGGACTGCCATCACAAGCCTAATTTCTTGAGTGAAAACATTCAGCATGGCCAAGGACGCAAGTCTTACCATAAGGCATCCCTTCTGGAAGGGTGAGGAGGACAGACACATCGTTCTGTGCCTACAATTTTGTGTCAACTTCTCACAATCCCCAGTCATGCACAAAATCAGGGTGCATTCTCTGCCTTATTAACCACAATTTTGCAAAGTGCCTTGGGTGGTACTGTGGTCAAACTGTCTGTTCTTTGTGGCAATGCTTCCTGGTGGGAAGTGTTCTTGGTAGCAGTTGTGCAAACCGTCTGTTCCTCATGGTCATGCTGTATTTAATGTTTCTTGGTATCCAGAGGTGGAACGAGAACATGCGGCTTCCACCCAGCCTCGCATTCCTGCCTGGTGGGTGTCGGCCCAAGACACCTGACTTGTGTCTGCTTTCAGCATCTCTGTCCTGCTTTATGCTTCCAGCTGTCACAGGGAATGTTTGCTCAAACAGTAAACTGCAGGGGCGTGGAACAGGGAGGGGACAAAGAGGACAGCAGTCCTGCCACAAGAGCATGAGATACATGCGTGTACACAGAGAAACAGCCATGGTGTGCCTGGGTCATTTATTTCATGGTAGTGATAGACATGCTGCTCTGCACCACTGTATTTAAACCTCAAAAGGGAAAAATGTACCAAAATTGTGTAGCTAGGATATTTGAAGAAATGTGGCATTTCCATGTTTTAATTTCAATTACAGCATGCAAGTAAGAGGGGTCTTTAAATTCTCTGCTTAATGGCCCGTAGTTATATGTTTATATACAACGTAATATAAATTATGTAGCTCTGTGTACAGCACATATCGCTTAAAGCACATAAATAATTTCAGTTTAAAATTCAGGATCCATTTCTCAATGTTTTGTAGGCTGTTTTGATATAGAAGACCTGTTAGGGACGTTCTGAAACATCGTAAAGCTTTTTGTAAACTCTTAATGACATGTTGAAATCAACTAACACAACACCAATGCTTTTTGCAGGCTATCCCCGCTGTCAGCAGGTTCCAGCTGATAGATGATGTTTTTGCATTGACAGAGTAAGTATGTTTCCAATATGTTACAGAAATTGATTAAAAAATATGATTGCACTCAAGATTTCTAGTTCTGCTTCCTTCACTCCTATCCATGTGTGCCTCCGAAGAATAACTGCTTTGACAAAATGGTTGGGAGTTACTTAATCTCTTCTTTTGTCAGTGCTGAGTGATTTACTTCAAAATTTCTTTTGTTCCAAGGAAATGATTTTAAATAGTTGCACTGCCATGAGTTCTTAGGGGATTAACCTGTATTTAACAGAAAAAATACTCCAAATGAAGATTCTGAATCTTCCTTCATTTATTCTGGACTATCTCAACTGTGCTGTACTGCATCACTCAAAACCTTTTAAATTTCTCTTTCTGAGTCATGACTTGGTTGTTCAGGTCTGTGGTGCTAAGGAGGTCAGCAATGTTGTAGGGAGCTGAGAAGCATTAAGTGTGTCTGTGCCTCACATGTGCCAGAGGTGCCAAAAACATCAGACACGGATGATGAGGGTGTCCCTATGACGAGGGACCTCAGGGATGAGGTGACCAAAGCACACAGCCCTGCTTCAGGGCCTGTGGAAGTACCTCTGACAGGATGAAGTAAAAATTCCCATTTCTCCTCCAGTAAGAATGTCCTTTTCCAGAAGAGAGCTCAAAACTAGGAGCTAACAAGAAATGTAACTGTGAAGTACAGAACTGCGCTGCTATATAAGTACACAAAAAATATTTTTTTCTGTAGGGGGGGGGACTTGAATTGGATTTTTTTTGGTGAAAAAATGAATTCCATGCTTATTACACACTGAGGGACAGAAATGTCATGCTGAAGAAGTTAATTCCACAAATAGTGTGCCTGTGAATTAAATTGCTTTGACTTTTGCAATATTCCACAAAAGAATATGTAATGAAAACAAGTTGTTTCACAATAAAAATAAAGTTGTATTATAACTAAAACAGTACTTTTCTTCTTAATTCTGATCCAGTGGGACAGACACCTGCTGTCAACGTGTTTGTACCATATCCTGCAGACACAGAGTGTGCATGCTGCCATGCTTACTGCCATGATTGGCCTATTCCTTTGACAGCAGCGCAGTGCTCCTTCATAGATGTTTTTAGAGTTCAACTCCTAAAATCACCATTCATTTATATTTCTTTTATTTTTTCCAGTGCCTTTTCTAGGTTACTTTTCACACAGTATACAGATGTTTTATTGTCTGCTCCATAAATAAACATATACGTGTGGTAGGTGGTTAATGTGAATAAGCGTGCTAAAAAGTGTGGGGCTTTTTGTTTTGTTTTGGGGTTTTTTTACATAGCTTTGGATATGTTCCAATTGAAACAGCACTTGAGCTAACGAAATACCTTGCCAGAGAGGATGAACTCTTCATATGGAATGTGGTATTGTTAAACCTTATACCTGAGAATTTGGAAAGTACGCTGAAGAACCATGAAGTATATCCACTTTTAAAGGTATGACCATTTTGTTAGTTACCAAAGATATTAGACCATACAAATACATTAGTCTAAAATTATTGATTTTTAAATTCTGAAGCATGTAGTGGTGGCTATGATGAGTCAGAGAGCTTGTGATTCCTTTTCCATGACTTTAGCAACTTTTGGGGTTTTATTAAAAAGGAGGAGGTACTTAATTATACGTATTAGTCAATGATAAGTCCCATTGAGTCTTATCTGATCCCTACTGAAAAGCAGAAATGCATTCACATTCCTTACATTAAGCTTCATCCTTGGTTTTTTGAAACAGTGAATTTGGAAAACAGAACTGTCTGTCAGTAGTAAGTGAAAGGACCAACACTGCTATGTATAAAAGGCATATAGTATATTTGTGCTCTGTGCTTTGTACTGCTTTCCATTCACCTTCATGGAGTGAAAGAAGGAATAGTGTTTAGATACTAAATGAAATTATTCTCTCCCATATTTGACTTACCTGAGATATTACTGTCACATTTATTTCCTTGACTACTGTTTGAAGATTCCACTTATGTTTAAAGTACAGCCCCACAGTATTAGTTGTCTTAAGTTCTAAAACGTAAAGGTATGTTAAAATAAGTGAGAAGAACAAAGTATTTTCTATTGAGAAGGGCTTTTGCCTGTTTCCCTGAGAATTTGTTGTCTTTCATTTTAAGTTCAAAGGTCCTAGTGATGTGAAATCATCTGGCAGTGTGCCAGTTTGAAGTACAGATATATTGTATTTTAGACCCAGTTTATATTTAATTTAATGCTCTGTGTTTTCAAGACATCAATAGCCATAAATTTTTAGGATAAATTGAGTAAATAAGGAAAATAAAAACTTGTATCTAAATGAAAGTAATTTTTCTTTCCCTTCTTTTAAAAGAAATACCTTTTAAAGAGAATGTTGCCAATATACCATTATTATGCAGGTTTTATTCGTCAAAATGCTGATGCTTTGGAAGATGACTATTTTGCTCAGTAAGTATCCTGCTTTTCTTAAGAGATTTTTCTGGTGTGATTGGATCTGATACATTGTAGTTTGCTCAAGTAAATTTAAATACAAGATACAGGAATAATTCTATAACTAATGGGAATGTAACTGAGTTGTAATTTTACTGTTCTGTAAGTGTGACACCTTTGACAGGAACATAAAGGGTGATAGTTTAAGGATCATTAATTTTAAGGATCATTTAATTTTAGTGGCAGTTCTCATTTGTCAGAGAACAGGCTGCTTCTAGTTGAAGAAAAACGGACAGCAATGAACTTAAGATCTGATTTTTGGGTCAATTACTAGCTCTTCAAAATACCTCATTTTGCAAGGCCACTGCAGCCACAGGCCTAAACTTCAGAGTGATTTGGACTAGATGCAACCAGTGCCTTAAAACTTCCAAGGGGGATATAAACCACACAAAAAACTTACAAAAAATATAATACATAGGTTGCCTCACTATATGTCCACTAATACTAATTCTGGGGACCATTATTGTTTGTTTAATTATTTTATTAAAACTCAATTGTTCCTAGTAGAGGTTCTTGTGGGTTAATGGCATCATGTTTTGAAACTGTGGTGGTCACGCACAGTGCAAGTACGCCAAATGTGGTATGCATATCTTTTATTCTTACTGTTTTAACTTCCCTTCAAGAGTGTATTTGGAAAAACTCTTGGCAACAGCGTGCTGGCTGGGCCTCCAAGACTGTTTGGACCTGTCATCTGAACTGTATGCTAAGTGGAGGGACAACCCTGAGTACAAGTAAGAATGGTGATCTGCTCTTAGAGGTGTGCCTGTCTAAGGGAGGTGGAAAGTTAAAAGGCTGTGACAAGGGAGAGGCAGAATGAAAAATGCCTCTGTACACTGCTCTTATTTATTGACAGAATGGCAGAATTTAAGACAATTATGTCTACCCAACCTCCTCCTCTTCCCCAAATCCCAGGTTTATGATGATTTCATAATTGCTGCTTTTTACATAGACCTAACAGGCTGGAGGATGCAGGTTTTGCCACGGAGACCAAAAGCTGGTTAGCCATGTAACAGGTGAACCTCCTAGGAGTGCTAATATCCCAAGTGGCCCAGTCCCTTTGCAGTAGTACAGCCTTGGGGTTGTCACGTACACCAACTCAGCTTTTAAGCTTCTCTTAACAATGTTGAGTGAAGTGATGTTTGCATGATACAGCCATCTGCCCATGGTGAGCCATCAAAGTGCCTTGCATGTTCTGTGTTCACATCAAGAGGTGTTGGGAATAGCTGCCAGTCCTTATGCTGGTACTGGAGCCTAGTGGTCAGGGGTCTGGTCTGTGACAATGGACTTTCAGGAAGAGGCTTTCTGTATTCAACCATTGTATCATTGAAAAAAATTTACAATGTATTGAAATTCTTATTCTCTTTTCCTCCCTCTTTCTTTTGATGTTTTTCTATGCAATAGTCAAATAGTGTTGGCACTGGTGAGTGAGTATTTAAAGTTTCTTTTTATTTGTGGTAGTTGTGATAAACTTTTCAGCTTTATTTGATATATGTTGATACATGTAGTTGGCTAAGTAAACTGAACTTGTACCATTATATTTGAGTTTTCTAAAATAGTTTCATAGTGATCATCCTTATAAAAGCCAAACTGAGTTTTGCAGTTAGACTGAAAAGTTTAAATAGCCTACATAAATTTTGTTCCATTCTAAAGACAATATTATTGCAATTCCACACTAAAAGCAACAGTGCTATGCTGAATTGTCAATCTGCTTTCAAAATAGTTATCTTTCCCTACTAATAATATTTGAGGTGATGGAATACTACATATCTTGTTTGACCTGAATAGCTGAAAATTCTGTGAAATACATTAGCTGATTGGGTTTTGAATTTGATTAAGAATATTAATTTTGCTGTCCTTCTTGGCACTGAGAAAAGTTCAAATGCATCTTACTGGGCTTTATGTGTGGAAAAAATGAAACTCTGAATTTGGTTAAGTTAAACATGATCATTAAAAAATGAACCCAGAAGGATTCTCACATCTGTGGAACCAAATAATGCATTTCTGTTTCAGACTGGGTGATCAACTTTCAGCTGAACATTTCCAAATTGTTCTGGGCAGAACATAACTAGACTTAGTACAGTGCATTTTTATCTGTTTCATGGAAATAACTAGAGCAGTAAACCCCAGCCAGTTTCTCAGTTTTACTCTTTTTTCATTATAGGAGTGTAGTGAAGCTTGATAAATTAACGTATTCTCTTAGATGCTGTTACTGGCTTGTCTTTTGAAAGAAGGAAACTAGCCTTGGGGGAGGGACAGTATTTCAGTCCATTTTACCTTTTTACCAAAGGTTCACATATACTGCTGCTACTCGCATAAGTTAAGAAATTGCCATGTTATTTCTGGATTGATTCCAAAACAGCAATGTAAAATAACCTGCCCTGCTTTCCAGCAGCTTTTTGCATCTTACCCAACATCCAGAAATGAGGGATCCTGGCAGGCCAGTAATGTCAAATCACACAGCTAGGAAAGACAAGTTTATTCAGTAATGTCAAATCACACAGCTTACTCCAGATGAATAAATCACACCCCTCACTTAACATAACCTCAGGCTCCAAAGTCCCTTTTTGGACCATACTGGACACCCTCTGGGAACTACACAACATAAACCACTTCAGGGCCCCCACAGATGCCACCAGCCAGCAAACCCCATAGTAGGCTGCCTGTCCAGCCAGCTTCAAATGTTGTACGACAGAGTTGCAGCCAACTGATACACAGAACTTGTCTACTCACATACAACTTTACACTTATTAATGAACACTTTCTTGCAACTACTGGAGCAGCTTCAGTAGCAAAATAAATAGCTGTACTTTGGCCACAATAGCTTTACCCTGTTGTCACCTTACTATGACCTCTTACTGCAACATTGTGAAAAGATTATGAAACAAATTACTAAACCCTGTAACTCAGATCTGTTAGAGAAGGATTCCTCACAGGGCAATATTTTAGACTGACAAAACTACTCTACATGTCATTCTTGGTGGCAAATCACTTATGTCCCGGTAAATTAATCCAAACTATTTTTAAAGTAAATATAGAATATGCCTATGCTCTCTGTTAGTATGAAAATGAAATCCCCACATCTGCAACAGAACTACCAAAATCCCTCCATCTTGCCTTTTCACTAACAAGAGATGTCTGTCATGTAAAACACCCAAGTCTCTTGTTCTTTCCTACTAGTCTTTTGTATCCAAAACTTAAAACTTCTTTTTCTCTACCTTGTACTCTAAAGACTGATGTCATATATCCTTCCTTCTGACTCACTAACTCTGTTGGTATCATCCTCATTTTCTCTAGGACAATCTGCTGAAACTCAGGAATTTTTCTCAAATTATTTAAATTTGAATTTGCTGTTTTCAGTTTTGGGCCTGAAGAATGGCTTTTCTGACCAGAAAGTTATCTGTTTTTCTAAGTGTATCCCCTGATCAAAGGGAGGGCGTTTTTTACACCTTGGTTTACAATCTTGGCTTAATGTAATCATAAGTGGACCAACAGTATGACATAGGGAAGTCAAATGTTTTGCTTATAGCAATTGGACCCATTCTTCTGTAGGGTATTAGTCAAAAATACCATCAGTTGAAACTGTTTTCAGATAGCCTGCATAGTAGAACACTGCTTTCACTGAAAAGTGTTTACAATGTCTTAATGTTAGGGACACATCATTGCTACAGAAAAAATTTCCTGTTCAGCCTTTGCATATGGAGCATTACACTGGTAAAGTTTGCAGTTAGTTTCTGTTATGAAATTCATTGCCCTGTTGAGGACTCTTCCCTGGGGAGGGAGTAATAGGAGGCTGCCTGTTGCATGGAAAAATGTCCCTTCTGTTTCCTTCTGTGCTGCAAATGGCTTTTCCTTCTGGGTGCATTCACTGAAGGAACTTGGAAAAGGCTTGTCTGGGATGATGCATATATGCATTAGTCCACTCTTTAATTGTGTGATCCATTTCCTAGGCTGTGATGAGGAACAGTGGTATTGACACTGTATGTACACAAAATACTCTGGTCCAATTGCTCTAAAAATATTGGGGTTTTTTGTTTCCTTTAAACTGCATGCTTTTAAAACATTTAAATCATAAATAAAGCAAACAGATTTCCTATCCTTATTTACACTGATATTTTATATTTGCATTTTTGTGTATCTTTTAACTGTAAATAAACATTTGGTTTCAGTTACGCATTTACAACAGGGTTTGTCTCTACAACAGTACAGTACCTTTAAATCATATTTTACCTTGCAGAATCCCCTTTCTAATTAGAAGAACAGTCTGCTGCTATGGTGTTGCAGCAGGAAGTGATAAAGAATGGAATTTTGCATGGGAAATGTACAACCATACCAACTCTGTTGAGGAAGATGAAGACATCCTGCTCTATGCCATGAGCTGTGCCAAAGAGTCATGGTTACTTTACAGGTGACCTTGATCAAAGTATATCTTTGTGTATGTAGAAGTAAATACTTTACTGTGCAAAGCTGGTAGAGGTTTGCTTGCCACAGAAACATGTGTCTTGTCAACCACTGGTAAAGTTTTAAAGAGTTTTGTTAGGGAGCAAGTATGAAAAATGGGACAAACAGCAATAAACAATTCTTCTGCAAATACAACATGTGGGCCATCAGGTCTTAAGTCCTGACTCCAAATGGACCAACCAAAAAGTTAAGACATATATCATAGAATCTTGTCCAAAAGTTTCCAGAACATAGTTTGGAACGCTGTGTTTATTTTATTTTACTGTCATTTGTATCTTTGCCACTAAAATGATGTTGAATTCTCTAATCACTCACATTTGTAGTAGCTAAAGCATTTGTTAAAGGGGTGGAATTTTGGCAGTGATGGTCTAAAGAATTATCATCCAAACATTCACATAAACTCCGTGGGTCTAAAGGTGTGGAAGTATTGCTTTAGTCCTTCCAGTGTGGTGGTCATTTGGAAGACAGAAAAATATGACTAAGATAATAAGAGAATAAGATAAGAAATATGAATAAGAGAATAAAATAAGAAATGTTGCAAAGAGACGCCCAACCACCCATACTAATTTCCCCCTTAACCTATCATCCTATGGCCTTTTTCTTGGAACAGACTAGCACCATTCCCTGGTAAATAAGGAAGTTGTTATGAGCTTCTTCCTCCATGTGCTTCAGTAGCTGACAAACCAATCTGTTTTTTGAAATGCCATCCAGGGAGTGGTTTGGGGGTGAAGAATGTTAAGATGTGCTTTCCCTGGCACTCACAATTATGTCCATTATGTTAAACATAGGGCCTGCAAAAGGGGACAAACCCAACTCTACCCATAGAGCAGCTACCTGCAACACCCTATGAGAAAATAATTCCAAAAGGGTTCATTTGGAAGTAGGAGCATGCAAGGTAAAACACTGAGGCAAGACAGAGAATAATTACTTTTCAAGATGTTCAGGCATTCACTGCCACTGACATCATTAGAAGACACTTCTGAAATCCTGCCTTAGTCCTCATAAAAATTTTCTAATTGAGTCTCGTTGTAGGGGACCCTATAAACCGGTTGTTTTTGTGTAAAACTGTCTCACTGGCATACTCTGTAGGCTCCATCTGAGTCACAATGAGGTGAATTGCCTGAAGGTGAAGAGCAGTCTGCCTTTCCAACTGGTAGGAGCAGTTGTCTTTCTGGTGCCAAGATAAGAAACACGTCTATGTCCATTTGATATTCTACACCCTCACTTTACTAAGAAGTGAAGAGTCCGTGTGCAAGAACAAATGTTAAGGACAAAATCCAAGCTGAATACACAGTTCAGGGTGACACCAACGTTGGTATAACCTTCCACATGCTGATATTAGTTGAGATAGGATTTTTTGTGAACTGGATTTCATTTCCAGATTGCAATACTGTATATTTCCATTTTAAAACACAAGTGAAAGGTTCACTTCTTTCCCGCTTTTCTAACAGATACTTGCAATATGGACTCAGTGACACATTATTTTCTTCCAATTGTACTTCAGTCATCATTTCACATGTAGTGACTAAAGATATTGGGCACCATATAGCCTGGGAATTTGTTACGGAAAATTGGCCACTTTTAAGTCAAGGGTAAGCAACAAGTTTTGGTTTCCTTTAATTTCTGTGGCTCTTTGGCTTCTTCCTCTCTCTTTATGTTTGAGCTATGAAATTCAGGTGCAGATTTTCCTTCCAGGGATGGCTATTTGTAACGATTGATTCAATTGAGTATGCAGAGCAGAGTTTTCAGAGGATTCAACTCTGATCAGGGTTTAATGCCAAAGAATAGCTCATCAAACATAGAAGACTTTAAAAATTAGTCTGTTCATGACTGTTTCGGTACTTTTAAGTACTCTTGGGAATCCTGACTCTAGAAGTGGGTTTATCCACTAGGATTTTACAAGAGGGTGTAAATGCTGTAAATTGTGGGTATAAAATGCTGAAGTAAAATCCTCATATCTAAATTATTGCTAACACTAGAAAAGGCAAGTTGTAGCAGATTTGTGTCATATCAACTTGTTCCCTTACAGAGCTTTTCTGTATTCTAAATTTATGAGAAATTTGCTGGAAAATTGTCCCCTTATTTTCAAACGAAAAGAATAGTGCAAGTGTTTTTTTGTACGCTACCCTCAAGACAGCAACAGAACACCAGCTTGTTAGACACATTACTGGTTAGTCTTTTTAGCTCAGTTTGGCTGTATGGCCTCAGAGACATTATCTGTTTCATGCAAAGAATTCACATTACCAAAGTACAAACACCAGATCTTTCTAGGAAATGAAAATGAAGGGTAATTATTGTATTTCATGCAGCTCAAATGTCTAAATTGAATATTGATGGTAGTTCATTAAAAGAGGGAAAAGAGGCCATAGTTACAAACTTCAGTTTGCATACTTGGTATTTGCAGCATAGTAAATAATCACTAAATAGTGTGAGTATTTTCAAATGAGATGAAAATTAGTATATTTGCCAATATGCCATTTGAAGGATCTTTATCTCAATTTTACAGATATGGGCATGAATTATTGCATGATGTACTAAAAGCCATGGGAAGATTTGTCAAAACAGATGTGCAGATCCAAGAGGTAAACCAGAGAAGCATTTAGTCTCAACTTCATGGCTGGTTTGTAAATACAAGTTTTGATTCTTAAAAGGAATCACTGACCATAATGTTGATGTCTTCCAAACCTTCATGTTTCAAGCAGAATCTCCACAAATTCTATCAAAACTGTCTCATTTTCCTCTATGAAATCTGTCTGTAGAGACAACCTCTGCTGTGATAGCTACTGAAAATGTACCAGCATTTGGGCAGCTGGCCTGTTAGGTTGTCACACTGACATCTGTTTAATTCCTCACACTGTTCAATCACTGCTTCCCCCAAATATTTATTTACTATTCTTCACTCCTCTCTTTGTTTTTTGCCTATTAGACTGATGAGAAAGATTTCTTGTTCTGTGATTGTAGAACAGGCAGCACAAGAGGATTCTTCCACCCAACTAGTCCTAGACAGTGTGGTACCACCAGTACCAGTGAAGTTGGCTGCATTTGAAAGGGTTTTTAGAGGAACAGCAAAAGGGCACCTTCGTGATATGTAAGGAGCTTTCCCACGTTAGTGTGAATCAGTAACCTTGCCCCACCCCCTCTTCAGTCTCTGTCATCTGCCCCTTTTCTGTGCAGTTCTGTCTAAAGCATCTGTCAGGCACACAGTTGCTTGCTGCAAGTGAAGTTATGTGTGAACTAAGCCCATGTTTATTTCTTCAGTTGCAGGTTTTTTATAATGCTACTTTGGAAGAGGATGAGAGAGAGGCTATCACTATGCTACTGGAATCTGCAAAACTTGAAAATATTGAAAGGAGAAAACTGCTAATCAAAATTGCCAACTGGCTAGAGAAAAACATAGATGATTGACTTGGAAAACAATTTCCAGCATATTACATGTGATTCACTATCATATTGGTATTCATTATATGCTGTAATTAAACGTAAAGCACATTTTTATGAGTGCTGTGGTTGTCTTTCCACTGTAAAGTCTGGATAAAATGATTCAAAAAAGAAATCAAGGATTTAGTAAAAGAGGGTATAAACATATTTGCATCTTATATCTAAATTAATTTGCCCCTGAATGAGGTCTTAGGGATGCATTGCTAATAATCTAACATATAGATAGAGTCTTGAATACTTTGGGGGTTTTCTTCTGAATATTCAAATGAAAGATGTGCTGCATATTTGTGGCAAAAAAACATAAGGAAGCTGAAAAAGTTTATATTCTGTTTTGTTTCATTTGTACAGTGGTCTATAACCTGTCTGTCTCCACTTCTATGTTCTTAAATTGCAAAGAGGACAATAGTTTAGAACAGTTCTGTGAAACATAAGCTTCAGAATTACTTCAGACTTGTATGGAGGAAAGGACTACAGAATCCTCAAATTGTAATTTTAATTAAGAAATTGATGCCTTGTCATTTAAACTTTGTTTTTTCTCAGCAGATCTGTATTTAAGGTGTCAAACACACACACATTTGTGTTTGATTAGGAGATGCTTCTGAAGAGACCCGGCTAGTCATCTCTATTTAGCATGCTTCAGCCCCCAGAATGGTCTTGGAGTGTGTGAACTGGATTATTTTGGATAAAATTTATCTTGGAGATGACGTGTGTGACATTTGATGGTCATTTTGTCCATGGCACCAGTGTGCAAAGTCTAGCCTAAACTAACTCTTCTGGAACATCACTGTTCTAACTGCACTGAGGTGCTCGCTGATCACACAATCACTGAATACACTGAGTCCGAAGGGACCCATCAGAATCACAGACTCCAACTTCCTTTGCTGTAGATACAAGGTTAGTCACCTTGATTACATAACATTTTGGAGGTGACAGGCAGAATTCAGCCCATTAGAATTAGCAAACCATAATAACTTGTGCTTAAAAAAATCATGGGATCCTCAGTCCATGCAAATAATTTATTTGTAGGGTAACAGTATTGTGACAAAATTACAGTACTGATGATCAGTTAACATGTTATGGATCAGGAAACACTGTTACATGGGAATGCAGGAGACAAAATAAATCAGAATACTGATCTATGAAAAGACAAGAGTAAACTCCACACATGTTAATACAAAGGATTTTTCACTGGTACCCTCTAAATACATTTAGGAAAAATGCTGCCATGATGACTGTACTGAATTTCCTCTGCTTTCTGTGGCTGCAAAGAAAAATTCAAACTATTTTGAGAGTGCTTGAGAAGCCCTTTACTGCATGGAAATTACCCATATGGATGATACAAGTTTGTGCTGGAAACAATTGACCTCTTAGCATTTGATCTAGTTAAGGGTAATACCAAAGAAAAATGCATGTATTCTTGGAAGTCTTCTTCAATTTGACTGAGAGAGCAGGGAAAGTTGTCAAGGCTGTGGTGAACTACAGAGGTTTTATCATAGAATCTTTAGGATGGTTTGTAAGGGACCTTAAAGATGATATAGTTCCAATACCCCTGTCATAGCATGGGACATCTTCCACCAGACTAGGTTCTTCAAAGCACTGTCCAGCCTGGCCTTGAACACCTGCAGGGATGGGAAGTCCACCGCTTTCCTGGGGAACCTGTGCCACTACTGAAGCTGTTTTGCATCAGCAATTTCTGTGATTTCCAGTAGTTAATCACCGGCACTGTAGGTCTCATCATGCGGGTTAAGCAAAGCTCAAGAAACATCCCATAACTTCACCCTATGCCCAGCAGGTTCGAACCATTTCTCTCCAACTATGAGCAACCACACTGCCTTTCTAACCAGTCTTTCATGCTTTTGTCACTTTTTTCTTCATCCTACTGAACAAAACTTTTAATTTGAACCACCAATGTGTAAAAATTACTAGAAGAATTTAAAACAAGAAGATATTTTCAAATAATGGCTGCTGACTTAAGTCTCCCTCCCAGTGACAATCTATATTTCAGAATTTCAGCACAGTTTTCATGGAAGAGGCAGAATGGTGAAGGTGATTGCGAGGCAAGCTGCCTGAGTAGGAGCAGATCTGAAACTCTTCCAGAATCCACACATTTGCACTTGCTGGCATGTATCAGTGGCAGCTCTTGCTGCTGTTGAGTACAAGCTGAGTGCAGAGGTTTGGAGTGACAACTGGGAAATACAGCAGGGAAGAAGAGGTGCATGGGATGAATCCAGGGAAAGTTGGGAAAGCTGCTTTATTGAACAGAAAATTGGGGTGAAAGAAATTTTGTTGGAAATTAATATGAAGACATCAGAAAATGAACTTTGATAGTACTTATGCAGACTGTGTAGGTGTTATGGGGCCTGTAGTTGTGAAGGTGTGCATGTATGGGGCAATTTCCAATAAAAATAGCTGTGTGTCATTGATAGATAGGATGCATTCAGTAGGCCCTGAGTGGGGGAAAAAAGTAGACATGATGTGAAAAGACCAGCTTTTTGTTTTAAGTCCTGCTCTCTGCCTTGAGAGTGAGGAAGTCACAAAGCTACACTTACCCTGCCCATACTGTATGTATGTGTGACAGGGCAGCAGACTCGTGAGCTGGCAAGAATGCACACCAAGCCCAGTGGAGAGGGAGACTTCAGAGTTGCTTAAGCCAAGGTTCAAGAGGACCAGCCAACTTCTCCTCTGCACCTCCTGGCACAGATATCTTGCTTCCCCACTGGTGGCTGTGCCCCCTTTCCCTCCTGGCACCTCAAGAAACCTCCCAGGCAAGTGAGGAGAAGGCAGCTGGTTGTGGGGCCTGGCACAAACCCCATGCCATCTGGCTGCACTGATGGCACATTGATGAGATGGGTGGAGCAGCCTGTGGCTTCTTTCAGGGTTGCTGGAAGTCCCAGAAGAGTGAGTATAGGGTAGTGAAAGGGGATATGGGCTAAAATGTCAAAAAATGAACTGAGTTCATAGGGCCTTGCCATATTCCTGCTGTGCAGTGACTCACAAAAGATAAAGAGAGCTGTCATCTCTGCATCCCCTGGCTCAGAGGTGCAGGGGCTCCTCCAGAGCCAGCTGTGATGTCTGGACCCAGCCTCTTGGCCAAACTAATGGCACTTTGGTTCAGACACCAAAGGAAGCAAAGGTCTAGACCATGACCAGGTTAAAACTTCTCTAGTTCCAACTTGTTCTCTGGTAGCCCATGCAGGAAAAGGTTGGCATGGTGAGCATTGATGCCATAAACTTGGAAACTGGAACTGGAAATATGTGACTAACACAAGAACAGCAGACTCATTTGTTAAGGAATAAAGGGGGCACAAGGAATCTCACCTTCACCTTTTCCATCACTTGTAATTTGACTGTGACCCAACTCCTTTATCCCATAAATAAGACAGCCTGTGTGAGCCTTCTCTCAACTCTCTGCCTGCTCTCTTCTGTTGTTTTTGTTATACACACTAGTAAAGAACTGTTATCCCTATCCTCATATCTTCACCTGAGCGCCCCTTAATCTCAAAATTATAATAATTTGGAGGGACGAGGTTCACAATCTCCATTCCAAGGGAGGCTCCTGCCTTCCCTAGCAGACACCTGTCTTTCAGTCCAAGGCAATTGGGAAGTGAGCAACATCATGCATAACCTTGTATCATAGCGCACGAAGACTGTGAATTGGTAACTTTGAATCATTACTATATCTTCTGCACAGTAAATAACAGAATGAACCTACTGTTAAACAACCATTTGATAAGTTTCACTTTCACAATATCTTACTTCAATAAAACCACTGTTGCTGCTGTGGTTCTTTAAGTTGTGGAAACCTTCCCTGCATCAGAGGGGCTGCAAGCTCTGGTCTTTGGGGGGTCACTATTTGTCCTGCTTTGTGATGGGACGAGACAAGGACCTGAGCAGGCAGAGGGAGAGGCTGACCTTGGCTGGCTGTGGGATACCCACTGTGATGCAGGAAGAATATGAGGTGAAAAAGCACACATGTTGAGAGAAAGACAGGGAGATCACTTACTGCCTATCATCAGGATCATGTTGCAGTTAAGGAATGGCACTCCCCAGTTTAGTGCTCCCACTGAGACTCCAAACCATGTGCTACCTATTCACTCTCTCCTTCCTCCTCCCTCTGCAGCTTGATGGAGAGGAGAGGAGGCACAAGAGGCAAGTATTACAGGTTGAGATATGAACGACTGACTGCAAACAGCAATGAGATATGAAAACAACAGTAACAGGAACAATACTTATGACTGACCTGTCCTTCCATTGGCCCTGTAAGGGACCTCTTCAGAAAAGACCCCCTTCCCTGTGGGAAATAAGAAAAGCCTTATGGAATAAAGACCTTTTTCACCTTTGTTAAATCCTGTTCTGTTCACTTTTGCTCACCAGAATGCATGCTGGGAAGGGCTCAGCTGTGGGTAAAGGTGAAGGGCTTGTCGAGCCTCTAAAGTGAGGAAATTATGCCTTAAGTTTTAGTTTTCCTATTTTTCAGATTCTGTGCTGCTTTACTGTGTAGCTCTGAGCTTCATGTTAAGTGTTGGCATGGATTCTCTTCATACAGTAGGTGGACAGAACAATCCTTTCCGTGGGACCAGGGACAACTGGTATAAGCTCCTAGCCCAAAAAGTATAAACAATGGTTAATCGAAAAGAGACAAACAAGGAGGATGGAAGTTCATAACCTGGGGCTGTATCTGGACAATTAGCTCCATTATGCAGATGGACCAAAACTTATAAATATGCGAGACCTTGTGACTGGTCTTCTACTTTGTGACTATTCTGGGTTCATCTTGGCTGTAACCCTGGCCAGGCTCTTGTACTGCCCAAAGTGTATCCATTGAGGCCTTTTAGTAAATGCCTACTTTATTCTTTAACTCTGTCTAGCCTCTGCTCTAGGTCAGACTTATCATGGCATCAGGATGAGTGTGTTGATAGTGACCTCCTGTGTGAGGCACCGATCAGTTTGGGAGACACGGGGACACCACGTGATCAGAGAGTGTTGTGGTGTGTTTTTATCCCCAAGGGTTTGTTTCTTTTCCCCCCTGCGTTGTTGGTTTAGTCTGAGTCGCACCTCGCACCTAGCTGTCAATCTTACCATAAGACTTTCCCCTTGTTGTAGAACGTTCTCTGCCCCTCCTCCTTCTAAAGGTTGTACCTGCCCCCTGCTCTGGTAATCCCCCAATACCCGAAACCCCATTGGCCTGTTTGAACTCTTCCCCTCCCCTGTGTTAACCCCCTGAGTGTTGCGAACCCTGCCTAATGCTCCTCCCGGTCACTTTTCATATTGGCTAAGAATTTGTACCCTCCCCTGAGACCTTCCCTCTATAAGAATCCCTGCAGAGCTGCGTTCTGCGTCTTGTGGTCCTGGATCCTGGGTAGGACGTGTCCCTTTGGCACCTTTACAAAAGACCTCTCCCTCATTCTTGCCCCTGCCTTCAACGCTGAGCTATTGACGCTGAAGCCCTACAGCTGTATCCTGGACTGTGCTGCTTTCTGGGAACAGCCCACTCCTGGTGCACGGCCGGGAGCTAATGGAGAAACTCCGGCACTGCATCAGGAGAGCTCACTGGGTAGAGCAACGCATGAACGGCGACACCACAGCCGCAGCCAGCAAATGTGGGCCTATTTTGGTTAGGTTTTGGTTAAGTTTCAAGTATAAAAAGGCTTGGTTCTTTACAATAAACGATCTTCTTTGGAGCTAGCAAGGAGGTCCGTATGTCTTTGTTTTCATTGCTGCGGTTCCCCTGTCCCTGGCAATGATGTGGTGGTACAGAATAACACCCATAACATCACTATCCTGGACATGCCTGCCCTGCAATTATTGCAAAAATTAACTGTCTAGCTGGAACCAGGACAGCGCAAAATGGACTTGGGGAAAATAATTTGATTTTTTGCTATTAAAATAGATGCCCAATATTTGTTGTCCATTAAAATAGCCTCTGATAATGAGAAACAAAACAGAAAATTAACCATCCCCCCCACTCTTCCTTTTTCCCAGGCCCATCTTCATTCCAGCTCTTTCATCTCCGCTCCTAGAGTAGCCTAGTGGGAAGGAAGGAAGCGGATTCAGCTCAGTCCCGAACCACTCCTTTCTGACATTCCTTCCTCCTCACTGTTCCTCTGCTTCAGCGCGGGGTCCCTCCGCAGTTCCTGCAGTGATCATCATCCCCCTGCCCGGCCGCGGTGCTCTCCCGGAGCCTCCCCGCCGGCGTCGCTCACCTCGGCGCTGGCACCGCTGCTCCTCCCGTTGAGGTTTCCCCTGGCTCCTCTGCTCGCAGGGCCCTTCCCTCCGCGGGCTGTGCCCGGCAGGCAGCGGCGCTGGGGCCGCTCTCGCAAGGTGCGAGCGATCGGGGCGGCGCGGCGGGAGCGGGGCCGGGCGGGGAGCTCCGGCGGCTGCCCCGCGCCCTGGGGCCCGGGGACGTGGCGCGTGCCCGCCGTGCCCAGGAAGCTCTGGGGACACGGCGGCGATACGATCGCACCTCTGCTCTAGGCTCGGTGCCACGGCTGGGTCGGTTTGCCTGTGGGAGACGGAGCTTTGAGGGGTCGTCCGCAGCTGCAGAGCCGGGCCGATCGGCAAGGAGGATTTGCAACCTTCTCTGGAAAAGGGGGAGCTGGTTTGCTCTCCCCTCGTGCCTCGCACAATTCTTGCCTGTTCTCTTCTGGACATCTTGGCCCGTAGAATCATCTCCCAGATGTTATGAATGAAGTTCTATATGTCTAATTTAATAAACAACAAAATTAGAATTTTAGCAGCAATTTTAATTGAGCGGCAATTTTATATAAAATGAATACAATCAAATATAATCAAGAAGGTACAAAAAGAAATTTGGCAGTGGTTCAGATAAAGTATACGCAAAACAAGTCAGGGTACGGGGGAGGTTTTCTCACCCTGCCTCCCATACAAAAAGCACAGGAGTCCAAACACAACTTATATACTGTATGCTAATACATATTCATCAGTATTTTCCTGTAAATTTCCTCCTATTTTCGATTCTTAAAGTCTACATCACTATACTCCACAGCTCATGCTCCAGTAGTTGCAAAGGGGTCTTTTGGCTTTTTGGCAGTCGCTTCTGACCAAGGCTTCTCATCATTGTCACGGTCCTTTGAACAACCCCACAGGTTACATATGCGCCCCAAGTCTTGTGTTATAGAAGCCAGCATTATATTCCAAAAGTAAGCCTTATTATTTAATAGATACCTGGAATCATTTCAATTTTGTCCATTTCAAGGCCAATTCTCTAATTATCCTGAGGCCTATTCCATTTTGGGATTTTACTTATCTCAAACTACGTCCTGTATCCTATTCTCTCATGAACATCTGAGAACGTCTGTTTCATAACACTAATTACATGTCCTTTTCCTCTATTACTTTTTAACAAATATTTTCTAAAATATCAATGTAGTTGCAATTGTTAGCACGAATCATATTCATCCATCATACGGACATTGATGTACTTCCCCCGTCTGTTCTGCCCCTTCCACCCCACCCCATCCTTCCAGTGACTGTTGCCAATTTGAACATGCAGGAAGAGACAGAAAGACCTGATAAACATTGTTGTTTGGAAAAAATGAGGGTAAAGAGGGGAGTAGGAGGGAAGGGGAAATTTAATTATAAAATGGGAGGAACAGCACTCTGTCAAAATTTTAACAATTAAATAATAGAGATCTGAAGAAATGTTTGCAACAGGACAAGAGCATCACAGATTAATTGATTACACTGAAAAACATGGTTATTTTCTTTTTCAGCTGCCCCATTTGTCTTGCTGTAGGTCCTACTGAGCACATTGCAGGCAGAGTGTGTTGGGGGGATTCGAGGAGCAATCAGCCTGACCCAAAAGCTCAAGAGAAATTTAAGACATCAGCTTCCCTGCTTCTCCCTCTGCCCAGGCAGGGACATTTGTATTGTATCTACCCAGGTGTATTTACAGTCCCGTGCTCATGGCAGAGAAAACTTGTCCCTAGAGGAACCCATAGGAGTTTCACCTCTGAAATCAATCTCTCTAAGTGTCACCTAAGATTTTAATCCTCCTATGTTTACATCCTTATAGCCTGACACACACGCAGTAGTTTTTCTGAGCAGATTGCCAGCTACATGTTACCACATATTCCATAATAAACAAATACAACTCATGCACAAGCAATTCAGAAAAAGTTCAGGTACACAAGTATAATTAGCAAAGTGGAAAGAGATATTAAGCATAAGATGGTTTAATTACAATTTTTATACTGATAGAGTTAAATTCTGTTTTCTTCATCAAGTAGAATATGGAGAAAGAAGAACCTTGGAAAAATTACAAGAATAAAACTGGTTGTAGGTTTTTTGGTTTTTGTTTGTACCCAGGATACTGTGATTTTTTTTCCCCTGGAGTGATTTCTGATTTATTTTTCACAACAAAACCCCCCAAAACCACTCTGTGAAGCAAAATTAATACACATATACATGTGAATACATGTGTTCGTGAATACATGTGTAGCAGCATTTGCATCACCTAGCTAAGGTCTGCTACTTGAATTATGTATCAACTTCTGGGTTTAAAAATGTTTGGAGGGAAAGAAAAATATGGTAAATAAAAAAATCTACTTGCCTTCATCTGGATTATAAACTACCTCAGAGAATGGGTGGATACAGGTGATTAAGATAAAAAGATGTGTTGGGCTATTTGTCTAAGCCACAAAAGGACAATTTGTAAGACTTGACAGTTTCAGATGCTTAGGGTTTAGCTGTGTTGTAGAGAAGAATAATGAAAGCCATTAGTGATTACAGCATGCTGAAAATTGGCATCTGAAGGTATCAGGAGAAGGCTGAGTTGTCTGCAGTAGTGCAACAAATAACTTTGAAAGGCAGCAAGCTGAATCATGAGGTTGCACATCACTTCAGGAACTGGGGAGCATATTTATTTTTGACTTCTGGAAACAGTGAATCAAATCAAGAACATTTTATCTAAAATGGTAAAATATTTCTTTACTGCATCCACATCCTAAAATGCATCACTTTTAAATATTTTTAAAATAAAAAATGCAGTAGTTTATTACAAGCTATTTTTCTTTACTTACCTTAAAAAAAAGCTCTAAGAAATACATTTGCTCTGTTGTTCACAGATGCAAATTAGAAATTAGAACTCTCATCCCAGTTTATCCAATTTCTTTATTCCCACTCTTTGTGCTCAGTACTATGTAAAAGCCATAATTAATGAGACAGAAAGTGTGAGGTCCTTTAAGACAGTTACCTGGCACTGTCTTCAGCCTGCTTCTCTGGGGAGCACTATTTTGATTATTTGTCTTCTGTTTCAGTCTCTCTGGGGCTGATGTCATACTTTCAGTATCAGAAGAATTGTGCAGCAGTAAATGCAGGCTGTGCCATTCCCCTCCTTTCTTTGGTAAGTACACTTTAAGATTACGGGGACCCTCCTTGCTCTCTTGCTGTCTGCTCTGAACTGAACATACACCCTTCAGAACCACAGGTTTTCAGAAGGTAGGTAAGTACCTGGCAGATCTCTTCTGCCAATTGTATGACAACCAGAAATTGCACATGATATTATAATTAACTGTTTAAGTTCAGCTACAGGAGCCCTCACTTCCAGATGCAGCAGAAAATATCTGGGTTTGGGAGGGAGAACTAATGAGGATTTATGGTTACTTTGCTTGGAGAGGGATGTATTTGCTCCTCCAGACCCCTGTTAAAGAATAGACCATTGTACTGTCACCATGTTTGTCAGGGTTCTGGTACACCAGCTGAGTTACAAGAGATGATTTCTGTTTCTTCATCTGGCCTGTGTTTCCTACCTGGCTTTAAGGCTGTCCCCTGAACACATGTGCACATTTACAGCTGTGAGAGAATGTGCAGAATAGATGCCAAGTGGTCTTCCCACAGCTTTACAGTTCAGTCCATAGTTGATCTGAGAAAGATTAATTTATTCCTATTCTTAATTTGACTGGCATCAGATGTCCATAGAATTCCAAGATGTGTACCTGAATGTGCCACAAAATTGACTGCTGGTTCCTGAGCTCACAGACATCTCTGCAGAGTTAGGCTGTGAGAAATGTGGGACTTTGCAATAGGTCTGTCTAATCTGTGTGTGCACAGGGGGATTAAAGGCACAGGGACAGCATCTCGTCTTGCCCTGGTGAAGGTGATGAACATGCTCACATATCTCAGCCAGAACCTCTCTAATGGCACAAACAAATACTACCTGAAAACAATGTGAAATCACTCTGGCAATCCCTGCAGAGACACTAGCTTTAGGCTGCTGAGATCAAACAGCCTGAAGTGTCTGGGATGCTGGTCACCACATTTCACACCAGCTGAAGCACGTAGCTGTGTAATCTGCAGGGAGCATAAACACAAATATTAAATTCTTGAAAAAACAGATATAGGAAAATATTTCTTTTATGAGAATCATAAACAAATGTAATTCCTTCCAAATCCCAACAACTTCTGAAATTGTTCTCTGAGCAGAAACATCTGTGTCATGGATAATACTGTAAATATAACACAACTTCTGATTTTCTTCCTCCCTTACTCTGTTTTTGGCCTGGTCAATTGTTTCAAGGCTCTGTGCTGAAATTGCCGGTTCTTAGCCATACACTGTAGCCACAATGGGATGTTCAGCTGTGGGTGATCATCTCCAGAAAAGTACTTGCTGTATTCAAAAAGCATGGGAGAACACAGGTTTTGGAGGAGGAAGAGTGCAATTGGTGGTTATCCTCAGAGTTGAAATTTTTATGGAAGAGAATGGTGTTCAATGCATTGCCTCCAGATTATCACTACAGTCAAACTAAAAACAGTAGAAGAAAAAAATCTGTTTCAGGACCAAGAATACTTTCCTTTGTATAATTAGGTTCTGCAGACTTCATAGTGGGTGTCTGTGTCTCCCTCATTTCCATCTATACTCAGAACACACTGTGGAGGACAATCAGTCCTGCTCACTTTGTTATACATTTTTTGTTATCTCTCCTGGAGATTTAAATTTAACATTATCTACTTAAAATATTTGTATGTGGAGGCAGAAGTCTGCTACATTCTCTGCATAGGATATTTTTGCTGAGGTGCAAAGGCATTTGAAACACATCTGTGGAACAAGATGCGTGTTCTTTCCTGCTAGTATTTAAAATGAGGTCTCTGATTTTGTGTGTTAGGTTCTAGATAACTGTTAGGACTTAGTTGTCAAAGCAGTCAAATTTTTACACTGCCACAGGACACATGGAAGCTCTCCATGCTTACACTGGTAGCTGCTGATGGCTTTTCTGCTCCTGAACCTGGTGTACTGTGAAGAAAAAGGCATGGATGACAATCATGCGTACTCATAAAGAGCTTTAACAATGCTAGATGTATGGTTGGACTCGAGAGGAAATGTAGGAAGCAAATCCTTACCAGGACTCCAACTTGAGCAATAGTTGCCTTCTTTTGAGTGCTGCCCTTCATTCTTTATTCAGACCCCCAACAAATTTCCAGTAGGAAAGCAGGCTCCCCCATCCAGTACATATTAATTGCCTGGTAATAGAATTCCTTTTTCAACCCTAAAATGATACTCAAGTCCCAGAATGAAAACAATTGCTGTCAAGCCTCCCATTGTGAACTGTGTCGCATCTGTCATTCTTCAGGTAACTGAAGAGAACAGGAACCCCCCTCTGAAACTGGCTGAAGGCTCTCTCACCTCTCTAAAAGACATTCCCCCCAGGTAATACAAAGTCACTCCCTTGTGGTTTCTATTCTCACGTTGACTGTCGCCCTGCAGGAAGTGGCTGCAAGAGAGGAAACCTAAGGCTTGGACTCCTGCTTATCTTAGATAAGTGCTGGTCCTTCGGCAGTGTTGAAATGAAGATCTTCTCTGGGGCAGGGTTGGGGCAACAGTCCTGAAATACAGGGTAAACTGATAGAGGCCACTGTGCTACCTTTCAGAGGTGATGAGGGAGATTGGGTAGCATGTGGGGAAGGGTTGGAGGAACTCCAGAAATCTTAAATTATTTCTGGTTGTGTTTGCGGTTAAAAGTCTGAGGCAGTGGTGCATAAAATTTTTAACTAAGTATCCGCACAAGGTTGGTAAGAGGTAGCTAATATGCATGCCGAACCTATGTTGATGGCAGAGAGAGGTGATGTGGGATCACTTGGGATCACAAATGTGGGATCATTTGTGGGATAGATTCACAGAGCCCATAGACCTCCGTAGGTACTTTGTTAGCAGAGTGAGTGATGCCCTTTTTCCCGTTAAACCTAAAACGTCCACATTGTACTTTATTTTTAAAAAGTCTTTCCCAGAGGAGTGAGATTCAAAAGCCAAGCAGCTTACGTTTACTCCGTTGGCTAGGGTCTCCGGGAAGAGCGCCGTGGATCCGCAGGGAATGAATGTCGCGACAGGCGCCGGGCGCGCCGCGCACGGCTGGGGCGGCAGCGCCACCTGCGGGCTGGCGCGGGCACTGCGCTATCGAGCTCGGCGCCGCTCAAACGCCTGCGATGCTCCGCGGCTGCGCAGCGAACTTGGGGTGCCTTCGGTGATACAGCTTTTGTACATGCTCGTGGCATTGTTTAATACAGCCTTAAAATCGAGCTTGTCACTGAGCTACATTCTGTTCTGCATTTGCTGCTGATTAAGAATATCTAAAAGCCTTGTGTGGATATCACCTGCTTACCTTAAAGCATTAAATTAAAAGTCTGTTTATACCGTTGTATATGTTTAACAAATATGTGCTTATTTCACAAGGGTGGTCAAATGAGTGATCTCGTGGAAGAAAACTGCAAGAAAAGCTATTCTTCCCAGGAAACATCTGCAGAAAATAATGTGTCTCCTGCTGAGGACTGCTCAATAAGACGCAAAAATGTGGTATGACTTCTTCAGTACTATTTTATTATCAAGATACTTAAAATTGCCTTCAGTTTTTTCAGTCATTACAAAAACAAAGAGCTGAAGTCAAGAGGGAAATATCAGTAACAAGAACAATGAAATGCATCAAGTTTGTAATGCAGTTTGTGATTTAAAGGGCTAAGAGCAATTCTAAGTAAGTAGGGAAACAGAAGAGTATCTTAGAGGAAGGAATATCACCATACCATATTATTCCTTTGCAACTGCAAATTGCATTATTTATGATCATGAATGGTGATGATGCTGAAAAATCTACCCCAGAATCCAAAGCAGACATGTCTGAATAAGGTACATGAGATTGCCCTGTATGTTTTCAGGAGAATGCAGCTGAAGATGCACAGCATCACCACCTTGGGAAAAAGTGCACTCAAGTGCATGGACATTCCTGAATCATTGTATCAGCAGATTGGGCTGAATGGCCACTGCTTTCCCCTGAGAAACAGTGAAAGGGCTCAGTTGTTTGTGGAAAATCACTGTGAACTCTGATGGGAATGACACCCTCCAGGGAAGCTAAGAGATGGCAAGGCAGCTCCATTTACATAACAGGAGAAAAATATAAATTTGTATGTATTTTTGTGCCTTTACATAATGAATGATAAGTGTCAAAGCTTACAGTCATTGTCCAAAGGGAAATTGTTTGACATGATGCTTATGTTTGCAGTGACTTTAGAAATATCTGTCAACGTATGTGGACTACATGGAATGGTAATACAGAGATTATATTTTAGTTTCCAAAAGTATTCAGCAGTTTTAACTAATTGTAAACATGAATTCCATAAAATTGGCAGAAAAATGCATCCTCCTATTTCTCAGAAAACCTTGCTCAGTTGAGCTTCTTTGTTTCTGTCTATGTGTTGGAGTTTTTTTTTCTCATACTTCTTGCTTGCGCAAATGTTTCCTTACTGTACTAGTTGCTCCTTCAGACATTTTTCTTGCCCTCAGATTGTTTGGACATAGATAGTTTCTAGGCATCTGAGGGAACAGTGAAAATAAGACTGAATCCATTTGAGATGCTTATAATCGTAGTACTTGTTTTTACATTTTAGATGAAGATGAAGAACAAATACATAATTCTGCCTCTCACATGGCAACTTGCAAACTCCATGCCGCTGTACCAGAGTAATGTGTTCAGAGTCATGATTGTTCCATCCCCAGTCAGGCATCACAGTTGGTAAAAGGAATACTTGGTTAATAGTCAGACAAGCAAACATTTTAAACAATCAATATGATCTTATAAGTTATCAGGAATATTAATTTTAATGTCATTCAGAAGCCATTGAGGACACTTGGCAGCTGATAAATATGTTTCCAATTGTACTAATTACAAACTTTCTGTTGTTCATTTATAGCAAAAACTCGAGAAACAACTAAAATGCTTAGCCTTTCAAAATCCAGGACCTCAGGTAGCGGACTTCAATCCTGAAACTAGACAGCAGAAAAAGAAAGCATGCATGTCACAGATGAAACAAAATTTTTTTTATGAGTCCAAGTAAGACCTCTAATTTATTACCTGATTTACTTTAAAAAATGGCTGGTAGGCTGTTCACTGAACCTAAACGAAATTAATAAAAGCATTGTATTTTGCAGAATGATTTCTTGAAAGCCATATTGGGAAAACAAGATTTTTCTGTGTGACTTTAAGGAAATTTTGATATAGTATGGCATTCATTTTTTAGTACCAATGGCTGTTGCAATTAGGGTGTAATGCTTGTATTTCATTTTGCTGTGAGTTTATTAAAGACTAAATACTTGTACGTATGTTTTCCATGTGTTTGATTTAGTGTCTGAATGCATTGAAGCATTGTCTGAAAATAATTTTTGTTCTCTTTCACAGATTTACAAAGAAGTATGACAAACATGGCAGGCTGCTTTGCAATGACATAGATTTTTGTGATTGCCTGGAAATGGACTGCCTGGGTTGCTTCTATCCTTGTCCCAAATGCAACTCGAACAAATGTGGGCCAGAATGTCGCTGCAATAGGAAATGGGTTTATGATACGATTGAGACTGAAGCTGGGGATGTGATCAGTGAGCTCCCATTTTTTGTCCCTGACTGATTATGTTCTGTTAGGTTTTGTGCCTGAATATTGTTCTTTTAAATTCATGTTTTATTAAAGTAAATCACCACCTGGCAGAGGTGCTTGTGCTTTTTTATTGCTGCCTACCTAGCAAATTTTAGCATTCCCCATCAAGTAAAAGTGTGTATTGCCTTATTCCTCATCCTTGTAAGCTTTGCTGAGGCACCTAGTCAATTCTTTCTAAATCTTGACTTTCTAAAATTGAAGGTATCTAAACTGTTATGAGAAGATAATTTTCTTACCCTGGGAAGCTGAACTGCTTTACTTGTAATGAGGGTTTTTTGCCGATTTCTCTGCTTGTTCAATTACTCAGATGTGTGACACAGCTCTTTCTTTTGTGTAGGCTTGTCCAAGAGCCTTCATCCTGATGCATTCATTCCTTATATAGGGGAGACAGAAGGCATTTGAGATAACACTGTTCTTTGAAACTAGGTCACTACTTTCCGTGTTTGTCTGTATATTAAGTGAAGGAGAGTGGAAACAACTCTCTCTCAGCAATTCTTTCCTGCTGTCCAGGCTGAAAAACTGAAACCAACATGTACAGTCTCCACTATTTTTTTACAGCATGTGGCATGTTAAATGTCCACTGGTCATTAATTACATGGCTAAACAGAGTGGATATTTTTCCTTCTGGACAGAAAAGTGTCTTTAGTTCCATAAGTTTCCTCTTCAGGTAAGACATGACAGATTTTAAATACAATAACTTACACCCAGTCTTCTTATGAGGTAAGTATTCTCATTCATGATAGGCATTCACACACTTTTTGAGGAGTGAGGGTCCCTCTAGATCTTGAAGGCAAGAAGGCTGCACACAGCTGCAGGTGATTTCCAGGAGCATGCTGCTAGTGGGGGAATCATTCCTTGGGCCTAGTGCTTGTTTCTTTTTGAGGAGGCTCTCCCAACTTTGAACATGGCACCACTTTTCTCCCTTACCACAGGCCATTTTCTGTGACAAAGACCATCTGCTCCAAGACAAAGATACCTTCCAATACATGAAACTTGGGAACAGATCCTAAGAATGTCTTAACATCAAAATTTCCTTCTGACTTGCTACCTTGGAAAAATTCTTTTGTTCCTTTCAGCTAATGACACCTTAGCTGGTATAATGCAGGTAGCATGGGCAACAAGCTGGAGAAGCTGGAAGCCATGGTGCAGCGGGAATGCTGTGACACAGTCACCATCAATGAAACATGCTGGGACAACTTGCACAACTGGAGTGCTGTGATAGATGGCTGTAAACTTTTCAGAAGGGATGGGTGAGGAAGGAGGGGTGGGGAGGTAGCCATGTAGGTTAGGAAGAGTTTTGGTTGTCTCAAGCTCAATGATTATGACAATGGGGTTGAGTGTTTCTGGGCAAGAATCAGAGAGAATGATAACAAGGCAGATATCCTGGTAGGAATCTGTTATAGACCACTAAACAGAAGGGAATGGCAGATAAAATATTTTATAAGCAGTCTCACAATTGCTTGCCCTTCCTCTCTAGGGGAACTTCAGCTTTCCAGATGCCTACTGTCAATACAATATAGCAGAGAGGGAAAACAATCCAGGAAGTTCCTGGAGTATGTGTAAGACTATTTTCTGACATAGCAAGTCAGCGAAGAGAAGGCACCTGTTGGACCTGTTGTTTGTGAACAGAAAAGAACTAGAGGGTGATATGATGGTCTGAAGCAATCTTGGGTACAGTGATTATGAAATGATAGAGTTTTCAATTCTCAGAGAAAAAAATGAAGGGGGTCAGCATAACTGCCATCTTGGATTTAGGAAGATCTGTCAAGGGGCCTGGTTGTCAAAGTCCCTTAGGAGGCAGTCCTGAATGGCAAAGAGGTCCAGATTTTTAAAGAAGAAAATCTTCAGGGTGCTGGCTGTTCTCATGTGCCAAAAGACAAGTTGATGTGGAAGAAGGCTATCCTAGCTGAACAGAAAGCTTTGGCTGGAATTCTGGGTAAAAAAGAGAATATATCACCTTTGGAGGAAGGGGAAGGCAACTTAGGAGAACTAGAAGGATGTTGTGAGGTTATGCAGGGAAAGAAATAGAAAGGACAAAGCCCAGAAAATAATCTGGCTACTGCTGCGAAAGACATAAATGTTTTTATGAATACACCAAATGTTTTCATAAATACATAGAGAAGTGCTGGACAATGTTCTCAAGCACATGGTATAGCTCTTGGGATGTCCTGTGCAAGACTAAAAGTCCCTTCTGACTCAGCATATTCTGCGATTAGGTGACCATGAAAAAAAGGGAGGCTAAGGAGGATCTCATTACCTCATAGATGTGGGGAGATGCAACATGACAAAGGGTGAGGAAAAGGCAGAGGTACTTAGTGCCATCTTTGCCTCTGTTTTTAAAAGCAAGACAGGTTGTTCGTTGGGTCCCCAGCCTCATGAACTGGAAGACAGGGGTGGGGATCAGAATGAAGCCTGCATATTAAAGGAGCTGTGACCACTGACCCGTTATATCACTTAGACACACCCAAGTCCATGGGGCTGGATGAGATCCACTGAAAGTTACTGAGGCAGCTGTCAGCAAAGCTCACCAAGCCACTTTCTGTCATGTACCAGCAGTCCAGGAAAACTAATGAGGTGACAGATGACATAAGGTTGGCAAATATGCCAATCTACAGGAAAGGTTGGAAGGAACATTCAGGGAATCATAGGCCTGTCAGTTTGGCCTTGGTGCCAGAGAGTGTCGTGAAGAACATGCCTTCACTTGGCGTGTATGGGGCAACCAGGAGATCAGACACAGCCAGTTTGGGTTTAGGAAAGGCTGGTCCTGATTTACTAACTTGATCTTCTTTTGTGACAGGATGACCCTGCCTAATGGATAAGGAAAAGACTGTGGATGTCTATCTGGACTTCGGTAAAGCCTTTGACACTGTTCCCCACAGCATTCTCCTGGAGAAACTGACTGTGCATGGCTTGGACAGGGGCACTCTGCCCTGGTTAAAAACTGGCTGGATGGTCAGAGAGTGAAGGTGAATAGAACTACGTCCAGCTGGAGGCTGGTCAGAAGTGGTGTTCCCCATGACTCAGTGTTGGGGCCAGTCCTGCTAAACAAGTGGTTTGAGCGCTCCCTCAGTCAGTTCAGAGATGACGCTAAGTTGGATGGGAGTGCTGATTTGCTGGAGGGTAGGAAGGCTCTGCAGAGGGATCTGCACAGGATGGATTGATAGGCCAAGGCCAGCTGGGTGAGATTCAGCAAGGTGAGGTGCTGGGTCTCTGGGCCACAACAGCCTCATGAAGGAGTTGGAGAAGAGTGGCTGGAGACCTGCACAGAGGAAAAGGACCAGGGGTGTTGGTCATCAGCAGCTGAACATAAGCCAGTGTGTGTGCAGGTGGCCAAAAAGACCATTGGCTGGTGGTGCAGCCACGAGTACCAGGGCAGAGATTGTCCCCCTGTACCAGGCAAAGGTGGCACAGGGGGACAATGAGTTCTGTGTCCAGTTTTGAGTGCTGTGTCCAGTCTTGGGTTTCTCACTACAAGACAGGCCTTGACTCTGGAGCATATCCGCATTCTGGAGTAAGTCCAGAGAAGGGCAATGGAGTTGTTGAAGGATCTGGAGCATAAGCGCTATTAGGAAAAGCTGAAGAAGCTGGAGGTGTTTATCTTGGTGAAAAGGAGGCTCAGGGGAGACCTTATGTCTCTCTACAACTATCTGAAATGAGACAGGTGAGGGTTGGTCTCTTCTCCTGGGTAACAAGAAATAGGATGAAAGGAAATGGTCTCCATTTGCACCAGGGGACTTTTAGATTGGATTTTAGGAAAAACTTCTTCACCGAAAGGGTAGTTAGGTATTGAAATAGGCTGGCCAGGGAAGTGGTGGAATCACCATCCACGAAAGCACTCAAAAGGCATGTGGATGTGGCACTTTAAGACATGGTTTAGTGGTTGGACTCAATGATTTTAAAGATCTTTTCCAACCTAAACAATTCTATGATTCCATAAAAACACTCACTACCGGAAAAAAAAAAAAAAAAAAAACATCATAGGAATGTCTCCTGTGGTGGTTAAAACACTCTGTTTGGTAATTGGATCTGGTGATGTTCTCTCATATACTTCACTGGTCCCCAAGTATCCTTTGACTTCTGCCAGGAGTCCAAATAGGTCACATAATTTCTTAAAGTAGGTGGAAATCCTGCTCATAAGTCAGGAGTTAGGAATTGTTTCTTGTTCCAGATGTGCCATAGACTCATTCTAGATTTGGTGGAACAAGCAGCTCTTCAAGAAGATAAAGTTGATTTCAGTTGACAGGAAGATGGCAGCCTTTGACATAACCTCAAGATCTGAAATGGACAGGTTTGAATTATTATCTATTTATTTTAAGGCAAAAACCTAAATAATTTATCACATGGATTCCTGTGGTAAGGCTACATGTTACATTTTCTGAGTAATGTGATTAATACCAGATTGGTGGAAATCCCATTGTTGGATTAATTTGTGTTACTCTGTGGTTTTTAAAATGGACTATGACTCAGTCACAGTCATAGCTAAATGCAAAGTCTAAGAGAACTCCACGCAAACACTCTTATTGCAACCTTGGAAATAGAGCACAAAATCTGAAAATAAAAGAAAGGTGAGAGCCAAGATAAAGAAGTAACAGGGCAGAGGCAGCTCTGCTGTGGTTTGAAAATAACTCTACTATTGCAATGATCCTGCTAACTTTTCCCCAAATTCCAAATGAGCAGTTCAGAGTGAACAAGTATAATTCTATTAGGGCAGATGTACATGGGGAAGAAGAAAACATGTTATATGTATTTTTATATGGATTGTGAAAGTTAGTGGTAGATACAAATAGCAACACAGTGCCCGTATTTGACAGTTTTCTTAGGAAATTACATACACCACACTGCATGACATTATGGTTTTAAATCCCTTGAGAGAAATGGCAGAGAACATTTTATAGTCTCTTGAGAGATTGGTTTTGCTCCAGATGACATCAGATCATTTTACACCTTATAAATCAGTCTAAACGGAATATGATTTTCCCTATGGAATAAATTTGCTCTAGAAAACTGGTTAAGGGAAAACAGATCAATGAACTCTTCCTTAAGGTCTGTGTGTCCTTCTCTCTCTTTCCAATTCCTCCCCTCCTCCCCAGATTATGCACTTGAAACAAGCAGTGACTCTGTGAATCATTTTCCTGTCTTTTCTTTGTCCATGTGGCTGCTTTGCTCATGGCTACAAGTGATCCCATTGTGGCTTAAGGAAAGGGGAGAGTATAGATAGATATATATTGAATTATACCCTAAACTAAGATACCATCTCTCAATCTCTCAATTCTGTGCCTAAAAGTTGATTCAGTTTGTTTAATTTGAAATTATTGTGTCTTCCACTGTATTTCCCTTGCTTACAATCATTATCAATCTGGGAGGAGATATTCACCCTCTGCTTTATTAGACGTTGTTACTACAAAGAAGCCAATCTCAGGGAAATGAACCCTGTGTTCCCACATGATTTTTGCATAAGGATGCGTCTTTCCCTTCTAAGCTCCTATGTGCTTGGGCATTTTCTTATTGGAGTTGTTTTAATTCCAAAGATTACACTGTGCACCTCCTGCCTTTTATAAACTTGAAAATTCAGAAAATAAAATAAGACCTATGCACAGCATCTTGTTGTTTTCCTTCATTGCACTGAGTTAGACAACAAGCGAGGAATCCATCCACTAAGGACACTCTTTATTTGACAATATGTCTATTTCTCTACATCTGAAGTTGTCACTGAGGAAAAAAAACACAATAGCTGTCCTTTCATATTGTATTGGATACTTACAACTGCTTCTACAACAAAGGCCAATTAAAAGGAAGTATTAATAGAATTATTAGCATGTGGCTTAGGAGAGGCAAAGGAAGAGCCATTAAATATTATGACTTTTAAGATGTGAAAGTATGTGAAAGACCATGAACATCAGAGGCTTTCTTGGGTGAGTTAAGAGATAGAAGTTTGGAATATGGCAGACCAAAGCTATATGGGGGCACAAGGCTGGGCTAGCTAGCCAGCTGTAGCAGGACCACTCCTCTCTTGTCTACCTCTATTTCTCTGCTACGAGAAGGGGCACACAATGATTTGTCCCTTGCTTGGTATTTGCAAATCCTTCATGGAAAGTTCCACAGTGAACATTCGTATTACATAGTACTTCTGAAACACAGACTAGGAGTACAATAGATCATAGCACTGTAAAACAACAGGCAGAAAATGGAAATCTTCTTTCCCAAACTAAGCTCCCACATTTTATTATAAAAATTGCCATGGGATTCCTCTTCAAATGGGAACTTAACATTGGATAACTTCAGTAAACCACAAGGTATTCAGTTTACCTTCAGTGCTTTTAAAAGAGTGAGGAACAGTTAGTCCTGGGAAAAGTCAGATCTGTGGTTCCAGAGAGTCTACATATTTCTGTTACAAGACCACTAAACAGTTCCTCCTGGCTTAAAATGAACTCCTGCACATGGCAAAGTGCCATTCAATCCTACTGCATCATTAAAGAAAAAAAAAATTTAATTATTTTCAAGACTATTTTCATTATCCTTTTAAAGGCCTCCTATAAGAGCACAATTGAACTTTGTCTATATCCATCCCATACTCTGGCAGAATACAGATTTGACTCACTTTAGGGCAAAATACCAAAAGAGATGGACTAAAGAAATATAGACCAATGCTTTCTGAATAAATATTCAAATATCCTTAAATACATATTTGCACCAAATGCATTACAGTTGCTACAGCTCTTTTGAGTTGGCATGGCAGGATGGGGTGATGAGGGGAGAGCAGTGGATGTTGTCTACCTCACCTTCAGCTGAGGTAGACATTGTGTCCCACAGCATCCTTGTAGTTAAGCTCAGGAAATGTGGGTTAAATGATTGGACAGTGAGATGGATCAAGAACTAGCTGAATGTCAGAGCTCAGAGGATCATGACCAGCAGAGCAGAATCCAGGCAGAGGCCTGTAGTCAGTGGCATTCCTTAGGGATCAATACTGGGTACAGTCTTACTCAGCCTATTTGTCCATGACCTGGATGAAGGGACCGAATGCACCCACAGCAAGTTTGGTGATGATACAAAACTGGGGGGAGTGGCTGATCCACGTGAAGGCTGTGCTGACCTTCAGTGCAACCTTGATGGGCTGGAGAGCTGGGCAGAGAGAAACCTAACAAGGTTCAAGGAGGGCAAGTGTACAGTTCTGCACCTGGGGAGGAAGAACCCCAAGAACCAGCACAGGTTGGGGGCTGACCTGCTAGAGAGCACACACTCTTTTTGTCTGCGTGCATACAAGTGTGCATGTGCTATACCAAATGTGGGAGAAATGCTGCTCTCCTAGATTTTTAACTGCTTAAGTTGTTTAAATTAAGTTATAAGTTAAGTGCTGTTGAATTGAAGTACTAGTTTCAATTGAATTGAAGTTCTAAATGCTATTAAATTAAGTGCTGTTGGGCCTTTGGGCTGTATTCCCCTTTATCCTTCCCCTTTCTATCCTCAGTGCACCTTGACCATCTGGTAAGTAGTAGAGAGGGCCTATAGAATCTATTATATTAAACCCGTTTTTACTGATACTTTTGCCAGTGATTCTTTAAACAATTTTAAAACACTCATTCATGACATGGGTACAAGTGCAAACCAATAACAGATGAATGGATGTTTGAGAAATCACAACTTTTTAGAATTCTTACTTAGTATTGGAAATAATATTAGGATAAAAAGTTGTATAATAGTGCACTTGACAGCACCTTGTCAAGTTAGCTTCATTATTTATTGTTTCTAATCTCTCTTTCCTGTGTTTCTTCAGTGAGGGTCTGAACACAGACTCGTACAGGGTAGAAGAAGTCTCCAGGGCCCACAAGTCAAACCTCCTGTGTCAAGCAAGTCCAGGTGGAGCAGGTTGCCCAGTTGAGTTCTTAATGTTCATTCTCCTGATTATTCATTTTAAGTATTCATTTGATGCAGCAAAGTGTGAAAGAAAACACTTTAAAATAGGTCCAAGTTTTAATACCAGAGAATTGGCAGCACACCTGAGCAGCACATCCAATACCTGTATCAACTGTAACTTTGTGAAATAATAAGCAGTTGTTCAGACTTCCAGCTGCCGTTGCTCACTTTGCCTGAACAAGCTTTATAAAATTCTGCTCTCAGGGGAGATTTCCTAGAACAAAAAGATTTGTTGAGTTTTTTTCAATGTGGAGCAAAACACTCATTTTTCTTTTCTAGCCAAGAAAATTTCTTGCAAGAATATGGCTTTTTTTTTGTGTGTGTGTGTGTTTTATAAGAGCACAGAAAACCAGATGAATAGTTGTATATTACTGTATTTCATCCCAGAACAATAGCTTGAAAAACGTAATGGCCATTCATAACAGTGACTGTGGGTCCACCTTCTGGTATAAGTTTGTCTCAGTTTAAGACAATTTAAAAAGTATACAATCTGAAATGAATTACCTCCCCTTATAGTTTTAACCAGTCTATTTCCACCATAAGGAGAAATTAATATGAGTAGATGTAAGTGAAAAAAATAACGTTTTTCTAACATGCGAAACAGCAACAGGCAAGAAATAACAGTGAATCACCATTAGATACAAAATTGCTAAATCTCATTGGCCCTCCCGGAAAAAAGAGAAACTTAAAAATGGTGGAGCGACCGCCCCTCCAGGATGGTGGCCCCCCCAGCTGGCAATGTGGTTTGAATGATGAAGGGAAGCTGGTGGCAAACGTGTCCTGGGAAGGTAGGAGCTTACAAAGCATTCTGGTGGCAGACAGAAATCATGGGCTTTGCAGGGTGTGACTCTGGCCCCAGAGTCAGGCTCTGGTTCGTTGGGTGTTGGTGCTGCTGTCTCTCTGTCTCCTGTCATCCACTGGACTCCGCTGGCATTGGTGCTACTATTCCTGAGCCATTGGTGTGTTGGGAGGGAGCAGCAGGGAAGAAGCAGTGTCTCAGCACTGACGTGTGGTGACCCAACCCTGACTGGCTCAAGATTTGCACAGTTGACAGGTGTTACAAAATTCACTCTGAAACAGGTTCTTATTGTACAATGCAGCTTTTTGGGTTGCTACTGTTGTGAGCCCAGAAAAACCCATCTGAAACAACATCTACCTTGAGCAAATGCCATGAGGGTAAAGAGCACTTGGCTTGGGTGCTCCAACATTTTAAAGGGATTGGCACCACCCCCACCTGCCACGCAGTTCTGCTTCTGGCTGTGGCGCTGGGCCTTAAAGTGTCAGTAACTATTTTGGGCACAGATAGATATGGCATCCAATAACATTTTGGGTTACCCAGGACAGAGTATAGCACAAATGTGTTTTAAGTCTCAGGCAGGAATTCTTTGCTTTCAAACTCCTGTTGGAATATGGCCATGTCTCTCACAGGGTTTTTTTCTGCTAAAGTTGCTTCTTAAGGCCAAGTCTATTTAATCAGAAATCATCTTTTCAGATGTTCTGGCTGCAATGGTGACCATATTGAAGTTGACCCTACTGACTAAATTCCCTTCAGTTAATAGAGGCAAGATTTCAGCATATATGTTTATAAAACATTTCTTCACACTACTCTCAAAAATTTCCAACCTTTTCCCACCTGTCTGTTCAGGTTATCATAATTTATTACCATTTATTACCTTCATGACACACATTATAAACCTTTGCAGCCACATTCTGAAGAAGTCTTCAAAACACTTTTAATATTTTTAATTGGCTTCCTAGGAAAACAAGGCTTATGCAGCTTTGCTGCCTGTTCCTCTGTTCGCTCATCCCATTGTCTTTGATCCTGTTTCTCAATTTCAGCCAAACCTGATAGAAAATAGATGTCTCACAGACATTACATCCATTTGTGAAAAATGCCAATCACTTGTTTTTAAAATTTTAAAAGTTTAATAGTAATAAAATAGTTATAAAAATAGTAATACAATTAGATTAATAATAATTAGGACAATTTGAATTAGGACAATATGAGACAATAGAAACAAAGAGTTATGGACATCTGGGTACCTTTTTCTGGGCAGCAGAAACCTGAAAAAGGACACCCGTTAACAAAGGATTAGCCCTTAAAAGCAATAGCCTGTTGCATATTCATACACCTCATACATGATGCATAAATTCCATTCAAATACAGGATTCTGTCTGGTCAGTGTCAACTTCTTCCTCATAAGCCTAACAGTGTCATCCTGGCTGTGCTAGGCAGGAAGAAGATTGTTTCTCCTGATAATGGAGCAATAAATTCCCTTTCTCTGAAAGATTTAGGTGTCCTGTGACTGCTATCTCAGTGCGAGTCCTTTCTTTAGAGAAAAAAAGGATCCTACATAGCATAGTTTCTATTTTAACATTTTTGTTATAACCTAAAACTATATTTACCACACTACTTAAGAGAATTAATACAGCATTACTTTCTAACACAACACATATAATATTAATTTTAATAGTTGTGAAAAGCCAATCATAAAATATGCATTTTTCACACATTCAAGTGAAGTAGAAGCACTCAATTCAATGCTTGAAAGTTAACGGTTCTGTTCATGTAGCTTGAGAACCTTGTACTTGGCCTGAAACACGGTGTGCTCTGTGTCTTATGCAGGGGAGTTCAATGGTGCGGGACGGGGTGGGACTTTGGGAGCATTACCTGGGCACAGGTTGTTTGGGGAAGGCAGGAACTGTAGATTCCACGGCCTCCAGAACAACTCGCTGTTGCTGTAAGGGCGGCAGCTTGCTTTGACAAGTTCATGGCCTACAAACAAGGATGGTGATGACAGGTATTTTAGGGCTGACGGTGCACTCCCATGTGGGAACATATGTCCCTGGGGTTCCTGAGGGGCTGAACAGTGACGGCTCAGGGATGATACTCAAGGATGAGCACTGGTCCCCGCTGCCTGCTGGTGGGCCCCAGGGCGGCTCGGAGCCGCCCCCGCCGGGGTTCAGCCGCAGCCCGGCGGTCGCTGCCGCTGCGGAGCCCGCGGGGAGCGCCCTCAGGGGGCGCCCGGCGAGGCTCGGCACCTTGTCCCAGGCTACCGGCGACGAGGCGAGAGGACACACCCTCAGGCTGCGCCTGGCGAGGTTAAGGCTGGACCTAAGGAGGAATTTCTTCACAGAACGTGTGATTAAACATTAGAAGGGATTACCTGGGGAGGTGGTAGAGTCACCGTCCCTGGCGGTGTTTAAGGAAAAACTGGACGTGACACTCCAGTGCTGTAGTCTAGCTGACATGGGGGTGCCCGATGACGGGCTGGAACAGGACGATCGCAGATGTCTTTCTCCACAGAGTTCATTCCGCGATTCTCTGGGTTCGCGCTGCCCTCGCTCAGAGCGGCGCGGCAGCGCTTGGCCCCGCTACGCCGCCGTCGGGGGCGGAGCCGCGCCACAGCCATGGCGGCGCCCGTCGTGCCGGAGAGCGACAGGTACCGGCGCTCTGGCGGCGCCGCTCCCGCCGGGCCGCGCTGCCCCGACGGGCCAAGCCGGGCCGGGCCGTGCGGGGCGGGGCGGAGCACAGCAGGTATCGCCAAGGTGCCGGGGCGCAGCGGGCCCAGGGCCCCTCTGACACCTCTCCCTCCTTCCTTCCAGCATCCGCAGGGCCGTGTCGCTGCTCAACGCCGTGGACCCGGGCCGGTTTCCGCGGCTCCTCTCTCGCCTTCTCCAGAAGCTGCACCTGAAGGTTGGCGGGGAGCCGGCTGGGGGTCGTGTGGCGCTGGGCGGGGCGGGAGCGGGGGTTCGGCGGTGCTGGGAGGACGCGGGGCCGGGCCCGGTCGGAGCTTGGGCAGCGCGCCTGCGGAGCCTGAACGCAACTCCTGCTCCGCTCCGCTGCTTCTTAAGGATTTTAGATATTGATTTCATTCACTAGTTCTTCAGGACGGTATCGGGGGGATGAAGTAAATGCCGGTAACGAATGGCCTGAGAAGGTGAATGGCATGCGAACGAGTGATGCTTGTTGTAGCCCGCCTCCTCCAGGTGCTGCTGCCTCCGAGAGCGCTGTCAGAGGACCCGCGAGTTGCTTGGCCTTTTGCAGAAACCCCTCCTCTGTCCTCACGAATGTTGCCTACAAAAATCGGATTTGATACCCGGTTTGCAAAAAGCCAGTGATTACACCCTCCAGCGAGACATTGATTATTCATTTCAGAATTGTGCAGGCTCGATTTTCAGTGGTATTCCCCAAGGCAAGCACCCCAAGCATCAAAACTTTTTACCATTTATACATCTTAGCAAACAAAGGCTTTAGTTTTCATTGGCAACAAGTTACATAGTTCTTGTCAGTTAATATTCTGTCTTCTACTGGTTAATGATTCTCTCGCTTCCCATGCTAATTAGTCTGCCTACTCTTTCTTTTTTTTCTCCTGAGTCGGTGGGCTTCTTGGGTTTGTGGTCTGTGAGCCAATGGTTGCAGATTCCTCTGCAGGAATTACCTTTCACCCAGTCAGAGCTAATTTCAGCACAGTTGCTTTATCAGTTTCTCCCTTATCTTGGGAGTTCTGCCAAATCTCCTTGAGGCCCATAAATTCTGCATTTGTTGTGTTCATTGTTGGTGGTACATCCTTCTTCCCAGGTTTTGTTACCCTTCCCCTAGGTCTGAGGTCACTGATGCATGTCAGGCCCTAAACCTCAACAAGGCAACTCTTCCATCAAGTATTTTGTCTTTCTAAATATTGCACGTCACTCAGAGCTTGTTAGCTGCTCTGTGTTTCATGGGTTAATTCATCTTTCTTCTTGATTAGGCTTGAAAGTGTGCAAAGATTAACCACCAAAGAGCATCCTTTCTTAAGAAAATGTTACATGTTCTGTGTTTTACAACACAAAGGAAACACTAAATGGGTGTTTTATGTATTTTTCTGCATTTGTGGATATCCATCAACTGAAACCACCTCTGGAACTGAGGATAAAAATTAAATCCAGAGCTTTTATGAATATTTCTGTCGCCTTTGCATAAGATGATTATTGATTGCAGAATCAAAAGAAATAAAATAAATTAAAAAAGAGAACAAAAATCAGTAGTCAGTTTCATTTCACAGTGCTCAAATGTCAAATGCAGGCTAACTCTAAACTGTACTAAATATTCCTGGGGAAACTGAAAAATGAATCTTACACCAGAAATTATTTTGTTAGTTTCATTGTCTTACGGTGTCAGATTTTGTTTATTCCATTGCTTTGTGTTTAGAAAAAGCATAAAAAGAAACACAGAATTTGTTTTCTGTACACATATGCATATAGGCTAAATGGTAAAATATTACAGGAGCAGCATGGAAAAAAAAGCAAATAAAGATTGTAAGTGTGGGACTGTAAGATTCACTTGATTCAGCTGCTGGTTTGTTTGTTTGGTTTTTTTTCTATTAACATCACTAGCTTGAATGCCACTGTTATTTCAGAGAGTTTTCTCTGTTTTGCATGGATATTAACTGCTAGGTAACAGGAATGCATCACCAGCTTTTTGTTTGTTTGGTTTGTTCTTTTTCACTACTCCATAGCATTTTAGTAGCTCTTCACGGTTTTAATTGGCATTTGCATGAGCTGAAGTGGTTATTGCAATTCAGCCCACTCAATCTCATGAGTAGTTTTACTTTCTAAAGTACTGAAGTAACTAGTTAAATTGCTGGAAGGTTGAAATGAACTTCATTGCCTTAGCAAAGCAGACACTGGGAGCTCTGTGTTTCCTTTTAACAACTAATGATTCAAATAATGTTTCCATTTTGATACTCTTGTTATAAACGTTGTGATCATTGAAAATTTTGTGTAATTGCCTCATTTTTTTATTTGGACAGCTAAATTGTTTTGCTTGTCTAGCTTTGCAATTTCAGATTGCTAAGTGGTCTAAATGTGGTGTTTGTTAGTAACTGGGTTTTAAAAGAAGGCAATATCTGGATTTTAAATTAGTATTTAATTTGCTGTAGTATAGTAAATACAACTGCTGTATTTTAAAAGCGCAGCAGATTCTCAATTGTCTTCAGTAACTCAGTAGGCTATAGATTTGAATTTGACTTTCAAAATAAATATGCATTAGGCCTTTATTTCCTTTGCAACAGCATGGGTGAGTCTTAGAAGGATATGCAGAATGGAAGACGCATACATAACTAACTTAACTATAGTTTTGCCTTCTGTTTTCTGGGGTGTGATTTAACTAATGCAGTTTGTATTTGCCTTGTTTTTATTTATAAAAGTTTGTTGGAGATGATCTGATAATTAAAAGGATAAAATTTCTGTAGTGTCTATGAGGTACAAAGAGAAAGCTTTTTCTTCTGATGTATGTCAGATAATCCTGTGGTACTGTGTAGGCTTTTAATTTTTATTTTCAGTGAGAAATTGTATCTGCTTTGTAATTTCTGTTTAGAAACAACTGGAAAGCTGCTGTGTTTATAAAGATGAGGAGAAAGTTTTTATTTTGATAAATATGTTATTGGTCCTTAAATGAAATGTTAGGACTAACCACTTTTGTGCTTCAGGCTGAAAGCACCTTCAGTGAAGAGGAGGAAGAAAAACTTCAAATAGCTTTTTCACTGGAAAAACAGGATCTTCATCTGGTTCTTGAAACGATATCATTCATTTTGGAACAGGTATTTTGTTTTCACTATTAGGCATTAATAAATGTATTTTTTTATCCAGCTATAGATTTCAAAAATAGGATAATGAAGTTAAAAAGGAATTAGTGGAAAATGTAGCTGTAGTATATTTTGTATGTTTTGGGGTTATGATTTAACTGCTTTTTGTTTCAGGCCTTTCTGATTTGGATGGGACTAGGTGCCTTTGTGCAGTAGTTTTTCAGCTAATGTAAATATTAATAATATAAGTGAGGTCTGCAATACTCCAAGGGAACTCTTGAAAATTATGAGATACAGTATTGTCTCTTATTCAATGTATGAAGACAGCCATGCATTTTTTAAGTTCTTGAGAGAAAAATCCTAGATAACATTACTGAGCACAGCTTAACTTACACTAGGAGTCAGTTATGGAAGATTTTCATGCACAGAAGCAGTCTGTACTGAGGTGAACAGGCACAACTAATGTAGCTCAAGAATTTGGAGGAGTGGATGACTACATGGTGTAGCATGGTGCAGTCACCTTGTAAACAGAGGTGGTTTTCTGATTCTGTGGTCTACCTCTACTAAAGTTGGGAAGCTGTTGTATTACCCAGTAAATATGGTAACTGTTTTAAAAATTGTTAAGCCTACGCTGTTATCTACCCATTTAATATAATTATATAAAGTGGAGTCTTGTACAGAGGGCATGCATAATGGTGGTCTTTTGGTGGATTAAAATCTTGTCCTTTCTTACGCATGCCAATTTATGATCAGTTTACTTAATTAACACATTCCGCTGCATTAGAAATAAAACAAACAGTCCTCCTCATGGCTCCCATCCACCAAAAATCAAAATAAAACCTGAGGTCATGTCCAGTCTGGAATGTTTTTTAATTTTAATCTCAGCAAAACAGCAGAATTACCTTGTCCTGGTTTCCTCAGACTGCTTAATTTATATTATAATTACTGAAGATGAGCAGAAAAAGCCATTAATTCTCTTCATGATTCTTATGCATTAAAAAAAAAGAGGGAAGAATATTAATATCTTCCAAAAAAAAGAGTCCGAGATGGACTCCATGTTGGATGAGAATTCTTTGTTTTCCTGCTGATAGCTGTGCTTCTTGGAGGAGCTGCTTGTTCTGTCAAATAATAACTGTTTTAACAGCGCTTTGGTCTGTGGAGGTATTACAGATAAAAAGACTGCCATACAGTCTTTGCCATGTATGTTGCTTCTTTTTTTAACCTGACCTGGTGGTGACACAATCCTGTTTTGAAAGTGAAGAACTGTTCCACAAAAAAATTGACACTAGTAGGGAGGTAATATCTAACCCATTCAGTTTAGGCAAACTTTTTGGTTTTTCAGAATATTACCTTGTAGTTTAATTTTGCTTGAATAGCGTGAATTTGGAAAAGTTCTCTTCTCTTGATAGTCACAATTGGCTTCAAAGCCCATCTGTTTTTCATTGATAGCTGCTTTGCAATTATGTACAGCGGAAATCTGTACATATACTCAGATCTGACTTGCGTCTACATTTTTTTTTGTAGTGTGTCTATCTTGAGAAGAGTAATTTGTTACACTGCATTTTGAGATAGTTACAGTTTTCCATCTACCAAGGAAGAGGGTTAAGATGAAAAGGATGCAGATAGTTCCCCTACCGGAGTTGCTAGTAAAAATCTTGTGTGAACACAGTGGCCATTTGTGCTAGAACGTATCTGCCACGACCTGTAGAACAGCACTTGGAAACAGCAGTTATTTTTCCTTTAACAGGCAGTCTACCACAATTTGAAGCCTGCTTCACTGCAACAGCAGCTGCAAAGCATTCACCTGGATCAAGACAAAGCCGAAGCATTTGCTAGTGCATGGGCAGCTGCAGGTCAAGAGACGATTGAAAAGTTCAGGCAGAGGGTTTTGACCCCTCAGAAGGTAATGCGTGTGGCTTTTGTTCTGAGAGAGAATAAAGTTGTATTAGTTCAGTTTAAAGCAAAGAGTTTTAAACTAAGGTGCAAAGTTTGTGACAAGCCCGATCACTTACAGGTACTAGATAAATGTGATTGAGACAGTTGAATTCTGTTATCTTAAAGAGATGTTACATGTTAGCTGAGCTGCTGTAACTGCTGGAACTCAGCTATATATGCAGTATTAGCAACCTGCATACTGTTTGTGAGCAGGCTTTACAACATGCCCAGGGGACAATGTGTTCATGAGCATTTGTGGTAATTGAGCTCATCAGGTTGGTCATTCTCTGTGCTTGTATCTGAGCTCCTGCCATCTTTAATTTTGTAAGCTGTTTGCATAGTGAATTTTGCAAGACACTTATAATTTTGTGGGGTTTTTTTGTTGATGGTATATAATCTTGCTTCCCATGTGCCTCTTGCCACTTAAAACTTGCTACAAGCTTTGAAAGTCTCATTGTATCATTAGACATAGACATCTATATCTATGACAAGGTATAATAACATCATTTTGTTGATTCATAATAACACTTCAAATGCATCAGGAATTGTATGTAGAAGACACCAGTGTCAGCCAGGATCAAATTTTTAGAAAGAATTGTGAAACATGACTCAGTTATTCTTACTTTATTTTTAGCATTGCTTTATATCATATTGGGATAAGATTCAGTTTGTTAATTAATGATTTGGTGAGTAAGATAAACATAGAAAATAAAATTGAATAAATTAAGTATATATGATACACAGAACTATAACAATGTAATTTGTACCAGCTTGCTTGCTCCTAAATAAATCTAGAATTTCACTTAGGGGTAAAATTCACATTTTGAGAAGATGAGGTATATCTATGGAACACACTGAAGATACTTTGAATTGCATCACAGTTGATTTTTTTCAAAGTATTTAAACTTGATCCTTTGTAAAACTGGGTAATTTTAGACACAAAACTTACAGGATTCTGATATGCAAAATTTTAATAACTCATGAATCCAACAGAGTAAACAACTGATGGTATAAGTATACAAAAAGACAAACCCAGAATCGGCAAGATATTTTGTGTTTCTGGGGTTTTTTTGAAATAATATTACCAGTGCCAAGTGTACAAGTCCCAAAGTTTAAATGGTCAGTGGGACGGTAAGTGTGGAGGCAGGGATGACTGTCCATTGAAGGAGCTAAGTGATTTGAAAACTTACCTCCTTGAAATTGAAGCGAAGTAATGAATGGTCATAAGGTAAACTTTTCAACATACAGAATATATGTGCAGAATGGAAGGCAATTCTGAATATAGCCTACCAACTGGATGTCTTTAGAAATGTTCTTCAGGCAGACTATGCATTAATGCATGTTTTACTGCTGGCTCCTAGGCCTTTGAGAAACTAATAAAAACATATTTCATCCTCTTTCATTTCCAGCTTGTACCATACATACCCAAGGTCCTTCTGTGACCTGGTTTGAGAATGACCTTGCTCTGTTACTTGTCTCAAGTTTTGTCAACCCTGAATATACAATGTTTGTGGTGTGTGTTACAGTTTTGGAGGTTCTTTCTGACTTCAACACCATCTGCTAGGGCAATGGTGTTTTCCTACTATATTGCATCCCATATAAAGAAGTTTTAAACTGTCTTTTTAATTGAACTTGCAGGTAAGCAACTGCAAAAATATTGTAGTGACATTTACTTGTTTTTTAGCATGAAAGCAGGTTTAAATACAGGTGTGTGCCAGTACATATGCTTAAACCATCATTTTCTCTCCTGCCTTTTTGCTCAGATAAAAGGTTGAGTTTCAGTTCAAGTGTAATTTGAGTTGGAACTTGAATTTGCTTTCTCAGTTTGTTTTGAAAGTCTCTGAATTATTACTCCTGTAGACTTGAAGTTTATGAGAGTTTTCCTTAAAGATTAGGTTCACAGAACTAATTGCTGAATAAGGAATTAATTCTGCTAGCAAGAAGTAAAATATTTTTAAAATTGCTTTGTAATGGAAGAAAAACTTGGCGTGTCCTTATAGTCTTCTGAATCTCTTTGTAATATCTTACAAGTGCAGTAGGTGACTGCATTGTTTCCTTCAATATTGTGTGTAATTGCATATCTGCATGTATTTTCTATATTACCTTTTTGTACCTTGAAAAATAGTGAGGAAAATATTTTCCTACTTGTACATTGCTGTGTTAGCCAGTTTTCTGTAGTGTTCATCATCATCTCTTCAACTGAATTAGAAAAAAGTTCTGATCCTGACAAGTACTTAGAGAAGGGTGATTGCTTTTTTGATTACAATAATATGCAATTTAAAATTCACAATTTTAGATTACAATGCTATACAATTCAGGTATTTATATTGATTTAGAGATTATATTAACTTCTTTGTAGAAAGAGATGTGTAGTCAGTTATTAATATCCTCTTCAACATGTAAATACAGGTGTAACATTTTAAATAATTGATCCTATATATTTGCCCTCTATATCAGTAATTATATACATGGCCATATATGAATTCACAATTTACATAGCTTTCCTTCACATAAAGAATTAAATAGCTCTCTTGTGGCTTGCTCTCATATGTGAGGTGCCCTTCCCTATTCCTTCCCTGCCCTTCCTGTCCTTTCATCGTCTTGGTGGCCTTTGCTGTACTCTTTACAGTACCTGTATGACTCTTATAGTGTGGAGCCCAGCACTGATTATGCTAGTCCACGTGGGGCCTCAGCATTGTCGAGTACAGGGGAAGGATCATTTTCCTCAGCCTGTGGGCAGTACTTCTCCTGGAGCAGCCCAGGATGGCTCACGATTGACTTGGTGTCCACCAGGAGGCTCAGGTTCTTTTTCACAAGGCTTTCTTCCAGCTGGACAGCATCCAGCTTATACTGGTGCTTGTCCCCTCCAGTGCAGGACATTGCACATCCTCTTGTTGAGCTTCATGAGGTTCCTGTGAGAGCATATCTCCAGCCTGCCCAAGTCCCTCTGGATGGCAACACAACCCTTTGGTGTACCAACCACTCCTCTCAGCTCTTCTCAGACCTTGCCTGGAATATTGCATGAAGGGCTGGCTGAGGGGCCCCCAGCATGAGACAGACTCAGATCTGTTGAAAAGGGTCCATAGGGCCATTGAAGTGATTCAAGGGCAGGAAGACCTTTGCTGTGAAGGCATACTGAGACAGTAGGAGTTGTCCAGCCTGCAGAAGAGAAGGCTCCAGAGAAACATTCTTGTAGCTATTCAGTACTTGAAGGGGGCTTACAAGAAAGATGGAGAGAGACATTTGACCAGGGCATGTAGTGGCAGAACAAGGGGCAATGGTTTTAAATGGAAGGATTATGGATTTAGACTGGATTTAAGGGAGCAGTTCTTGATGAGGGGTGATGAGACACTGGAGCAGGTTGCCCAGAGAGATTGTGGATGCCCTGTCATTGCAAGTGTTCAGAAGATTGGATGGGGCATTGATCAACATGATCTAGTGATCAACATGTTCCCAGCCCATGGCGGAGAAGTTGGACTAGATGATTTTCAGAGGTCTGTTCCAATCCAAACCATTCTATGAGTTTATGAATGCTCGTTGGTTGGTTTTTCTTTTCTCTTTCATGTTCTTTTAAAAATACATACCAGCTTTTTGGTTATCATTGCATATTTGGTATGGACTGTTGCTGACCTGTTTAGGTGGTGTGCAGCACTACATATGAATTCAGAATTTAGTTCACATGTGATTCTTTTGTACTTTTGGTTACCATCTACTTCCTCCACATTAGTAACTCTGAATTTTCTTTATTAGAAGCTTAAGTGGGTGTGTAAAGGGTTTGCTTGTGTGGATCCAAGTGCAGAATCAGGGTCATGATTAACATTACTGAGGTCTCGATAGTTCTGTTCCAACATACTCAGTGTCCCTGCACACATTCACAAGACAGAGTTTATGAAATAACTAAGATCTGTTTGGAATTTTACTAAAATCTATGTGGCAAAATAATTCTAAGTCTTTCCTGACACGTGGTACTTAGAGGTTGTCTGTTTCAGTAGTATTGAAATGCTGACAGTACAGTATTTTCTGTCATGCACACAAGAAGGACTGGGCTGTTATCCATTTCTGTTTCACAACAATAAAAAATGGCAGACAGTTTAAATTTTTTATATTAGGCGTATGGTTTACATATTAAGAGAACATTGGAACCTGTGTGATTGATTAGCTTATGGTCAAAAACTAGTGGGTAACTGAGCGTCCAAGTTTGTTGTTTCATAATAGAGCAAAAAATTCGACTTCTGACATTTTTGAGAGTAGGCCAGTGCATCTTTTGGCTTGCAGAAGTGTTCAGGTTTGGACTAAAAACCACTAGTTATTATGAGAAATAATTTAATAATTTTTCTTTATTGATGTGCTATTTCTTTATTGATGCGCAGTTTCTCTTAAATCAGATTCTTTTCTTGCCTGCAAACTACAAGTTGTTAAAAAGCAGTATTCTGAGTTCTAGGTCTGTTAGTTCTGAGCAAGAGTTGTAGGTGGTAATGTGCTGGTTGATACCTTCATTAGGATGACAAGTCAAATTGTGTTTTTTAGAGCAGCAGAACAAGTATTTCCTAGAATACTGATTAGGTGAAGTTTTCTGTGGCGTATTAAACACTATTTCTAATAGTTTGAGAAAAAACCATTCTTTTTGAGCAGAGGTTTTTGAAATTTTTTGCGCAGACTGCTTAGTAGATAGGGATGTTATTGACTTGAGAAATTAATAAAAACTGGAGTTAAAATAAAGCTGTACTGTTTAATACTACTTCTCACTTCATCTTTTCATTTTTCTTTGCTGAATTATTGGCAGTCTTCAACTGCACAAAGTTATTAATTTTGTATATTCTGCTGTTGCATTAATTGGTTCTTTGGTCCTTACTCATATGGCAGTGCCTTTATTATATGATTTCTGCTGATGATAATACAATCCTAGCCAATTAAAATGATGGTATTTGTATAATGTTTTTCTTTGAATGCATTCTTAATCTGGCCTTTAAAATGATAGGCTGGTAATAATAGTTTGATATTAATCTGATCCACTTTATAAGTCTTTTCTTGGTAATGTACAAGTTTAGAAATGAGGGCGCACTGATCAGATTAAAATGTATTTTTTTCCTCCCTGCAAAGAAGAGCTGGATTTTTTATAGGGTTCACTATGAATTTTCATGGCAGTTTTACATCAGTTTTGTTGCTTTTCTCCACTTCTCCTCCCCCTAATATTCTGTTCCCTGTATGTGTTTTGGTATTCTGAGAAAATCTTTGTTTTAAAGGCAGATCAAGCTGAGTGCTTCATAGCTTTCTAGTTTTAGAAAACTATTCAGGGTATCGTTAAAGTATCTGTAAAGAAAAAGATAAAAAGTCCTATGTTGCCAAGCAAGAGGAGTTTTTTATAGCTTTCAGACAGCATTGCTTAATATAATGATGCGTGGGAATGCAACTAGTGAAATTATGTACCTAAAATTCTTGACAGAGCTGTCAGTTCTGTATCTTGAGTGCCTATTTGAAGCCATATGGGGAAAACTCTGAAAGTAATTTTCTCAGAAACTGGCCTTCTTGCTAATGGGTGTATATGTAATGTTAATGTGCTAAATTCCCTCTGCTAAATGCTGGCACATCTACAGAAATACTCTGAAACACATGCATCCTGTGGTTATGCCAAAAAAAAGAAGATAATTGATGTGCTCTGTGTGTATGTCGTGGCTGAATTTTTTTTTCTGATACCAGAAGAACGCAAAATAAGGAGGAATACAGCTCAAGCTATAAGAAATAATTTTACGGTTTCTTGTTGGTATCTGATTAAATAATTGTTCTTACAGTGGCAAGCTGAGGTCACAAAAACAGTGTTGTACCTATGGGTGTTGTCACAGTGAGTTGTGAACCAGCTTGCATTATGTGATGCCAATACACTCACAAAGAGACTGCAAATGATGAAATACAAAGTAAAACCACAGTTTTATACCTAATGAGATTATTTTAATCATCCGCTGCAGCACAAGTGAGTCTTAGTGTTTCACTCACTCAGCTTTGTTAGGAATTTTAATTGTTTACAGTTTTTAGGTACTACTTAAGGTTTTTTTAATGAGTTGCTTCCTATCCTTGCCTTCTTCTGCCAAGAAAGTGTAAATTATGAAGGTTGGAAGAATGTACATTTTGAGAATGTTTAGGAAGATCTGTAAGTTTTGTTCTGTTCCTACATGCAAAATAGCATTTTAAGAGGTTATAAAATGAGTACTTGTCCTTGTCTTGTGGAACTTCCTGTGTAATACAAACCGTAATTTTTCCCCAATATATAGAAGGGCTTTTGGGAGAGGAGTCTGGTTGTGATTTCAAGGCTTGAAATGACAGGTAACTTCTGAGAGTTTTTTAATGGTTACTAAAAATGTTTGCCTTATCTCTAATTAGAAACTATCCAATTTAATCTTTCCTCCATTGGATCTTGTTATATTTTCTGCTAGGTAAAAACACCAGTCAGCCGTGACTTAATAGAAATGGTCATAGATTGGTGTACATTTTTACTGCGACTGTGCCCACAAATTTGCCATAGACAGAGCGCAACAGCATGTTTGCCTTTTGCACTAAATGCAAAGGCATTTAGTGTTTTTGAAATTGGAATGCTGTTTCTGTTGTTTGTCATAGAGTCTCTTTCTGTTTGCTTTCAAGCTAGCTGTTTATCAGTAAAAATCAGTGAAAGATGAAAACTTGCGGTAACTTCAGTTAAGGGAAAGTCTTTTAAAGTTGTTGCAGCTTAGCACTAGTTTTACTCTACCAATGTCGTGTCATATTATTTCTTTTGTATCCTTCCTTTTGAAGCATACTGGTTCTTTTTTGGAGTGCGTCTTTTTTCTGATTTCCTAGGTTAAAGAGATGAGGAAGATTGAGTTGAATATTGAACTAAGAAGTCTGAAAATACCACTTTTCTTGGTATACATGCTAAGTAATATTTGCTGAAGAAAAAAAATAATTTTATCCTTGAAGACAAAAATGAGAAATCAGAAGAAAGAAATCTCCAGCTAGTCTTGGATAAGTAACTAGCTAAAGCTAATAAGGTGGATTTAGGTGCATAATTTGTGCATATTTTCTTTTTAGAGTTAAATCCTAGTCTCTTCTATTTTTAATATGCTCTTAATATCTTCTCTGAGAGGTGAGGGAGGTACTGGCTCTTTGTTTTGCTCCTGTTGCTTTTTCTAACATTAATTACAAGCTGAAACTAACAGTTTACAGAGCTAAAAAGCTTACTGCTCTTCATTTTAATTTTTTTTGCTGCCTTCTTAAGTTACTGATGTTCTTTGGGAAAGTTATGCTGAGGGGTCCAAGAGCTGCATGGCAAACATTATGTGTTTGTTCACATTAGTGAGGATTCTTCACATTCAGCGCCTCTATCTCACTTGCTTGCTTTAATCACTTGACAGAGTGTTTGACCTAAATTGTTTTCAGTCTCTTGATCATAACAATGCCTTCCTTTGAGGCCAAGATACTTTTCTTCCCCCCTGGGAACTGTGCTCCATTTGATCAATATTTACACGATACTGTAAATTCACTCTCTGTCTGCCTAGCCCAATCCAGCTATTTCCTTGCCTTTATACTACAGCTACTTTTATTTCTAGTTATTCTTGTCTACTGGTGAAAAGTATAGTTCCTCCTTTTTTTTTTTTTTTGTTTGCTTGTTTGCTGATGGTCTCACAATATTGACAAGATTAGGGCAGAATCTGGTTTAACATTGCATTCAGGTATTGTGTCTAGGTAGATAGGATCCATCCAGTGATTCTTCCTTTTGCTTTCATGACTGAGAAACATTGCAAGAATATCCTTAAAGTTTCAAAGTCCAGTCTTAAAAATGTAGTATGAGTCACTGTTGTTGACTATGCCACTTCTGCTTAACCTGGCTGTGCGTATGCGTTATGACTGACTGTAACTACAGACCTGTAGTTCATAAAAATCTTCAACTTATTGTAGTGAATCTGTTATATGCCTGAGTAGTTGTACCCACGGTTTTGTTGACAGTTACATACCATTTTTATGGGGACTGCTCTTGTGTTCATTTTGAAGATTTGTCAGCTGAAGATGCTAGTCACTCATTTTGTAATTCATATATACAGGTAAAATATGAATGTTTCAAACCTGCCATGAAAGAGAAACTTATCAGTGAAATTATCACTGAAACTACAAAATGCCTCAGTAACCTATTTATGAAATGAGGATGCTGAATTTTATTGAAGTTGAATATGTTTGTCCAGTAGAGGGACAGTTTTTTAACTACTGTATACTTTATTTTCTATTTTCTAATAAAAAATAGAAGTCTTTTTCTATGGCTGTTAAAAATGTGGTAAAGGACTGCAGTCCGAAATTTCATGCAACCGTATAAAAATCTGGCTGGTTCACTGTAGGATTGGCACCTGTGGAGCAATTGTTACAGAGAGACCTGCTGAAAAGAAGCTGCAGCATCCAGAACTTCTTCAAAGATATTCATGCCACCTGAGTTCAACTGATGTCAGTAGCAACCATGGAGAATAGAAATCAGTGTGTTTGTGTAGTCATCTCCCACACTCACAATGCTCCAGTTTCCCATCAGGAGAAAATTGGTGTTTGATATGGGACTTATCTTTAAGGAAACACTTTCTTCCTGATTACAGATTATTTCTGTGATGAAGACCCTACCTGTGATGATTGGCAAATTTTGCCTGTCAATCATTGCCTTCTCTTAAAAATTTGCCCCTTTTCTTCTGTTTTAATATTTGTTTGCTATATTGAGTACACTTTTGGCTACTTCCTGCTGCTGTCTCCTCTGCAGTAATACTCTTTTCTTGAGATGGAGAGGGTTTATGAAGGATTTAATAGTCAGGCATGTTTTGTCACCCTTAAATCATTCCTAAATGATTTCCATCACCACAGCAGGCAAAATTGATATTTTCATGTCTTATTTTGATTTTTGATTCTGGGGTGCTGTGTTTGCTGATGAAAAGTGGAATTGGCACCTCCAGCTGCAAATTTTAGAGAGAAGAATTAATGGTTTCCTCTGGTTTTAGGCTGGTGTGATTAGACAGTTATGAAGTTAGAGTAATGCATTGTAGACCAATGTTTTTTTTAATATATAATACACATAGTCCTCTCCCATCATACAAAACTGATACTTAATATATTAAAACTATACATACATGTTGCAATACCTTCTTTAAGTGAAAATTATTCATTTATTTAACTATTACTTAGTGTGTTTTGTCTAGTTGATTATTGAAAGATGATGGGAAGAGATCCTCAAACTTTAAACATGAATATTTTGATTTTAGTTTTTTACAATTAATTGAGGAATATTTTGTCTTCATTGCAGGAACTAAGCATGGCAGTTACTCTTTCAAGAATTAAACTGAGTGAAAGGATGGCCGTGCTAATTTTCTTCTAGGTTATTTGCTTAGAACAACCAAAAAAAAAAAGTGAAAGAACTGCATTAGAAAATTTCTTATGTTGTGTAGTATTTATTTCCTCAAAATATTTTGTGGAGTGGAAAACATTTTAAAATGTTTTGATGTCACTGTGATACATACTACTGTAATAATATGAGAAAAAGATTTTCTGAAGATGTCTTTCATATCCCATTGTCTCTTCATTGTTCATAATAGTTTCAATTAGAATATTATCATTGGCTTAAGTTTCATAACACCTCTTTCAATTATTCCAGGAAATGTTTTATTTTTCAAGTTGGACTATTCCTCTGAAGTTAGAGGGGAAAAATAACTGAAGTGAATGGGTTGATATCTGAGATAAAATGATGAAATTCTGATTTCATTTGTTAAAATAAGATGTAATTTCTCTAATTTTGTAATTGTTTTTGGGACATTATAGTCCCTTACTAAGGTACATTGGGCAGAGACATTAAGTTGTTAATTTTCCCCATTATGGCAAGCAGCAAAATTATGTAGTGCACATTTTCAGTTTGTCAGGTTTCATTTTTAAGGTATAGTTTTTGCTCACACTGGGGCTATTCAAGGATAATTCCTTTTTTCTTCTGCTGTGAAAAATCTACTTCCTCAAGAATAGGCTGAAGGTTGGGTTTTCATCCCCCTTTCATGTAGTCTTTGACAGTGTTAGTTACTCATTCTTAACACTAAAATAGTAGGTGGTTAGATTTTGCAATCTTAATATGTCAATATTTACTTTTAACTATGAATTAAGGTAGCCTGTTAAGTAGGGAGCCTTGATGTAGTGAAGCTGAACTTACCTCCAGAGTAGCTGCTGTGTGTAAACTGAAGATACACCACATTTAGTAGAAATAGATGAGAGTGTAGCTTTAAAAAATAGTGCTGTGCACTTGTGCATTATTATGGTGTTTTTAATAGAAAGAGCTTCAAGCATGTCAGTTTCTTTCTCAGGCTGTGAAAAGCTTAATCTCATGTTCAGTAACACCGAAGTTATTACAAATACCAAATCATTTTGAACTAAATGGTCTCTCAAAATAAGGATTAAATTATTTGTAAATAAATGGGTGAATCTATATACCAGTGGAGCATGACAGTAATTTCTGTATTGCTGTAACTGAACTACTTTGTCTGCAGTAGTTCGTTAGGCTTGAGCCTAATGGAAGACTGTTTTCTGTGGTACCTGTAAAAAAAATGAGCCAGTAAGAAGTTATTGGCATTCTGTTTACTTTATGCAGTTTTTAAAAAATCTCAGACAAAATGAAGTCAATTTCACTACTTTGGCATATCCTTAAATTAATCAGAGTGCCTGAGAATGGAAGTACCTATAAATGTGCTTAAACTACCCTGAAGTCAATCTTTGAGTATGTACGTAAAGTCAGGAGACCTGGATATTATTTCCTGGCTATGCAAGTCTACAGAGGCATTCTGTGCCATAAAAAGCTGCTGGCAACCAAGAACAGGGGTGTTCATGTTAATCAAGTCTTTCAGCACCAATACCAGAAGGGGATGACCCCACAAGGAGAGCCTACAGGAGAGCTGGAGAAGAACTTTTTACACACGCATGTAGTGATAGAATGAAGGGAAGTGGCTAAAAACTGAGGAAAAGGGTAGGTTTAGTTTAGATGTTAGGAAGAAATTCTTTACTGTGAGGGTGGTGAGGCACAGCAACATGTGGCCCAGAGGAGCTGTGGAAGCCCCATCCCTGGAAGTGTTTGAGGCCAAGCTGGATGTGGCTCTGCATAACTTGGTCTAGTGGAAGGTATCCATGTGTGTGGAGGAGAGGGGAGTTGGAACTAGATGATTTTTAAGATTCCTTCCAACACAAACCATTCTATGATTAGAAGCACTTAGCTTTCTGCCAAGATTTGAATTTGCAGAAGGAATGGTAGGATTTATTTTCATTTTGCTCATGTTACTGGCTTATAATTCTGACTGTGGAGTATAAGCTCAGTTTGCTTTAAAATTCTCCTCAGTCATGTTAGAAGGCTTTAGCAACTTTTATGAAGTTGGTAATGCAAATCTTTTGCTACCTAAAAAGGCACATGTTGCGCAGTTTTGTTGCTTTAAAAAAGTTCAAGCAGACAAACTAAACTGTAGCCCATTGACAGTGGAAGAGATACCGAATTGAAATAATACTGTTGAAAAACTGCATTTTACAGCTGGTTTTCAAAGATTACTATTATATGGTGATGTTACCACTTTTATTTACCAATTACTTTTAGGCTATACTGAAAACATTTGTTGTAGTACTAGTAGTAGACTTCTACAAATTGGATATGTTAGTTTGCCTATGCTATATGTTCCTTTCTCATCTGGGGCTTTCATAACCTTTTTTCCTTCAAAAGCATAAAACCACAGGACACTTGCTGCCAGTTTAGAATTGCTTCTGCATTCTCTCCCCACCGGGCTTGTTAAGCAGTTCAGCGTGGAATTGTGATTTTCTCCCTTTTTGGGTTTTAAGATGAAATACTGGTTTTGAGCATTCTTCTTGCTCTTTGCTAACTGCTAATCAGCTTTTGTCGCTCTGCCGGTAGAAATGCTCCTGATCATTTGCTTGCCAGAAAGGCTAATACTGGATATGACGGGATATTTATACCATTTTCCTGTAGCCAGGTTATCTGTAGTGGATTGTTAAGTAACATTTAACCTGTAGCACTGAATAATTGTCCACATATTTTGAATTAAGTATGTTTTCTGAATATTTATGTTCTGAAAGCAGAAAATCTTGCCAAGAAAAGGGTGAGCAAGAACTTGAACAAAAAAATTAGATCTTCATAACAGGTTAAATTTGATCTGTAAAGTAATTGGCTGTTTCATAACTGTCTAAATGCCTGGTGGTTATAAAAATCTCAGTGCTGTTGATTTTGTGTGTCCAAGTATTTCTCTAGTGTGGTTCTTGCAGGTTCATTGCTGTGTTGAGCAACTCATCGTTGCTCTTACTTTCCATGAGTCTGTGCTTAAAGCGCTTTCTAAGGAACAAACAGGTGCCAAATCATGAATGAGAAATAGTGGTTTGCATGGTATTAGGGCATCCTGCTGGCACTGTGGTAAAAAATAAGCTGCCACATCTGAGTGGCAGAGAGCCATATAATACTGGTTTTCTGTAGTTTCTGTAATGAAATGTTACAGCCCTTCTAGAATCAGATAATTACCTGTTTCTCTGCGTCTAGATTGAAGGCACTTGAGACAGTAGTTCATGTTCTGATTCAGGTTTTTAATATTTCTTATCAGTAAAATAGTCTCACAACCATGAGTTCCGCAGCTTTTCATTAGAAGGCACAAAATGGCTAACAGTCTCTTGTTACAAGGTCTTTTAACACTAAACTATCCAATTAATGACACCTAGATTATTTTCCCTTTTAACCCAATAACTGATCTCAAAGAGCCCCCACGGCAGACTTTTCTGCCCAGCCACCCAAATCCAAGAAGAAGGAAGAAGAAGCATGAAGAAGAAACCCTGGACAGCACCCTGTGCCCTCCATCTTGCTTCCATCCACAGCATACTAAAAAATCCCCAAACCTAAATTTCTCACCAAGTGATACACCTACACTACTCTCTATAATCTATTTCACACTTTTGTGGATTCTGGTCTATCTTAAAGTCTAGGAAACTTTCTCCACAAATGAGGGTCAAAGTCAGTGCTCCCCAGGACACCCCAGAGCAGACAGAGAAATATTCCTGGTTCCCTGGGTTTCCACAGGTAATTTACATGAAAATTGAAGTTTTCTTCTTTAAAATTAAAGCAAACTTCCAGTCTTTATGAGTGTAGAGACAGACAGGAGGTGTGATCTCAGTTTATCAGCCAAGACCAACTGAAAAATATCCTCTTTTCCTCCTCTGGTACTGAGTATTTAAGCCGCTTTTTTCTGTTGTTCTTTAAAAATACTGGACCCTGCTCCAGAAGTTTGGCTGAAGTTGGAGGTATTAGGGAAGAAATTTAAGGTGAATACATATTTTCTGAAATTCCGTTCTACTTCATTGTCCCTGTTTCACAATACTTCCCCTTATTTTATTCCTTCAAATTAGGCCCTTGCCAACCATTTTTAGTGTCAGTTTCTTGTTCACTTGGGCTCTGTTCTTGCTCTTTCAGGTTGAAGTCCTGCAACATGCCTGTTATTGACTTTTGTTCTGCTTTCCTTCTCAAAGTTTTAGTCCTTCATTTTGAGTCTGACAGCCTCGTTCTTGTATAGTTGAGATGATTAGTCTGAATTTCGTTGCCAAAGAAGATTTGATTTCTCGTTGAAGAGTGTAAAATATATCTGTGTAGTTGAGAGAAGTATTTTTGACAACTAATATAGAAACTTGTCCTATCTGACAGACTTCTGGAATTTTTTCTCAGTTTAGATTTAATTTGTAATAATATTTATGGGCAGCAAAAAGTGGAAGTAAGGAACTGTGGTGAAGATATACTGGGAAGAGACAATAGAGTATGCCAAAACACAGTGGGTTGTAAGAGAAATGGTGGATTCTATGGGTGTTAATTTTGACTGTGTGAACCTTGATTTAGCTGGAGATTGTGCTTGAGGTTTATATCAGCTGTAAAGGGTGCCTTGACATTTAATGCACTGGGCTTTTTCAAGACAGTGACTTTCACACAGATATTTTGCCATAGTTATGTTAGATTGGTGATGTCTTGTCTTACTGTGTAAAATGCTATGCTCTACTGTTTAGCATGTCTGCTGGATAGGGCTTGAGTTGGAAAATCCAGTGTTTTACACTGGAAGAAAATTACTGTGGCTATCACGGACAGACCAGGTGATGTTTTTATGTACCTGTAAAGGTGCTGCTCATCTTCAGTTGAAGGGTCAGATCTTATAGCAGGAGAACTAGCTGCTTTTTGGTGTGGATCTGCCCTGGGACAGCTGTGGGTGGCCACTGAGAAGCCTTCTGGGTGAGGGAGTACAGAGCTAGTTCAACATGCAGTGATATCTTACCTCTTCTACAGCTGGTACAGAGTGAGTGCTGGAAGAGAGAGGTGCTTAAGTTCTCCCATGTCTGTGAGTCTCTAGTGCCATGGTAATCTCTTCAGAAGCCTGAATGAAACAAAATGGACAGAACAACAGAGGATTTACAGGGGTTGATGAAAGCTTCCTCATATCTTTATTGCCCTGACTTATTTGCCAGAGGGTTCATAAAACATATCTGAAGCATTTTCATATGTTCTTACTATTGGTTTGGCATAGTACTTATATTTATTTCCCTTTCTTTTTTCCAGCTTGCACCTGTTTACTTTTTGTTGTGTTTTTTTCCTAAACATATCTTTGAAGTTAAATAAGTGCCAGAGAGATCAGTGGGAATTTACAGAAATAAACAGTATATTTTCAACAGTGTTTAATGTTGCATTGACAAGGTAGCTTGAATATTTGTAACCTGCTGATAAGAAATTGTGAGAAGGAGGTCTACACTAGCTAAAAACACGGCTTTGTTTTCGTGCTAGGCATGGAGAAATACTTCTCCTCTGCCCCAGTAAGTGCTTTTCAGTTAGTATATCACAGATTCTGGCACTGTTCTTTCATCATTCTTTTTTCTGTAACAGGTTTTATACCAGAAGTAAAAATAATTTTATAGTCCTTTCATATTTGAAAAAAATTGCCCTAAAGTATGTACCACCTTGTGACTAACAAATAGTTTGCCTTGGCACAAATACCATGCAGAAATGTGTCACTACTCTCAAAAGGTTAATTAACATTGCAAGATGTTGAATGTCTTCTAAGTAAACGAACACAACCATTGCCAGATACATGTTGCATTTTTCTTTCAAGAAAATGGACCATTTTGATGCCTCAGGCAGCATGCTATTTATTAATTAAAGCTTATTCTCATACAAGTATATTTAAAACAGAAAACAATCATGACTCATACAGGAAAACAAAGTAATTTTTAAGGTAAAGCAATATGAAACAAGAGTTACAACTGCTCCTCAGCTATAAACTCAGGCCGGTCTGCTGCCGCATGCATTTGTTCTGAGCTCTCTACAGTACTCTGGGATAGATGTGTATTAGAAGTGAAATAGAAAACACAAACTTAATTTTTTTTTATTTTAGGTGGTTTGTTCTTCTGTCTACACAGAGTATACAGTATTTAACAGCTTCAGTCTTAAAAGTCAGACTTTGTATATTGTTTTTGTCTCTAGTGGCATTGTCTTATGATCCTGGGTAAGCTGCTATCCTGTCTAAGGCTTGGTTTCTGTACTACAGTAATAAACTGTTTACGTAGCTGATAGAAAGTCCTTTCTAACATGAGGAGCAGAGGGCTTGTACCACAGTGACTGTAGTATGAAGAGCTGTCACATTCCAGAGCTCGATGTCTCTGTTTTTGTCCTTAGTGATGAGCTGTTCTATCAATAGGTTGTTTATGTTACCAGTTGCCTGCTTTGGCCTCCTTCCACCCCTGTAACCTGTACCTTAGGATCTGAGTCCTTTTCTGTTGACCATTATCAATTTTCTTAACTATACTTTTTTTCTTCTTGATAAAAACCCGTTATTTAGTTTGGTTTTTTTTTTTTATTTTTAAGGTACTATCTTTATACTCCTGAAAGATGTTTTTTTTTTTTATTTTTAAGGTACTATCTTTATACTCCTGAAAGAGTCAGAGTTAGTTTCTTAATTTCATTGAAGTTTGTGGAGAGAAAAATGTTTTCTAGTTCTGTCATTCTGGTATAATTTCCTGGAAAATAGGGGCAAGCACAGGGACTTAGCAGAGTTGTGCATTGGTGTGATTGACTTGAGCATTTACACAGAATCCACTCTAGATTGTTCTGTACTTTTGGGTCAGATGCGTTATGCACTATTATTTTCACTATCCAAGATGTAATCAAGTTAGAGAAAATCAAAATCAAAGCAGAATTATGGTTAAAAATTCATCTGCTTTTATAAGTTATGTAACTTTTCTTTAAAACATCATCTAATTCATAAGCTGTGGGCCTACTGTTATTAAAGCTATGCTCAAAATGAAGTGGACTGGTCTTGGAACATCTTCACTGAGTCCCTTTATGTGGTCTGCATGCTTTCATGGATTTTATTAAGTGTAAACTTCCTTATTTTTATGACAAATTGAAGTTTGAGTGGTGCATTGATTGCAGAGCAGCTGGCAGACTGCAGGCTGACCTGCTGAAGTTCTTCCTGCTGTCCTGTTCCTATAGCTGTGCACAGTGTCAGTCTGAGGTGATGTCTTTCCCTTAGCTGTGGTCTTGTCTAAACTCCCTAACCATCTTGTACTGGCCTTGGTGGTTAAGATATATCATGATACATAGTTTTCCTTCTGGTATGCGTAGATATGTGGTGGCCAGTGTTTGTTACATAGTTCTGCTATTCATCCTGCATACAGATAAATGCAGTATAAAGTATATTAGTTTGTAAGTGTAAATCGTATAGCTGCAAGAAATTTTCGAAGTTCTGTCCTTGAGCTGTGTCCATGGGAGGAGCTCCCTTTCCTATCTTTCATCTAGAGATTACTGTCACTGTAGGATGCAGGGCTTGTATTGCTGTTCACAGTACAAGGCCTTTGGCATGGCTTTATTCTGTTAATGATTTTAGCTGAATTTAGCTATTAGATTGGTAAGAGATTAATGAAGATGTGGCACTATTTCACTTTTCCAAATCAGTCACAATATTTATTAGAAGAGGGGAAACCCTAGATAAAAAAGAATTTGTGTGTAAATTATCTTGGCAGATGGTAAGAGTTTGTATTTCTACTTCTTACTATTCACTAAGGCCAGGAAGATCATTTTGTGGAAGCCTTGTGGTTCTGTTGTTGTGTACTTCATTTGTGTATGAGCTGTACCTTAATAATGCTTGAATATAACTTCACATGAAAAAAGAATTTGAACTGTATTTTAAAAAAATTCTATTAAAAATTCTATTGCTCACATGCTTACCTGGGTTTTGTCCTTTCAGCATTAATGATTCAAAAAGCAAAATTATTTTTGTCGTTAAGATCTGCATATGGTACAACACACATGAGTAGATCTGTGGATTAAGAAATCACCATTTTTAGGTGGTTTACTATTTACTGGGTTTTTTTCTTTTTCCTGAAAGTAAAATAAATATGAAATTGAATCTGCAACTTTGCTGATAAACTTCCCCAAGAAGAGGAAGCTACTGTATTCTGGATCTGTAGTTTTGTTCTATGGATTGGGTCCATCAGATCTGAGACACAGGAAATTGCTCTATTTGAGTGGTAGTAGGCAGTTTGAATGGTAATTTTGATAAGGGAGAAGCACATCTGTCCTGGAGTCCAAGGTAATTTGAGGGAAATTGTATACAAATATTATGCATTGTATACAAATATTTAGCATTTGTAGACTGTGACACTGTGTTCACTGACAGACCACTGGCAGGTCTGAGGGTTGACGTCAGTGCTTCTGTACCATCTGATTGTCATCTAAACTTGTGTTTTGTAGCTTGAAACAGTTGGATGGCAGCTTAATCTTCAAATGGCGGAGTCCATGCAAGCAAAGCTGAAGTCTCCTCAAGCTGTGCTAGAGCTGGGAGTGAGCAATGAAGATTCAAAGGTAAGAAATATAAGTCAGCAGAGCTGGAATGAGTTGTCATGGTGACCTTATGTTGAAGTTCTTTTAAAGGCATCCATTGGAACTCTTAATTGTTGTTATTCTTGTCATTATTTTCGTTTTTGTATTTCATATAAGTTATAGCAAACTTTTGGAATTGTGAAATACTGATATAATAGCATAAATATTCAGCAGACTGAGAGCTGTGTTACCAGCTCTCTGGGCTGTAACAGGAGAAATAGGGAGTATGGTTATTTTAGGTCTCTAAAGTTTTTGTAGATAGTATATTTTTTATCACATAGCATGTGATGTCTTGTGCTTTTAATACATAGTAGGTTGCAGCTTTCTACCATGTGTGTAGTTATGTAAGACATTGCTCATCACTTGCAACTTTTCTGTGCTATTGATGTATATATGTGAATGATGACACTATATGAGGCCACAGAAACCCAGTATTTGGAGGTTTTAAGGTAGAGTCTTAAGTTCAAGGATTCTAGTGAGTTGGTGGCATATCAGAATCCAAACTCCCTAAACAACATAATTTTTTATTCATAAAATCTGTGTCTTTGGTTAGCTGGCATGTTTCAAATTAGACACATGATTTGCTTTTAACCTTATCTTGCTAATGGAAATTGAAATTTATTTCTGTGGTGTCTGTCAGAATGCTTACCTATGAAAAATTCAGTATAAGGAGTTTGAGGGGAGAAATCAGAACTCACTGCTGCTTTAGCATTGCATTTAATTCAGTAATTTTACTAATGGGAGTGGAATTTCTGATTTATGGTGAAATAAAAGAGAATACACAGCTTAAGTTTGTGCTTCTCACTAAGACTTGCAGCAGTTGTATTTTTTCAGCAATTCATTGCTGCAGATACAGGAACTGGACAAAATTTTATGCCCAAGCTACATTGATGAGCATTGAATACAGATTCAGTTCTTATGGCATAACTATTAAAAAATATGGACAGAAAAATGTCACTTTCATGTAAGACAGAAAGTTCTGTTTCTTGTACAAACAGAATTCATATAGTGGACTTTTTATACTGTTTCCTCTCTTACTTCTTTTTGTGGATATGTTTGGATACCAAGATCAGAATTACTTTGAGATAATTACAAGCCTAGAATAAACTATGGTGGGCATTTAGATGAAACAATGCAACAAGAAAACTGATGCTCTCACAGTACAGACATTAAAATTTAAAAATCTGGGTTGGTGTGGAGATCACTACAGGATTACTTCCTAGTACATAAGATTGACTAATATTTGCTTAGTGTTGGTAATTTTTCTGTTGTATCTTGCATCTTTGTGATCTCTTGGTGCATTAAGTATTGCATCTGAAAATTGTAGCTACAGGATACCTCTTCTTTTCCTCTATGAAATTGTGTGTGCCTTTCAGGCGGAAATGTGGTGTAAATTTAAAATGTATATTCTTAATGATTGGATTATTTTTTCACTTTTTTTTCATAATTCATGGATATAATGACTTGATTTTTTTTTCAGGAAAGACAAAATGCTCTTACAGAGGAGCTTTTATGGTCTGGCTCATTAGGGGGCAGTAGTGCTCTTTGTCACCCTGGTTCTTTGCTTTTTTTGAGATAATACTCAGAATCAATTCTGAAGTCAGTCATTGTGGGAAGTGTTTAAGTGTTTACATTTCTAATCTGTATATGACAATAGAAGTTTCTTTTGTGCATAGAAAAAATAAAGCCTATTAATAAAAAAACCATACTGAGCAAGGCAGATGAAATGGGCTATTATTTTCACTTTTGCTAACTAAAATTAATTATACCATACATTTGTGTTTACTACAAATTACACTACTTGAACATTTTAACTGTTCTTATTCACAAGATGACATTTAAAATTAATATTTAAATTATCTCTTCAGGAAAGGTAATCATAAAACCTGTGGCTATATGGATGTTACTTGTGTGTTGAGAAATAAAAATAAGTCCGGTATATGCTGTATAAATATTTATAGAGTACATTTTGTCAGCTTCAGATGAAATACAGAGTCCCAGAGGAATAAATCCATCGTAATGCAAAAGTAGGGTGTTCTTTATTTCTTTCAGGTGGTTCAAGCTACTAGTGACATTTGCACTTCCCAGGAAATAAACTACTTGTGACTAGCAAGAGTTGTGATCAGAGCTCATGATTTTTGTTAAACTGTTTTTACAGGGTTTTGTTACAGATTTGCTGTTTGCTTATATTCAGGCATGGAACTATGCTTGTGTTAGCCCCAGTGTGAGCAGGGGGGTGGATGATGTGGGCTGCCAGACACAGCCTTCCAGCCCAAGTTGTCCTGTGATCTAGGCTGCTTTGGTTGCTGCTGATGTTTTGTATGAGAAAGAGAAAAAAAGGAACTTCCAATTAAAAATCCAATTAACAGTGTTTTATTACAATGATTAATTTTTTCAAATGTATAATTCATCTCAGAATCTGAGAGAAGTGAAATGTCAATGAACTAGACACATGAAACAAACTGGTGTAATAGGAAACATATTTTTGATTTGCAAGATCCCTTTGCTTCCCTTATGACATTTTGATGAGTTTAGGTGGCATTTGAGAACTAATGTGTAACTTAGCAGCTGTGTATAACGTTTTTTTTTAATTGTAAATTTGGTTTCAGATTTTTGGACTGTTGATAGCAACATGACAGTCTGGAGAGTCTGTACAGGGTATCATTATTTTTGTGGCTATAGATTCAATTGACCAGTAGAAGGAGCACAAATTAACATGACAATTTAGAGTGTTGTTAATTTAGATTTTTTGATTTGCAAACAAAGACTGATGCCAAAAAGTGCTGTTTTTTTTTAGTATTTCTTTCCTCCAGTAATCTATTTGGTAATTGTTCACACAGACACACACTCTCACATTCCTTCCCACTGTTAATAGCAGTAATTCCTTAGGCTATCTAGTCCAGACTTTTTTACATAACTGTGATAAATTTCTATAACTGTAGGAGAAGCCACATAAATAAATAAATAATAAAATCAAAGTGTGTAGAAAGATTGAAGGGCTTTGGAAATGTCACACAATTGGTGCTGAATATCTTCACAGAGGAATATGGGAAGTAGGAGTGTGTTCTTAAAGAGTGGTTGCTATTACTCATCATTAACAGGATACAGTAAGGCACATTACTATATAAGGTATTTGTTACTGTGTATTTTCACACATGATCTGTAGTTACCATTTATGCTTGAAAATCGTTAGGATAAATAAATTATTCTTGCCCAGTGTTGTCTATCGATAGTTATCCAATTTTCTTCTGTAAATCCACTCCACAGATTTTATTAGATTCATTTATCTAATTGGAATTTGTCCTATGGAAGGCTTTGCTCTTTTCTTATTTTCCTTCTCCTTATTTAATCTGTGAATTTATTCTTAACCATAAAGAACTTCTTGGGGGAGCTCTGTTTCTCAGTATAAATACTATGTAGATATTCCTTGTGAAAAATCAATATTTTGCTTCTTTTGTTCCTTCTCTATAGATGTATATGAAGAATTTTTACAGGATTTTGCCTGCTAATGCAAGACAAAAAAAGTAACTGATAATTGTGCTGGTTTGCTGAACCTGGTAGTGTAATACTTTTGGCGAAAGACAGATAATATTATCCTGCTTTACTTTTATTTCCTTTTAAATAATTTCCCGTAACATCATGATGCTTTAACAGGGGAATGTGACACATGAGAGACTGCAACAAATTAAGAGAGATGGGCAATAACTAACCAAATGTATTTTAATCAGGACAAACGCCAGATTCTGCACCTTGGCTGGGGCAACCCTGGGTTTGTGGACAGACTGGGGAATGAGATGCTGAACAGCAACTCTTTGAAAAGTGATGTGGGGGTTGATGGAAGTTGAATCTGAGCCAGCAGTGTCCTGGTAGCCAGGAGGGCTAAGTGTGTCCTGGAGAGCATCAGGGACAGCATGGCCTGCTGGGCGAGGGAGGGGATTGTCCCAGTCTGCTCTGCACTGGGGCAATCTCACCTGAGTCCTGGAGGCAGTTTTGAGTGCCACCATATAAAATAGATACTAATTTATTATAGAATGCCCATGGGAGTGCAGCAAAGATGGTAAAGGGCCTAGAGGTGAACTTCTATGAGCTATGAAGTTCTATGAAGTTCTGTGAGCTTCAGATGAAGTTGCTTGCTCTGTTCTGCCTGGAGAAGGAGAGAGTGAGGAGACATAACAGTCCAGAGCTTCCTTGTGAACGGAGAGGAGGGGCAGACACTGGTGTCTTCTCTGTGGTGGCAGTGACAGAACCTGAGTGAACATTGTGAGGCTGTGTTGAGGGAGATTTGGGCTGGATATTAGTAAAAGGTTGTTCACCCAGGGGGTGGTTGGGCCCTGGAACAGGCTGCCGATGGAAGTGGGCACAGTGCCAAGCCTGACAGAGCTGAAGAAGCTTTTGGACAATGTTCTCAGACATGTGGTCTGACTCCTGGGGCTCTGAAGGGCCAGGAGTTGGAGTTGGACATTCATAATCCTTGTGGGTCACTTCCAGCTCAGGATATTCTATGATTCTATGAAAATCAAACAGTAGTCTGATTACATTTGAAACTGAGGTGATACTACATATTTATCATTCCACTGAGTAAGTAGAAATCTAGAAACGTGGAATTATTATATTTTACTTGTTAAAATAATAGTATATGTGTTGGGCTTTTTTTCCTCCGTTTTTTTACAGACTTACTATATATTTCTGGACAGTGAACAAAATTTATACCTTTTTGCTCTGTTCACTTCAATAAGTACACCATTCTACTTTCTGAGTTTGCCATTGTGATTACTTTTCCCATCCGTTACAAAAAAACCACCAAAGCAAAGTAAATGAGAAATCTTCTATCAGAGCTACATCAGTTACTTAATTCACACTATAGATTCTCTGCAGCCTGTATGGCATGCAGGCAGGACCTGCACATTGATCAATGTGTAAGGAAATATGGTGGTACTTCCCTTTCCTCCTCAGTTTAGCCCTTTGTTTTACTCTGAAAAGAATCTGTGTTTGTGGAGTGGCACAACATTGGGAGTTGGTGGATGCTAGTAATTTGATCCCACTTCTGAGATGTAGGAGGTGACAGAGTTGAGCATGTTCTCCTTTCGTCATGTCAGTCCTTGCCTTTGGGGATGATGCATTTATGTGGCCTTTTTGTTTTTTCTTCAAAATTTTTATCTGTAGGGCCTTCAAAAAGAGGACACTTGAAACTAATAATGCTGAAAGAACTGTGATGAGGTCCAAAGCTGCAACAATTGTAAATTGCTTCCAACGTTCATCAGTTCCCTCTCAACCACTTTCTTTTCTGATGAGAGCATCACCCTTTTCCTTCTCAGAGCACAAACAGCCTTGTAGGTACACCCTGGAACTGAGCTTAGTTTTCTCATCAAGTGTATTTGTAAGTCTCTAACAATTGCAAAAAGAAAGTAGGACAGGCCTTGAATGAATGCAAAAATATTTAAGGATTAGATTGAGAGAAAAGGGTTTCTTCATTCCTATTTGGCGGAGTTAATTGGAGACCTGGATAGCCTCAAACAGCACAGTCCTGGTACAAGGTTTTTCTGTGCTTCTGAACAGGCAGTGTTGCTGCTTTTGGCAAGGTGTACATCATTAAATGAGTTTTGTTCCGCGTATTAAACCCTAATAAATAGTGCTGCTGTTAAGAAAGAAGAAAGTTCCCTAAGAGGAGGTTTCAGAATATGAGAAAGGTCCTCATATTTGTAGGAGTAGTAGTAAGAAAGACAGTATAATCTTGAGTGTGGGGAAAAACACAGAAAAATGAGCCTGAAATTTATAACTTGATTCCAGCAGTCAAATTGCTACGGACAGATGACAGAAATTTAATTGCTCCACCATGAGTGACGGAAATTCCGCACTTACAATGAAGAGCAAATCCTGCATTAGACTGTTTGGTTTTGATCTATGATAGCTATTACCTCTGATTAAATCCATTTAAATAGAGGAAAAAATGAATCTGTGGTCTGGAATTTTTGAAATACTGAGAGGGTTTGTTTTTTTCTTACCAGCATAGAAATGGATGCCCGTGTAACCTGTGTTCTGTAAGTTTGGTGTAGTTTGACATTTTTCTTAGTAACCATTTGTCACAGGGTGTGTCTCCAGGAGTATGCACTCACCTCTGGCAATTCTACTGCAGCATGTACTTAATTATCTGACTTCATGTGTGATTTTATATTATTTAATTATCCAGCTTGTAGTAAGGATCTCTTTTCAGTATACTTACATTTCTTTCATGTGGCTATATGCAAAATATATGAATACAGACTATATCACATAAATTTACAAACCCTGTAACTGGTTACAGCCTCTACACATGCTCTGCTCATGGCAGAACATTCTTAGGACTTTCTTCCTGTCTCTTTGTGTCTTGGAACTAAAGAAGATGATGGTGCCAGTGGACTGTAGTTGGTTGCAGCCTTGGGCAACAATGGCCTACAGTTAGAAATGAATCTTTTGTGCAGGAGTAAATTTAATCGTCTGTAGTATGTAACTGTACTGTTGTCAGTCCCAATAAACAGCAGAAAAGTAGTTCAAATACTGAAGTTTAAGCTTGGTGACCATTTCATTGCCAGGCAGAGTTAAACCTTAGGGCCTTGAGGGAGTTCAAAAACATAAAGATATGGTGAGCTTTTCTTATTTAATGCAGTTGTTCATAGCATCTTTTTTCTTAGAAAACTTGTTTCCTGTTTGCCCCAAACTGGTTTTGTAGTCCTGGTATTTCAGTCTTTTCAGATGAAGAAGAAATCCCTGGGATTCATGGCAAATTCTCAGGCATTTATATATTTTCTTGCCTGTTAGTCTCAGAAGGTATGCAGTGCTTTAACAGATGAACTGTTACTTTTATTTGTATGTAGCAATGGAAGATAACCGTATTTATTCAGTACTTTTGCTATGCTTTTGCAGAACTTCTGGACATTATTTTTCCCTCTGCTTTTTCTGAGACAATAAGCTCTATGGTACCTTCGTAAATATGTAAAAAACCACCATCTCTCCCATGTCTATTTCTTACCAGCTCTATGGTAGAAAGATAAGGTAGTCTAAGAAATGGGTGAGGTTAGGGAGAGATCAATTTGAAAGTTGGACTTGCTCTAACAGAAAATCTAATGTTACTAATATTGCTCTTCTGCCTTTTGCTCTGTAACACTGATTTTGACTCCTGCCTTTGAGAATTGAAGGTGGAGGCAGAAGTAGACAAAGTATAACAAAAAGAGGGGCAACAGAGCTGTGAAGGGTCTGGAGTCTGATGAGAAGGGCTGAGGGATCTGGGGATGTTCAGCCTGGGGAAAAGGAAGTCAAGGGGAGACTTGATGGCCCTCTACAGCTACCTGAAAGGTCATAGCCAGGTAGGGATCAGTCTCTTCTTCCAGGCAAGACAGGACAAGAAGAAATGATCTCAGTTTGCACCAGGTTTAGACTGGATACTAGGAAAAATACCTTCACTTAAAGGGTAGTTCACATTGCATATGAAACTGCTTAATTTGGGTTAAGAAATTACAGATTCTATTACTGTGTAAAATAAGTTAAGTAAAAATACTGTGTGGCCCAAATGAGAAAAACTGATCCGTGTCAGAGCATTTGCATCTTGGCAGGGTAAGGCCCCACAGCTTACTTTGGGACCACTTTGGGACTGTGCATCCTGTACCTACTCATGTTTCCTCCTCCATACACAATCTGTCACATGTCTTATGGAAAGATATGTGGTTGTCTTTTCTTCCTGATAATGTCAATACTCATATCAGAAGAGGCTGTGAAAACAGTTGAATGGGTGACAAGGAGCAGCTGCCAAACCAATTCAATTCCGTGCAGATCACGCCTTGCTTTTGTGTCGTGTACCTTTAAAAAGCATTATGGTGAGGAGGGCCATTTCCAGTTACTCTGTTGGTTCATACCTTGCCAGCAGTTCTGTCTTGCTTAGACTATTACAAACTAATTAGGTGTTTTATGTGACAGGCATCTCACCAGGTCTGCTCAGAGCAGTGTAGAAGGAGCCCACACTTCTTCATTTGCATTCAGTTTACATTTCTGTTCACCATTGTAATTTTCTCCTGTGCTTTACTTTTTCTTTGTCAGTTCTTTAAATTAATTGTTTTGTGAGTTTTGGTACAAAATGGTACTGTCAAAGAAAAGTAATCTTGTGGTAATGAGTTTCAAACCAAGCATCTTTGGGTTAATAGCATGGTTTTGGATTTAAAAGCAGTTTTATTGTACACTTTGTCAAATTGCTGGGCTTGCATTCCTGCTACTTTTGCTAATTTTTTTGTCAGTTTGAAACTAATGTAATTGCCAAATCTGGCTTTCTGGAGAAATAGTACGTCTGTTCTTGAAAGAGTAGAAAGTTAGGATCTCCTGTGTTGCTAACATCTGTCCTGCTCAAGCCAGTAAATATGCAGTACAAACTGTCAAACAGTATCAATGCCAAGCATTTGACATTGAACAGGTGTCTAACAATGTTGTGACACCCTTTCCAGTCCCTCTTCAGGTGGAAGAAGGTAGGTCATCACCTCAATCATATGCAGAGGAGACGATTTTCACTTGTCTTGTTTCCTGTTGTTTACCAATGACAGGAGTCTGGTATCTGAAACTGTGTGGCATCTCAGTTTGTGCCACTTGGCTTTGTATGAATGTTTAACAAACTTTAAAAGCTGCTATGACAAGTGACCTTTTTCACTGGTTGAAATACATGAAATATGATCCCTTTCATAGGAAAACCACAACCTACTGCATGGCCTACAGCCTCTGAAAAAATATTGTTCAGTATGATTACATAAAATTACTACTAATGAAATAAAACATATTTCTAGAAGTGCATGCTCAGTGGCAAGACAGTAAGAGAAAGATTTCAAGGGAGAGAGTAAAAACATTCTTTCCATATTGAGACAGATCCTGTTACTAAGAATATATTTGGAAGCCTTGGAGTAATGACTAGATAATACAAAAGGCGGGAGAGAACCAAAGCTACTGAAAATGCTTGTCTCTCTTTTTTAGTAATGCCTGATTTGCAGCTTTTTGTATTACCTCTGGTGTATAGAGGCAGGCAGCAGACTTTTAACAAGGTTAAAAAGACTAGATTATTTCTCTGTCATTTTTTGCAATGTCAACAGAAACAAGTTGGGAGATACCTATGCTTGGAAATAAGTCGTGTTATGAGACTGGGAATTTGACAGCAAAACAACTTGCCAATATCTAGATTACTATGGAGCTCTACTACTACTATTACTACTACTACTACTACTACTACTACTACTTCTGTTGGTGTACCGTTCTTTGATTAGGCACTTCAGCACGCAAGGGTTCACTTGCCTGCTTCATGACATGGAGTAATGTATTAAAGAATTATAGAATCCTTAAGGCAGGAAAAGACCTTCAAGATCATAAAATCTTGATGCCAGTGACTTAGCATTTCTAACCCATATCCCCAGTGCCACATCCACATGCTGTTTGAACATTTTGAGAGTGGTGATTCCACCGTTTCTGTAGGCAGCCCATTCTCATGCCTGATCATGTCAGTGAAGAAATTTTTCCTGATATCTTTAGGAGAGCCACAGTCTTAAGCTTTCTGGGGGATAGACACAGTACCTTAGGGGCTGCCAACAGGCAATTTAGATGTGCTATCATATCCAGTAGTTCTGGAAGTTTGCAGGCTGGAACTGAGTATAGGATTCAGTAACTTCACAGAGGAGTTCAAATTCATGTCATCTTTACTCCTCTGTTCTGAATCCTAAATAAAGGAATTTCAAAATCTACACATGTGGAAGAAAATACATATTTTGTTCAGGAACAAGTGCATTTTCAGGCAAACACTGCCTGAAAATACCTGAACTTACTACTAGAAAGTAAGTGCCTTTTATTAGAAGATCTTAAGAATAGTCAGATGGAGAAGGTTTATTTGAAGATGCAGTTAGAGGCAGGAAGAAAACCTGTAGATTCAGGAAGGTCCTTTTGACTACAGAGAAACAATTCCTGAGCTGTTTTCTTCCTTGTTGTTATTTCTAGGTCACTTTGCCTCTTCACATTCCCATTCCTTCTTCTTTTTTGTCATCTCATCTTTATAGGAACAGATGCATTGTTCTCCTATCAAAGAAATGCAACAGATTCCAAAACATTTTTGAAATTCCTCAAACATCAGAGTTGCCATTCAAGTAGGACAGAATTCCTCAGTTTGGTGCTATGTCTAATAAATTCTATACAAGCTCTCAAGGTCTGCCACATAAAACTAGTAACTTTTTTTTTATGGTTGTTTCTGTTTCTTTGGTTGTTGAACAATGGTTGATTAAGTACACAATCTGTCACATGTCTAATAAAGCATTATCATTACAATGCTTTATTAGATTGGCTTCCTTTGTTGTTGAGGCCTTAGAGCCCTTATGCTGTAGTGTATCTCTTGCTCCAAAAGGATGTAAAGCACAGTGTTATATAAACCCAAAATGTTTAGGCAGTTTTTACACAGCTTCAGAGTTCCTGAATGGCAGTATATTCCTGTCTGTATTTTTGACTCGAGTTTCTTGAGTCAACGTTTTAGTTTTGTCTTTCTGTATTTGTATCCTCTTTAGTGGAAATGAAAGTCTTTCTTGTGAGGACCAAAATGGGGTTGGTAATAATAGCGATGAAACGAAGAAAAGCCAGGTTATAGTATTGAAATTTATTTCTTTGATTTCTTTCAAAGTGTGGATATATTTGAGACACCATACAGAAGGAAAAGGTAAACCTTTTCAGGAGAGCTACTTTGCTGTAGCAGCAGGGAGCTGCTATGTTGGAGTGCATTAATTTGCCAAGGGTACTGTAGCCAGGCAGATTCAGGTGAACTGGCACAGTGATGTTTTAAAATGGTATAACACAGAGCAGAAGTGTATGAAACAGATATGGGGAAATGGAGGCAGTACGGGCAGTGAAGAGCACAGAAATGCAAGAAAGTAGTGTTCATTGAGAGCTATCTGAAATCGAGTTGAGCCTGAAGAAATTTTTTGGAGTAAAACTGAAGATGATTATCATGGAGGAAAATGATGGAGGAAAACTCTGAGAAGGGTTATGCAACATGATGCAGTGCTTTTTTTTCAAGTACTGAACTGTCATTCTGAAAAGCTCTTGAAAATTCAACTCAGTTGTAATTTGATTTTACTTTCTTAGTGAAATTGCTTTAGAATTCACATTACCATTTCAAACTGCAATTGTATGCTTTTGTGGCCTTCAGGAAGTCACAAAGCACTTGGAACTATCCTTGACTTTGACATTGAGGTCTTTGATGCTTGTCTAGGATGATGTTTAAGTAAGTTGTGTTTGCTGCGTTGAGAAGAGAACGTTTTTCTCTGAGGGACTGCATTCCAAGGGTGAGCCACCGACCAATAGCAGATCTTTTGAGGAAGTGTGGAAATAGTAAGGCAGAAGAAGGATATGACTCTAAAAAACTTCCCAAATTACCCAAAAAAGGTATCTAATATGTCTGTTCTTATGGATGGACAGATTAAATATATTTGTCAATGCAGAGCATGTGATGTGCAGTGCTGTAACTTAAGCACTGCAGTGAGGCATCAGATGGTGGATACTTGTTCTCAATTCCTTCTTTCCTTCTTTGTAATAAAATAATTTGTTTTCAAAATAGTCTAATCCCACCTGACAGACTGCTCGCTTTTTACAGTGATGTGGCTTTAGATGCTGGAAAAATAAATAAAAAAGGGAATTCTGTTCTTCCCACTGTTTTATTAAGCAGTTCCGTAATGTGCTTTCATCATTAGCCTTTTTCCTTTTCCCTTGTTTGTGTGGTTTTTTTGGTTTTTTTTTTTTTTGTTTTTTGGTGTTTTTTTTTGTAGTGGATATGGAAATAAAAATTGTAGACCGAACATGGATCAGCCTATAAAACTGCAAAAATAGCTTTGCATGTCAAAACCAAAGAGCTATAATTTTAGTATGCGTCTTTATATGCAGATAAGCATGTCCCATTTGCAGGCTTATATGAAATTCATATGTGTGGAATTCTGTCAAAAAAGGTTGCAGGAGTAGGGCATGTTTGGGTGTCAGGAAGACTGCACACTGTTACCACTGGAAACAACATCCAGTAGTGTGCTTGTCATGGTTTGACACTGGCACAATGCCAGTGCCCCATGAAAATATACTTCCCTGGTGTTTGCTGTGAGATGTGACCAGGAAATAAGCAAAGCAGGCCTCTACCTTAGGAAAAAAAAGTTTATTAACTAAACTACAAAAGGAAAACAAACCACACACACACACACACACGCACACACCTGGAAAATGCAAACTCCACAAAAAGCATTTCCTCCTCCTCCCCCCACCACATTTCCAATACATCTTCCAAATTTCAACTCTCCATCCATCACCCTGTAAATACTCAATTCCAGTCCATCAAGAGGAGAGGAGTCCTTCTTGGGGCCATGGTGACCTCTTCCTTGCATGCCCAGCGCTCCCACCACTGGACAAGGAACAGAGCTGCTTCAAGGGTTATCCTTTTAAGGGTGCTTTGACCAGTTCCAAAAAAAGCACAGTTTTCTCTCATCCCGGGACCTCTTGTCCCCCCCATACTTATCTACCTCCTGGGGCCGGGGGGTCTCCAAAACGGAACCCTCTCAGTTCTGAGCCATCGCCTCCCCCCTGCATGCAGCCTCTGTGTCGCGAGGAAGCATGGTTCTGTCCATGGCTGTACCAAAAAGAGTCCAGCAACCAGCTACTCCATCATCTCTTTCCAGCCTCTTCTTTACTCTCCCAGCCTCACTCACTGCTCCGACTGTCATTCTCTTGCCCATTTCCTCTTTATCATCCACTCCATCTCCCCTCCGGGAAAGGTCCAAATGCTCTGTGAGGTCTTCATTGTCCAGAAAGGGGTTAACAAACTTCTGCACGCGGCCAGGCTCCTTCCCTGCTGCACTCCCCCCTTCCCCCTCCTTCTTCACAGGCCGATATCACTTCAAGGCCACAGGCTCGTACCAGCTTTCTCTCTCTCATCTTCTAGCTGGGGGGCTGCCCAAATCCTCTCGGGGCCTCTCTCCCTCTGTCTCTCCTGGGGGGGCTGCCCAACGCCTCCTGGTGCCCCCACCACCCTTCCATCTTGAGGGGTCAGGCCTACCTCTGCCGGGCCGCAGGTTTCCTCTTCCCCGCCCAGCTCGAAGCCGGGCAGGGGAGGCCTTGGCTCTTTGCTGGCCGGAAATCAAAGAGAGAGCCCAAGGGAGTGCTCTGCTTCTAACCCCTGTGTTCTCAGAGGCGCATCCACCCTCAGTGGCCAAGCCTGGTGTCAATTTAAAATCTGAACACCTATTGGCCTCTGGCCACTCCATTCCCAGAAAACCTGCTTCCTGTAAACCCAGGACAGTGCTGTTCTAGCAACAGGTCTTTGTATTTGTACATGTGTTAACATCTTCATATTACCTCAGAGCCTGCAAAATTAAATTATTCTTTGGCTTTGTGGAGGCAAAGTTTTTTTAAGAAAAGTACCTGTTTACATGGAATCAATCGCTATTTCCTTATTTGCATCTAATTTCTAAGCTTCCAATAGAATACTCTCTTCAGTTATGCATTTGAGGTTTCTTGTGTGAGTGGGTTTTTTTGGTGTTTTGTTTATTTTTAGAGTTTTTTTTTGTGGGAGGAGTTTGGGTTTTGTGTTTGGTTTTTTTTGTTAAAGAGTACTAGTGACCTTACTGAATGTAGAAGTGTTGAGAAGAAAACCTTTGGGCTAGAAAGGCGTCTTGTAGTTTGTGCCACAAAATGACTTTCAAGTTAAATTGACCTAAACTCTATGAAAACTACCATTCCATTTCTGCCAATGGTTTCTCATAAAACTCCTGGATTTTTACCCAAACACTAAGTCGTTATGAGCATTCTGAGTTAAGGTCATGCTTTGGTGTCATTAAACACCACCTTCTTGGGCACTGTGGGGAGTAAGTAGTCCGAGTGCTGGAGATAATGTGTCTTGGAGCAGAAGAAGGCTTGGTGCTGCTTCCTTCCTGCCTTGAATCTTAGTACAGGGAATCAGCTGCCTTCACTCTGCTTTCTGAAGTTGGCAAATAAAATAATGTAGAAGATGATGGCTGATATTCCCACAGGTGGAAATGTGGGGGAATGCTCTACAAAAAATTAAAAAATCCCAACATTTTCAGGGAGTATAAAATAAAAATATACTATATATAAAATAGGACACAGCCATACTAACAGAAAGATGGACGAGGTGACCAAAAGGATTCTCCCTGTAATTTTTGATTGTAATAAAATAATTTCTTAACAAAAAAAAATTATATATATATATATACACATGAAAGTAGTAAGGGACTGTATGTGTGCTAGTGACCGTAAAATCTGTGTTGCTCTCAATTCTCTTCCTCTGTCTGTGGCCTGCACGGCACCTGGAAACTAGTTCAAAATGGGGCAGGAAATTCTAGGCCAAGGAGGAGAAGATTACCTCTGGAACAGGCATCAAGGACAATAGCCTATTGTGGGGGGTTCAGTTTCCTTGACTGTTCTTGTTAGAATGTTGGAGATGTTTTTAATACTAAATGATGCTTAACTTAAGTGGTATTTTTTGCGTTTAAAGTAGATACCTATGTCAGCAATTGTCAAGTATCCTTCAAGGCTAGCACAAAAGCAGTAGAACAAACTGTGATTGTAGATTGAAACCTTAGAAATAAAAACAAAGCCAAACCCCTTTCTCCTTCTGGCAATTGAGAATTGTGTTGATTCTCTCTCTAAATATATCAAACCCCCAAGTGTGTGGTTTTTTTCCTGTAGAGGGTGAATGAAGTTCACATTCTTACAGTTGTGCCGGTATCTTTGTAAAGCTGTGCTGCAAAATGGAGCCGTGAAACAAATTAGAAAATGAAACAAAACTGATGACCTGAAGGTTTTTAGAAATTATGAGACCTTATGTTTCTGGTGGGATCTACAGAAAAATTGTACTGGCACTGAAAGGAATAGACTGATTTGCAGGTGGTTGTGAGTTGTTAGCAAGGAGAGGGGTGTGACAGCAAAGAAGATACAGCTTTAAGCTGTGCCCCGGTTTTTAACTGTTAACACTTCTTTTTCACAAAATAGCAGTCATCTCCCTTATTTTAGTAGGCATTTAAAGACTGTCATTTTGCTTTACAGATGTAGATAAAAGTAAGGCGCTTAAATATGTATGTTTGTCCCTTTAGTATTGCTACTAATGCAAAGATAGGTTGATTAAAACTTATTCTTTTCAGAGGCAGGAAAGATAAATTACTTGCATCGAATTTGTTAAAGTTGATGCATTGGCATTTCTTTTTAATGAAATCAGTTAGAAGGAGAAGAAGATAAATATTTTAAAAAGTCCCACAAATTAAAAAAGCAGGAAATTGCTTAGCACCTTTTTTTTTGTAATCATGTTTGTCCTTGTTTATCTGAAGTGCTATTTGATTAGATTGTTTTTCTGCTGTTAGTAGTGTTGTTCATACGCTCAACCTTAAAATGACATAATTTTTACCCCAAATAATTCACTTTAAAAGAGCTGTCTGTATAAAGTTTTAGAGATGAACATATATTGTGCTGCTTTAAAATAATACCTGTTTTAAAATAATTTTCCATTGTGTCCAAACATAAACCAAAGAATACAATAAGAAGAATTTGATATGTAAGTGAAGTACATAGAACTAAAAGGTACAGGTGTGAAATAGCAATGATAAGAAAGAAAGTCTTATGTGATTGTAAACAGCATGCGTTATGAAAGAGAAAACAGGAGAGGAAGAAGAATGGGAATTAAGGAAATGTCAACGTGGACCACATTTAGTGTAAATATTGGGCAAATTAGTAATAGATAGATAGAATGAATCCAAAACACTTTGGGTTAAAGGATTAAGAGTGACATGAAATGTATGAAATTGATCAAGGCAGGAAATGAATGGCTGAGAATCAAACTCCTCTTTGAGCTGCAGGAATTAGCCTACCACTCTGTTCTCGCAGCTAATAATTGGTGTGTATCTAAGGGAGCTAAGGAAATAATGGATGTGAGGGATATTCCTCGTAATATATCCAGTGATTAAAAAAAATAAAAAGAAATTATGAAAGTGTCCAAGAAAAGCCAAAAAAGGGTTGCAGTTATCAGGGCAACTGCAACTGAAATGAAGAGATTCTTGTCTATGATTATGGTGATTAATATCAAAAGGATTTCAATATATTCCTTTAGTATTTTAAGTAACATTTTCAAGGCGGGGAAAAAACTGAGTACATCACTGGAAATGGCTAAATATTTGGTTTGGAAGAAATGGTTTCAAACTTTGAAAAGTTTGAAATTTGAAATTTTCACACTGGGAAAGTGCTGTCCTCAGCTAAGATGTGAGAAGTAGACATTTGTGGGGTACATGTTGAAAATTCTCTGTAAAGCAAAGTACTTGGACTTGCAGAGGTATCCCTGCTTTAAGCGGGGAATCTGGGGATGGTTGGGCCAGATGGCTTCCTGGGGCCTATTTTCAAGGTAAATTTTTCTCCAGTTATGCAGAGATTTCATTTATGAAAATGTAAATAGGACCTTCTAAAGAACCCTGAAAAAGAGGCTGAAGAGATTAATGCAAATTTTGTATTTAATCTGCCCTGTTTTGCTTAAACAAGAATAGTGAGGTAGAATGTGCAGGTTCCAAAGATGAACCTTTTGTGCAAGGTGCCTAATTTGTTTTGACTCTTTCTAAAAACCATGCCGTATTAGTCAGTTGGTCACATTTTTCATTTTGAGTTTCATGTTAAGGTGTCCAACTGAATTTTCATTAGAAATGCTGCTTAATGGGACATGTAAAAAAAGAAAAACAACCTATAGCATTGCAGATGAGTTCTTCAATGGAATTGATTCTCATTAAAAATCACTCAGTCTCTATTAGATAATGGAGAATAACAAGTAGCTCATAACCTGGCAGACTTGGGACCTCTGTCAAACATTAATCAGTAGTATGATAGTTAGCATAGCCTGGCATTATAGTAATTGTGTGAAACATGCACAATAAGGAGCAGTTTGACAAGAATGAGCATCAAAATAAGGTAAAAGCTGTTTACAGGATAAAGGACCAAAGGCAATACTTGTTCTGTGCCTAGAGTGCAAATTCTGTGGAATTCCATATTTTATGTTATGTGAAAATAGTATTTGGGTATATATTTATGGTTCCAGTTACTCTGGGCATGGCTTGTAGTTTAAAAAACAAACAGCTTGAGACCTGGATTCTGATCTCTCGTGACTCTTTATGATTATGGATTTAGTTTATTTTTACTAGAGTAATACTAGGGATTTAAGTTTGTTTAGTACCAATAAGTAGAGTAGCATTTAATGGAAACATTTTTCTATTTCTTCTATGAGACTGTAATCTGATTCTGCATTTTACAGTGAGTGAGGCATGAAGGTTAAATATTAAAATTAATTAATTTTTTATCCCTGAAAATCTTCAACATTTGTAATGTTGACCTTAATTTTTGCTGCATATTCCTTTCTAAACTCTGCAGTGTTCTGGAGAAAATACATTTTTGTAATTGGTAACTTATATGATTAATTTCCCTTGGAAGGTCTGAAATTAGTGGTAGATTTGTTTTAACTTGTTCCTTTGTGTGTAAATAAGATTAGCATTTGTAAATTCCTTGCAGCCATGATCCATTTTTGTTGTGCTTAAAAATAGCAGATTTTTGCCACAATTGGAAAATGTTCTTCAGACTACTGCTAAAGGCAGTTATTGATTTTAGTCCAGCACTTTCATATTTCTTCATATCAGTGTTCTAACCTGTTTACTGTTATGTCTTGAATTCTCTGCTTTCTTTAGACGCTAATTTTAATACGATGCTAATGCTCTCTAGAAAAATCGTGGAAATGCTGTGGAAGTTTTGGATTCTGCATAGCTTTGCCTCTCTTTTTCTCAAGTAACGAGCAGCAGCGCTCCTTATTTTAATGCACTGGCTGCTAAAATTGCATCTTGACTGTACTTCAGTGTGACAAGCTGCGGACCCAGTTAACACCTGTGCCCGAGCTGGCGTGTGCCATGGGCAGGCACGTGCCTGTGCTGTGCCACCAGCTCAGGGCTATCAGCACACACGGCTGGCGGCTGGAGCCATCGGTGGGGTGTGCAGTCCCAGAGCATCCCCTGGCACCTGGCACTATGCCTGTGCCTCCACAGTGCCTCCACAGTGCCTCCACAAGCAACTCGGGCGTCAGGAGTGTGCTGATGGGGCTTCCCTTAGAGGCGCAGCCAAAACACGACACTTCTTTCAGTCCACTGCAAACACCACCAGCTTGAGGGTAGTGTGTGAGGGCGGAGAAGCTGGGCAGCTTGCTGGGGAATGTGGAGTAGTGCATGGCTGCATTTCTGTGGCATTGCTGAGTGGTCTTTGTAGGATCACTTCATAAACCTACTGAAGGTGTTTGTAAAACAAAAAAAGTACTAGCCAGTTGTTGGACTGAATTCACATTTAGTTTTCGGAAAGTGTAAGGAACAGAAAGATGGTAGTAAAATGTTACATTGCTATAGTTAATAAATAAAAAAAGTTTTTAGAAAGTGTATTATAAAACAAAAAATATTGATTATTATTAGGCTAAGCTTGGAAGCAGGATTTTGCTTGTTTTTTTGTTTTTTTCTTTAACTGTGGTAATCTGCCAGTGGAAGGTGCTCATCCTTACATGCAATGATTGCTGGTGGTAAAGTTACGTTGTGCTTGTTACAATACATAGTGGCAATAGTAATGCTGTTGCCTTCCTGACTTATTTATCCTAATAAAAATTATTTTTTTATTTAAAGTAGAAAAGAATCACACACCGAAGTATGTGCCCTACATCCCTTTGGGTCTTGTTTCTTTTGTTGATTAAATTCTAATATTTAGGCTTTTGAAAAGTTTTGGAAATGCAAAATTAATCCTTTCTTTCTTTATTATATGAAACAAATTTTGCAGTGAAAGAGGAGTTGAGGTATTATTTTTTTTTCTCTCTTAATGCTCTTGTGAATTAGTAATGGAAACACTTTTTTCTGAGAACGTATTTTCGCATAAAGTCATAGATTCTAATCTAAATTTTCTATATTATTCCTAAGTGGTTAAAAGTTAAAAAAAATATCTCAAACCAACCTGAATTCTGTAATCTGAAACAGACTAACAGAGATAAAATATTAGCAAAAGGTCATGCTGCATTTTGGTGGTAAGCTCAGAAATAGAGCCCAAGCACTTTCTCCTTGGAAGCAAGGTGTCTTAATTCTGCTTCTTGTGAACAGAAGGGAGCAAGGATATTTGTGATGTGTTTTGTAACAGTTGATGAACTCTGAACTATTCTTACACAGTCAGATTCTCAGAAGTAATAAGCATGTCTGAGGCATAGCCACATAAAATAAGAAATTCACACATGCTTTTATTGTCTTTAATCCTGTGCTGTAAGCATTTTGTAGGTCTGGACTGTGTTATTGCAGCTTGCTTTTTTGTTTTACTTTTAGCAGTGCAAATATGACATGCAGAGCAACATGGTGGGGGAGTAAAGGAGTGGATTTTGACAGTCATGATGTTTATTGCACAGTTAAAACAGTGTGAATGAAACTTTAGATTTGCATCTCACTGGGGCTATCTGTTTTAAGTAAGGTTTTATGAAAGTGGATAATCTGAAGAAATCTTAAAATCACTGGGGTGTATTGCCTTGCTTTCTCTAAGATTTGCATTTACAGTGGCCATTTATGCCTACCTCAGAGGAAGAGCTTATTTACAGCTTCTTGTGGCATGTGAGTTGTGGTAACTTGTGACAAAAGTGAAAACTAGGCATAATTTTTAGACTAGATTTAATCTAATAGTTCTGTCTTTCAGGTCTTTGACTTGCAGACATATTCATTATTATTTGAATAATTTATTACAAACACTCTTATCAGGATATGTTATGTATTATTCTAGTAATTTTTCTGACATCATAATTTGATGGATAGCTTGCTTGTTGAAAGTAAAAAGCATGTTATTTACTTTTTCTTGATTAATTTTTTTTATGAGCAAGGGATTAATTAATTCCTTATGCTTTATCAGTCCAAGTGATCTAGTTTATTACATTATGTCCATGATACCCATGACCTTAGGAAAGCCATAACAATTCCAAATGACCTCTCCTGTTTGCCCATGTCACTTTAAAGGACAATCCTAATAGGGAAAATGGCAGCAAGCAGAAAGAAACATGCTACATGGGAAAAAAGTACCTTTTTCTTTCTTGTTTCTATATTTAGGTTGAAATACCTAATTTGTATTTTGAGAGCCCAGGTTTTTATCATCCAAGTAACCTAAGTAACCTGAATTCTGCATTTGGAATGTCAGTTTTAGTAATTGACATTTATATTCATTTCTGGACCACAATTCAGCCTCTTTGCAGTAATCAGAGAACTCAGTGCAACAGTTACTATGAGCGTGGTACACAATCTAAATATATTTGTGGAGGTGGTTTTATAGCTGTCTGTTGAGGCATACTGTATGACTTTGTCCTAAAAGATACTTTTAAATTGACATTTAAAAGGAATAAGCCCTTGTTTCCCAAATTTCAGTGTTTGTAAACAGGACATTGTGATTTAGTGGAACTGTGAATAATGTGGCAGGCACTAATATAAATTCTGGTCTAGTGGGTATTTTCACCTAAATACAATAATAATACAATTTTTTTAATAATACAATTTGACAATCAATGAATCATAAAACATGGATGGAAGTTGGAGCAGAATTGTTGTGCACTATGGAGATACCTAAATATAATGTTACTGCTGTCATCAAAATCATAGGACTAGTCCATTGAATAGAATAATTGCATGCAGCACTGACTCAAAAGAAAACAGTTGTCTCTTGTTCATCTTTTTGCTGTGGCCTCTTTTTTTCAGTAGCAATTAGAGAGTGTGTTAAAATCAAGTGAAGTGTATCACTGTAGGGCGCATGTGGAGACTTTCTTTCCTAAATCAGATACTGCAGCTTAGCACAGTTTATGCAACCCAAGGTCGCATAAAAGATTTTATCATTACATTGTTTCAGACTTATATTTTAGCTTTTTCTAGTGTGTGAGCGTAAGACTCTACACCTTGGTTTTGTTTTCTTTTTTTTTTTTTTGTAGTATTAGTAGTGGTAACGTAAAAGGTTAAGGAACATTTTACATCTAAAATTGTGTTTCTGATGAACTCCCATGTTCCCATAGCAATTTTAGTAACCACACGCTGTTTAACTGGAAGAGCAACTTGAGGATATTGCCTGGTTTCTCTCTACCTCCCATGGTAAACCTTCTGTTTGTTTTGTGAATTTAGTAGTCAGAGGTGCGTGGATAAAACTTGCTGTCTCCTACTTAATGACATTTCACAGCCAGCAAGGCTGCCAAACTGCTATACAACTTTCCTTTTTACTTCATTAAGCAACACAGAGGAACAGATCGCAACAATTATTTTCTATCGTAATGCCTCATGTTGACTGAAACACTTGAGTCTTAGAAATAGAGCAGTACCATAAAATAAAAGGCTTAAATGGGTGATGGACATCTTCACAGCTCCAAATAGGTCTAGTGAGTGAAAAAGTGCAGAGGCCCAGGTTAAGAAAACTGAGCTTTTTCAGATAAGCGAAGCATGACTTGAAAATGGTGAGTAAAGGTTAATCTATGTTTATCATAGTATATTATATTAGAGATAAAATTCAAACTTTTTTTTCAGCAAAACCACACTGAAGGAACAAAATGGACCTAAGTGTTTATGCTTTCCCCAGTGGTAACATTTGAACTGTATTGACACTTAAAATAATCTGTGTACTGTTTTGCAAAGAACGTGACTGTATCAAAAGTTCTTTAGTAGCTGTCTGACCAACCTGCATCTGTGATGCTCTAAGGATAGGGCAACAGTAGTCTTATAATCCTCTTCAGATACCAAAATGGATTGCAATATGAATTGTTTACTTGTGGTTATGGAGTTTGTGATTTCATATGTATATTTTGGTTTTCAAGAGCTGTAATTAAAAAAAAAAGAAAACATATTTCCTTCTTTCTCCCTGTCTTCTCTCCAACAACAAAAAATTGGCCCCCCATTCATCTATAATAGTGGTTTTGGCACATGGTGTTTTGTTTGTTAAAAGGCAAATAGACTCAGTGCTTGTGTTAGCCTGCCTTCAGGGGTTTTTTCCTTTCAGTCGCAGATCAGACAAAATGTTCAAGAAGAGAAGGTGAAGAGTGGACAGTAAGAAAGTGCTCTATGTGCCGACCACTGTATCCATTTGAAACACGACTGTGGCCTTGGGAGAAGCCTGCAAGTCAGTTAGAATATAATTTGATCTCCGCAGAATGTGATAGCAAATCATTAGTACATATATGTGTTTCAAAAGTGTTTTTTCTGTTGTACGTGGGCATAGATCACAGTTAATGGCTGGACTGTGGTGGTGGTGTTAATTGAGGTTGTGTCTTGCTGAGGACTTACTTTGCTTGTGAGTTCAGATTTCACTGGAAACTGGGCAATCATTATGATGATGCATTTGCAGAAGAAAAATTGCCACTTCAATGAGTTTACAGTGTGATAAATTGTGGACAGCACTTGGGGAGGGCTGGAAGATAGCCTGCTATTGTTTAGTGTTTTTACATTGCATTGAGAACAGATAGATTGTTACAGCAGAGGATAAATATATTATTGTGAGAGTTTTTTGGGGTTTTTTTGGTCTTGTGTCCGGTAAGGAGAGTAGGTTTTGGAGCTTTGTCCTTGTAATTTTTCATTGGTTGAAGACTTGTGTTACTACTCAATTTACATATTGATGGCACCTCCTGTCAGCTGCTTTCAGAGTTAAATCAGTAGCATGCAGATTACTTTGATAATACTATCTGAAAATATTCCAGAACACACTGCTGTGGGATAGAACACGCTGAATTAATCTTGCACTTGAAAATTAGACCTCTACAATTCTGATTGTTTCTGTCCTTCAGACAAAGCAGGACGAAGACAAAATAGGAGAACTGACTCTTACAGAAAGCAATTTTGAAGTGTTGTCCCAAATTTCCACTATTTCTTTATTTGTGTTTGTTATTTTAGCCTGCTTATCACTTTAAATTTAGGTGATGATTTCTAAAATAGTGTCTAGGCTGTCAGATACAGTTATTTTGATAAAATAATTTTATGTCTGAAAATATGACATTTCATTGTCTGAGATTCTGTTACTTTTTCTGGCTTCAAAAATTTTACCCTGATCCTCTGGCCATTTCAGCTTATTTTTCCAACACAAACCTGAAATAATGAAAATACTGAATTATTTGAATTGAAAATATAGAAATTAAGCTTTGTGCAGCAAGGTGAGCCATGACTTGATAAGTAATCAATTTTGCTAATTCTGCATTGAATTGATTGTAGAGGAAACCACTGGGAATTGTCTTCTGCTATATTTTAGGATTTTCCCTGTATGATTTTCTGTAAGGAGTCCACAGAGATCACTTTGTTGAGTAATGGGTTAATGTAATTAGTTGAGTAGACATAAATTCTCCTTCTGCGTTTAAACTAATGAAACTGCAAAGAGGCTGATTGTATTCCCCTGCTGCAACAAGCAAAACCAGGAGATTTTTTGATGTGATTTTTAAGAAAATATGGAAGTGCAAAAACTTATTTCTGTTGCTATAGGAAAGGCATTACAGATGCCAACTCCTCATTAGGATGATACTCCATAAATCATACAGCTCTATACAACTCTACAATGTGTGCTGACTGACCCAGTACTCATGCAGTGTCCCAGAGCTGTGGTGGATAGAGTGGAAAAAGACAAAAGCGATGGAGAGCAAAAGGCAGTAAGTTTTTTGGACAGATGACGTACAGAATTTCTCCTGTTAAAATACTGGCTGTTGTTTGCCTACTGTATGTCTTAGTCCACTGCAAAATAGTCAGTCATGCTTAAGAAAACTAAAAGATGTCAAACCAGAACCAGACCTACCGCTGAGTTTCCAGTTTATTTTTATTTTCTTGCTTCAGGAGGTTAAAGAAAATCAGCTCTTCTGCACCAGTAAAGGAACCTATAGAAACAAGTATGCAAGAGCCAATAATAATGATTGGCAGTGCAGTCTGTTAAGTAACAGAGAGATCAGGCTGAAAATGTTAAGCTTTTTAAATAGAACTTTTAATATCCCATTATCTTCTTAATTAGACTGTAAATCAGGAGTTGTTTTAATTACCACTAAAGGTCTTAAAGAAAAAGTATGAGCCGATACCTTATTAGTGTTACTGTGGTGGTTGACAAATCTGGAAGCACCAAGGACAAGTTGTAGAACCCCATTCATTATTAAAGACAAACTTAGTAGCTTGTAGGATACTGCGAACACACTACCAGTCAGTTTTCTTTGCTGTAAAGTTCAAGTGTATGCATTGTGCATGTTAGAAGTGTCTTGGCTTTGATTAACTCTGCCTGTAGGGAAAGAGCTGTAAGGTAAGAGGAACAAGTATACACGTGGTTTCTCACAGTTGCCGAGTTTTTCTCTGAGTGCTAAAGCTTGCTTTTGTATAAACTCACAGAATTATTATAAAGCAAAGCCTAAAAATGAAGGCAGTAAGGGTCTTCATTTTCAGACTTGGTCTTTCTTATGAATTTGTTATGCTGAGCTTGAAGTACTACATGCTTTTACAAGGTAAAAGTGGGGTTTTTTTTCCCCCACATTTGCTGGGATATTGCATTATTTAAGAACTTTTTTTAAAAATAAACCCAAGCGTATGAAAGGTGACTGGACATTGAGGGCTACAGTAACATTTGCATCACTGGTCTTCTACTTCCTTTTGCTACATTTGGGGTTGGAAATATTTCTGAGAAACACCGTATCTGAGAATCTTGGAATGTTTTGCCCTAATTTGATATTTGTTCAGTGCTTGCACAATACAGCTCAAGTGACATGAAAACTGAGAAGACATGAGAAGACATAATTTTGGGAGACCATGCAATATTTGCTTTAAGTGCTTATAGTGCTGCAAGCTTTGGTGTTTTTAACATGAATTTTTCAATTTGCCTTTATTCTCACAGGTTTCATGTGAGAATCTTAGATTACATTTCATCTGAAAAGGGGTGAGCTCTTTTTGAACTGAAACCTAAGTGCCTTGTTCAAAAGGAGAGCTTTTACCATGGTTGCCAGACATAAAGATGACAACCTGCATACTTGTTTGCAGTGTTTCTTTTAATGTTGACATCCACATAGCTATAACTGGATTACTCATAAGGAGTAATTATTTGCTGGAAAATACAGAATCTTTTCTTTTATGTAGAGAATGGTGGGTGAAAATGGTAAAATTGGGATGAGGATTTATTCCAGCTTTTTAAAAGGTTGAAACTTTCAGATCAGAGATTGTATTTGCATGTTGTCTCTGAGTCAGTTCAAGAAAGAAATAACATATTTATAACATCTGTTAATAAATATTTGATCAATTGAGCATTGTAAGGTCTGGAAGTTGGATAAAATACTGAAACATAGCTGGATAGCTATGCAACCATTCTTTATTTTTTATTTACAATCTGAAGTGATGATATTTAAAGTGCAAATAATCTACAGGTAAAAATCTGTTCCTGTGGAATAATGTAGCCTTTTTAAAATAAATAAATTTATAGTAATGTGTCAAGACAGTATTGAGAAAATAGACCCCAGCCACCTTCCTTGAAAAATAAGTAATAAATCATTCAGTATTACCATTTTTTAAAAAGTGAAAACAAATCTTAAACAATACTAATGTTCAGATCAAAGTGGGAATTTGTGGCACATGTGGCCATCATAAACCCAACAAGCATCTATTGTGTGGTTTCTTCTACTTTCTTGTATTTGCATTTAATTGGGTTGATCATTGTGAAGTGTAAAACTGGTTTAGGTATGAGGGATTTCTTACATACTGTAATTTTGAACTGCACATGGGAGGTACTGAACAATGCATACCGAAAGCTACATGTACAACCCATTTACTTTAGTGCACCCAATTATTTGCAGATAAAAAAAGGCAGTTTTAGTCTGGAAGACTGGTATTCATGCTTTCACCTCTGTGCAGTGAAGAACTGTCTGCTGTTTCATCAATGCCTGTTTCAGACAAATGTTTTTCCTTCTTGTTTAAGCCATTGCTGTCACTACCCACAGGTGATAAAGCAGTAGAAAGCAAACTTTTATCATCTAGAACCACTAAATATAGGAAAGAGAGAGAATGATGCATTTAAAATGCTCCTATTTAAGATATGTAAAGCAGAATTAAAATTTGGTTTCTTATCAAAGTGTAAGGCTTCAGTGCCTGAACTGACTCCAGAAGCAAAGCAGCAGGATATGTGAAGCAATGCTACTTTCAGGCAGGTTTAGCAACACACACCTAAGCTTCTTATCTTGGTGTCTGCCTTTCACAAATGCATACAGTAGCCTACTTAATTCTTGCAATTATTTTAACAAATTTCTAAATGCCTGCAAGCAGTGGCTGCTATGTGAGAAAAAAATTCACCCACAGCAAACCCAGCTGAAATGCAGATATAGATTCATCAGCTTTTTCCTGTTGTAGCATCTTTTACAGTATTTCAGCTTAATTAGTTTCAGAACTCTGAAAGAACACAGCTATATTTCATGTCCATTGAAGCTTTCATATTTCTTTGAAGTTTTCACAGTGTCTATAAAGAGTGGGAAAGGAAATACTTAAGGAAATTTTACAACAAGAATAAAATATTAAAAATAGTTCATAAGCTTAATAATCATAGGAAAAGGGTTTTTTTCTGTTTTTTTTTTTTTTTATATGTACATTTTAGAATTATAGCTTTAACTTCCACAATTCTTTTATTAACACTGTTGTTAAGAATGTATAATAAACTATTAAAGAGATTTCTGAAATACAGCAAGGACATCCAGTGTTCAATACAATACTGATTTTAATTATATACTGTTCTTATCATGCATCTTATTCTAGCCTGTCTTCTTATTAATGATATATTTGTTGGAATTTAATACCATGGCACATGGTTTTGATTTTAGAGTTTTTTTTGTTTAGTTAGTTTTTCTTTCTCTTTAAGGAACAGTTTGGTCCTCCTAGTCAAATTTCATGGCTTCTAAGTTAAATTTCATATGAAATGTAGGGAGGAAAGATCATTATGATGCTTAAGTTTTCAAAAGGAAGAATCGTAGGAGGGAAGCCTTTCTTAGTAGCATCCAGAAAGCAGAGCGTATTGAATTCACTCGTTTTGTGCAGTATACCTTTGTTTTGGCATTTGTTATCACCTGGCAGTAACCTCCATCAGGGACTGTGATTTAAGGTCTCTGGTCTAGATGCTGTTAGCAACATACTGTTCATCTCCATTCTCTGCTATCTCAAAAGTATCACACCAGTCTTTACCTCAGAGGGTTAGTCCTGGTCAGTCACTGTAGGAGGCATCACGCTGTCTATGCAACAGCCTCGTCCCAGTGAGGGAGGTGTACTGGTGCTTCCTGTGCTTGCAGGTGGTGTCTTGGGGACCTACTCTGCCTAGTGATTTTCTGTGCTTTAAGCCAGTGCTGTTTGGAGCAACTTTCCTGAGATGAGATTTTGTCCTTTTATATTCCAGCTTGAGGAAAAGGAGTATTGCAAAGGAAGAGTGGAATTAATATGTTTTACTTCAGGCTAAATATTGAACTATGATCTATGTAGTAATTGCAAATTGAACTCTGCCACAGGTAGTGATGCTGGTCTTGCAGAAGAAGGACACTATGATTTTTTCTGGTCATGGGCTTGTGCTAAGTTATTGAACAATTGCTTTGGGTAGAATAGCAGTAGACCAGGGCGCTTTGCTGTGTGTTTCTATTGTTTGTAACAAATTGTCATTTTGCCTGTGCCATAACTTCATCTAAAAGTAATATATTTTATTTAGACTGAGTATTGGAGTGATACACATAAGGTAGTACATACTCAGGTACCTTGAAGAAAGCCCTGAGACTTGAAAATTGCAGTGGAGATGTAGCCAGTTTCTCAGAATATTTTGCTGGGGTGTTTCAAATATGAGTTTTGGACAGAACAAATTGCACTTAGAGAACAGAACAAAAAAAGCAGTCTGTTGTAAGGCTGTCATCTTGGGGTGTAGATACATATTTTTAGGCAGCTGATCTGAGATTGTCCTGTATATAGCCACCAGTAGGTAGTGGATATTAATAACCTGGACAGTTTTAACAGATGCTGTGATCAGATAAAGCTGTCTTGCGGTTGTATTACACAGTTTTTATGTCACTGAGTAATTGAAGCGCATGGAAGAAACCACCAGAGGGTGAATATCACAGCTCCTGATACCCTACAGATCCATACTGTGATTTAAATAATTGTAAGTGCCTAGTCGGATTACCATAGGGCAGAGCACACGTATAGCCTGTATATTTAACCTTGTGGTTCTTCATCTTGTGTAAATACTAATTTTTTATTTGTATTCTCTTGTATTGGTACTTTCACGTTTCCACCCACAGATGCAGGCTATGCTTTAGGAATATAGGGTAAGAGCTACACAAAAAATGATTAGATTTTCAATGTCACATTAGATTTAGAAGTTTGCTATATTTTTTCAGCCATTTTCCTCAATCATCATCTCTTTTCAAAAACTGTACCATTAAAATAAAATCCATCTTCTTGATCTGTTTCAAAACTGATGGACAAGCCATAAATAGGAAAATTACGTTGTCTTTTTGTAGCTCTTACACTACCAGGAATGTCTTCCTCAGATTAGCAGCAGAAGGAAAAATGACCATGAAACAGAAAATTAGTGATGGTGTTACTTTTGAAAGGTAACTTTTAAGTGACAATTTCTATGGAAAACATTTTCATTTAAATTATTATTATTATATCTTCTTTGTTTGTTGTCATGGAATCCTTCATAATGTTAGTTAATCGAGTGACTTCAGTAATCAAATATTTCTTGTCAAATAAGTGATTTTTAGAGAACTAGTGGAAATGCTGGTGTCTACTGAGATTATTGTATACTTCCAAAGAAGACTAAATATGTTTAAGCAGAGAATGCTGTTTTTCTTGAAAGGACAAATCTCGCAGAGAAAGGTTATTGCCAAAGATACTTAATATTCTGGTTATAGGTGAAGGGCTGCATGCTAGCAGGGTGGAAAAGGAATCCAGCATATATGTTGCTCAGTCTAATTATAACATTACAGATGGCCATTACATAAGGAATGCCTCCAAATCAATATCATCCATGCAGAGAGACTTCTAAGCGTATACCTGATCCTGAAAGAGCAGCAGCTTGCTGTTTTTCCCCAGAAATGTAGCACTTGAAGCAGCAAGGAAGACCTTCCCTTCCAAGTTACCTTCTTGGTTGTGCTGATTTGGTATTTACATTTGGTTTTCCCTCCCTGACCACCATGCTACCTTCCTTAACATGGTTTTCTTTTTATTGTATGCATGCATCAAGCTGAACCACATATTAGATGGAGACAGTTATGCTTTATTAAAAATGAATTATGTATACCCTAGTTAGGATTTTTTCATTAGAAGGAAGAGAAGGGTGACTCAGAGATTGAATTTCGCTGAAAGGGAGTAAACCAAGCTAGCAAGGAAATAATGTACAGAAATCATAGTTGCCCAAGCTAAATTTGTCTTCAAGTGCCTACAGAAACTGGCAGTGAGCTTTCAATAACAGCTGTAATTAAGATTAGTGTGTTAGCACACTATCTGCAAGCACAGGCTCTTGCAAACTGGAAGGAAAAGTAACTGAGTAATATAACAGTAATATAACAGTGGTGGGAATTGGGCTAACAAGTTGCACCTTTTAAATGATGTTTAGGCCTAATACAGAATTAGACATTAAATAATTTATCATATTTTCATACTGAATGAAAATACCTCCCCACTGCTAGGTAAAGAGCTTGTGACCTTTCCTGCCCTTGGCAGTGCACAAAGAGGATTGTGTTTCTATCCATGGTTCTTATAGTTCCCATTTGTAACTAAGCATACACTTGTGTGATTAGTTATGTTCAATTCTATTACTATCCACTTTTAAAATGAAAAAAAAATATAAAATGTTAGTTTGATGGTGCAATCTGCACAGGTTTAAGTAGTGTAGTCTTCTACCTAGTCTTCTGTGTAGCATGCACAGTTCTAGAATATATTGCTTTTTTACAGCTGACTGAGTAGAGAATTTTGAAGGGTCTGAACACCAGGGATTTTGGATTTGCCTATGCATCTGTCTTGCTGGATGCACGTTCATAAACTAGCCAGACTAATGCAAATAACTAATGTGCTAGATGAATCAAGGTAATATTAGAGGAAGACCATTGCTGGTCTGCTTGGATTTCTGGACATGTGTCTTTTCATAGCAGAATACTCTTCATTAGGATAATGTGAAACTTCTGGGTAGATCAACCAGTGTTTTTAAAGTGTGCTGCCCCCCATTTGAAAAAAGTAGGTGCCCTGCTAGGTTGCTATGCGTAAGTTCAAATAAGTATTACAGATTTAGCATATGGACTAAATTGAACATAGTTAGGCATGATACAGATGGCAAAAGCACATTTCAAGCTTTTACCAGGTCCCTCTAGTTGCTGGGTTGCATGATCTCAGCTACTTCAAATTATGTAAAGCTACTAAACAGCTAGTACAGTCTTTTCATGTGTTACAACTTTTATGCACCCTCATTTATTTTTTTATCTTTAAATTGGGACCTTATTTTTAAAATGCGTTATCTTTTTACCATTTAAATAATGAAATTTATTATCAGTATGATACAGTCTTTGTATGTAATGATACATTGCATGACAAAGTTACGTTTCTTGAAAGATTGAAATCCTTACATAAGGTGCTCACAATACCAGGAGCTTGCTTATATTAAATAGTGTGGTTAGAGTGCTTGGCTTGTTGATTTAGTTTGTTCTACATTGCAGTACAGAGCAGCTGTTAGTTTATTACCATCTTTCTATGGGATTACAATATAAGGATGGGGAGAGAAGAAGCTGGAATTGGCAAATTGGTTAATTATGTAAAACAGCATGAGCTACAAAGTTGTTGTCTGGTGCTGCTGCATTGGGATGTCTTGCAGACATCAAAGATACCCTAAGTTTTTATTTACAGGAGAACCTGACAAAACCACCTCTGCACCTCTGGTGCACTAGTGGTTAGGTCAGAAAAGGTTGGTATTTTGGCCTTTCAGCTAGAGTCTTCAGGCTGAAGAATACCTCAGAGTAAGGAGGTTTTGTAGGCAAGTGTGTGCAAATGGTTTTTCACACTGTATGTATGAAAAGATAATATTTGAAAGAAATGGCAGTCAGAAAAGTGGTATGTGACTTGGAATATGAGTAAGGCACAGGCCTATAGAAAAAAGGACTTCTGAGACCTTCTGGCTTTCAGCAGCAGTAGTATTGTTTATAACCAAACCAAAAAGCATCTTGCTCCTGGGATGTTCCTTGCCGTGACTACTGCTACTAAAAACTATTCAGTGTATTGTTCACCTGGTGATGAAGGCTTCCAGTTCCCAGCACCGCTTGTTAATACCCACTTCTTGTGTGCCAGTGTTGCCTGTAGCTTAAGAGTTTTTCTTCTTCCCTTTTCTTACATCCCTGGTTTGTTTACAGAGACTACTAATTGCCTCTCAGCTTTCATTTTACTACACTAATTAAACAAGCCTCCATTGGTATCCTCTTTATATTGTCATCTCTTTGCTTGTGTGGTAGTTGTAGCTTTCCCCTACACATGCTGGAGCTTAAATCATGAATTTTCTAAGAGAGGTGGCCAGAACTATTCAGAGAGCTCCTGGTGAGATCTTACCAGTTTCTTGTAAAACATCCCCATCTCTACTGAAAATTTGTCCCTTGATATAGCCGGATTGCATATGTCTTTTTGACATCTGTAGCTCTTTGACAGGTTGTATTCATCCCAATTGATTAATACATCTAAGTCATTCTCCTGCTTTATTATTTTGACTTGATGATTCGCTAGTAGAATTACAGTAGAAATTTGTCCTGTTCCCAGAATGCTTGACCTTGTCTTTGTGCTATTGTATTTTGTCATTACTATCGCTTTGGTCCTTGAAGGCTTGCACTGTGATGTTCTGATTTACTCTGTATTGATACTAGTTCCAATTTTATTATTTTTTTAACCATCATCAAGTATTATATTTATGATCCAGGGCTTTTTCTTTATTTTTGCTATAAGGTCATTTCTCACAATGGTTTGTAAGGAACTCCACTCTTAATCTCACTTTTAGTTCAATGGTTTCCTTCCACATTGCAGTCTCATTTTTCCTAGAAAAATCCTTGCTGTCTTGCATTCAGTTGGGTTTTCTGTATCTTACTTACTAGTGTGCCTACAATATGATATTTTAAGATTTAGTGAAGTACCTGTTTTTGTAAGACACATTGATTTCAGCAGTCTAAATTATTAGTTATCTTCAAAATGACTTACCCTGGGCTATTGTGCTTCTGTGTGTGTACATAACTAAGTCCAGCCATTTTTGTTTGGGTGAGAATCTGTTCATTAAAATGCAATATGAAGTTGATGAAAATGCTAAATGAAGAAAATTAGGTTCTTCAGTGTCAGAAGAACCATTAGTGACCCTTAGCAGTCTCTGTGAATTTCTTATGAAGTTTTATGAATGTAAAATGTGATTATTTGTAAGCTTATCTGTGCCTTTTTATGAGACCTTTAGTTGTAAGACAGTCTAGGCATACTTTTCAAAAGTGTATTAGGTAACTGGGAACCCTGGTGACACTTCATTTTTGGATTGTAAAATTAATGTAGGCTCAGAAGTACATTGAGTTCCTGCTTGCTTCATGCTGAGAGAAAGAGGCAGAGCATTTGACAAAAATTTTTGTAAGATACTAAGTTTTCTTTTTTATGATGAAAAGGAATACCAAGGACATTAAAAAAAAATAAATCGTGAATATTCCACCGGCAGGCCATCCACAATATTACAGAACACCTTAATACACTATTCAAGCCTGTCTTTCTTGAATGGAAACATACTATGCAAATCTGCTGAAAAAGGCCTGTATTAGTGTATGCCTGCCTTAACCAACATGACTGTTAGACATGATTGTTAGATCCTATCTGTGTCAATCTTGCTAACCTTCATCTTGATAGTACCTGACTGTCTCCTTTGTATTTAAAAATAGAAATGACAGTCTCTCTCCCTCTGCCTTTTAGCTTGATTAGCTCATAGTTGAAGGTGTGAGACACTTGAGGGAAAAGCTAAATTGAAGGGTTGAGGCTCCCATTCTGCATGTGGTTAAGATGCATTGTTCTTCCAGGAGCAATTGCTGCCAGTCTTGTCTTTTGTCACAGTCACATGAAAGTCTTTAGTTTCAGTGCTTTCTGTTGTTTGTGGGTTGTGCTGGTGTGGAAGATTAAGGTTGTTGTGCTGATGGAATAGGGAATGGAGAGGGAACCCAGCCTTTCAGCAGCTGGTGCAGTAAGAAACACTGGGAGATGCTTAAGGCTGTGCTCAGGACACAGCAAAAGCTGCATCAGGGCAGTGGGTGCTCGCCCTCCTGTCATGTAGGCTTTCTAAACTCATTTATGTGTGAACTGTATTTCTGTTAATGTGCTCGCAGTGTTTTCTCACCATGATGATTTAAATAATTCAAGGCGGAGGTCAGGTATATGTGGTACAGTTTGTTTTTTGTCTATCATGGGCAGTGATGGAATGAAAGGTTACTGTCTATCGATGACTGTGAGTGGTCTTTCTCCCGTTTTTATCTTAGTGTTTAGTAACACTGACACCATCGTGTGATGCTAAGCAGCTGCAAAGAAAACATTACTGTACATGCATCTATACAAAAAAGCTGTTTCAGTGGTTATACAACAGAAATTGATAGGATAGTGTCTTGGTTTAGAGCAAAATTTTGGGAGAGAGAGAGAGAGAGTCCCCAGAGGGGCTCTAGTAGGAGGATAAATTCAATCGGCCCCTCCCCCCCACAACCAGTCCGGGAGAAAATACCTCCTTGAAGAAAAGTGGAAAAAAGCTGTTTATTAAACAATAGAACCTAACAATATTAAAACAATAAAACCCCTTGCCGCTCTAAAAGAGATGACCAATTGAGAAAACCCCCCCGGGTTGCAGCCCAGCTCACTCAGTCTCTTATCAGTCCTTCTGGTGCTGGAATTGTCGCAGGCCAGGCCCGGCCCGGCCCGGTGGCCACAGGTGTGAGCTGCCGGTGCTCCCCTGGGTGTTCAGTCCAGAGCAGGTTCCAAGAGGTCCAAAGAAAAGGAAAAGAAAAACCACAGTCCAGGGACTCTTCTTTGCCTCAGCCAGCTAAAACTAACCAAAAGCAAAAGGAGAGCTCTCTGTCCTGCCGTCTGTCTGTCCGCAGACAACACAGTCCTGGAGGAGGAATGCGGGGGAGTACGTGCAATGTCTGAGCGAAGAAAAAAAAGAACTGTGCGATTCTTCTCTCCCCCCTTTCACTCTCTGCAACAAGTCTTAAAGGTGCAAAACTTATTATTATTCAGCATAAACCAATGAGACGATTTGGGGATAAAAGCATCATATAGTCAACCCAGGACAGATAGGTTTTGTGCCAGGTAAAGAGGCAGTGTTTGGACTGAATACTGTTCAAGGGAAAACTTCCTTAGGGGCATGAAAATATCTCTTCCTTCCCTGTACTGTATAGATCCTATCCAAAGAAAACAAAATGTGTGCTTAGTTCTTTCTCATGATTCCTCAAAATTATTTTAACACTGGAAATGACACTTGTCATTACTCTCTGGCTGTAGTCAACATTATTGTAATTACTTGATGTAATGAATGTTTTTTATGATTCCATAATTTTTTGCAAGAAGAGCCCTCTTATTTACATAATGTGAGTAGTATCCTATGAACAAAGAGAAAAAACAGATAAATTTACAGATAAATAAAACAGATAAATTTAATAAATAAATAAAAACAGATAAATTTAACCTCATTAATGTATTTTGAGTTCTCTATATTGCAAAAATGTAATTCAGGGTTTTGTCTTTTTGGTAACTGAAGATGTTTAAAAATACATGTTTCCACTTTGATATCATCAGATGAGTTCAAATGCACTAGGGTGAGTCTGGGGATTTTGTGCAGCTCAGGGAACGTGGGGGACAGTGTTTAAAAATGAGACAGTTATGAGAAAGAAACACTAAGAAAATATGAATGTGTCACTTCAAGCTATATGTAGAAATACAATCTATAGATATTCATCCCCTCCTTCAACCAAATATGCTTTTTTCTTTTGCCAACAAAGGGCCTTTAAGTAGCTGTGTATTGCTACATCTCTGTGTTGAAAATTATCCTACCCAGGGGCAGGTTGTGATCCTTCAGTGCTGTGTTGACAATTATGAAATGCAGGCCGAAGAGGGAGAAGATAAAAGAAGAGAACTTGGTGCATTTTCTCATGAGAGATAGGACCCAGGGCACAATGAAAGAGGCATTACGGTGATGCCAAACAAATTTCTGGAGCATTCAAGCTCAATGTATTTCCTTTGGTAACCCTGTTTCTGTGAAAATACTCCCAAGTGGAGCAAGGAGGGAGCATGGCCAACTTTCTCTTCAGGCAAGTTTGGTTTAGGCACTGGAATTGAATGTTAATAGATTAATTTGGAGACTTGCTCAACCTGAAACTTCATCTAAGAGAAAAAATGCAGAACTATAATGTGACTGAAAATATTTATTCTGATAAATTTTTGCGTATGCTGCAGCTTAATAATCTTCTGAAAGTGATGTATTTAAGCCCTGTATACCTAGGTTTCAGACTGTCACAGACATTTAAGTAATAAGTCAGTCCTGCCCTACAGAAATATCCCTGTGTTGTCAGAAACACAAAATAAAAAAGAGAATTTCTTGAAACACTATTAGCAGGGAGTTGCCTCTGTCTTGTATAAACTAGAGAAACTAGAGGACTTTTTTTTTTAAAGGATTTCAGAAGGCATAGGAAGTTGATGCGCAAAGATAAATATGGGCTTCTGTTTGTTTATTTATGTGGGCTTGGAATTTTTCTTAAAATGTGAAACTTTATGTTTGTCCCTTAACTTTTTTTTTAGGTGGGAAAAAAAAGTAGTATTTAATGTAATTTTTCAAAGATCTCTTATATTAAGAGAGTCTTTCTTCTGTGTTGTGATGTGCTTGCAGACTATTAGTTTTATAGTGAATAATTATCATTGTTATTATTCAGATATGCTTGACCAAAAAGAGCTTAGTTCATCCCATTTTGCAGTTACCACTGTTTGCAGTTAAAATCAGAAGTGACTGTATATCCCTTTTTTAATACAGAAGCATCTTGAATTCGTCTGCATTACACCTCGGTCATAAAATGAAACTTGTTGAGAATCAAACATAGTGAAGAAAAAGGAAATTACAAAAAGAGAGGTCAGGAATAAAAGACGTGGATGTGTAGAGGATAAGTCTGATGAGTAGGAAGGAAATAGGTGTGCCAGAACTCCAGGATTTGGTTCTAAAACCCCCTGTGCTTTGGAAGAAACTAACTCAAAGGGGGTAGCCTGCAAAATTCAGGAAGTTAGTGTGGGCATCTAAGAATTGTTAAAAGTATTTTAATTTCCCAAAATCTTCTCATTGTAGAATACAACTATTGTACTAGAGTTACTGTTGTGAGACTGTTGTAGCTCAGAACAGGCCAGTTTTATTTGTCTGTGAAATGAAGAGTTGGTTGGAAACACTGATGTGTTGTCAGTCTTCATGTATCTAGAGAAGATAGGATTATGTTTCTGTCTAATCCTATACACATAGCAGAGTATAGTATTTAAAATATTGACCATCATAACTCTATTCGTAAAATGCACTTAAAAAAGCAGTACAGCACATACTTATATTTTTATTCCTCTTTTGGTAGGTCCCAGGATCAGTATTTTCCTAGGTATTGGTGTCCAGTCATCCTTGCCGTTGATATTTAGGATATTCTTTTCAGAAATAGTCTAGTTACCAATATACATTGGTAACTAGAAATACATGTCAGTGAAGTTGTGGAAACATAGCATTTAGAGTTGAGATGTAAAAATAGGTTATAATTGGAGGCTTATTTGGTTTTGGCTAAATCTAAATGTAATTAATTGTAAATCTAATATGCAGATAAAAGAAGTCCTTATACAGAATATTTAATTAGTCTAGTAGCAATGTATTCTTTTTCAGATAAGTGTTACAGGTATACTTGCGTATGCATTCTGGACTGACCATATGGTTAAAGTATTTGTTAGTGTTTTATATATTTAAACACTTGGTACTTGTAGGCACTGTAAACATTCCTATATAAACATTCTTTGTGTAAATGTAGACGGGAAAAAAAATAGTAGCTTCCAAGTTGCTCACTAAATTATTGATATTAATCTAGCTATGTGCTACTTGGTGATCCTGCTGTGACACGTACTGTGAAGTACGTGTCATGATTATTGCCTGCCATTAGGTTGGAGCTGCTAGCAGTGATGTAATTTCATCTTTGTGTCGTGGAATCGGATGCAACTATTTACCTAAACTGAGGGTTTTCTTTTTCTCAGTATAGTTGAAAGAGCTCCTGGTTTGATTGCAGGAAAATACCTACGTTCTAACAGTTTATTTTACTGCAGTAAATTGAAAGTTTCTGTGTTAGTTACTTGAATCTGACCACACTGATGTGGCTTCTTCATGAAGCTTGTGTCACCCAACCCATGATTTGCAGAAGTACTGCTCCAGTACTTCTTGCTTCCTAGCTTTTTTAAGCATTCCTTTTAAAAATCAGTATGAAGGATTTGCTTTAAACCTTCAAGTCTTTAAAAACTGCCTCCAAATTTTAAGTTGTCTCTACGTTATTCATGAATAAGCTAAATAACTTTGTCCATTGCCTGTATTTGACACTGGAACAAGAGAAACAGTGGGGATTTTTTATGGTTATAATTTATTTCTCTTTCCCTTTTTTTCACTTCTCAGTACAAAAATATTGGCAAACTATCTCTTAGACAGCACCAACAGCCTTCTATTCTTAAGTACATCTCTAGATAAATTGATGTACAGCCAAAATGGAGTCCAGGTTGAAGGATAGTAGACTGACTATCAGCAGAAGGTGTGAATGGTCTAATGGTGAAAGAGACTTACCATTTTTACCAGACACTAACTTGTCCTGTATTTTGTGATTTTGTCTGTGACATTTTTCACAGCACTTTGTATATTTTTTATAGCATGATAGCAAATGTTCAATAACCTGATCTGTGGTGTTTAGGCTCACTCTTACCAGTTTTCAGTTCAGAAAAATCACCTTTTAGTTTTGCAGTATTGGATTTCTTTGTTGCTATACCTTCATCCACATATACAACACATATACATAAGAAGTAAAGCTTAGTCTGTTATAATCCAGATTCATCATTATTTGCAAACCAGTAGGAACCAGACATTGTGCTTGGCCAAAATCACTTATGAAACTCAAAGTCCTTTCTCACCATGTTAAACATTTGATCTTCTATAAATGTCACCAAAACAAATGACAAAGTAAAATGCCACATGCAAGATGCACATATATGAAAAACTGCTGCAAATAACACTGAGTGCAGTTTTTTCACCACAGATGCTCAGCCTTGAGAGTCAGTGCACTTGTTTGAAGTGTTGCTGTTTGTGAGAAGGAACATTGAGCTGTCATTTCATTGAATATCTAATTATGGATTGATGGGGGAGCAGTCTGTAGAATTGAGGCATGTTTCATAAATGATCCTGAGTTAATTACTTGTACAGCATTGTGGAGTTTAAGGCTGCAGATTCAGGCACAGACGTTAGAGGGTACGTCTGTGTAACATTCTTTGGCTACAGGACAATGTGTTGTTTTTTCATAGCATTTCTCTCTTTTGTAGAAGGTGTATAATAGTGTGTAGACAAAGGTATCAGGACAAAGAATAACAGTCGTGAGACAAAGAAATTGGGATATTCCTTGAAAATTCTTGGAAAAGCTAAATGAGTGATCACCAAAAATTAGTTAAGTGAATTTAAAAGCACAGTCTAAGTCAGACAACTCCAAGAAGTGTTTCTCTCCTTGAAAAACCCCAAAATCCTATGTATATTCTTATGCAAACTGAGGTTGGATGAAGTAGTGTAGTGTATATGAAGACATTAGATAGCTTGGATGTATGTACATAGTCTTAAAGAGAGTTGTCTTACTTCATTCAGAGATCAGTACCTCTGTAGTAATTTTTAATGAATTCCTCATACCTTGGAAATTTATTTTAAGTTGTGTGTAAGGCCTTAAATCTTAGTTAAAACGAAAATGTCTTACATGTTGGTCCACTTCTCCTAAGTTTACTCTGTGTTACTCTGACCATTTTTGTGTCAGTTAATATCTTAATACATCTACTGAAGGAATTACCTTTGCATAGGTGGCAGTAGGTGGTTATCTGAAAATCAAAACAAATCTGTCTCTCTCTATCTAAAATATATATAGCTGACTTTTAAGTACAGCTGTCTTTTTGGAAACGATCCCTTTTTTATTGTTTTTTATTTATACCTTTTTCAAAATTTACCAGTAAAATAAAATCTGGAGTCTAACAATGAATATCATTTCTACACAATAAATCAGTTTTTTGAATCACCAAATCCTAGGGACAAAGGCAGGGGAATATGAAAAATTAAATGAACTTTCTCTGTTCTCAATGCAAGCTCAGCAAGCTTCCTGCCCCTTAACTGACACTGATCTGTGTCCACCACAAGGCAAAAGCTTTATCGCAGAACTTTTTGGATACTTCTCCAAGGCTTACTGTGATTTGACAAAATAAGCAGTTTAGAGAGAGCAGCTGTTACTTGTTGGGGACAATACAGCATATTCTGCTGAGACTTGGTTGCTTGTAGCTAGTGACTAAGTTTAAGGCACTTCTAAATTTGTTCACAAAAAGTTTCAGAAATATTTACATGCTATTTTTATTACTCCAGACATGTTTTTTAAAAAGGACAGGACACTTAGTTAGAAACTGGGGTCATGTTTTATTTTATCTTATTTTTGAAAAGGAAGGACTTTCAAAAAATCTAATTGGATTTTTTTTTTGCCTACACAAAAAGAGTGCTAAGCACTAAACAGGGTCACAAGTTTTGTGAACTTGACTTAGTAGACAAGAGATTTTAGTTTGCATTGTGATTTATGGCATCTGGGATTTTAATGTGGTAATTGTGGACTAAGCATTTTAAATACAAGTCTAGAATGGATTTGAAGCTGATAGTGATAAAATACTGCCTGTTATTAAAACACTTCCTAATAGACACTTCTTAACAGATATGCACCTATAAATATAGTTGGCTTTCATTTTTTATTTCATAACCATTGCATCATTCATTTTTATGGCTTTTATGTGACAATAAATTGCAAAAAGTTTATCACGGAAGTCAAATCTTCCTCTAAAACTCTCTCTAGGCATTTTAAGATAATTTAATCTTTGTTCTTGTAATGTGCATTTTGAAATACTTTTTTGACTGCACCATTTGTTACATTATTTTAAAAAATACTAAATTTAATAAAAGGTGAAAGTCTCTCCCTCCAGAATTGAAACCCCAAATAAATTGCAGCTAGCATTTTACACAGAACAGAATTAGTGACTCCTTTATAATGTGTGCATTAGCATTTTCTGACGTTGCCCTGTCTTTATTTAGGATTTGAGACTAGTGCTTACAACAGTTAAATTGCATGACATTACTCATCATAATTTTGCAATTATATTGCACTGATAGAGGTACCTAAAATAGAAGTTGGCTGACTAAACACAATACAAGTTTATACTGTAGGATTAAAAAAACCCAGGCTTTCTTAAATGTCTAATGGAATTTCTGGTGATGCCTGACTGCTGTGGTCTCATTGATGTGAGGGGACAGCTCTTACATGTCTAGAGGCACTGTTTAGATGTTTAAATCACTTACAACAGAATGTGTAAATTGGATGGTAATGTAGACTAAAAATTTAACAATTTCAGCAGCTAGACAGTGGGATGTAGAAAGACGTTACAGGAGAGAGAGCAAAACATGTAGGGACGTGCCTAGGTAGAGGAGTATTACAGGAGAGCAAAAAATAGAAGCTAAGTGAATGAAGAAGTAGCTCAGCAGAATTGCACATTGTATGGTGATTTGATAGAAATCCAAGTTATATTTTTTATCTCTAAGTTCTGATTTATGCAGTCCATTGCTCTTACAGTATCTTGGTCCTGGGTAGATTTACAAAACATTATCTTTAGACTTCCTCCATTATACAGTTATAACCAGTAATTGCAAAAACAGGATTTTTCTTTCTAGGAGCAGAGATTACTTTATTTAGGACAAAATGCTGTATACGAGAAAGACACAACACTTGCTGTTCAAGAAATACTGGAAGTGCAAGACAGCTCTTCAACTTCCACTCAGTTACAACTAGAAAAGCCTTTAAAATATTTTTTATTTTTAAATCTGTAGTGTTTTTTTTTTTTGTGGCCTGTGTACGATGTGTGGGAAACACAATCATGAACAAATGCCTCGTTAGCATGTTTATTTTATGATCAGTTCATACATTGCACCTTCCTATACTTGCAAGATGGGCTGCATAATAAGCTCAGATGGTTATTACGGTGTTGGAATGATCTTGATGTTAAAAAACATTCTGTGAAGGCAACTGTTTGTGGTGCTGCTTTTTCACTGTGTTTTGTTGGTATGTAAAAGAAATGTATTGTTCAATTGTTTTCTTTTACTATGTAGTTACAACAGTATAGTTTATTCTTTTTTCTTTTAGCTACTGGTCATTCATTTAATCCAATGCAGCCTGAAATTATGATACATATGAAAATGTATACTGATTTGGGGAAGGTAAATTTCTCATAATGACTCAGTTCTTCATAAGGCATATTAATAAATTTATAATTTATCAACTGAATCCTTAATTTATTCAGCAAACTTTTATTTACTATTCCCTTATGGCATATCCAGATTTTGAGTGAGGTTGGGAGTGACCAAACTTGTTGAACACACAGATCAAGCTATTTTTGACAGTGTGAAACCTCAAGCAGGAAGTTTGAGCTGTATGTTCTCCAAAATCCCTTTTTTCTTCACTCACTCTCTGAATCTGGAAAGGCTTCTTGAATTGCTTGTGTAGATGGAAAAGTGTAAGGGTGGAGATGCAAAACAGGATCCTGCTCAATGTTGCTGGATTTGCATTAATTCTTCCTTACTTCAGAAAGTTTGCTGTTTCTCCAGATACACGAGTAGCTGGCTGCACGTGTTTTGGGTGCCACATTTAGTGGTCTGGCCTGAAGTGCATAGCAACAAGATATGGTCTTTGGGCTGCATGTAAAAGTACTAATGTTAACTGCCCAAGTTGTTCTAGAAGCTACCTTACATTTGCGCACTTCTCTCAGTGAAACAGAGAAAGTGGCAGGTAGGAAGTAATTGCTGGAGAGCAAAGGCAAGTTCACGGGAATTCATGTTTAAGCCTTTTTCGGTAAATAATTCTTAATTTTTGTTTGCATATCCCAATGGCAGAGATTCTTAGGTTTCTTCTATACATTCTACTGGGGCAAATTTTCTTTCTAGCTCTATGGATATTAACATTAAATCTCTCTGACTGTAGTTTGGCCTGTTTATTCGTTTTGCCATGAAAAAGACCATGGAGCACAGATCTCTCTTGTAACAGTCTTCTGAATGTATCAAATTGTGAAATATATGCCCTTCTTTTGTTATAAACAGATTATTTTTCAGTGTTTTAGTTCATCGTGTTCTCTGAATGTTACTTTGTGCTGGTGCTTTTCCCTGAATTCATTTCAGTTTGTGAACATTTGATGTGAAGTAACTGAAATTGGACACAGTTCATGCTTTTTCTTCTACAAAGAAAAATCCCTAAACAAAAAACCTCTGTGTCTTGTATGCAGCAGTTCTCTTAAAGCACTAGAGAGGGCAGCATCCTCCCACTGTTGATTCAGTTTGTGGTCTGAAGTATGTTCAGGATCCTTTTCTACAGAAAGGGGTCACCTCTGAACATTTCAGCATTAAATTTCTTCCAGTAATGGTGACATGGTTCCTTTGTTGGCAATGGCTTTGTTTTTTGTTTCCTCCAAATCTGGAACCATTTTTCGTTCTGTAGTAAAAGAAAAGGAAAGAGAGCTATCTGCATTTGCAACACTTGATATCAGAGTTCTGAGAGGCTGATCGCTTTTTTTACGTTTTTCTTCCTGTTTCCACTCTTCTCCATCCCCCTTACCCCTACCTCTCAAAATCTTTCACACTGAAAAAGAGATTAAAGAAGAGCATTAAAGACTGCGGAGTCTGACTGCAGAGGTCACTCTTCTACAGAGAAAACAATCTAAGACTTTTTTTTTCCCCCAAGGAGAAAATGAAAAAGTTTCAGGAAAGAAGGCCGTAATGCAAATCTTTCCATTGGAAAGTCTCTGAAAAGAACAAAAGCTGGCTTAGGAAGATCAGAGAATTCTTCATTCATTTTGATGGGAGCAAGCATGGCTCTTTAGTCTTGGGGCCAGAGCTTATGGAGAAGAATACAGCTTTTTTTTTTTTCCTAGGAACATTTGAATCTATTCCTTGGGTTTTATTTCATATCCCATTAACCAAAGAAACATATGAAGAAGAATGAATATATCTACATTAACTCTATCATTCTAAATCATCATCTGTAACTCTACCATTCTAAATCATCATTTAAAAAAATAAGCAGAGTCAACCCAGCAGTTTCCAGAGCATCTAGTATTTTCTGCATCCTGTGCAGGTCTTGTCCACTGTGACTAAATGATGCTCTATGGCAGGAAAAAATAAAAGTGATGAAATGTTTGCGTGTTATATGGATACTGCATGAAGGAGGGAAAAAGCAGGGAGGGTGGAAATTGTTTGTGTAATTATCTTGTCTGGATTGCACTTCAAATATACTGTAAGTCTAAAGCAAAAATGGTGATACAGATTTGTTAGTCACAGTAAAATTAATATGCAATTGATTTCACTTGTGTGTGGCACTGTATTAACTTTACAGGATGTTTTTCCATGGAGAAGTGATATTCATGGAGCAGTGGTTAGAAGGCACATGTCATTTTTAGCTGCTCATGTTTGTACCAGTCAAATGTCTGAGACCTGTCAGTGTAAATATTATTCTGAGTCCTCTTCAGAAACTTCTGTTGAAAAAAATCACTTCAGCATCCTTTGTGGGTGGTTAAGGCACACTGTTAAGTACAGGTTAATTTAGTCTGGATAAAACCAAAATGTGATTGTATTTGGAGTTTTCGTTACAATTACAATAAGATGCTACATTGCCTGATAGTTATCATATTGCCTTGTCTGTGGCCATGAGCACAGGATTGTGTGAGGATATAAAATTGCTCATTTTTTTTACTGGAAAAAAAATCCCTCAATACCATCCTTTTACTGAAAAATCAAATAGCCTTTTTTCCCTCCCTTTTACAAATAGTTTGAATTTCCTATCCTTTGAACCTCATTATCTAGCTATAATCACTTTAGAGACTATTATTGAGTGGAGGGTAAAAAACCAATGGCATTGTTATATGGGTAAAATTGTATTAAGAATAAAGATGGTATTTATTGCAAAAATAAACTCAGTTACTGGAAATTCTTCCTCCACCCCTCAAGCTTTTGTTGACATGCAAAACAGATTTTAAGTAAGTAAATGAATTAAAATATAAAGCAAGCAAACAAAATGACATATGCCTCTGGCCCCCTTTTAGTTTCAAATGACTTCTGAAATTTGAGATTGAATGTACTTTCTTTCCCAGAAAATATCTAGGTACGCTGGTTTATAACTTATAATTTGTCATTTGTAACAGCTGCTAGGTTCTGAATTTTCATAAGCCCTGAATGCCGTGAATAGTGCAATTGTGTTTTTTTGAGGGTTAATAAGAGGTGTTATTCTGTACAATCTTCATGTTCTTTCATTAAAGGCAATGAAAACACTGGCCTGAAAGACCATATGAAACATTGAAAACAGTGGTGAACACACATATCCGCATGCTACTATTCTGCATGTTTAATTTGCACAATGGAGTCTCACTAGTCTGTCTCTCAGAGCAGTATCTGTTTTAAAAATCAGATCTTTGTCTTTTTAATTCTTGACTCTCTTTTATTATGCATTGCTGTTGGACATCCCATCAGGATGGAGTTAAACACTTCCCTGACAAAGCTGAAGACAAATACTATCTTTCTTTACTTAAGTATATTTGATGGTAAATATTTATGGACCGATCTTACTCAACAGTGTAGGCTAATTCTGGAACAGACTAGAATTTCCACTTTTGGAGTAATCAGTACTCCATTGTTTAGGGAGGTTTCTTTTTCTGTTTTCCATGAGTCTTTGGATTCTACGCATTTGTCTTCAAAATAACTGAAGAACACCATTGTTCTGAATTCCTCTTTTTCAACTTGAGTCCATTGTCATATCTTAAACTGTGATTCTGCTGTCACAAGAGCTTTTATTGCTGTTTGTGAAAACACAAAACTCCTGTAGTAAATGAGTAAAACACAGCCTGGTGCCTCGGGAGGGGCTGTCACACCCGATGCTGCTGCCTGTTGCTGCAGACATGGGGGTTATCATGACCTTGCTGTTTATTGTGCCAAGGCCGGCCAGCTGAATGCTGCTGCTGGATGAGGAGGAGTTGGCTGCTGCTGGCAAGCAGGAATGCTTCCTCTCATCTACAGAGGTTGCTGTCATGGTCCCTTGTGTCTCTTCCTTTAGCAACACGTAGGTTAAATACTGGTAATAAACCCCTGCAGATGCTGCATAGATTTCTGTTGTTTATTAGTAATTATGTTGCAAAGATTTTTTACCTCTTTCAGAAGCAAGTTTAAACATGCTTCTTTTTAGAATTGCTGAATTTTATAATTCAGAATGTATATGATAGTCCCAATAATGGAATGATTCATGTGGCAGCTCAAACCTTTGGTTTCTGGAAATTATTTGCATTACCAGCTACTGTGGGCACAAGTGTGAGAGAAAGAGTAATATGATTATTACAGAGCAGGGAAATATACACAGGAATTGGAGAGACAGGAATGGCTGAGAGAGTCCACAAGGTTATTATCCAAATCTTGGTCTTGAAAGTTTGTATTTCTTCACAGAAACTGACAGCAAAGAGATTTCATATGAGTTTCTATTATGACAGCTGCTACACTTGTGGTTTCGTTTTGTGAAGCCTTGCTATTTTGAACAATACTTCATATTTTAGTTCTGGAAGTTTTATTCAACAGTGGATATTTAAGGAGTTGTTCAGCTTTTTGTATGAACGTTGTCATTCCTAGAGGAAAAGTTTTGGCTGGTATATCAACACCGTATATATTTCTTCTGCTGATTAATTAGATCTAAAATAGTTCAGATGTTGGAATAGCACTTCTCATTGCTAATGGATGCCTGTCCTGACACCTAATCTGAAAGGGAATCTTCTGGAGTCTTTGGCATATACGTAAGGGTTACTGAGTAGACCTCTCTAACCTTTTCCCATTTTCTATGTTTAAAATATTAAAGGCTTATATTTTAAAATTCATTACCAAAGTCAGGTTTTTCCCTCCTGCCCCCAGTTATTCACGACCTGTAATTTTTTGTTAGTGTTATGCTGCTTTTGTAATCAGAACCAAGAGTTACTAAATCATATAGTGAAATAAGATCTTTTCATCTTAGAGGATACTAGCATAGCATTTAATTATTTACATAGTAAAATAATATACTCTAATAATTAAGGCCATGGTACTTTAGTGTATTTACTGCTGCAACTGGTATGGCTATGTGTTTGAATATTTATGCTGATTGCATGAAACTATTTTGGCAGAGAAATTCTTTGTCATATAAATACTTAAGCACAAATACAGGCTGGGCAGAGGATGGGTTGAAAGCAGCCCAGAGATGAAGGATTTGGGAGTGCTCGTGGATGAGAAGCTGGATGCAGTCCAGAAAACCACCTGTGTCCTGAGCTGCATCAAAATCAGCGTGGTCAGCAGGGCAAGAGAGGGGATTCTGTCTCTCTGCTCTGCTCTGCTCTGGTGAGACCCCACCTGCATCCAGCGCTGCATCCAGCTCTGGGGTCCCCCAGTACAGGAAGGACAGGGAACTGTTGGATCGAGTGCAGAGGAAGGTCACAAAAATTGTCATAGGGCTGGAGCAGCTCTGCTATGAAGATAGTCTGGGAAAGCTGGGGTTGTTCAGCCTGGAAAAGAGCAGGCTCCAGGGAGACTTTATTGTAGCCTTCCAATACCCAAACAGGGCCTTTCAGAAGGCCAGAGAAGGACTTTTGACAAAGGCTTGTAGTGATGGGACAAGTGGGGAATGGTTTTAAATGGAATGAGACTAGATTTATGTAAGATATTATCAAGACATTCTGTACTGTGAGGGTGATGAGGCACTAGCACGGGTGGATGCCCCATCTCTGGAGATGTTCAGGGTCAGGTTGGGTGGGGCTTTGAGCAGCCTGGGCTAGTGGGGGGGTTCCTTCACATAGCAGGGGACATGGAACTAGATGATCCTCAGGGTCTCTTCCAAGCCATACCATTTTAGGATTTGATATTGAAAACAAAGTGTCATCTAAGGGGAAAAATTAATAGGTGTAGAATGAAACTGAAAGACATCTGGAGCTGTGTGATTCTTATATGCAGTTTTATTGTACTTGTGTGTTTTACTTTTGCTGTTGCAGCTAAGTTTTTGACCAGTATCTATGCTCTGAGAACAATGAGCTTTTTTTATTTGTTCTCTTTTCAAAGTCTTCCCTCCTTATTTTTGTGTGTAAGAGTTATCTTTCATCCTAACACTTTTCTGCAGTGCTTCCTCTGACATTTAAAGAGCAATTTTATTCCTTAATTGCCATTGTATTGCAATCCTATGCAAGCCAGGCTACTTTTGTTGCTAATGTAAATAAGCTTCCATTCTCAGAAATTCCTAGCATCCTTTTCCTGTTCTTCTGTCAACTTGAATCATATTTTTTGTAAATGGATCACCGGATTTGCCTGTCTTAGTTCTGATGAGGTCTTACTGGTACCCTGTGCTGTGGTTTCCAGAGTTTTCCAGCAATTTAATGGCTGGGTTCCTGTTCTTGTCCTGTACTTTACGAGATAGTAAACCTTGTGTCATCTCTGCAGTCTGTGTTCTCATCGCCTAGCAATCTGAACCTCTTATTTTTTTTCCTTCCAACTTTGGATAAAAGGGCAGAGGTATCAAACATAATTTCTTCCCTGCTAATCTTGAGAGCAGGATGTAGAGCGTTCTGTAAATCCTTGACTAGATGAGAAGCTACAGAATGAGTTTACATACCGTCTGGCAAAAAGAGCCCATGCAAGAAAGAGAAGTCATAAATGCCTCATCTTACGTGGGCCACACAAGTGTGTGTGCACACAGGTGCATAGCCTATTAAGGACCACACTTAATTGTTATCAGTTTGTTAGCTTTCCAAGTTTTTTTTTTGTTTTCTTTACTTAATTACATACTCAGCAATATGAAAGATCTGTTTCCTTTCATTGCCATACAAGTTCTCAGATTTTTTGGTTGTTTTCCTGGCATGTTTTAAAAAAATGCCAAGGTCTTGCCTTTCAACTCCTAAACTATTCAAAAAGATTTCACTGTTGTTCTTACATGTTATTGTGTGGGAGCTCTAATCCAACAGACCATTTCCTTGTGATGCAAGTTGTACCTGTGATACTTCTTTTCCTTTCATGGGACTACTCAGATATTTGGAAATTATCAGATTTATATGTTCTGTTGCGTTGGAGCAACTGGGGTCAGAAGATAAGAATTACTGCATCTGCCTCAAAATTGCATGGGGGATTTATGTTTGTATTTTCTTAAACAAGGTTGATCTATTCATCACTTCAGTTGAGTACTGAGAAAAATGACATATGCTTTCTGGGTTGTTAAGTTTTGTCTTGGTTGTGGTTTTGTTTTGATTTGTTGGTTGGTTCTTTTTTTTTTTTTTTTTTTTGTACTCTTGTTGGTACGTCCTGTTGAATGGTGAGATTACTTCCATGCCTGAAAGCAAGGTTGTCTTGGATGCTAAATACATATGCTTCAGAGCACTCTAGGGTCACCTGAATGGTTAGTTTAAACAAATGACAATATTAAATAGATACATACTTTGATAAAAGTGGTTTATTACTTGTTAGAAGTGTTGGAGTATTGAAGTGTGTAGTCAATATACAATAATATTGCAGCAACAGAAATTGCATCTGTTGAGTTCTTGAACATTTTGTCACCTTTTAAAATGTTCTTCTGAAACTATGGATTTGCTATATTTTCAGAAAAAAATTGTCTTGGAGTAACATCTCTCTTGATAAAATTCTAATTGTGTGTGAGCCTATATTGACTTGTTGGAGACATACAGAAACTCATTTCTTCTCTCTGAAATTACTGATTAAGTGAACAGTAACAGGTGACTATTGTTGTTTAGGGTTTTTATCATCTGTAGTAAATGGATCAGTATGTAAAGTCTGCTTGAAATATATTGAAAAAGTGGTCTAAACAAAGAAGTCAAGCTATTTAACTGAAATGTGATTGAAACTCATCAAGCTACTTAACTGCAAAGTGATTGAAACTCATTACTTCAAGTATAGACAAAAGAAGTTGGTTTTGGTCTCCGGAAAACAGGCTGTATGTGAGGCTGGCAATTTTACAGAAGTGACATTTGTGAACAATAGTGTTACAAGAGCTCCTCTTACAAGATAAAGACATGTTAGCACATATGTATCTCATGGGTATCATAATGTTTAGGGAATGCTTAAACATGAGTGTACAATCAGTGTTTCAGGAGTGCTCTACCATCTTACTGAGAGGAAATTGGACAACAAATATAGCCCAGTTATTTTAGTTTTAAAAATATATCCAGTGTCCTCTGAATTGTTTACTTCTTTTATTCTTAGCATTTTTTTGCATTCTTTATTCTTGGCAGTTTGCATATTGACATGATATTATGGATACCAAGAGCTGGATTGTTAAGAAACAAAAATTTACCTTTATGAGGCTGTTATGTTCCGAAATAAAGTCTTTCTTTAATATCCATAAAACTCAAGATCACTTTTTCACCTAATTTCTAGCACTTAAATTAGCTTTCACTGTGCACTTCAACATGCTGTAGGTCCCATGATTCTTATGACATTTTTGTTTGTTTAAGTCTGAACAGAGGCTAGAGGGCAAAACTATAATTTAACTTTATGGAGTAATCTTAAAAAAGCTGAAGCAGACTGAGTAGATGAAGTACTATTGCTGCTTGTTCTTGAAAAGGATGCCTCTTTAGTTTGGAAGATAAAAGATACAACAGGGTGCAAATCCAAAGAAACTTACCTGTGTGGAATGAATGATTGTTGTCTGTTATCATTTAACTTTTCTGTGGACACTGACCACCCTTCTAAGAATGTTTTATGAGAAGTGCTACAAGTAATGTAATAAAAGGAAAATGGAGAGCCAAGAAATGCTACTTTGAGCGTCCCTTGCCTAAGTTTGAAAAAAAATTCTGTTTCTGAATTCCTTTGGAGTCCCCACTGTGGTTCCCCCAAGTAGCTGGAGAGGTGCATGGCTGATGGCAACAGCCTTTGGCTGCAATCTGGCTGCCAAGGAAAGCATCCAAGTTCATGGGATAAAGCAGTAGGGGCAGTATTTAATAAATACAGTGCTGTTCCTGACCCAGCAAGCCTGAGTGTCCCCTTCTGTGAGATTCTTTACTCTTTCTTAACCACCCAGCAGCTCTCAAGCCTCCACTGAGTAAACTCAGGCTCTGGGATTTTCATCTTCCTTCAAGTCATATGTTGCTTTATGGCGCTATAAATGATGAATCAAATCTTCTTGATGGAAGCTTTTTAATAAAGGTGAATTTTAGACTGCTACTGACATGCTGAAATGTAGTGACCAAATCTGAGAATTGGGTAAGACTGAGTAATACAGAAATGTAGCCAGGACAGTAGGGATAGGCCTAAGAAGACAACTTTACTTAAGGAGTTGCTATTGTGAAGTAAAACAAAAGTTTGTGGGAGCAGAAAAATTTCTCCATATTGAGTGAAAGAATAAGGCTGTGAGAAAACTAGTGAACATTTCCTTAATGAATTGCATTTTGGTGGAAGGTTTTGCCTTTGTATAATGTGTCTCATGTGACTAACAAAAGGACAGATCTTCACAGGAGGTGAGGTTTGGTGGGTGCCATTGTGTGTAATCTTTTTCTAGAATTGTGCCCCTTACGCTGACCAAGTGGAATACTGCCTTCCCTAATGCCGTATAATGGTAATTATTAAAGTTTTCTGGAAACTGTATAAAAGAAGTTATCATTTGGATGAAAGTGCTGTATTTTACAGGAATAATTCTTTCTTAAGTGTGCTCATTTGAAAGTTCAAGGATGCTGTATCCTGCTAAGCCACTGGTGTTTCTATTTTCAGCACTTTGTGTGCTGCTTGAGTCATATTGATTTCAAAATACTTTTATAGTGTACAAAACAGGAAGAATGTAATAGCCTTATACAGCAACTGAGATGTTGGTGTTTTTTCCTCCTAATTAAAGTATTTATTAAAATTGCAACAGGAATTGCTCAATGTAACAAGAACCTGCATTTTCTTTGTTTGCAACCCAAGCTACTGCTTGAACTCATTCCAGCTGTTTCTTGTTATTGTTCAAGTGGAAGCATCATCTGCTGTGGAAGAAAAGTAAGGGATATACTTTCTTTTAATGTCTTTTCTAAATGTAGGAACATGCAGTTTTGCAGGTCAGAAGTGGGGAAGTCTAGCAATATGAAATTACTGATGAAATAATAATTTTCCTTGTGTCTCTGTTATCACTGTTTGATCTGTTTATTTGAATGTCATTATAATAATTAATATTGTGGAACACCAACTTGCTGTAATTAGGGTACTTTTTGTTTCCCTTACCCTGAGTATTCTACAATACAAAATCTGGGTAGAATTTCATTTGTGAAAGTGTTGGCAGTTCACATTTACATGTGGGTTTTGTTTTGTTTTGTTTTGCTTTAGTGAGAATGCTTGCAGTATTTTTACTTCTAAAGTAAGCTGTGAAATGCAGGAACAGTGTTAGTGTTTTCTGCTTCTAATATATATGGGTACCAAATACTTCCCCTTTTTTTCAGGCAGAAAAAAGTCCCTAGAGCACCTGTTTGGTTCCTCTCAGGAGGTTTTAAGTTCTGGGATTTGATGGTTCCACATAGCTGGTCATGTCCTATGAGTGATCAACAGTCTGCCAGATTTCCTGCACAGACATTAACAAGTCCGGTGGAAATCATCCGGTAGGATTTATTTTTGTGCTCTTAAGAGACTTGATTCATTTTTTTCCCCTCATACATGCTTATGATTTCTCTGAAGGGCAGGGACAAATACCAGAGCCTGAAGCCATCACCATCAATGTGCCCCTTCCTCCTGGAACACAGAAAGCTTGCCTTTTGCTGGTTGCATGATCCCCATACTGGGAGGGAAAGGTGGATTCCCATGTGATACTCAGTATTTTGGCTAACAGCATTTTACAACTGTGCACTCAGCCTCTGGTTTCCACATACAACTCATACACTGAGTCACATGTGGCTAGACACATCTGTTGTATCTGAAGAAGAGCATCTGAAGTCATTGCCTGTTATAAGCTTAGGTCCCACATAAGATAGCCTTTATTATTACTGATGGAATTCTTGGTTTAAAGAAGGAAGATATCAGTGATAGTGTTACATTTGTCAATATAAAGGCTTCCCAAATCTGAGGAGTGCAGGGTAGTTTGGATGTTCTCCAAAGCTTGAGGAGGTGACTGGGTTATTTCTGTAGCTGCTTGTGAGCTGTAACAATAGCAGCTTAAACAGAGAAAAATTACAGGATAATTTTGAGCATGGGTAAGTTTTAAGCATTTTGCCCCAAAATGCATCATGTACTTGTAAGAGCAGAATATCAAGTTCCAAATTTTATAAGGCATAAGCCTTGCCTTTATCCATCTTCCTCTTGTACTGCTGATCCCTGCTCTTTTACAATCTTTTAAATACAGCCTTTTTGCAAGCTGGTCCTTTGCTATTCTTACATCCTCTGCTTTTCACTTCTCCATACCTTTGCTAAGATCTCTCTTTCTGGGAGAATACTTCAAGAGTGTGAACTAGGCTGTGCTGAACAGCAGAGAAATGGGAGGATGATGTAAGGGCAAAGAAAAGGGTAATTAGAGCATTCTGTATTCAGAAGTATCTCCTCAAAGAATTCACATAAATGGAAAGAAGGATTAGGCCTCTGAATTAAGGGTCTGCCAGGAAATCTGTTGCTTTGAAGACCAAGGAAATAAATGAATAAAAGCTTCACTAACATGGGGTTAAGATTATTCATTGGTGCTCTGTAGTTTTTGAGGATGTAGAGAATAACTAATACAAAGACTCTAGAAACCAGAAAGTGCATGATTTAATGTGTTCAGCTTCCACTACAGGATTTTAATTCTGAATTTCTGGAATCATGCCTTGCTATATCTTTACATGCTCTACACAGCCTCTGCAGGTGCTCTAATAGCTCTGGGCACAGAACACCTAGGCTCTTTGCCTGGCAAAATTTGGATTTTTAAATAGGTATGGTAAGTAGGGGCTTTTCCCAGCACTGAGATTACTCTTCACAAATTATACCCGACTTGCCTGGGGTTTCATTCTGAGATGCTCCTTTCATTTACCCATTGCTATACTTTCAGGATTCATTGTCATATATGCCAGTAGGCTATTAGTAATTCCATGACACGGAGGCATTTTTGTTCATCTCTAGGGAACTTTTCCCACACAATCAATTCAGTTCAGCCCTGAAAGGAGGCATTCTTGATTCCTTGGGATAAATATATACTCTTTTCAAATCACAAGATGCAGCTCCTCCGGGCTGCTCCCACTAACAACTCCACTGGTTGCCACACTGAGTGTTAACATAGTGAATGCAGCTGGAGTGTTTGCAAATATGTGCTGGAATGTAAATGTGTGAATACAGCATAAACAATAACACATTGTTCTAGTTCATTCACATTTCTATTCATGTATCTTGTAGCAATTTTCAGGCCCCTGAGAACCATCATCTAGTCTGGCCCCTTGGCTATCCTTTCTGTATGGATTTCTCAGACAGTAGCTTTCTTCAGAAGTTCATCCTCGCACTCCAAAGAAATGAAAAGATGGACAACCTCTACTAATTGCAGAGGTTTTCCTATCCATAGACACTTGTCACTGAGCCATTCCAAGAGACTGTTGGCAGCTCCCTGACTTTGTAACCAAGATCTCCTTGCTGAGGTGATAAGTACATTATTTTTCATGGCCTAAGGCACAGTCTAAAAGCATCTGAGGCACCAGTGGCACATTTGAACTGCAGTAACTAAGTTTGTGAAAATTCAAAACATGCAGAGTTAAAGAGTGTTTTTTTCCATATTTCTTACCAACTTAACTTTTCATATGAAAATGTGGATGAGAGCACTAGGCTTCTTAAAATACAATAAATCTTTTAGGTCCAGTTTTAAGATTGCTGAAGTTCTCCTGCTTTATTCCTGTGTACATGGCTCAGCTAGTCCACACATGCTGTAATTCATATGAAGAGGAGTTAGCGCATGAGTTGCCTTAAGGGGAGATCTTAAGAGGAGCCAGCTGAGAAAAAATATTTTTGTTGAACTTGAGTTTTGAGTACTCACTAACACTAAAACGTAACGAGGGTTTGCATATTAACTTCTGGACTGTGTTTTCTTAGAGTCTTGGCTATGCTCTTCCTCTGTTAATTTTCTGTGTGTGATTGAGCTGTGTTTTGGGAGAGCCATAGTCTCTAAAGTCTTAACACTGTGTATTAATTTATCCGTGATACTTTGTTGGCTTATTATGAGAATAACGCTTGCCAATGCTCTCTATTAACTTTCATAGTTATCCTTACAAACAGTAATTGATCTTTTGGTGAATTTAAATATCCTTCTTCAAAGGCATGCTGGGAGATTTTTTTCTGTGGCTGAGCGATAATCTTTATTATATTTACAACTTTCAACAAAGCTCTGGTTTCTCAGCTAATTAAATTGTGCAGGGTTTCTTTCTTTTTTCTTTTAATAGAAATACTTTCATCTTCACTGCTTTTTTACCTCTTGAGATATTTTTAAAATTAAAATGATAATATGAAAAAGCCACAAGACATATGTTATCCAGTCTTGGTTTAGACATTTGTAATGGATTATTGAGCCTCAAGTGAGAATGTATCAAGAAAAGTTTAATTTACTTAACCAAATGATGAAGGAAGTTTGTTCATTTTGACACAATAGTAGTCACATTTTAATAGAATTAACTCATGATCTGTTGATCATGCATTAAGATTGTATTAATTTCCACTTCTTCTATTTGCTGTATTTCAAATTCAACTTTTAAAAATTAGTTGTTAAGGGGTCCTACATCACACTTCTCTTCTTTTATCCTGCATATATGCTGCAATATAGGTTGCATTAGTAGAACTTACTTTATTTGAAATAGTGTCTGAAAATCTATAGTAGCATATATGTGTTTCAGAATGCATATTTTCATGTATAGTCATATATTTTTACTTTCCTTTTAAAACATTGCAATGTTCATTACTGTCAAACCAGGTTAAGACAGTAAAAGTTTTTTCAAATTTGGTCTGGAAAGAAAAAGTAATTAAAAGTAAAAAGTAATATATTTTTTCTGGATCAGGAAACTATTTCTTGGTACAAATTCTGTCTTGGTGAGTTCTGTCTCACTAACGTCAGTATTCTTTTATCAGTTTTACATGGATTCAGCTAAATCTAAATGCTTTCTTCAAAAGAAATCAAAGTTTTTTAATTAATAGTCTTTAGGGCCTTTTCAGTATTCTGTCCTCAGAGTTGTAAAGTGGAAGGTTTTGATTGGGGTTTTCTAATAAAGAAAATTAATTTGTCTTTATCTTACAACCTATTTTATCCATGACATACTGAGCAATGCCATTGTGTTCTGCTGATATATGAAGTATTCTAGAACTTTTTGTGTGGAGTAATTTGGCTTTGTTAAACTAAATATTTTGAACATGTGAGTATGTGCTTTGTTCTCCCTGATGTTCTGTATTTTGAGAGGTTCAGCAACTAAGGCATACATGGACTTGACAAAGTAGAGACAGTTTTTTTCAGACTCTTCCATGCTGGGTAGGGCATGAAGATTTTGATTTAAGCATTTGGAATGCTTTAGTCTCAAGGGTTAATTTTGTGGGTTTTTTACACAAACTGGCTGTACAAGAAAAGGATGGTAGTATTCCCTTTCTGGAAGCTGCATTTGAGAAATCTAGTGGAAAGATGGGAGCTTTATAAATTTGAGCCAAGACTGCTTATGTTGGGAATGGAGGAATGAGATTTTTCTGGTGAGCTGCATTACTAAGGGATAGCGAAAGGTTGCATCATATTAAAGAAAGGGTGCCAGAAGTTGGAGGTTTTTATATTTGAGTGAAAGTATATTATGAGGGCTAGGCTGCAGATTGAAAAGAAGGGACCCACTTTTGAAATGCTTGAAATAAGTTTCTTTTTACCATCATGTTCCAGGTAAGCATGCTTGCTAAGGACAATAACTCCTGCGGTATAAATGAAAGAGTATTGTAATTAGAGATGCAATAGGGGCTTTGGACTCTACAGTTAGTAGCTATAAATGTGCTTTTCCTGATCACAGGACAGTGGTAAGGTGTAGAAGCTATTCACACTTTCCTTACAGAGCAAGTTCTTTTATAATTAGCTAGAATTTATTGTTCTTCTGCAGCACTCAATGGATCTCTGAGTAACCTGATCTAGTTGGAGATGTCTGTGCTAATTTGCAGGGGCTTGGACTAGATGATGCTTAAAACTCCCTTCCAGCACAAACCATTTCATAATTCTATGTTGTTTTTATCTCATCAGTAAGGCTAGAATTGAAAATATTTAAAAATCAAACCCAACCAGTCTGACTACAGTATATAAATTTCATCCAAAAGAAGCCTGGAAATCCCTTTTCAGCATCTGTAGAGTGTAGGGTGGGAGAACAAAGGAAGGGACCACTGCTGCTTGGTTGTTTTTTTTTTTATTCTGGATGGTTAATGCATGAAGACTGTGTTATGATGCAGGCTGTGCATAGGCTGCTGAGGACAGAATGTATGGCTTGTGGGATAAGCAAGTGTGCCTGATCTCAGGCCCTGATTGTACTTCGCAGCATGTGTGGAGAATGTACTGTCTCAATGTGAACATGTGTGATACTTTAGTAGCTGTGTTTTGTGTTTGTTGTATTTTCTCAGAAAAAGCAAAAGGCCTTTTACCATTTTTACAGTCTTTATTCAGGAATATTTTGAGGGACGATATAGTCTCTGATCAGCTGTCACCTAGGCAGTGTACTGGAATGTTCTCACAGATTTTATGGATTTAGAAGTAAAGGAACTGAAACTGAGGGAGACTTTGAATTTTATCACTACAAAAATATTCAGCAGTTTTTAGCCAGTGTACTCTTTTGAGCTGCTTTGCTCAATTTGATAAATTATTCACAGATGACTGCAAATTCTAGCCAAATTGCTTATTTAAATGCATCATTACTGGACACCTCACCAGCTTCTCATCCATTTTCAGCACAGTGTACTTCTACTTCATTTCAAAGCTTATTTTGCTTAAGAAACTACTCTATTTTTCCTGATTTACTGGCTTTGGTCAGAAACTTACGATTTTACTACTCTTTTTAAGAGTAGTATTGCAACAGATTCAGTGCTTTGCTGTAAGGCTTTTTTCATGCTTATTTGGACCAGTTTATATGATAATGTGTAAAGTAATCTGTTATTTAATGAACAGTTGTTTATTCGATTTTACCATTCAGATTTGGTTGGTAGATATTTCATACAGAACGGGTCAGGTTTTCTGGATCCAAGATGTCATGGTATATGTAGTCTTTGCTATTCAAATGTTTTAGCTGAAATATAAGTGAAAACAGCCTGTGTCCAAATCCAAATTTTAAGGGGCAGACTGGTTCTCTTGTATGATACCACAAATGTGGTTAAATCAGTAGCCTTACAGGGTACAAAATTAAGTCCAACTGAAGGGGCAAGGGAAAGAAAAGATTAATTAGTTGCATTTTCTTTTATGTTGTTTTTATATCATTTGAAACCCCACCAGCAACACAAATGAAAACCAGATAATAACTGCTTTTTGTCCTTTGCAATAAAAAGCCGGTTTGCCTTTATCAAGCAGACCAAGGCTGTAATAACTGCAAAGCCTTCCCACGCTTAACACTAGGTGTGGGAAAGTCCTGTACAGATAGGGATCTTGGTTTCTTACAAAGGAACTTATCAGTTGCCAAGATAACCCTGATGACTTTGTAGGCTACCCAGTGTGACAGACTAGCAGGTGTTTGGCCAGCTGCTACCCAGAAGCACTGGTAGTCTTGAGGGTCCAGCTGTCCACCAGACAGCCTATTGGCCAGAGCTTCCAGCAGGTCCCGGAGCTCAGAAACCCCAGTATCTTCGTTGTCCACAAGCCAGGGCTGGCACTGGTCTGGAAATCCCAGCCTTTGACTGTCTCAGTATTCTTTACTCTGCAGCAGCCCTCTGGACAGATTGGTAGAAAGATGGGAGCCCTTGTGTCCTTCCCAGTCTTCAGGCCCAGGAAAGCAGGCAGAGAAGCAGACAGAAGAGCAGGCATGTTTCTAGCTAGTGTTTTGTTAGAATTTGAATTTTTTCAGGGATATATCAAATTCAGCATTTTCTATCTGAAAGTTACTATACTGAAATTTTCTTAACTGGCTGTATTGAAACCTTAAATTCTTTCATCCTGAAAAAAAAAATTAGGAGGTTAGAAGTTGGTGATATCTTGCATATGTGTGTCTAAAATAATACTGTTTATGAAGTCAGGGCAGAAAACTAAAATATCCAAAAGTGATAAGGATTTGTATGTTTTCCATGAAGGAGCTTGAAACAGTATAAAATGTTCTGCAGGTAATTTAGAAATATTTTTAAAATTTGAGGGAGGAGAAAGATATTGGGCATAAGAAAGAGGTTGTAAGTAATTTTTAATTCTTCTCGCACTTTAATCCTGATTTACCCTGTAATAGATCACAATCAACAGTTTGCAAGGCAGTGTGCCACCCAAGTTTCCCTATATTTAATAACTAAAACCTCAAAACATTTTCGTGCTTGTATGCCTATTCTTGAGTATTTGTTCAACTTCTAAGCTCCTGATTTAGTTTTTTAAAACTACAGAGCTTAATAGCAAACATTTGATCTCAATTAAATATTTTTATTTTAATTATTAGCATACCAGAGAAGGGGAGAACAGTTTGTCCTGTTTCCAAATACATTTTAAAACTTGATGAGACTTACTAGCAATCAGAGCATGATCAATGTACATGTTCCTGACTGAATTTTTACGAAGATTACCTTGAGCACAATTGTTATCTTTGTGTAATATTAATTAAACAATATATCCCAAAGCACATCAAGAGTGAACAAATAAAAACCCAGGTGGATTGCTGCTCTCATTAGATTATCTTCTTTTCTTTCTCTTCCCTTGTCTGCCTAGAATTGATATTTCTATTTGGAAATGCTAGATCTTAAAGTGAATGTTTTGAAAAGTTACTGCTGTTAATGTGGCAGAGTGGATTTATCATTTAGAGAAGGAAAGATAGCTGAGAGGAGACAGGAAAAGCAGGTTGCCAGAAGCCCCTTTTCTGTTGTGCTTTATTCTTGTGTATCTCTGCAAATGCAGCACTTTAGTACTAAGACTGTAATACTACATCATCCATTGTCCTGGGATTATGGTAGTTATGCAAACATCCACATTTAGCAGTAGGGTAAATTTTAATTTAGAATGAAGGACAATGTTGAAATGTCAGTTATAGAAAAGTAAAAATAATAACAGAATAAAATTTTCTAAGTCTTTCACCACCAACTGCTTGAAAACACTGACCATTTCAAGACATGTTCACATTTTTTAAACTTTGTGGTGTTCTCACATGCTGGAACAGCTCCTTGCTTCTGTATCAAATCTATAATGTATATTTTACACATATTGCCTCTTTTTTATCTCCTGTTCTTAACAGAGAGATCCTTGAAAGTAGCATGTAAAGATAGTCATTGTGTTCAGTGCCTTAATATTGTGGTAGCCATTGACTTGTGCTGAGAAACACTGCTCTTTTTCAAATATTTCTAATAAAAAGCATTATCTCCCTTTTCTTTTTCACCATCATAAAATAAGTTATTCAAACATGATCCTACACTATGGCTTCTATGAACCACTTAGCTTGAATTTGCATAGTCTTTTATTAAATTTTTCTTAGTTCTCATGGTCTCTGATGTGTGAATTTACCATTTACTCTGTATTTGTCCACACAATTCTACACTTGACAAGGAATTTGCTTGCTTTGTCCTTGTTTTGTTTATAGCTCCTCTTTCTTCTAAATAAAAAACCCCTAATGATGCAAAAGATACCAATACATGTGACTTTTTTTACAAATTTGCTTTTAGAAATCAGAATGTGCCTCACACATATCCTCATTTTTCAAAGCAATTTTTGAGGAATGGGAAACTTTTCTTACTATTTGAGGGAACTTTCATTAAAAACATTAAACTTGTTTTCACTCAAGCGCAGATTGTTTAGTTATATACAATTATTGAAGTGTGACAGGATCCTTCTACAAAATCTCCTAAATTCAGCTTTGTAGTTTAAATGTTCTTTTTATATCCATTAGCTGAATGAAAGCACAAGAAGAAAATTAAAATTAGTTTCTGTTGTGTATCTGAAAAAAGCATCAGAAGACTGCATTTAACGACAAATTTGAATAAAGAAAGCTTCAGGGTATTTTGGTGCAGAAGCAATTGGCTGTAGGAGATGAGATGATATGGAAACAGATAGGAAGATTGGAGATTTTCAATTTGGACAAGAGCTGACTGAGAATGTTTTCTTTCTGTTGTGTGGAAATCAGTTCTATGATAGCAGCAAAATTAAATATTCTGCATGTGTTCATTTAGCTATAGATTGGCCCTTTCGGGACTCATCTCAAATGCAGGAGTAAAACAAACTGCTTCTGAGAGTTTTGAAGACTTTCTTTCCTCTGTACCCAAGAGAATTAAAGGGAAAAAGAAGTAAAACATGGATCAATTAACTCCTTTTTCAATTATTTTACAAAACAATACAGATTGCAGGGAATGAATCATCTAATGATATTTCGCTTCTTAAAATTTTAATGGAGGAGATTATTCTCTGAAGTAACCTGCTGTGCCTGTTTCACAGTGACAATATACAATATTCCCTGAAGCTCTTTCTGACATCACTGAGTCTAACATGGTTTAGGATGTTTGATGGAAAATTAGGTGTGGGAGAGATGCTGGTTAGAGTACCCAGTATCTTGGGGATGGTACACAAAACTGAGGGTCTGGGCAGAGTGGACTTTTATCTTACTAGCTGTCACATATACTGAAACAAAATAAACAAATGGACTGATCTGATATGCTATTCTGTCACTTCACAGTGGTAGAAAGCCTGCTTCTGAGATTTTGTAGGTGTGACAAAGTTAAAGTAAGTGTTGCTATTGATGACATGTTGTTTGTAGAACTGAAACCTTTATGTCATGTTGGGTCATATTAGCAACAGCATTGCAATCAATGGGCAGAGACTAAGATATGTGGGTGACTGCTTCTTTGTTTTGAGCTTCCTGATTTTAGAGTTCAGTGGAGGATTGTGGCACTAGCTGATCTTAGCTGTCAATATCCAGTGGATTTTTGGTTTATTTTTAATGTGGCTTAATATTTAATATGCTTTTAGAAACTAATATTCTGTAATACCTCTGAATTTACTTTGTTGTAATATATTTAGTGGTATAGATACCTTCTGATGTAGGGTGCATCACTCTTTAGATGAGAATTTAAGAATCTGGAGCTAAAAATCTGCTATTATTTCACTGCTTTCATTAGATTGTTCTGTCATATAGCACCTCTGTAAGTTCTCTGATCTTCATTATAAAATTAATTCGGATCTTTTCCCCATTACTTTAATGGCAAGACTCGTCCAGGCTTATCTGTCACAGTGTTTGGGAACCTTCATTTCAATTTGAAGTGAGTATTTGCCTAATTTATGTTAATTTGTTTTCATTCGAATGTTCTTTTACCCTCTTCTTTCTCTCTGTTGTATTTATGCCCTGTAATAAACTTAAGGAATCCTGTATTGTGAAAGAATTTGAGGAAGCTGAGGTAAACTCTCTTCAAACATCTCAATAATTAATTATTTCTAATTTTCTTCCTGCCTTTATACTGGTCATTCTTCTCTACATTTAGTGGCGTAGCAGTATACCACTGACATGGTTTTAAATGCAAAGTTTTCAGTACTCCTTAGGATCTGTATTTCCTTTCTCTTTCTAGATGTCCTGTACACTTCCTGCTTGATGATGTAGAATACTATGTATATTATTTCCTGCATATATTGGCGCTAGATTTGCTAAACTTTCTAAATATTCAATCTAGCTCTTGCAATATAATTTTGATGTGATATTCTGTGCAGCATTTTATTTTCTGGCGGTGATTTCATCAGTGTCATCAACACGGATTGCTTTTGTTCAGTTCCTTTTATTTGGATGGATCTCAGAAAAGTATCTATTATGTATGACCTCTGCAGATGCACTGTGAAATCATAAGCTGTCCAAATGTTGATCTGCTTTTTGTTGCACAAGTGCCAGTAAATTTACAGAGTTATCAAATACTAAACTACTTCTGTACAGAAGGACCGAGGCACTAATGTGCATTCAACAAGTTCTTTGTTTTCTTCATTGCTGTAAGACAAAGATCAAAAAAACATATTGTCAACAGGGACAACTGGCTAAATGAAGAACAGAGATGGTCTCTGCACCCTGTGTTTGAGATTCTTACAAAGGGAGCTAAGGAGACACAGCAAGATCTTCAGCTAGAATTGTACTGCTGTTGTGCTGAATTTTATAAGCATAACAGGCTTGATCAGAAATTAATTTAAATAACTGTTAGGCTATTCTTAACAATTGCTTAGGTGTAGATACTGTTCCTGAAAAATGCTGTGACACATACTATGAGAGAGAAAATCACTTCCAGCATCTTTAAATATTTTGCTATTTGTAGAGTACATGTCTTGTGGACTTTCTTTTCTCCTTTATATTTAATTTCTCTGCTTTCCTGCAGAACACTAAACATTGAGTGTTATTTTATGACTCAAGCTTCATCAAATCATTACAGTAAATTATGCCTTTACAGCGTTCTTGTCTTTTTTTCCCTTGTATTATGAGAATAATAAACTTGCTTATTGTTTACTTCTGTAAAAAAGCAGTGAGCATATGTGTCTATTAAAAACCTTAGTGTTAATTAGAGTTATGTTAATACAATCGCCTACAAAAATCACAGAATTCTGTTAAAGGTGATGAAAATATTTCTTTGTTCTTATTAGAAGTTTTAAGCAGAAGCCTTGGTGAAAGACATCACACTCCTATGGTGGAGAAAAAGATACAACCTTAGAAAGTAAATAAATTGTTTGACATATGTGAATGCTACAATTTTATTCTTATTTAGCTTACGGTAAACTCCAACTAAGACAAAGAAATTTGAAGGGTCTACCCATATGTCCTTTAAATAAAATTTTAGCTGCTCAGGTCCTAAAACAAAGAATCAAACAAACAAACAAAAGGAACCCCAACAACAAACAAAAAAACCCCAATCCAGTAGTAATAAAGTATTCTTGATTTCTGTAAAAACACAAAGAAACATAATGGGTACTAATGCTCTAAATAGTATTTCCTATGCTATAAAGGCTATTTGGGATTAAATACTTTTCAAGAAATATGAACTCTTTTACTTACTAAATTCAGACAAGTTGTTGCTTTACTATTGAAACCCTCTGAAATTTTGGTAGAAGAAGGGAAATCTGCTGCATGTTCAGTTTTGGGGCGGCTCATGCTTCTTACCAGGTGGCTGCATGCCAGCTTTGCGATGGCTTGAAGGGGCTAGGCTATTATGGGAATGTAACTTCATTCTTCTGCCTGAAAGTCCTTGTGGATTTGAAAAATTCACTCACATTACTCAGTTTGCTCCTTATGTATAAAAGTATGTCAGCTGAACTCTCCTAAACTGTGCTGCTTTAACCAGCTGCATATGCATAGAAATCAGCTGTCTTTTAACATAAGCTGATAAACAGTTGACAACTATAGCAAGTCATTATCAGATTTGTCTGGGTGGAAATCCTTTTTTACATTAATGTGCTGTCACCTAAAGCTGTATGAGATCTTGAAGCATATTTAGACATGTTTAGGCGTAGTCTAGTGTTTAGCAGCAGGCTAGGAATTTCTGCAGTAGAGCAGCAGACTACATTTTAAAGAAATAAAGGGAGTGAGTAGATGAATTGAAGTGATAGCCTTGCCTAGAGGGATTGCACAAGGAAGGAAAAATATTTTACCATCTAGAGAAGCAGTAGATCCTTTGGCAGGAAAAAAATTAATCAATTACATACTTTTTGTAGTCTGAATAAGCTTCTTAGTATTTTTTCTGTAAATTTAATGTTCACAATAGTTAATATTTTTATCCAATATTCGATAGAAAGAGGGCTCATTGGGTTCTTAAATTTGAAAAGTGTGATTATAGAGGAAACAATATATGTGAAATCTGCAGAAGCAACAATTAAATCAATTACTGTACTTTGTGTTTACTTAAAAAATAATATAATATTCTGGTATTCCTAATTCTCAAGGGCAACAACTGTTTTATTAGAAAGGGGTCTTTAGGAATGGGAATGCAAAATTGAAGGAATTATCCAGGTATTGAAAAATATACTGTGAAAAAAAAGCATGTTTGCAAGAGAGTTGATGGTGAGCAATAATTCTGTTTCATTACCAATAATAATAATAATAATAATAATAATAATAATAATAATAATAAATTTTTCAGAATCCACATGGATTCTTACTTTTAAAAATAGAACTGGAAGCAGGACATCATGTTTTTCTGAAGTTCATTCATATTTTAAAGTCATATTTGGCCTATTCCTGGAGTTAAGCATGGAGTTTTTTTCCTGAAAGGAAGTGAAGACCTCACAAACTGTGAGTTCTTATAGAGAGAAAACTAGATTTTCAGGAAAGAGAAACTGAAATAAAGGTGGAAAAAAATGAAACTGAGAGTTAAGGTGCTTTGGGAGTTAAAGCAAATTCCTTCTTATTGCATTATAAAATGTATCTTTCTAAAACTGAGTGGATAAAATGCAGTATAACCTTTAAGCAGCAACTTAATATATTCTCCTCAATTTGACAATGGCATGACAATTAACAGCTGAAGGGAAGGCATTTACTGAGATTAGCAATATGACTGTTATTGACTCATACTAACTTTATAAACTGGGCTGATACATCAGGAAGTGTTTTTAATTAAAGTGAAAGTGTTGGTACAGTCACGGAAGTAATAGTCCTTTGGAAAGCTGTGCTCAAAAATGTGGTGGCAAACTTTTTATGTGAGTTTCAGGAAGGATGGAACAAGTCTACGAATTGAGGTTGAAGGTTATTAGACAAATAAATTCACATGAGACTGAAGAAACCCAGCTGAATTCTGAAAGAGTGTCTGATGGGAATGCATGGATATTGCCTTTAAAGCCATTGGTTTCAAAGTGTGCACAGTAAAACAGAAGAAACTTGAAAATATTACAGATTTTTTAATCTGGAAAGCTGATTATCTTTTAAGGGAAGCTCTACCTGCACATTTCCTTTGTCTTTTTCATTCCAAATCTTTGTTCCATAATTTCTGGCATTTTGGTCCATGGGGTGACTTGCTTGGGAATTTGTTAGGTGTTGTGTTCTGAGGTAGAATTAAATTGAAGTGCTATTTGGTCTGATTCTGTAACACTAAATAAAAATTTTAATGACCAAGAGTATTTGCAAGTTAATTTTGTTAATTAAATCCATGCACAGAAGGGTTATTTTGATAGTGTAAGTAGATTGTAGAAAATAAATTAGCATTTGATGACTTTTGAAGGCCAGACATATTGTTTCAAGAGGTAGTTCAAGAAGCTTTGACAGCAATATCAAAGTGTTTGAAATATTTACCCTGCAAATGCATGAAGGGGAAAGAGAGTCTGAAGAGAATATACCAACTGAAATTGGTGGAATTTAAATGGTGTTGCAGTTCTGGTTAGCAGAGTGTGACAGAATGTGTTTCTTTCTGGACCATTGAATTGATTTCAAGTTTGAAAAGTTTGTAGAGGGCTTTAGGATCAACTTGGATTGGGAATGGTGTCAGGCATCAAATATGCCTTTGATTTTCAGAATTCTTTGATTTTCTGATATTGCAAAATAAAATCTGTTGCACTTTCCATGCCTGGAAGTGTTCAAGGCCAGGTTGGATGGATTTCTGAGCAACCTGATTTAGTGAAGGCCCCTTCCAACACAAGCCAGTCTATGATTCTATGATGAAAATTGCTTGCTTCTCCAAGATTGAGTCTCTGGCTTCCATGGTATTACTAGATATTCCTGTAACATGCTTCAAAGTCTCTTGTTGAAATAATTTCCAACACAGGAAAAAATGCATTTTCTATCTTAGTTTTGTTTAATGGTAATTTTTCCTAATTTATTTTTTCTGTCCTCTGCCAGTTCTACTTGAGCAAAAACAAATACAACTATGCATTTTAAAAATAATGGCACTTGGTTTATCCTCACTGTATAAAATGCATGTGTCACAACTTTCAAAAAAGGAGTTTGGGACAAACAGTTTGCATTTTGAGAAAATTTGTATTGTCAGTCTCCTTGCTGTGCAGACATGTGACCTGCTCATGTTAAGACTGGCATTCTGATTCCATGCTAATAGGTCCATTGTTATTAATATATGCTGCCTGCTTCTGATCTGCTCTGCTTAGAATGCATGTGGGTTTTCAGTGTGTGTGACATTTAAGGGTTATGGATTAAAAAAATTAAATTCTCCAAAACAAAAAATACCTCATACATTTTTAACAGTTTACAAAAGAGCTATTCTACATTTTCCCTCCAGCAAGATGGTACAGTATTAAATTAAGTGTTGTTTTTTCTATGGCCATGTAAGACTTAATGTTCTGGGCAAAGATATTAATTGTCTTTTGAAATGGACAGATGGTTTTGCCTAAAACCTGCTTGTTAATTAATTTGATTTTTTGAAAAATAAGTAATTTTCAAATGAGGTTTGAGTCTCATTTTTTTGATAGTGACTTTTTCATATTGTAGACATGAGGCTTTTTTTAAGAAGTATGTTGTGTGATGTAACATCTTCTATTGGATTGTAAAAGTAGAATCTAGGTAGGATAGGGGTTCAGATCATCACTCATGCAAAAGATGTCCAAACCTGGATTGAAAATAAATAAAAATAACTCAAGAGTCAAGGTGTTACAGCTCTTCATTACAACATGATGAAGCTGAATTTACTGATTTATACAGATCTGCACTTTACTCTTTGTAAAAAATATAAACTGCTAGTAGAAAATGATGTATGAAACAAGTTACCACTCTTAGAGTCTCCTAAGCTTTTTCAGAAGTGCCACTTTTCAAACTTCAGCTGTTAGTGTTGAGGATCAAGAAGAAAATGAAGTCAGCAGAAGTGTTTGCAAGTAATTTCATCTTTCTGCAAAAGCGAGAACTGAACATCAAAGCTGTGGCTAGGTAAACTTATCAAGAAAGCATTAGACTGTGTAGTCAGTCTAATCTCATGCTGTGCTGCAGATCACACACAAACCTGTGTACAAATGTAGTATATCTTTGGTAAGTTCTTGGGGATGCTGGAGAGCTCACTTGCGTACATTTTTTTATACACTTGTGTGCACTGTTGCAGTTCTTTTATTCTACACTGGTGTAGTATTAATTCATCGAATACAATAAAACTGGTTCTTTTACCCTGTTCCATTTGCCCCTTTTGTCCACTGATATTTATCGTAACTATAATAAAATGATTTCATGCTAAGCATTTATGTAAGATGTGGATGCCCTTGAGCATATTTCATTTTTGTTAGAAATTATCTGTAAAATGAGTTTATTTATTTCAGGTGCATTTCCCCTCCCTGTTATTCAAAAAAACTTGAAGTGAAAAAATTGTTTTAAAGAACAGAATTCAAGATTTTAAGTAATGAATGCTGCATATTTGCACCTAATATTTTCCCACAGGTTTTAGGGCAAGATTTTTATACTAGAATAAGGGTAGTGCAGAAGGAACTATTTCTGATCTAGCATGGATAGGCTTTCTGATCGAGGGCCCCAAAAATAATTAAAAGGCCCAAATAACATGTTCACTACAGTTCACTGGAAAGCAGCTATAAGAAAACAAAAAAAACCCACCCAAACAATTAAATCATAAAGCATTTACTAAAGTTCCCTGAGAAGTAGCTATACTGGCAAAATACTGGGCATACTTTGAGACTTTAACATCAAGTGAATTAAAGATTCTTAAAATTTGTTTAATTAAAAGTGTTAAAATTATTGCACTGATAGAGCAGAAAGTTTTTATCATGGCAAAACTTAAGAATTTTACTTGACTTTTTAAAAAATATATTTAAAAAAAAGTTTCTCTGTTCCTAATGAAGCACTCTAGTCAAATCCTTATTCAATAGGAACAAGTTGATTGTAGGTACATTTTTTAAATAGGTGGACTTTGTGTTGGTCTGTAACTGTGGTCCCTCGAAATTGCTTTTTGCCATGGAAATACAGGGACAGACTGTTACTGAAGCGCAGGTATCTTCTAACTGGGTGTTACGGGGATGGGAAAAAAAGGAGTCTTTCCCTCCTCACACCTAGAACACAGAGTGCTGACAGGGCTGGACAGAAGCTGCTCTTGCAGAGTCTTGTTCTTGAGGTCTGTCTTTTCCAAGGTCTGTGTTGATTTGTAGATTGATCTCCATGAACTAATTACTTTCTTTGTAGTCCCCAGTCACAATTGATTTCGCACATTTTCTTGATTGTGAAGTTATTAAAATAGCTTCCACCCATAGTCAGGGTGAAAAACATTATTTGTGACAAAGTTATATTTAGTTGTAAAATTCTTGCATTATTTTGTACTTTCAACTGTAGCCGTTCAACTAGAGAAGATTTTGGAGCTTTTTGTAGTCAGCAACTAGAAGCAGTGGGGTGCTGGGATTATATGAAGTAACTGAAGTTAATTACCTTAAAATTTCACTAATCTGTGTAGGTTTTGATTGTGTGTCTCTGTCAGTATTTCTTGGTTTCCATAGAACAGTGTTAGAAAAACATACAGGAAACTGCAACACTAGGGAGATGATGCCATTCTGCATTAGAGAGTGGTGTAGAAAACACAGCATTTTCTAGTAGCCATTGTTATTATTATCATTTGAATGATAATAATATCATTCTGTAAGATTCGTTCTGGTATGGCTTCAGAGTAGTGAAATATTCCAGGCAACTTCCAGAGTAAGAGCATTCAGCTAGGTAATTTACAGCCCATTTTGATATCTATCTTCACCTCTTCAGTCTCTTGTTTGCTTGGAAGTATTGCCACATACTGGCCTGTAAATAGCATTTTCAGTTCAATTCATAGCCAGTCAGTACCCAGCTGTGAAATAAACAAAGTCTAATTTCACAATTAGGTTAGCGCCACGGAGTCAAGGCATGATTTCACAATCATTAATACTATATCTCTGCACGGCTGGATTGCTCACAGTAGAATTGTAATGTCGGGTACAAGATAGCCATTCTGTCACATTAACTGGAATATATGCAGCTAATACAGAGTTTATGCCAGCCTTGCGTTTTTATGCTGTCTTAGATTCTGAGAGAATGGGCTATGCAACCACTAATGCAAAATTAACGTATTGACTTTCTATTAAGCACATTTTAGCGGTTGGAGGTAATCTAGCTCCTTGTATTATCTGACCATAACATTTTACCTCTACACCAAGAGCCCTGTGGCCCAGTGGCGCTCTGAATGGTAGTGTCTAGAGAGGTGTAGCTGACTAATAGCAGCGATTTTTTATTCAAGAACTCTGGACTCTTTGGGTATTCTCTTTATGGATATTTTACACTCTCTTTAAAGTTTCAGAGTTATTGAAGTTTGTGCTGGAATTCTTTAATCAGACTCCAGTTGCAGCACTTTCAGACTGCTGGTGATAAACAAACAGGAGGTCAGTAAGTCTTCAGATCCCAAGACTTGACTATTCAACAGCCTTGTCTCTTGTGAACTTCAGTGGCCTCCTACCAAGTTATCTAGATCATCTTTCTGGCTACTCTCACTGTTTATCAGTCAGTATCTATTGAAAGTACTTGTGCATCCAGATCTACATCTTTTTAGAGTGAAGAATGTGGCCATCTAAAAGATGTAGTTACCAGCTTTTAGGGATTTTGTTTGGATCAGCTCCCTCTGAGAATTATTTGGAGAAATTGAATGGTCATTAATGGATTGAAATTGTATTCCTTGTCAATTCTTCAGGTAAGGGATGGTTATTATTTGTTGCCAAACATGGTTCTTTGTTATGAGGTGAACTCCCTAAGCAGATAAGATCTCTAGTATTTAACAGAATAAACTAGGATCTGTCACAGAGATACATTTTAATGCTACAATTGTTACATATAGGTGTATAGATTTGAGACAATTTAAAGAGATGGGCAGTCTGAAATGAGTGCTTCCTCCTTGATTCCAACTAATCCTTTCCTTCCAGTAACGAATGTGATAAACAATGGATGTAAGTGAAAAAATAACAATTTAGTAACAAACAAAGTGGCAACAGGCGAGAATAAAAAGGGTAACAGTAAATAACAGCTAGATAGCCAACTGCTGCAAACTCACCATCAGCTGGAAATGCCCTTCCTGATACCGTGCCCAGCAGGGACGGCCTCGGGCTTGTAGGACCAAGGGACAAGATGGCAGCAGATCCATGCCAGACCGCAAAGCTCTGGGGGCAGGTGCAACAGCACATGGAGACCTGACGGCTCCCCAGGGCCGGCATCCTCCCCCAGAGGCCCAGCAGGGCAGGGGGCACTCGGTGTTCCCTGTCTTGGGGCACTCAGTGTTCCCTCTCCTGGGACACTCAGTGTTCCCTGTCCCGTCTGTCCCAGGGCACTCGGTGCTCTCTGTCCCCGCTGTTCTGGGGCACTCGGTGTTCCCTGTTCTGGGGCACTCAGTGTTCCCTGTCCCCGCTGTCCTGGGGCACTCAGTAGTCTCTGTCCCCGCTGTTCTGGGACACTCGGTGTTCCCCGTTCTGGGGCACTCAGTGTTCCCTGTCCCCGCTGTCCCGGGGCACTCAGTAGTCTCTGTCCCCGCTGTTCTGGGACACTCGGTGTTCCCTGTTCTGGGGCACTCAGTGTTCCCTGTCCCCGCTGTCCTGGGGCACTGAGTACTCTCTGTCCCCGCTGTCCTGGGGCACTCAGTAGTCTCTGTCCCTGCTGTTCTGGGGCACTCGGTGTTCCTGGCCCAGCCGGAGCACTGCCACTGCACCACTGTGGGACAGAGCCTCAGCTGTGGACAGGCACCTGTGGAATCCTTGCCAGGGCAGCCCAAAACTCCTGCTGCAGCCCCTCTGAGATGAGGAAAAAGAAAAAAAAATGAAAGGAGAACCCAAAATGGGTTCTCTGCAGAAATTCTCTGCTTAAGTGAAGACCAAAGAGCCAGTGAAGCAAATACCAAGTGGCAAGAACCAGGAAACTGCATGCAAGAGGTGATCGCTACCTGCAAGAGCACACTCCCCACCAGGGTTTTCGTTTGTAGGATCTTAAAGATACAGTGAGAATTTTTGTGCACAGGTAGATACGGAACACAATAACATTAAGGATTACGTGAGGGCAATAGGACTGCAGGTAAATTCCCTATTCTTAACCCTGTTACAAAACCAGTATATCTGGATATATCCGGTGTGAAGAGATACTTCTAGTATCTCTTCACATCTGGTATATCTGGATGATAACCCTTCAGTTATCAACTCCCCCCAGTTTCCAAACATCTGTCCTGTACCAGGGCTGTGCAGGACTGGAAGCAGTGTCTCAGATGAAGCCTTACAAGTGCTGAACAGAGGAGAATCACTGCACTGTGGCTGATGGCTGTGTTTTTGCTAGTGGAGATAAACAATCTCTTCTCTTCTTCTTACAATGGAATATGCTTTAAGATAAGGATTTCTTGTTATTCCTGTATTAATCTTGAAGGGTATATTTCAGAAAGGAAATTTTTAGTTCCCAGAAAAAAAGAGGAATGGAAAGTCTTTCTGGATCTTCAGTATTCTGGATCTTTGTTCACTGTTGTACCAAGGATGCCTATTGTTAAATGTATTGTAGCTTTTGACCTCTGTTGTAGCTTTTTGACCTCTCATAGGTTTATTTTCACATTTCAACACCAGAAAATATGAACAACTTTTGGAGAAACATTTCAGTTCAAATACAAAACCTCGTTTTGAGTATTTATCAAAGTTCTTGCTGATACAGACATGCAGTTTATCCAGTTGGCCCTTTCTCTTGTAATATCAGGCTTTGTTACTGCATTCTAGAATTTCATATCTCTGTAGGCTTCAGCTTTAGAAGGATATTATATAGAAGGATTTAGATGGTATCACCAATGCCTCAAAACCCCGAGTGCTATGTTCATCATTTTGAGAAGTAGATTGCCAACTGGCAAATCAGCTGTTGGATCTATGTATTCCTTAGGTAGCCTCTAATGCCACAGAGCCATTGGCTGACCATGGAGTCCTGCCTAGTTTATGGTTGTAAACCAGTCAACCTGTAAATAAACAAAACAGTCCAAATAGCATTACTTCTCATTCACAATAGTGTTTTAATCCTTTCAAAATAATGTTCCCAAGTATTTTAGACTGTTGTTCTTACTAAAGAAACTGGTTTGCAATTTGGGCGATTCAGTCTTCTGTGTAGGGTTTTGGAATTACTTTCTTCAACAGATACAAAACATTTCTCATGCCTGGAATCCAGTGGCATCTCCCTTTAGTGTGTGTTCAACTGTTAATTTTGTCACACCGGTACGAAAGCACAGATTTTGCTCTTTTATAAAGACTGCTGTCACCCTTATTCTGACTAGGATCATTAGGCTATCTTTTCAGTTCACCAGTTCAGCTGTCACCCTTTCATTCTTCTAGTTCATTTTTCTGCTGCTGAGAGACCAGTTTTGCACCTTGAATGCAACTGGACGCTGCCTTGATACTAACAGCTACCTCAAAGGAAGTTGTGGAAAGGTAGGGAACTAGCAGCAGGACAAGAGGAAATGGCCTCGAACTGTTCTTGCGGGGATTCATGTTGGACATCAGGAAGAAATTCTTCCTGGAAGGGATTGTTAAACGTTGGAATGGACTGCCCAGGAAGGTGGTAGAGAAAGTGTTCAAGAAATGACTGGGTGTGGCAGTTAGTGCTGTGGTTTAGTTGGCATGGTGGTGTTTAGTCAAAGGTTAGGTGGGCTCAATGATCTTGGGAGGTTTTTTCCAGCCTTAATGATGTGTGATTCTGAGAAATTAGTATTTGCAAACTGACCTGTAGCATCTTGCTATTCCATATTTCCTTTTGAAGAACTCCTATGTTAAAAAGACAAAGAAGAGACATTAAGTATAGTTTAAATATTAATTTCATGTCTACCTTTGTGAAAAGATACACTTTTTATTGCTTGCTCTACCATTTTAGTTTTGCATCATGCAGTGCTGTCTTGAAAGAGAAAAATGTAATTAATTGGGAGCTAAAATGTAATTAATTGGGAGGGTTCATTTTGAGAGAGAAGCGTAAAAAGTGTCTTGGTTTTAATACTTACTGAAACCATTGCAGCCAACCTGAGTACTGGATTGTGCTCCTGCTATCTGTAAAATAATCTGAATCTAGTACTCTATTCCTTCATATTACTTACTGTCTTTTAAAGCAACCTGTATGAATTGTAATTCAATAGCACACAGACTTGAAGAAAATAAAAAGGGCTTTGATAGCCTCTTTCGAGTTGCTTATGTTAGCCAAAAATTGTTGTTTTCTTTCCTGAAGGGATATTACTTACACGCTTATGTTCATGGTCTGGCTTTGAAGAAAATTGGCGGTGAGAGATCTTATTTCATCTTTGGGGTATGTGGAAACACACATAACTTGTAGTTTCAGTCCTTAGCACTTTGTTCAGTTTTCAGTAAGCAGTGAGAATTCACACTACTCCACTGCATCAAGGTTTAAATAATTTGTCAGCAAAAGCAGTGAAGGAAAATCACTGAAATTCCATTGTCTGAAATCCAAAATAGCTAATTTTGTGTCATTAGAACGTGTGTAACCTTCAGTGACAAATGAGAAAATTGTTGCTTGATTGCTGTGTAGTATAGCGGTTGTTTCCACATTCTTATTAATTTTGTGGAGTCATAATGAGAAGACCACATAATCTATCAGAAATTCTTGTAAAAAGGCAAAGCTTTTTTGTCTCATTTGGGAAACTTTGGTTTTAATAACCTCTTCCAGTTTTGCACTGTGGTGTTTTGTCTGAGAAATGTTGGTGTTGGTCAGGCTAGTGGTGCATTGTAGTTTTGTTCACATCAGTGAGATATCTGACATCAGTGTGTCCTTGATACAAACAGGTAGCTCTGGTTCAAAGCTTTCCTTGGTTGCTTATGGCAAGGAAGAGATACCAGCACTTATTTGTAGATTATGAGCATCGTAGCAAAAGCTGCAGATATACTACAACCCTTAGAATACAGTAGAAATTTTAAGTAGGTGAATTCCTCATAAAATTAAGTAAATTTTTAAAAGGATAAAATATATATTACTTTACAAACAACCTTATTCCCTAGGAGTTTTGCCTTTGATTCTGCTGGGGACTAGACTGCTAGTTAACATCCCTCATTCCTGCAGGGCTTCCCTGTCTTTCAGCAGCTGAGATTTCTGTGCAAGTCCCCAGCTGCTAGCTGCTGGAACGATTTGCCCGCTGGAGGTCAAAAACATACCTGCTGACAGCCACTAGCAACCTTTTAGCACAGAAAAAAACAGCCCCAAACATATTATCTTTGCTGATCTGCTTAACAAAATCCAAATTTGTGATACTTTGAGTGACCCATTTCAAACAAAAAAACCTAATTTACAGATTATCTAATCTCAACATTTTGTAAATATTTAAACAGATTTTTGAAAGGTGTTTTCACATCAGTTACATTGATTTCATGTGGGTCTGAGCTTCCTTAGATCTTTCCCCTCACTGCTGGCATCTTTTATCCAGCCGCTTTTCTTGTGCCTCGGTAGAAACAATAGATACTTTCAGGTGTTCCAGCAATGAAGGTTCTTTGTGGTGAAACAATACAGCATTGCAGTTTCTTACTGAATCAGGTAGGCTCAGAAGGTCATAATTCAAAAAGATGCCAGCTTCCTCCATTCCTAAATGGAGATATAAATCCTTCTTAAAATGTTAATCATCTGCAGGATATCACCATATAATATTTCTGTCAGATCTGTAGCTGTAGATGTGGATGCAGATGATAACAACCCATGTTTCTTCTCTGGACAGAGGAGGTTTGATCTGGCTTTTTGACAAGAGCAAAGGGGTGGTTTGGATGACAGTTTGAGTTTCCTCTAAATCCAGCTTCAGACCCAGCATTAGATGTGTAACTGATTAGAACATAAAGTGTTTGTAACTCTAGGTTAATTACATCAGCTGCAAGCAAGCTGTGTGAAAAGCTCTTTAAAGCACTCAGTGCATGGTGTTGAGCTGCTCTGCTTGCTAATAAGGGGTTTTGACCATTGTATATCAAGCTGCAAAGAGTTTTCAGTCTGCCTTTCGTGCTGTAAGTTGAGCTTTGCTGCTCTAAGATACCCAAGGTGCATTGTTTGACATTTAAGCTCATAATCTTGGTGGATGACAATACTAGGCACTTAATATTTATACTCAGTTCTGTTAGTTTCCTAGAATTTGATCATTTTCTGATCACAATAATGAAAATATTTCACAGCTGTTGCTACATGGCATCTTTTTAATGTGGCATCAAATCAAAATGGCATCAGCTGTGGTCAAATCTGGTGAATGTGTGAGGTCAGAAAAGCTTGAAAGCATTTCTGGTGCCAGCATGATACTTTCCATTTCTTCAGCAGAGGTTATCTGTGAATACAATAATAAGAAGAAAAGTGAATTCCTTATCATTTGAGGTGAATGTAAGACTGTTGTGTCAGTTTTGATGTGAGCTATCTTTAGAATGGAAATGTGAGCTCACTGGTCTTCATGGCTTTGAAGACTTATACATGCTAGCCCCAGTGGAAATAAAAGAAACACAGAATCACAACTGCCTGGTTTTCCTTGCAGAGTTCCTGAACTTAATTTTTTAAATGTCCTAAGTTCTGTGACAAGTGGAGTGTACCAAAATGGGAAAGATAAGAATTTAATTTCTTCTGAGGAGTAAAACCACTTATCACAGTATAGCTCTGATTAAAGAAGAAAGTTGTATTTAGATAGTTACAGACAGTGTAAGCATATGCAGCAATTAGGGTGTATATGATTTCTCGTGAACTCTTTTTTCCAAACTTTATACAGTGAAATTTAATAGGGAGAAAGCCTGTTTGGGTGGGTTTTGGAGCTGGGTTGGGTTTTTGTTGTTGTTGTTGTTGTTGTTGTTTTTGTTTTTTTGGGGTTTTTTGGGTTTCCTTTTTAAATTTTTAGTAAGACTGCTTCTTCAGAGGGCTTTCTGCAGTATTTGGAGTACAGTAGAATTTGCAAAATTAGATGAGAGGTGAGACAGGAAGATAATAATTATTAGAACTTGTGTTCCTCAGATTAATTTGTGACATTCTTAGTAATTGTGGCAGCCTTTCAGTGAATGAACCAATTTTTAAATGCATGTTTTGTTGGATATACTCTTTTTGGAAATTATGCATGCTTTGCTATTGAATCCTGAAAATACAACAACATTCATGTGGATGGAGGCTTGTTGCTCATAGTGACTGAATCTACATGGAGTTTAGTGAGGAATCAGTCAGGAACTTGTGCAGTGTGTATAGTTATCTTCAAAGAAGGAAAGGGCATGTAAAGGTAAATACAAATACAGAACTGACATAAAGCAAGTCAGCCTTTCAATAGATCTTCTATGAGCCATTTTCTGTACCTGCAGCATACAGGGAAGTATCAATATAAAAGACATGCTTTTAAGTGATAGGCATACACTGATACACATCTACCACCCATTTCTCCAAAAAGCATGTTTGCTTACTGTCATGTTTTTCTAAAAGTGTATTTAACATAATATGCAGAGAAGTGTCAACCCTCATCTCTAGATTTCTGGTTTTAAAAAGTTTTCCATGCAAAAGTATTATTGAAAGGCCTACCATTATAATGATGGTACTTGCAGGAATGTAAATTCCTAGGAACATTTTGCTTGGATGCAGCTATTGGAAAAAAAAGGCTTTTCAATCTCTCTTTTCTTTAGTAAGATGGTATTTACTCTGACACAATGTACTGAGGTGAAAACTGTAGTTTTGGGGTTTTTTTCTCCAATAATTCTCTCAGTTTTAACAGCATTTTTCTTACCTACTGTGAAAAAGGGACCTGTCTGCCTCTAATGCTCTGTGATCCTCCCAGCCTGTGTGGTCTTTTTAGAAGTTGTGTCCCATTTCCTGTCTATAGTTTTGCATCAGTTCATTCAGCCAGCAATGGGTATTTTTGTAAGGATGGAGAGGAACAGGAGTAATGAAAATGGTGGTGACTGAGAATTCTTACTGCAGTTTGGGTGTGTCAGGTCTTCTGTAGGTCTTCAAAAGCCTGCAGAATCTGTTTCTTTATTACCAGATTGGACAATAAATTAATTCTTGCCATCTTCCATGCAAACATGTTTAAATGATCCTGAATCTGCTGGAGTGAGATTCAAGATTTATCTGTATGTATCTCCATAAATTCCAGTAACACATTGGTTAGATCTCAGGAGTCAACACAGGATTTGGTTAGGATGCTTGCATATAGGTTGCAAAGAGAGGGAAAGACATCTTTAGTACGATGCAGATCTTGGTCTCCCTGAATCTACAAGGAATTTGAGTTTCTTAAGCTTATATGATAAAGAAATGCAACTTTGAGAGGTAGAACGCAGTATGCTTATGAATTAGATGTTAATATGTTGGTCAGGAAGCGTGGGTTGGTATCTTACATTTTATAACAGTTACACACTGAAACTTGAAATGCATGTAATTCGGTAATAAAACATGATTTTTTTTTTCTCTACAAAAATAGTAATTTGGTATTGCAAATGGAGATAAGCTTTGAAAAAGAGTGAAGTTTAAAGGTTAAATTTTTTGATGATGTGAAAGAAGTTTAATTAGGAATATATTGGTCTGTATTTAACTCCCAGTGTTTTGCTGAATCCCTGAACTGAATTACATTCATCTACAGCTGTAAGAATATGAAGAAGTTTTAATTACTGTCTCTTATATGCAGACAGTTAACAAACAGGTGTGCTTCTAAGAAATGCTGGTCTGTTTTAATGCATATGCTCTTCTTAAAATTGATCTTCCTGACCAAGCAGCAGGAACTTTTTGATAAATTCTGTGAGATATAAGTAGAAAAAGTTGTAAGTGCCTAGGTGAATGCACAGTTCTCCGGGATCCAAGCAAGGTTAAAGGAAGTCTGAATTAATGTAGCACAAAAATTGGTAGGTCCAGAGGGAAATGAAGGCTAGTAGGAATCAACTGGGGTCTGTTTAGGAATGAATCTTAATTTGTCCATATAATTCTGTTATATCTGAGATTTTAAGGATATCTAATAGGAATAAATTGGAGAATGGATAGCAAATGTGAAAGTATTCTTCTCTCAAACCTAATGGAGATGTAATTCAAGATAGTATTAAAGGTAATATTAGAATATGAAGACTGGGATGTATGTTATTTCACTTAGTTACTATTAAAAAGCTTTGCTGAATATACTCTACTTTTTACACGTGCTCAGTCACATAACATTATCATTATCAGCAGACATTTAGCTTATAAATATATAATTCAGCTTATCCCTCTGTTTGCTTCAAAATACTTGGCATTTATTTTTCAACATCATTGAAGTAGTATTAGCTTTGCAGTTGAGAACAGTAGTATCTGTTTTTTTGTATTCAAGATAGCTTTAAACCAGAGGTTTAGCTTTAATTTATAACTTCTAGTGCATTACTTTATGCTTGCACGTGGGGTTGGGGACTTAAAAGTGTGGAATCGCTGTGTAGTATGTAAGGTTGCAGAACTCTGTCATTAGTAATAAGGCTTTTTTCAGCAGCACATTATGAATATCTAGATGACTGTATTAAAAACACTCAACAAACCACTACAAACACATAAACATCCCCACTGTAAAACCAAACAACCAACGAAACAACCAAGCAATCCCCTAAAAGCAAAACCCAATCCTTTGATTATAACCCGAAATTTGCCTCTGCTTTCTGAGGTATTTTAGGGAGACAGGTTTTGCTTGGTTTCCACAGAAACGTTTTGCAGCAAGAACGTATTAATGATTAAAATAGTTAGCCAAGATAATGGGAAGTTGGAGACTCCCATATCATGTATATTTATATCTTCATCATTTTATGCTGATGATCATGTTCAGCTAAAAAATTGCCTAACTGTTTGGTGGTGGTTGTAAGCTAAGTATATATTAAAAGACTGTGGCTATTTTGTGGAATTAGCCAGACATTCAGAATGGCTGTTTTGGTTAGGATAACATATTAATATTGACTGGGAATACAAGGGTTTTGTCTTCATTCTCCTCTAATTTCTCTTTTCTCTTTCCTGCCCCCCTTCCACCCCCAAAGGAAATTTGGTTTTAGAGACTGATGAAGATGTTATGTTTTTTAAAATAATAGCAGCCAGTAAGTGAGAAGATACTTAAGGGGAGAAAACAACCGTAATCAGTTAAGCTTATTAGAATTTCACGGTTCTCAGGAGGCTGTGAGTTGTAAATTGATACAGCCCTGGGGTGACAGAAGAGGTGGAATTAAATCAGATTTCATCTGGATGTATGAAGGCAAAATGGCACTAAAATCTGATTTTTACACTTAAAACACATTCACTAGTGATACATGTCCAAACATGTTAAACCACACATTTCAGAAAGCTTATTACCATATTCCTTGCAGTGAATTCAGAATGATATAAAGATTTTTCTTGGTGACGCCTGCAATTCACACATACCTTTCCAGTAGTAAATGCTGTGCTTTGTCATGTTTTACAGTAGATGAACACACTGAAGAGCAACTTTATTTACTTAATGTGCTGCACAAACTCTTTAGCTACACTTATTGAGCATATTGTTCCAGTGCAGTCCCTGCCATCCTTCATGGATATTGTATCAGACAAAAAGCCTGTCTCCTTGTTTTCAAAGCAGCCTAAAGAATGAATGTTTGGTACTTTAGAGATTTCTTTGTCTTCATAAGAATATCATGTTCAGCCATGTTTATCTGATGCTATGAAACTGTCACACTCAAGCCTAAAATTCTTAAAAGCAGGAGCTAGGATTTAAAACTGGCACAGCAGAAAAATTTGGGATGTAATTAGAAAAAACTGCTGGATTGACAAGGTGTGACAATGGGAATAAATTCAGTTTGGTTTTCTGGTTGCTCAATTTAGTTTTCTTTCACATGAAGATGATAAAAAGAAAGAGAAAATGACATGCCAAAAATGAGGGGGAGAGTAGTGTGAAGGTGAGGGATGGGAAGATATTTATAAGGAAAGAGGAAAAAATAATGATACACTTGATAAAAAGAAGAAGAAGTTAGACATCCAGCAAATTGCTGTTTTCTTATTTACGTCTGGGAAAAACATACTAGATCAGAGGCAACATCTGAAAACTTGTATGTGCAGATAAAAGAAGTCAGCTTAGCTGTACTTTTAGGTTGTGGCTTTGTCTGCACACAGTGACATTTAATTAAGTAGGTAAGCTGAAAGTGATTTTTTTCATCCTGTGTTTTAGTTACAGTTGAAATATTATTTGGGTTTGTAATTTTGTATGCTTATCTGAGTAAAATTCCATTACGTATATCAGGAATTTGCCTGTTCTGGGGGGTTTAGCAATAATCTATCTATACAGTAATTTTTAAGACAATTTTACTGAGTAATTTTTGAAGAACTGGGTGGTAACCTAGTCTTGTGGTGCACAGTTTTAATTGCACTTGTTTATATTCACACAGAATAAAGCAAATAAGTAAATAATGGATATCTCAGCTAAAAATGGGGGGCCATCAGCCACCTGAGAAGTAGGGTTTTTTGTAGGGATCTAGTTATGATATAACATTTTTGTAATTTGTATAGGAACTCCTGACCACATAATAATGATAGCTTCACCATCCTTAACGGACTCATGCTAGTGAAAAATTTAATATAGTAATGTAACTGTAATATGGTAATGTAATGTAATTTTTAACTGGTGCCATACATCTGCATGGGTTTTTTTGTACACCACTCTCTGTTGAAGTGGTGTAGTAGATGTGGTTTTTAGACATAAAAACAAATATGTTTTAGCAGATGATTAAGTGCAGATAAACAACATATTTCATACAAGATTGTTACACCACTCTCCCATTGACACTCCTACTCCCACCCCAGATCAGAAACATGCCTAGCGTGGCATGCTTTCTTTTAGATCTCCACAGACATTTGCCTGACACAATCCAACATACGTTTTGTCCCAGTTATCAGAGTATGACTATTAAATAATAATGGGAAGAGAGATCTCATCCTGCTCATAAAGCAGACTGTTTTTTTTTTAATAAAGTGTAAAGAATATCTGAATTAAAAGGTCTGCATTTTTTTTCACTTGCACACTTTATCTTCTAACTAACAGTGACTAATGTAGGTCAAGCAGTGAGAGAGAAGGAGAATTGATTGTGCTTGCTGATCTGAAGAAGTACCAGAAGATGCCCATCTTCAGTGAGACACGGAGATGGGAGAAATGAGATCTGACGGTCAGAGGTCTTTCTCTGCCCCTCCCTGGCAGCATTGCAAAACTATCACATCAAAATGCAGCAGACTTCCAGAAATCATTCAAGAAATGATACTCACTATTAATTGTGACTGGTAAACTTAAAAGATACAAGATATCTTCCTTTTGGTGAACCTCATCTTTGCAGTTCTGATTCCTTCCATTCAGTCGCCAAAATCCTTCTAGGAAGGAAAATGGCAAGCAAACATCCCAGCTGAAATGGTAGATGCCTTTGCTATTAATGTATCTTTCTTCTTTCCTCTACCCACTTTCTCTTCTGAAAAAACCCTTGTTTGCTTTTTTTGTTTCTTAGCTGTTAGAAAGCCTTTAAAAATGCTTTTACTTCCCCTGTCATGGCATTATGTTCTTTGGAGGGAGGATCAGCTGGAGTCATGGCAAAGAAAACTGCTGTCCTGGTAGTTTTATTTTGTATTCCCCGTACGATTCACAGTATTGCATTGTTCCTTCGCAGAGGGGGAAGATTGGTCTCTCATGCAAATCACTGGTCCTTTTCTAGGCTTTGTAGCCGTCCTGAAATTGTTGGAAGGGATCCTTTTTTCTGCAGAGTGAGAAGGAGGAATTGCACCAGACAGGCTGGCCCCAGTTATTTTATCTCTTTCCTGTGTCTCTTACAGCTCCTTTTGAGGAGCAGGCACCAGGCAGTACCTATACTGTGTTCCCAGGGCTTCTGCTGGTCTTGTGCATTTGGTGCGCCAAATTCAGTGACATTATTTGGCATAACTTGAGACTTGCATTGCTTTAAGTACACAGAATCTGGCCCTCAGCCTTGTCTGTATGCAAAAGTGTCCTTGCTCATTTGAGCTGAGTGGATAAACAAGTGTTTTTCTATTGACCCAAGTGGTACATGAAGTTGCTACCAGTTAAAGAAATGTGGTGTGTATACATTATTTCGGCTGATAATATTTTGTGAGTATTTTGTGAATCCAGAGATTCAGCTTTCACAGAGCCTCATTATTGTTCATGGTAGTGCAGCTTTTATCCTCAGGAATGCCTCTAACTCTTCTTGAAAAGTCTAAGAAAAACAAAGAGAATGTGCAGAAATAGAAATTTACTTTCAAATAAATAAAGTCACAAAGTGAAGTAGAAGGAATAAGGCTAGGAACTGTGGGGATAGATCTGCAGTGTGATTGAAGGTAGCAGGCTCCAAGCAAGTTAAGCAGGACAGAAGTTTTAATTTAACCCCCATCTTCTCAGACATCAGCACATGCATGCAGAGGATTATTATCACCATCTGTTTTATCTACAGCAGTTTTCATCAGTTGTGTTATTTTGTGGGTTTTTTAAGTGCTTAAGCACTGCTTTGAAGCCGTGGTGTTAATTGTTAACTTTGGCTGAATCTGCATGGATGCCTATAGCAGTGTCAGCATGCTAAGATTGGAACTGTTAGATTAATGAATGGAAGTATCAGCTCTGTGCCTGTGAGTACATTAATAGCTGTGCCAGTTCAATCAAATACACTACTGACTTTGTCATTGTGAAAGGTATTTACCAGATCTTAGATGGACTGCTGAGAAAGATGAATGTAATCTTTCATTTTAGTCTGACTTAAAAATAAGGTAACTAAATTCTTCACATAGATTATTTTATTACTGTTCTTCACAGGAGGAGAATAGATATACTGGTCGATTTGAATTCTTCACTTAAATGAAATATACATGTATGATGAACATTGTAGTGAATAGAAGGAAACTAACGGTTATCTTTCATATAGCTTAATCTCATATTCTGGTTTACTGGAGTTAATGTTGAAAAGAGAAAAGAGAAATAGAGAACAGAGAACAAAAAGAAAAAAGAAAAGAGAAAAAAGAAAAAAGAAAATAAAAGAGAAAAGAAAAGAAAAGAAAAGAAAAGAAAAGAAAAGAAAAAAAAGAAAAGAAAAGAAAAGAAAAGAAAAAGAGAAAAGTATGCTTAATCCTTAATTTTTTTTAATTTGTTTTTTCTTTCTTCTTTACAGAACTTGAAGAAGGTGTTTGTAGAATTTAGCCATCAGGAGCTATTTGAGTTCTACAACAAGGTCTGTAGATTTTACAATATTATAGTTTCTTTGTAAACACCTTATGCTGCTCAACAGGAAGTGTTGCCTATATGAATTAATCAAATAAAACTGGAAAGAAGGGATCCAACTTATATTAAGGCTCTTGGATTCCTTTGATCGCGTAAACCATTTTCAAGAAGAGCCTGTGCATTCACCTTTGGAATAGGCAGGGCTTGGGTCACTGTAAGCATACCTGGCAGTTAGATCAGGAGGAGTTAGCTGATGATTGACAGTGGGGATCTCTCTGGAAACAGCATCTTCATGTTACATCTTCAGTCAAGATGCTAGGCTCATAATCCAGTCAAAATGAACTCTATTTTTTTCCTTGTTATTATGCATTGGAAATTCAGAGGAAAACATCTGTGCATGCTAAAGAGGTAGTATTTAGACAACTGTTTCTTCAAAATTTGAATATTTAAACTACAGCAATGAATTCTAATAGCTTCATGTAAAAACAAATATTCATGAGTACAGGATTTTTATATTGGTATGCAAATATATTTGGTATGCGTAGTTGAAGATATTGGTTATTTCTGTTTGCATGTTTCTAAACAACCCTTTATGAGTAGAGGTTTTTTCCTCTCTTTTTCTTTCCTTTAAATAGCTGGAAACTATACAAGCACAGCTGGATTCCCTTACGTGATGTTTTTGAAGACTTATTTCTCCATCATGATCCTGCCACCTCATTATTTTGAATTGAAGATAGATTGCCAAGCTGCATTTCCTGAAGGATTCAGCGGGTTGCTTCTTGTAAAATTATATGGCTTATCTGCTTTTCAGACCAGTACCATTAGCCAAGAGTCTTTGTCAAGAGTTTGAAGATTCTAATGGACTTTCTCTTGTTTGCTTAGCAGCTGTGGAAAATATCTTCTTTACTTACACTGGGGAAACACCCTGCCCAGACTCTCCCCCCCACCTCCCCAAAGAATGCCACCCTGCTTCAGAAATATTTTTTTCATTCTGTGTGTTACTTGATTCTGGTAGAAATTTGCATGTTAGTGAGAGACTAGGAAAAAAACCCTTTTTTGTAGACATAACTGTAGAAGTTATAAGAAAGTACACAGCTAATAAAATCTCTATCCTTTTAAAATAATATTCACACAATTGATAATGCTTCTTTCAGATTTGTCAAAATAAATTCAGAATTTTGAAAGTTTATTGTGGGGCTAGTCAAATTTTATTTCTCTATCTTTATTCTATTTTAGTTTGGTGGGTTTTTTTTTTCTTTGAAATAATCAACAATGTCCCTGATTTCAGTGTTTACTCTTGGCACTGAAAATAAACATGGCTTCTTAGCACTGCATGCCCACTAAGGCATCTAAGAAGTGTGATGTATAACTGAGGGGAGAAATCTCAGAGTATAAAACAAAAAAATACTGAAATGATCTGACAGATTTCTGAAAGCTATGTTGATCCTTCCTCATGCTCTTTTTACCACCAGCATTTTTACATTGAACAGGAAAAATTGAAGTATAGTGATTAAAGGCTGGCTTAGTCATACTTTCACCCATCAGTTCCAGATGATTCATGAGCAGCAGGAGAAAGGTGAAAGTCATCTTAGTTCTTGTTTGTTGACAGTTTGTATACGACTCTGGGCTCTGGGCTTATAGAAGGTGAGAGGAAATTGCCTGTTCAGAGATTTAAATTTTTTTTCTTCCTGATGCCTACATCAGGGATGGTTAATACCCAACTGGACAGTTTCTTTCTTTGCTCATGACCGTAGGTATAAATATAACCAAAATGTATGTTTTGAGTAGCTGGTTTCTCCTGTATAGTTTAGGTCCTCCTGTACCAGACTTCCCACTTTGTTGCTTTTTTGTGCCTTTTTGTTGCTTTGTTGTTAGGGATTGTGCTGTCAACTCTAGAATACTGTGAGGTTTGCACAAGCTGTCTGAGCTGAAAATTATTAGATTCAGATGATAACAGCCTATGTGTGCATAAAGGGCACTGGAGAGAAAGCACACACCATAGTCCTTAGCTCTTTAAGGAAGTGCCAAATGATACTTTACTGCTCTGGTGCAGTAACACTGTTACTGTAGAAAAAGAAGAAAGTCACCTGGAAGAAGTGAGTCACCATTGCCCAGCAGAATGCCCTCAGCTATCCACTATAGCTTGTGAGGCTGGCTGCCAAAATCACATCTTGTCATAAGCCCCTGGCACACATGCCATATTGTCTGGAGATACAGGTGTCGCCTCCTACGTCTGATTGTTTAACAAGAGTTTGGCAGCTTGCTTATCTCACCCTGCATAGACTGGTGCATGTCTGCAGCTGGACACATCCCCACCATTCCCTCTGCTTGCTGACAGTAGCAGTACTTTGTAGTTAGTGCAGCTGAGGGAATCCCCTTCTGCATGACATGTCTTCTCTACCAGTCCTGTGGCACAGTATGCTTTGTGCAAGACCACTGCTCTTGAGCCTTTTCACTGAGTTTTCAGAGCTTATGTTCTGGAAGTCAGGTCTAAAGTGAGTTCAGACCTTCCTGTGTAGATACAGGGCATACTAAGGCAGTTGCGTGAGGTGTTTAAGTTATCTTTGTGAATGTAGGCAGTGATTGATGAATCCTGGAGGAGGAGGTGAAGGCTGGACTAGTTTGGAGAGCAAGAGCCATGGACAAATCAGCAGGCATATCTTAGAAAAAGAAGTCAGGGTCAGAAGAAATGGGGCACAAGAGAAACAAAGGAGAAGGTAGAGAAATGTATATTCCCAAGGATGGAATTTGGGTGTTGGAAAATACCAGGGAGAGAGCAGAAACTTTGGAAAAGATGACAAAAGTATATATACAAAGAAAATATTAAACAGAGGGGAAGATAACCTTATAGTTGAGTGAGAGCAGGGGAATCAGAGTAAACCAGAATTAGCTATGGAAACTAGCCAGTTGTATAACTGCATCTAGTATTTCAAACTAACCCAGAAGTGCCAACCTTGGTGCAAAGCTGACCAAGATCAAACTATGGGATAATGAAATACAGATTTTAAATCTAGCTTTAATAGTAAATACTTAAAAAATTATAAAATTATGTTGAAAGGGATGAAAAAGCCTAAGACTGCAATAATTTTGTAAAATACATTTAATGTTTTTCCTTCTTTGCAGATGACTGAAAAGATTTACAGTTTCTTTACAGTGTTTGCCTTTTATTTTTTACTAACTGTACTGAATTCTTAGTATCAAAAGCTTTATTGTAAGAAGTACAGTGGTTACCTTTAGTCAGGGACTGCTGAGAAATAAACATTTATTTTAAAAAGATTTTTCTGTATGTAATGGGAAGCTTTGGGGTTGTACATTGTTATGGAGCAAGGACGTAACCCGTACCATCTTAGAGAAGAACACTGCCACTTAAATTTAAGTGCTACTAAGGAGAGAAAATTGGCTAACTGAGAAAGAGCAGAAGACTTTGGGGGTTTTGTTAGGTCTTGCAGAAAAGAAGGCTTTTATCCTGGTTGCTTCTCTCTGGGCATGAGTGAACCTGGAGAGGGGAAGATTATTCTTCTCCTGAGAGAAGCTGTCTCTGCTTGGTTTGTATAGAGTCCTGGTGTCACACAAGTGTCAGTGAACAAGAGGAAAAACAAGCACTGGCACAGACTAGGTCATGCATGGGTAGATCTGCCTGAAGCAGGGACTCAACCCAGTGCCTTAGGGGTGGCAGAAAGAAAAACACTTCTGGGAGGAAGGCAGCGTGTGCAGACTGCACAGAATGACCACACCAGGCTGGTGCGAGAGCCTAGACAGGTGTGTGCATTCTGGAGGTGTTCAAGCTGTGGTTATGGGTACTGGTGAAAAACAAAGCACTTGAGTCTCAGGGCTATTTTGAATAGCCCTGAGAAGAATTTTGAAATTTTTTATTGCAGAAAACAAAAGGGATGCTTTTTCCATGTTCAGGATCCTAGCATACTGGCCTGTAATATCTCTTGGACATGATCCAGATTTGAAATTACCAAGGCTTCACATAGTGTTGAAGGAAGATATTTGCAGAGATTTATTGAACTCTAAAACTGGAAATTGGAATGAGTAAGAATTACTAAATCTTTCAGATCTTCCAGTGCATTTAAAAAAACATTTGATTCATCTTTGTTCAGACATTAAAGACAGTATTTTCTGTGACTGTGCTTCTTTCAAAACTATAATGTCAAAATCTGCCTCAAATGGACTGTTGGCAAAAGAAGGAAATCTTTTGATTCAGGTGTAACAAGCATCAGTAATTTTTTGACGCAAAGATTTGGAGTTCTGGACCTAAGGGAAAGCCAGTTCTCAAACTGCCTCAAAAACACCAAATTACTGGTGAAGGGCAACCACTTGTACATCACTGAGAAGAACCAACACTAATGGCATGTTAATGCTTGTTGAGTATAAATGCATTAGATTATCTTTGTCCAGTTCAAACTTGGAGATGTAATTCCTGTTTTTTAAGCAAATACAAAATGTCTGTAAATTTTTGCATTTTATTTTTGTTGAAGTAAAATACGTAGTTAGACAAATATACCTTTGCTGTCTCAGATTTTGACTAACTGCCAAACCTGTTTTGGCTCTCCAGAGGAGGCTTTCAAATTCTCCTTTAATTTCTGGGTTTGCTGACACATAAATTTTGAGTAATCACCTGCGGCTTAATTTCTACAATCTGATTTTAAGGGCTGTGAAGTCTTGTTCTTTCAGAGCATGAAGAATTTACGGACATGCTAAAATTCTTAACCTTGGTCAAAGGAGGAAAAGTGGTTATTGTTATAAAATAGCATAAGCTCCCCTTCACACTTGTTCATATTCTCATATTCTTGATTCCAGCATCATCAGTAGCATTTCATTGCTTGGCTGCATTGGCATATTATATCTTCAAAGATTATGAATTCTCTCTTTTCCATAATACATTATGGTAAAATAATGACAAAGCTTAATAATGTCTGCTGACCAGTGAATAAGTATCATAGCACTTTGTGTTATAAGCTTTTGTAGCTTATTTGACCAATGAAAATGAGTAACATTTTGAGCTACTGTGTGGAAGTTCCTTTTCTATGGAGCAGATATGAATAACAGTGATTTTGAGTAGGTGTGTGAACCGCATTGCTGCTGACTGGTACACTATTCATGGTGTCTTATTAAGATAAACTAATAAGATACTTTTATCTGCAATTGCATAAGTTGATTTCTAATTTCCATAGAAATTAATCAGTTTTGTTGGATCTTCTCTTGGCCTCCTTAATTTTGTTGATCAGACCAAATTATATGCTGTGATTTTAACTGAAATAAAGTGTTTAGACCATCCCTTCATCTCCTTATTATTTTGTTTCTCAAGAGATAAAAACTACAGATCTTTTACAAAACAGATAGCGTTTATCTGTGTTCAGCTATGCATCCAGGAAGCACTTGCTCCTCTCACTTAGAGGGAGTAGTCCTTTTTCTATTGAGGTCAAAATATATCTCATGGTTGTCCAATGTTTTCTCTGATTATTGAAATAATAGAAAGGCAATTTGGAGTCCTACACATGCTGAAAGCATAACTGTCTTGGCCAGCTGTTCTAATAAGATTATTACATTTTTAGAGCACTTTTAACTTCTTGTCGTCAGTGTTAAACATTAATTGCCCCTTTATGGTAATATAAAACATACATTCAAGAAAATGTGAATGCATGTAGCACCTGCCTCTGAGATGGCTGTGCAGATCCACAGAGGCTGGCACAGGCAGCTGTGGAGAACTAGTTCTGGCACTGGACACACTGGAGTGGCAGATGAGCTCTTTTGGAATTCACCCTCTGGTCATTCAGGACAAGGGAAGGGAGGAGGAAGCAGCACTCCCTGGATAGAGCTAACAAGATTCATCGCATCTGCACTGTGTTGGAAGGATCATCCCACCAGGGTTAATATGAAGAGCTCCACATACAGGTAAGCTGCCTTTATTTCATTTAGTTCCCATCCATGGTTTCAGAAGGTAGAGCAGTCTTCAATAAATTGTATTTCATGGACAGCATGAGAACACTGTGCTTTTTCTGTCATGCGCTTGTCTGTTTTGCTGCTTCCAGGGTTAAGAAATGTTTCTTTGTTAAAAAAAGAGAAAAACCAATCTGATTTAAGAAATTATGCAGTTAATTATGTAGTAGCATTTTAAATATTGCTTTCTTGTGTTTGTTTCTAATTTCAAAGTGTTTGTCATAGCCAGTATCCTTGCTGGCAGCAGGGAATGAATCCCGGTGCAGTCAGTGAAGCCCAGGGACTGAGGAAAGGACCATGTCTCCCGTGCCTTGTACTCCTGCATGCTGATCCCTGTGGGGCAGCTCAGGCTTTTCCTTTGTTTTCACCTCAGACTGCCTGTTAGTTGAGCAGTTGTTACCTCTTTTCCTGGATAACAGTGCATCAGGAAAAGGTTAGAGATGCTGACTGCATTGGAAAAAAACTTAAGTCAGACTATGTGTTGTTAGCTTAGCTCTTTATTTTGGAAGGGATGAGAATGTTTTCTTCATGCAAGCTGCAGTTTTGCCCAGGTCTCCTCCCTGTAAGGGAGGAGCACTGCTTTGCACATCAGATGAATCCCTGGTACCTCTGTCAGGAACTATGCCTTGTGATGGTAGATCTCCACCATCTTCTGCTCTTCTAATTCCTAGCAAATTCTTGCTACTTCTAGCTCATACACAGCCTGGAGAGAGGCACCACAGGCCTCAAGAACAGAAAAGGATCTTTTTCTTACTTCATCTCTGCTCCCAAGAGGATCCCTACTCCTCTCTCAGGCTAGTGTTCAGTACAGTTCCAGGTAGTATCCTACCTACAAGCTTTTGTTGAGGTTTTCTCATCACCCCAGATTTGAAACTCACTTTGAGAAAGGTCCAGAAAAGACCTGTATGAGAAGAGAAGTCAAACAAGACCAGCCTTTCAGGATATTCCATTTCAGGGGTATTATTCACTATTTGGCCATTTCTGGAACAAACTCTGTGTTCAACTAATCAATGATAAAATTTATTCTTTGCAGCCAAACTGCCTACTTGAATAAAATTACTATTGCTTCCCCACATCATCCTTATGAATCGCAGCAAGCTAAAATATCCTTGGAATTGGATTTAGGGCAACAGAAGTGAGGTGCATCAGATAAATGTAGAAAAAATGAAGCCTATAAGTGTGAACTGATACCTTCGGAGCTGTGTTCACTCACTGTCTGACAGGATGAATGACAGTGATCCCAGTTTCTTAGGTAATCTGATACTAAATACAATAAAAAAGCCACCCTAGTTAAAATAGATATAAAGAGGCAAAAAGGACACAAACAAGCAAAGCAGAGTCTCCTTTAAGCAAGAGAACATAGTATGTCACTGAGGATGCTTGAAGTGAGAAGTTTTCTCAGGTCTTGCTTGGGGCAGCGCAGACTGTGTGTAATCCTCATTGCAGTACCCAGTAAGTGACTTGGAGTGCTTTTAATGTCCTCCTGCAACTGAGCTGCATCTCCTCATATCCTGTTAAATGTCACCCCTGCATCTACCCATTAAAATCTGTTTGGCAGCCTACTGATTGATTCCTTTGGGTCTGTAGTCAGAAGAAGGACAATCTGGGCACTCTTCTGTATGTCAGGACAGAAGATACAAGATCCTGAATTACCTCCAGCACTGCTGGGCAGTACTGCTCTTAACTGCTTTTGCAAACAGCACCCAAATGGGAATGCAAAGTATCTCAATTAATTTTAGTGTCTTTCTGTCTGAACAAGCTGTGTTTGCTAGGGTTGATAGAAAAGGTTTTGGGTGGGTGAGTGTCTCTCTCAGCACTGAAGTTGATAAGTTTTAAGATCCACCTTCTGTCTGAGAACAGAGAAGTTTTAAATTAATATTTAGTTGAAATACTCAATATGAAAGAGAAGCCAAAGGTGGAGCTTATTCTGCTGCCTGGAGCAAAGTTCATGCTTAAACTACTATGTTAGATGAATAAAATCTACCTTTGAGTTCCTTTCAGATGGGCCTGGATATGAATGTGTAAAATTATCTGAGCAAGAGGTCGTATCCCTGTGGTATAATGATTTCAGCATGTTGGAAGAAAGGAAATCTCCTATTAATCAACCTTATTCCAGTGTGCAAGGTCACAAAGCATGAACTTGGTACCTTATTCTGCGTTTCATAGCCCTGCCTAAATCAAATCCAGGCTGCAGACATGACTGTACTTTTTACTTGCCAGAGTAGCCCCATTGTCATAAGTATCTTCAGTCAAGTGATTTAGGTGGTTTCAAATCAGACAGAGCATTCAGCTGCCACATTAGCCCACTTCTGCAGCCAAGGTATTAGTCCTTGAAAATTCAGCCCTTGAGAGTTCTGTCAGCCTCCAGATAAAGCAACCATATCTCTTGTATAAAAAGATACAAGGGGTCTTCTTATCACTTGTATGAAGATCTACTCTACCTCTTGACTAACAATATATATGTGTGCGTATATATATATATATATATATATATACATACACATACACACACACACATATATATGTACACACATATCTTTACAGAAGAATTCTGATGACTTGTTGACCAGTCAAAGGTGCTACAGATTTCTTTGTGTAATCTTTTCTCCTTATTTCTCCCTTTCCGCTTATATTTCTCCTGTAGTTAAAAGCTGATTTTTTTACCCAGTCTGGGAATACAGTGCAGGGGTAACCCCCCTGGTAGATTGACATAAGGATGAAGAAGAACAGGAAAACACTAGTGTGCCAGCTTGTAAGAGACTTTGTCTTCTAGGAAGAGCCTGCTTGGAGGGAAAAAAAAAAAAGTTAATTTTCATAGATTTAGATTAGCTTATTATACATGGAATGGTTGTCCATCCCTCTCCCCAGCTACAAGTTAGCTAAAATCTCACTGTTATGCATTATGCTAACAGCACATTATCTGAAAAATGCAGATACCTGTCTGTAGTCTCTAGTTTTTAATCCATCAGATTTCATGAACGTGATCTCTGAGGACAGTTATAAGCCCCAGTAATAAAAATTATGCATCCCATGAAATCATGAACTGGAATTCTGGTTCTCCTTTGGATTTTGTGAAAACCTTCCTCCAAACTCAATTTCTTCTTTGCCCTCTTTGCTGATGGATTCTATCTTTTACTGATTTTACCTTAGCTCACTGAGCTAACTGGTTCTGCTCACAACTTTCCCTACACTCTTTAGGTTGAAATTAATGTTTTGCCATATTCTTTCCCTATTTGCTACATATGTACTCTGTCAACTTTTCAAAAGAAGGGTCAGGAGTTGCCGTTTTTCTGTCAACAGTCCTCTGCTGGTGTGCACTTTTGAAGGACTTAGTACCAATCTTAAAGTCAGTAAAAAATCATTCACAATTAGATTATACTGTATAAAATTGCACTATTCATCACAGTGACACTCAAGGTCACTGGTGATACGTGGAAGTGGTGAAATAAAGCAGCTAAACAACTGCAAAGATCAGAAAACAGTAAAATACAAAAAAGAGGAAAGGAAAGGAAAGGAAAGGAAAGGAAAGGAAAGGAAAGGAAAGGAAAGGAAAGGAAAGGAAAGGAAAGGAAAGGAAAGGAAAGGAAAGGAAAGGAAAGGAAAGGAAAGGAAAGGAAAGGAAAGGAAAGGAAAGGAAAGGAAAGGAAAGGAAAGGAAAGGAAAGGAAAGGAAAGGAAAGGAAAGGAAAGGAAAGGAAAGGAAAGGAAAGGAAAGGAAAGGATCATTGGATATTTGGACACATGGGGCACGTAACTAATCCACCTTTATTAGATAATCAGTCCTGCTACGAAACTAATGTTTCCCTTGCTTCTTTAAGTGATTGTGTAAACTGTTACTCTACAGAAGTTTTGCTTCATTAGCAAGAAGATCTTTCTGTTATCTGTAAGTACAGTCTGCTTATTTGAGTACACAGTGGTTTTCAGTCACTTCATTGAGATGTAAATAGGTCTGAGAATGTCTGAGACAATGTGGAATAGCCTTATAAATTCATTTTAGAATCCATAAGGAATGATGGGAGCATTATGTTCGAAAGTACAGAAAGTTGAAAACGTTGATGCTTCAGAAATACCAGTATTTGAAACATATTTTTATAATCAGAAGAAAAAAGGCAGCATGAAACATAGCATGGTAAAAACCACTCAGAGTCTTGTCTACGAGTCTGATGAGATTTATGATCCATGGTCTTGGCCCATGCATTTTTGCAATGCTGAAAAAGCAAACACAAAGTAATGGAAAACAATTATGAGTCATTCCTTTACTTCAGAGGTGATTAATGTGACATGGTCAAGTTAAATCCTCTGAGGAGACATCAGCTATGTTTTCCATTGATGGGTTTTGTAAGCATGGGTTTGATACTCTTCCACAGGAGATTTTAATTTCCTGCTAAAAGTTATGGTTCATGATCAAAACCAAGGTATACATAAATACTAGCTGCTCAGCTTGTAAGACCGATGGTTTTCTTATCAGCAAATGATAAGAACATCTTTAGTTTTATGACACAAACAACTCTGAAGTAAAGCATGCGGAAGTGAATTGAAATATTCTAATGGACTAGGCTGCAAAGGATCTAATAGCATCTCATCAGACCACCATATTCCTGCTCTGTGTGTACTTGCATTTAAAATCTGAAAATATTTGCTGTTCTAAGTGAAAGAAAGAGTGGCACTCAGAAACACAGGCAACAAAAGGGACGAGCTCAAAAGATACAGAGGTCCTTCGAAATGCTGCCAAATAAAACTATCTAAAGCCCACACCCACAAAACTGGACTGTCACTTTGTGCTTGCAAGCATTATTGAACCCTGATCTGGCTCCCTGTGCATATTTGCAAACCTACTGGTGTCACTGCAGAGGGCACAAAGTTACATTTAGCCCCTCAGTAGTTTCCCTTGATGTGTGCGCTTGATGTGTGTCACTTAAGGTATTAACCCAAGAGTTAAGACTGTCTTTCATCCAGTTTGTCTCCAATTTCTAATGGGAAACATGTCCTAGGGATGCTTTGCCACCACCCCCAGCTCTTCAGTCCTAAAATGCCTCCATTCAGACTTTTGATTCCACTTTTGTGTGTGCTAAGTTAGCCCAGCTCTTCTATTGCCTTTCTCAGTTTCAGCAAATCCTTAGTTGGAGCAACATCTTCTCTGGATGGGAGCTGAGCCTAGAGGTTCTCTCCAGTGTAACTGAGTCTAGTTTTGTGGCTCAGCTGGATGGAAGTTATTTCGAATTTTGTCTACTCTTACCTGTCATCAGGATGTCAACTCTCAACTCACATCCCATTTCTGTGCTTAGAAAGGCAGAAGATTGGTTATATGAAATTCATTTTTGATGTATTGAGTGCAGTTGTATTCTAAGGTTACAAAATCAGGTGCTGTCCTACGACTCAAAGCTTGAAGTGAATGTGTTCCTTGGGATATGAATGCCACCCAGGCAAAGTCTGTTCACTCCTTGTTTCCCTCCATTTCCTTAATATGAGAGACAGGTGAACTCAGGGCTGTGTACATCCACATACACAGATGTGTCTTGGTTCATTGTACTGCTGCAGAGGGATACATCTGTATTGAATTAACCATTTGCAGAAGTATTTAGCACTTTTATGGTCAGTTTGTTCCTAGGAAAACATTGGAAAAGCTCAGTGATCTCAGGGTTTATCTGGCACTTAATGAACAGTTTTTTGGTCACAGTCATCTTGGCATTTGGAAATGGATGACTCATTTGTAATAAATTTTTAGGGGCACTTCAGCAGCTTGTTCCCACTTTCCCCCTTCACTTTTCACAGTTCCTTTTTTTTCCCCCCAGACTTCACCCATAACTACCTATATCCATATTCACCATATGTGTAGTGGTTGCTTGGGTTTCAAAGGGTCATTGCTGCTCATTCTGTGTGGCAAATAAGCTGTTGGTGGCACTTCAGGAGCTGGATTTAGGGTTTGGTGGCCCTGGAAAGGGGAGAACTGAGCAAACCAGTGGGGCTCAGCTCCTTCTGGCATCATTCTGCCACATGGACTGCAGTACTGCGACTCCTGCTTAAACCCCTACTAAAAGCCCATGTTTATTCTGCAGGTAAATTCCTTTTCCAAGTCACCATTTCTCAGATTGCTCTCTGACACCTACTTGTTGTTCTTCCCCATGGAGAGCTTCTGATACTAAAATTCTCTCCATCAAGACATATAATTTAGTATATTGTGTCTTTGCTTTGTCTTGTTCTCACATTACTCACTAATAAAGACAGTTCTTATTTTCTATCAGAATTATTTTTCAGGAACACATAGTGTGACAGAGCTCTGAGGATTAAATTCCTAGGTAGTGTTCCAAGGTTTCCTGGTTTCCCAGTTCTCTGTTGTAGATAAGGATCAACATGCAAATAAGATTTTTTCTCAGGTCCATGTTAATCTCAGCTTTTGGGAACTGTTTTCTTGCTTTGTGGGGAAAGCGTGAAGTGGGTGAGTACATCCTCCTTTATTCACCCAACTATTTCTCTTATCTGGTGTTTTTAGTATCCAGACAGTGTAACTGGAGTTTTTTCCTATCTCCATTTCTCTTTGTTGTGTTTTTGTTTTGTTCTGTGGTGTGAGTTCTTGTTTCTGCGTGCAGCTTTTTCTTTTCTTCTCTGTTTGTTTGGGGCTTTTTAACCAGCTTTTGGTGTTACTATTTATGCACCCTTTATTCTTAACTTTGATCTGATATTTAGGAAGTTTGCTGTATTTTTGCAGGATCCCAAGCATCAGATGTTAGCCTGTACTTATTCCTCTAGCACAGCTCTGTTACACTGATGATCCATAGAGGAAGAATTGCTTTAAATGTGCTGCCCACTGAAGGTAAAGATAGCTCTTAATTCACCTTTTTCCCGAGAGACATCTTCAGGCTGTGAAAACTTTTACAGAGATATAGAGTGATAGGGAGGTTCTCATAAAAGAGAGGCCAAAGGCTGCTTGAACTAAAGCAAAGCGACATGGCATTTCAGTCCTAAAGACTTTTGCCTCTCCTTGCAAAGACCTGAAATGTAGTCAAAGGATGAAACTGAATCTTGAATTTATAGACACTTGGTTACTCACAACTTGCAGACAGACCTACAGAATATGGCTTTGCTGGTGAAGTTTGAAGATAGCCAAGAAGCATCCCTCTGATGCAATGTCCAAGAGGGATAGCTTTTTTGCTTCAGGAGTGTCTGAAAGTACTTTGGTGCTTCTGTCTTTTTCTGAAGGACAGATAGTTTCTTGTGCTCACCTAAATTGCTTTTTATATCTTTTCAAATTGATATGAATTCATAACCTTAGTCCTTGGGGTCTGTTGCTGATTTGGAGTTGGGACCAGGGTCAGAGGTGGGAGGATAGAGAAATTTTATTTGAGTGGAGTTCATTTCACCACAAAGTGCTATCAAATTATTTATCAAGTGTCACATATATGAAGTGAAGAGAAAAGAACTCTAGTGTTTCAGGGATCTGGCAATATCTAAGAGGCCGACAGAAAGGTAATAAATTGGACAGGGAGTTAAACTATTACAGAATCCTGTCTACTGCCTCTGTTAAGATCCATTCTAAAGGCATTACATCAGCTTAAATAGAGGGAGTACTTCCTCACATCCCCTGTTGGGTCTAGAAAGTTAAATGGTCAGCAGAGGCAGGAGGCAGATAAAAAATTATTTGCTCCTTTGAATTCCACCGACATTCATCTGTGAAGTTATCTTAATCCATTGTAAAAACCTTAAAAAGTCAGTATGTGGAAGTAGTGTCTAGTAATTTAAGTAAAAAAGAAGAAGAGGATCTACTCTCTGACAGTAATAAAATTCACATACCAGGCAGTTTTTATTCTTTGATCCATAAAAGCCAGGTATTCAAAGTACAGCTTCATTGTCTGCCTCATTAGCTAAAATGGAGCCTAAATTGAAAGGCAAACAAAGTGTTTGTGTGTTTTGGTACATCTTTTAATACAGATAATCTATTCAAGGGAAATCAACCAAGCAGACTGCTTTTGGAGGGTGGATGACTTAAAGGAATAGCACTCACATCCCAAGACTTCTGTTTTATAATCATACACCTCCTTGAATACGAAAGATGTAGCTAATTGTGATAGTAAAAATAAATAATTGTCTAAGAATTTACATTGTTACAATATGAATAATAAGATTATGGCCCTTAAATTCAGTTGAAATCCAGATTTGTTATGTAGAGTCTATTTTTAATAATGTTTGTTATGTCTTTTGAATCCAGTTTTGTCCTCATTAGGGAACCTGGGGTGCTGTCACACCTAGGATTTCTTGAGGAAGGGATATCCAATGTCAGTTCCACAGCAAGCAAAAATAAAAAACGGAGCACAAGCAGGTCAAAGCAGTGGTGTGCAGAGACCCCTGGGCTAGGTGGGGTGCTGAACTAGCTACAGAACATCAACTCACTACAGGATAATATATTTTGCTTCTCAGCAGAGTTGTGTAGCCAGAAGCAGAAGCAGGTGAAAGTAGCTCTGAATAGGCCTGCAGTGAGCCATGAGGATGTTTCTCATTATTGCAATGTAGTAAGAACCCTTTTCTGGTTTCCTCTGCTGTGTTGATATAGGATTCACTTAGTCTTGGCAGTCTGTAAGATGTTGAAACAAGAATATTGTTTTAGCTAAAATAATGGTTTAAGATCATAAATTTTTGGAGACCAGTGGTGACAAATGATTAATTTAAAACTTTGAAAGGATCATTTGTATTCTTCCCCCTCTCCTCTATTGGCCTTACCTATTAGTGCTTTGTAAGTAATTTTAAACAATTTTCATTTTCTTTTCTAATATAGCTGGTCACTCATGCAGGATTCAGGATTCTGTGTGGAGCAGTTTTTATTTGCACTTGATTTTATCTGACTTGTATCTGACTTTTTATACTTTCTTTAACTTTTGGAATAGGATTACTTGTACAATGACAGAGTAAGGCAGTCCAGATTCTGAAAGGGGCCTGTGGGTACTACTCTCCTGTGAACTGAAATAATTCTGGTTTGCTCTGAGACTGCTTACTTATTTGTCAAGTTTCCAGGAGTGAAGTGGCAGAAGCAAATGCTCTGACTGCTAAACTTCAGCTGGGTGCTATTCATCAGGATCATGTCATGCTAAGAACTGCCGCAGAGCTCACTCTTGAGGTGACTCCTATACCCATTATTTCCAAAACTAGCGCGGTCATCATTTCTGTCTGGACCATACACATGGCAAAGAATAACTAAGGTGTGTGTCGACTGTCAGAAGACTTTTAAGTATATCTCGAAAATGTACTTAAAGAAGAAAACGTTCAGATGTTTCAGACTTCCGCTGGCTGTGTTTATATATCTGCGTGCCAGATTTTGCCCACAATAGGCAGCGACTTAGAAACCACCTATTTGAAGCCTTTAAGGCAAAAGAGAAATCTCCAACAGAAATGACTGAAGTCCCCACCAGGCTTTATTTCCAGGTGCCTGGGCTGATGGAACATGCTCTTCCTCAGAGGGAATCTGAAAGGCAGTTACCAGTTTTATAGACCAGTGTAAGATAAGTCTGCAATGTTCAGCAGGTGTGGTGTCTGAAAGTAAAGACTCCTTACTGTGATATCTGGTTAGTTGCTGTACATTTAACCAGCAATCTGTAGGGTGCTTGCATACTACTTATGCTTATCTTTAATGGAAGGAATAACAGCTCTATTTCTTCTCACTCTTATGTGTTACCTCTGTGTAAACCTAATATGTAGAAAGAAGCTAAGTTAGGAATGCAGATGAAAAAGTTCAAGAGTTCTTCCAAAATGCTTTTTTCCCCCCTCAATCTATTTTTTTGAAAACTTTTTTTTCCTGGAGGGGGGCTGATGTGCATTGTCAGTAAAATTGCACCTCTCAGCATTGAACAGGAACATGGAGGAGGCTCATCTGTCATGTCCTCCAAACATCACAGTGAAAAGATGATGTACTCTTGCCTTGGCCATCAAAGGGAAGGGATGCTTTTCATGCTGTGTAACTCATGGGCAGCTGACAAGGTTAAAAACATGGCTTCAAATCTGCCAAGTTAGATTACAGATTCGATACTCACTTTTAACTTTTAATCCAGAGTTTTCAGGGAACTTTCTTCGGTAACTTTGCTGTGAACATCCTTCAGACTCGTTACACAGTCTGGCAGCTTGAGTGAGACACTGTCAGTTGAGGTCATGAGTACATTAGGCAGAGAAAGGAAGGGCTCTATATATACATATTTTGGTCTATATTTACTCTGTTGGGATGTTTGCTTTCTGTTCTATAAGTGTTCTTTTGATCAGTCTCAGCTGCATTTTCTTGTAAAATATAAAGATCAGAAAGCTGACTCGTACTTGGATTCTTTGTTGGAAAGAGATTACCCAGGTTGTTTCAGAATTTCCAGAAATTAGACAGATTCCATTTGTTTTTTCTCAGAACAGATGGTGGAGTAGAATTTGAATCACTGAAGTGATAGTGGGAGAGAAGTTACAGTGGGGGAAAAAAGGGAATTTAAGTGAAACTTTTCACACTTTCCCTTTTTTTGCTGAATCCCAGCTTTTGTTTTTATGTGAAGAGTTTAATAGATCCAGCTTTCAGATTTGTCTCCATTGTTCAGAGAACTATAAAATCAGATGGATACAATCTAGAATATTCTGTACTTTTACTAGATACTGAATGGATACTCATAAAGAGTTGGACTTTCACCTCATGAGTTGAGTTCAGATCTATTTTAGTGGGCTGTTTCCTTCTTCATTCCCTGAAGTGACAGAGCTAAAATCAGGATTAATTCTCCCACTCTTTAAAATGAGATGGATGGATGAATTTAGCATGGAGTCTGAAGAAGGCTCATCAAAGCCACCATCACTACCAAAACTGAAGCCCTGGATAAGAACTCAGTCTATTTCTAGATCATCCCTTTAAATTATTTCTGTGCAGATATTTTTTATTTATGCTTCTGTATTGTCTGCAGTTGTAGGATCACAGACCAGGCTAACTCAAGGAAATAGCTGGCACAGGGCAGTGACAGAGATGGAGGACTGCACGCTGGATACCAGCAGAAAAGGCAAAACTAAACCCTAAGCTGCTCTATGTTTGCTTTGATTTATTTTTATCAGCACCTCTTGTACATGGCACAGATGATCGTGAGAGAATACATGAGTTAGTGTGCCTTGAGTCTCTGTGCCTGCAGCTCTCTCACTGACACAAACAATATCCCAGAAATGCCTTGCTGCAGATGAGATGAATGAGAGATTTCCCCACTCCCCACACCATGTAAACGCAGTGAAGGTTTTATTATTGGTTTCTGTAATTTCTGTTGTATTGAATGGCTCCTCTTAGTGTTCCATGCACAGAGTTTCAGAGGGCTGAGAGCTCACATGCCCTGAGCAGGGGGCTCCAAGCTTCCACAGGCTTCCCTCAAACACATTGTGGGTGGGCTCGGCAGGCTGACCAGACATTCACTGCATGTTTGATGTTTTCTTCCTTTTTTTGCTCATGTCTTAGTCTGTTCTCTCTGCTATTATGTGCCCAACCTCACTACCTTAGGCTCCTGCTGAATATCACCTCACGCTGGCAAGGGTCTCAAAGAAGCAAGGTGGGATACTTCAGGCATAGGCAATTGGATACAAGGTTAGAGCTTCATTCTATTGGAGTTTTTGTCTTTCTTTACTTGATCTGTCTTGACTTCCATCTGTGCTTTAAACTGTGCTTCTGGGTCACTTAAGTGGTGCTCGGGTTGTTAATTAAACTTGTCAAACTATTCTGTGGGGTAAGATGTCTACGCATGGTTAAAAAAAAAAATTCTATAAGCTTCCAGGGACAGATTCAGCAAAGTACTTACATAAAGTGCCTAAATGGAGAGATGTGAATAGCCCTACAGACTTCACTGGGATTATGGATGCAATTAAAATTATACCTGTGATAAAATACCTGGCTGCACTGAAGTCTAGTCAGGGGTTTCTCAGAGCTTCACCTGCCTTTCTGCAGCCCAAAGCCCTGGGTGGTTTCCAGGGGCTCATCTGCAGCCCCTGTGTGGTGCAAATGCTAACAGCCATGCTGTGCCATTGGCCTCCCCAGCAACCAAATTTCATTCCAGAAATCACAGGTCTAGGCTGGGAAGCAGGCAGAGGTGAGAGCATGGCTTTGCACGTGTCTCTCTTCTTTTCCTGGTGAATGAGCAGCACGGCCAGAGTCGCTGGCTCTGTGACCTGTGATGGGCTGGCAGATGCAGCCTCAGGCCTTCAGATCTGAGTTAGCTATGCCTGTCCCTTGCCACTCTTCCCAGTGATTTTCTGGCAGGGAAGAAAAGCTAGTTAGATTGATAAACTTTTCGGCAGCATTCACTATAGCTTCAGGAAACATGGTTGTGGTCAGTTTTATCTCAGTGCCATCCAGTACATGAAATAGCATAAAGAAAGAAGGACAGAAATGCAGAATCATAAGAGGAAAATGTAGTAACACAAAAAAGGGCAGAATTCAGAGAAGGACTATAATAGTAGTATAGGAACATAAAAATAAAGGTGTCACAGTTCATCACTGTGAGGATAAAAGGTGAAATTATGTAGTTTAACCCACTGCATACTGCTCACATGATTTTCCACCCCTCAGATGCTTCAAATTGCTTTTCAACGTCTTTTCAAGCACTTCTAATGCTGAAACATCAATTACAAGGCTGTTGTCAGTTTGCCTTTACATTTAAACTTTCTGACTGCATTATTGAAATGTTTCAGCATAACACTGTCACCTAAAATACCCACAGTGCATTAAACTGTAGGTGTTTGTGGGTTACTGTAAATGTCTCTGCACATATAGGTGTAAATAGCTCTCTTTTGATTCCCTAATTCAGAAACCACTGCCTCCTCCTCCCTCTGTCTCTGGTCTCTCTGATTCCACACAGCCTCATTAGTTACTAACCTTTAAATGCTCCCCCCACCCCTCCAGGTCCAGGCCACTCTCCACTAAAAGAGACAGAGCATACAATTTGAAGCTTTTTGCAAGAGATGAAATTATATCCTCAACTCCCCCAGGTTTCATTTCCACTTAGGAAACAAAACAGCCTGAAGACATTGGTGTCACCAGGGATCTTGCTGTGTGCAGTGGTGGCATCTTAGGTGCCTGTGGCTGGATTGTCAATGGCAATCCCAGATGGTCGTTTAGGAGACCCAGGGCCTGGCTTTTCCACTGAACAACTCAGGACTTCTGAGTATCCTGTCTGCTCCTCTGTTCAGAGCTGTGAATCATCTCTGAGGATACTGATCTGAGACCCCCATTTCACAGGCATTTCCTCAACATCTAAGGCGAGGATTTAATCCTACTTGATACTTTTTAAATCAATATTTCATTAAGCAATGCTTTTATGGCATTTCAGTATTCATCTACAGTAATTAATATAAGCCTTTTATCTGTGTAAATCAAAACACTTTGGGAAAGCTGAAGTGCATGAAAACTCTGTATTAAAGATGAAGAAATATGAATCATGCAGAGGGATTATGTACTTTGCCCAATTGCCTGGCCAATTAACAGTTTAATTCTTAATCCAGTTCCATATCCACAGGGCCACACTGCCAGATTTTATCTCCTAAATGTAAAATATTCTACATCTGAAAAAAACTAATCAAGTTAATGTCACAATCACTTTGCAATTCAAGTAATACTCTATTTTTAATGAACTTAATGAAAAAAAAGTGTTTGATAAGGGTGTTTTTCTGAAATGTCTGTATTTCAACCTAGTCTAAGATTTTCATTTAATGACATGTTTAACACTCAACTGTTAGGCAATATGTTTAATTTTCCTTATTTTAATGTTTCATTCTGGTTGTCTGCACATGCAACTGGGAGAGAAGTCTATGTCACAGACAAACCTTATTTCTAAGGTGTTTCATCACCAAAACTTAGGTGGAGAATACAAGTGGAAAGAAGTGATTGCACAAAATTGATGTTCTCTGGTTTCCCTGTGCTTTTTTTTTTCCAAGGGGCTAGCAGCTTTCCATTTTATAGCACGAAAACAACTAAACCAGAGGGACTTCACCTACACAAATGCATTTTGTGAGATAATTATTCAACTGACATTACAGAGCTTAAAAACTCTCAGACTTCATGGTCTCTGAAGACTGAATTCATTATATCTTAAACAAGACAAGATTCTCCTTTGGGAATTTTCTGTCTGTCTGTTTTCCTTATATATATAGTTTATCTGCTTAGGAATGAGGCAAGGAGAATAGATCAGCTCAAATTTGTTGATACTTTTGACTTTTTTTTTTTCCTAAAAAAAGAAAAAGAAAAAAATTGCTTGTTATTAGAAACATAACCTACTTCTCCTTATTTAGGCAGGCACATGCTTCTCTCCTCAGCTGAGACACAAGGCCCTATTCTTAGCTTCACTTTCATTTACATTGTGCCTTGAGGCAAGATGCACAGGATATAACAGCTCTGCAGTCAGGACTGGTTTAAACTATGCAAAATTAGAGCCCTCTCTAACATTACAGGCAATTTTAAGGGTATGTGAAAGGATGTTAGAAACCTGTTATAGAAACCCTATCCAAGGATATGTAACCTTGACAAGCAAGAAAGGAACATTAAAAATATTTGGAAATATTTGAATGCAGTCACTCAGAAGGGTATGGAACCAGCCTGCTATTTCATCCTCATGGCAGCTGAGAACCAGGAAATGTCTGCAGTAAAGGTTTGGCTCCCCAGGGGATGAAGCGTACTCAGTTTCACTGATGTTGATTTGCACAAATTGACAAACTAGACAGATTTGAAAAATTGACAGACTCAGAGCATTCACCTGTGATGGATGCACTCAGCCTCCTCAACCAAACTAGCAGCAGTTGTCTGGTACAAGCTCCAAAGGAGGTTAAGACTGGGCATTGGCAAGGCAGAATCTCCCAGGGAAGCCACAAAGGGGCAGAGTGACCCAGGGAGCATAGGTGCACATGGACTTGGAACACCAAGCATGCTGTTAATGCAGGGAGAGCAGGTGGTTTTGCCAAGGCTCATATGTGTGGGTACAAGGAGTCTCATGCTTACCTTTCTCGCTGTATGCACTTGAACTGGGAGCCAGCTGCTTTATCGCTTAAATATGACAGCCTAATTGAGCTCTCCCTGCTAGGCAGTGTGGCTGCATAAATATGATCTCCACTGGAGCTGAAATGCCTCTCCAAGTTTGAGATGCTTTACCTGAGATCAAGACATCCTTCCTTACCCCAGGCAGAGAGATACCTTCTTTGCAACAAATCCTCTGTAAGTGGCTGATAGCATGCTAAATTAATACTAATGAAATCGTGTAATGGATGCCTTTGCAAACAAATTGATTCCTTTGATACAAACAATTGTCCAAGCCTGAGACTAAGATCGGTCCTAGGTGCAGCTAGGCTTCATCATGAGTTTAGAAAGCCAGGGGGTTCACTCTGAGCTTCATGACTCAAGGGGAGAACCTCCCAATACCCTGTTGGATCTTTGGTCTCTGTCACACTAAATGGATTTTGACTTCATTTACCTCTGTGTGTTTCATCCATGAGGTAGGTAATAGAGTGAACCTTGCCATTGAGTTTGTTAATGCACATTTTTATAAAGAGGTTTGAAATCTATTTTTGCCAATATCTTTGATTGTGATTCCTTGAGTGACCCTAAAGCATTCATTTGTGACATCACTGCTTGTTATTTCTCCATTGTTGCTTCAGCACTACCTATTATCCCTTTCTTTAAGATCTCCTAATCCAGGTGAGGAATCTGGTAAAAAAAAAAAAAAATTAGGCCTTCAAATGACAGGCATTTGCATTTTGAGTGTTGGGTGTGTAAAGAGTTAGAGGGGACTTGATCTGTGACCATGTATATCAGAGGCCTGATTAAGCCAGTTACTGCAGGGGCATGTGTTTCCATGAGGAAAGACTCTGGCTTCAAATCAGTATCCCTGGCTGTTACTGAGAGTGAAGATAAAGCATCAATTTCATCACCACAACAAGGTTTTCAGCAATTAGAGCCAATGGCATGTCTTGCAGCTGGTGCTGCAGCAAAACTGCCAGAGATCTGGACATTTCCCTCCTCTGGGTAACAATGATAGATAAAGGTGTAACTTCATAATTGGTCAGGTGGGGATTTATATGCTCGATGGTCTTTGTTCACCATGTTTCCTTGCACAGCACAAAATCGTCATCTGTTCTCTGCTTGCCCGTTCCCTTGTTATACCTGAAGATCTGTCAATGCCATGCAAATTACTCTGCACTAGAAAGAAGCAAACAGAACCAGTTTCATTTCTGCTGCCAGGGCGTATGCACAGAGCCTGGAGCATCTGCTTGGGCCAAGTTGGTGACATGACACCGCTGCATGATGACAAAGACATCGTCAGACCTTCCTTCCCCCAGACTTCATTCCTTCCCCTCTTACTGAAAACCTGTCTGCTGTGGTGTTTCGTATTTTTGCTGTCCCCTTCTATGTTAGCTCAGTGCCAAGATGCTGAATGGTGTTGGAGGAACCATTCCACTAGAAACTCATTGTTTGGGATATTCTCTGACAGATCAGATAAACTAAAAGACCCTTTGGTAGCATAGGTGCAGAGTCAAAGCTGAGGATGTCAGGTGAGCTGGTATTGATGTACCTCACAGCTTTTTTTGTATGCTGGTGGCTCCAGAGTTTTGGTTGCTAAAAATAGCTGTGCTGCTGCAGAAATGCAGTCTTCAGGAAGTAATTTTATAAAGCATTAGAGTGGCTCTGCTTTGAGAAATAACCCAGGAAAAAGTGTGGTATAGGGGTCTGTATTTATTGCTTTTCATAATTGGTTGGGATCCATACATGAAGCCATGTGTTCTGCATCATTCTGCGCTGTCCCTGGTAAAGGAAATATGAAAGCTGATGAAATAGGGACAACCTTTTTCTCTTTCTCTTGCTCTCAGTTTTATGCAACTAGAAAGCAAAAGGTAGTAAAATCTATTTCAGTCACCTGAAATCAGCAAAAGTGAGAATTCAGAGAGTGAGCAGGTTGGTTGTGTGAGAAGGTGCTGCATGTGCAGTCAGTTTTCAATGTGGAATTTCACCATGATTTCTCGCTCACATGAGAACACATGACAATTTGGGAGAAAGACATGCATTTTCTCCCCTAGGAGTAACAGCTACCCAGACACAGGGAGGTAGCTGCCAAGGACCTGACTTCTGGTCTCTGGTGTCTTTTAGGTAAGGACCATTACTGCTGGCTAACCCTCCCAAACTGGAACTCAGTCCCCAGACTTGGCTGGCCAGACGTGGTCTCTGGTGTGAGCATTCCTGAAAGCTGTAAGTGAGATGCCACCAGAACAGTGCAACATCTTCCCCAGTCATGACCCATCCCTGCATGCCCCTGATCAGTGAGAAGGCCCTCCATCTCCCTTGCATGTTTTGTCTCAATATGAATTTGCTTGCATGATGGAACTCCTCCGTTTTCAAAGAGGGAAACTCCAAGACAGTCTTGATGAATTTGGGGCAGCCAGAAAGAGTGGAAGGGGTTAGTCTTGGGTTAGAGCAGCTGTAATTAGCCTGAATCAGAAGTTGAAACATAAGACAGAAATGCATTTAATGGCAACCTCTGTTTTTCAGTGGTCACTCTGCCTCCAAAACACACGTGATCTACAGGCAGAGGTGGAGATGTGACACCAGTGCTGGGTGCACCCTCTGACCCACCATCACCCTGCTCACTCCTCGGGGAGCAGGCTCCAGCCCAGACTTCAGCAGTGTGGGCTCCCTCCTCTCTCCTACTCACAACTGAGGTGTCATTTCCCCTGCTCACATCCATTCTGCAGCAGTGGTGATCACTGGGGAGCACAAATGTATCACTGTTTCCACAGAGCCATGGGATGCTCCAGGAAAAAAGAAATCATAGGCTGGTGCCCTGGGAAAAATTTCCGAATCAGACTTCAAAGCTGGATTGGGTAGGGCTGCTGGCAATGACAACTGGAAAAAGAAAACCCTGTTCTTTTTGCCTGTATGTGTAGCTCAAATTGCTGCCTCTTGGATAGTAATTATATTCATCCAAGTTTTTTTACTATTCCTCAGGAAAAAAAAAATAATATTCCTTAAAAATATGTTTTGTATGCTAATCTGGCAGTGTGGCTTTCCTGAAAAGAAGCAGTTAGCTCTAATTTCTTTTGAGCAATGGATTGTAAAATGGTTGTAGGATGTTTTCCCCCTGATAATCAAGCAAAGTGGTCAAAAAATAAGTCAGTTCTTGGAATTAGTTATTGGAATTAGTCTTGACTTTACATTTTATTAGACCTAATTAAATATTCATATTTGATCATTCTTAATTGTCATTTTGTCATCATTTAAAAAGTTAAGGTTTAGTAAGTGATTTTTATTAACTGTTCTATGCAAATGCTTCTGTCAAAACTTAATTGTTATTTTGCTTGTAGTTTATTTAAGGCATCTCTGTAGTGCTGAATATTACATCTGAATTGACCAATCTTTATATTTCTTCTTATCATTCTTCATAGAACCATGGGATGGTTGGAAGGGACCTTAAAGATCACTTTGTTCCAGCTCCTCTGCCATGGATGGGAACACCTCACACTAGACCAAATTGCTCACAGCCCCATCCATCCTGGCCTTGCACACTGCCAGGGATGAGCTTCTCTGGGTGTCCTGTACCAGTGCCCTGCCACCCTCACAGTGAAGACTTGCTTCTTAATATCTAACCTAAATTTCCCCCCTTTCAGTTTGTACCCATTACTCCTTGTCCTGTCATGACAGTTCCTGATGAAGGGTCCCTCTCCAGCTTCCCTGCAGGCCTCTTCAGATCCTGCAATGTTGCCATGAGGTGTCCACACAACCTTCCCTTCTCCAGGCTGGACAGCCCCAGCTGTCTCAGCCTGGCATTGTAAGGGATGTGCTCCAGTCTTCTTATTAAGTCTGTGGATCTTGAGTTGCTCTAACAGGTCCCTGTCCTTGTGTTGGGCACCCCAGAGCTGGACACAGCACTGAAGTGGTATCTCACCAGAGCAGAGCAGAGCTAGGCAGGGCAGAGCAGAGGGGCAGAATCCCCTCCCTCACCCTGCTGCCCACGCTGCTTTGGATGCAGCCCAGGACACATTTGGTTTTCCAGCTCTCTGTCTGGGCTGCCCCACAGGCCGTCATCCACCAGCAACCCCAAGTCCTTGTCTGCAGGGCTGCTCTCAGGTACTTCTCCACCCGGCCTGTAGGCGTTCCTGCGATTGCCAGGTGCTGTTATACCTTGATAATGAGCCTGGTGAGAAAGCCTGGCAAATATGGCATAAACGGGTCATGTACATACTGTCAAGACTGAAGCTGAGAATTAGCTAATTATACTTCTTCTCCTTTGCTAAAAATTGCTGTAAATTTTTTGCTTTGTCCTGGACAATAGTTGGTATTCTTCTTAAAAACAGTAGCTAGCTGAACCCAGTATGGGATCACTTTGTGAAGAAATAGAGTATAGGGTGTTTTTGAGAGGAAAACTTACAAAACTTTAAGCATTCTTTAGCTTGATAGAAAAGTGAAAGGCTGCATAATTTATAGTACTGTATTGACCATGCTCTACTTCTGCTTCATTCATAAGTACCTATATTCAATGTGGTTTTCAAGTAGAAGCAAACCTTTGCATGAGTGAGATCTTATTGGATGAGCAGCCAAATTAAGTTTAGAGTTCTCAGGCCAAAAACAATTACTTTTTTGAAGGAAGCTGAGGAAAATGTGCCACTTATTGCCATTGAGCCTCTTGACACCAGTTCAGATTTCAAGCTGACTATCCACTCAGCATGAGATATATTTGCTTAAAATTAAACATGCCAAGAATCAGATTTCAAGGGGAAACAAGGCGAGTTTGTTGTTTCTACACTGGAAATCTCTATGTCTGCATCAGTGAATTTTGGCTCCCTGTTTTGCCTACTTAAATTAATTGCTAACCATGCTAAAATAGAGCAATTAGGGCCTGAAAGCTCTGATGCAGTGGTTCTAGGTGAGGGAACTGTGGAGTGGGACAGGGGAGGGAAGGGTAACTAGCGGCAAACCAGCCTTTATCAGGAGTAGAAAAATAACGAGAATGCAAGAGAGCTTGGGAAAATTTCAGTGAACAGACTGTTGGGCTCGGATACAAAAGTTTTCTGTGTGAAAACCTGGGATTATGCAGGGGCATGAGGGAGACGAGCCTTGCCCCAGCACGTCTCTCACAGCTGCGATGGATGCTGTAGCTCGAGAGATATCTGCCAGGATGGTATCTGTCATGTCTGTGTTTACAACAGGATTAGAAACACCCATTTCAAGGGGTCTGCAAATCAACTGGAAAAATTGGCTCAGATCAGGAGCCTGGCTGACAAAGCTATGGTCTTAAAGCAATTGTAAAAAAACCAGATCATCTGCTTTCCCAATCACAGCAGGAGAGCAGACAAGTGGGCCTATTTTCTGTTTGGTTTTTTTGAGTTTTTTTTTTAAATATTTCCCTAGTTGTGGTTGCATAACACAGGATATTTTTTACATTTTAAATTAAACCATTGGTTGTTGTTAACTAAAATTTGAGATGTGTGAGAAAGAAGTGTGAACGTATTTAGTAAAAAATATACTGATTAATACTACAGTGTAAGCTTTTATAAATGTGGAGCTATATTTTGATGTTGTAGCCAGATTGCAATATAGTATCAAGGTCAACATAATTTGAAAACATCCAAATAGATTTGGAGCAGGAATTGGTGGGTGAAGCAATATTCCCTGGGCGTTTGGAAGATCATGCTATATTTAGTGATGGTCTCTCTGGCCTTTAAATGCACATTATCTGAAGTTTGTCTTCCCTTGCAGAGAGCCCCAGCATCCTGCATCACCAAAGGGGCTGGATGTGCCCCTCAGGAGGTCCACATCACTGACATTATCTTTCCCTGAGCATGCAGTGAGCTGGGCAGTGAGGTGGGATCAGTATGGAGTGCTGCCCAGCTGGCATTACAGCTCCTGCTGTACATTACTGCATTACTGCACCTGGGGCAAACGCCCCTATCAATACGCACTTGTTTTTCCAGCACAATAGATATCTGTAACTGGGTTGTTTGTGGATGAGTAATCTCTTTGTTCATGTAAATTCTCTGTGTGAGAGCTCAGGTGGGCTCTGGTGGGATGTCTGAATTCAAGCAGGGTCTCATGACTCAAGCTGCTGAGTGCCTGCAGATGGGTGTTCTTGCAGGCGAGGTCTCCTAGCAGTCTAGCAGGTCACTCAGCTCTTTGGTTTGGTTTGCTCAGTTTGGTTGCCTTTGGCAGAGTGGAACTCCAGGAGGCTGCAGCTTGTGCTGTAGCAATAGTAAGAAATTTTCAGAGGACCACTCATCTGTAAACTCAGCATAACTTGTGCCATTACCAACAGCAGTAAAATCTGGGACCTTGAAACAAAGCCAGCTGTTTCTCCCCATTGCTAGCTAAGGCCTGCTTGTGCAGGGAGAGGAATGGCAGCATCAAATGAGCAGGATTATTGAGGGGAAAAAACATAGCAACGGCACAGCCTTGTCACTTAGTAACAAGGTAGAATTGCGATGATGAAGGAGGGAACATATATAAATAAAATATTCTGCAATATACATATTCATTAAAATGATACCCAGAAAACAGAAAGAAGGGCAATAGCCAAGCATCTAAAAGTGTTCTTTAATGAAAAAGAATTTTAAATATCTGTCTCCGCTGCTCAGAGCTCTGTGATATTACCTTCCCACATGACACTATGCTATTTCAGGTTCTCCTGCTTTCCTTCCCCCATCTCCTCACCTCAAGTGCATGAGAAGTCTGACAGATGAGCTTGAAAGTGTTGCTTTTTTGTTCCCAGACATGTGTTGCTGGTTTATTATCCTTACTGTGTCCATGTGAGTAATGTTCTTTATGTGTTGCCATGCCCAGTGCTGATGAATACACAGTGATATATTTCAGCTCTGAACAGCACCCCAATTAATTTGCCTGCTACATGAGGCAAATTTGCTGTGGGACCAAGAGCATATTCCTCATTGTTTTGATTGCTTTTCTTACCTCCTGGATCAGGTGAAGAGCAGGAGATGAAAAAACAATGCTAGTAACCAAATAAAACTCCTGTTCTTTCCACACCTCTACACTCAAATGTATTTATGTCATCTTTAATTCAGGAAAAATAAAAAAAGCCAACAAAGAAAAACCAAACCCAAAATCAAAGCCTCAATAATCTAAAATTCAAACCACTTTCACAGAAGGACAAGTGAGACCATGGAAGCTGTTGCAAAACAAGGTTTTGTGTTATTAGATGTTGTTTTTCTACCTGAATATTTAATCAAATGCCCAAGTCTGTTCCCACATAAAGTGAAAGATTAATCATTGCCCTTATAAATCATTCTCCTCATCTCCCTCTCACTTGTACTGAAGGTGCTCTCTTGTCTTTCAGTGCTGTAGAAGCTGCTACCCCTTATCACCAGCTTCACTTTTTCTAAGGACTTCAGCTGGGATTGTTAAGTAAATGTTAAACAGTCACTTTTATTGCTTATTTTATGTATGGTAAACTGATTGCAAGGCTTTTCTCTTCAATCCACTGCTTTTAATAAATATTTTACCTTCCACTGCTGAAACAGTAGTTATGAATTTTCATGAGCAATTTCACATAAGTCTTCTTAATAACTCTCCACATGAAGAGGGTCTTCAAAAGCACTGTGCTGGCCAGGCAAGGGTCATCTTGTATTTGGTTTCTCTCTCTCCAGCAGAGTGCTTTCAGGGATTCAATGGAACATTTAACACAAAGAAAGGTGTTGTTCCAGGCTTCAGTCATCTCTGTTGATAACAAATGTTTGACATGACTGGAGGCTACAGTGTGCTTGTGTAGCAGTTAGTTTTGGAAGATCCCTAAGATAAAAATTGCTCCTGTTTGGGAAATACTCAAAAGAATTCACATTTATATTTGGATGTGTACCAAGATCACATTTGGTGTTTTCCATTTGAAATTTTCATAGTAAACTTAGCAGCATGTATTTGAAGTATAGATGCATTTAAAGTTTATCTGATTTATGAATATTAATGTGATCAGTTTGTCTGTGCAGCACCTGTCCATGATTCATAGAGATGATGAGGAACTACTGGGGCCAATGAATGACCCCTGTGTAAAAGATCCACTGGGAGACAGCAATGGCATTGTCAAAAAGCTGAACAAATATTTGCATGCATTGGCATTCACTGTGATGGTGACGCCGTGAATGGGGAGGGAGTCAGAGGAACCACCTCAAATGGAGGTGGTGGGAAAAAGCATGTTAGGACAAATTGATAAACTAAGCATTAACAAATTCTCAGCACCAGATGGTGTTTACACAGGAGTCCTGAAAAAACACACACCACAAATAAGAATTTTCTGAATTGCTAACTATGTGTGATCTGGCACTACTATCAGCTCTGGGTTTAGAGGGATGCAAGTGGGAACATGATGCCAAGTTTTGAACAGGGCTTCAGGAGTGATCCTGGGAAGTAATGGTCAGTCAAAGATTTCATTTGCAGTGGTCAGATTTGGTTGGAGGTTTGAGAAGAAACATGGGTGTGGGGAGGAAGGTCAGGCTTAGAATCCACAAGAACTCTCAGAAGGATACCATGAGCATACATATTGTGCTTGTTCAGGCTGTGTAGCTTTCAGCAGAACCTTAGGGAAGCAATGGCTCATAACTAATGACACTTACTATGGAACAGGAGAAGTTACTTATGGGCTAACCTGCAGAAAAGGGAGGGTTGGAAGAAACAGCGCCTCATACATCAAGAGGAGGTCCAATAGACACAAGACCTGGGTCTGAGTTCAGCATCTTCCTAAGAGGCCTGGAGAAAGCGGTGCAAGCAAATAGTGACAACTGATAAAATATTATTCAGGATAACCAAAACTAGTCTTGACTCTGAAAAACCACTGAAATTATTCACTGCACTAAAACGAAATTCTGTGTTAGGGGAAAAGTGATGACTTTTATAAAATCTTGATCTCTTAGCTCAGGAAAAAGTGAAAGACAGCTTGAGTCATTGTGGAATGTTTGCTAAAAGCGTCCAAGCGCTGCTCAGTGGGCAAGCTGGCTGTTGGATTTGGAGCGGTGGCAGAGAAGTGCCTTTTCCTGTGGTGCAGAATTGCACTTTTGCTTCTGCATATTGGGGATGCCAGAGTACCAGTGGGGGTGTGGGGGAGCAGGTAATCTGAAGGAAGAAGACTGTGGGGAGCAAGTCAAACTGGACAGCATGGCTGCACCTTCTGGCACAGCCGTGTCCCAGACTGGCAGCAGCACAAGAGCAAGGCAGAGGCACTCGCCCTGTTTCACACAGCCCCTCTGAAACCCACACTGCAAGCCTTGGGTGGCTCTGTTTTTTGGGCTAAATGGGACTTTGGTATGACATTTCCCAAGTTACCAGGCTTTCAAGGGTTTGAGATGAGTTATTACACCCAGGAGAATAGAAGCAAGTTGGTGGTGGGTAGCAGGATGTCTGTCACAGCTTACATTTGCAGCTGGGCAGTTACAGTTGAGACGCACCTAGCCAGCTGCTAGTCAGAGGAGTTTTTTTTTGCCAGGACTTGTTTTATGTGCTGGTATTTGAACCTTGATTAGGTATACTCAAAGTTGTCCTGTCTTACCTTACTCCCTTCCCTGTCTGAAAATAACATTGTTTTTTTTCCCCTGGAGAAGTAGGACTTGGCTCTCTGCTGTCCAAGAATTGCCCACAAGAAGAAAAAATAAAGACCAAAATGAACAATGAGTGTAGCTGTTTTTCCCAATTATTCTGTATATGATTTATTGCTTTATTTTCAAGACATGAAGAATGTTGTTAGTGTGAATATATTGAATGGAACACCTTATTGTTTTTATTATGGTGACTTTCTCTTTTTATCATGTGGGAGAGCAGTAGATTTGCATCTATTTGACATTTGAAATGTTCTGCCTTTGGCTGATCTGCAGGTCTGTGCAGCATGATCCAGACTAAGAAAAGCTCATTTCAGTTCTTAGGACAGGTGTAAGATTAAACATCAAGCATCTTGCTTCTGAAATTGCTTGTGATTGTTTTTTTCTCCACAAATGTCTGCATAGCTAGCAATTAACTGCATCCAGAGATCAAAAGCTAAATTGTCTCAGACAGAAATTGCCATATCAGGGCTTAGTGCTACTTGTACTGTACTTTAACAATCAAGCAGTTCCACTGATCTTCCTTTGCTTGAAGGTGAAACTGGCAGGCTGGGCTTGCTCTGCAGCCAGGGAGAACAGACAGGGAAAGAGAGGACTACATGATGAGCTGGGGAGAAGCACAGGTTTTATGGTCCTGAGCTTGTAACACCATTGGAAAATGTTTTTGTTTCCTCTGTAGGGCTAGAAGAGTGAGAGAGGGCTCCTCACTGGACCTGCAGTCCCAAGTGCCACAGATGCCTCCTGCAGAGGAAGCCCTGCCCTGGCCCCCCTCTGGTGTGGCTGGAGCCTGGGGCTGGCCATCTCCTTGCAAGACAGGAGGTGACAGCTCCATCCACCCCGCTGGGGGAAGATGGGACCCAGCAGGGTGAGGAGGCCTGAGTGTGGCTGCCCTCATGCTGCAGGCAACGTGGGCTCAGGGAAGCAGAGGGTTCGGTGCCTTGGCAACTTTTTTCCTGTGATTTGTAGAGAAGCTCCTGATGCCTTCACCCTTAATTGCCTTAATTAGTCCATTATCCTCCTCTAGGGGAATTTTCCACAGAAAGAGAAGATGTCACTCCTTGAAATGTTTGACTGGTAGACCAAAAACTCCACTGTCAGCTTTTTTTTATTTTACTATATTCTAAGTTGAGCTATTGTATTGACAATTTAGCATCTAATCCTATTGCTCTAATTCAGTCATTTGCCTGTGCATTAGGATAAGAATGATTTGCATAACAACCTTCAGTCTTCTGTTTAGCAACAAAATATTCTGATTTTTTCTTAAGTGGGATCAAACTGCGATCAGGCTGGAGAGTGATCCCAGGGGACCTGCACTGATTCTGGCACTGCTGGAGAAGATGTGGCTGCTCCATTTTCTGCAGGCTGACTTGCAGGGAGCTGGGGCCTGCTGGCAAATGTCCCTTCTTGGGAAATTTGAAAAGAGAATAGGAAAATATCTTGCTTGCCCCAGTCATGAGCAGTTAGGTTCCACTTCTGTATTTATCACTTTCTGCACCGCTGATGATTGTTTTAACAAGTTGGCCTTTATGTGCTGTTTTCCCTCCTTAGAGCAGAAAAGGTTTGTAAACCTTCCACTGAAGTGTCAGGATGGATAGTTTTTTGCTTTCAAAGAGACAGTTCCCACAGAGATTACCTGCACCAGATTTTCCTGGTGAGAGCTGGAAGTGTTCATTCCCTATTTGAAGACTGGAGGGGTTGGCATGGTCAGAGTTGCATTAGGTGTCCCCACAGCCTGTTACCAAGCTGTGGATGCCCCTGCCCCATTGCCCAAACAATCCTGCTCCCTCCCACATGCTAAAGCACAGCCCCCACCCCACAATCCCTGTGCCACGCTTTGTCATTCTGACATGTCAGCCTTCCAATTCACCCAAATTTTCAGTTTCTTCTGCATTTTTATTTTGTTTAGCAGCCAGATTTTATACATGCTTTGTAGTTTTACATTCATTTTCTGTGGCTGGCAGATAACATTTTCCCAATTGATTAAGTATCCAGACTTACAAAGGTAGAGCTGCTGTATGTAACTGCAGGCACCTGAAAAGTTGTAACCCCCTGTGGCAGATCATTAACTTCAGATCAATAGGAAAATCACTTTTTCCCTGCCTTTTTTGTAATACCTTTGTTTTTTTTCCCAGTGTCCAGATGCTTCTCAGGGAGGTGTTTTCAGAGAGAGCTGTCATTCCTCTAACATAAAATTGAATTATCAAAGAGCTTCTGCTGGTACTACAAAAATGCTGAAATGAAATGCAAATCTAGACATTAAAGACAACTTCCTTAATAACTGAGGTAGATTTCTTCGAGCTTTCCTCTTTTGAATGGTACTTCTTTTCCTAGGAAAGAGTATGGAGATAAAGGAGTGTTTGTACAAAGAGCCTGGTTTCAGAACTCTCCCTCAGCTTTGGTGCATATCTTCCTTAAGAGGCCTGTGGGATCATGCCATTTGCAGATGTCCATGTCACATGATATTCTCCATTGTATTTTAACATATATATTTTTATTAGGATGTGATCTATCTATTTACTTAAAATCACTACTCTGAGAGGAAAAACTGTGGATGTTTTAATTTTCCAGAGGTTGTTGATAGCCTAGGGTTTGCTTGTTGGAAGAATATATTTCAATGTTTTCTCTTCTTTCCTGCTAAATGATATGCAAACACTCCTTCTGAAGCTAAGCAAAGTCCATTTTCCATTTTGAAGATTATACTGGGGTGTCCCTGTCTGCATGTCACCTCTTCCACGAATTCCCCACAGTCCTATTTTGGCATTTCCCTGTGCTGTGAGGTGGAGAGAGGAGCAGCTACCAGGGCGGCTGGGCGCCCTGGAGAAGGCAGGTTGGCTCTGGGGTCAGGGACTGCCCAGCCCTGGCGTGGTATGGGGGTTTGGGAGCTTCACCTCACTGCTGGCTCCCTCAGTGCTCCTGAATGAGGGAAGGAACAGAGGAGGTGGTAGGTCTCTTATGAACCATTGGGTCTTTAGGATGAGTTTTGCAGCATTTAATGCCTCTGTCTCTCATTTGTTACCTCCTTACCTTTCAGACTAAGGAACTGGCGTGCTTGGACAGTGAGGAAGCCACATCTGCAGCAGACTTGGATCACTGTGGCACTGATCCTATCCATTGCACAGCCACTGCCAATGGCATATGTTAACACATCTCGCCATCCTGGCTGGGAAGCATCCAGGTCCCCATCGTGTCCCAGGCTCAGGCCTTTGTCTGCATTCCCTTAAATTAATTCCTCTTAAAGGATCATGTTGTTTTTCTTTGGCACTAGAACCTACTCAGGAAGACAAAGTGATCCCCCTGGTTAATAAAGTGTTAATATTTTCAGTCCCAAGCTCTTATTTTTATTTTATTTTTATGGCTTTAGTCAATACCATAAAGCCCCCAAATCCCTGGCAGTCTTTACCACAGAGATAAACACACGATGAACGTATCTGCACATCACAAAAAGCCGACAGTAAATTTACAAGTACTCAGTGGGATATAGGGCCTCCTTGCTGATAACCAGCTTTGGCACTGAATAGGAGCTGTACACTTGTGCCTGCTTTGTTGTGTTATGTTTTTCCCTGCAGATAGCAGCTCGTTGTGGGAAAAGGCAGGGACTGCTGCTGGAGTACACTCAGCACCCTTGAAAACACATCTGTGCTGTGTCTCAGCTCTCCTGCCCAGTTTAGTCAGCACTGGTGTTGGTTCCTCTTTCTCTTTTTGTGCCTCCTCTCCCTTGTCTCTACTAATAATTTCACAAATTCTCTCTATCTTTCGGACCAGAGATAATTTCTATTGAAACTGGCTGAGTTGCACAAATTGTGAGATGTTTTTCCCTGGTACTCTGGTTTTAATCTGTGTTGATGTTAAGATCCTCTTCTCCGCTGAATGCTTGCTGGGGTGTGAAGCATCTGCTTAGCTGTTATGTAAAGAAATACATTTATTAGGTAGTTAGTATAATCACATAATCTTGACAGATGCCAATGCAGTCACAGTTCCATATTTTATGAAGTGGAAGGATATATAAGCAGGCAGGCAGCAAAGCAAAAGTAGGCACATTTCAGCTGCTGAGGGACACCTTTTCAGGGTTATGTTTCCAAAGTCTGTTTTCTGGAAAAAAATGTAGGGTCGTTAGCTCTCTGTGCGTGCAACAACTGAGGCAGGGGTGGAGTGACCACTCTGTGTCCAGTGCTTCCCAGCTGGAGGGGCACAGGGCAATGCTGCAGGTGGTGGATGCAGTGTGCAGGACAGGGGCAGAGGCAGGGCTGGTCCATTGGAGGAAGGTGGCAATGACCCTCAATCATCTTAGCTGGTGGGAAGTGGTGATGTTCATGTAGGAGGTGGGGATGGAGCAGGGCCAGGAATCATTCCACAGCATGGCCAAATCTGGATGGAGGGGTGTGGGTGGTCAGGAGGAGTTTTGGATCATCCTTGTTGAGGCGTTCAGCAGTGAGCAGCTCCTCCAGGCTCAGTTGGTGACCAACAGGTCATATCAATTTGTTACTGCCCTTGAATGGAAAGGAAATATTTTAATCCCTTGTGCTGCTCAACTTGCAGCAGAGTTGGTTTCAAATGTACACAGTTCTTACCAAGGTGTGTGCAGAAATGGGCAGGGATGGGGATGAATGTGTATGGAGAGATCCCTGCACGTGCATTTTTGGCAGGACTCCCTCTGCCTGCACTGCCCAGCACTGATGAGTGGTAGGGCCTATTGGGAATCAATTCCACTGGAACAAATCCCAGAGATTCTGAGCTAATTGTGCACAATCGCCCCCAGGGGAGGAATTTCCTCAAATAATTTCATGCAGAGAGCCAATGGAGGCCACAGGGTTGCTTTGTTTCCCTCATTCAGGCAGGAGCCAGAGGCTGCCACCCACAGACCTCTGGGTTCACTTTGGCCACAAGACTCCACTCCAGCAATCGGAATAGTCTGCATCTGTGGGAGAGGTGAAGGCTAGAAATCTCACTAAGCATTTTAGTCATGCAAAATTGTCACCTTTGATTTTCAGAAAGCTGCTTCCCCCTTACCATCTGGTGCCACTTACCTCCCTGGAGACACCCAACTAAATAATCATATGGATTTTTGTGTGTGAGCTGGAGATGATCAATAGCAATCCTTCCCACAGCAGCAGCACAGTACGTGAAGCACTGTAACATTAGAGTGTAGGAGGCTCAAGGGAGACAGAAGCAATGCCCTGCACTTCCTCTTGTTGCCCAGTTTGTCCTCCCAGTGCTCCAGCAACCAAAAATTCTTGCTGCTGTGCTTGTGGTCTGTTTCCTTGATGTAAAATGAAAGCAGGAAAGGCTGAGCTACCTGCATGCTCTGAGAAAAATGGTTGCTTATGGTGGACAAGCTGGAAAATAGTTTTCTTTCTGTTTCTTCCATCTCTTCATGACCTCTGTTATGCTGTCAAGACCTTTGGTGATTTGCTGTCTCAGTGCCAGTCAAGCGAGCTAAATCTGTTAACTGCTTTATTATACATATCCAGGGTGTTTTCCACCCACAAAGGATGCAGGCGATTTGCATAAAGAAGGTATGACTGACTTCTTTGGGCCAATTTCTTTATTTAAAAATTTCTGCATCACCTGAACTCCCAGTATGCATTGCCAACATTTCTAAGATTTCTGGAAGGGATAACATCATCACTGAATAGTTACAGAGAAAACCAAACATGTCTATGTATTTTTCTAAATTATTCAGGGATGTAAGAGTGTTTCATGCAACATGAGTGAGCCCTGAAACTGTGCATATGTGAGCCAACCAACATGATGGATTAATGGGGTACAGAGCTTTTGGAGGAGCTGCTCCTCTTTTCCTTAAGCTGTCATTGTTTACGATGAGAAGGCAAAAACATTTATAATTTCTTTTTCACTTTGCTGGTGGTACAAAACAAGACAACCCACCATGCCATGATACTTTTTCTGTGCTCCCCTGTCACAATAGAGGAATGAAACTGGAATACCCCAAATGGATGTATGAAATGGTCTCTGTCGTGCCACATCATAGTCAGACATGGCATCCAATTCTTTCCTCACACACCATATTAATCTCTTTATGAATTTGGAATTAATTGTAATAGGATGACAGAGTTCTAGAGGTTTCTGAAAAATAAACCAAACATGCTGTCAGTTTGCTCTGAATTTTTCACATCTCTAGTGCACGATGAAGCAAAAACCCTTAAGTACTTTGTAATCTGGTATCAGACATTTCTCAAACTAGCATTTTCTGCAGCATCATGTATGAATTAGAATTCTGTTAATACTTATTTTTTATACTAAGCTGGTTATGTGATACATTAGGGGTATGTCATTGTGTCCATTAACATGGATCCATTTTCAGAAAGTAAAATGTATGCAGTTTAAAGGATTTGCTAGCTGGTGATGTTCACTTTGGTATGCATGGATGGACAGTGAAGGAGGTGTCTTTTCATTTAAATGTGTTACCTTTTGGATAGGTCTTAATTTGCTTCACTCTGTTTATAGGGTGTAAATACATCTCTAAGTAAATCTTTTGCCAATCAAATCCTCTTTGCAGCATAAAACCACATAAGGAAATAATGGCAGTTTCAGTAAATTTTTGTTAAAATTAGCACTGCAATTTCTGACATATCTTAATATTTTTGTGAATTTTAGGTGTCACACTTCATACCAATTTTTTCCACACTCCCACTTCTACCCTCCCAATAACATGTGCTATTGTTCTAGAGAATGTTACAAACACATCACAGGAGGATCTGTACTCTCAGTTCACCTGCCACATGCTGAGTAATAGCATCAAAACAGACTAATCTTGTGGAAGTAAACTGACTTTCTGTTTAGAGCAATATTTACAGAGATGCGAGGACTGCAGCCAGCACTCTCACCATGTGTGTGAAGGATGATCTTTCTGCTGCCTCTAGGTCCTCCTCTCCAGCAATTTTGGCTCTGTCCTCCAAATTTTACCCAGTGAAGCTGCAAGAAAGGGGCTTTCCAGCTCTTGAAGCTCCTGCAGGAAGATAAACTGACATTGTCAAGTGGAAGACAGCCACTGTGGCTGACTACAAGCCAAGACTGGGCTGTATGTGTCTATCCCACATGGATACTGAAGTTTGTCCATGAGTGGACACATGGACTAGTTTCAAACTTTAGGTGCAAGTGTGGAGAGGCAACACATTTGGAGAGGTGAATGCTTTGGGGGTCAGGATGTGCCCTCATCTTTAACTAAATAAGTAGCTGATTAACTGACCAAGTCCACAAGATAATCCTTGGCCTTGCAAAACCTTGTTTGTTCCTCTGAGGAGCTGAAAAATATTTGTTTTGATTAGACAGTGGCAGGACTACCTCAGGGACACATCACAGGGAGGAGGAAAAGAGGCACAGTTGTATCAAAGGGAAGGTTAGGCTCCCTTGGAAGAGATTGACTGTAGGGGTTCCTGTGTTTTACCAAGCTTGGGTGCTCTCCAGCCAGCTCTGGAGGAAGGCCAGAAGGGAGGAAGAAACAGAGAGGCCTCACATATTTTTACTAGCTGAATCTTAGGCATTGTTTTCCTTTGTGTCTTTACCTATGTCTTCAAAAGAATAAACTATCCCCTAAATTCTGAAGGTTGTGATTAAATGTTTCTCTTTTCATGTAGCCTGATATAAGGATGGTGTGAAAGAAATTGGACAGTGAGCTCACTTCCAGCAAAGTGCTGCCAAATCCATACTGTGATGCAGCAGCAAGTGTCCATATCCCCTCTCGGTGGCTTTTGCTTGCTGCCTTTCACAATATCAGCTTTCAGGAGGGAGGAATGTCTCTCCCTGACTGTGGTACCCAGGATGGCTTTGGCAGCTCCCCATGTGTGTGTGTGAGCATCCATAGCCTGTCATGGCATTGCTTGACCACAGGAGCCCTCCCCAAGGCAGAAACAGTGAATTTCCTGGGGTGACAGCCTCAGAAAAACCAAGCCTGTCAGGAACCTCCATTTGTGTCTGGATGCTATGCCTGTGCCTTGCACCAACTCCTGCACAGGAGACCCTTGCTCTAGGAATATCTGCCCTCTTATTTGGCTCCCCCTGGGGATGTGTGTGGGCCCACAGGAGGCTCCAGCCACAATACGAGCAGCTGATGAGTAGATTTTGTTAATGGTGAGGTAAAGGTCAAAGCTGTGCTGACTTTGGTGGAGCAGTGCTCATAGTTTGATGTGAAGAATGTACCTATATCATATTCCTCTCAGAAGAATCTCTCAGTGCATATGCTTATCTGCTAGCGCACCTAGCAGTTGTCGTTGGCAAGCTAAAATTGTGGTCTGCTGTGGAATGTATGAAATGATAATCTTAAAAATAAGTAATGGATCCAGGGTACGAGGTGAGACCCTGTGGAGTAGGCGGGAGAGGATCTCTGCAGCACTCAACAGCCTTCAGGAGTCACTGCCCAGAGCTGATGGAATGCTGAAAAATGGTATCTAGAGATTGTACAACACCTTCTCTGGGATGTTCATAGGGTGGCTGTGAGGATGGTCAGACTTTATGACTGGGGAAGAATCAGAGACAGAGGAAGAGGGATCAGGAACGATTGAGAAGGACCAAGTCCAGAAAAATAAGGGATAAGGGATAAAAGGGGACAGAGGTATGTGAACAGGAATGGCAAGTGTACTTCTCACGGTTGATTGACTCTTCTGCATGCATGTGCATGTGTGTGCTTTCAGTGACAGCTGTGTGTGCCTGCCCATGGTCAAGAGATCACCTGCCCAACTAGGATCCTGGCACCTGGGAATGACACGCTGTGTGAAGCATCCTTGGAGACTTGTGTGTGTGTGTTTGTGCACCAGAAGCTCTGAGTAGGAGCTGGAGTAGGGTTGGGGATGGTAAGGCAGCCAGGGAGGTTGGGGATCCAGGACCAGCTACAGCAGAGACTGCCTAAGGCCACTTGCTGGAGGGAGAGGGAACCACAACCAGGCCACGTGCATGCTTCCCATTTGGATGAACGCTCTGTGTGTGCTGGGAATAGAAGCTCAGCCTTGCTGCTGGGTGGATCTGGGGACACAGAGCAGCAGCAGCAGCCTCACATCTGTCAAGCCACCTCTTCAGCAGCCATGAGCACTGGGATTATTAAGTAATTCACTGATTACCTGAATACTGGAGTAGGGATCAGGCTTATCAGCGCTGCTGCAAGGAGCTTGAAAGTCTGGACTAGCATTCCACATAATGTTGACAGTAGAGAAAGGGACTGAAAAAAAAACCCAGGATATAACTCAATTGGGGTGAATCTAAGGTGAGTGAATATATAAATTTAAATGGAGATAGTACACAGACACAGTATTAAGTGGCAGTCCACCTGTCTACAGCACATGAATGGGACTCTAACATGATACACATTTCTGCTTCACACAGAAAAAAAGTTCCTGAAACTACTTGGTTCGATTTTGGACACTGTATCTCAAAAAGAGGCTATCTTACTTGATTAAAGCCAAGAGGACAGTGGGAGTAGTACAGTAGACTAGAAAACATGAAGAAAATTTGGACAAATTCCTTCTTTAGTCAGAGAAGAAAATTTCAGCTGGATATAGGATGACCTTGAATCCAAAACAGGTTGTGGTACAGGGGGTGTTTACACTTGATGCTCTTGGACAGAAAAGAAGGGCTTGATTGGTGCCAAGAGAGACGTGGAGATTCTGGAACAGGTCTGGCAGGGAGCTGCTGTGTTGGTCAAAGCTCTAGTGTATTTCTCTCACCAGAAAAGGCTGAGAGAGTTGAGTCTGTTCAGCCTCAAGATGTGAAAACTGAGAGGGGACCTCATCAGTGTCTCTAAGTATCTGCAGGGAGGTTGCCGTGAGGATGGACCAGGCTCTGCTCAGTGGTGCCCATCAGCAGGACAAGAGACAAGGGGCAGAAACTGATACAGAGGAAGTTCCACCTGACAAAGGGGAAGAATTTACTGTGCAAGTGAGCACACACTGGAACACATTGCCCAGAGAGGCTGTGGAATTTCCCTGGCTGGATATACTCAAGAAACGTCTAGAAACAATCCTGCGCCATGTGCTCTGGGATGACCCTTCTTGTGCAGACGACCCACTGTGATCCCTTCCAGCCTTACCTGTTCTGTGATTCTGTAAACCATACAGGGAATGGAAGAACCACAGAAGCACAGAGGAGGGCAGGGGCCAGGTTGTGGGGCCAGCTGCCATTTCACAGGGCTGGTGGGGTCTCCAGTGCTCCAGCCCTGGTGTTACCAGGCAGGCATCTGCCAGAGGTGTTCCTGGCACACAGCACCCCTGACAGCCTGTTGTCCTCTGTGGATACCTTGAGGAGGTTACACTCCCCAGTCCATGCATGGCATTAGTGAGAACATGGGCCAGGGTTTCCTACCTTCGCCAGCAGAAATGTACACAGACCACAGCAAGATTAGCCAGGAAAGCACCAGGCCTCCCAGGCTCTGGGCTCACTGTCAACTGAAAGTCATGCCTCCCTCTAAAACTCTGCCGACCTGATGCTTTGTGGAAACAAAGGGCTATTGAAAGCTGCCTCTAGTAAGAGATGAATGCAGAAAACTGTTTGCTGCCTCCAGGCTTAGTACATAGGTCAGGTAAAAAGTACAGCCTTACCAACCCTTTGTAAATAAGTAATTAGGGCACTTAATGTAATTGAGCAGCATAATGAATAGTAGATAGAAATGAATTGCAAAAGGTTTCTGTCCTTCAGAGAAATGCATAGGTATGCAAAAAGCATTTGCTGGTATGTTACTGTGTTTGTGAGTGAGAATAGTTATCAGAGAGGCAGAAAGAAATCTTAGGTTTTCCACTCCGTGTCCTGCTGGGGCAGATTTGGTTCCAGCAAAGCACTTTACAGTATTTGGTTACCAGAACTATCAAAGGTAGGTGAAATATATACTTTTCAGACTCTGGTCCAAGAGGCTCAGTAGGTGTAGGCTGACAGAGCGCTGCTGAAGGCAGCAGAGGTGTGCCAAATTACACTGTCTGAATTAGCTAATGCACACTCGAGGCAACACATCCTGCTGGGCCCCACCAGCCTCTGCGAGCTCAGCAGATTTTGTCATCAGTTGGAAAATACCGTGGCAGGTTTTGGCTGTGTCCTGTCCCCAGGTCCCCCTCCATGAGCACCCTGCCTTCCAGTTTCTTCCTGGCTCTGTCCCCTGGCCCAGGAAGGGGTGGCATCTGCCTGACTCAAAAGCTGTTGTTATGAGTCAGTCTGTTAAAAGGATCACGAAGTGACTGTGTATCACAAGGAGAAAAACCCTTTAATTATCTAATGTTAGGCTGTTGGACGCTGTTGCTGGGTATCAGAGGGTTAAATATATCTGAATTTCTGTAGGCTGAATTGAGAAGATATGGTTTCTATCATATAATAAATGTTTGTATAAGTTTCACAGACGTCGCTCCTGAATTACTGTGAGACTGGAATATCCATGAAGTATAACCCTAAGGAAAGCAGAGTATCTAGATATCTAGTCACTGCACCTTTATTTTTAATTAAATCCCACCTTTTTTCTTAATAATACTTCACTTCCTGTGCTTGCTGAAGGTTTAATCTAGCTGCTCTTCCACCGTGTAGCACACTGTTCATGTATAGCTGTGGTCAGTCCTGCATAAGGATGAATGGGGAGTATGTTCCCAAGAGAGTCCTGGTGGAAAACGAGATGATCCTTCTACCTGCAGACAGGTCATAGCAGGTGTTGCCTCTCAAGCCTGGGCCCAGCCTTTTGCACCTCTGTGATGTTCTCACCAAACCCACATATACTCCAGAGCCCAAGATGTTGGTCCTAACAAGGATCAAGAATACCCCAGGAGAGCTGGCAGTATAGTACATTTGGGACTCTATTTTACCTGCTTATCTTTAATGTAGTGCCCTAGGGTGACTTACGCATTTCCAATTTATTTTATGTATAATCTACTGTGCAAATTACAATTACAGATTTCTGTTGTGCCCAACAATGCAGTTGTAAAGCATGACAGTAAATAATAACTGAGTGAGAACACGTGTTTTCAGTTCAGATTTGAAAAGAGAGGGGGAGTCAATCATGCATGTAAATGTGAATGTAAACGTATCTAGTTTTCATAAAGGAAGGATTTTACAATTTACCAGGGTTTCTCTTTTAGGCTATAGAGGATCCAAACTGCCTGGAGTCCTGGGCTGCAGCCAGGTTGCAAGCAATCAACCCACAACACCATCCATCCAGGGGAAGGAGCAGAAGAGACTTCAGAGCAGGATATAAAAAAGGTACAATGTAGGGGGGGAAACTTTCCCCTGCTGAGTCTCTCCTTTCTCCAATGTGCAGTCTCATTGCTGGGAGTGGTCTGCAAAAGAGCATTGCTCACCCTGGCCTGTTTGCACTGGTTTCTAACAGCTTATCAGGTGACTGACTGCAGCAGCTCAAGTTGCAACGATGGGGGAACACTCAAGCCAGTGTTAGGAGTAGTTATGTATGCACATAAATCATGCACGTGAAACCTGAGCCATATATGGGACTGCAAAAGACCAAAGAAAGTAATTTCTACAGTTCAAATAATGATTATTCTATTTTCAAAAAATATCTAGGTTACCTAAGGTTTATTTGAACCACTCTTGAAAGACGAATAAAATCATATGATGAAATAAAGCTAAGCCTGCTAAATGGAACAGCATTTGGCAAATAGCCTGTTTTATAAAACAAAAGCATGGATAATTCCTCTCTGATGCATAATATTGGTCTAACAGGAAAGACTCTCTCAATTTAACAAAGAGCTAATTCAAGATATTTGTGAATACAAGTAGGGTTGTTTCATGGAAGTTTTCAAAGGAATTAGTACTTTTCTCTTTCTTGAACTTTTAGCTGAATGTGGGCTGAAGTATTTCAGGACTAGGTTAAACATTGTTTAAAATGTGCCTTTTAAAAGCTCTCCATCCCCTAGGTTTTTGCTGTTATATCTTTCTACTTCTAAGTAAATGAGAAATCTTTGAACCGCTCTTGTTGTGTGATTTGTTTATGTGCTTTTATAGGTTAAAACCTTCTACATTCACATTTAGCTGTGGAGGAAATGTATTATTTTCCCTGAAATGAGCTTAGACAAATGCTTTCTGTTCTCCCAAGCCTGGAGTCCCTCAGGTATTTTATGCTTTAAATAATCCCTCTGAATGGATGAAAAATGCCTTGTAACTTCCCAGCCAGCAGGGCAGGTGAGATAGTCTGGTGGGATTTAGGCACTCTTGACCTGTGCCCTGTTCTTGGATTCCCAAGGGCAGGAGAGGATGGTATCCTGACACTTTGTAGGAGCCTCTGCTGATGCCACGGGGCTTTGAGCTTGGCCACCAAGTGTGTTTACACATCCTCTTCCTGATCATCTTCTGCTTCGTTTTTCCTCCTTCACTAAGAGTTTTTTCTCCATTCACTAAGACACCCCAAAAGACGCATGGTGATCCTTCTCATGAGCCCAGCTTCTTTGCAGCCCCCAGAGCTGTGCCATCCCTGGTGTTACAGAGTGTTTCCCTGCTGCAAGGAGAGCAGGGTCTCCAGGCCTGTCCGGGCAGGCGGCGAAGCGTGCACAGCGAAACGCGTTCAGAGCCTCCGGGGGCCGGAGCTCTGCTTACAAGGACCACGTAAATCCCCAGGTTTTCTTGTCAGTCTGGCCACAGTTGTGTGTGCCTGCTCTCTCCCTGCCCCCCGGCCTGTGGGATGGAGATGGGGGGTTGTGAGATGGGTGGTGGGGGGCAGCACAGGGAGGCACACATTAACAACTCGGCTGCTGTGAGGAGAGCTTTGCTTTCCCCGTGGTTTAGCCCATGCAGAGTGATTTGATGCAGGGAGCTGTGCCTCACCTACCTCATGCTTTATTAGGCTTTTTCCAGCTCGGCTGTGCATGGTTAAACAGACTTTGAACCCCATTACGTGACCTTTCGGGTCCTTGCCTGTCAATTGAGTTCCTTCCCACATGCTGCTCTCCCCATTTACAGCTAGGGCCAGACCTTGCCCTCTCTGTAGAGTATCATGTGAGTGTGACCTGCTGCCATTGTAAGTGGAGCTTGGCTGTTCCAGCTATCCTTAGTCATATTCCTCCTTTACTGAGAGAGCAGGCAAAACCAGATGTGTTTGCAACTTGTTTTTTGTGTTCCTTCCCCAAAATGGCCTAAAACCCAAACCTTGGATTTTTCTCCTCAACTGTAGATATACTGATAAAGAGAGGTTATTGTTTGCAAATTGGTCCTACTGTGCTTAATTTGCCTTGCATCAGTGTATAGCACTCTGTCTACATTCAAGGCTGTCTGTGTGGACTGGCTGGGGCCAAAAAGCTGTAGTGCCTTATTGTCCCTCATATCTGTCCCCGGATTAATTAGGTTACAGGTACTTGCTCCCATTGTGAAAAGGCATGGAAAGAAAAAAGGAACCAGCTAGGAGACTGCTAGGATCCCATCCTCCTCTGCCTGGGTAGCCTTTTCTTCACTGTGGCATTCCCTAATGTTCATGTGCTATGAATCATCCATGGTTTGTATGTTTTGCATTTCTTAAGGGCTTAAGTTTGTGTTTTAAGGTCCTTCATGCCTTCCTGCAATGTGAAGTAATAATAGGATAACTATTTGGTGATGCTTATTCTTCCTATTACAGGTGTTGAGGTTTAACCCCAGTCAGCAGCCAAGCCCCATACCGCTGCTGATTCACTCCCCCACCAGCAGGATCAGGAAGAGAATCAGAAGGCTAAAAGCCTAGAAAACTCATGGGTTGAGATAAAAACAGTTTGATAGGGAAAGCAAATGCTGTGCACAAAAACAAAACAAAGCAAGGAATTAATTGACTTCATCCCAAAGGGCAGGGAAGTGTTCAGCCAGCAGGAGAGCAGTGCTCCATCACAATATCAGTGACATGGGAACACAAACACCTTCACTTCGAATGTTCTCCCCCTTCCTCCTCCTTCCCCCCACTTTATGTACTGACCTTGATGTCAAATGCTCTGGAATATCCTTTTGGTCAGTTGGGTCACCTGTCCTGGCTGTGTCTCCTCCCAGCCCCTTAGGCACCCCCAGCTCCCTCTCCAGGGTGGAAGTGCGAAAGCAGGAAAGGCCTTGGCTCTCTGTAAGCCCTTCTCAGCGATAACAAAACATCTCTGTGTTGTCAACCCTGTGTTCAGCACAAGTCCAAAACACAGGCCTGCACCAGCCACTTGTGAAGAAAATTACCTCTACCCCAGCCACAACCAGCACAGCATGAACAGAATCATTCAAAAAAGACCTAAGCAAACAAAGTCCTTTAATGTGAGAAAATTATATCAAAATTGGCATAAATTGTACTGTTTTCAGCCAGTCTGGAAAAGGAATCAAAGTATATTTTAGATATTTATGGGTTTTACCTCTGAAAAGTGAAATAAACAAGCCCACAATCAAATTTATAGTTTTCTTTTTCTGCACATCTACAAGATGTTAATCGTAAGTGAAAATACTGTTGATTTGAGAACAAGTAGGAATGTTTTTTCTGTTCTGATAACTAGTTTATTTGATAACTAGTTTGGTAACTAGTTTATTTCTGTTTTGATAACTAGTTTATTTGCACAACAAACTCCAAAAGAAAGCAATTTTTCCTAAGGAAAAGTCCTGTTGAGAGATCTGCATTATTTATTCTTTTGACCATGATCAGTCTTCGTACTCATGCATGCTACAAGATAAAGTCAAGAGCACTTTTGCCTACTGCTCTGACATATATCAGTGCTTGTCCACCCCACAAAATGTTTGGTGGGTCAGAAGGGCACATCTGTGCCACTCTGGGATCCTCTTGGCATGGTTTACTGTGGAGTAAACAATTTTTCTGTGTGGTGAAAGCAGAGAAAACTGGTGTTTGCATGAGTGTGCCATTAATGCCTTGGTTTTTTGGTTTTTCTTTTGTTTTGTTTGTTGTTGTTGTCGTTTTTTTGTTTTTGTTTTTGTTTTGTTTTGTTTTGTTTTGTTTTGTTTTCCTTCAGCTGCATTTCTTCAGCTGTTACGGGAAGGAGGAACATGAATAACATGATTCCTTTGGGTCTGACATTACCTGGTACACTCCCAGCCCTTTTGGCCGGCGCTGCTGCCAGAGCTGAGGACTGGAGCTGCAGCTTTCTGGTTTTGAGGAGCCCTCCTACCCAAAGATGAAGGCCAAGTCTCTGCCTTGTTTTACATGAGCTGACAAAATTAGCCTGTGTGGTTGAAGAAGCTTCAAGTTCTCCATAAATAAATCACAACAAAAAAAAAATCTACAACAACCCTTTTAATGGCAAAGTTAATTGTGACTTGCAAATGAAGAATTGTTTTATAAGTTGCTGAAAGTTGCATTTTGAAAAACAACTTGATTGCATAAACTTCTTTAAAAGCTGGTTTTCTGTTTGGTGCCGGAGGCTGCAAAGACTCAGCTTGGGGGCAAGGCTGAGGGCAGGGAAAGCAGGTGCTGCTATTGACTTGGCTGCTAGCAGAATAGCATTAAACTAGATCACTAATAGCATTGAACTAAATCACTTATCTCTGTTTCGCCTTCCACCTCCTTGGATTTCTGACCTTGGTGGGTGCAGCTTTGATATATGTTACAGCATCTCAGCAGAGCCCTGCACATTTTAATTCTTGATCATTAGGTGATCTCAGCGTGGCCCCTGGTAAATCACGGACTATTAAGTTGTCTGATGGCCTTCTTTCCCATCCTTCAGATGAAGGAAGGTGCTAGGGAGGCTGAGCCACCTCACACCCCTAAGGCCACATCCCAGCAGCCAAATAAAAAGCATGCAGCCCAGGCTTTGCTTGGTGCAGAGTTGTTGGGACACTGCTGGTAGCTGGACTGTGTCCTTCAACAAGGTCACAAGCCACCCCACTTCCTCTTCTGCATGCACTGACCACAACCACCAGCTCTGTGTTTTTCCACAGAGACACAGCTCTCTCTATCTCCCTTCAAGGTGAGGTGCAACTGAGCCCACATGGCTTGTGGGAGCTAACCTTTCCCTGCATCCCACCTGAATTACCCAGTTAGGGTGGTAGGTGCCTGCAAACCCAAAAAACCACTGAGATGTGTCATTCAGCTCAGTTCATTTGGCAGCCACAAGCCTGTCCTGCTCACTGTTCCGTGCTGCGTGACCAGTACAGCATTTTCAGGCATCTTGTTGAAGATTTTATGCAATTTGGAATATTGATTGAAAACATATTAAACACAGTCCTGCGAAAACCCTGCTGGATCTGGCCTCATTATTAAGCATGCTCTAGGATCTACCAGAGTTCCATTTTGTAATTTGTCTTCATGCACAATTAATGCAATATTGTTTTGGAATCAAACCATCCATGCCTAGAATTTACTGGTGTTTGAAAATCATTGAATGGTAGAATGGCCTGGGTTGGAAGGACCTTAAAGGTGGGAACCTTAGCATAAACCACAACTTGGTCTCAAGGCAAGACTTCTTTCCATGCTCTTAAGGCTCTCAGAAAGACTTGTGAATAGAAATGTGGCAAGTGGTTGTACTGGCTCTGCTAAAAGTTACAATGGTCTGCCCTGGGAGCCTGCAGATGGTGTGAGAGCAGTGCAGGAGGAGCGCTGTGAGCCCTCCTTGTCTGTCTTATACTTACAGCATAATTAGGATCACATAAATGCCACTGCTGTTAACAACCATGGTGATGACTGTTGTATCAGAAAAGTCCCCCCGCCGTCTGCCTCCCAGGTGTTTGCACTTACATTTCACTTCCCATTAAAATGGTCTGCAGCAAGCGCCGGGGGTGTCAGAGCTGGGTGATGAAATTGAATTAGTTTGAATAACTGAATAAGTTTTAGATCTTGAACTGACAGCTTGTTCATATAGATCTTAAATGCCCAGCAGCAGCAGCAGCATAATTTGCATTACCCAGGCAGGGCTGTTCAGAGTGGGAGGGCAGGGCTGCACACGGCTGGTGCTTGCTCTTAACCTCACTGCCTTCAGGAACCCTGCCTTGCAGGGAGAGACACAGACTCAAATGGAGTAATTGCAAATAATCCTCTCCTCTCCTTCTCCCCTCCCCAGGAAGTGTGCAATTCCTTGCAGAAAACAGCATATATTCTGATTCATTCTGATTCTGCCTGATCCTGCAGAGCACAGGCAGTGCTGAGGAGGGCAAAGTTTCATAAAGGCCTTTTGTATAGCTCATTCTGAAACCTGGCATCACCCAATGAAATGCAGACTGAGCAAGCAGATTTTAAAGAAATATTTAATAATTTATGTTGTACTTGGCACTTGCATAGCACCTTTCATCCATGGCTCTTAAAAGACTTCAGAGATGTCAATAGATGATACAAACAGAATAATGTTTTATTATATTAAAGCCATTTTCCATGTTCATAAAGAGGCAGAAATTGCATTCCTAAAAGAATGAATTGTTTTATGTATAACCAATAAAAAGAGAGTCTGTAAGAAAGTGGGACATAAAAGTAGAAATCTTAGTTTCCAACTCTTCCTTGTGAACTTTTTGAGGAAATAGAAAGCTTTAGGCAGAATAATGATTTTATACTTTTAAAAAAGTACCTACTTGACTAGCATTTTTTATCCACAGTGCTTTTAAGGTCTTCCACACATGGTGGATATTTGCCCTCCCGCTCAGTATCCTGCTAGCTGAAGGGGTGTTACTTGTGTATAAAGCAGCAATTTAAAGCCTCTGTGATTAGGTTCACCTGCAAATATTTTTCTTTTATATGTTACCAATAAATAAGAAGTTGTCTGTAAAGCCTTTTTCCCACAAATGCAAAACAGGTAATGGATGTCCACAAAAATCAGAGGCATCATAACCTCAAGTCTCCCTTGGAGTTTTATTTTTTTTTATAGATTACATTATTTCTCCCTATCATCCAAAGTATACTTTTAGATTAGATTAGGAAATGTATAAGGTTTTACAGATAAAATTTCCAAAAGCCCTTTCAATTTATGACAGTTAAGGCTTTAATAAGGTGTAAAGAATCACTGAGAGGAGAAGTCTGAGACTCAGAGCATGGTACTGTACAGCAGCGCCCACTACCCAGAAGGGCTGGTCACACCTCATGTTGCTATATCCTATACAAATGTTCTTTAGCTGATGGTAAATACACCAGAGGTTGATCAAGTGGTAATGTGGTGGATGTAGCTCCGAAGGTGGGTTCAAAAAAGGTCCAAAAAAATCCAAATGGCATTCAGTGAGATTTTGTGATTATTTTACTGTAATCCTTTACCTGGAGGATAATAAAAACACCTGTTTCTGGCTTGTGCATGCTACTACTTCACATTGGATCAAAAGAAAACTAAGAAATTAAATGGAATTATTTAGAAGGAAAATACCTTAATGTAAAAAGCCCTTCAAAATAGAATGCTGCATGAAGTACTTACCATTAAAAACATTATTATTCACCAGTACTTACCACACAGATATTATTCTGATATGCAATTCTAAACAGCTGGGTTATCATACTGTGGTTTCTTGGAAAATGCATGGGTTTTAATTGCAGTAACATTACCTGCATTAATGGCGTGGTAGGATGTGGGTAAATGTGCCCTTGTGCTCAGGGCTGTCCAGTATTTTCCTCTGCAAGAGGCTGTTTGCTGCTGTCTGTGTGTCAGCAGGCTTCGTCCTGCAGGACGGCAGTGGCCTTAGCCAGGTGGGGGTTGTGAGGTGATGCTGCTGGGGAAGTGCCACGAGCAGGGGCTGGAGCAGGGAGCTGTGCAGCGTCAGTGAGGCAGCTCCTCCCTGCCCCACCTGACAGCCTCTCACACCTTCTCACTCTGAAACTTCAGATGTGCTTTGCAGCAGTGCAGGATGTGGGAATGGAGTGGGGGACGAAGGTGGTGCTGGGCCAGTGAAAGGCCTTTTCACATTGACTGAAACACAGTCAGTACATAACACATAATTATGTATTATGCAAATACATAATCTGAGTAAGTTTGGTGCATCTGACGAGAAAACTTGATGCTCTTATATGCAGACAGATAAGCTTATTATTTTACCGTGTAGATTTTCATTCCACTTTTACTTTCCTGGCAGTTTGCCTCTCTTTCTTTAGGTGTTATTTGGCTCAATTCTTGTTTCAGTTACAGAAGTCTGCTTTCATTTTTCCCTTTAAACACATAGGGTATTGAAAAAAACCACATAAAAATATACAAATACCTGATGGTAGGGATCCAGGCTCTTTTCAATGGTGTGCAGTGACAGGCACACACAGAAATACAGGAAATTCAGCTTAAACATAAGAAAAACTATTTTTTACTGTGGAGCAATCTAATGCTGGAATAGGTTGCTGAAACAATCTGTGGTGTCTCCATCCATGGAAATACTAAAAACACAAGTGCATGTGGTCCTGGGCAGCTGGCTCTAGCTGACACTGCTTGAGCAGCAGAGTTGGATGGGATGGCATCTGCAGGTGCCTCCCATCCTCAGCTCTCCTGAGTGCATGCATCTGATTTCTGTAACACACACATATATATATTAAAAACGAAGGCTGCATGATGTGAGTTTATCTCTGTCAGTCCATGCTGCTGCTCAGAAGAGTTTGGCTAACCTGTGTTGGGGGATGTTTCAGCTCTCCAGTGCTTCCTCTCTGGCGCAGCCACAGTCACAGAAGGGACTGAAAACATCCTGAGACAAGAGGAAGGAGGAAAAGGATGTGGTTCAACTCCAAGTTGCTGGGATTGAAGACCTTCCAGGCCCTCTTGGCAGAGCTGCTGCTCAGGGATTGCAGCCTCATGCTCTGTGCTGAGGGGCACACACAACAGGAAAGGAGAGCAGGAAAAGAAAGGCATTGCCATGTGCATCATGCCAGTCATGCTGTCGACTTCAGGGTCCCATTCTGCCAGACCTCCCCTCCGCTCTGTAGCCAGGAGCACAGAACAGACCTGGGAAAGGGACAGCAGCTGAAAAAGCTGTAGGTGGTACAGCTTCCACCTAAAATAAACACATACAAACCCTCCACAAACAAATGAAGAGGAAGGCTAAGTGAAGAACATCAAGCTGCTTTGACAGCCTCAGTACAGCTGATGACTGATTAGAGATGTATCTTCACTGAGGCCCAATTACAACTGAGTGTTTAATTGCTTCTGGCCAGCATCAGCCCCCTGGGCAGGAGGCAGCTGGTTGCCTGCGGCCCTCATTCCCCAGAGGAGTAGGGGAAAGAACTTTTCTGGCTCTGTGAATTGTTTGTCTTTGGCACAATTTGGAAGCAAATCAGTTATCATTTTTATTGCTCTAAATATTACACTATTATTTTTCCTTGAAGTGAGGTAACCTTTAATTAGCTGCATGAGTGAAACCACACAATCTCTCTTAAATTACTTAAATTTAGTCTCATAAGGTTTTTGGTTTTTTTTGTGGGAAGGTAGCAGATTTTTTAACACTATCTATTCCTACCCTCCTCATTTAAGAGTCTGCTGCGGCAAGTCCTCCAACCTCTGATGTTGCTTCCTCCCATGACTGTGCCTTTCATACTTCATTTCTGAGGGACAGGTGAGGTCTCAGACTCCTGTGCCTCATCCTAGCAGCAGTGCTTCTTCTGGAGAAAGCATCCATCCTCACATCCACCACTGCCAGGATGCAGTGTACCGGGGTACATTGCAAGCCCCCACTGCTGTGAACAAGATGCAAGTTACTGTACCAAAACCTGAATATTAGCAGTTAATTTGGCACATAATCCCGAGAGGAGTCTTCTTTTTAATAGACATAAAATATATTTAATATAACTTTAATATAACTTATAGATCATATAAGCAAACCACATTTATATCTAGAAAATATAGATATAAATAATGTGGTTTGCACGTATCATATATTTTCTATATATCATATATGCAAACCATATTATTTATATCTAAATTTTTGCATATATATACATTAGTATAGTTGGTGTTTTATGATCAATTTGCCACAGGAGGGTTTCTGAAAGCAGAAGTTCCTTGATGCAGGAGACATCCCATTTGCCTGCCTGTGCCTTGGCAGCAGGATGTCCTGTGAGCATCCAGGCAGTGCCAAGGGCAGGGCAGGGGCAAGTGGGGCTGGTGTCAAGTGGTGGCACAACTCGTGCCCAGCCTGTAGCTGCAGGTGGAAACACACCTCACCAGAGACAGCATTGGGGAACTCTGTGAACCCCTCCCTGGAAACAGATGACCTGTGGCCCTCGCTCCCTGGGGCAGCAGCCTGCTTTCCTTCCTCCTCTCACACCAGCAGCTCCTCTTATTCTTCTTCCATGCTCTGGGAAAGTTCAGCTTTGTTCCTGGCTCTTTTTATTGAAACAGGAATACCCATGTGCCTGCTGTGTTTGTAAATTCTTCACAAAAGAGAATTCTTTTCCATTCAACCCTCTTTCCTTTGATTCTCTGTTTCTGGCACCACTCTCCAGGCTTATGGGGTTGTGCTTTTCCTCAAACCTGCCAGTTATGCTGGGCAATGCAGAGGGGAACGTATGAGATGATGACCTGGGACCTTGTGACTGCCCTTGTCCCTGCTGCTGGTTTGCAGGTAGCCTGGGACAAAATGGCTTCAGTCCTCGCTTTGCCTGCTCATAAAATGTGTTATCCAGCCTATTCTCCTGCAAAAAGTAGTCCCAGCAGGGCAGGCAGCATGATAAGAGGGAAAGAAGAGAGAAAAGGATTTAAAAAGGAGCAATCTGAATCACACCCTTGTTGAAATACATGAAGGTTCCCTGTGCTCTCCAAATCAGGCTGAATGATCTGTGGAAGCAGGCAGACTTCTGGGCTGGAGGGGAGCAAAGACCACGTTTGTGCAACCACCACAGATGACTGGGAGCACCCTTTGCAGGGGCTGATGCTTGTAAGCTGTACCCCTTCCTGCAACTCTCACAGCACCTGTGTTTTGCAGTGGCAGCCACAGGAATGGCAGTGACTCTGAGGTGTTCCCCTTCTCTTGTAGTCAAAGTCCCACAGACATGCCAAATCCACATAAAGAACTGCCTCGATGATCTGAGCTAATAGGGCAGCTCTTAATTTCCATAATTAAAGCAACGGGGAAAGGCCACATACATCTTTATATAGGTCAGGGGAGTTTGTCCTTTCTCTTATATAACATAGTCACAGAATCCAAAGACAGAAAATTAGTTTTTATTGCTTTTAGACCAATTCTAAGTAATGTCCTTTCCAGCATTAGAGCTACTAGTTCAAACTACAGGTAGATTTTTTCATTCAAAAATTAAGGTGAACAAAATAACTGCTATTGAGTTGCATTTGTTATACTAAATGGTATGTGCATTTAAAAGCAAATACTCTGGACACTATTTAGTTTTCAGTCAGTCAGCCTAATGCATTTCATATTCTGTGCATCAAGTGAGATTTTGTATCAGCTCTAGTTGTGAGTGAGACTAGACCATCTAAACAATCTCTATGGTGAGCTGGTTACACTGGGAGATAGAGACAAAACTGCAGCCTGTGCAGCTCAAGAGTCCTGCATTTCACAAAGTCCCTTCCTGAAAATCAGATTTCCCTTCGCTGACTAATATTTGGTATGACTTATATCATTAATGTGTTTGTCTGCACAGGATTTTAAACTCAAAATGCAGGTATACTACAGTTAGGAGATATTTAAACACACCAGATAGACTAAAGAAGAGCTATTTGAATGTAGATGTGAATTATTTAAATCTTTAATAACTGGGCACTGAGTAAAGTGTTTAGGACAGTAAGTGGGATGCATTTCTACTCGGAAGGTGTTTATATAACTGTAGTGCATTGATGTGGGCTTAATTACCTGCTGATCTCAAACATGAAATCTCAGTTAAATGCATTTTAATCCTATTAGTACAACAGAGCCAGTACAGCAGAGGATGAAAAAACAGTGTTACAGGCTGGATCAGCCAAGCCCTTTTCCTTTGTCCTCTGTGTTTCCAACACACCCATAAGCACAGCTTCTGGGTGCCATACAGAGTAACTAATTATGTCCACACAATTAATGGGACATGAGCAAGGAGAGTGGAAGCAGGTCCTGAGTCTGCAATTTGCCTTCGCAGGCACAGCACGGCCTTATGCCTGTTCAGCTTTGTCAGGTAACTCCTTTAGATTTACTGGCTTGGAGGGCAGTTGTTCTCATGGAGTATCAATGGCTCTCAGGCCTCTGTTAGTTTGGAAGAAGCTCAGCACCATTCTTAATGTGGTTGGCAATGTGGTCTCTTCAGGAGGGACCCTGTGGCCCTGCCCAGAAAATCTGTCATTCTGTCCCAATTTTAAAACAGGGAGCTCACTGGGTGAAATTGTGTTTCAGGTCAAGACTTTCCCTGGGTCAGTAACTGTGTTGCCAGCAGTAATGTGTTCCAACTCTTCCAGAGTGCATATCTGGATCCAAATGCTGTTCTCTGCACAACCTGACAAATTCAGTAGTTCACCAAAGTTCACATTTCTGCACCAACAGCAAATGTCAGCTCTTAGCTCACCTGCTGTTTGGATTATCCTGGGCTTATAAACATGAGCTAAACTCTCTGGGTTCTGTTCCGAGAGTTTTCCCCCATTTGTCAATTACCCGCAGAACAGAAATTCTCCAGGGACCTTTCCTGGGACCAGAGACAAATACATCACCATGTACACAGCAGCTTGCCACTGTCCCAGACTCTGCTTGAGGAACAAAGGACCAAGGAACAAGGTAGTAAAACTGAGTAACTGGAGTGGGGAGGCAGCAGGAAGGATCAGTGCACTGGGTGTGTGCTTTCCAAAGAGGAAGTCTGGCTAACTCAGGGAGGTTTGCTGGCTGAGGTTGACAGGGACAACCAGTGCTGCCCCTGTCACCTATGAATGACACTGCTTAAATTCAGTGCAACTATTTCTGAAATACTTGCTTGCACTTTCTCCAAACTAGGCAAAAGGAGTCCTAGGACCTAAATTATATCCCCAGCCCTGTTCAGAAATTTTATTTGGTCTCTTGCAAAGCAACTGCTTGTAAAATATCCTGCAAGAAATGGGGTGTTTTTGCTTTGATCCTGCTGGAGCTTTGGCCCTGTCTGGCTGGCTCTGCTGCCTTGTATGCAATGCTGTACTGCTTCTGCATTCGGGCCAGTATGCTTTTGTAACTGGACATAGTTCTGGGCAGAACTGCATGGGTCTGAGTGCCCAGACTGCAGCTGGGAGGATGACAGACGCAGTAGCAGCCCTGCATGGGCTTATGTATTGCCTAGCTAAGGACTTCAGCATATTGAGATCTTGAGAATAGCTGTGGATGGGGCAAAGTGTTTTATACATCAACATTTCTGCAGTCTTTAACATGTACAGGAAGTGCATCCCTGTTAGCATATATGTGCTACATATTAGTGCTACATCCCTATTAGCATGTATGAGAGTAGGACAGCTAATGAAAGGGCATGCAGCCAGGTCAGCTCAGTTACCTCCTGTTTGGACAAAGAGCTGAGCTGTCCTGGTTAGGAACTTTGCACTTCTGGGACACACTGCTTGCACATAGGGAAGAGCAAAGTGCTTGTCTCAGATGGGTGGATTACCAGCCTTTAATTAAGGAAGATCAGACATATGTCCAGATCTCTGAATAGTTTTGGATAGCTTCGCAGTCTGTTGATATCTGCTTTATGTCGTGTACTGTAGGCTCCACAGAGATAAGAAAATACACTGGGTCAGCCATGAGGACTATCTGAAACCTGAAACTTGGTTCTGGGCATTTTCAGTCCTTGTTTTTTCCTTATTGTGGAACCACAGTACTACAGATTAAAAGACTTAGTTTCTATCAACATTTTTCTTTTCTGTTTAGAGAAGAGATTTGATTATCAAAGAGGAAAATGTCCTTCAGATTGTGGGTTGCTGTGGTACAGGCCTATCCTATTCTTGTGCTACCATCAAAAGGTAAAATTGGCCAGCAATACCATACACCACACCAAGAAAAGGAAAAAAAAAAAAGAGGGTCAGGAGAAATACACACTAGCACACACCAAGTCCTTGAACTTCCACAAAGAGATATCATGTTACATTTTGCAGTGTTTCCTAGGAAACCATTATAGTGTAAAAGGAACTCTTTGTCTCTTTCTCTTTGTAAGATTGTTTGAACCACCACATCTCGTAAAAGGTTGCTTCACAGACAATTTATGCAGCATTTAATAAAAGCTCAATCTGCAGTTTGCTGCACCATCAGAAGCAATATTTCTATCAGCAGTCTGAATATTTTAGATTGTATTTGTTGAAAATTGATAAGATTATGTAATAATTTCCAGAATCAGAGAAACAAAATATTCTAGTTGGTTTTTCTTTTTCTTTTTTTTTTTTTTTTGACATGGAATGACTTTCTCTAGCAGCAAGGCTGTATAGATGCATAGAAAAAAAATGCAAAGAAAATCCCCCAAAAGGCAGGAATTGCTTTAGGAAGCTCTTATCAGCACCTTTTTACTGGTACGTTCGCTGAAGCAAAAGTGTGGTTTGGTTTCTTTTCCTGTGCACATGGAAGAGGCTTGAACAGGGTTTCCACAATCTCTTGCTTGCTGTGGGGGCTGAGGTGAGGTGGTGCCCAGTGCTGGTGTGGGCCCCCTGCTAGCCCAGATCCAGCAGGCAGAACAAAGGCTCATCTGTCCTGAGCTACCTGTGCCTGTGACTGCCCCAGGCTGTGCAAGGTGCTTCCCCAAAACAGAGCAGTGACCAGCTGGTGCTGGAGGGATTGCTCTGCAGGAGGGCAGCCTGCTTGCTCTGGAGGGTGCAACTATCCCAGTCCCACTCTGCAGAGAGGATGAAAGCCTTGAATGCTAGGGCAGGGCATGCAGGCCAGAGAAAGGGGGGAGTTTCCACTGAGGTCTTTGCCAGTCATCTTCTATTGTATATCATCTTCCTTTAAATCCAGCACTTGATGTCTGCTATTTCATTTTAAGGAGGATAAATGTGAGGGCTCACAGGGCCTCCATGGCTGCCAGCAGGCTGTCCTGTGCTTCCCAAGCACTTTGCTTAAAGAGCTGACCTAATGAGTATTTTTCCCCTCCTGTAGTCCCTGTCATTTACAGTTTCTATAATTTCCTGTCATAGCTACTTTCTTCCTCCCCCACCTCCTTGTGATATTGCAGGATTCATCTATAAGCCTGATGTGCTCTGACTGCAGCATGCTAGATTTGTCTTCGTCTTAATATATTATTTATGATGCTATTATTCCTTGCAGCGGACTGCCTGCCACGCTCTGCATACAGTTGCTGGTCTTCCAAATGCATCATGGCCAGCAAGGAAAACACTGGTCTAATTGAATTAACAGTGGTTCTGTTAGCCTTAATAGAGTTTGTCATGAAACACTAAGCAGATATGACAATGATCTTGGTTAGTCATATTTTTGTCCCTACTTCTAGACATGGTTACTGTTAGCCAGATCAGTTGGGAGGGTAATTCTCCTTTGCTGATCAGTAATTGTGCTTACCCAGACATGTAGCAATCACTTTGGACTGATGGCTGAAATAAGCCAGGGACTTGAATAGCAGAAAGTTTTAAATTCTGACAATAAACTTGGCTAATTAAAACAAGATGCAGATGGTACTGCCACCTAGCAATTTTCACCTCACTTACTCTGACTCCAATTATAGCTTTTCCCTACTGACTTGCACTGTTTAAATTACAGTCAGGGGATATATGACTATTTACCTGTTTCTATTCATACAAATATGTCTAACACATCATTGTTCTGCACAAGGCATGTGAAGATGGACTTAGTACTTATTCTGAAAAGTATCTCCACTTTTTAAAAGAAAGGGAAAAGAGTAATAAAAAGACTACTTAGAGACTCATTAGCAGACACATGCATCAGCGGGAAGCATATGAATATTACACATACAATGTGTCTCTCTAACACTTGTTCATTGGAGCAGGTGCCATACTTCTGGGAAATTAACTTTAATTGGATAAATAGAAAACTGGCCTTAACTAAGGCAGTCCAGCTCCCTTTCTTAGCTTATTATTTTCTTTAGACACTCTGAAATGCTTGATATTGATCCCTTGGGTGATTTTCACTGCTCAGAGTAAAATATGTTTACAAGGAAAGGGTAAGACAATCAGTCATCAAGAATGGGTTAGGTTTGCTTGATCCTGCCTCAGTGCAGTGGGGTGGATAAGACTATCACTTGAGGTCCTCCACATTGCTTTAAAAACAAGCTTTAGGGAGCAATAATCCACGCCTAATCCAGGGAGAGAACAGCCTGCTAATTCTGTGGCAGAAGCATTATCGGAATTGCATCCCTGAAATTTGTCTGGCCGTCATTTGGATCATGTGTTACTGTTAGTGCTGATGCATTACTGTTATGGCACTTTATTCTGGCAACCCTTTCCATGCAAACCAGTCGTGTGTATGTCCATTCTGCTGGCAGCAAAGTGCCCTGAACTGCACATGCTTGACACGATTGCCTCATCTTCTTTTCGCATGGAGAACTTTCAGGTAAAAAATATTCCCTGATGGGTTTCCCTGATTCCCTGTTACAATGGGGCAGGACTTTGAGTTGTCTCTGGTGTAGTTTGAAATGTATGTCTGTTGAAGGCAGACGGGAAGAACTGGGCAGTGGACCAGGATTTATTTGCAGAGACCTATTGTTTTGAGTCATTCAGCTGAGTTCCATTTTGTGTAAAAATATATATGCAAATTAATGCTGATTGGAAGGGAACTTCCATACATCCTCGATGCCATGCTAAATGAGGTCAATGTGAGTACCATTAATACGATGAATAAGATGACACTAACTTGAGTGAAGTGCTCAAAGCATCCTCGCTTTCTCTTGGCTTTCTCATTTGTCCTGTTCAGCCCCAGGGAGCCTCTGCAGTGTGGCACCAGCAGCCCCTGTAGGGGACAGATCTCTTGATTCAAATAGACAGTGAGTAGCTCAGTGGTCTCTTCCACTGTCAGAAGTCACCACAGTGTCACTGCCTCTTCTGGGTGGCAAGCTGTGTGCTCTCAGTGGAGGAGCCATTCCTTGGCAGGGTGCTGCTGTGGGTACCTGCCCTCTGCTTGGCTGGCCAAGACCCCACTGGGGCAGTGTGGCTCCTTCAGTTCCTCTCCGATCCTTCCTGCCCAGCAGAAGGTAAGGCTGGTCTCTGCCAGAGGACCTGTACTTGCCATCTGGAAGTGCATCTTTGGGAGAGTGTTTCAAGGGAACAGTGCTTTAAGGGCCTGAGTACAAACTTCCCTTTGGCAGCAGGTTTTGGACGCACGAACAGAGCAGTTACAGACCCCAAATAGTTTGTTCATCAGGGCACTTTCTTGCCCTCACTCCTTCACGCCTATGTTTTAAATGGACTTTTTGTTCACTGGCAAGAGATGGAGAAGCTGTGCAAAATGAGACATCCAGCACCGCACTGGGCACTGTTGGGCCCTTTTCTCCAGGCTTGTCACTGCTTATGGAGGAACATTTATATTAATTTAAAAAAAGAAGTATATTAATCTTTGAATAGCTTCTGTAGGTGCTGCTAATACAAAGCATTTCAAACAGAAGAATAGACAAAGGAATTTCACAAAGGATTGTCTGCAGGAGTGAAAGAAACACAGGTCCCTAAACACCTGGAGAGCTTTTGCTTTCCTATCTGCTGCAGCTCTGGCAGCACGCAGGTCAAATTCAGCAGAGTGGAACACTGTGTTAACTGTGCACTGCCCTCAGTCCCCAGGCTGGAGAGTCCCTCAGCATTACTTGGGGCATGTCCCAGGCCTGGCAGACATTCTCCCTATGTGCACATCACACATTTGCATGCCAGGGTGCCCAGCCTGAAGGGAGCCCACACTGAGAAAAAACCAGGCAAGTATGTGGGCAAGGCACTGAAAAATGGTGTGTGCAATGCTCTGCATTTGTGTGTCACATACGTGGTGTCACAAAGGCAATAGGGCCTGAATAGAGTGTACTGGCAGGTCAGAAAAGCCCAAATATGATCTGAGCAAGGACAAATTACTGGATTAGATCCCTTTTATCTGTGGGGTCACACTTCACAATGCCTACTCCTCTCACAAAACGAGTCCACTAAGCCTAGTAATGGACATAACCAATGTTTATTTGTACCGTAGTTAATAGCTGTGCACAAGTGATCCCATTTACACAAAATCAAGGCAAAGAACCCAGGTATGTTCCAGTGACTCTCAGGACTAGGGAGTCATTACTTTTACACTCTTCTGTTATTATCTGTTCACTACTATTTTCTTGTGGAGTAAGTCTCAGACAATATCCTCTAAATCAGGCCTGTGAAGCACAACAGATTTATGCCTGCTGAAAGAAAATAGTACAGGGTACTCTGCTATTAATATGTAAAATCTGGAGATGAAGTCACATCTGTATGATAATCTATTTTGGTGGACCACATGTTCTTAAATCCTGGCCTTGCTCTTTTAAACTATTAAGTCTGTCATAAATATTTGATGATGAACAAGCTTATAAAAGCTAAATGCAAAACATGAATAGAGGGAGAGCAAATGTGTGATTTAACTTTTAATTAATTACCAGCACCTTACACTAAAGCCCATTTTCTGTAAGAGGCAAAAAAGTAACAAATTTCTTCCTCACTGTAACCTGATCTAAATGATCAGCATTGCATTTATTTGTATTTTTTAAAGGAAAAGGATAAATTGTCTACAAACAAGAGAACCAGGAAACAAGAAACAAGGTAGAACAGTCTGGTTTTATTACCATATGTAATCAAGAGCTTTTATTTCCTATCTCTCCTCCTTTTTCTTTTCCTTTCCTGCCTTTTTTTTCTTTTACAACCGACATTAAGTTGTGAATCACACGTTAGGGGGATGTGGAAATGAAGGGAAACTGGTGACATCACAATACTTTACAACTTTACAACAAATGAGAATCTGAATTTGTTGCATCTACAAGTGTATAGCAAGGGTGGAAAGCAAAGGCACACATAGGTTCATGAATCCCTCAAAGCAGAGGGTGGAAGAGAACTGGGGTTGGGAAAGGATGAAAACAGAAGACCCACCGAATACAAAATGAACATTTCAAGGTCAACCCAGTAACTGTGTGTATTTTGTGAAGGCAGATCACTGCACAAGCTGTTGCCATGATTATCCATCTCTGTGTTTTGGGAGAATGTTTTGAGGGATAATATCAAGGGAACCCTGCTTCAGGGGTTGGAGCTTGGTAAAAAGGTGTTGAGTTGGTTATTTTTTAAAAAAAAATTACCTTGCTACCTACTGTTTTCAAAGGGTTTTCAGTTTGTTTTTATTAAAACAACAACATTGCTTTGGATACAGATCTATCTACTCCAGTCTGCATAGTTCACTACGGGTGAACAAAACTGTTTCATAAAAGAAGCCATGATGAAATGAAAGAACATGCAAGCACCCTTGTTACACACATTGGTGTAGACCATCCAGACCTTATATATACCATCTATAAGCTAGTGGACTTAAAATCTGTCTTTTCAATCATTCTGAAACAAAACCAAAACCCTGAAAAACAAATGGAAGTATAAAATTTTAAAAAACAAATTGAAACAGAAACAACCACCTTACTCAAACATACTGTTCAGTAGATATATATATATATATATATATATATAAAAAGCTTAGAAGTGATCCCCATCATTTTTCTACAGTATGTTGACACAGTTATTGTAACAGATTAAAAACACAGCTACGTTTTGCATAAACTGAAAGACTGGAAAGGAACTTACACACCTGCGTGCGCACACACACGCACACACCTGTGCGCACACACACTCCCACACTAGCTACATGCACAGTCACACAAAAGAAACAAAGGAAAAAAAAATCCACGTTTTTCCCCAAAGAAGTATATGCAGCTTCCTTCTGGAGCAGCAGGTAGCTACAGCAGGAGCCTGCCTGCCTGTCCTAGCTCCATGTGCCCTGCATGCTGCAGGATGTGTGGCTGGGCTTTCTGCAGGGCTTGGCCCCTCTCACCCGTGCTGTCCCCAGCGAGGGGATTTACCAGCTCCATGGACAAGGGTGTTAGTCATTTTCCTGCTGCCAGTGGGAACGATCTCCACGCTGACATGCTGTAAAGGGGAGCGGGAGGTGGGGGAAGGCAGAACCCCCAGTGCCTTGGGAGCATCACCACCAGCGGGTGGTTTTGAGAGAGGACTTGGCACAGCTAGAAAGTCAAATTTGGAGGGTATGGTGCTAGCCTAATTTCTTTAGGAATGTGGGGTTATGAAAACAACCACCACATTCTTCTTTCAATGTCTTTAGTCCAGTTTTTGAAGGGGCTTGGAGGAGGAAGGATCAATAAATATTTGCATTACTCAAAGGGGAAAAAGAAAAAGGTTTTACATACTACAGCTCACAAATATACACAACTGAGGGTGTAAGGCACAAATTTACATGTGGAAGAAAACAGGCTATTCACAGATATATTCCCACGAAAAACCCGTGTGATAAGACCATAATTTATGCATGGTAACAGCCGGCATATTAGCTAGTTCACACTGTTTGAGGATTTTGTTTGCCGTCTCACATGCAAGGTGAAATGAGATGGCACATCACAAGCTGGTGCCTTCACAGAAAGTATTAGCTACTGACAAAGCCATGTTGATAGCAATGGTGCACAGATGTGCAGCTTTTAAGTTTCTCTTGCAGCTGCTTTAGAAGTTATGAACTTGCGGTATTTGTTGCTGTCTTAGGTCAGAGGCCCAGCCAGCTAATTAGCTGAGAGACTTAAATAGATATCCCCTTTTTTGTTCAGCTAACCAGGCAGTCCAGGCACAAAGTTCAGAAATCCAGCTCCAACTTATCTAACTCAGTGAATTTCTTGGAAAAATAAAAGAGTTCTAATTACTCCAGTTAATGGGTTTCACGTTAAATAGGTATAACTTTCAAGGTACTTCTCTGAAAAGCTGCTCACGGGATGATAATGTAGGTCAGTTCCTTAAGAAAAACAAAAGTTGAACAATAAATAAGAGGAGTTACTTGTGTTAACAGTCACATGTTATTCGTTAAAAGAGAAGGGTAGCAGAAATCTATGACATAGTTTGCCCAAGCTGGCATTTAACTGCTATGACCAAATGACTGTAACACTGAAGGGCATTATTTCACAGTACCTGCTAGTGGTAAACCTCTGCCATTGTTAAGTCAGAGTTAGCTTTATCAATTGATTTTTTTTTGGTTTTTTTCATCCTTTTTTAAAAGTGTTTTTTTTTTTTTTTAACATTTGTATGTTTTTTTACATTTGTTTTGCTTTTCAGAGCACTCTTTCCCAGTTCAGGAATGCGCTGTGCAGTTAGGGGCAGGGGGTGAAATGTCACAGTTATTTTCACCTGTGTGCTTTTGGCTCAATGTTTTTGATGGAGGGTTAGTCTTTTGAGCTAAGAACTGGCAGGCTGTGGGAGTGAATCCTGCAGTTGCAAACCTTCAACCATGGGTCATATGGCTCGGGTTTAAAAAAATATTCCACTTTTCCCAGAGAGCAGAAATCCAACACATCTTCAGCTTGCAACAACTGTCTTCTCAGAGGAGCGAGTGATAACAGTTGCAGAACACTGGCTTTCAAGGGCAAATTCTGCTTCATTGCCATCCTCCTCCCACTCCCCCTCCCCCTCTGATTATGTACACGCATCGTTGGGCTTCATGGACGTGGAGAGCGGAGCAAAGGAAGGTTTGGGAGGTACGTCTGGCTTTAGAGAGGGCGTGCGTTTCAAGCCTGACCTCGTCAGGGAGTTGTAGGCAGTGAGGCTCGGCTGCCGGGATACAGTCACAGCCTGTGCCTGGGCAGCGTGGACCTGTATGGAGTCCACTCGCTGCGGGGCTGGCGGCGGGTTGTCACCCCGGCCGAAGCTCTGATTGCGGGACAGGTGGGACGAGTTGGAGGAGTTAGTGTTGTTTCTTTTGAGAGTTGATGCCTGATGACTTCTTGTGAGTGAGTTTGTGGGGTAGCTTCTCTTGTAGTCCACGTTGTAAGCAGAGGAGTGCATCTCCAGCCGCTTGCTCAGCCCGCTCTGTGACAGCGAGGCGCCCGGGGGCCCCAGGGAAGCCTCCCGCTGGGGGACTTTTGGTGGCATGCTGTCGAGATTTTCCACCAGGTTAACTCCATGGCTGGGGCTTTTGCTACTGAGGTGGTCCTTGATAGTTTTGTACTCAAGGGTGGCATTCTGGTCCTCCACAGACATCTGAGCCCCATCGCTCATTTTTGGTTGGTCAACATACTCATGCTGGTAGCCTTGCTGGGCTATGGGCAGGACCACAACGCTGGGGATGTGGCTGGGAGAAGCCCTGAGCGGCAGGTCAGTTGGTATCACTGGTGAGGCCATCGAGGGGATATCTTTTGTGCAGGCATTGATGAGGTTCTGGTTTCTCTCCCATTCCCTACTGCCTCGGCTGGGCTTTCTCTTCTGCTGCAGGGTTGGGGTGGACTCCGGGGTTGGCAGGGCAGCCAGGTCCAGATGGTGCTGGTCAGCTTTGATCAGCATCTTGGCAGTGCTGCCTGGGGTAGCCAGCTTGCCATTGTGCATCAGAGGCGTGAGGATAGCTTCAGGCTTTGGCTCCTTGGATTGGGCATCTCCGAAGAGGCCACTGAGCTTGGAAACACTGCTCATGGAGCCGCGGCGGGAGTGGGTGAGCTCCTTCTCCTTCCTCTGCACGGCAGCCATGTCTCTGCGGCGGTGGTCGCAGATGCAGTACACCACGATCCCCGAAAACACGGCCCCCATGACAAAAGCAAGAATAACAGCAATGGCCAACAGGGTGACTGGCACCAGCTGATCATGACCTTTCAGGTAACTCTCCCGAATCACTCCTGCAATAGACAGCATACAGAGGTTAAACAAACTAAAGGCAAAGGAGGAGCGGGGAGGTGGGGGAGGCTACTTATCATTAACTACTTTATTCAAAGGCGTGCCCTGGGAGGTTGCTTTGTGTTTTGCAGGGGGATTTTGTTTATCAGCTTGTTCAAATTTGGAGACATACTCTACCTGCCAGCTACATCATCCATGTGCAGCCTTCAGCTTTCAGTACAGCTTTCAGATCTGGAGCTGAAGACTACAAAGGTCAGGAGTCGAAAGGGAATTTACTTGCAGGACAAGTACAATTGTTTTGAAATCCTAGCCCTGGTCAATTCACACTGACTTCAGCAGATCTTTTAGCTCTCCTCTGACATACCACTCATTCCTCACCTTCCTCTTTCTGATCTCCCCTAGGCTAATACCACCTTATTTTTACTATCATAAGTCATTGATACTCAAAAGCCCTTAAATGGAGGAGAGGAGATAGAATCTTGGTGAATACCAGAGAAGTGTATCCCATATTGTTTAAGGCTTCTTTCTCTGCTCTTCATTCTGTTATCTTTGTCATGTGTTTTATAAGTCAGTGTCACATGCCTGGGTTTCAGAAGGGTGCTTGAGTAACTATGAAAGATAGAGCACAATGCTGAAATTTATTGAGCCTGCTAGGTGACTGTCCTTGCTATTTTAATTTTAAAAGCTCTCTCTTTTCTGAACACATGAATAGGTTGACCTCTGTGCTGAAGCCTATGCTTTCTGTTCTAAAAGACCTGACCTGGTGCCTCATCCTGTGGTCAGAGGTCACTGTCAAATCCTACCTGGCCGTCCAAGCACCCCCTGTCTGAGGAGGCACCTTTGGCTGAGTGCACCTCCTCCACCTGAAGTGCCTAATGCAGCATTAATGAACACCCTGAATTTCCAAAGTAAGCTTTTTTCCTGATATGAGCACCAAGCCAGCAGCAATAATGAAACACAAGCAAAAAGCCTGTAATTTTTTGTTGTTGTTGCTTGTTTGACTTTTTTTTTAAATTTCTGGTTTTGTTCTCACTGTTTACAAAGAGCAGCCACAGTTTGACAAGGAACTGAAGGAACATCTCTCCCACCTCTTCTTCCAGAAAGGGCCCAAGTGCCAGGGGATTAAAAGCTCCACATGCTCAAAGGAAATGTAATAGTTGCCCTTATTTCAGAAGAGACAGCAAGGCAGAAAATACGACTCCAAGGCTCTCTGAGACTTTATGAAGATACAAAACTTTCACCTTGTTAAGCAACTCCTAAAATAAGGTTTTTTCGTGCTTTTTGTAATTACACAGGTAATTACAATCCAGAATTAGAACCAAACTATGTTAAAAGAATGTTAAAAAGTTGCCACTATCTCACAGAAGCCTTTGATAAGTATTCTGGCCAGATATAGTATTGTTCCCATTTTTCTCTCCCAAGTTGATTGCAGCACTTAGGTGGGCAAGAGATATTTGCATACAAGAGACGAACTTTATATTTAAAAAAAAAACAGCTCTTGAAATCATAAGCACCTACATGTGACATCACAGCTGGGTGCCACACAAATTATTGTGCTACGATAATACAAAGGATTATGATTTCACAAGAAGAATAAATAGCAAGAGCAGATGATCACTGAAGAAAATATGATCTGGCATTCACATAAATGTCCTAATAGTAAAATGTAAGGGCAGGAAAGTAAAACTCAGAAAACAATATATAATTAGAAACAATCTTCAAATTAAGTGTTTCTAAGAGAACTCTCTTTTAAAGCCCAGAAGCCTCTTCAGAGGCAGATTCTTCTATTCTTTGTCATCAGCACTTAACAAGCAGCAGTAAAACCTTATTCTGTAATTTAAACACATGCACAAAATTGCTGTATGTAGAAGAACAGTCTAGTGGTTACAGCACAGTCAGCAGGAACTATATTTCACTGCAAAGGTGTTGGTCTCCTGTGACCCTTCACTTGCTGATATTGGCATCCTAGACTCTGCGGGCATTTTGTGGCCAAATTTATTTACACTTGTAAAACTGTTTGCAGAGATTAACCAGAGAATCAGATAGAGAGTCTTAAATGGATGGGAAGAATGAAGTTAGCAAAAGCTTCACCTTAAAAAGTCTCGTTTAATGGATTTCTGTGCACAAACTTCTCAGGCATGTCCCTTTGAGCACTTTTAGCCAATGTGTTTTGCATGGAAAAAACTCACAATCTCTGCTCAGTGCATACCCGAGCGTGTAAGCACCTACAGTCAAAGCCCAAAAGCATGGGTTCATGACAGGAAAGTCATATCTTACTAACTTAATATTCTTCACTGAAAGGATGGTCAGTCATTGAAACAAGCTGTCTATGGAAGTGGTCTGTCATCATCCCTGAAAGTGTTCAAAAAGCATGTTAATGTGCTACCTGGGGACATGGTTTAGAAGAGATCATGGTGGCGCTAGGTTAAAGGTTGAACTTGATGATCCCAGAGGTCTTTTCCAACCTAAATTGTTCTGTGATACTATAATTCTAATATTTTTTTACATATAGACTGGGAGCAAGATGCTGGAGTGCAGCTGTGGGATGGGAAATGGCATTTGTGGTTGATGGTAAGCTCAATATGACTCAGCCATGATGGTGGGAAAAAAGGCCATGGGAAAAGGGCCCTTTTCCATGGTGGGAAAAAGGGCCAACCATATAAAAATATTGGAATGTGTCAACATTCCAACATGCAAAAATGATGGAAAGACTACAGGGCATCAGTGATGAGGGGTGGCTTAAAATAATTGGTTTGTTCAGCTTAAAGGAGATGTCATTGCTAACTAAAACTTCCTCATGACTGGGAGTGCAGGGGGAAAGTGCTGTCACCTCTCTCAGGTATCTGCTGACAGGATGCAAGGGGAATAACTTAAAATTGACGTCCACGCCTGAAATTTCTGCTGGCTGAGGGAAACTTCAAGCTCTGCACTCTCAGTCTTCTGCTTTAGGCTAAGTCTTACTCTGTGGGTGCTAGCCTTAAGCACAAACCTGCATCACTGCATGAAAAAGCAATGTAAAATCTTCAGCTTTAGGGTACCAGGAGATATCAAAACATTAGCCCTCACATGACAAAATTACTGCACAGTCCAGACTGCATGACCCTTTGTGTTCATGAACGGGGTAGCTGAAATGATGTTGTGCACACTCCTGGTGTTTTACATGCAGAAATTTATGAGTCTCTTAAAATTTCCTAATTCCAGCTCTTTCCTCTTCAACTCAAATCTTCCTGATGTTTATTATGTTTCCTACACTAAATATCCTTATATTTAACATTAGTGCCTTTTCTCTAGGCTGGCAGATCTTCTCTGGAAACAAAGTCAGCTTAATGATATAGTTTATTTGTTATCAGGGATCTCTTCCATGTGTCATTAGTCATACAAACAAACCCACTAACTTCAATGTAAATAAAACAGAATGGGCAAGATTTGACCCTTCATCAGTGTCCATGGAATAGATAAAAAACTAAGTAATAAAAAAGTAGGAGAAATGCTCAGCATCCTACTGTCATAACCACAGGATGGCTGAGGGTAGACTGGAATTTAACATGATATATCAGCCTATGGGCTGATAATTGCAGTTGTTGTCCATCAACCTGTCAAATATTAACATCAGCAGTAACTGCCTGCACAGAGGGATGACTAAGGAAGTGTGTGATCCCAACCACGTCAAGTTTGAGGCAAACTGTTCATGTCACTTTAAAGACTGTATTCTGTGTGCTTTTACTTAGCCTGCAATTCTTAAAGAACATCACAGCCCACATGGCAAGTCCAGCATCCTTCATTTGCACTCATTGTTCAAGGAATTAAAATGAAGAAGAAAATAATCAGAAAAATGTAGGGTTTACGTTTTTGAAAAGCAAGTGAAATATTCGGACTCCCAGGCTTGAGGAAATACCTGTTATTGAAAAATCTTACATCTATTTATTATCTGACATACTTTTAAGACATCATGTACTGGAAAACTGACTGGGTTGGCTGCACAGAACAAGTAAAATATGTCTGATATAAGTATCCCCATATTAAAGCATCTTATTTAATAATAAAGTTATTATTCTATATTAAATACATTTAAAATACTATGTCTAGCACTTTCCTGTTTGTAATATACCATTTACAAAAGTAAAATAACATTACTTATTTCATTTTATGTGGTCTGAATCCACACCCCAGATTATTTTCTCTAGTGCATTGAGACCTATCACCTTGGATAGCAACAAACTGTTATTTTTTGACAGAATTATCTGTATTAACATTGTATTCCCAAGTTGGGTGGTGGTAAAAAGAAAAGTAAACCTGAAAATATTACAAAGAAATAGATGACATCAATTATTTGCATCTTCAAGGATGAGATCTTACATGTTGTGTCACTAATGCCCCAAATATTCTGACATTTACTGACCTCCCTGGATGCTTCTTTTTAAGCTCTCTCCTTTACAAATCACAGTTGGGCTTACAAGTTCAGGGTCCTACTACATGTGATGTAATATTATTTCTGGCTACTAAAAGAGACAGTCTAGTCACCTGATATTCTCCCTTTTCCATGGCTATTTTGATTCCCATAGACAACCTGATCCTTCCTCCTCCATTAACTTTCTGTAATTTCATCCCATGTCCTTTTGTCTGCATCTCCTAACATTGCCATTCATTTTCTCAGTCAGTATACTCGGCACTGTAACAGTCTGGAACATGCAAAATCACCTCTTCTCACTCATCTAATGAGAGAGAAGACCTGATATGGTATTGTGTTATACTGCTGTGCATAATTGATTCCTTCTTCCAGCAGAGCCTCTAGCTAAGGTACACAGTTTGGGCTGGCTGGTTGGTTAAGAGGACACTTTAAAAAATGTTTCCAGACCTTCAAGTGATTCAACTCTGAAATGTGCTAGGACACGTATAAATCCCATGAGTAGAGCATTGATCTAGCTAAAGGTAGTTGTTACTAATGAGCAAGGAGATATTACATTTTATGTCAATAATTCATACACTATTGTTAAAGTTATGGAAGATGGGAAAGGCAGACTTGTGAAATGTCTCTGGATAAGAATAATGCAGAAAAGACCAGAGGTTATGCAAAGATATAGATCTCCTGTGTGCTAGACTATCATAAGCAGGAAAGTGAGGCTCCCTCTTTTCACCAATTAACAAAATCATTCAGGTTTTTGGGCAGTACGTATGCTAAAAAAACAAGTTAAAAAGCAAGATGTGTATGAAAATACTGATGAAGCTATTCTGGAGATGCTCTGCTCTTTCTAATTGTAATAGAAAAGAAATTCCAAGGGCAGCAATGTAATTAAAATGAAAAAAATCTCAAAGGGATTAAGTTCATTCTAAGGAATATATTGCATGAGCATAACTGAATAAGAATAATGAATATCAATACAAAAAACTTCATCAAAGGAGGATAGATAAGGGATGACATGGAGACTGAACTATTTACTCCTTTTCCTGCTGCTATATAAAAAAAAAACAAATCCCCACTCTGATCTGTAATCAGAAATGTAACAAAGTTAGGGAGTAAGTGTGGACCATGATAGAGAAAAGAGGTAAACCTACTTAAATACCAGACATTTTAAAATTGTCTGAAGGAATTTGTCCCCCACGGCTCAAGGAGCTAGCCAAAGCAATTTTTAGACATTGTATGCTGTCTTGGACTGGGGGAAGTACAAGCATAAAGAGCTCTGGAAAAGGACAAGTGTATTATGTGCCTTTGAGAATAGCCAAACGGAGGACAAAACACAGACCTACCAGTAAAATCTTTCAAATCGAGGTGGCTCTAGAACAAGTAATAAAGCAATCTATTTAATGAGCACCCAAAGAATAAAGTAATTAAAAAGGCCAAAAAAAAAAAAAAGCAGCAAAGCAAATTTTCCAAAAGTAAATTATGTTAAACCAGACAAGCTTCCTCTCTTGGCAGGATAAACAGCTTACTTTTTGTAGGGAAGGAGTAAGTATGACAGCCCTTGACTTCTCTAAAGCCTTTGACTTATCTTCTCAGAAGTAAATGAAAGCAAGCTAAAACCTGCTAAAAAGCTGCAGTTGAAAAGTGCTGATCAAAGGTCTCTCTGGAAAGAGATCTGAAGTAAGGTGTTTGTCTCAGGAGAACAGCAATTAAAACAGGCATCTGCAGAAAGGAGACCTCAACTCCAGAGGACCAGAAAAAGCTCTGTATCCTTTTAGCATGTACAGCATAAAAAGAAACATCTCATGATGAAGCCTAAATTTCCTTGTCTCACCTGTGATCCCTGTGTGACACGAATGGCAGGACATCAAGAAAAGCCCCACAGTCATATTCCTTTCAGCCTAAGCTCTGGTGTATGCTTTGCAGTGAGTACAAACTGAAATCGCAACTTATAACCTTCGCAACTCATTAATAATGAAAACAAGCAGCAAATCACTCCCCAATTTGAATAGCTTGATGACTTTTAGTGATACAAGAGTTTGGATGCTGCCCTCTTCCACAAGCAGGCTGAAGCTGGTAAGGATAACTCTTGGGACAGACAGCGATACCTGGCCTGCCACTGCAAGCTCCTATGTGTGAATAACAGCTACCTGTCCTGAAAAGTAACACCTTTCAGTCTGAGCACTGCAGTTTGCTGCAGTGGGGATACAAAGAAATGATTTATGACTGGCAGAGGTGTGTCCTGGGAAATGGGAAGACTACATGCCACAAGCACCACAATCGCTCTGTGATCAGATCCACAGGGAGCTATCACTGTCTTTCCAAAGTTGCCTGCAACAGTTGGTAAAGTAATAACCCAAAATGGTGACACACATGAAACTTGAAACACCAAAGTGGGAAATGAAGAATGATGTTTTGGAAGGGAAATGAGGGAATAACTATCAGGAAATAAGGTAATATTTATCTCCAGGCCACACACTAAGAGCAGTTAAGGCATGAGTGTCATTGCGGTGTTAAGTGTCACCTCTCTAGCTGAATGGGAATAAGCCCACATCCATCTCCAATAGCTACAAAATCACTTGAGACTTTCCACTGAACAAGCCATTGTTCCAGAAAAGCACAATGATTTCTTTACCATTGTTATCTAAGGGGAAAACTCAGCAGTTAATTTCATTCTTCAGTGCAAGCTTCTCTGTAGGATGTACATCTCCCTCACTTTAGGCTTGCAAGAAACATTGGTGAAAAACGTTATTATGAATGGAGGTTTTTAAGGGCTTCAGAATATCTTTTTTAAATACCACTGAAAAGGTTTTCAACATGTATCTCCAGGTGTTAGAAGTGTATTTACAGGTAATCTCATGCTGCTAAAAGACTATTTCAGACTGGAAAATCCCTGCAGGTATTAACAAGCTTTCTTCCTCTTTTTTAATTAGCAATAATTTAAAAAAAAACCAAAACCAAAACACAACAACAACAACAACAAAAAAGCAAAAAAAAACCCCAAAACCACAAACACCTCCAGGAAACAACCAAACAAAAAAATCTCCAGACAAATTTAGACTGAACTCTGTGATTTCAGTGTCAGAAAAACAGAGGAATGATCAAAGTCTACCATGCGCTGAGATCCCATCTCATGTTTTCCTGAAGGAATAATTTGAAGATTTTATAAAAACCAACCATACTGTTATCCCAATGACTTGGTGTTTGCCACTTTAATGGAATTGCTTGGTTGAAAACAGTGAGAACACCTTTTCTTCATCTTTGTTCTCGCTGCCAGGACTCATTGTGCTGGCTCAGTGCAACACTAACCAGTATCCATTTTTCTGGACTCCTGGTGTCACCAGCTAGGAAAAAGCCCAGCCCAAACATTCATAGTTAAAGCTGCTGGAAAATGCTTTCCCCTGCCTTCCCTCTCAGTAAAACTGTATAGTTGACTTGTAAAGGTCTACAACTCTAAAGTTTTGTGTGACTGTGTTGAGAAAAGCAATCCATCTTTCATACTCTACCCTAGGGCTCTCAAAACCAGCTGACTGAGCTAGTAGTCTGAGGTATCCAGCAAGGAGAAAGTGGGTGCATGAAGTTGGAAAGAGAATGAATTTGTTAAAGAAAAAAACCTTCAGTTACAAAAAGCCTGGGGATCATTGGAGGTATGAGAAGAAATCATACTTCAGAACTATGAAAAAAAAATCAATAAATAATGTGACTGAAGTAACCTGCAACAAAGCCTTGAAAACTACCTAAGCAATCTGATCAGCTCTAGTGGCCTCTGTTAGGGTTTTCTGTTCCCTTATCAGATCTATTTCAGAAACAATCCCTCCCGGACAAGTTTATCAACTGATCTTTAACAGTGGTTTAATTTTTTCTTTCAGCTGGTTCATCATTTTATCATTTCTCTCCACTTTCCATGAATGATTGCCAACATGACTCTCTATAGAAAAAAGATGGTTGTAATTTACAAAAGGGAGATCAACATGTCCATATGATATAACTTGTGACTCTTGAAGCAACATTTTAAGAATGGATTTTAATTATCTGCTTTTAGTTTGATTATGAGCCCGCAATCCAATTTTTCTGCATGCTACAGTGGCCATACAAAATTCACACCATGGCCCTGTGAATTGACACTTGTGAATTTTGAAACAAGGGATTATTATAGATGGAAATCTCAAAACCTGAACCAGAAAATTCATGCTCAGGCAATATCCACCCCCAGTGGAGTGAAGGAGAGATGAGACTGAAAAAGACTGGAATAGGAAGGTCTTAAAGCTTTTTAATTGTGTTACTTCTGAGCAGTATTTCTGTAAATGAACCATTTTGTTAAGTTTGCAGGTATGGGAGAAAGCTTGTCTGACACAACCTCCGGCATGTATAATATAATGAAAGTCATTAGAGTCCCGAAGCTAGCCCCATTTTGTTTGTCCCAGTGGCTAAGCTCAGGGCCAGTCCTTGCACTAGAAAGCATTTGACAACCTTTCTCCCACTGGCAGGTGGAGATAATTTTGAACTGTCCTGATTTCAGTATTTTCCTTCACCTCTCACCCTTTCCTAGTGAGCAATGGTAATTTTAGATGCCTCTGCATGATGGAGAATAAGCAGACATATCAGGTTGCTTTAAAAAAAAAAAAAACAAAAACCATAAAACACAGGCATTCACAGTAGTTAAAAACAAGATGTATAAAATCCAAATGTCAAGGAAAATTAATTCTTTTGTAGCTTGTCTCGGCAGACACAAACTTTATGCAGCTTTGCATCTTAAAACACAAATTTCCTTTAAAGTCTGCAGCATTTCCTCTAATGACGTACAAGAAGCTCAGTGCACATTCTGGGACTTTTCTAGTATGCCTGGGATAAGCTTAAACATATACAGCTGCTCTTTATTAGCTTACTTCAGGGGATCTTTCACAGCTGGGTTAAAATGGATTTACATATGTTTGGCTGAATATGCATGATTTCTGAGCTCCAGAGAAGTTGTTGTAGCCTGAAAAGTGAATCTCTCATCTTCACAGTTCACATTTCACTGCAAGGAGCTCCTCTGATGGCACAGAACAAGTGTTGGGTGTTTCTTTTTTTTCAGTTTTTTTTTCTTTTCCTGATGCGGGCATTATGTATTCTGAGCAGCCCAGCGCCTTTCTGGAAGAAGTTTTATGAATAGTGTCAAGGAAAAAGAAGCTGTCACTGAGAAATTCTGTGCCTTTTCCTCTCCTTTTATACAGCCTGTTTTGAACTATGGCCTTTCTGCACAACAGGGAAAAGCGAAGTTTGCAGAGTGTCAACATAAGCAGCTCTGCTTAGCAGGCTGAAGCTCAAAGCAGCCTTATGGTAGAATGTGGGTTAAGTTTCAAACACTGCACATAATCTAAAAGTAAAAGTTGTTTCCTCATCAGCTCTGATCTTGCTTAAAGACACAAAAAAGCAAATGCTAATTTTGAGCTAATAGGACAACCAAATGCATCACAGCTGAACTAACAAAGGAATAATCTATTAAACATTCAAAGACAAATAGTAAGACAGAACCCTATATCTCCTGTTCTCTAAGGCTCCTGGAAATTATAACTAAATTGTTGAACAACTATGTGACCAAGCCAACAGTGTTTATTCATGCACACAGACTGTATTTCTTAGAAACAGTCCTTTTCCCCACAGCTGGTCTGGTCTAGTGAATGCTAGAAACATGGCTGGACCCCTTGTTAGCTCTGCTTTTACACAGAATAATGATGAAAACTCTTCTGTGATTAAAATGCCATCACTGTATATCGCACAACAGGAAACAAACACTGTGGATTAGCTCTTCATTTCTCCTACACTCATGAGCACAGCAGTCAAAAGGCTTGGACTTCAGAATTAAAACATGCCCCTACCAGGGATACTGAGGAAGACTGCTTCTTCCAGAAAGATTTGCAGAGCTGCTAAAAAAATACATTATACATGTCTGATATTAGGTTTACCATTTCCCTTTGTATTGCAGTACCATTGCCTCACCTGCCTTTGAATACTTTAAGTGGGATTGTGATGAGTTTGAAACACAGGTTGTAACAGTCAGCAAGACTAATTTTATTGCTAGTTCTTTGATATCTCTCAACTTTTCAAGTATAACTGAAAGAACCTTTCTTTCCTCTGTTATATTAATTCACATCCGTAGTATGTCCAGCAAAGCAAACATAGTTACTTCAGCCATGTCTTGAGGTAAAAGACAGCATTTCCCTTATGGACTTGGTGCCCAGACATTGCTATGGTCCTGCTTAATTTTCTATCTCCAGTGGTACCTTCTTTCATCCATTTTTCTGTCTTATTTATAGTTCTCTGCTTTTTTAAAATCAAATTCTTTTTTTTAGTACTTCCCTACCTTGCAGATGCTGGTATAATGTGTGCACATTTATATTTTATTGCCATAACTTCATTGAATGTTTCCTGTGTACATTTTTAACATGCTCAGTAATTACTATGGCCTTCCCTGGATGAGGTGAACCTGTAGCTTCATCTCAGAGGACAAACATTGGCAAGTAGGTTCCTGCCCCAGCTCCAGTAAAGCTGCCCTGAGTCCACCAGTAATATACCCAGAGCAGTGTGGGCAAACAAGTGTCCTCTCCAACATACAATCAAATCCCATGCAGACACCCTCTCAATTATCCAGCAGCAGACCAGGCAGACATACCTGTCTGCTTTACCAAACCTCTCACAAACAGCAGTGTTACTGCTGCAAATAACAACCCCCCCAGGCTTGCAATCAGTTCTGCTACTGGGGCAAATTTTACTTTTCTGGATTTACTGCAGTCATTTGTCCGGTTCCTGTTCATGCTCTTTAACCCAGCATTTTCCAGGGCTGCAGGAAAAACAAGGAGCTTACACAGCTAGTTAGTCAACATGAAGGTACCTCCTGCAACAAGGAATGTGACTGGCTTTTTCACATTTGTAGATTAGCTCTCAAGACATGTTTACTGATCTACAGATATACAAAGTCCCATGTAAGAGGTTAAAGCCTAATTTACTTTCCTAGCATGAGTACCCTATGAATTTTTACCATGATCACTTTTCACTGGGGGACATATAACACGGTGTAGGTGAGATCAAACCTTTCAGGAAAGCACTGCTGATGGTATCAAGTTGTCTTGCCATGAGCAAGTAGAGATAAACTGTATTGTTTTTCCAGGTATTGATGCTGGGTATATGAAAGTAGCTGCTGATTTGATATTAGTAGTTTAGTTCAATGAGTGTGAACTGCACACTGAGATATGAAAAAACCCCTGTGTACACAAAATTAATTGGTCTTATTGGATCACTGCCTCAGGACATCACCTGTTGCTGGTCATATTTAGACAAAAAAACATATAAAGTGCTGCAAAACTGTAAGACTTCTTTAAGACACTGAATAGAAACTCCTGTTTTGCAGAGATAAAACTGAATGCTGTCTGCAAAAAAAAGAGCAGTGCTCTTTATGTTCCTTGTTATGAGCCATGATTGCACAAACCCCTGCACAGGCTGTGGTGAATGCAGGAGGTTCAGTGTGGACAGTGGGCAGAAGAAAGGACAGAGAAAACTCCTGCACTGTGCCTTCCTTTGAGAGGCCCTGACTGGGACTCATTCAGCAATGAATGCACATGGAGAATTGCTGAGCTCTTTGATGGGGGCCATGAGCTGGTAGCAGAAATAAATTTCTCCAGTGCTGCCATGGCCTCAAAGTCACATTGACGGCCTTTTCTGCACCACTTGGTAAGACTACTTCTGTGAGGATCCTCAAAAACCAGTGGTACTCAGCGTCCACCCAGCACCGTGGTTTCTGTTGCACTCACCCTGCTTGCTTGCAAACAGAAACTTGATATTTATTTAAGAATAAGAATTTACTGATTTAAAGAATAAGAAAACATCAAAACCAGATGCGCTTCTCAAAAGACTTTTGGAATTATTTTAGTGAAGGCTTTGGTCAGGTGTTTCTGCACATGCTTAAATTCTCTGTATGTGTGGTACTGTTTGTGTTCAGCAACTGCAGATCTTTCAGGCTCTCCAAAAATACCTCTCTGTTTCTCTCTACAAGGACATGATAGCGGATGGCAGTAGCTTTGTAGGGCTTTGAAAATGTGCCTGCTTTCCCCCAACTGCCTTTTCTTTTTATATAACAGCTGCTCTTTTATTTTCTATCACAATTGTGGGTAAGATGGGATGAAACATGAACAAGATGGCATATTATTGACAGCACGCAGCTGGTGTTATTTTCCAATTAAAAAATCCTTGATGGGCATATGAAAGAAATGTCTAGTTTATGCCCAGTTGTGACAATGCTATCAAGCTGCCCCCTCAGCTGAGATTTTACTTCACAGAGATAAGCAATCTTTGGTTGCTAGTAGAAGAACAACAGTTTAATATCCTGGCCAACACAAAATTGGTGATGAACATGCTGTTAGCCATTTCCAAATGTTTGTGGTATTGTATAGCTGTGCCAGAAGTTCTTTTTAATGCTTCCTGAGCAACTACTCTATAAACTGCTCTAAGCCCTTCTAATGCCAATGGAGCTGTTAAAATCCACTTGAGCAGGAACCCCGACTTATTCTGCTCTGCTGGGGCAGGGAGAGTTATCAAACCATCAGCTGGCGGTTTAAGAACACCAATGCTCAGTGTACACAGAGTTGTTTGTGCATTTAGTTGCCTAACTGTGACAAGTCTCTTCTGAGGACATGAGGGACTGAGATTTTAAAAAAAACTTACAGCTTTGCCAGCAAACCTCCTTTTCTTTTCCCTCACAGGGGTGTTAGGATGTGCATTTTTGATACACTATCTGCTTCAGAACTTCTCAATAAAGAGCCCTTAGGACACATTTTTGTAACATGAGAATAACGGCATGTCTTTTCCCTATCCTCTCTCAGCCACTGGCCCAATCTTGGAGCACATGATTAAAGTCCAGCAAAAGTTGCAATGGTAACCAGATAGCAGAGAGTACAGTGCCTCACTAAATGGCTATCAAAGAGTTCAAAGGAACACCTCCCTAAACACCTGACTAAATTAAAGAAATTCAGAGGAACAACTGCTTCCCAAACACAATGACATTTGTTATCTGTATTTAATGTTCAATACAACTGAGATTGCAAAACCTAAATTATGCCCTCTCCAGGTTTTTAATTTTTTAATTAACTACATGCTGCTGATCAGTAAGCACCAGCCCATGCTGACACAAGGAATTAAGTGTGCCTATTTTACAGTCAAAGAAAACTAAGAAAAACGTAAAAGTTATTTGGGATCCTTCCTATATAATTAAAGAGATATTGATAACTATTAACTAAAAGTTAATGAATATGAGAAAAATGTAGGTGGTGTTTTTTACAGGGCAGGTAATTAGACAGTTGACAGTTTGCAGACCATATTAACAGTGCTCTGAACCAGAACTGTCAATGTTTAGGTCATTGCAAAATCACCACATCACATCTGAACTATTAATTAATACGGTAATTGAAACTCGGCACATCCTATATGAGAAAAATGAATTATTCAAATATCTTTAACAGCATATTGACATTTTAATTGTGCACTGGCATTAAGAAAACTAAAAGATGCATTAAATATCTTTCAGCTACTAGATTTTCTGCTATTGAATTCCTTTGAATGTCAAACCAGTGTCAGAAATCTCTTGTTTAAAGTGCCAGACTCTCCTTCCAATTCAGCACCTTTATTTAGCACGACATCTCCTTATAATTAATATAAACATCACAAAAATGAAACTGGGTAACCTGTCCACCAGTTATGCCTTGCTAGTTCTAGATAGAGTAGTGTCTCTGTGGAGCAAGCACACCCTACAGCGAATTCCCAGCTCTTGATAAATATGTCAGTGCTACAAAGGTCAAACAAGAGCACGAGGCAGTCTGTGCTCCTCCACTGAGCCATCCTCACCGGGTGACAGTGGATGAATGCAGCTGGGGATCTGCTCCATCACACAATGGCTCTAGTGCCCTGAACTCTAAGCAGCTGCCTTGACAAATTAGATGTGGCCTCTTTTATTGAAAAAGCACATCAGGGTCCTGGTGCAATGACGGTTTTTTTCCTCTTTTAGTAAAACAAGCCTCTACAGCTCATTGCAGCCTGGAAATGGATAGCCTGACTTGAAATCTACGCAGGTGGATAATTATGGGTCAAGGATACCTGCTGTTTCCAGAAGCCACATTTGATAACACCTATTTTAAACTTCATCATTCTTTTATTTGTAGAATCTAATGTGGGAGCAGAGAAGCTCTGTTTTCATAACCAGATCAATACAACCTCTTCTGTTACCAATGATGTAATTTTTTTTTCTCTACTGAACAGCAAATGGCTCTTGGTTCTAATCTTGCCCCTCAATGTTTCCACTTCTGCTAGTTAAATCTCAAATCTGTGCTGTTAGTGAAATGCAGAAATGTTTTGAATTCTGAAAATGTTAAGTGAGTGTCAGTGCTAAAGTATAGGCATTTCTTAAAGCGTGGCACAGGCAGTTGGTGTGTGCTGGAATACACCACACCATTATCTTGATTTCCTCATTCTTGCCTGTCTTTTGCAGTTAAATCTGTTCCTTTCCTTACACTTTCAGATGGCCACTATAGAAAATCTGTGACTAAATGAGCTGGAGCTTTCTTTACATAAAGTTTGAAATGCAGGCTTAGTCACAGAGAAGGCACAGAAAATCACTGCCCAATACTCTATTATAACCCTGTGTTTGACTAAAAATGGCTTAAAGATGTGGCCCTGCTCAGGGATTTAGCTCCTGACATCTTTTCTGAATGCTATGTCTCTGCTCTGTCTCTTCACTCTTGTTCTCAGAGAAACTTACTAAAATATCATTTAAAGAAGTCTGAAGAAAGTCTGCTGTCAGAAACATCCTTCCAGCATTCTTTTTTCATGAATTTTACATACAATTTCCATTTTATTAATTAGCATCTACTTTACTACTGTCACTAATTGAATTTGAGGATGTAATCTGAGATGATTAGCTGTCTCTAGCCGTGGGAGCAGACAGCTCATACATGCAAGATAGAACAGAAGAAGGATCAGTGTCATTTCTCTGGACAAGTCTGTTGTGTTCCCTTAATCCTGACTGCAGAGCCCTCCTGGTGCATGTCACAGGACACCAGCCATTCCAGTGTGGTGAGATCATAAATCTTCTGGCATGTTTGTGAGTTATTAGCCTGGTCTAGTGACTCAGCTATCTGGCCACTAAAAACCACGCTGGGAAGTTTGGTCCTATTCAAATGCTAACAATGGCTTTCAGGTGTTTATCTGATATGGTGCTGGAACAGTGCTCCACAGTAGGTATGCTGGGATTAGTTTATGAGACATCCAGTTCCTGGACAAGTTGCTGATTAGAGGCATTTTAGGCAAATATAGGGTTGGTTGTTTGTTCTAAAAAAAATATTTTTTTAAAAATTTCAACCAAGCAACCAATATATAAATAAGGCCTCCCTCTGGAAACAGGGATGTTTACAGTAAGCTGATGCTAATTTACTTAAGAACATTTCAAAGTAAAATCTACAGAGCTTTGTTTAGTACAGACTCATGCAACCAACCTCTGTTTTCATCCTAATGCGAAGTCAATACATTTTAATCTAGATGTAGCTCTATATAAGTTTAAATGAACGAAATCCTATGTCATGCTGTCTAGGTAAAATCACTTTGTGAACCACTACAGCTCTGAGTAGCCATACTTCTCACCCCAAATCTCAGCCACATGCTACAGAACCACAGACAGAATCAGAGCAAATTCTCTACTCCCTTTCTCACAACTTAATAGACTCTGGGCAGAAGATATAAAAGTATAAGGAAGGATAATGTAATAGTAAAGAAAGTATCTGGTCTGATTTAATTTTCATTGTTTCCTCAGCACTTGAAACATAGTGATCTGCAAAGCGCTTGTAACTGTTTTATGTTTGTGCACACAATGGTTTGAGATATAGGAAAGAGTAGTAGTGTTTGCATAGTTTCCCCAGATGCACATGCTTTGAGTGAATACATCTCTTCCCAATACCATCCAGACAGAACTGCCTATGGTGCAACTCCTCCCATTGGACTTACACTTGTTTTAGGATCAGTCAGTTCCTTCTGACAGGGTCAGGATGATGGCACTGATGAAATACTGAGTATTTGCTCCACCTCCACACATTGAAACTCCAAGCCCTTCCCCTCAGACCTGCAAACACTGATTGAAAACCTAAGTTTTGACAATTTTTGTGCCACTTCGATTCCTCATTTCCTCATCTGATTTATTACATAATGCCAACAACATAATAATATTCCTCTGTTTTCTCTGATATAGAAACTGCTTTGAATCTTCTAGATCCTTGTACATATTAGTATATAACAATATTTTTGATTAAAAACACACTCTGCGAATGTAATTCTTGATGCAAAGCTCTCCTTTGACGAATATTAATTGTTTAATTTATGCAAAAAAAAGTCTGAAGCTTTGTTTTGCCACAGATTTTTTCCCCACTCATTTCATGTCTACTTGTAAAGTATCTTGTTATATCAGCACTTTACATTCTTTATCACAACTGTACCTGAAGTTTCTTATAATTTTGTTTCACTGCAGCAGAATCTGCCTGAACATTTGCAGACTCTCCAGAGACAAGCATTGTCAGCACTTGGCAAATCTTTCAAGTAGTGATAATCACAGTAAAATTTAGTAACACTGCCACTTGTGTACAATATGAAATATCTTCTGGAGGCAGGTTTTTAAAGGAGTGGCTCTTGAGCTCCCCAAGGGCACAGCCCTCTCCAAATAAAGGAGTTGACTAGTAGTGATATACCAGAGGAAAAGCTGCAGTTATTGATAATAATAATATAGATTATACAATCTATAAAATAATAGGTGCTACCAGATTCTGTCTCTAAAAGAGCCCTCTTGATATCCAAATAAACCAGCAACTCTTAACTGTGTAAACTGTGTTCATCACATCTCACTTGTAATCAGCTTTTTACCTTAGTTACATGGATATCAACAAAAGGCTTGCTAAGGAAAGGTGATACCACTAACAATCTTCAGCTTAGGAGTGCTGAGCCAAGTAAGAATAGACACATTAAAGACTGCTAACCACTACACTTTTGTCGTTCAGTGCCCAGCGCAGCCACTTCCACCTGAATGCTGTGAAGAAGAAGCTTTTTGTAGCAGAGCCACAAAATCATAACCTGAATTTTCAACCAATTTATCAAAACAGTGATTAACAGACACAGATTTCAGGCAGATAGGGAATGTGTGAGAAAACGGAGCTGTTGGCTACATGTGCACTAAGGAACCCAGTACTAGAAAAGCATGAATTCAGCATTTCTGAATGGAGGCAGGAAGGACAGGAGGCAGCAGAGAAGGGTAGCAGGGTAGTGAGGGACAGGACCAGCTACTCTTGAAGAAAATCAGTTTGCTTTCTTCACGGAGGCCCTGTTGAAGAGCTGCACATCTCTACTTCCCCCTCGTTAGTAGGGCCACTACAGAGGGACGCAGCACTACTGGGGTGTGGAGGGTAAAGCCTTGGAGTGCTCCACAGGAGGAGCTGCATGACTCCGACTGTGGAGGAGGAACACCAAGTACAATGGCAGCAGGGGGGAAGGTTAGGCAGCAAGGTTAGGGAAACTGTTTCAACAAAGGTGAGAAACACAATTCAAATTAACACTAAAACACAGCAAGAAAGAAAAAAAAACCATAAACATACTCTAGAACATGTGCTGTTCTTTTGGGTTTTTTTTAAGTTTTGTTTAATTTAGTTTTCTGGAGAGATGGGAGGAGAATAGAAAAGAGGGTTGCAATTTAATTTGTCCAATCACAGGGGTTTTTTTGTTTTGTTTTTTTCCCCTGCAATAAAAAGAGCATATTCCTTAATGGCCAAAATGAAAATGCCAATGCGATGGCAATGCACAATTCCCACTCTATGGGTTGGACTACACATTTTCATCTTGGCAAGAAATGTGATGCAGCTCAGAAACAACAGTTCCAGAGTATATTTAGCTACTAAAGCTGTGGCACACAAATGTCACATTCCCATGAGTCAACCCTTTTAAAGAACCCCGTCTTCACACCCCCACAGATATTCCCCAAGATGCCTGCACTGAATTAGGAGTGAAGCATATGGATGGATGTGACATCATCAAAGCAACCGTGTTGCAGTAAAGAAAACAGCAAGTGGATTCTTATACAATTAGTACAATCAGTAAGGAGCCATTTGTGAGCACAGAAAAAGAAAGAAAACACTGCTCAAAGGAATAGACACAACCAATGAAGAAAAACACAAAGCACCTTGCAAAACAAGGAAAAATTATTAAAAAAAATAAAATTTTCTTTGTGAATGTGTGAAAGCAAAAGAAATCATAGCAAAAGTGGAAATAAAATCTTGATAAAAGGATTGTAAGTGTAACATTTACTGATTTAATTTTGTGTGAGAACTCTTTCCTTTGCCCTTTTGAAACAACAACTCAATAGAATTTTGGAGCCAACTGGCTGTGGCTAGGCAAGGCAAGGAGTAACAGCACACAGGTGGATGGTCATGGTGGAAAACCATGCGGGCACCTCTGCCGCCATTGTTCTGAGGAGTGTAGACTGCTTCCAGCCTTGCCAAAAGTCATAGTTAGGCATCAAAGAATGCATCATATTTAAATGACCCTGTCAAGTACTTATAAGGCTCTTTGGTAACCATCACTCCCTGGGGAGGGAAATATTGAATGTAAACGACTTCATCAGTCAGTGAATTGAAGCGAAAATTATTAGAATTCAACAGCTATACATTTATTAATATTTTCACTGCATGCTCTTCTGAAAGCTGCTAGTGGCATACAAGATGCTTTTAAGAGCTAGTTTTCCACCTATCAAGCATTGCTTTTCAGAAGACTTGTGAAGCAGGGACCCACACACAACAAACAGTGTTATTAAAATGCTACCTTGTCTGGCAGCAGCAGAGGAGTTGTATTCAAGGATTCATCCATCCTTCCTTTTCCTTCCTTTTCCTTCCTTCCTTCCTTCCTTCCTTCCTTCCTTCCTTCCTTCCTTCCTTCCTTCCTTCCTTCCTTCCTTCCTTCCTTCCTTCCTTCCTTCCTTCCTTCCTTCCTTCCTTCCTTCCTTCCTTCCTTCCTTCCTTCCTTCCTTCCTTCCTTCCTTCCTTCCTTCCTTCCTTCCTTCCTTCCTTCCTTCCTTCCTTCCTTCCTTCCTTCCTTCCTTCCTTCCTTCCCCCCCTCCCTCCCTCCCCCCCTCCCTCCCCCCTCCCTCCCCTCCCCTCCCTCCCTCCCCTCCCCCCCTCCCTCCCTCCCTCCCCTCCCTCCCCCCCCCTCCCCCCCCTTTCAGGGTGGACAAGAGAATGATATCGCTTATTTTCAGAAATGGAAACTGGATTTTCTAAGAAATGTCCTTTTGCCCGAGGTATTTTGTATAACAGATGTTACCAACAGATTGAACAAAGAAAGAAAAGATCCCCATTTTTTGGCTGTCAGCATTATGATCATTGATATTGCTGGGAGGAAAGCGGAGTTCTAGGTAAATCACATGCCATCTTAAGGAAGGCATGCAGGTTTATCTGCCTTCCCTCCACTACGTAAGTGATAATTTCTACAATTGAAGAGCAAGGGACAAGGAATTAAAAAAAGAAGATATCTCAAACTGAGCTTAAACTGGAATTAGAGTGAGAGGTTTCATCTTCAGTACTGTCACTCCCTTGCATCTGAAGTTAAGGTTTTGAGTTTGAGTATTGCAGCCACCTGAAATTATCCCTCTGCCAAGGCTCAGCAGTCCCCAGGTCTGCAGGGTGCAAAGAGGCTCTGCACTTAACACACAGGGAAGACTGATCAGGTTCTAGAAATTCACTTTTCTGGTATAGATTTGCAGTTGTTCTCCCAGAATGTCCCAGAATCTGCAGGATGAAGCTCTTCAAAGATATTGTTCAAACGGGCAGTTTTTCTTTTTTTTTTTTTTTCTGTAGGAAGAGCTAATTAGCTGGGAGGTGGGGGACAAGTTTACATCCTCTGCCTGTGGGAGTTTAAATCTTCATCTTCAATTTCCTGCCAATAAGCCTAAAAGCCAAGGCTACTAGATTAATATTTTCCATGTTATCTCCTGCCTAATCTGACCAACCTCCTCAACTGGAAAAGTGCTTCAGGCTTTGTCTCTGCTGGGCCAGCCAGGTGATGCCCATTGCCTCTGTGGTAAGGGACTGTGAAGGCTCTTTGAGGTCAGCCCTGGGGAGTTCAGTGAGAAACCCTGGATATCCCTGGACTATGGGAGGCATCGTGTATCGGGGGCTGTAATGAATGACAGGCACAGAGGTCACAGTCAGGGCCCAGACCACCAGCAGCTGTTCATGTAACTCTGCTGAAGACTGTTCTGTGATGTTAATGTGCTCATCACTCCTCACTGAAAGCTTCCACAAGAAATGCAAAGAATTCAAGATTCAGTGGGTCAGATGGAGGGGGAAGAATAGGGGAAACTAGTAACCTACTAGTTTGGGCAGACAATGCAAAGCATCAGGTCTGGCATGCCAGTAGCTTCTCTAGGAACAGCTGATGCTTTTGTCTAATGAGTTTTTCATATAAAATGCATGAACAATAGAGACTGGAATCCACATTTCAATTAATATTTTAAGTGTTTTATATCAAGTATTCATAGCAGAAAGAAGTGAACTTGTGTGTTCCTGCCCCTGGTGAGTGCCCTAACCACTCAGCAAGTGAGTTTTGCTCATACTCATCTTCCTTCTGACACACTGAGTACTTAATTAGTCCACACAGAGAAAAACATCTTCAACAGAGATTGAAAGAAGAGATCTAAGAACACCCTGGAGAAGAATAACAAGAATTCAGATCTCTCTAGGCAGTGGAGCTATTTGAACCTAACTCCCCTGTTTAAAAGGAACCATATTAAAGTCTGAGATACAGATTAAAAGGAGCTGAAAGAATGATGAGGGGCACCACCACCTCTACATAGGAGAAAAGGTTCTTCTCTGTGTTCAAGCAGCAAATTTTGGCAATTCTTTGCTTAATTCTCTGTATGTATGGCAAAGGAGGAATGGAGGGCAAAGGACAGGATTTCTATTAGATCCCTGCTTCAGCAGTGGTCTGAGCACTGCGAAATGACACCTAAATCCTAACCTTTTAATACGTGAAAAGTAAAACATAGAACCTCTCCATGAGTAGTCATTTATGCAGCATTTAATGTACACTAATGAGCACACTAAAAGGAATTTTTTGCTGAGGTCTCACTGGAGACAGTGGGACTGAGGACCAGTCACTAGGACTACTCCCAGTTTACTCAATGGTTAAACTAGAGCAGGCTTTCCTTGTCTGCACTGGAATGCTGGACCTGATGGTCACCCGCTCAGTGAACTGATTGGTGATGTCACAAGTGGCAGCAGCCTGGGCTGCAGTGATCATGCACTGGTGGAGTTCACAGTCCTCAGGCATACGGGTCAGGCAAAGAATAAAGCCAGGACCCAGCATTTTAGAAGAGCAAACTTCAGCTTTTCAAGAAGGTCAGTAGGACCCCCTGGGAAACTGCCCTCAAGAACAAGGGAGCAGAACAGAGCTGACAGATCTTTAAGGATATCTCCCAAGGGAGAAGAGCTAGTGAAACTCAGATGAAAGAAACTGGACGAGAAAGACAAGACTGAATGGATGTATTGGGACCTGCTAGCTGAACTAAAGGGCAAAAATTAAATGCACATGTGGTGGAAGAAGGGACAGGTATCATGGAAAGAGTATAGGAACACAGTCTGGTTGTGTAAGGATAGAGCCAGGAAGGTGAAGGTGTAGCTGGAACTGAACTAGGCAAGGGATGCCAAGAATAACAAGAAGGGCTTCTACAGGTATGTCAGCCAGAAAAGGAAGGTTGAAGAAGATGTACTCCACCTGGCAAGCAAGGCTGGCATGAGGAGAAGGCTGAGGCACTCAACAACAATTTTCCCTCAGTCTTCTCCTGCAACTTTTCTTCCCATGCCTCTTGAGTGTTTGGTCCACAAGACGGCCTGGGGGACCAGAGTCCCTCCCACTGTAAGAGAAAATCAGGCTTGGGACCACTTGAAGAACCTGAACATACCTAAGTCTATAGAACATTGTGATATCTATCCCAGAGTCCCAGGAATTGGCTGATTTAATTACCAAGCCATTGTCTATGATATTAGAAAAGTGTGGCAGTCAGGTGACTGGAAAAAAGAAAATTTTGTACCCATCTTAAAAAAGGGTAGAAAGAAGGGCCCTGGGAACTATCAACTTGTCAGTCCCATTATCTCTGTGCCTGGATCACGGAACATATCTTCCTAGAAACTCTGTTAAGGCACATGGAGGACAGGGAGGTGCTCAAGACAGCCAGCATGGCTTCACCAAGGGCAAGTATTGCGTGATCAACCTGGTGAAGAGAGTCCATCAATGGGCAAGGAAAGAGCTACATATGTCATTTATCTGGACTTTTGTAAGGCCTTTGACACGGTCCCCCATAACATCCTTCTCTCTAAACTGAAGAGAGATGGACTCGATCGGCGGATAATTTAATGGATAAGGAATTCACTGGAAAGCCTTATTCAGAGAATAGTGGTCAGTGGCTTGAGGTCTGAATGGAGATCAGCGACAAGTGGTGTCCTTCAGGGGTCGATTTTGGGACCAACGTCTTTATCAATGACATAGTGAGTGACATCAATGACAGAGTGAGCCTTCAACAAGTTTGCAGATGTCATCAAGCTGTGTGGTGTGACTGATGCACCTGAAGGACAGGATGCCATCCGGAGGGACTCGGACAAGATTGAGAAGTAGGCCCATGGGGACCCTGAGGTTTAACAAGGCCAAGTGCAAAGCACCTGAGCAGGGCAACTCACAGCCCAGAAAGCCAAATGTATATGGGGCTGCATCCAGAGCAGTGTGGCCAGCAGGGCGAGGAAGAGGATTTTGCCCCTCTGCTCATGTGAGACCCCACCTGGAGTGCTGTGTCCAGCTCTGGGGTCCCCAGCACAGGAAAGACATGGGCCACAAAGGTGATCAGAGGGCTGAGAGAGCTGGGGTTGCTCAGGGCGAGGAAAAAAAGGTCCTGGGAAGATGTTAGAGCAGCCTTCCAGTACCTAGAGGGGGATATATAAGAGTTAAGGAGGGACGTTTTATAAGGGCATGTAGTGATAGGACAAGGCAAAAGGCTTCAAACTGAAAGGGGGCAGGTTTAAATTGGATATGAGGAAGAAATTCTTTACTCTGAGGGTGGGCGGTAAAGCATTGCAACAGGTTGCCTAGAGAAGTTGTTGATGGCCCATTCCTGAAACTGTTTAAGGCCAGGTTGAATGGGGTTCGGAACAACCTGGTCAAGTGGAAAGTCCTTCTGGTCATGGCAGGGGGGGTTAGAATAAGATGATCTTTATGGTCCCTTCCAAATCAAAGCATTTCATGATTCTATGATTCTACAGTTATTGAAAGATGGAAATAATGTGAAATTAGCTGAGAACTGTTGTGCTGCCTTGGGAATTCAGAAAAAGGCAATATGAAAATGCATCCTTAAGAACAATAGGAAGCCATAGATCTTGCTTTGTCAGACAACAGGGCAGATCAAATTTAAAGACAACTAAATCCCCTGCTTCCCCCCTTCCCATACACATGCACAAAACTCTCTATAAAGGCATACACTTCTGTTTGTTTTGTGTGGTTTCCTCAGGCAGTGAATTATCTAGGACTGACTCTAAGATTGGCTGTTTAGTTTCAGACTTTACGATAAGCTTTTAATTATAGCACAGGAGTTTCATTGCATGTTACTCTGAGCCAGCTGGAAGCAGTTACACTTTAGTCCTCCTCCCCCTCCCTCCTCACCACAGGATGTCATTTCCAAGGCCTTACCCTTCTTGTCTTGATGATTATGGGATGAAACTGCCACATATGGATCTGTATTTTCAGATGAACCAAGCGGATCCTTCCAATCCAGCATGCGTCCCCTAGCATCATAACCCTGTCGAGCGCGAGAGTCAGAAGTGGTGGTGCTTGGGACTAGGGAACTGGAGTGTCCTGTTCACATTATAAATACAGGTAGGGAAGACAAGTCTCATTAGTCACTTACCACGCTACCTCCCCACGCTCAGGGATGTACAGACTGCTTTGCTTCTGTGACAGGTGAACATCTTGTCTTAGGCTGAGTAATACTTCAGAAGTCCTTCAAAATGTGACTTCGAAGGAAGAGGGGGTTTGAACCTTCCAGATCAAGGTGCTAAAAGATGCTGCCACTGAGCTGGCAGTTCTGTGCTTCTCGACAGAGTTAAATGCATATGAAAGAGGGTAAGCACACTTCATCTGAGTCAAGCATCCTTTGGCTGGATTCAGCACACATGCCTGACTGAAACTGAAGTGTCAGCCCATGCTGTCTGATACTGGCTCAGTCAAAAAGCAAATTAAAAAATCAATGTAGAACAGAACAAAGTCCAAAATGGCTGGAACTGATTGGGAATGCCAGAAGAACTACAAAATGCTGACATCATGAGGCACTCTACCTCATGTCCCCAGGGGAGTGAGGGACTGCCTAACACCAGTGTGCTCACGCTGTGGCACTCCTCTCCAGACGGGAAACGTCCTGGGCCAGCTGCTTGCACCCTCTTGCACCATCACTATTGGTCCTGTCTGAGCTGGTGGCCCAAAATGGCTCTGAAATAAGCACAAGACTGAGCACCATTTCTACTCAGAGCAACAGTGCAGACAGTGCCTCACCACGTGGATCTGCCCAAGAACCCGTGACTCCAGCAGCAGCTGAGGCTGAGGTCTCACATGCCTTTTTTCATTACAAATGCTCTAGACATTGTTACTGTTGCCCTGAACAAGACAGAGTTGCTTCTCACATATCATATACACCCCAACAAACAGCACACTCACAGAACTTGCCCCACTGGAAACACAGCACAATTTGAAATGTGGTTTGGATGGGACAACAGCATGTTTGTACACTCTTTGCAGCTGGACCTGAAAAGCACATCAGCACCTAAAATGCTTGAGGTCCTTGAGTCTACTCTCTCTGGAAGACAGCTCCCACATGGACTTTCCGGTGGCTCAGCTGCTCTGGGGAGAGGGCACCAAAAGCCATCCACACCGCAACATTTTGACCTCAAAACCATTCTGAAATTTTCCTTTTGGCACATGTGAAAAAGTGAGTTATTTTCATCAGGATTCAAGGAGTTCTAGGCCTCCTTAATTTGTGGAGTAACTATATCCCCTTACCTACTTTTCTTAAGGAGCCCATTAAAAACGGGATTTTTGACACATGCTCAAACTAACAGAATTGGATTACTCACAGACAGGATGACATATAACATTTTTCGTCAGATAACTCTAGACAGACTGACAGCAGCCCTCCTTTCTCCTGTCTCCTTTTGAACAGCCCGGCAAATTAATTTTCCTTCCTCAGATGAATCTCACTTGGAGAGGAGTCCAATCACCAGGCTACAGGCTGCCCTAGCAGGGACCCTCTCTCTGCTCCTTTCCTTGATCTTGCTTCACTGCTCAGAAAAATAATTTGAGACTCACTGGGGCAGAGACAGATCAACACAAGGAGCTGAAATTTAAGCCTCACATAGAAGGCACAGAGCCGGTCAGGTAGAGCCTGTGCTTCTGTAGTTTATTTTAAACAGCTCCTGGATAACCACAAAGCTTTTGAAAGCTGCATCTCAAAAATACTGTTTTAAATGGCTTCTAAAGCCATACAGCCCCAGCTCTCAGAAGTCTAGAGAGAGATGATGAACCTAGATCCTCAATTCTACTCCAACTATCAAAAATCTAAATGTTGGCCACCAATGTCCCCAAGCTTTTAGATGCACCCACATGATTCTTTTTATCCAGCCCTTTCACCAGCTTCATGGTGTTGAACTACTGACGAAGTCAGCAAAATGCTGCAACTTCTATTAAGATGATATGATTTAAAGAAAACCTGTTGAATATTAATGACTTTAGAGTAAAAAAAAGTCTGTGCTCTTCTATAAGTTTTGGAGGAGCCATTTTGATTTACTGAATCGAATGATATATGGGAGCACTTTGGACTGTGTTTTGTACAGGACATGGTCACAATGAACTCCTTTAACTTGTATGCTTAGAAAGGAAAATTGGTTAAATTTGCAGTGCTCTCACCATGAAGCCACCCTTCAACTACAACTAATTGTTAACACAATTTAGCTGTGGATGTCAGTCTGAAGGTTTTATACTGACAAGGGCAGTGGATTATATTTTACCCTCTCATGGTAGAAAGTGTGTTTTCTCCCAGCCATCTTTCTTTAAAGCAGCAAATTAAATGCTGTGTTTTGTTAAGATAGAGTTTTAAATGCTGTGTTTTGTTAAGACAGAATGTCACCCAAATAGAAAAGAGAAGCCAAATGCGATCCTTTTTTAAAAGGTTTCCATAAGTCTTGTCATGCCTGGGGACATCGGTAGCACACAGATAGAGGACTCCATTTGAACTCCAATCCAAATGTTCCACCTGCTTCACAGCAGTCCTGCAGCAGGACTGTTTGTGTCCAAAGGGACTGGTAGAGGTCCAGCAACTGAAAACACAGCCCCTTCTTGAAGCAAGAATATGCTAGATCCTGAAAGCATTCACTCCAACACTATTTTACGCTTGTCAACTCCTGTGCTCATCCTCAAGGAACAAGACAAATAACAAGGCAGAAAACAGACTAGAAAATAGAAATTATGGAATTTTCATGTTTTCTTTTCCCTAAGGATTAAACCACAGTGCAAACAGTCATGGGGTTCCAGTCTTCAAGATTATACCCCTTTCAGCAACAACAATAATGTGTACAGTATTTGGTCAGCTTACACATAGTGCTGCACTCACCATAAGACAGCAATTAGTCATTGCTTGATAAGGAGGTAAAAGAGAAGAAAATCTTACCAAGTAGCAATCATATTTTATGCCTGTATTCGATCTGCATTTTTACACCTGTATCTCTTTCCATACACTTGCACTTTTAAATGTGCTTAAAGGAAGATTTCTAGGGAAAAGCTATAAGCGTAGTTAAAGAAAACCATTTTATAATACAGAAATCTAGAAGAAGTATATGCTTAAGGGACACATTTTTCAGGGGGGAAAAAAAATTTCTTGAACCATATGTTGCCAATACACAGAGAACTTCCTGGTAATGGAAAGCTAAGGCTTTGTGAAGCTATTAATGTGTACCAGATGGTCACTAGGTAGAGAGGGGTTCCACACAAACACAAGGAATCAGTATATTTATTCTCTCTGTTACTAATGTATTAGACTAGTACACACTGAGAAGCAAGCTTACATAGTTAATTGAGACAAACTTTCTTCCACTGGATTTTGAGGAAGCAGATTAAACCTTAATAGCCCGTCCCAGTTGTGTTAGAGCTGTATTTGCAAACACTTACTAGGCGGTGATACTGCTCCTGTAAGCAGTATCACAGTGTCCTGTAAGCGCCTGAATAGCCAGTCCCACTGGGTGAATTTCACCTCTGAGCAGAGTAGAACCACAAATGTATGACCTATTTAAGTTTCTCTCATAAACAGAGAAAAGACTGAAGTGGCAGGCAACCCAGTCCTGGCCCCCTCACGCACAGCCATTATCAAGTCTTTACAATGTAGTATATAGTTCTCAACATATAGTGGGCCTTTTTTTCTCATTACACCATTTTTCACCACTCTAACTTGCAAATAAGATTTGTTGAAATTTAATGAGGCTTTAGCACATCTGAGATGTGGCCAGTACTTCTGTGTTAATAATGGTTAATACAAAAACATCTGAAAAACCAATTCTGCCTTTGTTTTAAAACAAAGCATCCGAATAACTGTACACATAGCGCTTTTCAAATGTCTTTGTTTAAAGAAAACATGTAAAAATCAAATAGACACACTCTAAAAAAATCTGGATTAGGTGTTTCCATTATTTGGAAAAACTTTTCATTTGGAGTGCTGTAATCAAGTAACAGAGGCAGAGTAAAAGCACTTAGTGCCTACGAGCACAGATAATGATTCAGAAAGGCAGCACTTCTGAAACTATAGCTTGTTCTGAAGTGCACTTGTAAAATGCAAAGAGGTTTTTTTTCAGGTTTAAAACAAAGACAGAGATTCAATACTATCAGTATTTGATAGTTGGTCTAATATGCACAAGTCATTAGAATCTCAGAGGTTAAGATATCTGCACGCTATCCTATTAACAGCTAAAGCAATCTAATTAGACAATTAGAGGAAAAGTTAAATCAATACTATAGAGGGAGAAAAGACTATGGCTAGGGGGTAATATAAGGGCCCAATTCACTAAGAATTGATGTTTCCAAAGGTAATTGAAGCTGCTTAGACTTTTGCAGAGTGATCTAGCTTAATCTCCTTGTTTAAATATGTGTCTCCCGCATAATTTCTCTCTGACTTTCTGCATCCAGACCTTCAGTCTGCTATGCTCTCCTTCGGTGTCAATTGAGTCACCTGCATGGACTTTGCACTTGCTTACAACTGATCACGTGAGACTGATCAGACTGAAGAGAGCCCATGTGCCAAAATCAGGAGGACGCTGGTGCCAGGAATGCAAAGATAGAGGGCTTGGTTCTCCTTTCATTCACACTGCTACAGATTGGCAGTAAGTCTGTTGAAGGAGGATGATTTATAGTGGCATAAGTGAAGAGAATCAGGCCTTATGATTTCTTTTGGAGCTTCAGATGACTTTGGTTATATTTAGCCTGCTGAGCATTCACTCAGTTGTCATTCTGGCACTGGTGTTCTGAGGCTTAATCTATTGTGACATACCATTTACCTTTGCATTAAACTGTACTCAGTAACATCAAAATAGATCATTCATAAATTTTTTGGTTTTTTCAAGATGCAAAATTACTCAGACCAGTCTCTATGGTTGGCAAACACGAACATGTTTACTGAGACTGGTTTACTACCTCATCCTAGCGGAAGATCAATAGAAGGTCACTAGTGGTAGGTGAAAAGAAAGCCCAACTGCAAAAATATCAGACTAGTTATTTTTACTAAACCAATAAAAGGCAAGCTGACTTGCATAGAGAGCATGTTAACAGGATGTACCTGAAAGGGGTCAATGAAACAAACCGTAAAAGGCAGGACACGAATGGGATCCCATGTTAATGCTGGGTCAGCGTTTCTCCAGTGCACCTGTCTGTAAGGTCCTACTTTAAAAGCTGGGTTCATTTGTGGAGTCTCTTTTTGGCCTTGACATGCCTGGACAAATGTACTCTCTTTTGTTAACTGTACTCTCTTGGACTACAGCTTTTTTCCTTCTGCTGCTCACTTGAAGCACTTTTCTGCTTTCTTAGTCAGAATAAAATATCAGTTTTTACCAAAGTACCTACTAATACTCTAGCTGGCAGGATCCAGAACCACAGTTCCACAGCTATAACTCTGCAGACTATAGAATTAACATACAAGCAGGAAATCTAGAACATTTCTGGCACTTCAGCACTATACCCAAAGCCACTCTCTTTATCTTCACATTCAGCAGTACAAATTTTATTATTACTCTTCTTTAATTACTGCTCTGTGCATTAGAAATACAGCAATTTCACAATGAAAGAAAGTAAAAACTGTCTATGCAGATGAAACTGTGAGTTTTCCATATATCAGAAAGTCTCAGCTTGCCTTTGATTTTGCACATTCCCTTCACTGGTTTTCATTACCATACTTTCAAATAAGTTTCACCTGCATATTTTTCATTTCCTGGTAATAAACAGTAGGGGGAATTTTATTTTATTTTTACTAATGTTGAACAGCATTACTGTGCCTCCAGTTATTTATATTCTGCTGTACTGAGGTGTCATTGGTTCAGTTTCATACCTACATACTCTGCAGGCACAAGATGAAAGGATCAATTAAAAGTTCATCACAACTTCACATTAACCTACCTCTTGCTGTGTTCAGCCAAATTCATGGTGAATTTGATCTAGCCCTAATGAACTGCTAGTCTTGTACAGCCTGAAAGGAGCTTCACAAGGAAGCTCCCACCTCTCGTGGAATTTTGCCATTGACTTCACTGGCAGCTCCTAGCTTGTGAGTACTTGTCTTTGTTCAGGATGTCTGTAAGAAAAGCTATTGCAATATATGTCTAGGTTTGAATTTAAAGTGATTATTTATTCTGCAGTGACTCCTTATGAAAACATTTATTCTTCACTCCAAGAAACAGCAAAATCTAATTCGAAATATGCAGAACAAAGTGGTAGAAAGCCCTGTGAGCACAGATTAACAGCTGCCTCAAGGGAACCTGCTACTTTAGGCTTGCAGAAAAGATCCTCTTTAGTTCAGGTCATTTAATTTGCTATGTAAATTTGAATGGACAACATAAATGACTCACCCTAGAAATGACAAGAACCTTCAGGAATTGAGGCATAATCCAGTCTCAAACCACATGGGTAAAAGGTTAATTTTCCTTATGAGAGAGATCTTTCTGTAACCCAGGGATAGTTCTACTTTCCCTAAGGTATCTCTGACTGGCTGGTGTAGCAATAATGACACCAGCCTGGACAGCTTGTAAGTGGGATGTGAGCTACTCTCTTGTTTGTCCTGGTGAACAGATAAGATGCATCACTGTACCCAAGTGTTTCTTTGAGTGTCAGATGAAGCATGCTCTTAATCATGTCTGCTGGCATACCATTAAAATAGGCCTTATCTGACTTTAGTTCAATCGAGACAGTTTTGAGGAAAGACAAGAAAAGAGGGATTGAAAACCAAGAGGTATGACTTAATCCTAGCTGTGATTAGTGAATCGGGCCCTCAAAACCAAGACAAAAGAAGTAAAATGGGGTAACAACTATTTGAGTACAGATACTACTAGCTAACACAAGGATTTGGGGAGAATTTTTAAAAACACTCATAAACTGACCATACACTGTGTAGTAAGACATTTTTTGATCAGGTGGAGCAGTTGAAATGTCTATGAACAAAATAAATTGGGAAGAAACATTAAATATAACAAAAGTATGAAAATATTTTTAACTTTAGTAACAAGTGATTCCTCCAAAATAGATTTTCTGTCAATAAATATTGAAGCTAAGAACTTCCTTACCATTCAGGGCTACGAAGGAATCTGAAAGACAAATAACAGGGGAAAAATCATTATTTGTATCTTGTTCTTTCTTTTAAGTAGTTTGCTGCTAATAAGCATTAATGTTTCAGCTGATATTTACAAGCATGTGATTTGTACCCTAAGGACCCAGGCAAAACTAATATTCAGACATACCCGAAAACAATGTCTGGCTTTGAAAGTGCTCATGACCAGCTCTGTACAGCACCTACTGAAGGAGAGAGGGCCAGTGTCGCCCCTGCTTTCCTTGTAAATCCTAGTCTAAGGCAAGGCACTGCAGGGGATGCAGCCAGCAATGTGAGTCAATGAGGACAAAACTCAGGTGACCCAAGATCACATGAAGTAATAAAATCAGCTGTGTTAGCAGGGAATGAAATCTACCCCTGTGCAGTGTCAAGGTTCAATGCACCATTCAGGGCTAAAGAGGGATTTAAGCAGGGCATGGGCTTTGTTGCTCTCTGCACAGAAGTAGATCTCTCTCCACGAGCACAATGTGCTCTTCCTGAATAATTTCCTACCCTCCCTTTATATGTAACTGATATCAGGTACACTCCACTCCTGCCTAACCTATTTGCCCAAGGAGAGCAGAACTGGCTGAAAAGGGCAAAGATACACCAGCTGGGAGCTGGCCTGATTTTGGTGCTAACCCATTTTACAGGGGAACAGAGGGGAAGCATATCTGTACACCTCCTTCAAAAATCTTTGTAAAGGTATATATTACCCTATCTTAGGACAGAGGCTGTAATCCTTGTACTCCTCCAAGCACAGTGATGAGAGTAATTACTGCCTCTTGAATAAGGATGCACAAGGCATGAGAAGGCTCTGGCTTTCTACAGAACATCTGGCCCACACAATGTCCCATGGCACAGTCTAGCCCTCTGTTATTTTTCTCTATGTTGCAGAAGTAATGACTCTCTCACTGTACATTGAATCCTCAGTTTCATCAGTTTTATTGCATCAGTGCAAATTAAACTGAAAAGAATGAGTCTTGATTTCATGAGGTTTATAAATAATATTTGGAGCTCAGAATCAAACCAACCTTAGTGAGAACATTTGGAACAAGAGCTGTCCTGAACACAGATGTTGGTATTCCTGAAGGCTCAGAAATCAGCAAGGTTTCCTTGCATGCAGTGCAAGCTATGCACTTTTAAGCATTTCAGTACAAAGCCGTAAATGTTTAAAGACTGTGTTTAAGCATCCAGCTCACGCTGTCAGTATTTAAGGTTTACCATTAAAATTTCTTAGGCAGTGCAATAGTACCTGACCTTTAATACCATGAGGTTGTCCAGACTGTATGTAAAATTCCCTAAAATTCACAAACTAAGCAGTTGTCATTTCTTGATCTGGATCCAAAGCTGAAGATGTATTTCTCTGTCTGTGCTGCATGGGAATGTAGTCCAAGTCACAGACTACACCAAGAAACCAAGCCACTTCTGTACATTTACATAAACAACCCAACCACCAGGGCTAATAAAGACAATGACCCCAATTCATTATGCCATTACTGTAATCAATGTCCTCTAGAGCTGAGCTTTTCTTGTTATGCAATCACTCTGAAGTTCAGTGTTTGTATAAATCACATGAACTGAGCTATTTTCCTCAAATACATTTAAACAACAGTTCTTCTTGTGAACCTGCACCATTAGCTTCATTGCTGTCCCTGTCATGGCTTATGTTGCTACAAGAGAATGCCTGACAGGTAATGGTGATTTGAGGCATTCAGAAGGATACTGTGACACATGGTAAATGGAGGTAAAGCTTTGCTTACTTTGGCAGTCACCCAGGCCATCTGTATTGCCACGTTCTATGTCCTGTTCAAATGCCAGTCTAAATAATAGAAGGAAACAAAACAGTATGAATAACAACAGTCATAGGCATAACCAGAAAGAAATTATCACATGTTCAATTGAAATAAATCCCTGCTGTGAAACTGGCTATTTCTTTGGAAATTCCACACAAAGGCTGAAAAACCCCAACATACACATTTGAGCTATTCATCATTGCTTAATGATTTCTTGGCTTCTGATGATACTTTTCCTTTATATTATCACATTTTAAAAATCCACAGCATGCCTCGTTACCAAGGGAAGAAAAGACTTTCATTTTTTAAACTGTTAAATACAGGATGTTATCAGAAGCACCTGTAACCCTATCTTAACCTGTGCACTGAGTAGATCAGGTGCACTGGCACTTTGGTGAGGGAAAGGAGCCAACCCATTGGGCAGGTACTGTGCTTGAGGAAGAAGCCTGAATTTCAGCAGTCACTTAGGTACGGCACCAGATGAGGCTCAAGGCATAATGTCCATCCCACAAGAGGTATTCCTTTTAACTCAGGGGCTCTACTGACAAACACTCACGTGCTTTTGTAGCTGATGTGCTCAGCTTATGCTCCCAAGTTCTCTCTGTGATTTTGGATAACTATGGAAGCTGTTCTTCCAACTTCCTGTGTGGTCAAAGGTGAATGACAAGAACCTTGGAAAAGTTCCAAATACAAGCCCTTGCCTATATTAGGATCCTGCCCTTGAGGCATAATTACCCTTGCAGACAACTCATTCTAGCTCTGTGTTCTTAAAGCACCTGCTCTACTGTCATCTACTCCTGGAGGATGACTAACATCTCTGCTTCCTGTTGGCCAGCTTAGAACTTCACCAGATACCTTCACAGCTGATCTGGACCCCCTTCCTAAGCACTGGACAGAACACGGGCTGCCTTGATCTCTTTTGGACTTCATCACTGCAAGCTGCACAGCCTCTGTCTCGATGGATCTATTGAGGAAAGTGGGAGCTGCTCTAAAAAGCAAGGCACGGAAGTGCCCTACAACTTGCCATGGAAGTTGAAGAAGCCTCAAGCTCATTTTGGAGTGATGGAAAACCTGATATGGACACAGGTACATTTTAACATTACCCTACCAGAAGTCAAATCAGACGCAGCCCACATTTTTGTAGTCAAGCATATACAGACACACACAGCTGCAGCGTCCCCAGCAGATGGTGGAAATCAGCAAATTAAGAACAAGACAGAAGCACAGTATGCTTGTCCATTATATAGTGAGGACCTGTAGAGAAGCAGGGTTAAATGCTGTCAGATGTAGGGCTGTCCAGGCTCTGTGATGTCTGTGCTACATTTCCACTACTGCCATGAGGGAGTACAGCTGATAGCTCAGAGTGGGCCGTCATGTGGTGTGTCAGAAGTGGCCATGAAATGTGATCTCTGAAGTGGGTTTGCTCCCTGTAACCTTCCCAGACTTTCATTATCATAAAATAACTAAATTCTACTGTTAAGCAAGGGGAGATCCAGCACTTCTCTAAATCTGTTTTAAGCCCTTACTGTGCTCTGTTATTCCTCTTAGTAATGCACAGTAAATTAGAAGGACTGGTTTTGTTTTCAGTGGACAAATTACTTCAGTAATTTAATTTGGATTCTATTGCCTCTTTAATCAGCTGTGATGGCTCCAGTGTAGGCTGGTCCAGACATATCCATCCAATTCACTCCTTTCAATAATACACGGACCTTAATACAGCTCTTTCATTTTCTTCTTCCTCCTCTTTCAGCAGTTACCAATCAGCTGACTGTTCACATCAAAAAAATTTGTGAGACATTTCGGAGGTGAATGCAAATAAGATAGAAACAAACACTTCCCACATTTTTCCCTCTCTAAAAGCCTCATGTTTCAAATAGCTTTGCCCAAGACTGCCTGGCACCACCGCCAGAGCTTCACAGCCCTTCCAGCCAGAGCCCTTACTCACTTGGAGCCAAGGACCAGCTGCATGCACACCCCGCTCTCCTTCACCCATCCGCAGTACGGGTCCCTGGATGCTATGCAGGCCCTTGGGAGAGAAGAGCACAAGTGGCATTCAGGAGTGCTGCAGCTCGCCCACTGCCCAGGCCTCTGACAGCCACCACAAAACACATACTTTTTGCACTTGCTGTGACGCTCGCAGCGTCCCAGGGGCACCTTGATGACACAGGTGGAGAAGGCGACGTACAGGGCGCTGCTGGGCTTGTCAAGCTGCATGCCCATGATCCGCTTGTCCTCCATGCCGTCATAGCTGCACCTGATTTGGATAAAAGTGGGATGTGGTTGCAACTAGGCTCTGCTGGGGGAAACCCTAATTGACCCCCAGGCTGAAAAAAATAAGATCACAAAAAGCTTATGCCAAAAAATCCGTAAGAAAGGTAGAATTGAACAAGTCAAGGAGAAAAGGACACACAATAGCCACTGAAAATACTGACAGACATATAAGCAAGTATTAAAAATGCATGGGATAGTTAAGAATTTGGGAGCAACAGCACACCAGAAAAGCTTCCGACGGCCCTTCGTTTTTGTGTTTATTCTTCTCCAGCACTCAAAGTAGCTGAAATTTCTGCATGATTATGGCTCACTTCAAAGTCCCCTTAGGCATATTTGAGGAAGACTGAAATGTGGAAAATTTCCCTTGGAGAGTAACTTGCTGCTTGCTGAGTTATTTGGAGAGGAATCAGGGTTTTTTATAGGATTAGAAAATTAATCTTCCTTTCCAGAACTTCACTTTTAATTATCCATCAGCTGCTGCATAGGATGGGCTATTTTCTACACAGACTGAATAAAAAAATGTTATTGCAATGTAGAGACTGATAAGCAGACATCCCCTCCCTAAACAACTTAAAATTACCCAAAAAACTTGGCTTCTCTAACCACTTCCGTTTCCACGGGACAAGTTATTCTCTGGGAAATCAGAAGTTCAAAGTCACCCATACATGAGTACAAAGAATCAGATACACACTTTTCAGGGTTGTAAACATTGATCTCCTCCAGGAAAAGGCTGTCATTTAGGAAACCAGTGTTTCCTGTCCGTGCCAAGAACTTCAGGATGATTCCCTTCTCTGACCCCAAGAAAACCACGGTATAGTTCTGATATGGCCCAGCAGCAGAGTCAACAGCAATTTTGGTCAGGCGATATCTAAAACAATAGAGCATTTTCACAGATAAATCACAGAGATTATCACAAAATTGTCATTTATTTAACCACTTTCTTCACGTCAGATAAGTGTATGGTAGATTTCTAGCAACCATAAAACACATTTAAGCCCTTTTCCTACCTCTTTATAAATCAACACAGACTGTGTTGATTTATAAAGAGGTAGGAAATTTGGCTCCCCAGATGCTGGGGAATTTTCACATGTTTGCATACCCACACATCCAATAGCCACCAGAAGTGTACAGAATTTCAGAATTGTCTAGAAGTTCAGAAAGCTGAAGGGCTGCTAAGAGCCTGAGGGCATTTAGGAATTATCCTTCCAAAAGCCTGGTGATTTCTTCAGACAGGGATAGAGAATCAGTACAGTGAATTGTTTTTAAAATTTCAAGCTCTGTCACATTAAAAGCAGCTGAACTAGGTTCAACTTGTTTTGTCAGGAAAAGCTGTGTCAGTGCAAGAGTAAGATGCTAAACACCATTTTACCTCACTAAAAATAATCACACGACCACCACCAAGCAAGTTCAGTACTGAGGTGAAATCAAATCTTGGGGTAACACACTTTATTGAAAACAAGTATACTGGTGGTTTGGTACCAGTTGGATGGTACTGCCTATCAAAGGGAAGCACCCTGTGGAGCTTGCTACTCTCATCTTTGGTTGGAGGCACAGAACCTGACAGAAAAACCTGACATAAGATACATTACTGAAACAAAGTCAGACCTTTCCACAGAGCAAGGTGCCCTACACAATATTCTACCTTTGCTCAGGGGAAGAGCAGAAAATATGGCAAAAGTTAGTCACATTATTCTGTTCACTTCTGCAGGGTAGATAAGTAGTATAATGACCACAGCAGAGAGTGGGAATATGTTTTGATAGGAAGGGGATAGTGTATTTAACACTTGCTGATTTAGGAGTCTTTGTTCAATCTGTTATTATTTTTTTCTTGTTGCCATAGAAAGGATGCAGATTAGGCAATTACTTCTGCCCTATACACTTGTGCAAACATTAAAGCTTACCAGTACATAACCTGACAGACATCTACATATCCTGTGAACATATCCTGGCAGACGTGTTTGTATCCTGCGTACATATTCCTGAGTTGTCTGCTGATCCTTGCCTGAAGTTTTTATTGAGCCATCTCAAACAATGACCCGTAAGCCAAAAGGTGATTAAACCTTCCTCGCACAGCAGTTCCTACAACATCCGGCGTCAGCACAGCACAGTTGGAAAAGACTGAGGTCTTTCCTATCTTGAAAGCTCCTCAGGGAGTTCCGCAGCATCTGCTCAGCTCTGACACCATTCCTAGCTGGATTCATGCCCAGGACACCAGGGCATGTACAGAGTTGGAGGGTATTGGAAGCAAGGCTGTTGGCATAACTTGACAGCTACAATGCAGATAGAGCTCACTCGCTGCACGTACCTGACCATTGTTCTCAGGAACCAGGGTCGGTTGACAATGGAAGGTACAGCCTCGTCCATCAGTGGATGTGTTTTGATGAAGTTCAGAGTATCATCTGGGAACTCATTAGATGTTACATATTTTTCTAATGATGTAGAGCCAGCACAGCAACCAGGCCTACATAAAACAAGACAGTAAAGCCAGAAAAACTAATTTGACAGAGGGCAAGCTTCCTTTTGTGATGAAGCTCTAACTGCAATATGATCTGCTTTATAGGAGTTTAACTTGGCAGAAGATCGATAAGCATGGTGGACTTGTTCAGCACCTCAGGGGAAGCCTAAAATCCTGCTCTGTCCTCCACTTAAAAGGACGTAATGTGTCACATGAACACAAAGTAGTTTTTTCATCAGGAGAACTACACACACAGTTTTGTAATTTATCCATTCATATGGAATGTAATCATAGCATGTGTGCGTTTGGCTTGATGCTTCCCAACTGCACAGGTGTTTTCTGATATGTAACTCACCTAATTGACTGCTCACTCCTGGAATAAAAGAAGTCCCTATAATACAGTAGGAAGTTGTTTTTTTTAAAGTTATTTTTAGGTATGAAAAAAAGCTACTTTTAGTCACATCTGATAGAAAACAGACCATTGAAGACAAACCGAATAGCATCTATGTAAACATTGTTTTTACCCTTTGTTCAGTTTGGATGAGATGATTTAAGAATGGTAGCTCATTGAGAACTTTCAAGGGCAGAAAAATTATCTGCCCTTCTTTAACAACTTAAATGCAAATCTGCTCATGCTATTTCTAAAATCTACCTGCTCCTAAGACGTAGGACAATCTTCTTGCCTGGACAGGCCATCTCTCAAAGAATCAGCAAAATGTTTTGTTTGTTAATATTGTGTAGGTAATTTTCTTTAATAAAAGGCTCATTTGATCCCATTTTCCAGAGCACTGTGATTCTTCAAACCTTTGGGCCACTGTGAGATAGGAAGATGAAACATGGACCACTCACTCTGAAACACATTGCATCATCCAATTTTCATCTACTCTGTTGTGGGTAAAGGCATTGACATCAAGAGTAATGTCAACTTGAACAAAATACAGGACTGATCCTATCATCTGTGTTGCTCAGATTTAGATAAATATTCAACTATTAGGTAAATAAATCTTGTGTGGGAAGAGAACATTGGACACAAAGGAACTAACTGTGTCAACAAGTCTGGTCCTACAAGAGCTGAGCAAGGAACATTACATGCAGACAGTGTGTACTCTTGCCTCCTCATATCCAAAATACTTTAGCTGTCTTGTAATTGCATGTAGAACTAGCAACAGATGGAGAGAAGGAAAAATCAAGGGCACGATTGGTTTCCTAGGTCCTTGCAAGGGCATTGACCCAGGAGACAACATTCCCAGAGAACTCGAGGGAACAGCCTGGCACCTTCTGGCACTGTGGTGTCTACGGTTTCTGTGTATCTAATCTGGAGGCCTATTTACTCCTAAATCCTAATAGCATGATTGGATTAATCCTGTTTTAATCTCAAAACTGGTTTAGTCGAGTCAACATAAATCCCAGCAAACCTGCTGTCTGGCCAAACAGGGAAGTGACACCTCGGAAGGGCTCTGGTAGTTTTCTGAGTAATGTTAGGATCAATAGGGGCAGTAATGTTTCGGCATCATACTGAGAAACCCAGATAAAAAATGCCCCTGTTTCAAAGGTGCCTGTCATGTACTTCAGCATGAGCTAGAAGTAATGATTATTTCTATTGAGCAGATTGATTGCTAAATATTACATGAAACACTGTTCACAATTCACTTCAGATTATGTCCTTCAGGCTTAGAAAGAGCAATATTATCCCATCTCCATCATAAAAGTTAGCCTGCTATTGGCACATCCCAAACTCGTAATGCAACTTTCTGTTATTCTTTCCCACTTTCCCCTTCTTCTTTTCCCTTTCCCTGCCAATATATCTCAGCAAGGTCCAAACAAATAACCTTGGAGTCATCATGCAGCCTTGTACCCCCAAGGCAGACCTTTGTAGTCAGCAACATGTTTGAAACACTGCAAAATGAAGAAGAAAAGTCCTGCAACACTGCTAGAAACCGCATTACTAAGGCTCAGACTGAAAACAGACACAGAATTTACCAATTTTCCAGTCACCTTCAAGCTCTTCTCTTGAATGACAACTTCAGAATACAGACAGCACAGTAATACTACACTTGGCAAATCCCAAAACATGATGGACTAGGCAGAAACTCAGCGTCCACCACGGAGCTTCATAAACTCATAGAATATTGTGAGCTGGAGCCAACCCAGAAAGACCACTGCAGTCCAGCTCCTGGCCCCACACAGGACACCCCAAGAATCACACCATGTGCCATGAGAGCACCATGAGTGTACTTCCTGAGCTATGTCAGACTGGTGCTGTGACCACTTCCCTGGAGCCCAAGTTCCAGCGCCAAACCACTTCCCTGGGTGAAGAACCTTTTCCTAATGTCCAACCTAAACCTCCCCTGACACAACTTCAGGCCATTCCCATGTGTCCTGTCACTGGTAACAACAGAAAGATGTCAGTGTCCACCCCTCCTCTTTCCCTCATGAGGAAGTTGTAGATTGTGATGAGGTCTTCCCTCAGTCTCCTTTTTTCAAGCAAGCAAGCAACCTCAACCACTCCTCACATGGTTTTCCCTCTAGGCCCTTCAACATCTTTGTAGCCCTCCTTTGGATACTCCCAACAGCTTTATATTCTTCTTATATTGAGGTGTTCAACACTGCACTGAATTCTTTGGATGCCTTTTTCTTTTGAAATTATTTAAGCTATCACAAGCAATGTAAAACATGCAGTAGAGTGGCAAAGCTTAAGTGAGATAAATGAATTTGATTTATCTATATGCATCTCAATATCTCACAACAAAATGCCATTGGTGTCAATGAGTTAACAAGTGTCTGTCAACAGCAACTTGTTTGAAATGGTACTTGTAAGAAATATGAAGAATGTAGTAGAGGAGATGCATGCAAACATGTGGAAGTGGGGAAAACAACTCATAGGAGGAATGAAGTAAACTGAATCTCTAGTTTGGTGGAATGCTCTTTTTTGCTCTTCATAAATCAGCCACTGTGGCACTTAAACTGCATGTTAATCATAGAACAGCAAACTGCAGAATGGGTGCAAGCTTTGTAATGAGATATATCTGTTACTGAACCAATTTACAATAACTGTGTAACTCACACCACTCTTAAGTGATTATTCTGACCAAGTGGATCTGATGCTGGCCTGATATATGTTACACAAATGTCATTTAAGTGGAAAAATCTCTATTGCATAGTTTAGATCCAAATTCAACTCAACTTTTACTTTATTGTTTAAATATGTATAATTGTATCTGCACCTTACAAGGCTGTTCAAAATATTAAAAAGCCTCTGTAGCCTGTATGAAGGAACTGAACAATATCACTACACATGGAACATACCTGGGCTTGGGCACTCGTTCATCAGGAACTGGTGTCCATGTGGAGTCTGGAGACTTTTGCTCTTTGAATCTCCCAGTAAATACATTGGCAATGTCAAGCATGTCATAGGCACAGACTGCAGAGCCAGGGATGCTGCAAAGTGACATTTCCCAGAAATTGTTACTCATTCTGCAGTTATACATAAAACCTTGAGCAAAAAATATGCTCTATAGAAGCCTTCCTTTACTCAATACTGTGTTCCCAATGAAAAGGAGTTAACTATGCTCAGGAGTTTTGTCTACTCAATGAAATGAAAGAGCTTATAGAAACAAATTTAATATTAAGATCATAACATTGCAAATTTCAGTTTTTTGGATACTTGAATGCAACTGCACAACAGCATTGTCCACACATAGTTAATTTCTTACCTACACACTTTTTGAAAGGCGTGTGGATTTAGCATGATCAGTCACTTGGAAGCATGAAATATTCATTTCTCGCCTATTTTTTATTTATTTTGTACATGAGCTACTGTATTTGTGTCTGACTCCCACCACTTGATTTTATTGGGTAAATAGCATGAACCCAGCTGGCTGAGGCTTTCAATCCTGCTTTTAGCTAGTAGGTTATTATACATCAAAGAAAAAATGTAGGAACTATAATACTGTTACAGATGATTAAGCTAAATTCCTAAAGGTATATAAATTGATAGAAAAACAACCATTTGAATTGTAAACAATTTCAAAATGCTTTTTACTGAAGAAAAAAAAGCAAGTTGAGAGACAGTACAGTAGTTTTATTTTGATCTCCACAGATTCATCTTTTTATATAGAAGGAAACTTCAAAGCTCAATATTAATCTGATTCTGCACAGTAGGAGTTTTAAATGGAGGCAGCCATATATATGTGGATGTAAGAGATGGTCAAGGGTGTATTTGGCCACACAGAGGGCCTCATCCTAAAAGACAGCTGAAGACCCACTCCAGCTAGAATATTTTGCACATTGCTGAATTAAGTCCTTAAGACAAAAAACCAACCATAAAGTCCTGAGGTGTGTCACACACTACTACAAGTGCTCAACACATAACTACACACGGATGGAAGCATTGCTGTGCTCAAAGGACTGCAACGTCTTTTACTTGTGAGGGTGACAGATTACAGGTCTGTATTATGATGCAGTGGGGAAGGATAGAGCACTGTGGGTCACAGCCAAGGAGGTCCAAGCCACCTATGAACTACTGGACTACAACTCAACACTAGTTTCTACCTGAGTGACCTCTGATTAGACTGAAGAATCTCTTCCACCTCAGTCTAGAAGGAAACTTTGTTCTAGAGACCAAAGGTATTTGTTTCAACCTTTCTTTAGTGGAGGAAAAATGAGAGATGCATTTATGTCAGAAGCAGGTTTCACAGAACTACAGAATCACAGAATATCCTGAACTAGAAGTGACTCACAGGGATCATTGAAGTCCAATCCTCCCACAGAGGACATCCCAAGAATCACACCATGTGCCTGAGAGCATTGTCCAGATGGTCCTTGATATCTGTCAGGCTTGGTAACTTCCCTGCGGAGCCTGCTCCAGCACCCAACCACCCTCCATGTGAAGAACCTATTTTTTCTAATATCCAACCTAAACCTCTATGACTCAGTTTCCTTGAGTCCTGTTACAGGCCACCAGAGAGCAGAGACTGGTGCTTGCCCCTCCTCTTCAGCTCATGAGGAAGCTCTGAACTGCTGTGAGGTCTTCCCTCAGTCTCTCCTCCAGGCTAAACAAGCCAAGGGCCTCATTCACTCCTCATATGGCTTCCCCTAAAGTCCTTCACCACCTTCATTGCTCTCCTTTGGATGGTCTCTGATGTATTTAGATCCCTCTAATATTGTGGTACCCAAAACTTGCCCCAGCACTCGGGGTGAGGCTGCCCCAGAGCAGAGCAGAACAGGACAATCCCCTCCCTTGCTTGGCTGGAGATGCTGTGCCTGATGCCCCCCAGGACAGGCTTGGCCTTCCGGGCTGCCAGGTCTGCTAAAAAGCTGTGTCCAAGAATAAATATATGCTTTTCTGTCATATTCCATGTCTGGCAAAAGCTGCGGCCTATAAAATAGTGTTTTGCTTTTTACACCAAGTACTTAGATTCTAAAATGCAATACTTAAGGAAAAGAATTATTCATGAAACACCACAGGAAATACTAGCAGAGCGGGAGTACAATCTCAATTTTGAGATAATTGCAAGATAAAATCTATTTTCTGATGTTGAATCTCTATTTGTTCACGTGTTTTTATTAAGCCAGATTGCACGAAAAGAGATCAACTTAATTTAAGCTTGTATTCCCTATTGGTGGCATAATTATTCCGTTGCAGTTTCTATTGTTTTGATGTCAAAAGTGGTGATTTTACATTACAGGTCCAGGCTTACTCTCATTTGAAGTAAGTTCTGTGAATGACCTTAGAGAGGTCAGGCTTTGACAAGGGGTGGCAAGGGTACAGCAAAACTAAATTAATTTCAACAATAAAATTCCTCTTTTAGCTCAAATGTTACTCTATGAAACTGCGATATATTTTTTAATTAGAAAGCTACTATTTTTTAACTTCTTTGGGAGTTCTCAATAATTAGATACAGTTATTCCTCTAATAACTTCCAGAGAAACACGCTAAAATGTGTAACAGTAATAAAATCTCTACAGATGAATTTATGTTTTTGGATAACCATGCAAACAATGAAATAGGTGTTCTGGGGACCCTCCTTCCCAGCCAGCAAGACCTTGGTTCTCCCAGGAGAGTCAGGGGACAGCAGGGTCAATGCATGGTCAAAGATCAATGCAAGAGTCACCAGGGATGCATAAAACAAAAAGAAGGAGATAATATGGTTCTTGGAGGTTTAGCTACAGACAGGACAGACACAGTCTTTTCTTTGTGAGGAAAAAAATACTGTATTTTCTCTTTGGAATAATATTATGCAAGTTACACACTGCAACACCTCTTGGTGGCTGGTGTAAACTATTCCCTTGTAAAGAAAAGTATGTCTGAGGAATGTGTCCTAGTAAATGGCTGAATAGTAAATGGCTGAAAGCTACCCTAAGTTACCAGGTATGAAGTAAGCAATAGCAGGGTGCCTTAAAATTGAACACAGCTATTGGTAAGTGCAGGGTACAAAATAATTATGTTGTACGAGCGATTGCTTCTTGTGCTTGCATAAAGTAAAAAGGAACTGCAGTGAAAAGCAAAACATAGAGGAAATAGAAGGTAAAATGTTATTGTGGCTATTACCTATTATATGGAGTGGAGAATGTTGCTAAAACAACATCCCGGCCATTGAAATGGATAACATCTGTAACTGACTGCAGTATGTTAAAGTAGAAGTGTGAGTCGCCAGGAACTGAGCAGTTCAGCCGAGCCTTGAGAAAGGAAGTCCACTGTTTTTCCAGCACTCTCTGAGATCCTCCCATGTCATTTTTGCAAACCTGGGCCACCCTTGGGAAAACTACCTGGAAGGAATAGAGCAAAAATAATGGAGAAAATTAAATGTTCGCTTGACCTACAGTCTTCATTGGAATACTGCTATTAAAACATTTGGAATAACACAGCGAGGTGCTTAATTTAATACCACTTTTCTATAATCTGTGACAAATAAGAAACAGAGAAAAATTAAGCTTTGGAACAGTGTGCTATGAAAGATAAGACTGTGGCATTTACTACACAGCCATAAATCCTTCAGGAGATCTGTTCTCAACCCATATAAAATTCATTTCCATACAGACTGCTTAGCTTTCTATTTCCCCAAACAAAAGCACATTTCATATTCACAATCCTTGCAACCCACACTGCTGCTCCAATTCTTGTGTTTTCAGCACTTAAAAACTATGCAAATCTTGCTGGGCTTTTATTCCCGCTCTCCACCTTTGTGACCTTGGTCAGTTTTTCTGACTGCTTAATCAGAAAGCTATTGTGAAATTAGCAAAAATGCAGAAAGTGTTTAATTATTCTTTGCAGAATGGCACAGCACAAAATTCCTACCCTTGTTTACTCAGCACCCTAATTCATATTTCTACAGAAAAATTTCTTCCTGCTATGGAATCTGTTTTTAACAATTAGCTATTGTGTTGAACTAACTACATTAGCCTTGTGCTTTCTATAATTTCAGAAAAGAAACTCTAGCATACATCATCACTGTAAGAAACTACACATTTTCCTTTCAAGACAGTGCAATGTTTCACTCCAGCCAACCTTTTGGCTTGAGCAATAGGCATCTTTTCAAAGTGCTGACCTTGTCATCATGATTTATGGTTCTCATTTCAAGGTCACTCGTAACAGCATTGGTCCAAGAATAGCATAAATTTTCCTCCTCCTCAATCTGACAAAGTCATTCAAGGCAGTGTCTTTGCCCTTACCTTTCCCATGCTGTTGTACTCCACTGCTATTTCCCGGAAGAAGAAGTATATGTAATTGCCATAGTCAACTGCCTGAACAAAGTAGGGCTCTAGGAAAAAAACCAGCAACGCAAGACACCTGATTTAGGCACCATGTACAGGATACAGAATGCAAAGAGAAGCCAAACACATTCACATATAACATCCAGAGGTGAAATATCTGTGCTTGACAAACTTGATCAGTTTTCAGAACAAACAAATCACTGCTGCAGAAGCATCACTGTCTGGGGACAGGAGAGCTAGGAACAAGTCTGTACAACATCACTGCAGGGTAGTTAAGTCTCTGCCACTAATATGTCTGCCCTGCATGGAGTAAGAGGAAAGGTAAACAGGCATTTATAACTGTATGCCTGAGGGGTCCAAGCAGTGCTCTTTATGGCATGCAGTCTGTGAGCTGAGGGAATAACAAACCACGTAACTGTTTCTGCCCACACGTGTCTGTAGCAGCAAGCAAAGTGGGACAGCTAAAGTTGACACCTGGCAAAACATTTCTGCATGCAGAAAAAGACTTGAAACTATGGCTTTGCTCTCTGTTAAAATCACTCCAAATGCTAACAATTCTCAACACCTACACAAAGCTAAACAGCACAATCCTTAACAATGAGGGCATTTAGAGCACAAAAATTGCCTAATTCGATGGCAGCAGTACAATCCTTAAGAACTGTAACAGAAAGACTTTGTGCAATATTCCCACAATTTTAGTTTCATTAATGAATCTTAGCATTACAGGACAAACTTTCTATACTTCATAAAGCCTTGATTGTTACTTAACAGTGCTGTGGCAGGAATATTTTCAAACACAGCACAAGCACACAGAGCCCCGCAAGCTCCAAATTTTCCATCCAACAGATGTAAACTGGTGGAATGCAGCTTGGAAAGCTCACTGGAATATATATTCTGATCTACCCATCTCACAGCTTCTGTCAAATCCAGTAACTTTGGGTCAGGAGAGGAGTGAAAGAGATAAACAGATCAAACTAAGCAAGAGATGCAATCTGCTTCCTTCTTTCTGCCAGAAAGCATTGGTGAAATGAAATGACAAAGAGGTCTGTCAGAAATCCAAGACTCTCATCAGAGATGCTGCTTTTTTTTGCCTTGTTTGTTTATCTACCTTTCAACCACTTGGAGTCATGTTTAACTGTCCGCAGGGTTGGGCTGTCTCCCAGGCTCCGGTATATGACCGCATCTATCGCGAGGAAATCGGTCACTGTGGCAGAATACAGCTTTCCCTCTGGGGAGGAAGGAAAGAAGAAACCAGGGGGGAGAAGCATTAGATATAGTACAATTGCTTCTTCTCTCACCAGTTACGTGAGAAGGGAAAACAAATCCATCACAGTCTCCTTAGGAACACTGAAGGAAGGAAAAAAATCCAGCCAGGTAAACGCAACTGAGTACTGAGCAAGCAACTCACTTTTCTGCAGAATGATAATTTCAGAAGGATGCTGTGGAAGAAAATAACCTTATGGAATAATTCTTCTTCAGTTTAGGTATGTCTGAACTACTGAACTACCCTATCCAGTCACATGTCACTAGTTCAATACTCAGAAATTCTGCTTAGGTATGTCAGCAAAACAAATATAACAGAACTGCTAGTTTCAACTGGGAGTGCAAACCAGACAGAGCTTGAAGACTGTCAGCTAATTGATGCTTATGAAAATTTCTCCCCTTGAGAGCACTTCTGCTCTGGCAAAGATCACTAACAAAAAATTAACTAACATGTTGGGAGCCCTGCTGAAACAGAAATGAAAAGAGATGGAGGAGGATTGCCTATCAATATTTCTTTTCTAGCATGCATTTTAGGCATTTCCCATATGAATTATGCATTCCTCTCAAAGAATGGAGGAAAAGTGATAAGAAAGGGCCTACAAAATGGCGCCCCAAGGACAACCAAAACATACAAAACTATAAGGACATAAAAGCACAAGTTTCAGCAATATTTTAAAATTTTATTTGTTGTCTACTTTGTTTGCAGGTCATGGTAACTGTACAGGACTGTTTTTATGTGTGAAATAGATCTTGAACATGCTGTCTGCTGGAAGAACAAGTGGTGCAGCATGAGCACACAAAATTGTTTCTCTGTTGTGTCTGCATAAAAACAAGAATTATCTACATCTTGTTTGACAGAGATTATGTTGCCTTGAAGGTACCAGCACTGAGAACATTCCCAGGATAAAGCAGAGAGGTCTCTATTGGTCAAGCTCTCCTCATTATACTTTCAGACTTAGTGTAAGACTGAGGCGGAATTGATGCATACAGCTGTCTCAAAGGCAGATGCCAAGAGGCGGTTGCTAGACTCTTTTCAGTAGTGTCCTGCGACAGGATGAGAAGCAGTGGCCATAAAGTAAAGCTCAAGAGCTTTCCTCAACATGAGAAGAATTTTCTTACATTGAGGGTGGCAGAGCACTGTAACAGCCTTTCTCTGGAAGTTGTGGAGTCTCCCTCTCTGGAGGCATTCAAGCCCCACTTGGACATATTCCTGTGTCACTTGCTGTAGATGACCCTGCCTTGGCAGGGTGGGTTGGGCTGGATAATTTCCAGAGCTCCCTTCCAACCCTAGAAACTGTGAGTCTGTGAATTTCAGCTCCAGATTTAAAATTCAGACTGTTTTTTATTAGCAGTACTGTATGCTTCGTTCTGACTCATGCAATTCTTGTCCTTATTTGGCTACTTAAGAATGATCATTTTTTCTTAGCAAAACAGAAAAAATAATTACTACATGTGTCCCCCTCCCCAATTTAAAATAGAATAAAAAGCTCAGTTGTTTAGATATGGATGTCTGAACTCATGTTTATACAACCACACTCTTATTTTCTTTCCTGCCAAGTTCCTGCGACCAACTACAATTCGCATATATCAGCTGAAATAGTTACAGGCTGCGAGAAGAGCCATACTCATGTAAGTGCATCCAACAAACTCAGATAACTTGGATTAGTGCCCTAAACTGTTCTGAAACTGCTTTTCGTTGCACTCCGAAAAGTTAGCATGGGTATCAATATGTAAGACACATATAGCAGGGATTTTCTGAAGCTAGCAGATTTACGAGGCATATTCTACAAATATTTATTTGAACTGTATCAAATTTATTCTGAATCACCATGAAGGAGAATGATCATTTCTATAAATATTCTCTTTATTTTCAAATAATTCAAGGATTTCTGCAGTGACGAATTTGGAGTCATCTTTCTGAACTTCAGCTGCATTCAAAGTGAAAGTTTACAATAGGCTGGTCATAAACTCGTTCTTGGCCAATACACTGAGAAAGACCCTTCTGAAAGGTCATTCAGGCTGCACAAAGGATAGGGAGTCTGAGATACATGGGAAAAATATTTCTTTGAAGGAGTTTCTCTATTTCCATGTTTTATTAATTACTTGCTACAGTTAGAGAATTTCTACTGTATATTCCTGCCTGTGACTGTAATTAAGAAATCACATACTACAACTATCATCATCACTATTATTGGAACAAAAGGACCATTTATTTGCACTATAAAAAGTAAAAAAAAAAAAAATTGAAACAGGTTACAAAATCTCTCCTTTGTGAGGCAGATGATGATACCTCAAACATGGTAGTGCTTAATAGAGCCCTTTGGCTATAGACGTGTTTGAGAATGGCTTAAGTCTTAAATCTTCAGAGGAATAGCTTAGTTATTTCCATGTGAGCGCCCCGACTCTGTTTTATAGCATCACACCTGTTGAAGAAGACTCACATTATCATGATGTTTTTATTATTTTCACCACCTATCTATCAGCCAGATCTAAGAAAAGATCAGCAGGGTTCACACTAGGAGAAGTTCAATAAAGAGATAATTTAATCAGGAATTTCTGACGAGATATAAAAAAATATGATACAATCAACAGCCAAAATTGACCTCATTTATAAGATTTCACTTTTTCTAACTATCATAGTAGAAATCAGAGTTAACACTATTATGCTGCATGCAGCATTAATCACCACTAGCCAATACACTTCTCTCCTTTTGTCTACAGCAGCTGATAAGACCATAGTAAGATGTTTTCAGCTTAAAAAAAAAAATCACCTTTCCTTTCCTTCTAGATCTAGAAAAGGGCATGCCACAGCATTTTCTGTAACTTCCTTTTATTATGAATGTTAGCTTAGACTTAGAGTTGTTAATGAGCATATCCTGCTTAATCCTAATTAAAGCTTACACAAGCCTTGACTTCCTTTGACGTTCACAGAAGCTGAATGCAGCCAAAAATGGTGCCTCACACAGGCCATATTATCAAGAATACAGGAAATACTGAAATATTGATCTGGGAAACTGAGGCTTTATGCAATGTTGATGACAGTGAAGTTAATTTCAAAGAAGGGAAGGCTTTTTTTGCTAGGGATTTCCTTACCCCCTCTTTTTAGTCAGGGTTTACTCTGTTTGACACAATTTAGATTTAGGCATTCTGGGCTCAAGCAAGAGGCACAGTGTTACACCAAGCCTGGGGGCAGGACAGAAAGTAAAAAGTTTATCACTGTCATTTTACCTGCAAACAACGCAACATTGGCATGCTTTGCATCATAGGGGCACCTGGCCATTCCACTGAATTCCTCTTCCAGATAGTCCAAGGTATCCATCTGAAAAATCAAAGGGAGCTCCTCAGATAGAGAAACAAAGAAACAAAACTTCTTACCCAGGATGACGCTTATGACAGTGTTTCTTCTTTTCTGGGCACAGGAGAAGACCCTTTCTCTAACTCTACTCCTGACTATGAAGTAAAAACTAGGAAAAAAAAATCATGGCATTAAATAAAATAAGCCTGAAAAAAGTATGTCCAGTAAGTCAGGCCTTCTTTGGAGCTAATAATTCTCACCCTGACACATTTTACTGAAGTCTTCAGTCTATATTTTATCTGCACACATGTTTTGTTTTGAACTGTAGCAGTCTATGTGGTCTGTGGTTCTGGCAAGGCTCCAAAATTTATCCTCACCAGCGACCCAACAGAAGCGCTCTTATACACAGAAAAGACTGCAAACCACAGCATTCAGAAGAAACAACACTAGGACAATTATCTCTGTGTGCATTTTTCTCCCCCAAGTCCAGAGGTCCTTCTGCTCTAGTCTCAACAGTGGTGCTGTCTTCCTTGATTTGCATATTCAGAAAGATGCTCTTCAAGTTTTACTATACCAGTTGAGTTGGTGTCATAGAGAATCCTCTTACCATCAGGCAAGAATTAATCTGTGCAGGAATTGTAAATGTTGAGGCTTATATGTAACTCCTGGGAAATAAATTCACCCTGGGCACTGAAAATGACACAAATATACAGATTGACTTTACATGAAGTTCAAGAAGGTTTGGTGAGCTAAAGGAGAATTGTACACCTGTTACCCCTTTAAGATGCTTATACTACAGTATTTTGGGAATAAGAACCTTTGTAGCATATTCATGCAACTTGTCCATCGCATACTCTATAGATCACACACAGTAAAGATTCACAGAGCATGACAACCCACACAGCGCTTAAATAAACTTTTAATTTGTACGTTACAGCTTCTAAGCCCTTCAGTGGATGATTTGTGATCATTTGTTTTCTGTCATGTATCCTTTCTGTCTAAGTCCACTCTGAGGGGAGTCAGTTGTGTTTACTCAAAGGCTGAAAAGCATTTCACATGATAGTGAGAGGAAATGAGTTAGAGTCCTGAGTAACTTTTCCTGCACCAAGCTCCACAGGCTGGGCTCACTCTCACAACCACTGGCACACTTGAGGGGCAGCCCTGCTTTCTGTTTGGCACACGTTTAGTTCTCTCTCTGTATTATGAAGGCATACATGCAGGAAAAGCCAGGGTAGGTGTTGCAGAGGCCTTCTGAAGACTGCCAGAGGGATCACTATCCAGCCCTGCATCACAGGGGATGAAAACTCTGGAGTAAGGGGGAGGAGGCCATTTATATGCCTCACATCAAGATGTCAAAGAAATCTATAATTGTATCTAAAAGACACCTTACACACAAGGAGACTGGCTGAGATTTGTTAGCCTCATTAATGGAATTCAGAGATTAAAAATTAAAAATTGCAAACTGTAGTAGAAGAATAAATACAGCCCAGTGATCAAGAAGCTTCATTGCATACTAGGAGCAGGCAAGGAAAGAAAGAATAAAAGAAACAGCTGTTAACAGAGTAGCTAACTGTACCTCACAGTTACCATGACACATGCTTGTATTACTCAAATTTGGTTATTCCTCCACAGACTGGAAGACTACCCTGCACTTCTCTCCTGTGTTTTCTAAACTGCAGCCATTACAGTGGCTAAATGAGGTCAAGCATCATCGCACAAAAATCAAGGAAGACCACCAGTCACAGTGAATACCATTAGGGAAGTAGTTTTCCTGGCTCTTAACATCTTTATTCTGCTTTTTTCCAATAACTCTGAACCCAAAACCTAAATGGCAGTTGTAATTTTGTCAGGAGCAGCATTAGTAAAACTGAATTTTATTTTTCCAGAAAAAAAGATGAGAAATTACCTGTGGGACATAACAGTGCCTAGAAAAGCAGAGTCTGGATGTCAAATGCCTAAATAAATTAATTTCAAAGCTACACCAGAGACATCCACTGTTGGGAGTTATATCAGAATATAATGGTGAAAGCCTAAGGAAATGGGAAATATTTCAGTAAGTGGGTCCTACTGGAATGAAGACTCCTGAGATACACTATGCCAAAGGAATAAATTGGCCTCAGAGCATTAACGTCAAGTATGCAGGGAGCAGCAGAGTTTCTACACTGCTCCAGACAATGTTTTGGCTTTGCAGGTGCCCAGCAAGTGAGGAATACTTCTCTGTCCTGCTGTAGTGCCCCTTGCGGAATTAGCTGTTCCATCACTCCCACAGCACACAAAGCCATAGGATCTCCACAGCATCCCTATCCTGGGGGCTCACAAGAAACTCACGTTTTGCTTGCTATGTCCCCAGGCTTCTTCAGAACTGGTTTTGTGATTGAGAGCAGTAGAACAGAAATATTAGAACATGCTACTCAGCAGTAACCCCCAATATTAGTCTATGACTTGATGTGAGTGTCAGTGACAAGTTGAGGAACTTTCTGAGGTGGGACTACAGCCCCAAGCAGGGATCTGAAGGACTCTGTACCTATGGGGGGGCAATGCAAAGCTGCAATACTCTTGATGTGCAGGAGCTGCAAAGAGTTAGGTACTCAGTCTGAGATTTTCTCGGAAATCCAATCCACATTGAAGTCGGTAGCACTGAAACAAGTCAGGACAAACGTTTCAGAGCTGAATGGCGCACAGGTGAAGGACAATCTCATGCTACTGCCAACATAGTCACAATACATCCAACCAAAAGACAAGGCATAAGTGAAATTCTGCAAACAGATTACATACCTTGTAGTTCCTGCAAGAAGGGTTGAATGCATTTGTTCCACAGATAAACAGTGTATCCTCATTTCTTTTTAGGAGAACCTTAATAAAGTTATGACATTCATCCTGAAGAAAAATAAAAAAAACCTATTTCAGCTACTGCATTTTGAGTATCTGTTTTCATTTTTAAGCAGTGATATTTCACATGTTTAAAATTAAATTGGCTGGTACCCACTGTGATACTCTGGCCTTATTTTGACTATGTTTAACTAACAATGAGCAATTTGTAATTAATTTATATTCTAGTGGCTTAAAAATTACAAAGAGCTGAAGATAAAGCATTCATTTTGTAGCTCCTAGTTTGCTGTTGACAAAGGTGAATTTTGTTTGAAACTGTTGCTTTCCTGAAGAGTGAAAAATCTGATTTTGTCACCTGTGCCACTGTCAGACAGTGACATCACCACTACAATATACTGGCATAAAGCTTCTTTAACTAGAAGGGGAAGCAGATGTAAAGAATCAAAGAGTCTGCATCTAACTATGATACTACTTATGCCAGTCATAGGTTCCAGGAGGGTGAAACTGGTGTGAGAAACAGTCCTTCTACAGTCCCACATTCATCTTTTCTGATGCTTTTCCTGAACTTCTCAGTAAATTCCCACAGGGGGATGGACAGCAGCACTTGGCTTTTGAAGCAATGGTAAGCAAAACTGGTACACTAAGCACTGTGACCTGCTCCATGCCTTAAATATTTCAGGATATTGCTGTGGCTTCTGTCCTAATATTTTATCAAATTTGAAAGGAACTGTTTTTGCAAATTAAAGTCTTCAGTAAGTTGATGGGAAAAGCAATTACTGGTAAGAAGTGGATGGCACGATCCATTCCACATCACAGACAGCAGCCTGAGATAATAGTGATGCAACTAAACTGAAGTGGCAGTTGCAGAAGAAATGAAAATTGTCTACCTTATGTTTTCCCTTCATTCTGCATGTGTCTACATCAGCTTGTCTAGATTTCCATGTCAATTTCTGCAAGAATAAAGAAAGAAATCAATTAGAACTCAGAGGTTTTTCACATTTGATTTCAGAAGTAAAGTCCCATAGGGGAGACTAGCTTTGAACATACATTTATTGAAAGTTTTCTGCACTCTTTCTCCATGATTAATTCACCACAATGAAACAATGGAAATTCAGCGATGTGGATAGTTCATTTAACTTTGTTTTGGCTCCAATTCATGAGACTAGAAATCCATCCCTCTTTCTTAAATGCCTAAACAAACAGAATCCAACAATAGGTGAACTTTGAAAAACGTGTACTTTTCTTAAAAGTAGTAGATGTTCTCTTCTTTTAACTGATATTGCTCTACAAATCAGAATTGTAATTTATGGACTACAAACTTTCACTGGATTCTAAATGAAATATACATTCCCAAAGACAACATTTTAGATCTGGAAATAAATAAAATTCAGGTACTTCTTACCACTTCAATTCAACTAACAAGCTCCAAGAGTTTTTCACCTACCAAGACACTGCTGACTTTATCTGCTAACACTGTTTCTCCAGAAGATTTACAGCTAAATCTCAGCCATTTTTTTTTTGCTTTTTGAGATGAGTTTCAAAAATGGTCAAATGTGGAAGCTTTATTAATTATAATGAAGTTTTCTTTAAAATCACATGGCCTAAGATGGCATCACCTTAGACATTATTGCCTTGATAATTCTGACAGTGTTCCTGATCAGTAAACTGAGGCACTGTGCATTCATGGAGGGGTCCAAGTTGAAAGAGTAACCATGAATGTTCATTTCCATTGCAAGCTTGTGCCCTCACTCTTTGATGAGTTAAAAAGCTCACTTTCACCATCATTCATTGTTACAATGAAGCACTGTCCCCTCCTCCAGTGGAATTCATCCGGTGCCCAAATTTTTATGATCTTCTGTCAGACCAAGGCTGTGTTCAACATATGTTACACAACATGAATGAAAAGCAAAGGAGCTGAAGGGAGATTATTTTCAGTATGTTCATGTTAATACACAATGCAGTAATGCAGACAAAGCTTTTCTTTGTTTGAATGTAACTTCCCATAGAGATAATGTGAATACATCTACAAAGTGATGTTATAGTAAGACTTCATTTAGTCAGTTCTAGCACAAGTGAAAAAAATTTGTGCAAATGAAAATATGTAACTTGCTTCTTATGACAGAAGTTTCAGAAGACTTAATTGGGATAGTATAGATGTTATAGAAAACTGCTGCATATAATTGAATAGATGTTTGACAGATGTTCCATCAGGGACCTCACCATATTTCAGTACAGATTGCTTATCAGCCCAGCTAAACCACATATCAGAAATTCGCAGAGGACACGATTGCTATTCTAGCTCTCCACAAATATGATTAGCAATGCCATCTTACTTGCTTATTACAGTTTGACAGCAGTACTGGCAAGTTCTTTAAAACAATGTTATCATCCTATTTATTTGAAGCTTGTTCTAGTGTCCTTGCTTTCTGGGTAATGATAAAAGTTACTTACTTTGCTAAAATAAATTTCTTCTGTATGTGATGTATCCATATCAACAGTATAAATATGGTCCCTGTCAACAAAGGCAAAGAATACAATGTCAAATGGAATAGTCAGACAGTTCATTTTCTATAAAAGAGGTATCTATCACAAGATAATCCATAATCCATTTTAAAAAAAATCAGAGGTCTTACCAGAAGACATTACTGGCAGCATCTCCTGCTTCTCCCACAAAAGTATTTTCACATAAAAACTGTTTGTCTTCCCATTAAGAGAAAAAATAGGAAAGTGCTACAAAACTCCTAAGTAAGATTCTTTCCCAAAAGCAATTATTTGAACAAATGAGATTTGGGAAAGTAGATAAGTCTCACAAGATTTCTGCTCTTTCAGTCCTACACCAGGATGCCACAATGTAGCATGCAGATGTGTTTCTGTATCCTGAAATCAGCCACAATAGCTTTTAGGCATCCTTTGCCAGATTCCTGGGCTGAATGTCACTGTGGCATATAGAGCCACTTAAGGTTAAAATGAAGTCTTTGCCTTGCCTTGCCTTGCCTTCCCTTCCCTTCGTTACAATTTAATTGACAATATGGTAGACAAAAAGCACACAACTATTCCCAGAAATTATTCTTTTCTTCACAAGCTGCTGGCCAAACTAAACTGTAAAATATTTCTCTGAAAAAAGTTCACACTTCTTTCCTTACAATTACTTTCCTATTTTCCCCAAGAACCTGTCCCTCTCTACAATTAGCTGCCAATCTGTTCTTAGAAAGAGGAAATGGACACAGCTAATCAGGCAAAGAGATATATTTAGACATTCTCTTCTGTGTAAACAGAGAAAAAGGACAGGTCTGTATAGAACCCAAAAGTTGAAAAAAAACACCAATCTACAAAGTTGTAGTAACTAGCACACTAAATTGGGACTGAGATATCATTTTTCCATGAAATAAAATTGAATATTTTCAAGATGCAGAAAGTTGAAGTTTGACCCACAGCATTGGAGGGCCTGCTGCATGCAGGACATAGGCTCTTTCCATTTCAGAAATTGCTGTTCTCAAGGTTAGCTTCATATTTATTGGGTTTTGGGAAACAATGCTAGTCTCTTTAACTAAGGCAAACACAGAATACTGCTACACGAGAAATAAACAAGACTTCTCTCAGGTGAAGAAAAGAGGCAGTATTGTGGTAGAGAACCAGCTTTGAAAATTTTTCTCCTATGGAGCTTGAAGCTGTTTTCTTTGTAAGATGCCAAATTGAGGAGCTGATGGGTTTTCTTCTCCTCCAGACTCTAAAACCAGAGCTGTCATTTACTTACAAGATTGGTTTAATACTTCGATTTATTATTTGCCTGACTTCAGTGACAGAGCAGTGGTCAGGGTTGGTTCTGGAATAAAATTACCTATTAGCACAATATCAGCTTCACAGATTACGTCATGGTTCCCTTTTTATGTGCATTACTCTTTATTGCTGTCACTCCTGCTATATAAAAGTGGGGGAAAACATCTCTTGAATTGCAAATGAGGTGCGGGTGGACCTCTAAAACCCTTCTTCCAGCACAGCTCTTGATTTTATTCATCAGCCTCGCTTTCCAGAGGTTACAATTTTTTTCATTTTCAACAAGACGATTAGAAAATACAGCAGTGGTACTGAGAAAGAGCTGAGTTGTTTAGTTCCACCTCAATGAAACAGTCTTTAGAGGACTTACTCTCTGATTTAAGGAACAGTTCAAATGAAACTCCAAAGCTAAGTTATGGGATTGTTGGAAAGAAGGTTAGCATCAGGAAAATTACATATCATTTTCTCAAGCCACAAATGAAGCACAGTTGCTGACAGTGTCAGTAGACAGCAAAAGAGCTGTCAAATTTGGGGGAGGGCTCCCTAATCACAGAAAACGTGGGATTGTCCTCATTCTCCTTTTCCCACTGCTGCCCAACTCCTACTTTTTACTAGCTGTGGTATGTGTACAGTTTACTGCTAATTAAGTTATTCTAACACAAATTTACTTAATCCTAGAGCTTCCGTTTTTCCCACCTCCAGTCAGCAGAACAGAGTTCTGTTGCCATGGCATAATCTTGTCGAGGAAGGGAATTTAAATAATGCCACTGGCTGCGCACGACCCTTGGCACTCGGAGCATGGTTTGGAAACACGTAACTGCAAAGGAGGAGGGAGCATTCCCATACCCTGCTCCATGCCTGTTTGGTTCACACACCCACAGGAGGGGTGGCAGATAATGTGAACAAAAGCTGCCACGGCACAAGACAATGGGAGGAGGAGACACAGCAAACTTAGAAAAGGATGTGTGTGCCTGGGTGTGGGCCAGTGAGAGAGAGATGAGGATGGAGTATCCTTCCCACGAGAAAAAAGATGGCAGAGCCAGTCCTTAGCAAGCCTGTTCAGAGAGTAAAGCTTAATGGCCTTTGACTGAGTTATTCTAATTTATGTTGGCTGTGTATTTCTGTCTGATAACATGAAATAATGCCTTTGTGAAATGACACAAAACTTTATTTGGTAATAGCTAATACAGGAGTTGTGTATCCCATATGACAAAATAAGCAGTGGACTGACAGAAATTTTGTTCTATGCCAGTTGATCATTAATAAAATGTAAGCAGTTCTCAAATCTGAGTTAGCCTTTCTGGTGGGCTGAAACTGCCAGCAAAAGTCAACACTGGATTTTTCCAAAACAAGCACACAAAAAACTCCCCAACCTAAACACAACAGTGCTAAAATAAAAATAATAAGTATTTAACCATTTGTTTTGGTTGTTTTTCAGATAATTGGATAAAATATAAACTTAGGATTGCTGTATTTCAATGCATAAAAAAAGCATGAAAGCAATATCTCATATAATACTCAAAGATTTATTTAGCTACAGTTTTCAACGAATCTTGTTAAAAAACTCTTTGGCAAACACATTTGCTTGTGTACAAATTTGCTTCCAATCTCTAGATTTACTACTGCCTTTGAAGGAAATGCAGTATTTGAATTACAAACTTTCATCCACACTAGATACTGAAGGATGACTCATTTTCTGAAGTTAGTTACTTAGAGATAAAAATTATCTCTGAATTTCAACTTGTATCACATAGTCTTGTCAGCCCAGGAAGGACTTTATTCAGTAACATGGAGGGGGGGAAGAATATGTCAAAGAGCTTTTGAGTTACCAAAGGAAAAAAAGTGTAAGAAGATTTTTTTCATGCCTGTGTAAGTACAAAACAGATCAGGTCTTTATTCTTTTTTGTAGGTCACAAGATCCTAGGACTATATAAGCACTCTCATTGTAGCAAGTTGTTTTATACAAATGAGGAAGAATGCCTATTCACATACTAGTACATGTTTTCCCCCAAATATTAGCATTCTTCTTATAATTTGTGCACACATCCCAAAACTGTTTCATATCCCAAAACTGTTCTCCGGGTTTTCCTGTTCTAAAGCCAGTTACTTGGGCACTGAGACAGTCTAACTGCATCAATCTCAGTCTGGGAACAAACTATGAAAACAGCAAAGCAAAATCTGCAAAGAGGATTTACCACCACCTCACTGCAAATAATTTCCTAATTTAAAGGAAAACAAATGAGGAAAGCAAAGAGAGCTCAGTCATGAAAAGGAGGAAATCCTGCCACCACCTTTCAAACCTATTCAACCCTCAGTCCTGCCCCACTCTTTATCCCACTAAAAAACAGCAAAAATACCAGTCTCAGAACTCAGGCAGAGCACAGGGCTTTGCCACTTGCCACGGGGCTGATCTCTCCTTGTGCCCTGTGACCCCCACCATGGCAGCTCCTGTGGAAGGATACTTGCTGTCTGCCTGGACTCCATGCAAGGTCTTGCCGTGAGAACCCTGAGCTCTGCCACCCAGACCCCATGCAGCAAGGGGTATGCAAGGAGCCTGGGAAGCTGCCATCAGCCAGGGCAGCTGCCATGGCTGGGTAATGGAACAGGTGTGTTCTTCCAGCAGCCAGGGACATGACTCTGAAAGTGTCCCTCAGTGACTGTGCTGGTGTAATGCAATTACCAATTTTGTGGTGCTGCACAGAGATGGACGGGCAGCTTTCCCCACAGGACACATCCGACCACCCAGGAGATGGGGAGTGGCTGTTTGAGAAGAAAGGCAGTCAGCTCCCAGAGGCTGCCAAGGGCTTTACAGACAGGGCTGGTGGTGAGAGGCTGCCTGTTCAGCAGCTGTTACACTTCACTCTCGGCCATCCCACCCACCACTTCTCCCATCTGCAGCAACAGCCTGGTTTTATGTGACACATGCAGAAAGGTGTGTGTTTTTCCAATGGAGGACCAGAAAACAGGCAGGAAACAAGCTACTACTTGACAGGCAGCTTGCAGGGAGGTCCCAAACAGCATCTGGGTCCAAGAGCTCCTAAACTGGACTACCCACCCTTGCAAATCTGGACCACCCAGCCTTGCTAATCTGGACCCATCTTGCACTCTTTCTGCATCTCTCATGTAATTCCACTCTAAGGTTGTCAATCTTCTTTGCTAACAACAGGTAGGGATGTGAAGTGTTAATATATGTTAATCTCTGCAAGGTTGGCAGCTGTCTGATGGGTGTAGGCCCACTGAGGTTGACAGTGCAAGCTGAGCTAGGCAAACTGAATGGGTGGCTCTATGCGCAATTTTTATAAAAAGACACACTAATGTCTGCACAGTATAGCTCTCCAAAAAAAGTCAAGACACTAAATTCAATTAACCTTGAGGGAGCATGTTTAGTTCTTTGTCTTAAGATACCAAAAACATGCCTAAATCAGCAAAATTTCATTCTAATAATTCTTATTAAAAATACATCTGTGCACAGAATAAATATTCTCTAAAATTTGTCATTACTGGTGAACAAAAGTGGAATAAAATGATGAGGGTGGAATTGCTTCTCCATGGAACTAAATTATATTTCTGGCAACTTCCCTCTTGCTGGTCTCAGAGGAGGGCAGAGGCATGTAGCCCTAAAACACAGGTGTAACACATCGCAAAACTTTAGTTGATCATCTAGCAATGTTTCTAATATGTCTTACTAACAGGCTGCAAAGCTCTCTCTGAGTGCAATACAATCCTAAAAATAATGTATCCATCAGAGAAGAGCTCAGAATATTCCTTGTGCTCTCCTTGCTCCTCTTAAAGCAGTCAGAGAGGAGTGCTGAAGCAGGAGGCTACTGACCTAGCAGCAACGTAGAGGGTCCTGTTCATGACCATGACAAGCTGGATGTCCAGCCGGTGCCTCTGTGTGGTGTTCCGCCCTGGTTTGTGACCCACAAACACCGGATACTGTCTTGTGTCTGTGGAAAGGAAAAAAATCAACAGGGTCAGAAGAGAATAACACACTGAAATGGTGCTAACATGAATCACCATGGGGCCCAGCTATAGCCAAAACCCATAGTTTCTGTTCTGCCCTGGAAGCATAGACTGGGGCTGTAAGGCATGAGCACAGAGAGCTGGAGAGTTCTTCAAGGTTACAGTGTCTGCAACTGCAAAGAAGAAAGTCACCACCTTTGAAGAAGACAAAAACTGTGAACTTTTTTAAGCATAAAGCTGCTCTGGAGCTCTTGCCACACAGGTACATGGCACTATCGTGCAGTTTTTCTTTCGCTGTTTGCAGAGCTTAAATGCTTGCTCCTGGCTGCTAAAGCACGTCTATCAGGATGAAGCTGTTCCACAGTGGCCAATAAATCACCACAATGACTGGAATGGTAGTGGCTAAAGCAAAAGGCTTGGCTCTTGTTGGCTCAAACTGCCAGTTCCCTGGGTTTTCTACAGGACTCAACTGCTGTCACAGAATGGCTGCAGGGTTTTCTGAGAAATGGTGGGAAATCACCACTTGAACTTTATGAAGTGAAAGCCACTGCGCATTATTTTGGCAACCAGTCTGATATTCCAATCCTTCTGGCAACTGGGCAGCAATACTAATTGGAATCCCAATGCTGAGCTTCTGCTGTCAACAAGTCAGCTTCTCCCCCTCCAGTTCTACGAGTCAGCAAGAGTATTTATTGTCTATTCCCATTTTTTGGGGGGGTGAGAACTCAGGCACACACAGGGTGTTCCACTGCTCCTCGGATGGGTGTACAGCCTAACAAAAGTGAACACTTCTGATCAAGGGCCACTTCACATTCATGTGTATCGTATGATCATGACATCTAGGTACAGAAACAAGAAGCTAATTAAGTAAATAAAATTACAGAAGACAGGAGGAGGATAATCCTCTGATGAGCACTATCACGGCAGACCTGCTGCAAGTGAATGTTATACTGAGCTTACTACATCTAGCTATGATTTTTCCCCATTTATATGCCTTCCCAGAAAACTGCAGCTCTTTGTGGGAGTCTATTTCTTCAGAAACTCATCTGCTGCTTTAGTTTTCAGCTATTGTCTTCTAAAAGCATTGTACCTGTTAAGCTTGGTCAAAGTATTGGTACACAGCACGGCTTCAGCAAAGGACCTCAAAGTGTCATGTGACAAAAAGTCTGGTGATAAGACTGGATAGAAAAAGGAACTTCTCACCAAACCAGGTGCTGAGAACTCTTTAAGAAATAAATTAAGACACCAGGCAGGATTTACATTTAGAAGATTAATCCTTCTGATCATGTCCTACATGCAAAATGCCCAGTTTTATTGTCCGGCTGTTTTCTACTCAGTAGTGTTTCCTCTGTAACTCATGGATCTAGAACAAACTAGGGACATTCATGTCCACTTCAGCATGCCATGCTGCAGAGGAAAAATCATCCCATGTTCTATTTCTCTAAAAACATCAGCGGCAAATTTTTCTAGGAATGATTAGCACTGCCCTTCTAGAGGGTGAAAATATTGGTGCTGAAGTGGCCACACTAGCTATGTTTCACCTGTGGTTGCTTCAGAGCAGTTCTTCCCTGTTGTTGTACCTCAGAAATCTATTAGCATTTGCAGCACATCAGGTGTCCCTGGAGTCTTGTCTTTCAGAATAATGTTACACAGGACAGACAAGTTTTTGGGTATCAAGACCTTGCAAAACACAGTGAACATGGACAATTCAAAAACCAAATTCCTGAACAAAAAAAGAAATTTACACAAGCCTGCTCTTGGCTGACTTGCTACTCCCTGGCATACTTTTAGGGGTCCAGATGCTAAAGACTTCTTTAAAAACATCTGAAACTTTGGCACTTTGAAGAATTTCCGTTGCCATTATCACAATTGAGATGAGGCAAATGTGAAAGAATCAGATAAGTCAAGCCTGATGTCCACTGTAAGATACACAGAAAGCTCTCCACCTGTTTAGCCAGCAGATCTCAGTACGCAGCTGTTGGTGTTACACTAGATTTTGGAGAGTTTGCCAATCTCTACTGGTAAGAAAAGAGAGACCTTCTGTCATACAAGATTCTTTGTCTTAATTTAGTTTTTAGCTTCTTCAATTCCATCTTATGAAAAAAATGCCTAATTCTCAAACAGAATCCATTTGAGCTTAAAGAAGTCCAATTATTTGTATTAGATTAACAAATAATAAGACCATGTGAAACAGTCATGTTCCTATGTTAGTACCTGAGAATGTAAATTGGCTCATATGGGAGAAATCAAGAAAAAACAACTTTATCCACTGCAACTGTATTTAAGTAGTGTTGATTGGAAGTCCCCCGATCAGTACTGCATGTGGTCCTCTGGCCCCTTATACTTACAGTTGCCATGCGAAATACTGATAGGCTCAGAATCTTCTGGGAAACCAGCCCCAGCAAAGTGTAGCAGTGTGAAATATAGCAGCAAGGCTTCTGACCTCATAGTAGTTCAGCTGTGAGGCTTCACTTCTTCACTTCACCCTGTGGAAGACAAACAAGAGTTTAAGCACCTTCAGGTGGATCAGAGCTTTAAAGAGTCTGGGAAAGCAGAGGAAGCTGTTCTCCTCAGGCCTCTCACTCCACCTGAGGAGGCATGCTGTGTTTCTAAGCAGAAACTGCCCTGCAAAGCCAGTTATTCTTCAGCTCATGCCCTAGTAGGGCCACATCTTGCTTGAGGATAGACTTATGGACCTGTGTGTTACAAAAAATTTTCTGCCTCTGATGCTTATATGTAATAAAGATGCTTCATCTCCTGCACTGATTGACGGCTGACAAGAGTTTTCCAAGAAATATTTTATTTTCCCCTTCTTTGGTTTACATAATTAGATGTTGACACGATGACACACACCATAAATAAAAAAAGCCCCTCACACTACATTATTCTGGTTAAAAAGAGATTAAGAGTTATACTACAGGACTGATTCATACCCTGTAGAGTTGTGAATCAAGTGAAGAAACTGAGAGAGCTTGATGGAGCATTCAGAACATGTCGTTGGGCTTTACCATAAAAATATGTACCCATAAATTTAGGTGTCGTAAAACCAATACTCCAACTTGTGATAAAATAGGGAAGAAAAGAACTGTCTAAATCCAGCAAAATCTTTTCCCTGTGTTCCACTGATGCATTCATTCATTCATTCATTCAGATTTCATGTACAAAAATACCCCTAAATCTTTAAGATAAAAGGAACCACTGGGGCCTTTGGATACAGTGAAAAAAACCAGCACATAATACAGTAAATACTTCATAATTCCCAGGCAAATTTCACAGAGACATTGATCTGTAGGGGAAATCAGTGCAAAAGTGGGGTTTTCTTTTCATCCCTTCCAGAGTTTCAAACCTTTGATGCTGCCTGCCAAAGATTCCTTTTGAACAAAGCTATTTTACAGTGGTCTGTCAGTCATTCAAGATTTATGGGCAGAAAGTCAAACTTCATAACCTACATAGTCTTTGAAACTTAATTTGGCAAACAAAGTGCTAACTTGCCCTTCTGCAGCGCTATTTAATATTAGATACCTGTGTCTCCTTTCTTGATGCCAAAAAAAGCATTAGCAAGTCTTAAACGTTGGATTCCTCATTTTTTAACTGATAGAAAAGTGTCATAATAATTAATTTGCCTCATCAGATATCTGCTTTCAAATAAAATTTCAGTTGCTATAACTGGTTTGAAGTGGGGGATCTGTTGCAGGGTGATACAGTCCATAAGGACTGCTGATTTATTATACTCTCTGTGTTAGTCTATTTTTATTTCAACACAAAAATTGGAATTTTGGCTGATTCTCTATTTCTATTAACAAAATAACTGAGAGACCAAGTTAGACCAAGAAAAGGAAAAAAAAAATAATGTAAGGCTGTGACTGACAACTGAACAAAGTTTCAGATAGACAGTGAAGGATAAAAATAGCAAGAATAAATGGAGTACAATGCAGACAATATAGATCTATTATAACTTATAGGAGAATACATACTAAAAGATGGTACATACAAGCCCCAATAGAAGTATTTCCATTTAGCACTGGTTAAGCCAATAGCTCCGTATGATTCCTGACACAGCTATATCTGCCTGCAGACACTTTCTTTGTGCATTTCCTCCATTTGTCTTTCTAGTCACCTCTTACATTTTCTCTTGACTGTTAGCTCTCTGAGGTAGAACCTGTTTCTTTCTATTTGTTGCCATTTGGGGCCCTTTGGAATGCAGAAAGAGGAAAAAGCAGCAGAAGTAAATAGCAGGCTTGGAAAAACAGTTTCCCTCCAAAGGTTATAATTAAAAGCAATACATACACATTAAAGGGGCTAATTCCTTTATCTCTATGCAATTTTTCAACATGTCACTTTGCTGAGTTAAGAATTTTGCCCTTGTAAGTACACAACAAAATAGCAAAATGAAATTCCTTACTGCACAAATTGATTGAAATTACTTTCTCTTTGAAATTGCTACAATCCAATGTACAAATCATTTCTGAAATGTACATGGGGAAAAACAGTTTAATGGGAAGAACTTAGGAAGCAACCTAATTCTTCCACTTACACTGTATTAATCTACAGTATCAGTCTGCAGGCTAACAATCCAAACCACTTGGTTCACAATGAGACTCTGGAGCATAAGAACAGTTGCATTCTGTTACTCCCTATCATCACAAAATCCTCTATCTAACAACGTGTGTGCTGTGAGGAAAGGACCACAGTACTGCAGACACAGCTCTGCCACTCCCCTTTGGAGCCTGAAAAACTTGTCCCATGGGTGATTCTGCACCATCAGCCTCCAATTCTCATTCAGACTTGTGTACTGCTCCATGTACATCTATGTGGGAGACAGCTTCCAGGAAAATGAACAAGGACCATCACGCATACTTTGTGATTTCATGCACATGCTATTGGGCCAGATCTGCTTTCTTTTACCTGGAAAAAAAACCAAACTGACAAATGAACTGACATAGATTGGAAGGTTTTTATGAGATTCTCCCTCCTTCTTAAGGGGATTTTCTGGGGAAGAAAAGAGGGAGAAGAGAGGAAAAAAAGCTTAATTCTCTCTATATTGCTCTGATGCCAACATAGTCATTCAAATTCACAAAATGTGCATGCAAAATATCTGCTTTGACATGTCAATAATTCAAGTGTACTACACATGTATCAGTGTCTGTGACAATAAATTAGCACTGAGGAGGACTAAATTATATCCAAAGGCAACTTTTTTCCAGAGATAATTATTCAAACATATTGTCACTTTTGCAGTTCTTACAATGGCAGAAAAGCCGTACTGTTTCAGTGGAATTTCAGAAAAGTGCTGATTCAAGAAGGTCACACTTATTTTTAGGACAATTTTCACTGTAGTTGGGCCCCTGGGATTGATGCAAATGTTCTCACTTGCAACTGTGCTGAAACTACTTTTGTTCAAAAGTGCTTGTGAACACAGTGTCTGATGAAGATGAGTAGTTAGACAGTGATGCCAAGTGAGTCCAGCACCGTTTCAAAATAAAAGTTTTGCAAACATCAATGAAGAGCTCTCCACCTTTCATGTGGAGATCTGAACTGCAATTCAATCTGGCCTGCATTAAGCCATAGTGGTTGAGAATTGGGTCTGAGAACTCCAGTTCTCCTGGTTCAATACACTGTAACTCTTGTTGAAGGGAGCTACTGGTGACAAGAGTGAACCTTGGAGGTCTTTTATTATCAAGGATGCTATTAAAATACAGCCCTACAAATATTTAAGGGAATGTTTTATAGCCTATGTCTAATCCAGTGATTTGCAGCCATTGGATTGGCAAGTAGATTAGATTTCTTCCAAGCTTCTAAAAAACCCACAAATAATTTGCTTTGTGTTTTCCTAAACCAAAGAATATATGAATGTTTTGGAAGATACATTGGTGCTCTGATTATTCTTTCTGAAGCTGATACTTCAAATACCTATGTAAGACATCTTGTTGTGGTCACTTATGTGTTCCCTCCTTTTTATTGTAGTATAATTATGTATAAACAAACCACATGATCTCTTAATAGATATAGAAATCAAAGTTTTGCCTTCTGAAGTGGAATAGGTTTCTCTATTTGTACATTTCAGCCCGGAGATAAATCACTTCTAAGAAGGATGTTTGAATACTAGCGCAAGATAGTTGCTATTACTATTATTTTTACTTAGTCAAAGCCTATGTATACATATACATATACATATACATATACATATACATATACATATACATATACATATACATATACATATACATATACATATACATATACATATACATATACATATACATATACATATACATATACATATACATATACATATACATATACATATACATATACATATACAAGCTTGACAGAGAATCATTTACTTTTGTAAAATTCATGCTGTTGGCATGAAGGAGCTTCTGAAGCCAAGAAACTTTTTGCTGTCTGATATTTTTAGCATTTACAACAGTTTGTGTGGAAATGCATACAGAATATCTGCCTGGCTAAGGAAAGAATTACGTGGCTCCTGCCACAATATCCCAGTAGGCAGGTTATTTTATCTACAGCTTGTTTGTTCCAGAAGGGTTACACAATCCAATGAAAAATCTGAACGGAAAAGAGAACTTCCTGGTAAGCTCCATAAAAGTGCAAGGGCAGATTTGACCCTGAGAAGGTATTCAACAACAACAGCACTGACTGCAAAGGCACATCTCTAATGAAAGGGACGCTCCTCCATGTTAGAAAACCTCCCATCGTGTTGCTTCAACCTCACTGTTCATTCAGCTAATCCCAGCGTAACTCCAAGAAAAAATCAAAATATGCAACCATGTCAGAATTTTCCCATGGCACAGAAAGACTGCTCTATAATGAATAGATCTTGTTATATTCATTTATTACAAAACTTCTTTCTACCATGATGGGTTATGTTCATACACAACAGCTGCAATTCGATCCACAAATTATTAAGCTTAATGTGAGAATCACCAGACAAAATTCCATGGCCTGTGTCATGCATGAAGCAAGGCCAGAAAACGTACTGGCCCTAAAAACCTGTGACTGTCTTCAACAAACTCTTTCATTTCTACAAATATGTAGAAATAATTTATTCTTCAAAAAGATAGCAAGAAGAAACAGCATTTAACCAAACACTGAGGAAACTAAAAAGTAAAGCCAGATGAATTTGAAATACTATATATGAATATATGCATAAGGAAAAATGCATAACAGGGAAAGCAGCAGCCTACATGAACTGGTCCTGGAAATACTCAGCAAACATCCCTTAGAATCATAACCAGCAAAAGTAAAAGTACCATTAAAAAGCAGGGAAGAAACTGATTTGAGTTTCATAACAGAGGTTAAAAGATTGGAGATTCTTCTGTGGTAAGAGCTTTAAAGGCACACAGGTGATTTAGGAGCCCAAGCCCTACTCCAGTGTCTCATCAAAAGAGACTAACAGAGCAAGCTCTGCCCTTACATGTAGGGCATGTATCAATCTACACAGCCATGCCTTGCCATGCTGAAGGCAGAGCACAGAAACCAGTTGACCAACCTGCCTGCTGTTCTCTGCTATGGTACAGATTTGCCATGAGATGTTGGCAAACATCCTACAAGACCCTTGGCTAAATTTAAATTCAGCTAATTTTCCTTTGGAAATCTCTGAGTGGAAAATACTGTCACTGCTATTTACCCTTTTAATTCACAGATTCTAGAAAGTGAGAGACAAGAATTCCGTGCAAGTCAGAGGAAGGAATTAGGAATAATGCAACAATAAAAACAAAAGAGAGGAATACAACCTGAAGGCTGCAGCTCCCAGAGAATGAGGAAAGTTAGGCAGAGCCGTTCAGGAGAGCATCTTTTGTCTATGCCCGCCTGTGTGGTGTGTTAGCTGCTGCTCAGGCACCTCGCATGGCTGCACCAGGCAGCAGAAGGGCTCATGCAAAATGCCTGGTCTGAGTGGGGCCAAGGGGATCAGACAGATGTGAGTGAACAGAAGCTCAGCGGGTGCTTGGGAAGCCCAGGAGAGATGAGACACAAGTGGCTATCAGCAAGACACAGCATGCAGTGCCAGACACTGCAACTGAATTGGCAATGGCAGCGCAGTGCCTGGGATGGACAGCTTTTGCAGCATGCTCTCCTTTCTCTACCAATTGCTGCTCAGTCACCTGAATGTGGTGCAGGTGGCTACAGAGACTCAATGCCAGCTCCATGCCCATCATCACTACCAACTTCCAACATCTTTTTGTGACTGATGGTGCAGCCACCATTCATCTTTCCTCTCCTGTTCTGCTCCTGTTGTCTCTACAGCTGGCCATACATTTCATGCGGCCAAAAAAGCACTCTTGCACTCCAGGTAGCTGGCACTTATGCCAGAGGGACTGGAGCATGAAAGCATTGGGGTAATCACCTGTACTCCTTCAGATCTCATGGTAACAAGGGGTTGCTCCTGAACACTGGCGAGGGGAGAGAGGCAGTGCCCAAGGGACGCCCGCGCCTGTCTGGTAACACTGTGGAACAACCCTAAATTATGTGTATGAAGCACCACTCTCTCTCATTTGTGTGTATCAAAAAGTTCTCCCTGCCCACAAGAGGACTGCATGGGTGCCCTCTGTTATACATGCTTTACTAGCATTTTAATTGGATTCAGTACTGCTTACTCACTGCCCAGCTGCTGTGGGCTGCATGCCAGGCATGACGATCAGGCCCAAGGGAAAGACACCAGTAAGAGCAGTTTTGCCTCATATAGTAAGCAACAGTACCTACCTTCATTAAAAAGAATAATACGAACTTCATTACTAGTTTAATGAAACACAGATACATGAGCCATGCAGATTTTCTCACAAAGACTTGCAAAAATGCATCTAAAATAAAATTTCTGCCCAAATACTAAGTATTTGCATGCAAGTTTCAGGGGTAATTGCTTTTTTTTGTTCAGGTTTATGCAAACCTGAGTCTGTACCAACTTTTCTCTCCCCTCATATGCACCCTTACAAGGCCATACCTCACACAATAATGTCACCAATGATACATGGCATCACTACCTCCTGCCTCAGTAAGCGATAAACTGAAAAGATCTGGACAACTCCCAGGCAGCAGTGATGAGCCTCAGCCTGTCAAATGGGAGTAGCAGGTGTCAAGTCAGTAGGCAAAACTCAGCATGCTTAATGCTGGCAACCTGTCCTATCAAGATCCACATTGCTGCTCCCCCCAGCTCAGCCCAAAAAGAAAACGCAAAGAACAAATGGAGGCCTCACCAGAAGAAACCCTCTTCTGACCTGAGTGAGACATCTCTGATGACTGCAGTGTTAATAGGATGCTGCTGTTCAGAGGGGAAACAGTCAGAAGGAAGATGAACTTCTCCCAGATGGAATTAGAAGCGTCTCAGGCCTATCGATTTTGGTTGTAACCTTTACTGTAAACAGTCCACAGGGGCCTCATCAGCCACCTGTTCAGTGATATTTGCATTGAAATATAGAGCCAACACAAATGAGAAAATGGCCACAGCTCCTTGCTAAAGCATCTGCTCTAGCAAGATGCATCTATCTGTGCATCACAGGTACAGGTTTTAGAGGAAGAGGCAATGCAGTGGCATTAGCTCTCTCACATGGCTCTGAAATAACAAATGCTCCATTTGTCATGATGTTGATGGTGGTGGTAGTGATATTATATCATGCAATATTTCACTTTCTAATAATTGCTCAGTTTTATACTGAAATCAGGCTTGCCAAAACTGGGAGGAAAGCCATCTGTGCCTGGAGGATGACTGCCAGAAACATTTGCAATATTATTTTGGGGTTATAAACCTGCAGAATGGAACAAAGGCAATGCCTAAATAACTTCTTTCACTCAACACCCCCAATCATATAGAGCAATAGACCTAACTCTGGAACAGCTTGGTCAGTCATTACAAAGATGTCTTTCTTATTTTTAAAAGTCTCACTCTTTTAAGAGATAAAAATATTTCTATTGATTATTTGCGGGACTTCAGCAAAACTCTGTCAAGATTCTGAATTGATTTGAGAGCTAAATGTAGCAATCGCTGCCTTTTGAAAGGAGAGAACACCATCTCTAATATATACTTTGCTGTTTCATCTCGGCATGCTTAATAGAAAACAGCTACACTACCAGCAACACCATTACTCTCTCCAACACTCATTTTGCCTGGGAAATATCAATGCCAGTCAACTGACCTTCTATTCCCTCATCTGATAGATGGAATAAAAATTTTCTAGCTGCAGGTGACCCGAAGACGTAATGAGAGAAAAATGTGTCCTTCCTTTGTTTTCTTCTCCTTTTGGACAGCAAAGGTAAAACACCAAGTTTGGCATGTTTTCACAACAACATTTACAAATGTCACTGATTAGAAGTTAGACATGGCCCAGCAGGCATTGTCTCAGCTGCCACATGAACATTGCAAGGGCATGCAGAGATAGGACAAGGGGAAATAGCTGCAGACTCGGAGGGTGCTGGGGCACTGGAATAAGTTGCCCAAAGGAGGTTTCATTGCTGGAACTGCTCAGTGTCAGGCTGGATGGTCCTTTGAGCAACCTGGTCTAGCAGAAGGTGTCCTTGCAAAGGTGTTGAAAGTAGACAATCTTTAAGGCTCCTTCCAATTTGAACTTTCATGATATCCCCATTTTTAAAGCTTGGTGTAATCACAAATAACTCTTCTTTGCTTTTTGTTAATGCAAGAAGCATCAAGAACTTAAATATGAGCCCCAGCCGTATTCTTCAGGACATTTGTCCAATTCACTTGAAATTGAAGTGTCCATGTTTTAATGTGATGAAACAGTAGAAAATGCAAATCATCACATTTAAGTCAGCTGTTAACCAGAGCACATTGCTTAGCTGTTGTGCAATTTGGCCAGTTCTGCCCCTAAATCCATTTATACAAAAATCAACTCATTAACCTGCCTTGGTGAGAAATAGCAAATCTTGTCAACTTGTTTTTTCAAATGGCAACAAATCAGCTTTGTCATGAAGTGGTTTGACACCACATTAAACTACATACCTACCCTAAAACGTGAATGAAATCTATTGTAGCACTTCAAATACTTCAAAAACATTACCATTTATAATAACTCCAGCAGTGGACAACATGCTGCCTGAAAGTGACATGCACCACTGCAGAGTGCACCAATTGCTCCACACTGCAACAGTTTAGTCATGGCAGGAGAACTCAGGCCAAACCTCAGCATCATATTTTGGGAAGGGATGTTCAGCACAAGGACACAGTGTCGACAAACAATTTGAGTTATGACAGGCAGAAAAAAGGGAAAGGTTTTTCCTCTGGAAACCTGGCAAAGTCTTGGAGAAAAATTATGTTTGAACCTCACAGATAAAAAAAAAATAATTCAGATAAGAAAAGAGTTTTCGATATGTATTTATAATTTTAGCCCCTAATTGGTTTATGAATTAGTTATGTCAAGTGTCTCCATACCTTACAGAAAAGTATGAGAGAAAAGCATGAAATAGACTAGTACAAAAACACAAAATGTCCAAAAATGAAGGATGTCCACAAAACAAATGTAATCCCTAAGGGAAAATATTAGAAGAGCTGTAGATAGACACGGGTAGAAGGAAAAACCAGAAGACTTTGAGTACTAAGAAAACAAAAAACTTAACTGAGAACATTGCCTCTCAGCACCACCTCTGAAATGTCTCTCCTTCAGACAACCATCCACTTCTGTGTGTCTATACAGTGACAGATATTCACCCAAAGTTCAAAAGTTCACATCACAGAAAAGGTTTTCCTGTTAAAACTTTAGACCTGTTTCATAGATCTCTATCTTTCATGATTACTTTTCATTGCCAATGTTTTTTTGCTGATATTTTCAGAAGCTTTAAAAGAATAAAATAAATCTGAGACAGAAAATCTATGTAGTTTGCTTTTCCTGAGTTGAGCACAATGCTTACAACAATCGTAGACTGTAGCACCTGCAGCTTGCTAATAATTGCTAGTTGCAAGTGGAGGACTCTGAGCTTTGTTCTGTCTAGATTCATGCCCAGTAAATTCCCAAATTTTAAATCACATAAAATCCAAGCATCTTTATGGAAAAGTTAATACTAGAAAGTACCCTATCCTCAAAAATGCCCTTTGAGTAAAGAGATCACCTCAACATGCCAACATGATATGTTTTCCACTTTCCTCTTCATTCTACCACTTCACAGTCATGAAGAAGATAGAAGGCATAGCAAGAAGTCAACAGATCCTAAGAAATATACTATTTCCAGGATAGTGCTGAGACAAATGGTAGTGTATGTTAACCTGGGCATAAGGTTAATTACTGTAATTCAGTGTATTTTAAGGGAAAATTCTAAATGCAGATATAATCAATAAACCTCTGAATATAAAAATCACAATTCCTGTAACTAATAGAATAGTTCAAGATAATTTTAATTACTGAGGGTCTATTATTCAGAGGAAACATCAAATATCTGATGTGATTGCATGGGCAAACTTGAAATTGAGGTGGCGTGCATCAGAAAAAGCACGAAAAGAGATTCTAGTTAGAGTAAGCTGAGTCCCTGCACCACAGAAATACACTACTGACACACATTCACCCACATACTGAAGAATACAAGCATCCTTACACATTTGTTCACACCTGCTTCTTAGAGCAGCGTGAGGGAATTAGAGCAGCATAGAAAAGGAAGTCAAAGCAGCATTGACAAATGCCCGTAGTACAAGTTACAAAAGCAGTAGCTCTGTTATTATTTGCTTTGCTTCTTTGGACAAGCTATGGAGAAAAAGGTTCAGTGTAGCAAGAGAGAACAAGCCCACTGAGTATGACTGCCTGAATGGGGCATGATGGATGAGCTTCCTTGCAGATAGGAAAAGCCTCTAATCCATTCGCCGGCTCACTGCTAGAGCGAGGCAAAGTCATTCTCTTCTTCTGCAGGAAATAACCTCTGCCTTTTCGGTATCACGTGCAGGGTTTTGCAAAGGACAATCCAGACTGTCACCCAGATGAGACTGCAGGCTGTTTCCAGGTCCCACACTAGGGCAGGCTCAGCTATGCAGCTCAAAGCCCTGAAGCAAGACAAAGATGTTTCTATATTGCCTGTGCTTCCTATGGCTATTTTAGGAACGATTGCATGCATTCAGGTTCCAACAACGAATAGTGAGAGACACAGGAAGAGAAGTAATTTTCACTGCACCAGCGCTCAGCTAATGACTGAAACTGAAATTGAAACACTTCCAATACTCCAGATAATTTTCTGGAGCTGAAAAAACCTACTGTGTGTGTAACAGACAGATTTCTAGCATCATCCCAGCAATGAAATAACATCCATCAGCATCAGGATGGGAAGACCCTTGCTCTGGCATTGACTAATGAAAGTTTGACTCTAACCAAAATACCAAGGCTTTCTCAGACAACCAAGGACCTGTTCCCAAACCTCCTCCTCCCCCACACCCTGCACCTTCAGCCTCTAATGGTGGGTGACACAGGAAAAGCAATGATTCATTAGCTGACTGCATCTAAGTGAATTCAGAAAAACTGCTTCATGAGTAGTAACACACAGTTAAGGGTTTTTAACAAGTCTGCCAGGTGGTTTTTTAACCCAAAGGAATCCTTCCTGGCTTGATCAACAGAACTGAAATTCCTGTGCAGTAACAAGGAGGATGACTGCATAGCTGACAAACCACTTCTGTTATTTCTTACTCTGCAGTTCTGCTGCTTATGTGATTTATATCAAATGCTGCAGAGACAGTTTCCACTAACTGTAGGTTGGCCTCCATAACGTGGACATTGAACTGATCAGCTGCCAGGAGCTGATCTACAGCCAAGACCCAAATTCCTGCCAGGATTTAGAAGGAAAAAAATGCACAAAAAACATTAGCCCAGAGAATCAAATTACATTTCAACAAGACTTAAGGCTGTATGCACAGGCTGTGCTGAAGTCTCTAGAGAAGTCTGAGGAGATCCAGGTAGGCATTGCGGTGCAGTGTCTCAGCTGGACTCCAAATTATCTACTCCCCATGCCCACAAGCATGACCCATGCCTTTCAGGCTGTGCTCCCCTGCACAGTCACAGAGCAGTGGCTCTCCAGCTCGCAGCATAGTCACACAGCACTTACAACTAAAGGGCATTGCTTGTTTTTGTTTATGCCAGTGAAAGTGCTGACACTGACATCTGCTAGATTGTGGAGCACTGACTCCCGCTGGACTTCAGAAAGACCTGTAGCTGCTTTACAGCTCGTATCATCTGCATCAGCTCACGCATGAGGTTGCTTTACCTATTTATAAGCCTTCCAGTTATAGAGAATTACATATATTTAACACTTTCGCTTTCACATAAAGGTACACATACTTGCATGAGGACTCAGTTAAATTCTGCTAACTTTACATGGGTTTTGGGCAAAGTCTCCCATCTAATGTTAGGAAATGGAAATAACCACATCCAAATTCCCTGTGGAACTTGAGGTTATATTTAATATTTTAAAAGAAGAAATTTTTCTTTTGGTTTGCATTCTTGCTCTCTTAGAGAAAGCAAAGGAGATAGTCTTGATCGTGTTCTACTGTATTTCTTTTTGTTAACATTTTCCTGTGAGTAATCCAAAATATAATTATTTTTCTGTGGTGAACATCACTATCCCAGTTTGAAGTATAGAGATTCTTTGCACAAGTGCCCCTCTATTCAACAAACACTTATGAAAAAGTCAATTTTGCAGTGTCTATGACCATACATATTCATAACTTCTTGTGTCCTGAACACCACCAATAATGCCAAAAAGGTGTACTATGATGACTCAATAATAATAGATTTTTGGGAAGTCTTCTCTCAACTCTTCTCTCAACGACTTGCTGCAACAAAGTGATCTGAAGAATACATTTTCAGGCACTTCCCCTCTTCTGATGGAAAAACGTATCTTTGAAAAAAAGCGCTTAACCTACAAATCTTTTCTGGAAGCTCTGAAGGACCCTGTAACCTGACACCTCATATTTGTTAGCACCAGCTTTTCCAAGGCATCAGCCATAGAGGTACCTTGATGTGTCAGACCAGAGCTTCCAAATGCTTTGACAAAGCTTTGAGGAAGGAGAAAGACCTTTACTTAGTTCACTTACCAGCAAGCTATACTTTCTGCATGTGAAGTCAGAAAAAGTCCAGCCACAGAACAAACTCTGAGAACATGCCAAAGAAAAACTATTTTAAAGACCTCAGCATATGAATATTGAGTGTGTTCTCACATGTTCAAAGCACAGAGGAAAAAAGGTGTGAATTTATTGCTAATTTACCTCATTATATACCAATATATATATAACATCACATCCCCTGTAGAGCAAGAAAACAATTTTTTTCTGTCAGAAAACTACCATGCCTTTTTTTTCCCTGGGATCCTAAAAGTATTATTTACAACCCCAGGCGGGAAGAAACAACCTGTACTTGGAGCTTGGAGGAGCTCATAGGTAGGAGGAGCAACACAAACCTCTGACTAGCAAGATGAAGTGACAAACTGCCAACGTTCCACAATAAAGTACTTTTATAATGAATGGGACTGGTTTGTGAGACTGAAAACTCTGATGCCTCCACAATAAAGTCTGTGAAGAATGCTTGTATGCTTCCTTTCTGAATCTCAAGGAGCTCCCCTCAATCCCTTCCCTTCCCAGCACTGACATGTGGGGTATCTCTCTTTCTCGTAGAAGGACTTGGCTTTCCTCACGCAAGAGCAGATTTGGCTTTCCTAATACCGGAACAGATTACTCTCCTTCTTCACACACACCCTTACATTCCCCAAAAGCTGAGAACACTATTTCTGCTGCAGGCTCATGGGGACAGATTGTATCTTCCCTCCTTTTTTGGACAGCTTAAAGTAGATTGCTTGTGCTTCCCATAAATAAAAAGCTAGCACTTTATGTTCAAAGGATGACTAAATTTGGAATATATCTTTTAATGTACGTTTTAATTAAGCTGACTTGTGACTTAATTTCTCTTAGCTGAATATTGGTAAGCACTGAAGGCAGGTGTTATATTAAAAAAAAAAAAAAAAAACAGGATAGGGAGATGTGGTTGCTTTCTCACAGGTGCTGGACAATGAAGAAGATGGAGAGCAAACTCCTTCTTCCTGGAGTCCATCAGGCACATTCTCTCTTTTTCTTTCACAGAGGCAGATCAACTCCCATGCTCTTTCTCAGTCAGCAGAGCCAGGCACCCTCCTTTCCCTCGACCTGCCAAAGATAAGTGTTCTACTCAGCCTGGAACAAAGTGCCTTGCCCTGTTGTGTGTTCTCCAGGGGCAGGACACTGTCATTCAGAAGAATTTTGCCTGACTGGAAATGAAAATGAGGACAGAAATCTTTTCAGTACAGCTTATACTTCAATCTCTTCTCTTGCTCTGCAGGCACAGAAATACACAAGGTCAAACATATTAGGACAAAAATTCTAAGCCATGCACCCCTTGTAGGGTCCTCCTGCCCAGTTCTCAAGTAGGATTAATTAGACTGTGTGAACCCACACACACAAACTGAAAAAAACCTGTCATTTCCAATATGCTGCTTTCAAGGTATTTATATTGCAAACACAGACAAAAGGTATGCTGTCTCTTATGACAAGCCTGAAATAAAGCAGCTCTAATTAGCAAAACCAGATATGGCATCTGAGGTAGCACAGTTTGCAATGCAAGGATTAGAAAACTCCCCTTTAGGCTGTTTCAGTAGCAAGTCGACTTATGCCTTTCCTACTTAGAATTTTTTTCTGTTTGACTCTGCAAATAGATCTATCTATACAATAGATGGATGAATTGATAATTTCCTACAATACCAATTTGATTACTGATTGCTACTTTGTCACTAACCCATCACACATCTACAGCCAAGCAATGTCCCGCATCAGCTGAACAAAACTGTGCACTAGATAACCCTGTCAATGTTGTAATTTCTATTGCTGGCTGGACCCTCCTATAAACTATAGGTCTTTAAATTAGTTTGTATCTGACCTTTTTGAAAAACTAAAGTTTTGGCTACAACCCATACAGCAAAATACTGCTTGGGACTAAAACAGTGCTACCAACAGAAAGAAAAAAGGAACACCATCAGCAGATATTACTGTACTGGAGCTCCTTTGTTATTCTTTCCTCAATTTGTGCTTTATTTAAAGAATGCTAGGCGCTGTGCAATTTTTATTAAAAAAGGCCTTGTCTTGAGAAGTTGTCCACATAGACAACACCCATGTGTGTGGATAGAGGAGATTAAAAAAAAAAATTACAGGTATCAGAAAAGCTGTTCCCAACTGCAATTCTCCTGATTCAAATTTCTTTGGCCCCATTTTTTCTCTAAGCAAACAGTTACTAAACTGCGAAAATACTGACAGCGTTTCTACAGCATTACAGCATCCATAACTGACTTCCAACACCCCAAACTTCTCATGTCAACATTTTGGCCTCAAATGAATGCATTCAAGTGCTGACCTCCAGCCCAGTACCAAGTCCTTAAAAACCAAATCATGCACACACGCACACAGATGGGATGCATTCCCCAAGATAGAGGAGCTGTTGCTTGCAGTTTTGGCAGGGACACAGCTCTGGAGCACAGTAGTGCACTTCAAGGAGCACAAACATGGTGATTCACCTCACTGAAAATATTCAACTCAAAATCATGAAAATTTTTTTCAGTTTTTCCATCATTACCAATTGGTCTGTCAAAGAGACATTTTTTCTAGTTATATCTACAAAAGTCACACAAATAACAAAAGAGTTGTTGCTGAATCTTTTCCCTAACCAGCAGATTTTAGAAATACTGATTGGAAAACCTTGTGCAGGATCTGGGAACAGACTACAGAATTAACCCCTCAGTCCTGCTTCAATACCAAGAAGAATGATGCCCTACATATTTAAATTCTCTTATGAAAGACTTCCATCATTCTGTCTAATCAATCAAGTTAAATTATGTTTGATTTCTAGACTCAAACATCTGGGTTTAAACAGAATAATCTAATCATCACAACAAATTCACAATTTAAAAAGAAAGTTCAATCACAACCTCTTGGACAAATGAAGGTTTATTTTCCAGTTACCACATTATACAACTAAAAGAATACAGTTTCACTCAACAGTAATTAAGTTTAAATTCCAGTGTAATGAGAAGGATGATAGCAAACATTACTTCTCAGAAAGAAAGGCAGAAAGAGAGAAGAGAGAGAAGAGAGAAAGAAAGAAAGGAAGAAAGGAAGAAAGGAAGAAAGGAAGAAAGGAAGAAAGGAAGAAAGGAAGAAAGGAAGAAAGGAAGAAAGGAAGAAAGGAAGAAAGAAAGAAAGAAAGAAAGAAAGAAAGAAAAGAAAGAAAGAAAGAAAGAAAGAAAGAAAGAAAGAAAGAAAGGAAGAAAGAAAGAAAGGAAGAAAGGAAGAAAGGAAGAAAGGAAGAAAGGAAGAAAGGAAGAAAGAAAGGAAGAAAGGAAGAAAGGAAGAAAGAAAGAAAAGAAAGAAAGAAAAGAAAGAAAGAAAAGAAAGAAAAGAAAGAAAGAGAGAAAGAGAGAAAGAGAGAAAGAGAGAAAGAGAGAGAGAAAGAGAGAAAGAGAGAAAGAGAGAAAGAGAGAAAGAGAGAAAGAGAGAAAGAGAGAAAGAAAGAAAGAAAGAAAGAAAGAAAGAAAGAAAGAAAGAAAGAAAGAAAGAAAGAAAGAAAGAAAGAAAGAAAGAAAGAAAGAAAGAAAGAAAGAAAGAAAGAAAGAAAGAAAGAAAGAAAGAAAGAAAGAAAGAAAGAAAGAAAGAAAGAAAGAAAGAAAGAAAGAAAGAAAGAAAGAAAGAAAGACAAAAAATCAGTACTGAAGGAAGAGAGTGTTATGAGTACCAGGGAGAAAACAGAAGAACAAGAACAGCCATCTCAGCACATTACAGCTTTCTGCTAAAGCCACAGCCAGATCTGGCACAATATAAATGGCAGCAGCAAATCCCTTGGGACTGCAGTGTTGTGTGAAGCTTCACGCAAAACACTTCACTGATGTCTCTTGGGGCCCAGAGAAGGCTAAAGGTCCTTTTTTAGCTAAGTACACTCACCACCTCCTCCCAAACCAACACTTACCTTATTTCTTCTTCAAATACAGCAGCACATAAAAGCCTAACTATGCACTGCATCAAGGATCTTGCACTTGGTAAAGCTCTGGAAGTTTCATTTCTAGGTAGGAATTACTAAAATTAAACTTTATAAAGCCTACTAGTCTGTATTTTTGGTATCTGAAAGCAATGAAGGCTCCTGAGAGACTAGCAGGTATCTCTGGAAAAAAGGAAGAAACACCACCACACCTCAGTCTTGCATTGCTTGTTGCTTACTCCTCCCCCTCCCCTTATTTTGCTGACAGCAAGATGGACAATACATGAAAATTTGATTCTCGGTAACCGAGTAATGCAAATTAGCTTAATGAAATAGATGACTTTGTGTATGTCCCTTTGATACTGATTAAGCTCAAGTATCCACTCAGCTAATGACTAAAGCAATACCATGAGAGCTCTTGTGGAGGTGTCATAGCTATACTTCTTTTTTTTCAGTAGCTCTTTACTCAGCATTTATTTCCACCTCAGATCCCCCTGTCCAGACCAGCCCCCAAAGTGCAGGCAGAAGCAGTAACAGCTTAAGACATGAGTGATGCAACATAAAAATCTGCAGTTACTTTACACAGCTTGGGCCTCAACATAAAAAGGAGATATGCCTTTGTGACTCCAGTTTTCAAGGCAGATTACCAGTGTGCTGCAAGGGGCTGCTTTGACTCTGTAATTATAGCCATCTTAATAATGATGTGTTCAATGGCTGCCTACTGCTGGTGCCCAGACAGTTTAATCACTACGCATTCAGCTGTAGAGAACTAGCTATCCTTCCTGTCATTTGAAACATGGGACATGTTGTGTGAAGGCGGTGTAAATGAGCTCCCCCTGAACTAGCTGGCTAATATACTTTCACCATTTAAAGCCTAAATTATAAAATACACCAGTAAAAGGGATAATGCATTGCTTCTTGCTACAAAAAGATGCTTTACTTCTGCTGCACTAGATGAACAGTCACTCCTATCAAGCCCATACATATATTATTCATTGAGCACCAGCTGTGTGCTTGGCACTGTACAGACACAGAGAGATGTGCTCCTTACTCCTGGGAAGCTTTTACACTCTAAAGTAGTGGAGTTTGGCATTCATTCTGCCTGTAGAAATCCCATTGACTTCACTATGGGGAGCAGTTGCAGAAGCAGGTATTGCAGCATTTGTAAGAGCCAGTGTAGTATCAACTGATAGCTATAGTGAGAGATAACATTCAAGCTGCGCTCCTACAGGAGCTGTGTTTTAGGCTCTGAGGAAACTGACTGTTAAGACTGACACAGAGGGCTTGGAATGTACTCGAACACATTATGTAAATGCAAAAAGATGATGCAGTGTCCCAAAACTCCTTTGTGCCGATGCTGGCTGTGTCTCCTCACACCCCGCTGCTGTGTGGTTGCTGCCTTAGTATTTTCTCACATTATAATGCCTTCAAGGCAATCCTGATCCAGTAACATCCAAGAGTGGAAGAAACAATACCCTATATCTCCAGTGCCAGGGATTTGTAAGAACTCCTAGCCAAACATTAGAAGCAGGCCCAGTGTGAGTGAGAATGAGGCATGAATCACTACAACAACATCCACAACATATTTTACACTTGAGATGAAATCCTACTCTCTGTTTTGTACAAAGATTCCCCACACCGAAGAATAGAAGTGGCTGAAAGTACAGTTCTGTTTAAACGTGGCAGATGGAAGAACACAGGAGGAGAGCAAGAGCAAAGTGGGGGGAAAAAGGAAGCAGATCTGAGTACAGGCACTGAGAAGAAGAGAACAAAGACTGAGAGAAATAGAATCTGGAAGTTCAAGCAGGCGGAGCAAGTTAAGGAGGAAGAGCTGTTATGACATCTGGGCATGGAGGGAGATAAATGATTAGCAAGTGGAAGAAAGCAAAAAAATATGAAGATGAGAAGCATCTTTCAAAATTAATATAGCTACAAAAAGATTGAGAGGTAAAAGGACCTCATGCATGTGCCTGTAAAGGGATCTCTAGAAATGAAGGCATGCAATTATTGGCAAAGGGAGAAAAAAAGAAGATTGAGAGGATTCCTAAGCAAATGGAAATAAGAAAAGGACAACAGCTGGATGGAAGGAATAAAAGAAGTAAGAAAACACATTGTTAAGCCTGTTTCTGCATTTCACACTCCTTTTCATTTGCAGTCTGCTTGGAAATTTGGTCTCTCAGGTGTGTAATATTTTTGTTTCTTTATTAACACAACTTTTAAACTCATAAAAGTATTCAGAGAGAGAAAAGGATAGAAAGAAGTCTCCTCTGTATCGACTGATGCCATATGGCACAGGAGGGAATGATATTGCCCTTCCAGCAGTTGGCTCAGAGGAAGGCTGCAGGTATGGATACGGTGACTACATCAAAACACAGGTTCATGGTCTGCATTTTGTGTCTCACTACAGGAAAAAAGACAACTCCTCAACACTTCTGTCGGCATCTCACTGAACACAAGCCATCTAAATACATTAAAAAATACATTAAAAACTTTCTTAAATGCACTCTTGAATCCAGCTTATCTGACATTCAGGGTCAGTAATCACTGTATTTGTCTCAGAGATGCAATTTAATTGCAAAGGAAAGGGAAAGTAGTATTTAGATCATGGGTGAGAAGACATCATCCACCAAACAACAATATCACTCTTGTGAGATCTGCGCTGGAAAACCTGGAGACTTACTGAGCCAAGGGAATTTTGCCTATGCATAAGAACTGTCCTTATGCTTCAGAGATGAAGGATTTGGTGTCTGAGCCCAGCTCCCTGTGCATATCCATGTGTGCCTTGATTTATATAGTAATCCTGTCTGTTGCCTGTAGCACTGGCACTTGTTATAAAAACACAGGAAAACATCCTCCTCTAGAGCACTATCATATTCCTCAGTCAGCAGCTTCCTTGGAGTGGACTGACAAATGGCCCACAAGGAGAAGAAAAGAATTCTCAAGGTACAATAAGCCTCAAGGTCCAATAGAAGAAGAACAAAACGTGAAGAACAGAAGTGGGGGAGAAGCACAGGCAGAGCGAAGGGAACTCACAAGAAATAAGAGAGACTGGATATATATAGAGAGCCCAACAGTATATTACCTAACCTGCCTCATGAGAATGGGATAGATGGATCTAACTGGAAGTGAGCTCTATTTTCATACAGCTGCAAAGAAGCATGCTTCCCATGAAACCATTATAACACCCTCATCTTCAGGGTTGATTTAAAAATTGTAACTCAGCTGTTGCAATTTGTATCAGATTTGAATTTGGCAATCTCAGACATTAAATCACTTCCAACTGAGAAGGGGACTTACAATGCTCCATTTTACAGCCTGAAATTGTAGTTTCAAGGGTTTAAAATATTTTCTACACTGCTACAGACTGATAAAAATATGAAGTTAATTTTTAAAATGAGAGTTCAGTTAGTTGTCAATAGAGTCTCTAGAAAGATTAAAAATATCCATCTGGAAATACAGAAAATTCAAAATTTTTATTCTCAAAAACAAAATAACTCCTTGACCCCCCAAAAAACCCAAACCAACAAACAAAGCACAGATATTTAAGCAGGAACATTTACGTCTTTTGATAACGGTATGTCACTTAACAGCCAGCTGTGCTGTTATCAAACTCATTGCTTGCTTCCATGCAGTCATTCATTAATTTCCATGCATTTTTTGTAAATTGTGTCATATTCTAAGGGACTTGTATCTCTAACACAAGGCACAAAAGTTAGTATCCCACATGGAAAAGATCAGGAGCTGCGCATCCTTACACCTTCAAACTGCTAAAAATACCCAAAATGTGGATCTGGATCCTGAAAAGCATAGGCAGACAAAACTGCCATTTAATTTAATAGAGTCAATGCGAGTGTAGCCAGGAAGTCAAACCTTATGAAATTAATATTCTGCACTAGCTAGGCTGTGAGTTTATTTTATAGGATGTGTTGGGCAGTGCGAAATGCAACGTACCAAATTCAGCCTCACACAACCCTAGAGTGGGAACGTTCTGTTTATTTATATGGAAATGTTACTGCTAAACAAGCACTGGAAACACTGAAGTCTGGCTGTTAAGAATTTGTGTCCTGATCCTTATGTCTTTAAAAGGCCAGTTAGCCACACGCCCTTTGACTCATTGAAACCGCTCTTTCACCTGCTTGCCTTGGAGAATTACTATCTTGCAGGCTGAGCTAAGTCAACCCAAAATTCACAAGTTACTGGGAGATGATAACCATCTATACACAGACAATGTGATCACACAAGCCTTGTTTCTTTAGGATGTCAGGCTAAAAATACAGTCTTTTGCATTAATTACGAAGAAGAATTTTCTGAACTACAGTGGGAATTGTACCCTTAGCTGCACAGAGACAAATTTACGGATGAAGGACGAATGAGGCTGAGCTTATCTCTGACCCCCATCTCTTGTGGATTTCAGACAGTTCCTTGACCCTCTCCGGACACAGTTGTTTGCGCTTAATTTCAAAGAGTTGAATATCCTGTAACTCATAAGTAAACAGAGCACCCTCTCCACTAGTATGTCGATCCCAGCTTGGCTGCCTTTAAATAGATGAGGCTGACCAGATACTGGCCATCAGCTCAGCAAAGAAAGAGCTATTGTGCGAGAGACCCACACACCCTGCCAGTGAGCCAGACAGCACATTGCCCATCACTGCCTCACTGCCAGCTTTGAAGAGGTGGTTTTGGAAGACAAGAAACGTGGACCTTCATCATGTTGGGAAAAGAGTCATAATGCAAGAATCACAGAACAGATGCTGGTGAGTAGACAAAAATTTGTTAGCATTTACGTGTACTGTAATGGGAAAGGTACAGGCAGAGAAAATACCTCAGCCCTCCACACAGGGATCTGGCAGATCCCCAAGCCCAGCTTCTCCTGAAAGCTCAATGTGTCAGTGTTTCCTGCAGGTACTACTTCAGTGTCGACAGCAAGATGTTCTCAGCAGCAGAATAACAGCTGCACAATAGGAGCAGCAACTGAATGGTTGAACAGCTCTTTTTACAGGCATGGTGTGATAAAAACCTGGTGTTCTTTTGTGCTTCACAAAGCCCCTACTTTGCTGACTCCAAGTTCAAATCTCACGGGCTATTAGGAGAAGGAAGAAGGACAATGCATTAACATGCGTGGTAGAAAAGAATGTGCTCTATTCTGGAAGCCAAGCCTGCACTAGAAGCTGTGTTGTGTCCTAAATACTAAGGCAGAAGCTGCTTTCATGTCAATTAAAAGGTATGTATTTTGGCATGCAAGATTTAGTCGCAGTGTAACTCAAGCCTGATTTTCATAATGGGGTGCTAAGTGGCGTGTTTTCCCCTTACCAGTGCTCTCCAACAGGACATGCAAAGTTGTCACCAACTGGTGGTCTTGCAGCTTATTTATTAAAGGCTGGGAAATGTGTGATTTTTAACTGTTCCAAATTTTTTCTCCCCAAAGAATAAATCATAGCCAAATAACTGATAGGTGAAATTCCCTTAAAATTGTTGAATTGAACCCTACGTTATCAGACAGATAAGCCACTGCTGACTAATTAGAACTGCCCTTGAGGAACAAGAAGCAGAACAAAAAAAGTATCAGAAGAACAAAGAAGAACAGGAACTGGAGTGGCTCTTCAAAGTGGAAAGTTAGTACCAAAAAGAGATACCAAATCTCTAAAGTTTCAAAAGTTTTTGTGGGGTTTATTTTGTTGTTTGTTTTTTTACTTTTTTGTTGTTGGTTGGTTGGTTTTTGTTTTTCTTTTGTTTTGTTTTGTGGGGTATTTTTTTGGCTGGTGGGAAGGGAGTTTTTTAACATTCTCCTCTTAACATTCAAAGCCAACTTTTACCAGGAGAGGGATGCCAGACAGATCTGCCCAGTTAAGGCTGAGCAATATATGCGAGATTCACTGATAGCCACCAGCCCACCAGTACATTAGCTCATCTTTGGCTCCCCCTTCCCAATCTCACTTAAGAATATTTACAACTTCACAGAGAATTCCAGGATTGCACAAGACGTCTGTTTATATATTTGCAAATCAGTGTTGCAATTTAGTACCTGCTTCACAAGCAAGTTATGAGCTCCCATTAATTCCTGTAATGTACTTCAAGATAATCAAATAAAGGATGCTAGGCAAGAGTATGATAATGTTATTGTGCCTTGGGAATCCTCCCTTTTCCTAGTTGGCACAATTCTACATTTTGCCTGCTTAATTTAAATCTCTCTTAGCCCTTGGGCTACAGTTTAGTACTCTGCCTCTAAATTGAGGCCAAAAACCACTTTGCAAATATATTTCTACTAGCAAAATTGAGTCAGTGTCAAAGTTTTGTGTGTAAACTACAGGAATTGAAATATGCCATACTGACAGTAACATAAAAATTCAGTTCCCTCATCTCTGCTGCAAAAACGCTTTACAGCACTCTCTAAAAGATGACAAAGTGCTTGAAGGTCAAGAATTGCTTTTGTGCCATATGGACTGAAGGCTGAACATCCCTGTGAACACTTGCAGAGATCTGGGGGTGGGGGCAGCTGCAGGTGGAGGCTGTAGTGAGAAAAATCCCAGCAGTAAGGGAAAGCTTGAATTACATGCCAGCCCTGGTGAAGCAAACTACTAATAACTGAAATTAGCTGAGTTTAACAATCATGAACTTGTTGGAAGTGAAACCAAACAATGCAGTCCTTTTGTCTATCAGTCTTACAAAAGGAGCTGTCCATTTTGAGAAGAAAAAGAACAATTGTAGAGAGATTTAATTTGAATGCTACAATGATCTGAGTAGTCATTTGTATGATCATATATAGTATGATCACTTAAATCATGCAACACATATACTATACAAATATATATACTAAAAATATAGTTTAAGTAACTGCCAGAAACGAGAGAGGAAAGGGTTAATTATTGTAGACTGAAGATGATAATCCACCCACATACCTTTAGTCTTCCAGCACTTAACAAATTATTGTTGTTACAAGTTCAAACACTAGTAATTCTAGCACACTTGCTGCCATCTTATATGTGGCTGGATATCTAGGACAGGAAAAGCTCTAAATTCTGTCAGCCTAAAGAGGATTGAATTATTGACAGGGGAATTCTCCTGTGTAGCTGTGTCACACCCTTGTTTACATGGTGTTTTTTTGGTTTTGGGGGGGTTTTTGTGGTTTTTTTTGTTTGGTTGGTTGGCGTTCTTCTTGTTTGTTTGTTTGTTTTCTTTTTGTGACCCCCATTACAAAATTAGTGCTCTCTTATTTCAGGAGTTATTTCACTTTTCCAGGTTTCATAAAATCCCTGCAGTGTCAAAGAGAGCATTCAAAAATATGTAACAAACCCTACTCTGGTAGAATGCAGAAAAATGCCACCTGCTTTCGATGGCCCAGAGACTCAAAGGACAATCTCAGCCCTCATTGACATTTATTCACTGACACGGTGCTCCTTTCTGAAACAAAGGATTTTAAGCTTTGGTTTACCAAAACCAGAGCAGCCTACAAGTCCCAGCAAAGGATATCATGCCAGCAATAATGAAAACTGTGTAGGAATTCTCTCTGTTTAATTTTGCTCCTCTGCAGCAAAATTCCGCATTAGGTTCTTCCCACTGAAGTAAAAGACTCTTTCCTGACTGCCACCAGGTTGATTCATACTAAACAATGGTATTGGTTTCAGTGGTATAATTCCTGACTTCCTCTGCTGTGAGAATGAAACAAGTTCCATGCCTTTTACTAGAATTCAATGGACAGTTCAGCTCCATGGTTCCCATTAGAAACCATATATTTTTAGCCTTTTCAGAGCTTAACAACACAGTGTTTTGCTAAGCCAGCTGTGGCCTTTACCCCTGAAATAATAATATATTTAATGCATATTGCCTATTGCCTTCACATTCCAATTTATTTATGTTTTTTCTCTTTGCCTAATGAATTGAAATGCCTGATTTAAAAATGGCTAAGGAGAACATGTAAGCTCAAGTATGAAGAATTCTTTTTTTCAAGAGTCACATTCATGAAGGTTTTGACATTTCCCATATCAAAAAACTTTCAGAATACCTTAATTTCACTAATTTTTTTTTCCTGACAGGATTCATGCTTCATTCTTTGCTTCTTAAAAAGTCCAGTTAAAAGGGTCCCTTCTCAAGACTTTCTGCACTCACATTTGTTGACTCAACTTGTGATGAATAATCAACATGTTAAAACAAGCTGATAACTCTGAGTTTCCATAGATCCCAGCACTGTGACTAGAGACCTGTTCAAGCCAATGTGGCATTTTATTTATTTGAAGATTATAAAAGGTTGTGCAGTTGAAATAAGGGGAAAAGCATATGCCTTCACCTTTTAGCAAAAAGTTCTTTTGAAGGCAAGGAAGGTGATGACAGCTTTGAGAGTGCCAGCTGCAACCGGCGCAACTTTAGAGTACAAGAGGGTCTGCTTGTTATTTTTTTTCTGGCCAGACCTGAGCAACTGTATCTTGGAAACACTCCTTGTTAATGTACTGAAACAACCCCTGTCACTAGGGATTCCAGCTGGACTGTTTCTGGGACCCACTTGCAAGCTGAACCTGGGACATCAAAGGTCATCAGACTCTTCCAGTTTTTCTCGTCCTCCATTTCTCCTTCTCTTTTGAGAATTTGATTTCAATCAAAGGGTTACCACCATCTCTGCTTTCACCTTTGTCCATCATTAAAATCAACAGAAGAAACTGCAGGCTATATACATACCAGAGTTAATATAGAAATGTTTAAACTACTACAGGCTTTCCAAACCAGGAAATAGTACATACTGCTCTTAGCTACACACAACTGATGTGAGCACTGGCACTTCTGAATTCCACCTTTCAGAGCAGGGGAGAAGGCAGCCTTGATCCAGATGTGAGCAAGAAGAGATGGATCTGCATCAGAGGCAGTTCTGTCTGCTGCCAGTTGAGAGGTCTGAGAGCACAGACAGAGCACCCCTGCTGTTTCACCCCCAGATAAATCTGCACATTCAGAACAGTCTGCCAAGAACCTGGAACAAAATCACAGTTAGTGAGAGTTTTTCCACTGACCTCACAAGAACAAGTGTTGGTGTCTTGCTGTGAGGCTCACACTCACACTGACGCCAACAGGAAAGCACCCATTTTTTGTGAAGATGGAGAACAGCAAAGCACCCATTCTTTTAAGATGAGGACATGCTGGTGGATATTTCTGCCTATTTTGTACATTGAGTTCATAACCTAAACAAAAGCTGAAAAAGATGCAAGTTTTGCAGCTAATCATGTAGTCAGATCTACAGATGACTTGTTCTTCTGACACTCATTTCCAAGCCCACACCATAGCTAACATTTCTGTTGCTGCAAGAATAGGCATTATTAAAACCCGTTTATCTACCATAACAGCTCTGCTAGTGATGATTATTTTCATATTAGCAAGTTAATTATCAAATTATTTTCAATTATACAGAAAAATGAACACAAGTCTTTTCCTTCAATGTGACAGTAAATTCTTGATTTAGTGGTAGTTGCTGGTGTCGAGAAAAATTAAGAACAAGCTGCAACTGGAACTCCAGGTGAAATCCTGAACCCCATCTACATCTTATTCATATTTGCATAAATAATGCTTCATTTCTATGCTGAACTTATTACTTTCAAAGAAAGTATTTTTATTAATGTAATGTAGGGATCAGCAAATAAATTCTCTTCTTCTCAGGTATCTCCTAAACTCAGGGTCTCCGGTTTTCCTCAAAGACTCATTCTTCAGGCTCTCAAAGGGCCTTAAGATCAGACCTGCTAAGATATTATCACATACTAGAAGACAAGGGCAAATAATCAAGAGGTAAAGAGTCAGAAATTAAGCAAAAAAGAGAAGGAGGAGAAGAAGGCACCACTGCAATCAAGATGTAGAGAGAAAGGCAGTTGAAATTACAGAGGAGGAAGGAGAAGGCTTGAAATATGAAACTTTTAGAGGAAGAAAGGATTTGGTTGAACAGCAGTAAATATTAGGACCTTGTACTGAGATACTGAGAAAAGTCAAGGCAATTGAAGCAGGATGTAAATTCAAAGGTAATTCTTAAAACATACTAATCTTCCAAAGCATGCAGAGTTAAGCTGTGGTAAGACTCCTTCAGAATAAGATCATTCATGCAGGGGTCAAGGCACCTTAATTAAAACCTAGTTGTACATAATGAGTCTTACTTATCTATGTCCTGGAGAAAAAGCACATGGTGACACACAGTAATGGAGACATAAGAAAGTAAGACACAGGGAAAATAAGAGACATGAAAAAGCCTGTTTGGCAAAATAATGGTGAGATTCCATCCTAATCAATGAAATCCTCATCCCCTGACAACCTGTACTCAGTTTCTCCAAAACTTGCATGTGCGTTGATGTAAAGGTTTGTTCTGCAGATTCAGGAAGAGATTACATCCTAGAAGGTTCCTGCGGATGTGAAGATCACATAGCCTGCTGTGACTAATCAGCTGGATATCCTGCACATTACTACAGGAAATAATGAAAGCAGCAAAGGCATTTCAAGTAAGAGCACAGGATATTTCACCTCCCCTGTTCCTGTTATTTTTAAAATTTAGCTGAGGAGGTAAGAGCACAGAACTCTGACACACAGTGAACTGTTCCTTCACACACAAACCCACTTCCCACCTCAATCCTGACAGCAGAAGTTTTCAAGTACCACTAATTCCATTCCAGCTACCCATGTGACACCTGGACACACAAGTAGTTTGTTTCTCTTGCTCCTTTGAGACAGAATTTTTATTATTTTTCTACTGTATACTATAAGACCTCACTGAATAAATAAAACAAAAGTTCCTTCTCTCAAGCAACTTGTGGAATTCTCTGATAAGGATACAGCCAGTACAAACAACTGCCTGATGTGGGATAACTCTTTCCACTATTTCCAGCCAGTCATGTCTGGATCTCTGTTTACCCTGATAGAAGACGGCTCCAGACCTACCAGCAGAGAATTCAGTCCTGTGGAGTGCAGGTGTTGTACTCCATAAGGCATGCAAAAATGCTGAAGTCTACTGTAACTAGTTTCCAAATTCAGTCTGGCAGTTTAGTATGACTTATGTGCAATGAGTACCAAAAATAAAAAATGTGTTCTAAAATTAAAGAGAGTTGAAAAGGAGAACAAAGCTAAGAAATATTTCCTTATCCCCTCTTGTTTCACCATGAAGAACTATTTCTGATTTTGAACTACAAATCATCAACAGCACTTTTTTGTCCAGCTCATAGGGTTTTTTTGGATCAGGCCCTTTCAGTGTTGTCATCTGGGCTCTGAGAGTAAGCTGGACTCAGATCTCTGCAGCTGTGCTGCAACGAGATTTTCAGAAAGAGAACTGTCTGATGCTGGCATAGAGCTGCCAGGTTGTGTCCTTAACTATTGCTTCCCAAAACACCACTGTATGGGAAATAAAGAAGGGAGGCTGTGACAATGCCTCTTTGTGCCCTACCGATTTCCAGGAACAGTACGGCCGCCCCAGGCTGCGACACTGTTTTCACACCCCTCTCCCCAGCACTCCCCCCCAGCCAGGCTTTCATAACCAAGGGCTGCTCTAAGGGGTCCTTATGCCACGTGCTAGACTTCTGTGGGTTTCTGCCACTCTCGGGAATCTTACAATCTATTATGGGCAATGGGAACTTTCCTCTGTAGAGGTCTGCAGTCAAGCTCTATAGCTTCCTCTGCTCCTTTCAAACCTTGAAAATTACAGCATTGTTACTTCTCTAAGGAAGGAGTTTCAGAGCCCTGAAAATTAGCTGTGTGAGACTAAGTTGAATAATACTTTCTAACCATGGTGAATTCCAGTAGGAAATTAATTCCCACTAACTGACTTTATTTCATAAGAGTTCATACACTACAATGGTAGGCTGCAAAAATGGTTTCTACATGAACTGAAGAGGTAAGCTTTTTTCAATGACAAGTAATTATCAAATTTTTGGTCTTCTTGTAAGAAACAAATATTAAGCATCATATTAATGTATCTACTTTACCTGGAGATTATATCTTGTTGTTGAAAACATGAGCAAAATCTTAATGTCCCTAACATCCATAAATCTATCTCTTTCATTTCTGAACATTACCAGGAAATACCTATGTTTGGAGTTTTTGTACTCCTTTTTCAACTTCTCTACAGAAATACTCGAGTCAATGAGTTCATTTCCTGAAATATTCCATAGGACCAACAAGCATGGCTTTGTGTAAGCTTCATATTTAAGGTAAAACAACTGTGCCTACATCAAACAAGGGAGTGAGTGAATTACAAGACTCTGAAAAGCAGCTTTTGGACTCGGGCAGAGCCTTGTGCTGACAGAGCCATAAAGGTTCTGCACATCAGAAATCACCAAGCAACTACTGGTAAAAACCCCTGCACACTAGGCTGTGATGATGCTCCTCCTACATCCACACATAGTGGGGCGAAAAACCTGCTCCTGGTCAGCTTGCACTACAGGAGCACCTTGCACGGGGCTGCTGCAAATTCATTCACCAGACAAATTTACTATACCAATTTCCATCTCTTTAGCAGTTTGTTTTAGTGTACAACTGTGCTGGTTGACTGTGGAAGACCCTCAGTCTATTCCCTAGCTCTATTTTTTTCCTTAGTCAGCCCTTATTCATTAGCTTTGGTTACTACAGTTCAAACACAATAGGACTGATTAAAAGATACAAGTCCTGAAAACTACTTTTTTTTTAAGTGTAACTTGCAGATTATACTTTTTTTCCAAATGGCAGTCTGAGTCTGATGACAAATTACTTGTAAAAATTTCAAGAATCTAACTGCAGTGTTGCTGGTCTCATATTCTATATGAGTGGCAAAAACAATTTCATGAGAACTCAGTGTTCCCAGTTTCCCTCTAGTGCTGCCCTAGCACTCTTGAATTTTTGAAGTTATTCTAAGAGTTTCTTCTCAGAAGTACAGACTCAACTACAAGATGCCCAGAACTTAAGATGCTTTTTTTCTTGTTTTATTTTTCATTTAAATATGCAAAGCAGGTATGTGCTTGCATTTTCAGCAGTCTGCTTTAATAACTAGCTACAGGATGGACTCTGCACTGACCTTGTTTTCCAGTCTCTGAGTATATGGATAAAGCTGTTTAAAACATTTCTTAAATTCAAGGACTGACTTGCAAAAAAGTCATGGAGTCTGAAGGCACACTATTATTTTCACACACTGTCTGCTCAGAGGGACTGTCTCCTTTTTTACACCGACATACCTGATGATGAGTGAACAGTAACATCAAAGTTTATGAAGTCTTTATTTCTTTATTCACTAAGGCAGCTTTTGTTTTAAGAGGCAGTCGACAAAGACATAGTTTTTTCAAGATAACCTAAGAATCACTAGATTACTTGCCAGGTAATGCAATGTGTATTTTTATCTTTAAAGAAAAATTTTCCTGTGTGCAGTGTTACTAAACCCTGTAATTTTTTATTACAAGGCTATATAATACTGGGTATCTTCTTCGATGCTCTGGCTTCTGAAACCAAGATATTAAATGAATTTTTCAGGAATAAGAGAACTCTTTGGTCCCTCAGGAACATGTTGCAAGCTCATCTATTTCATCATCTGAATATCTGCTCAGGAAGGCTTGGTAGCACCATGTCTCTTCACATTTCCAGAAAAACAACACTCCTATGAATGTTAGGAAAGACTTTGTGACATATTTTATCACCAGCCATCAGAGACCCAGGTCAAGGAATTCAAACCACTGATAGAAATAAGCCTTCCAAGCACCACTTCTTGCAGACAGAAGTGAGCTTGTTCTGGCCTGGGGCAGAGCCCAGTGCAACCCAGCAGAGCCCAGTGAGGGTGGAGCCGGCTGGGATGGCAGCACCAGGTGGGCTGAATCCACCTCATGACAGTGGTTCGTGGGGATTTTGCATCAACACGGAAGCTGCAGAATCCATTTAAAGAAAAGACTTTTGCTGCCTATTCTCGTAAGCAAAAAGTAGAGGTCTGCCCGCGCCCTGCCCTGCCCTTCAAAAGCATCCTGCACCTTACAGTGCCATCAGGACTCCTTGAATATTCAGCAGTTCTGAAAGTCATGACACCTCCCTTAAGCCTCCACAAATGCAAATGAAGCTAAACCATAAGAGCAAACCCCTGGAGAAAATAAAACTCTTTATTTGTAAGAGAGGAAAAATTATCAAATACATCCCAGGAAGACATTCCCTTCAGCATTAACCTTTACAATTAAGCAAAATAATAAAACCTACAGCTCCCTGGTATTTCCATTAAGAATACAGAACAAGTAATTAATTGTATTCACGTCCTATGTAGAAAAAAATATTTTTCTGTGTTTTGAAAAAACTGAACTGTATTTTTAGTGGTCAGCAACAAGCCATGGTCATTGAATGGATCAGAATGAAAATAACTGTAGGCACAATGCCTTCCCTGTGCTTCCAGTTTTCCCATGTACAGGTAGAAAATAGGTCTCAGATAATTAACTCCTCTTCTGCATAGTTGTACAAAGAAAAATTATTTAGCCACATTTCCATTTTACTTTACAAAGTCTAGATCAGTCCTAATGCACACTGAATATTAATGAGTTACCAAGTAGAAAGCTCATCTTATGGAACATACACATACCCTTCAACACCTTTTACAAATTCTAATGTCTTCAGATTTTCATAATCTCAATGCAATGTATTCCTAATGCCAATTTCCAAATTTGAAACTTTCTCACAGAGAAGACACAAAGGTAAGCAGCACCTGCTTCCATTTGATCTCTGGAAATGCACCATCCAGCCAGATGGTTGCCACACACTCTGCAGCACTTACCAGGTTACAAATGGATCTACTCTCACGGGTGTTATTGGACACTGCTAACCGGCAGTCCTTTAATTCTAAGTCTTGAAATTAGTATCATGAGGTTAACTGTGAGAGGCCAGAGTCATAAGGCTGTATGGAATGTCCATGGAAATTACTGTCTTACCAAGTTGGCTGATGGTAACCTCAAATTTCCCTTTATTATTTTGTTGCTTGCTTCCAGCAAAGAGCCAGAGTAGTAACATTGTATTTTTTTTCATTCAGTCTGCATACAGAACTCCACCAGCAAATCTTTAGCTGAACGGCAGACAAACACACCCGTCCTACTCTCTGTATAACAGAACACTGGAATGGGGGCACTGGCCATTATGACCTGTTCACCTACCCTGCTATCGCATCTTTGGCAACAACCAATAACAGACCTCCAGAAAAGAGCCAAGAACAGAAGAATTACTGAATACTTCTAGCATTTCACAAATTTAAACTGTCTTATGGCTTTGTGCCATTTTCTACATATTTGTGCACATGCAAATTTAGTGCTTTAGCTACCTTGCCTCTGTTTACAAAGGCAGATAAAGAGGGGGAAAAGGGAAAAATCTGTAATTAATTAAAAATTCTAAGCTTCAAAATGATCCAGTCTGGGGGTCCTTTTAGGCATATTAATGCTATACTTCTGGTACTTCTGTAAGTCACATGGCTAGGAGGCAAACAGCACGTTTCTCCTTGGAGGGATGGAAATCTCTGTCGCTGCATACTGCAGAGCACTGATGCTTGATAGGGAGCAGTGAGTGAGCAGATACAAATCACCTGGGGGTCCAGCCATCTGCCTCTCACCCTATCAGATCAGAGGATCTCAGCTTTAAACCTATTTCCTGCCTCAGCAAAAAAATGTGTTTTACCCTTGGCAAATGTACATCCGGATGGGACACTCTTCATTTGCTGGGTTCTCATTTGTAAAAAGTCAACCTTCCTATCCCAGACTGGGCTGTTTGTTTGTTTGATGCTTTTTCTCCCTGTAAAAAAATGCCATCTGCCTAAAGCTGTTCAAAAAGGCTGAAACAGTCAAAAGTAATCTAGAAGAAGAATTAGCAAGTACTCGTAAGGTGGTCAAAAGTATGTAATAAATGCTATTTAACTTCTGACTGTCACTAATCACGGACATCACTGAGCACATATGGCATACAGAAAAACATTAAAAAAGGCCCTTTCCACATGATTTTTTTAAAAATTCTTCTGAATTCTAAGTGTGGTCTGGGTTAAGCTTTACCTTTAACTCTTTTCCCCACTTCTTAATTTTTTTTTAATGATATTGCAGTATCTGGCTTAGAAGGAACAAAACAGTATCTCACAAACTTTATTTCAATGTTGATAAAACATAATACAAACTCGGCAATTGCTTACCACATCTTTTCCCTCAAGACCACCCTGAAATCCTAAACAAGTCAAAAGGGCCGTACTGGGAATAAATATTAAAGACACTGCCAAATATGCCTTTCTATTTAATTAGCAGACCAACTCATTAGCAGAAGAGCTGTATAGGGGAGTTTGCCTGCAGCCCTTGCTGACATCAAGGACTGCAGAGAAGTAGGTTGCAGTCACACATGCAGAAAGCCAGCCAGTGCTGGCAGCAGTACATGGCAGAGCTGCGGACAGGGACGCCTGTCCTCTAATGCAGGTGTAACTCTGCAGCATACTGTGATGAAAAGTGAGATTTGGCATCTTTGGGGGGCACCCAAGCAATGGATTCAGCAGCACAGAACACGGGTGGCAGAGCACATCCCTGCTGCACCAGCTGGGACCATTTTCTGCGTGCGGGAGGAATGGGTGGGAAAGACAGCCCTTGTCTACAGTGTGCGGATGCTGCTTTGTCCCACAGAGCCCCACACGGTGCCTAAACCAACACAGTCACGAGTGGTAAACAAACACTACCATCAGAAAACATATGCAAAACCCGCGTGTGTAGGAGGGGATGACTGTCTGCACCTAGTCTGCGTGGTGAAAGGGAATAGCTCACAACGCAGCCTCAGCAGCCTGCTTCTGGGTCAAACAGCCTGTCACTGAGCAGCACCATCTATTACTTGGTTAGATTTTAGTACTTGCTCAGCACAAAGCAGCTAATACTCACAGAGTGCTCCAGGAACTGAAAAGACTATTTGTCTGAACTAAATGCAGTTAATTGCAGCCTCTCCAAGGACCATGTCCACGTTATTATTGCTGGGTTGTTGTTGAGGATATCTTAGCTTAAAATACCAACAAAATCTTGATTTACAATAATTTGATGATTTCTTCAACCCTTTTCTATCGAGAAAATAAAATTTGGGGTACTTATGTAGTCACAGCTGTTACTAATCAAATTTATTTAAGAGAGCAATGTGAAACACCATGTTTGTGCAAGTTCATAATCACAGCAGAATTAAATCATTTTTACAGAGCATTTATTTGAAACGTTCTGTACACAAACTTTGAATATGGCAGAGAATATTTCCCTTGCATTTAGGTTTGATTTAATTCCTGGAAACCACTATAAAAATCCTGCTCACTTGCGGTAGGGTTCTTTATTTATGCTCAGTTTTAGTTTTAAGACCTGTGACAAACACCAGATTGCTCACGTTCGTCACGACACAGGCAGAGTCACTACACATCCTACCCTGCCTCCTGGTACTACCCAGCCAGTATAACACACTCCTGGCTTGCTCTGGAGTGGCCTGCTCAGCAGGTTTCCCCTCTGTAGGCATCGAGGTCTGGAGATGGAAAAGGGGCTTTGAACTTCACATGGCTCCTGGCACATCTGCAGTTACAGCCACAGTGTCACAGTCACTTCTTAAAATGATGGTCCTTGCATCCACATTACTCTTCCTGCACTGCAAAGATCAGCCCTGTGCTGGTTGTCTGTACAAAGACAAGCCCTGCTCATCTTGGCAAGAATTTTGGATCCAGCAGAGACCTGGAGGCTGCCTGCTTCCAGAGTCACCAGCTTCTCCCCTTCCCTTCCCCACCCACAAATCCTCTCTTTTAAAAAACACATGCTGCTATTTTTTTTAAAAGGTACAACATACCAAAATCTAACTTTTAGGCTTTTAATGCCTGTGTTCACCAGCCTTTTTCTTCTCCAATAAGTCTACCAACTAGTTTCCTGAAAAGTGCCAGGTGCAGAGATTTTTTTAAAGGAGGCTTTACTAGTTCAGTGGAAACTGGCCAAAAGCCATGAACTTGTTCCAGGCAGCTGACCAGCCAGCTGCAACGGGTGATGCCAATGCCCTTTCCTCATGGCTGAAACATGTCAGCTCACCACAGGCCTGGCAAGAAGATCACACAGCCCATTAGCAACTTCCCTTGAAAGACACTAATTCTAAAGCCTCCTTCCATCTCTTTGCCCAAGTCTTAGTACTAAATTGCTTACTGTCCTTGTTTTTAACGTCTACCTCTGCATTCCTCTGTCAACCTCTTTTCCCCACAGAATAAAACACTTCTCCAAGCCAATCTCTAAAATCTCTGGCAATGATGGAAACTTTCTTTACCAGTAGTTTGTGAGAGAAGTTGGGAGTCTCGTGAGATTTCTGAGGGCAAGGAGAAACAAGTGGGGATGGAGAATAATCACATCTGGACATTTTTTCTCCCCTGCCTACCAAATTCTATGTGAGGGGTAGAGAAATCAGGCAGAGAGACAAATGATTCCACTTCATCTCCCGTATGCCATCTGTTTTTTTCACTCCAAGCTTCCTATACACTTTAGATGACGACAGCTCATCAGAAAGGAGTCATCCCACAGCATACTGCTGTATTGTAAGGGAGAGAGCATTTTCACCCTGCCCTCCTCTCCTCTGGCACTTCAGCTGTCCCTCTGTACCAGTCTAACTATATACCTACACCTATTCCCTTAGAATCTCTTTTGAGAAATCTTCCACTTCTCACCTTTCACCTTGCAGCTACTTTCCTTGCCTCCTACAACCATTTTTACTTCAAAAATTACTCAGACATCTGTGTTTGTCCCATCACTCATGGGGGAAGCTGGGAGCTAGCAAGAGTAGTATGGTAGCACAGCTGCATCCACTCATAATTTCAAGGTTTTTGGTTTTCTTGTTGACTTAGTCTTTATGTAATTTTTTCAAAGATAATGTTTTTGAGAGGTTACACGTAACAAAAGCACTGATATGACTCCATAAATTTAACTTCAATTTAATTCACTGGAAGTATCTGTCAGAAACAACTTTCTCATTATTAAAATACTTTGACTGAATATTCAGTAAAAAAAAAAAAGTGATCAAATTAAAGTGACACCTCAACTGGGACCATCTTAGTGGTTTTACTATGGAGGAAAAAAAATAAATCTGCAAATTATTCATTGCTTGCAATCTCTTGCAAGCTCACAGAGCAGGTGTTAACCTGACATATAAACTTCTACAAATATTATTAGCACTTCAAAGACACCACAAATATTGAAGTAGATAAATTCTCTATTACTTTTTCTCCTCTGATATATCCTTAAGCAGGACAACACAGCTTGTCATCTTTTGCCTGCTGAGTTAAGGCTGAGAATATGCATTAGGTATGATACATTCAGTTCTAGGAAAGGGCTTCATTTGAACTGATAAAAAGTGAGAATTTTTCCTGCAGTTAAGGGAGCTGTTTTGTCCTTAGTTTTCCATTTAGACCTGTAGGTTCCAGAAATAAGTTTCATCTTTTTGTATCTCACAGTATAAGATAAAGTTGAAATGGAGTTTTAAGCAGAATGATGTGAGTGACTGTAAGATGTCCTAGTGTTTTCTAAGTCTACAACATGGCCAAAGACACTGACTCTGTTTCACTCAGTTTCACCTGCTAATGTTGATTGGAAATACTCTGTATACGCTTGGGAGATCACAGTTTCCATCATGAGTGTATAATAAAATTTCACTAACCATCCCACTTATTTCTTAAAAGAAAATCAGTCTAACTAATTAGTACGAGCCACCTTGTCACTCAGTGGCACTTGTGTTTCATTCTAGCTGGTTTCACCACATTGCTGCAGAAAGCACTTTTCCTTGTTGGGATCAGCGAGACCTAAGCTGGAGCTGGCAGCGTGCTGCCTACAGAGCAAGGGCTGCTGATGCACCACTCTCAGAAAGATGACTGGTGCTACAACACATTCTTCATCAGTTGTGTTTGCTGTCCCCACAATCCAACACACTTTCCAACCTCCCTACTTTCCAGGCTATTCAGTGAATATTTAGATGGTCCTGGGGAAGATGGCTTGAGTCTGTGGTTTGTATTGAAAGGAACTGGCTCCTGGACTTGCCTTCTTCAGACCTACAGTTATGAGCCTGCACAAAGTAGACATCTAAATAAACAAAAGCAAAGTTTGATTTATCATCAGGTAACAAGTGTGAGTAAAGATATCAGGAAATATCTTAAGTTGCAGATAAATTTCCATGCGTCACCAATGGATTTCCCATGCAACATCTTCATGATGTACTCAGGAAGGGAAAGCTAGAGTATTTTATGATTCATTTGGCAAATCTGAATTATTTGTGTATGCATTTGAACTGTAGCTGTAAAATATCTCTAGACATTTTAGTCATGACACATTGAAACATGAAAAACTAGCTATTTTTTTTAAAGTGAGACCTGATCAGATGAGGCTGAAGAACTAAGAGCCTTCTTTGTGAACATATTGCCTTCTACACACAATGCCAGCTGCTTGACACCAGCTGTCCTCTCCAGGCTCTGCCTAAAAACACCTGCAGGTGTGCAAATCTAGGACTTGAGGTGTGCATTGAGCTGCGGACAAAGTTGTGAACTCAGGTCAGAAGCAAGCAGCTGTCCATAGAGCAATTGCAAGGGTGCAAGTACAAACACACCACATTTCCGAAAGGTCTTCTCCAGATACAAATCCACAGTACCCTGGCAAAATGTATTTGGGGAGGGACACAACACACAGAGATTTAAAGCCAGAAGAGGCCTAAAACCAATGTGTGTGACCATAGGCATCTTGACCAGCCAGCTGCATCCTTCTGCTGATTTCTCAGCCAGTGGGGACCTGAAGAGATCAGCAGGCCTGGGGGCCCAATTAGTCCAAACACAAAACCTCTTCCATGTGTATTTTGCTTTGAAGTAAAAAACAACAACAACCAAATAAACAAACAAAATCCCAGAATATGCTAACCTCCTTTTTTGTTAAGACTTGAACACCTGGGCTTAAGTCTTTAATGCATAAGTAACTCTTCGATGTCTAAATAAAAAGCCTTCCAAAATCCACATTTTTATCCTCCCTGGATCCATAATGACTATTGTTAAGAAAATGAAGACTTAAAGATGTTATGTCTCAAGGAAGACACAAATGAAATTATTTGAAATAACCCCCGAGTTCACATGGGACTGACATGAGGTAAAATTTCTTCTATAAATGCACAATATTTCTCAAGAAAATAATAATAATTTTAAAAATTAATTGGACAATTGAAAGTTAAAGGTACCCTTGTTTCATGGATCAAGCCCATTTTTAGCTGTTTTTAAAACTGCTTTTAAAATAATTACTTGAATTACTACTTCTTTATTTTTTTTTCTAAATACTGTAACAACATACAGCTGCTGCAGTCTATTTTTCTGCATCTTGCAAAGACTTCAGATAATTCTGGAAGCTCTTTAAACATGAGAGAGCATTTAAATACTCTTTTGAGCTACAGAAAATATACTTCATATGAACAAGAGGATGTGGTAGAATTACTGCCAGAAACTATTAAATGGCTTGCAGCAATATCTATGCTTCTGTTTCAAGAGGAGACCAAAAAATATGTTTAAATGACATGAAATCTCCTCTCCTCTCCTCTCCTCTCCTCTCCTCTCCTCTCCTCTCCTCTCCTCTCCTCTCCTCTCCTCTCCTCTCCTCTCCTCTCCTCTCCTCTCCTCTCCTCTCCTCTCCTCTCCTCTCCTCTCCTCTCCCTGCCCCCAACTAATTTGCCTTAACCTAATCTGTGCTTTTAGCCTCCCTTCCCTATTAGTATTGAACAATAAAGCACTAAGAGATAACACTTGAGATAAACCAAGCAAATGTTAATCTGGGACACTGTTTTGCTTATAAGCACAGCCCTTGTTCTACTTAGTGCAAATTGTATTATTTTGTGTTCAGTTGGTTGCATTTGTTTGAGTGTCTTTTCTGTCCTGTAGGGCTGAGCAAAACGGCACACCCACTGAAACAAACATGAATTTATTTTCTGTAAAAGTGGGGCTGAGACATGAAAGCTGTGAAAGAATCTTGTTAGCAATTCTCTGTGTAGGCAGCATGTTTCACTTTAATCATATGCATTACAGCCTCTACCCATCAGAGGCTTCAGATTCACTCCTAGAGCTTTTTTGCACATCAGTTTGGCTAACCCACTTTCTGATGTTACTGCCTCTGTATACAGAAAGAAAGCAGAAGACGATTCTGCTTTTTACGCTGCAAACGAAGCAGCAAGACTGCGCACACGCACACGGGCAGAGGCACAAGGAGCGCCTCTGGAGAGCGCGGCTCGCGTCCATCGCTGGCTCCCGCCGCCGCCGCCGCGCCTTTTCCGCCGCTCGCTCCCGGTGTCCCCCGGCCGCCTGCGGCGCCTGCACGGAGCTATTCAGACACAAGAGGGCAGGCGGCATGCGGAGGAAAGCGCCCACAGACAGTGCCGAGCAGGCTCCCGGTGAACTTCGGGAATTAGACAAGTGGCTTTCACATCCAGCGTAACAATGTATATGACCAAGCTCTCCGCCGGTTCCTCCAGCAATTACACCATTAGTTACAGCGGTATCCCTGCATTAAAAACTCTGTCAAAAAGGGAATGTTCTTATTCTCTTGAAACCTGTAGCAATTTATAAGGCCACTCTTTAACAGGAAGAAAAGTTACTGTGCCTCCTTTCCAAGATTTGACGCGCAGTCTAATGAAAATGCGGCACATTCTCTCTCAGTGTATTCCACCCGCTGGAATATTTAAGGCTCTCCGCACCATAAATGTATTTCGGTAAATGTGTTGTGTTCATTCTTACACAACCCTGCTATTTAAATGTGGGTAGTTGTTAGAGCAGGCTGTCATACGACGACTATCTCTATCTAGAAGCAGGCAGTGCAGCAGCAAAGTAGCACACCAGCCCCCCTACTAACACATTCTCTGGTTTGCCGTTGAAAAATTTCCAGTACTTGAATCTTTGAAGCTAAAATGCTAATTCAATTTACAGATCCATTGCAGTCCCGTGCCTTCTTGATTGCTTTGATATTTTTATTTATTGTTACTGATATTTTGAGCTTGTGACTTAAATTCTTAAAAAAAAATCAGCAAATAACTCCTAATGAAGTCAGCAAGATTTATGCCACCAATACTAACAAGTCAGAGGTTAGCTCTTCTAGACAAATTCCATGCCTAATAAAATAAACATGGAGATGCAATCTGAAGCAAAACTGTGCCCTTGATTTTCTGTTTGATGCCAACAGACCAAAAAGTTAGATCCTGCTACCCTGTATTTTCTTGTCTCCACCCAGCTGTTCTTCATTTATACACAGAAGCAATGTAATTGGTTCTGATGACATGTCCATCTAAACTAGGGGCACTCGTTTGAGTAGATAGTTGGATATTTGGAGCCTGGCACAAAGGAGGAGGTGAAGAGTAGTCGTTCTAAAAATGAGGTAGTTAAGCATCTGTGTAGATGTTCCAGGTTTTGAAAAGTTCTTGAACTTCTTTGGCTGTGACAACAATGAATTATTTTATCTGCTTCAATCTAAAATAGATTACTGACCATTTATAGAAAAAAAATTAAAAAGTATAATGAATTGATTTGCTATTGAAAGTAATTCAATGAAAGTGTTCTTACAGACCACTTCAGACATCAGCAGGCATGATATAGTCTACATTTTCCATCCCTTTGCAGAGCATCAACAGCATTTAATCATATCAACATGTTATCAGGAAGGACCTGGCTAAATTGCCTCTCTCACATAAACAACACTTGAGTTGTGTGTTATTTCTTTAGGGTTTTTTTGGGGGTTTTTTGGGTTTTTTTTGGCAAATGATGCTATCGCCAGGATTTCAGCTACACAAGAAAGATTATGACAAAGATGAACACAAACAAAAACAAATAGTTACAAAGGTAAAAGGCACATTGAAAAGGAAATAAAATTAATGTGTCAGAGAACTTCCTCCATTGCACAAGTTGCCTTATATTTTCAAAGTTTTTTTTCTGATAGTCACTCTAGCACATGTAAGTAGTACTCTTAATAATGTTTTGACAAATCAAAACTGCACTTTTCTCACAATCATCCAGTCACCAGCCTTCATCCCACACCTTCAGGCCATTAGCTCAATGTTAGCTAAATTTGCCTTTTGGACTACATGTGTTGTTGAACGAGAACAGGATCTCTCTTTTTTTTTTTTTTTAATCTTGGGAAAGGAAGTGTTCTGGCAGCATGTCTAGGTCTTACACATAGAACAGGATAAAGCAAAAAAGATGACACCACCCTGAAATATACGCATCTCATGATATAATTAATCAGTTTCTGAACATGATGAACTTCCCTACAACAGAATTAAAAGGAAACACCTTGCAGATAATAATGAAAAATTGTAGTAGCTCATGCAAAAATCTTCCCTTTTCCCAGAGCAGATCTTTAAGGATTTAATTCTTAATTTCTTTTTAAAGAAAAACAGATTCCTATTCCAAATCAAGAATAATTTCACTGGGTGGGAAAAAAAAGGCATCCTAAAGCACCACTACTTTAAAGTCTGTCTTCTTACTTCTCCATAAAACCTCATATAACTCTCCACTTGAATTTCTTCCCAAAAACAAGCAAAAAAATCCAACCAAACCAAACCCCAAAACAAAAATTCTGAACAATGTATTTCTAGAAAACAAAGTTCTACTGCAGGGACACAGTTCTTACAAGATATATTACATAATCACCCTCATATAACAGAGTACAGGAAATTTTAAAAAATCAATTTAACTGTGATCATTTCTGATTTAATATGGTTTGGATCAGTAAGTTGTAATTGCAAAAGCTGTGCATTTGTAATTAATGAGTACAAATTATTCAGAACTGGAATGGGTTGAATGCAATTAGAAGTTTATACACATAGTACCAAGTTCTGTTCATACAGAAAATTAAATTCAAAAGTTGATTTTAATGCACGATGCCCCTCTTTCATTAGAGAGCTCTGATGAAAAGCCAGTAATATAAAGACTACGACCCGAAGTTCAAGATTGCAGTTGAACAGCCTCTAATCCTCTCTATATAATAAAAAAGGCATTTTTGACTCAAATACGAGGCTGCATTTAGCCATGCTCATGGCGTGAAGTACCACTCAAGAAAGATAATCCAGTGGGACTCTCGCCCGCAGGCAACAGACACCAGGCTGTGCCCCACGTGTGGAGCATCTGTCGGAAAAGGTGTGTCATCCCTTCCTTTTCCTTGCCGTGGTGTATCGAGGCAGAATTCCCACACAAACCCAGGCATGCGGGCCAGAGCTCCAGCTGCCCTCCAATCATTCCTCCCCATCCACCCTCTCCAAAGGACCACTGGGATGGGTGCGCTCTGCCTGCACCCGCTACCAGCTGCAGGCACCAGGGAGCTTTGAGGCTGAGCAGGGACAGTCCCCCTCTCCTCTCTTTGTTCATGAGCACTCAGCCCAAGACAAGCATCAACCTCCCAGGAACATTCAGGTAGTAAGATGCTATTGAGCAAATATGAGATTTACAAAGCAAATGCTGTGACATCGCTTAAAAGACAAAAACACCAACAGTTACTTTCACAGGAATTATTGTTTTCTTTTCTTGATAAGATTAGTATATTTGATGCTAAAATTCAGCTGTTTGGGGATGCAGAAGAATATTTATTATCAACCATAAGCAAACTGAAAGAAAAATACTTCCAGCGAAGTGTCTAAGTCACCAACTCAGGTATTTAAAAGATACACAGAGGTATATAGAAGATGTGTAGATGTAGGCTTTAGGTACATCGTTTAGTGGTGGACTCAGCAGTGTTAGATTAAGGGTTGGACTCCATGATCATCAAAGACCTTTCCAACCTATATAAACTCCAACCTATATGAAGTCTAAATGGTGAAAGGGCTTGTTGATAGGTGCTGAGTAGAAATGCATTTTTACCCTCCAACAGACAGGCTCTTGATACTGAGTATTGACTTATCACTCCTGTCTCTGTTTCTTGAAGGCAAAAAATAAATAGCAAGGAAAAAAAAAAAACAACCACCAGTGTTAAAGAAGATACAAATGTTCCTTACAGAACTGCTTAAATTAATTTCTATGCAGGGGGATCCTATACCTAACCTGAAACTAAATGGAATACAATAAAGTCTGAGGAAAAAAAGCGCAACAGAATTTGTACATCTACAGTTCTGACCCAAGATATTTCCTCACTGTTACAATCACTACCTCCCTTTCAAAGGGAAATAAAAAATGATGGAGGCGTATAATTCTGTCAGTCTAATAGACACATGTGCATTCTGAGTTTATCAGGAAAAAGACTGGGAATAATTTTACACAAAATATGTGTATTCAACACAGATCTGGAAGATTATAAACCAGAAGATTCCATATTATGTGAAAGTATAAAATTCCAAACACAGATTTTGGTGCATCTACCAACAAATGAAATTTAAAATTCATGTCAAATTTTTGGACTTCATTAGTTCAATTCGTAGGGCTCCTGAGGATTACATGTAACAGGCTCATGTTCTCAATCTGCTTGTTGACCCCACTTGAAAAATTGACAAGACTGCGTTGTAAAGTCCCAAGTTGAAGATTTAGAACTAAACTTTTAGTGCAAACTAACCATATGAAAGCAAAAAACTTGTTGTTTTTCTGGTTAATTCAAATTATACAGAATTCTTTAATCTCAACCGTACATAGTTTTGATATTGTACTTTGATTTGATTAGTCCAGCCTGGTTTTTTGTTGTTGTAAACAGAGGATAGTCAGTCTTTCAGCTACTTTCCTGTTAGGCGTATTTCCTACTTTACCATTTTTCTCACTCATCAAAAAAGCTATTTCTAACACCTCACAGCTCTATATTTCTGAAAGCATGTATGTTTTAATGCTGAGTTTATGAACAAATATTGAAACATCATTGAAAAAATACCACCAGTGCCAACACAGCACTGAAAGAGCTTTAGTTCTGTCTGAAAAAAGTTAATTTCCTCTTTTCTACTTGGTAACGCAAGCTGCTCTGCAGCTAGCAAAAAGGTTCTTATTGTCTTATTAAATTCAAAGTAGCACTAAACATTAACTCAGTCTCAAACATGGTATGATACTGTATGTAGCTAGGTTAAAAGGGAATGTAAAAGAAATTACCTGGATTGCTTAGGGAATCCTAAATGCCTTAATTTACCCAACCATTTATCAGAAAAACTAATGAAAAGCCTTTTTTGTTCTTGCAATGAATAAAGGTAGCTATTAGTCTCTGAAGTGTGTGATTTTACCAGCAAAACAAAACAAAAAAAGCAAATCTTGGGAGCAAGTATCAGCTGGACATTCACATAACAAGGTCCAGAGAGACATATCCAGAAGTTTCCGTTTTTAATCCAACTCTGAATAATGCTGGATGCTGTTCTCTTGATCCTTCTGAGCTCTTCTACTGCCAAAATAACTGCAAGGCTTGCAAGTCCGAATGTATCGTAAGCCTTTCCCAAGGCACCCCAACACTATCTGAGGCACTGAAACTATGGCAACCGAATAAGAAAGCAGCCTCCATGATTAATAGATGAAGATCCCAGCGACAGTGCCTTGCTAGGCCATAATTCAGGAATGCAGTAGGAATTAGCATAGAATCCATCTCAATCTACCAATAAAAAGTAGATTTTGAAAGGCATCAACAAAACCACAGTTTTTTTTCTGCAGAAAAATGAGAAAAACCCACAAAAAGACACAAACAAAAAACCCCTATGGAACTATAAACTGTTCAAAATCTCATTAACATTTCAATGAATGGCTGCCTCAAGAGCAAGTAATGGATAAATGTCCATGAACAATGGTGAAGGAAGCAACATATGAAATTTTCTATTCAAGTATTAAAGCCGTATGAAGAATACTCAAAGTATAGAACATCTAAGTGAAACTGAGCAGACATAGATAGGAAAGTAGAAATAATGTTTGCTGCAGTAAAGAATATAGTTGGATGCAGTTTTTCCCATTGTGTTGGGAATTTCTATGGGAGAGTATTTTTTCCATCTGCTGAACTGGAACGCCTGACCATACCTATTATATAGTCCACACATGTTCACTGTTAGAAGGGCCCTGGGTCTATCAGGGTCATTACAAAATCAATGACAGTTAGGAATACCTTTTGTTTTTAAGCACATAATGAAACTTCTGCTACTATCACCAGTAAAAGTACTAGTAGAGAAGTCTTCATCAAACTAGATATTCTCAGACTGATATGAAAGGGCATAACAAAACTATTAGGGCTTTTTTTTCCACTTTCATAAGCTCTAAGTTTTCACTAAAGACAACGGGTTGTAGAAATCACAAAATCATAGGAATATTTGGGGTTTTTTGCCTGCTTCATGGAAAGGGCATAATTCTGTAGTCAAGGCATGGCTCTACCTGGGAAGGATGAGAGAGATGATGCCAAAGGCTTCCCACCCTGAAGACAGGGCCCAAGCTGTCCTGTTAGAGTGGTGCAGCAACGCCGTGCACCTGCCCCTGGGAACACTTTCACTTCAGAACTGCAGGCATATGCACAAGTGTAGTGCTGTGGAAAGTTCCTCAGCAGCAATTTTGTCAGTAGCTAAAAAAAACCCTAAAACAAACCAAAAACCTGCCACTAGCAAAAATGGCACAGAGTAGTCCATGATACATGAATTTCAAGTATGTTATATAAATACTTTACATAGAAGTGCCTATTATTAACAATATTTTTAAAGGAAAGGTCATCACTGAATGTAGTGAATTTACCATATGTCTTCACTCTCGAGATACAGCAACTGGCAGTTCTGTTAATAGCTGGTTTATCTGCTTTATTTTACATCTCTATTTCAGCCACTAAAGAAACACTCTGGGGCTTGGGGAAAAATTTCTTTCATACAAAAATTACTTTGAATTCACATCAAGCATTATTATGGCCCTCCTTTGGGCTGATAAATAACAACAGTTCTGTACTAGGAAAGACTTCATGAGATTTTTCAGCAAATTACGGGAGAATTAATCCAGGGTTTTTCTCATCTTCTTGCTTTTCTGAAATCTGTTTGTTGTTGTTGTTGTTGTTGTTTTTTGTTTTGTCTTTTAAAGTAAATTCTACTTTGTTAAAATTAAACTATAGCCAGAGTTAAACTTTAGATTTCAAAGGTCATAAACCTGGTAGCTTCATTTATGTTCATCTGGTGCATGAAAGCTGAAAACATTATTATTTTATGGGGGGGGGAAGCATAGATCTCTCTTATCCCCTTCCCTGTTTCCAGCAATAGCAGCCTTTATAATGCCAAAAACTGCAAATGTTCCTGTATAAGCCTGTCCTTCAAAGAGCCCCTCCTAAGACTTCCAGAACACCCTAATTTTTTGCTTATTTTTTATTTTTTCTCTCCCTCCATCCTCATGCTACATTTAATTTTGAATCCTTTCACATCTTCCAGAAGCTAGAACAAAATAGGCAAATGAGAAGCTTGGGAACTCCACAAGACACACAGGACCTGCAATACCTAAAATTATAACACAGTAGGTGGCACTCTTCCCTTTAAAACCTAAAGCTATGCCTTGGGCATGTGCTGCCATATTGACATGCTGCAATCAAGATCCAAAAACCAAAGCAACCCTCACCATGGAAAATTAGAGATCTCTTAACACTGCAGAAACATAAACACTCAATTATTTCCATGGTCATGGGTAACACAGCACATAAAGAAAACAGAGGCATACAAGCTCTGCTAGGTTTGTGGTTGAACTGGAGTAGTCCACTTTTACATCCACAGATCCTATGCACATTTAAGCTGTTCCTTACTCAGAGAACTGGTGCAACAGGCCAAAAATGAAAATATTCCCATAGAGATCTGTCAGGCTCAGGTCCAGGCTCTCCCTCAGCTGATTACTTCTGTGTTAGAACACTGTTCATGGTTACTGCGTGCTGTCGATCAGCAGTTGGACTTTTTGCTACTGACTTTATCTTGCTGTCAAAATGTCTTGCCCACCTAAGAATAATCCTGATACAAAGAATTTATGAACATGAAATTCTCAAATGGTCTCCAGTAAAAAGCATTGCTTATCACTCTTATTTTTCTGTTACCCTGTCAAACAAAGCTTGTCACAATTTGTTGAATGTGACTTGCTCCATGACACACAGATCTAGGTCTGGCTTATAACATTAAGGATCAGTCCAGACCAAATGTACTCAGAAGATAGCTTCAGATTCTTAACAAGTATTGATTCCCAGCAGAGAACAGTATTTTCAGTTTGTGGCTTAAACACAAAAAAAAGGTCCACATTTAAGTAATATTTCAGCAACTGTGTTTACTCTTAGAAAATTATTCTGGCAGGCAAGGCGTTCCTGGGTCAGCAAAGCTTACTTGGGTGAATGAGACTGCAAAAGGTGAGGGCTAAAGATTTATTCCATCAATAAATGAATAGTAGCAGGTCAAATACTGCAGCATCTGTATCAAATAGTGATAGTGAAAACTTCTGGTTTAGTACAGTTCAACTTCTCTGGCATATGCTGCATCTAATATAATTTCAATGTTGTTTTCCAGAATTTCAGGATTTACTGGCTTGTTTGTTTTCAGCATTCTGCTACAGCATATGGGAATCAGGTACTATACACAAAACATTTGTTTCAGTAGTATAACAATGTGTTCTTGCAAAGAAGCGGGATGTAAGACATGTATTAGCTCAGGTCAATTTAATCCTAAAACATTTTATGTCTCCCCTGCTGTAAACCATGTGAGCTCCTTTCATGTGTATTTATGTATGGCTCTTCAAAACAAGATGACAAATTTCCCCTTCCCTTCACAAAACATGCACAAGCAAGTTCACAATCACCTACTTCCTTTCTAATGCAAACAATTCTAGTCTGGATTTTTCACAGGTCATTAGTTTGATCTCTGTCTTTCCCTTTTTCTCTTTTTTTTTTTAATTCCTTTCAAAAATGTAATGAAGGCAACTCTTCATTCTCAGCCCGATCCACCTCCTTCTTCAGTCTTAAACACCAGTAACTGCAATCTTCTATTTGCAAACATAAAGGGACTATGTCTGATACTCACTTTCATCTTCAAGCAGCTAGAAATGTTAACTAGCCATCTCCCGCATAGATGTCAGTGCCCAATTATTTTTTGGTTCAAGTGGTATGAGTTCAGTTGATAAGGCTGGTTTGCCATTAAGCAAGAATATACAGTTTTCAAGTAGACTAATTGAGAACACACAGATCATCTGTGACTGCCTTGTTTGTAGTCTCTGAAAGCATTCACCTGTGCTTCAAGCCTTTGGTGCCCAGTACATGAAAAGCAAATGTTGCAAATACACATTACAATATTACTTATTATTTTAAATTTTCTTTAGCATTTAGGCAGAACTCTCATCTGGGCATGCTGCTCCTGAGCTAAGGAGAAGCATGCCAGAGATTTTCTCCAATGAAGAGTAGTGGAGAATGGAAATCAACTTTTTTATGCATATGAAATTATTCGGCTTTAGAGAGAGTCATTTCTCTCTGTCTTGTAACTTATGAGAAGCTACCATATTAAAACCAGGCTCCTATTAGATAAAAGGATGCCCTAGACAGTGAAACACCTTGGCAACTCTACTTCTTTAATAGTGACAAACCTTCCCGATCCTACTGTAGCACTTGCTTGCTTTCAGCCATGTTCAAAGCAATTCCATGAAGAAAGAGATTTGCTGGAGCAGACCTGGATTTCCTCACAATACACTAGAAGAGTCTCATTTAAAAAAAATTAAAGGAAAAAAAAAAAAAAAAAAAAGAAGCTAACCACAGCAAGATCACTTTGTGTTTCCAATCTGAAAAAAATGGCAGAGGAAACCCTGAGCATGATAACAGCTGCATAAATCTTACCATGAGAGAAAGCTACAAAATCTCAATGAATTTTGAGAACTGAGTTTTAAATCAAAAGAGCCTGACTGCACTGGACTTTGTCATCCTGATGTCAAAGGATTTAATCGCCAAGTAAAGATTACTTGGATGAGAATGGTTTACTGGATGACACTTAAATTTAATGAATGCACGCCAAAAGCATGAATTAACTGTTGCAAAGACAGTGGGGAAAATCACACCTTTAGCTACTATCTTTGAGGGGAACTTAGTAATTATATCGTTGCTGGATGATACAAAACAAGTTAGAAGAATCTATGTCAAATAATAAGCAACTTCGTGCAGCCCTGCGCCAGAAAATGGTTGTGGACACTTAGCACTTCGTTATTTACAACACCTGCATGCTGTATGTGCGCCTTTGGAAAATGAAGCATTCACCTTGCTTGCAGCGCAAGCAAGGAATTAGTATGTTTTACAGGTTATCACAGACCTAACTAAAGCCTTTATCTTCTGCTGTTCCATCAGTGAAATAATTTTCTGCAGCAGCTAAACATCCGTGCTGCATAGACGCTGGCACAAACGTGCATGTTTACAAACTTCAAAAGCAGCAATTATCTCGGGAGAGGATCAGGAGAACAAATTATCTCCTGAACAAGCGGCCAAGGCTAGAAAAAGACAGAGCCGTTTGCCTAAGGGAAACGCAGCAGTTACTGCCTTGAGACTCACCCTGGGATGAGCCAGGCAGGACAGAGGCGGTGGCGACAGGCAGAAGGGCATCTCCACTGCAACTGACCGGGCGGCAGCCTCAGCCTCAGCCCCGCTTCCCCCGCCAGCCCTCTATTCGCACGCCGTCCGGTCCACCCCCGGGGAACGCCTCCCTTGGACAGCCGGGCAGTCAGGCACGAAAGAAGGGGCGGTGGGACGGCCGAGCCCTCGCAAGAAGTAGGTACTTTCCTCACGCGTGACGGAGACCCAAACTTTCCACCTCCCTCCCTGGCGACAGAGCGAGGGGCGGTGCTGACCCTCGGCCGCCCCAGGGGCTGCCCGAGCCCCCGCCGCCGCCCCCCGTGCCTCGCCGCCGCGTCGCCAGCGCACCGCACACGGAGGCACGGGAGCCTTCCCTGCCCGTGCAGAGAAGGGGACAGGGTGTGTGCGTGCAGGTTGAAATCCCTTCCCTGCTCAGCATCCCTTCCGCTCAGCATCATCCTGTTCCATGCCCAGTATCCTTTCCTCACCTCAGCATCATGCTGTCCCCTCCTCGGCATTCCTCCTAACCTCAGCATCCACAGCATGAGGGAGCCCCGCTCCCGGTCCCCGCCCGGAGTCCCCGGCCCCAGCGGTCCGCCGCGGCGTGCGGCGTTTGCGGAGCGCCGCGCCGCCAGCCTGAACCCCTCCTGGAGGGCCAGCCCTGCTACTCGCCATTAAGAAAACTTTCTCTTTTCTGCCGTTTCTCCCATTTGGCCCGGAGCCCGAGGGCGGAGAGGGGCTGAAAGAGCGTCAGGGCGAGTGCTGGGCGGAGGGAGAAGAGTTGCGCTGCCGTGCACGGCTTCCCGCCCGCCGGGCGGCTACGGACGGGTCTGGCCTTGGCCAGCCCGTCTGCCGCCGGCCCGCGGGGGAAGAGGCTTGAGGCGGGGAGCGTCCCTACCCCAGAGCCGCCCTTGGTGGGGCTGAGGGAGGGCAGCCGGCAGCACACCTTCACCGGGACCAGGGCGGAGGGCAGGGCGGCCACTGTCCGTGGGGAGCGGGCGGGGAGGTGAGCCCACGGCCCCAGCCCACGATCGCGAACAAAGCCCGCGGCTGCGCCTACGGCTGCTCCGCGGAAGAAGTTGCCTCGATTCCCGGCCACTTCCCCCAAAAAGCAGCGCCAGCCTCGGAAAAAACCAATAAAGAAATACATCGGCCGCGACGCAGCTACACCGCGGGAACGGCAGAGACGGCGGGGTTACGCCTCTACACGGAGCGCACACATAGTTCTTGTAACAAAGACCCCGGCACCCAACCCCACACGATGCCCGGAGGCCCCGGGGTACGCGCCCGGCGGCCCCGGCGGCGGCGTCCCGCGGCCGCCCAGCTCCCCACGGTGCCCGGGCGGGCGCGACCCCCTGCCACGAAGGGTTCGGGGATGGGAGGCGAGGAGCCCCAGCCCAGCGCATGCAAGCCGCGCCAAGGGCTAGGGGAGGGAGGATAACATGTTAGGCAATTGGGGGCGGGGGGAAGGGAAGAAGAATATGGGGGCAAATAAAAAAGGGAAAAAAAGATGAAGCCACGAGATACCGGTAAAGTGACAACACGAGCGCAGCGTGTACACTTGGGGGAGGCTCTCCTCCTCCCTAGGCGCTGCAAACGATGTCGAGACAGAAGGCAGAAGCAGCCCGCCTCAAACCACACACCACCCTCGCTCCTTCCGAGCCGGCCAGGCGATCCGTGAGCCTCCCCTTCCGAGCAATCCCAAATCATAAGGTAGGGGTACGGACAGGGGGGTACTGTACCTTTTCGGTGCATGTATCTGGGCAGCTAGAGGACAACTAGCTGATATAGTGTCCCATTTAGTAATCCATTTTAGGGGATCTCTCTGGGAAACTGGAGCCACTCTCTCCTTTGCAATCCTTTGTCATTACTACATGTGTGCTTCCCGGGGGATGGTATATTTAATATATTTCTACTTTCTGAATTGCAAACGCAATTTGTTCATTTCCAATGATGGACGAAGAAGGGAGTGATCAGAGAGAATAAAAAAATATAAAAATAAGCAAAAAAGAAAAAGCGTTAGCAACTCCTCTCCAGACCCAAATTCCACTACGGTTCCACTCCAGTAAGTCCCCTTCAGTCGAGCCTCGGGAGGTAAGTCATTTCGGGGTCTCCTGGTTCCTCTCTACCAGAAGTGCTCCCGGTGTGACGGCTGCTTCAGGAAAACTCCGAGGCTGAAGGTACACGCTGTGGCACGGCAGGAAAGCGTAGTCGCTGCTCGCCTCGAGCTGCCGGGCATCGGACTGTGCGCGGCGAGGACGTGGGAGCCGCTGTCTCTCTCTCCCTGTCCCTGTCTCCCGCCGCTGCCGCTCCGTCTCCCGCCGCCCTCCCGCTGTCCCCGGGACGCGGCTCCGCCGGCGGAGGCGGAGACAAAACCCGGACTGGACGCCGCGGGCGGGCGGACGGGCGGGCGCGCCCCGCTCCCCTCCCCGCCCTGCCCCGCCCCCCGCCATGGGCGGGGCACACGCGGCGGCCGCTCCACCCCGCCCCGCGGGGCGGGGCCGGGGGCGGGGCCGGGCGAGGCGCGAGGGTCCCCGGGCGAGGCGTGAGGGGGCTCGGGTAGCGCGGAGCGGGGCGGCCGCGCGTCGGGCTGGGGCTCGTTGTGGGTGGCGCTGCTGCCAGCGGCACCTTGGGGCTGGTGCCGAGCGTCACCGGGCTTACGTCGAGCAGGTGTCTGCGGAGGGGACTCGCCGCCCCCTGCTATCGCCCGTTTTCTCGGAGCTGTCGCCGCCTCCAACCATCACGCTCGTTGCGCGCCGGCAGGGCGCGGAGAGGCGGCGAGGGGCGAGGAGACGCCCGCGGCAGCGGCGAGAGCACGGGGCGGGACAGGGGCAGCCGGCTGCAGCCCCCCGAAGGACTCGCCGCTTCTCCGCGGGATCTGGGGCTGCTGCGGAGCCCGGCGCGGCAGCGAAGCCCCGCGCACGGGGCCGGGGCGGGCGGTACCCCCTTGGGCGCATCCCCGCGCCCCCCGGGGAAAGCGGGGACGGGGCCTGCAGCTGGCGGCTGGCCGTCCGCTTGTCGCCTTTTCCCCCTTCCCACCGTCTCAGTCCCGCCTCGGTGGTCGCTGGCTGCGCTAATCCCTGTCTCGGAGCCGATCCAGGCGGGAGCAGGAGCAAGCGGCGCTAAAACGCTAATCCCTCTCTCCCGTCCCTGCGCCGAGGCCCGCTGCCGCCGGCGGTAATCCTCCCGGCCCGGCCGCGGGGCGGTGCGGGGGCCGCGCCGAGCACCGCTCGCCGCCAAGGGGCCCCGCGCCGCCCCCCGCCGCTGCGCTCCCGGCACGGGTCGTCCCTGCGGCGGGAGGCGCGGTGGCTCCGCCGCGCCCGCAGACCCCGCCGGGGCGCTCGGCCTGTGCCTGCGGGGGTCCCGCCGGGGGCCCGAGCCGCTGGCCCCTGATTCCGGCCCTCCGCGCCCTCGTGCTTTCCGCTCTTCCCGGTCCCTTCTCCTCCCGCACCCCGCTGACCTCTCAGAGCATCAGGGCTGGGACGGACAGACTGCGGGAGCGGGCTACGCTGTAAGCCCAGCAAAATAGCTCAAAGTCAGTGAGGTGAAAATCCGCGTGTTCCGTTCTTCGACGGCGGCATGTGATTCCTCATGAGTTTTAACGGTGATTTCCACCCTCTAGATCTCCCCGGAGTTAAGGCTGCGAGGAGAGCCTCTAGTTGTTTCAGCGTGAAGGAATCTTGTTTCCAGGGGATTCATTTACATGTGCAATTACTTTAACATGATTTATAATTTTTTTTTCCCCTTAACCAGATAAGTGAAAGGACGGAGTTCCACTAGGAGAATTGCTGTCAGGTCACGAAGTATGGCATTAAAATTAAAATAATTACTTATTTATGACAGCTGGTTTTTTCTGCCTTTTATTTTCAGATAATGAAAGGACTGTGAGACATTGGTTTAGGATCTGTATTTGATTTGGGTCTAAAATTAACCACATCTATTCAGTTTCTAGTTGTTAGATTACAAGGGAAAACATTCATCTGTATCAAGAAACAGTTTCTTCTTTCCTTTCTGACAGTTTAAACTGAATGTATACTTAGGGTAATTTTATGACCAAAGGAACCAAGACCTAATATATATTTTCTTTCTTTCTTTCCCTGAAAATCTAAAACAGAAGTGAGTTCTGCACCAAACAGGGTTATTGCTGGAGACAGATAAATTTTAGTGAAACAAACTTCTTCTAGATCTGAAAGCAATTAGAGAAACTCAACTGGTACAAATAATTTCTGGGTACCCAAGTGTGTCAGAGGGGCAAACCAGATGAATGCACCTTGATTTGCCAAGACCCCTAACCCTATTTCCACAAAGCTTTCTCTGTCAGGAAATGAGAACAGAGACTGAACATAGTCAGGACTTGTGGGGAATACCCATTTCACAATAGCTAAGGCTGATATTTGATCATTATATTATGTTCAATCACTGCACACATTTTGAGGCGTTCAAAACTGCCACCAACTTTGTTATGGGTTTGAACTGGAAGCAGATATAGGTTTGGTCTCTACTATGTGCTTCAGCTATTTCACAAGTATTTCCACAATACTGAATGGTTTATTTTACCATTGCATTTCTTTACTAATCAAAAAAGGCACTCTGACAGAGAATATTTTCCCCTCCTATATTTAGGCTTTTGAAAAATACAGACCAGATTTTTATACAATGAAATTTCTGGAAGAAACAACACTAAAAAATCCTGCTTTCCAGATAGTGGTGCTAGCTAAGGCATGAGTTACTAGAAGTTTTATATTCAGGGTTTTTTTACAAAATTGTTTTTCATTCATCCATTTTCCCTGTCTTTACTTTCCAAGCCTTTGCTGCTTAACTTCAGTTAAATCATGCACTGTAGCCATTTTTCATTTAGCCCTCTGCAAAAATGACACCCAGCTCTTCTGTCTTTCATTACCTCTTGGTTTGCTCTACAAACTCTTAAGTGTCTTCATGGCTTGAAAACCCACCCTCATTTTTACCTGACTCCCTGTTCCCTTTCTCACTCAGTACTCAATCCAATGAACTATTCTCCTTGTATTTCCTCTCTCACCAAGCTTTTTAGTCTATTTTTGTAGAACTTTAATGTCAATCTCAATTCTTCATGCTTTCAGATTTTCTGAAAACAGAGGCACAACCTTACTTTTTTGCCTAGACTAGTTAACAATTGTGGGCTACTCACATGGGCTTGGGGAAGGAAATTATTACTCTTATTGATGGGAAAAGACATATTTTTTTTTCACTGTCTGCTTTTTGGCAGCCGCAGCAGTAGAGTGCGGTGGGTTTTCCAGTCAGGAATTCTTGGTGAGGTCTCCATGGAGCTGTGCATTTTAAAATCCTGATCTGAACAATTCACACAGGCTATAGAGAACTTATCCAGCTCCTTCCAACCCCTCTGCAAAGTAGGTCTTTACCAAAAATTTGACCTTAGTTTGTGTGAAAATGTTACCTCTACTCCTCCTTAATCACATGTGAAATATGTTTGTGAGAAGCAGCTGGCCTGTATGGAAGATGGGCATTTGTATCTCCTTCGCTGGCAGCAGCTGCCTCTTTCAGTTGGGATGTGCAGAGTTCAATGCTAATTTGTGTGCTAAGCCCCACATTGTATAATACATATCTTCTACTGTACTATCTTCCCACATCCATGTGATTGTTAGATACAGCTCTCAGGAGCTGGGATACTGCAGGGGTGCAATGGCACCTTGTTGAGCTCATCCCCATTCATTGCCTTCCTACACCAGAACATTCAACACATATGCAATATATGCAATATTCCCCGTTTCCAGTTGTTACTGTTAGATTCAGTTCAGCTTCTTCTTGCCACTATTTCAAAAGCTCAAAATGCAGCAGAGTTTTACATTGTCAAGAAACAACAGGAATGGCAGAGCTGCGGACTTCAACAGCTGTCTGGGAGATACAAGGGGGTTTTGCCCCAAGGAAGGTATGAGATAGTTTTGATGTCCACGAGGGACTTAAACTAAGGCTGTAATCTTAGGAGGGCTTGTACTGCTTTTTCCTCTTTCCTACTTGGGCATCAGCATCAGAGGAAATGCTTTTACCCATGGAGATATGTTTCACCACAAATAAAAACAAAATGTTGAATGCAGGCACATTTTAATATAAAATAAGTGTTGACTTCTTTAATCTTATAGCAATACTGAAATCTCATCAAACTGCAAATATGATTTGTGTCAAGACAAGATTATTGAATGCCTGGCAAAGTAATTACTCCTACACAGAGAAAAATAAGATCTTTCTTTTAACCACTTTAGGGAAATTCATCAAACTCAGCTGTTCTCTGAAAATGTGGTTGAAAGTGGGGAGATTTTTTTATCAGCTTGTAGCTGTGTTTTGTGCAGAGACCCAATTCTCAGCCTCTTAGTGTAAAGTGGCAATAGGTCTTTTGCCTGATTAACTCGTGCGGAGTGAGGCTTATAGTTTAAAGGTATGAACACTAGACATTTTACAGCTCTTTCTGAACATGTAAAATGAGCTGAGATTAAGAATAATGGGTTTCCTCCATGGATATGATTTTTAATGGTTGGTGAATCCTTGCAAAATTCTTTCTGTAGATAAGGATCTTACCAGAAATGCCACATTTTTAGGTTGCTGGATGGCATATATGGATCTGCTTCTCTTAAACATTTTCTTCAGACATCTTCCAAGTGGATACTCAGATGACTACAAGTTGACATGGGATGTGCTCAACAAGAAGCACCCAGAGTTCAGCAAAGTAGTTTGTAATACTCACTGGAAACACCAGTGAAGATTTTGCTTCTGCTGGGAACCCAGAGTGTCTCTGTGCCAATTCTGTGCAGGTTGGTCTTTACAACTATGGAGGATTTTGGAAAGCAAACAAGGCTGCAGAGCAGATGTTTTATGCTGGAGGCTGCCCTGGTCAGCTCCCACTATACTGTGCCAGAAAAATCAGCAGAAATTCATATTGCACTGTGAGCAACATTCGCATGTCACTGTGTCATCTAGTTCCCAGAAGAGGAGAGTGTTACATGATGGTGAAATAAGCAGAGAAAACTGTGGATAGCCCTGGACCATATGGTGAAGGGAGAAGCTCCCTGTTAAAAAACAGAGAAAACAACAGAGCATGTAAGATCAATATGGGAAAGTGATGTAGAATTTAACAGTTGTTAAAACCAACAGAAATTTGCAGTGATTCATTATCAAATTACTCTAAACATACATGGGCCAAATCTTCCTATTTAACATAATCTTATTAATGGTAGTGCATCCGTAACATTTTCACCTGCTAATTATTTGCTTTGTAAAATTTCACTAGGAAGGGATATTACGGTAATTTTTAACTAGCCTGAAGAGCTCTGCAGCAGGAATATAACTGATCTGTTGTATTCCTTAGGCACTTAAGTTCGAGTCACTAGAAAAATTATTTGCTATTGAACTCTATTGGATTTTCCATAAAGGGAAACTTAATGTCTTCACACATTGGCGGTTGATGATCTCACATTAGTCTCTTGTAGTTAGAGTCTCTGAGAGGAAAATTAATCAGAAACTATAGAGAGAGCATCTGAAGAGAGTTTTCAAGGTTTCTTTCTCCTCAGTTTTGCAATGGGAGAAGACAGCACACTCCTCTGTTATTTCATGGTGATTTTATTTCAAGTATTGTGCCCTATGTTTTCATTTCACTCTTTCAGAAGATCCACCCCCCAGCTATTCCAACATTGTTTTTAGGTATTGCACCTTTTTTGAGTACAGTGAGGAACTGAACAGAATAAAATGTTTCTCTCAGCTGCTGTTTCTCTCTGTATGATTAAGTTTTGATGCTAACTACTGAGTTGTCTGGGGAGTAAGTGAAGATGTCTCTCTGAAAGACTCTCTGAAAACTTGTAGAATGCATTTTGATTGCAAAGTTATGTTAAATTCATAGTTTTCTTTAGGTAAATCCTCAGTTCTCATCAGGACTCATTAAAATAAGGCTTGATCAAGAACTTAAGGAAAACAGTGAAGAGAGAGATTTATTTTTGGCTTTGCCTATGTTCTTGCAGTAGGTAAATGGGTTCAAAGTGAAACATTGCAGTGGCTCCCCAAAAAAACAATGAATATTTCACATCTCTGTGGGGTAACTAAGTGTAAAATCATAATTGAAAAGACAGCACTGAAACAAGTAAATATGATAATAAAAATGTTTTAAGTACAATTACAGCAGCAAACTGAGAGCAAACCCAATTTCAAGTAAAAAGAAGTAGTTAGTAGTTAGTTTAGCAAATAAGAATATTTACTTTCAGTGTCCCTTCAGTGGAACTGAGCCCTTAGGAACATTCAGTAAATGGAATTGCCAGGCAATACAATATTACCAAATAGAAACAGTTAATGGTTTCAGTATCGGAAATAAAGAGCCTTTATTCCATCCTCCTACCCAACACAGATACACACACACACACACCATTAATAACATTAATGCTTATCCAGCTGACTTTTTTATTTTCTTTTTTTTTTAACTCTTGAATTGATGGCAGTGGGTAGAAGAAGGGGTTTGTGACTGACAAACTAAAAACAGGAGAAGGACAGAGGAGAAAAGAGGAGCCCAGACAAAATGAGAGAGTCTGGATGATGGCTCCAGCTGAGAGGATTTGTAAGTGTGCATTGGGCAAGAAGGAGGGAAACCAGAGAGGAGTGAGGGGGGAAGGAGATACGTAGAAAGAGGACCAAAGAGAATGAGAAGCAAATAATCTCTATGTGCAGCAAAAGATTAGTGAGATGAGATGAGATAAAATAAAGCAATGAAAAAATAATGGGATTGGTTAGACCTTGACCATTGAGCAGCTGATCAAAAATTATCTCTTTAGTCAGGTTTTATTTTTCAATCCTGAAAGATTACTGATTTAAAACAAGAGAGACTGAGTAGCTCTAGGTTTACACTTGCTTTTAAACAATATGAATATTTTTACATACTAAAGGAGGAATTGTTGTCAAGCACATTATGGCCTGCTAAGATACAGAAGAGTGACTGAAAATGTGTTGAAAGACATGACAGAGACTTTGGGAAAAAGCTGTGTCCTGCTTTATGCAGAACAGTTTTCATCAGTGTCAGTCACCTCCTAACACAGCCTGATGAGTTATTTGGACCCAATTCTGTGTGGAAGAAGTGACACAGGATAACCAGGAAATAACAGTGCTCTAGAACATGGGATCAGTCTAGAAAGGCAGCAGCTTGACACTCATAATCTCTAATGGGTGAGCTGGATGGAGTTTGGCTCCTCTTGGCTCACAGCTGTGAGCAAGGTGAAATTAGCAGGTGAAAGGAAAAATGTCTCTCACATCCTCCCTGTGCACCTTCCCTCACCAAGGCTGACTTAATGTCCCTGCTCTCTCACAGAGAGGAGCAGAAACTTATTTGTCTCAAATGGAAAACATGGTGTTATAGATGAGTAATGTGATGGTCAGCTCTCGCAATTAAGAGATGTATATTAGGTGTACGTATAGCGATGTTATTGTAATACGTCCTCCCATAGTCCTCTTTCCCCTCCCCCTTGTAATAGGGCATTTGGGGAGGGCCGGCTTTTTACTAGGAGGCGTGGCCAAGCAACACCTGACCTCCAATCAAGATGTAAGAAAGTAATCTGGCCCAATAGATGGCCAAGAAGGAGTTGACTGATAAAACTTTGGGAGGGCGTTAAGGTTATAAAAGGCAGAGGATCGATTTTGTGGCTGAGTATGTGGATAGTGTTTCGGGGGTTGTTGGTGCTGTAGTTTTTCCTTATTCATTCCTTCGTTGTATTTTTGTTAAGATTTAATAAACCTTTGAAATTTTCAAAGTAAGCTTCATTTCTCACAATGGGATGACCCATAAGTTTGTAGCACAGTGTGGTTTTTATGGGTTACAGTGGGGAGTTGATGGGGTCTCTTGAGTGATTTCTTGAATGCTATCTAGCAAAGGTATTATCACTCAGGAAAAAGAGCAAAAATGTATATTTTCCTTTGTTTGCTTAATCCCTTTTCCTAAGAGGTGTTTCTAGCTCTAGTTTCATTAACTGGTGTAGAAGGGGCTCTCTTCTGAATATTATTCTTTTCAGAATAATAAAGAATTCTGGAGATACATGTTTTGTAGTCTGGATTTTTCCAGATAATTATCTGAACTCTGGCAATGGTACTTGTGTTGAAAAGAGTTTGACTCAGTAAGAAGTTGAACTGAACTCTTGCAGGTAGGTGAGGATTAGGCGTTACTGTGTGCAGATATGATAGCCTCTGGCCCATCTGATGAGGATGATGAGAAGTGCAACCCCTCCCTTCCTCCCTCCTTCTAGGCTCCTGGTAGTCTGGAGTTTCCTGGTGATTGTTAGAGCTGAAAAGCATTTGCTAATGAAGCCTGCACTATTAACAGGGAACAAGGGAAGGAGAGCAGAGACTTCCCGTGTTTGCTCATTCCTGGCAATCATTACCTAGCTGCTGCTCCCAGCTGTGACTCTCTCAGGTAAATCACAGCCTAGACATTCCAGTCCTGCCTAACAGAGTTTCAGTCACTCTGCTGCCCTGATATTAGTGCAGCAAAATTGAGAGGAAGTGAGTGAAATCCATTTGGAAGATTAGTCACTGTTTCAACATAAAGGACAAGACACCACGCAGAAACTGGCTGCTGGGAGAAATCTGATTAACTCACCGTGAAAAGAGTGTTTCCACTGTTTGAAGATGCATATTTGATTTCTGACTCAAACCGTTGTCCTTTCTGTAAGCCATCATACCAAACTTTTTACCTGTCTTTTAGAGTGTACTTACCAGTGCATGTGTGGAAGTTTAGTAGGTGAAGAGGAATACCTCAGAGTTGGAGAAGTGCAAGATTATGCATAAAAAGAAGAAATTGGGAGGAAAACATCAGCTTGCATGCAATAAGCCACAGGCACCCTCATTTATGTGTCATGAGTAATGAAACTCTCACTAGCTGGAAAACGAATTAACATGTTATTGCCCAGGGTATCATTTATAGCAATATTCTTGGTGGCTCTTTATTTGGTCTGTCCCGAAGACAACACTGTTCCTCACTTTTGGCAAGAACTTCCTGTGGATGTTTCTTGGATTGTACTTTCAACCCTGTGTGAAATATGCATTACAGTTCACAGAAAATCAGCAGAAAACATATGTGCATTTTAATATCTACTTATACACTATGTCAAAGACAGAAATAAAACTTGATGTTAGAGTATTAAATTTTTGTTTGGGCCTGTGTTCAACTGACATATTTAATTTGGGTGTTCAGTTAAATAAAAATCAAAATTTATTTATAATTGTGCTGTGTTTAATGTGGGTTAAAGTGTTTGGGGAAAAGAAGTGGACTTAGAGGAGTCTTTGGGAGTTTTGTCACTGACTTTCATGGGACCTGAACATCACTCAAAAGACAAAATGGGTAACATTAACCAGTTAATAACCATGCCTCCTAACTCTGTGAAAACAGAAAACTAGGAAAACCATAAATGTAAAATAGAATTGAAAGGACCCCTAGGCATTAAACTGTAAAGTCTGGTTCAAGTCTTGGTCTTGCTTGAATCAGTGGCCAAACTGTAGCTGACTCCAGCATAGTGAGACAGCAATTTTCAGGCTCAAATCCTGATTTTGGTGTTCTCTTTCTGTATGTCAGATAAGACATAAACCCCACCTTTACCACAATCTACTTCATGCTAATTAAATTAATTTATCATTCATGCCTCTTAGGAGCTGTTTTCACATTGACTTTGCCTGTACTAATTGCTGTCAGGCCAGTGTCTGACACCAACAGGTAGCTATATGTTTTGTTTGTTTGGGTTTTTTGTTTGGTTGTTTGGGTTGGTTTGGTTTTGTTTGGTGTTCATGTATGGCGTCCAGAATTTAAGAGGGCAAGACTACAGCAAAAAGTACTGCTTGGTTGTCCTTAAATTTTCCATCAGTTATAAAACCTTCTAAGTAGAGGGCTTGTAATGAGAACTCTACAGTGACCTTAGTGATGGTGGCAGATTATAATATGCATGTTGCTAAGACGTCTGGTTAATGAGTACTAGTAGGATTAGAAAATGATGAGTGTACTTTTTAAGGCTGCCATGCTGTGATAGATTTTTATCACTAACAACAATGAAAGGTGAACAGTAATCTATGGACACTGCCTCTTTCTTTCCTCCAGAAATCTGCACCGTCTCTTATTAATTAAATTGAATACAGAACAATATAAATCTCTCCGTGCTTATTCCGCTCATTTCATACATACTAATGAGGATGAGCTTCTGAAGCTGGTGGTTGGGATCATTTATTCAGTGGTGGGAAAAATAACATCAGGATTCAGACCCCCTGCTGACTTTGCACACTGTTGTGCTAGATTTATATTGGCCTACTAATAAATAACTGAATACATTAAATGAGACGCTCATCACTGCAAGAGTTACAAGGGACTCCTTGTTTTTCTTCCTTGTGTATTCTTTGGTGAGGAGATTAGGGGAGATGGGCCCATTATGTAAGTCTCTCCTCTTGGTATTTTATCCACCAGTTCAAAGCCCTCTTTTCCAAACAGAAACTATGCCAAAGTTCTCATCAATCATTAAAAGTCCCAGCAGTTACAAACTCACTGATTCTGATGTGAAGTGCAACAGTCCTGCTTTTTTTTTCACATAAGAAAGTGAATCACACTATGCTTAGCTGTTCAAACTCTATATTGCACAGTATGCATGATTAGTGAAGAGAGAAAATACAGGGCATTCAGCAGCCAAAGAAATGCCTCTTTAGAGCTCCCCTTTGGGAGAAACTATAATGAAACAAGCATGCTGGGTATTCCAGTGCTGCATATGTAGATGAAAAACAAAGAAAGAGAAAAGAAAAAAAAATTCAAAATCTGGGTGAGTCCTGGATATCCGCATCTAGTTTTTAACCAATAGACCCAAATTCTCAGTCTTCTAAATGTAGGATGGGAAATCAGTATGTACTGTGCTGCCAAACAAGAGTTTCTGTTACAAACCTAAAATACAACAATATGACCATGCTCTATAGGAAATGCCCTGTGTTCATGTCATGAAGCTTGATAGGGAAGCATTGACAAAAATACTGTATGGCAGTATTTTGAGGATATGAGGATTTTAAAAAAATCTGTGACTGCTGTATTTGTTATATCCATCTGTTGTTAGAAGACAGGCAAAACTTACCAGATATTTAGATAAGTAGACTGATCCCTTCTTAGAAAACTCAATTAGCCTTATTAGCTTAGGTTGTGTAACTTCACAGGTAATTAAGTAAGGGTGGCCACTTCTTTGAAAAGCCACATCTGCCCTTTGTGGCTGTATACAAGAATGGGGGGCACTTTTAATATGTTTTGCAAGCAAATTAACAGGAGGAAGACAACTTCTGAATAAGAGGTAATATATTGGATGCAGATTGGTGTAAGTGGGGCTTCTATGTAACCATTATCCCCAAACTGGCAAAACAATTCATTTTTTTTGTGTGAGTGAAAGAGAGGGTTCCAATACATAACTAGTGGTATTTAAGATATGTGACTGGAATACCATGACTGAATTAGTGTAGGGGTGAATGAGGGAATAAAGAAAAATAGTGGAGACTAAATACAGTCTTTTCCTTGTTTACATTTTGTGTGGCAATATATAGGTGAAAGTCTGGAAAAAATTCTAATATAGGTTCCAATTGACTTTGCAGTGTACATATCACCTTCTGAAAAAAAAAAATTCCGTTTTGCCATGCTTCTTGGTTACTATGTTTTCTTCCATCTGACAGTTCTTGTAGGTGATCTGTTTGGTGAATGGAGCTACTCTTGACTTTGAAATTGTAATTTGTTTTGGAAGAATTAGCGGGGAAGTGTACTTTTATTGTTAGATCTTGGATCAGGGTGGGGCTTGTTAGTCACCTCTGAATATGTGGCTAATAGTATCAGATAGTATCTTCTATCTCAGGAACTCAAGTTTTATATTATAACTTTTTTTTTTTTGTAGAGGGATGATGTTCTTATGCACACTTCATTGTTTATAGAATGGAACATTTCAACAACAGCACTAAGTGTGATTTATTTAGAACATATAGCCTGTTTAATACTAGCGTCTGTAAACAGAAACTATGAAGTAAACCAGCATTTGGAAGAATTTGGTGAAATATAGACAACAGTCAAAATAATTTTGCTATAGTGATAGGAGAAAGTGTATAGATTTTATACACAGTAGGCCTTAGCTCATTGAATTTACCTCCCTTATCTCACAGAATTAAAAAAAATCCTGATTTTTTTCCCCATTTTTATTACTATGTCTTAGAATCACCAGTTTTATGTGTGTTTATATAGAGGAGGCACTTGGTAAGAAATGACTCGTCAAACTCAGGACCTCATTGTTTTGGCTTCAGTAACTGCAGGACAGTCTCTGTAACACATCAGTTATAGGCCCACAAGAAAAGAAATAAAAATTCAATAAACTCTGTCACTTACAGTCTGATTACTAAATACAGACATAGAGCCCTAAGATCTTTTAGTTTACCAATTCTTTGCAGAAGTCAGGTGCCCTATGTATTTAGTGGAAATATCTGTGAGTGCATCCCCAAAGTTTGGGCAGAAGGAAAGAGTCAGCTTTATGGATGAGGTAGAGATGGAAGTTGCTATGGTAAGTCTCTAAGAAGTTGGAGCCTGACGATCTTCTCTGGATGATATCCAACACTGGGATGCAAATTTTCCTGGCTGCAGTTTACAGCATTCAGAGTCTAAAATTATGGCAGATACATAGTGCTTTAAGCTACTTCCTACTCAAATGTCTGATTCCTGGACTTCTAGACCATATCTAAAATTACACCATTGCTTGCTGAAGATTATCATCCATTCTCTGTTAGAAGAGTGTTCATTAAAACTACATGTGTTATTATTAATCACATATGCTTGCAAATCTTCTACATCTATGCACTGGTTACCTTTTGCATTGCAATACCTCAAAAGGTAATGAGGAAAAATAATGTGTAGGGATTTGTTCAGTAAGACATCTTGCGTGAATGGCAGAGACTACACAGAGAAAAGTTAGGTGGAGTCAGATCTTGAAAGGGGTGCTGGTATCTAGCATGTAATTAAGATGTCATATCCACATAGTAGCCTCTAATTGTGACTCTTCTTCTAAAGCAAGGGACTTAAGTAGCCACAGTCATACTGACTATTGCCAGTGATATCTGTATTGTTTAAATGGGCGTTTAAATAACAATGCTGTGTTGATCAAACAGATCACACTTGAGAGAGGTCACACATAAAGAAAGAAACTTAAAAATTCCGGAATTCTGTCCTTTAGATTAGGAGCACTGTAAAAGAAGGACTGAATAGCAAAGCTGGGCCCAGACCCAATGCAAGTTTCCATAAAAGAATAAATCTGTTCAAATAAACAGCTTTGATCAATTTCTGAAACTCAAATATGTTGTAATCATTATGAGGCCAATTTTTATATGGATTTGAATCCATTAAATTCTTTGGCATTATTCCTTTTTTCCACTTCTAGTGATACACATTATATTATTAGTGTTTCTTATTGGAGAAATGCTCAGTTCTGTCTGCCTCTTTCTATTTTATGTGTGTACAAATACTATATGATATCCAGGAGATGTGTTATTTTTTGCATCTGATAGAAATTCTTAATGCATTACAGTGTGACTGAATTCACCTGTTTATTCAAGCAGTGCACAAATACCATTTGGTTTGTTTACTTCTCCCCCTTGGCAGCTGATTTCTGCCCTCATACACCTCCTAGAAGGATGAGAGGCAGCTCTTCACACGGCCCTCATTCATTTGTCCTTTCATCAGGGAGCAGTAGGAACACACCTGTGTGAATGGTCAATAGGCCTCACAGAGGAGGTGGGTTATTTCAAGCAGCCCTATGAGCTAGCATGCTGGGACTGCTCCTAGCTCTGGTCATTTGGCTATGACCACAGAGTAAGCACACTGGACTGATCTCCAGAAAATAATTTATAGCTGCAGATAGTAGCAAAACACTGTCAAAGTTTCAAAGGATTTAGCAACGTTTCTGAAGGAAACATTTAAAGGGCCTTGTTAAATCAAACGTTCCCATCTAGCTCTAGAGGCATTCCTGTCCCAGGTCTGCAAAGTTTGGTTACACTTCTATTGTTTGATGTAGAGCCTTAGATCTTCAATTAATATGCAATTCAGTGTTCACTGAGACAATGGCAGGATCTACTCAGCATTCTGGCACCCTGTGAAACAGATAAACTCTAACCTTTGCCAAATACAGAGGATGATAAAAGCAGAAGTCACTTTTTTTCAGTTGAATTAAAATACACTGCCAATGTCTTTGTAGTCCTCATCTTTTGTCCTGCTTTATTGTGGTGACCTTCAGTTGGCATTGTATGGCACCTATAAAATACATACTACAGGACTTAAATAGAGTTGCAGCAGCAAGCAGACAAATGGAGACATTGAGTTTGCTCTTAAACAGTTTTCATCCATTAGATTTAAAGTGTAACATATGCTGATAGATTAATCTAGGCTGTCCCTGGAAATAGGTAAGGATTCCAATGCCTTAGCAATGTACCTGAAAATACCATTAAGTTCAATGGGGCAGGATTTCTCTGAGGTTGTTAAATGGGAGTAGTTTGAGATAGCATCATGGGGATCTTTTCATGCGCCTATCTCAGGGCTGAGATGTTGAAAAAGTCAAGTACAAAAGCTGTATGAAAATGTATATTCCTCTTAAATTATTTGAAAATTAAGAGATAGCTGTTTCCTGCAAAGAATAAAAAATGTAAGGTTATTTTTATATGGGAATCAGTAGACAGACACAGAAAAAAAACTCCACACCCAAAAGCAAAACCAAAGACCTAAAATACATTCGAGAGTTGTAGGTTTGCATCTTATGAAAGCCTCTGTGTGTGATTTGACAGTTCATGACTGTATCTCAGCGCTGAGAAATAGTCCTGTGTAAAACAGGGCAGCACATTTATGATTACTTTTCTCTCTTTTTACCAGACTTGGGGAAAAAAAAGTTCTCATGACATGCTATTTTTAGTCACTCAAAAAGTCACTATAGTTCTACATTTCTTCTGCTTTGTGCAAGTGTTTTGTCTCCAAAATATTTTCAGAAAGAATAGGTGTGAAAGATCCCCATGTGCCTGTTCAAACAGTGCTTATCTGCTTTAGACAAATCAAGTTTTAGGGCTTTGCCAGCCTGACATGTCTATATTGAAATGTATTAGAGTGAGAATCACAGAAAGAGCTCCCCTGGAAGATCGAAGAGGGTGATAATCCCAGTGAGCTGCAGAAAGCTGACTTTGGAGGCCTGGGGTTGGCACTGGGTGATGGATGGAGTACTTAAAAAGTCAAGTGATTAACCACAGCTATTTGAGACTGTGCATCCAAAGGATAACACAGTGTGTGATACAGCCTGGGTAAGGAGGTCTGGAGGCTCAGGGATGAAGAGAAGTAAACTTCACATGCTCTGTTTCAAATTGAGTGGAGTCTAGTTTTGCTGGGAGGGATTTTAGTGTTGATGTAATTGCAGTGGCAGCTCATTCATCCAGTAGTCTGGGGACTGGTCTGCTCGATGTCTGAGATGAGGTGTAGGTTCAATCCTCTCTTGTCTCTGAGAAGACTCAGAGCTTGGAGTGCCCAGGGGAGTGCTGCTGCCTCAGACACATGGCCGGACCTGTGAGGCAGAGCTGCTCCCAGCCTTGTTTGTGACACTGCTCCGCTGCGCCCGACCAAACTGAAGCCACTGCGCCGGGAGAGCAGTAAGGCTGACGAGGCATGAACAGGGAGGTGGATCACATTGGAATGCTGACAGAAGCAGTGTGCTGTGAGAGATGCCGTGTGACATGCTTATCAGGGGGACAGGAGAGGTGATCTCAGGTGGGCACCCTTATCACCAACCCATGAAATGAAAAACAGCATAGGCACCACCAGTATTTCTTCCTTGGGTTTTTGAAGCCTGCTTTGAATATTGCATGTTTAGCTTTAGGTTTGAGGATTTTTTAAAGTAAAAAATGATTTATCAAGTTTATAATTAGTTTCAGGACTATGAAACCAGGGCTATGGCTTAAATACATGGGCTCTTAACTGCTTTCAAGGAAAAAAATATATCTGGACACAGTTCTGTTATTGTCTACTTGCTGTTAGGTGATTACATCAGAAATAATGTTACATGGAAATTTCTTTAAAGATATAGCTTATAGTCAGTTATTTCACTAGAGTGATATGAAGTCATATTAAAAAATGTTAAGATTATTTTTAGTCCTAATATGAGTATTTAAATGCTATTATATCTCTAGTGATCTTACAGAAGTACTGCCAGTAAGGGAAGTTCACATCAAGTATCCATGATCACAGATGCTATCACTTATATCACTGACCATTTAATTCTGTTCACCTTTCCTCTGCTGATTTGCTTCTCTAATTTCCTAAATTTGATTTCTCCAGTGATTTTAAAATAGCTCCTCTACAACTTAAAAAAAGGGGCTAGACTGACAAGTTTTCAAGAGAGTTTTCTGACCAGAAGAATCTCTTAAGAGGTTCACAGTGAATCCAGTGGCACAGTCATTTTGTTTAAGTGCTTGTCATTTAAGGTTGGAGTGCATAGTAGAACTTGAAAAGAGTTTGAAAGACTGATTCAAGCAGTAGCTTTATTTTACACATGAGTGCATCAAGAAAGAGCATAGAAGTGATAAGAAAAAATTGCAACCATGGAAAAACTATCAATTCACATTTTCATCTCTTTTTAATTAACTTAACTTCTTCTAGTCTCTGTCACTTACACATAGTTGGTAAGTCATACCTTGGGTCCCACTGCTTGATTAATAGAATGAGCAATTAATTTATAATGGCTGATTTTACTTATTATTTAATTATTTTACTTATAACTATATTGCTGGAGCTGGAAAAAAACCCCAAAACCTGGTTGACTGATATGAATATATTTGACATCCACTGAGTATCTTTTTCCCCCTCTCTTTGTTTGCAGTTTCTGATATTAGTTACTGTTATAAATGATCAAATCGGAAGCCAAATTATAAGAAAATTTAGCAATGATCTACTAGATCGTCAGCAAAATAGAATTTCGAAAAACAACCACCACAGCCAAGAGTCAGCGTCGAGCCCGGGTTTCAGCGCTGGGCGAACAAATGGATCTGACCCCCGAATGTCAGTCTCCCCCTGTTCACCCCGACTTCTTCTCGCAGTGAGCTTATATACAGTTTATTCTGCCTGGGGCAGAAATGACCGAATGTTCCTTTGTGTCCCTTCACATGTAGAACTGGGGCCATACATGTGCAGGGATAGACACAAGTCCGGTTCCAGGTGTCCAGATGATGTCAGAGCACTCCGGAGAAGTCAGTATTCACATGTAAAGGGTGGCGCCGGTAGTAGATGCAATCATCCCAGGTGCAGCTCACTCTTGAGTGGCCCGGACATTCCAGGAAAGTCAGTGATCATGGCCCAGGAAGGTTCCATTCATACGTTAACAGACTTGATATTATCTTAACCTTGTGCGGGAACTAATTGAGTAAAAATAAGACTCTGCTCCCAGCCGGGGTGGTCAAAGACATAGCTTGGATTTTACTATATTTTATACATAAATAGCGTGAATTATCTCTACCATATACTACAGTTACTGAGCACTATCTTTTTTACTTTCCCCCTTAAGAAATGTTTATGATAAATCTGTGAACTTTCCTGTATAAAGCTTTACTCACAGAACTAGCACAAATCCTCCAATCCAACATCACGCATTTTCACTGATGCTGACAATTTCTGGCACAAGCCTGTGTACTCAAGACACTCTAAATCCCTGCACAGCACACCACAGCACAGCACATTATTGCTTGGAGGAGCTTAAGCTGTTGTTCTGGTGATTTAAATGATGAATTGCTAGTGGGACAGGCTTGACGTATCCTCACAGGCAAAAATTTCCTTTCCCTCTCAGCTCAGACCATTGGCTCTGTTGACTATTTTTTTTACACCTACCCAGTGCGACTGCAAAGCTTGCCTTCTCCTCCAGGCTTGTGGGAGTGATGTGAGCAGCGCAAGCAGCCACAGCAGCAGCCACAGACAGAACCACATCAAAACTGACACCACAGCCAATGGTTTTCACAGCAATGCCTTGAAGCTCCACTTTCTGTTCCCCCAGTGGAATGTCTCAGAGCTGTCTGCTGCTAATAAGTTGCTCTTTTCTCCCCTCAACCACTGCTTCCCCTGCCCTTTGAATGACCATTGTATTCTTTTTTCCTCTACTCTCTCGCTCGTTCTCTCTCGTTTGGTCTCTCTTTCTCCTGCTACATTTCCACATGTGTGAATACAAAATTTTCCATTACAACATCTCTTACCCACCTTTCTCATGGGGTGTGTTATTGCTGCTGATCTCCTTTAGCCTGGCAGCAACCATAGGGGTTAAATGAAAGGCATTCTATTTAATAAGAAATGCATTAAATATTTCCTCATTAGTCCAACACTTCTCCCAGTGGAGCCCTACGCTTGATGGGAAACACCCAAGAAATTGATGACTGATGCCATATATTTATGTATGTGTTTTATATAGTGGCAATTATGGAATTAAAAGAGCTTTGCTGTGTATCTAGACACATATGCAGATTGATGCTTCAGAGTATGAACTTTTACTACATGAAAAAAATGTGAAGAGCTTAAAGACTGCAAAATGGGTGGAATTATACACCAGAAAGAAATAAAAATAAATTTCCCTCAACAGGTTCACTATCCTTCTGTTTTTTGAATAAAGCAGTGCAGGGTAAAACACCTGTCTGTATTGCAGCTTATAACTGAATTATTGTTCATCATTTCTGTGTGACACATTTCCCTGCTTTGCAGCATTTGTTTCATCCAGTGAGTCAGTAAGTAACCAAATTATTCAGTTGGACAGACCCTCACCGAAAAAAAAGAGCTGCTTTTGCCATGATATCCTATTCTTTTGTGCTATCCAATGTGGATATACAACATACTTTATGTGTCTGTCTAATGGATACTTTGCACAACCTGAAACAATTTTCAAAAGGCTCTTTCTTTGTGTGTTGTAGAGGGGTGCTGTTACATCAAGGGTTATAGTGATAACTAGGAGTCCTTATCAGAGATTTTGTCATCCTAAAAGAGCCTTAAAAAGAGAGTTACACTGTTATGGGATACTAATAATGGCTAGGTGCTTGGGAAGGGTTTATGGAGGGTAAGCTAGAGCGGGGAAATCACTGAATAGATGCAGATTTTCAAAAGCCTCTATCAGGAACTGGTTTCATAGACAATGTTACACCTATTATAAATCTTTTGAAACAGGAGCCCCTATCCAGATAAGGCAAGTGTAGAAGGTGTTGAATAAGAGCTAAGAGTAAACCTTGCACAAATAGCTCCAATAATGAATATCTGCTGAAGCTTAACCTTTGGTTTATGGAAATTAGCTCTGAAAATTAATTACAGAATCTCCTATTGTGATCTTCTGTTCTCAGATCTAAAGTGCAATTTTGTTGTGTTTTAGTTATTGACAAGGGCAATTGCCTGAAAGAGACAAACAGAATGGAGATAGTCTGCAACAGAATGGATTATGAAGAGAGAAGGTGTGTTTCCACGTTTGAAATTATGTGTTTCTACATTTTGATTAAAAAACTTCATAATAATGAGAAAACCTAATAGTTCAAGATGCAAAAATTAGTCATCTGTATTGTCTTCAAGTATCTAAATACGTCTTAAGAAATATCTGAAGTTTTAGCTTCAGACATTATCTTTAAAAGTTATGTATTTATATATATGTATATATATAATATAAATATAACTTTAAAAGTTATATATTTAGAAATATTTATTTATATATTTATCTATGCTTTTTGATAGAAACAGATATTTGGATATTTTGAGGACTCGAAAAGCATACCATAAAATAACTTGCTTTTATCTCTGAGGTGTCCTGAATTTTAATAATCACCATCACAACTTCAGTTCGCTGAATACCAATCATATCCATTTCCCATTCTTTATTCAGTTTTACTTAAAACATCATCAATCAGAATTAAAATAATTGGGTTTTTTAGCTCCTTGAGCTAAGACCACAAAAATGGCATAGCTGTCAACTGTGAAAGGAAAAAAAATGAGGGACAGGTGCTTGGGGGACAGGTGTGAAGACAGGAGTGAGATGAAACAGCTCACCGAGAACTCACAAAGTGTCCTGAAATGCTTTAAACTTACGCTGTGGCTTTCACAGTACGAGCACCTGCAATTAGCTAAGGCATTTGGTTGTAGTTCTGACTCCTTTATTTCAAGTCCCTCTTTTGAAAGTGCAGGAGATTCACAAATTTTTGTGTAGAAATGAGGGACAGTTCTGCACTTGTGGTGTGAAACCTGTCTCTCCCAGTCAAGTGGCACAAAGAGGCTGCTGCTGCTGTGCCGCATGTCGCAGTATGAGCTGGGCTGACGCAAGTTTTGGGTTGCACTGATGCAGCTATGCCGGCATAACTCAGATAAGGCTGTCCCCCAGAACCTGCCCAGGCTCCACACAGATATGGCCTTGCTGTTTTTATGAGTCTGTGTTGGCTGATGACTTGGGAGGACAACACAGACACAGTCTTTGAAACAGAGACCTTTACAGAGCACAGCTTGTTGAAGGATCCTCCCTATTTCTGGGCACAGCTCTGTCAGCAAACCCTGGCTGCATTCTCAGTGCATGCATGCCTGTACAATAAAAAGCCCCATGCTGTAACAGTTGTTTTAGATGATTACTGGAGAAACTGGGCAGAAAGACAATTTAGAAGGAATATAGATCTTAGAAACCATTCTAAAGGATGGTCTTTAAGATGGTCTTGTATTTGCTGTTCTGCAGACCCCAGGTGTGGTATCAGCAAATTTAATAAGGCAGGCAGTTTTTACAGTTAGAGAATCTCCTGATAAGAAAGGTCAAAATTACAGGGTTCACAATCTTTGAGTTTTAAAAGATTAGAAATCTAGTTCCCCTGACAGTTCCAGAAAGCATTCTCACTCTCTGCCTAACACCACAGATGGTCTTATCTCCATGTAAGCCTTCCACTGATTCAGACAGAGAGCTGAACAATGCCATGGGATTAGGAAGATTGCTTCAACAATGAAGGAGAAAGGTATTTCCTCAAGAATTTTGGCAGGAGGCAGTTGCAAGAGGTCCAGGTATTTTGCAAGGAACTTTGTGCTTCACACAAAAGATCTGAAAATGTTGGTACTTCCATTTCTGTAAATCAGTTAATCAGTCAGACGTTTTGAAGTTATCCATCTCCATAATAGCTATTTTCGTTCTCTGGAAGGGTGCTGTGGTGGGGAAGAGGAGGGTCAAAAATAGTGTTTCCTTTTAAATTTGAGGAATGAGAAAGTTTGCATGATATTCTGTGAAACGTATGGGCAAAGTGATAGATATTCCTTCAAGAAAATAAATAGATTAGGTGCAACTGCCCAACACAATATATATTACCAATTAACAGCAGCGTTAGACCATGCCAAACTAAATCATTAATCCCTCTTCAATTTGCAGAATTAGTTTGGTGTCCTTATTGTTTAGAGACTGTGAGGCCCATAAATTTCCGGACATACAGCGTTTTGCTGTCCAATCCAATGCACATAAAGTAAAATATAAATACAAGCCACTGAGATCAATAGGCAAAGAGATTTCACCAAGAGGAAGCAAAACAGTGGCAATTTTTTTAAGCAGAGTTTGTACAAAGCTAGCTGGCAAACCCTGTGTGATTTGACATCTGCAGCAGTAGTGGAGCTGGTGACAGGAAATGATCAGGTGTTTGACAGTTTCTGTTGGCTGCATCAGGTTGTCTTCCTGTAGGATGCAGCTGTTCACGTATTCTTTAGTGAAAGCAGATGGAAAATTCATGTAGCTAATTGGTACTACTGACATGGGAGTCAAAGAAATGTTATTACTTTTTTTTTTTCGCTTTGACTTCCTTTTCTTCGTGCCGAGTATTAACATTCCAGATGGGGAACATTCAATTATGTAGCATTTCAAACAGAAAGTGTTTGTAAGTTGATGAAAAATGTCCATAAAATAAATAAAGGCTGCTGAAGCAAAGACACATGCTATCTATTTATTCAATTAGTAATAAAGCACTTGTGGTATTCTTAAACAACCATGGGAGCTCTGACCAATACATTCATTATTTTTGAGGATACTGCTGTTGGATGAAGGGAAAATAAAATTCTCAAACTGAGTTGTGAAGCAATGCTCTTTTGTAGATGCAGAGGTGCTGCTAGCAAAGCTTTGTGTAAATAAGCATGATGAAGTATTTGTACAATTCTTTCTTGGTAGGACCCTAAGAGATTATTTTAATCTGCTGAGTTGAAAGTAAGACAGATTGCTTGATTATGCGTTCTGAGAAAACATGAATTTATGAAAAATTAAACTTAGTAAGTATATTTTGTCTAGGACTAATTTATAATGCCTTCCTCAGCTTCAATATGCAGGATTATTTAGAATAGTTCTAGAACTAAAATGATGTTTACCTTTCCACATAATTTAATTATGCAAAAATGTTAATACTTTTTGTTTTCTCAAAATGTCTTGAGTTTTGATTTCCTATAAATCCCTACAAGCAGAAAGAGAAATTTGTGGAAATCTTGGGACCCAATAAAGGCTGCTAATAACAATAAAAATAACAGATTTTAGTGTAAATGCTGCCTTAGCTAAAAATGCTGGCAATTGTGACAGACATATGAGACTTCCTTTCTTTAAAAACCACTTTTAGAGATTACTTTTTTTAGTCATTATTCAAAAAAGCACTTGATTAAAATAGTAACTTTACTTACATGCTGTATATTTCTTCTAATTACTGGGAATCATCATTGCTTTATCTTAGAAAACATAATTCATTTACAGTGGGGGGTTCTGCATTGTTCCACTGAGAAGCTGGCAGTGAAGCAACCCGAGTTTTTTTGATGTTAGTGAAAGTGTATCTCAGTGACCTCTTCCTGCCTTCCCCCACCAAGTATGTTGGCTGTCTCTGCAAGAGGGGTGTGTAATAACAAAACAGGACAAGGCCATGAGTAGCAATTGCAGCATTTTTTCCTAGAGTTTTCTTGGACTGCAGCTGTTCTTCCACACCTCTGCACAGCATACATTACTTACATTACTTTGATGTGTTCCTGGGAATAAAGGAGCAATTCCAATGTTATATTTCCCAGGAATGAGGGAATGGGTGCAATAAATGACTGGAAGAGCTCTGGACAAATATTTATCTTCTTGGAGACCTCTGCAGATGTTACAGAGAGATTTAGTGACCATTTTCTGCAGGTGAGAAAACCCTGGTGAGATGTGGAAACCCTGGTGAGCCAGCAGAACCACAGGGACAATTAGCTGGTGTAAAGTCAGAGTGAAGTCTTCTGACCGGTTAGGACAATACTGATATTATTGAAAGTGCTTGGCACTTTAGCAGGTTTTCATGACACATTTCAAAGATTATTCATACTTGCCTTCTCATCTTTGTATGTGAAACAGGCCTGTAAATTTCTGGAAATGTAATTCCACTTAAGACTTTTATTTATCTTTTGCAATATGTTTCAGTTTACTTTGGATGAAATTAGAAAAAAGAACTCAAACAAAGCAGAACAATTACAGAAAGGGAAAAAGGAAAGGTAACTAAAGCAGGGAATGCTGTGACAAACACACTTTGCAGAAAAAGAAAGAGTGATCTGATTTCAGCAAAACAAACACACCCCACCCTCTCACAATGGATGGACTTCTAATCAGAGACAGGAATCATCAGTTGTCAAACAAGGACTAGTTTTTGACTAAACATACATTAAACTGTGTTAAAAACTGAAAGTTGTCAGGGAGGGCAGACAGCCCAAGAACACAATATCTACCTATGCTACAAGAACAGTAGTAAGTCTGCTAGCCTGTGCAGGACCACAGTAATTCTGTGATGATGTAACGGGTGTCTAACTGAGACTTTCACAAACTGGTGATGAAAAGCAAAAAAAAAGCCATGTGAAAAGCAGCCTTCCTTCCTTCCTTCCTTCCTTCCTTCCTTCCTTCCTTCCTTCCTTCCTTCCTTCCTTCCTTCCTTCCTTCCTTCCTTCCTTCCTTCCTTCCTTCCTTCCTTCCTTCCTTCCTTCCTTCCTTCCTTCCTTCCTTCCTTCCTTCCTTCCTTCCTTCCTTCCTTCCTTCCTTCCTTCCTTCCTTCCTTCCTTCCTTCCTTCCTTCCTTCCTTCCTTCCTTCCTTCCTTCCTTCCTTCCTTCCTTCCTTCCTTCCTTCCTTCCTTCCTTCCTTCCTTCCTTCCTTCCTTCCTTCCTTCCTTCCTTCCTTCCTTCCTTCCTTCCTTCCTTCCTTCCTTCCTTCCTTCCTTCCTTCCTTCCTTCCTTCCTTCCTTCCTTCCTTCCTTCCTTCCTTTCCTTCCTTCCCCCTTCCTTCCGCCATTCCTTCAACTTCCTTCCGCCTTCCTTCCTTCCTTCCTTCCTTCCTTCCTTCCTTCCTTCCTTCCTTCCTTCCTTCCTTCCTTCCTTCCTTCCTTCCTTCCTTCCTTCCTTCCTTCCTTCCTTCCTTCCTTCCTTCCTTCCTTCCTTCCTTCCTTCCTTCCTTCCTTCCTTCCTTCCTTCCTTCCTTCCTTCCTTCCGCCACTTCCTTCCTTCCTTCCTTCCGCCACTTCCTTCCTTCCTTCCTTCCGCCACTTCCTTCCTTCCTTCCTTCCTTCCTTCCGCCACTTCCTTCCTTCCTTCCTTCCTTCCTTCCGCCACTTCCTTCCTTCCGCCACTTCCTTCCTTCCTTCCTTCCGCCACTTCCTTCCTTCCGCCACTTCCTTCCTTCCCACTTCCTTCGCCCCTTCCTTCCTTCCTTCCTTCCTTCCTTCCTTCCTTCCTTCCTTCCTTCCTTCCTTCCTTCCTTCCTTCCTTCCTTCCTTCCTTCCTTCCTTCCTTCCTTCCTTCCTTCCTTCCTTCCTTCCTTCCTTCCTTCCTTCCTTCCTTCCTTCCTTCCTTCCTTCCTTCCTTCCTTCCTTCCCTTCCTTCCTTCCTTCCTTCCTTCCTTCCTTCCTTCCTTCCCCCACTTCCTTCCTTCCTTCCGCCACTTCCTTCCGCCACTTCCTTCACGCACTTCCTTCCGCCACTTCCTTCCTTCCTTCCTTCCTTCCTTCCTTCCTTCCGCCACTTCCTTCCGCCCTTCCTCCACTTCCTTCCTTCCTTCCACTTCCTTCCGCCACTTCCTTCCGCCACCACTTCCTTCCTTCCTTCCTTCCTTCCTTCCTTCCTTCCTTCCTTCCTTCCTTCCTTCCTTCCTTCCTTCCTTCCTTCCTTCCCTTCCTTCCTTCCTTCCTTCCTTCCTTCCTTCCTTCCTTCCTTCCTTCCTTCCTTCCTTCCTTCCTTCCTTCCTTCCTTCCTTCCTTCCTTCCTTCCTTCCCACTTCCTTCCTTCTTCCGCCACTTCCTTCCTTCCTTCCGCCACTTCCTTCCGCCACTTCCTTCCGCCACTTCCTTCCGCCACTTCCTTCCTTCCTTCCTTCCTTCCTTCCGCCACTTCCTTCCGCCACTTCCTTCCTTCCTTCCTTCCGCCACTTCCTTCCTTCCTTCCTTCCTTCCTTCCTTCCTTCCGCCACTTCCTTCCTTCCTTCACTTCCTTCCTTCCTTCCTTCCTTCCTTCCTTCCTTCCTTCCTTCCTTCCTTCCTTCCTTCCTTCCTTCCTTCCTTCCTTCCTTCCTTCCTTCCTTCCTTCCTTCCTTCCTTCCTTCCTTCTTCCTTCCTTCCTTCCTTCCTTCCTTCCTTCCTTCCTTCCTTCCTTCCTTCCTTCCTTCCTTCCTTCCTTCCTTCCTTCCTTCCTTCCTTCCTTCCTTCCTCCCTTCTTCCTTCCTTCTTCCACTTCCTTCCTTCTTCCTTCCTTCCTTCCGCCACTTCCTTCCTTCGCCACTTCCTTCCTTCCGCCACTTCCTTCCTTCCTTCACTTCCTTCCTTCCTTCCTTCCTTCCTTCCTTCCTTCCTTCCTTCCTTCCTTCCTTCCTTCCTTCCTTCCTTCCTTCCTTCCTTCCTTCCTTCCTTCCTTCCTTCCTTCCTTCCTTCCTTCCTTCCTTCCTTCCTTCCTTCCTTCCTTCCTTCCTTCCTTCCTTCCTTCCTTCCTTCCTTCCTTCCTTCCTTCCTTCCTTCCTTCCTTCCTTCCTTCCTTCCTTCCTTCCTTCCTTCCTTCCTTCCTTCCTTCCTTCCTTCCTTCCTTCCTTCCTTCCTTCCTTCCTTCCTTCCTTCCTTCCTTCCTTCCTTCCTTCCTTCCTTCCTTCCTTCCTTCCTTCCTTCCGCCACTTCCTTCCTTCCGCCACTTCCTTCCTTCCGCCACTTCCCGCCACTTCCTTCACTTCCTTCCGCCACTTCCTTCCGCCACTTCCTTCCTTCCTCCCTTCCTTCCCGCCACTTCCTTCCGCCACTTCCTTCCTTCCTTCCTTCCTGCCTGCCTGCCTGCCTGCCTGCCTGCCTTCCTGCCTTCCTGCCTTCCTTCCTGCCTTCCTCCCTGCCTCCCCTCCCTCCCTCCCTCCCCCCCCACCCTTCAGCACTCCCTTCCCTCTTCCCACCTTCTTTCCTTCTTTTTTCCCAGGAGAAGCACTTTGGAAGTGCAGTACCTTACCAACTGCCTCATTGACTGGCATGCTGGAAAGCAACATATGGCACCAGACATCCTGCAGTGCAGTTTTGGACTGATGTAACTGAATGAACAGTCTGAATATAGGTCACTGTAATCAAATTCCTTTAAGTTATTCATACCATGGAAACCTGCAATTGGAATTTGGAGCAGACAGTCTGCCTTGTTCTTCCCACAAGGTGTATTTTACATTAAATAGTCATTTGATAAAATGTCTGATGTCAATACACAGGGAGTAGTTTTAGTATGACAGATGGACACATTCACACTTGCTATCTGTCCCTACTTTGCTTTGATGTATCCAATAGCAAGTGGATCCACAACAGGAAAACCCAAGAATAAAGAAGTCCGTCTCTTAACCAGGGCAGGGGACAGAAGAGGAGGGAGGGATCTGGGATCAGATATACAGTTTAGGACTTTCTCAAGGAGGGATGAAAACTGAAAGAGATTTTCCATAAGCAGCAGGAGCAGTGGTGCATCCTCTCCATCATCTGGCACATCTGGGAATGTGGCACATCATGCAATGGCCATGCCTTTTGCCGCACCCCATCTGGAAGATATGCTCTCAACTTGGATTGCATTAAGACCTTGGGTTAAGATCTGGACACTTGTAATCAGTGGGGCTTGTACATGAGACTGACAGTGCTGTGTCGTACTGCCAGGGCTTCCTTAGGAATGACTAAAGGTTGGCTATAAGGCTAGGACAATGTTGTAAACTTAAGTTCTTTCCAGATTTAAGCAAGAGCTGACTGACTTTTCTGAGGAGTGCAATTTATGTTTACACAGCTAAAGATTATCTTAGATCTCTAAAGGCTATCCTGGATCCCAGCATATGGTCTGTGAGACAGGAAGCATTTTTTACGGTAGGATTTTACACAGCAGAACACCAATCTGACCATGATACTAGGAGGTACTTAGGCAAGTTGACAGAATTTTCGCAGTGCATGCAGTCAACAGCATGACTTGCTGATTATTCTTTTAATCTATTTTTTCAAAGATGAATAGATCATTTTGTATTGTTATTAGATCTGAAGGAGAAGTAAGACTACATCTGAAAAGCATTGCTTTGGAAAATCACATCTGTTTTCAGGGCAGTAATGGCTCAACTCTTTGAGATCTTCTGTGGACTAGTTATAAATGAAGCTCAGTCATAAAACTTAATATGCTCCATCTCAAAGGAAGGTATGCTTACACAGAACTCTGAAATGATTTTCACCCAGTTTGCTTTTAGTGCTAGGGGAAGGTATTAGGGAGTGGATTACTGCTGTAATAAGGTTTTCTTATGGAGAGTGTACTTTATTAAAATATTTGTTAATGGTTTTCTCACATGGAATGTTGTGTATCACATTAATAATTTTAATTTTATGCTACACATATATTTTGAAATCTTAAATTTTAATTAACACTCAGTCTCAAAGGTCAGTTTAATCTGAAACTGAACTTTCAGGACTAGCTTCTATGCCATTACTATTGAATAATATGAGATTAGTGTGAAAAAATGCATGTTCAAGTGTAATGTTTCCAGGACTCACCTCACAACAACCATTAACAATCTAGAAAGCACGAGCCCACTGTGTGAAAAGAGAACTTCCAAGCAGTTGAGGGATAAATAATTTCACCCAGTACCTTGCATTGCGTCTGCGCTTCCTGAAATGAAGCAAATTCAAGGTTGTTTGAGGAGAGTCTTCAAGGGTGTCAGTTTGAAGTAGGTGGGTGAACATGAAGTAATTTCTGTTTCATATATCTTCGTGGCATCTGATGCATGTACACATGTAATACAGCGAGAAAAGCCATTGCACAATTGCTGGTAAGGTGGTGCAACCAATTGCCCTATAGCTATGACATTTTTAGCACATTCCTCTCACACTCTGTGTGGATACATGAATACCTCCACATTTGATGGATTACTAGAGGCTTTTCTTTGAAAAACATTGTTAATGCCTCCCATCTCTTAATTAAGGAATTATCATCATGAAACATGACAGAGTTTCCTGTCTTGTAGTTTTCTATAGCTAAGAATACTTCAACATTTATTTTGGAGTTAGGGACAGATGCTGTCTTTGCTAAGATAACTATTCTTGAATCTTCCCAAACACGTGTTGCTGAGCAAATGGAGTTTATGGATTCTAGAGCAGCATATAGTGGTAAAAATGGTAATTTCACATACTTCCACCCTATGGTCAACCCCATTTTTCATCTGTTTTACTGAATGGTCTCCATTTTAAAGAGGAAAGAGTTTTTTCTTTGGTGCATGCTATGCAGTACTAGGTGAAGCAGAGATCTTGTGGATCTATGTGATTTAAAAATCTCTTGTGCTCATATCTATACTTGACAACCAAAATTGACCTTTCTAGGTTCTCAAATGTGATCCTCTTTGATACCCTAAGGAGGGAAATCCTAAGAAGTTCCTCTCTGCTCATGTAATGAGGCCTGTATCTGCTGTTTGACATGCTTATCACGAAATCATCATCTTGTGGGGCAAGGGAGAGCTGCATGAAAGCTTAAATCAAACTAGAACAGTCTGGATTCTTTTCTGTGTGGCAGCTTTCTCTCTTAACTTCAAACCTTTATCTGACTTCAGTCTGAACTCCTGAACAGAATATTTCTCCTAAGCTTCTGAAGATGTTCATGCTCCTTCCCCATTCCCATCTTTGGCCTAATTCATGAAGACCTTGTTTTTTCCTCATGTCACAGCAGGCCTAATCTATTTGGAAAGATGAAACAAAAATATCGCACACCATCACCTCTTTTCTTTTGTTTTTCAGGTTTTCCCCATTTAATATTTGAATTTTACAAAGGAAAAGACAAAAGACTACACCAAGTAACATGAACTAGCATTAAGACCTGTGACAATGCATTGCAGCTATATTCAGCCACACAACCAAACTTGCGAATGTTTGCCCTAGGAGAAATCTTCATTGTGAGGTCCTCATTTAATATTTTACTCTTTTGCTCATCTGCAAAGAGAGTGCCCAGAACTAACTGTAGACCTGTTGGTCTACAGGCCAGAAGACCCTACAGAAGACACTGTGGCATCTTCTTGACAAGCCACAGACCCACTTAAAAATTAAACAATTTCTGAGAGAAAATTATAGTCCATATCATTTTACTAACATTTTACTAGCAAGTTACTAACACAGAAACCCTCATGAAAAAAATCTGAACTGTCTATTCACTTTTAGAATTAAAGCCTATATTTAAAACTAGAAAGTGATTAGTCATCAGAAACAGTATGCCAATACACAGTCTGATTTGCTTTTTTGTAGTGTTTGACAGCTTTTCTTAAAAATCTTTCAGATTAGTTATCCTTTTCATTCTGGAAAAACACAGCTGCTTTCCCACCTTTGAACACACCAGTATTTGACAGGCAGTAGGAATCTACATTTTTGAAGAGGTTTTTACAGTCCTTGTCTGAGGCAAAGGTAAATGTCAATTCCTCTGCAGAGTTGTTCTTTATGCTAGTCAGATTGTCCCTTTTTCCCCAAGAGTGTCTTGCACTTGCCTGCTGTGCCTACCTTCACTTCAAGACCTTTAAGACCACCTAAGGAGGGGGCATTTACAGGCCTGTCCCTGGGAAGGGCCAGCATTACTGAGGTATTAGTGTGTGCTGATGTGCCAGTTGTCCTCTTGGTCATCCCTAGCAGACTGGTGCTTGACTGGCTACAAACTAGCAGTTTTCTTTCTGGTTCAGGCTTCACAAGCACTGGTTCTTTTAAAGACAACCTGTCTTCTGAAGATTGCCATCACATGCTTGCCATTGATGCCAGCCAAGCAAAGAATAAGACTCTAAAGTAAGTTCAGTTTGTAGGGTCCAGTTACATCTCTATATCAAAAAATAATAAGTTTTTTATATCTGGAAGTCAAAAGACATTAAAATTAGAGTCCATGAACAGGGAGAGATGGATGGTTGCACCTGGACATGTAGCATAACATCTTTTGCTTCTCTGTTTTCCTTGGTTTAAACTGTCCAGATTTTACTTGACCATGCAACTGAACCCTAAAAATGCTGTTTGTTTGTTTTCAAGCAGTGGAGAAGGCACCTTCATAGAACTGGCACTCAGTACAGAGCTGCTGTTCCATTTTGGGATAATGCATTCCCTATTAATACTTATTGTTCTGCATTTATTCTATTGCCTGGTACTGTAATACACTGCTCTCAGTATGCTAATGGGATTTCATGGGGCTGCCATCACCAGCTTGATTTGTTACAGGAAGCCAGAACAATAAAGGCTTTGAGAAGAATAATGTGAGAAATGCATGCCTCTGCAGAGGGGCATCAATGCAAAATGAAAAACAGCACTGTCTTCCACTGCTTGTTACTGCCATCTCATTTTCACCAGTAAATAACTAGTGCATTTCTCTCCACAATGAACACCAACAAAAGGAAGACAGCCTTTATCAACAATGGGCATATTATAGGAGGGGACAGAGAGGGCAGCATTCCACTCAGGCATTCAGTATAGTCACCTGTGATTCCTCACTGCTCCCAACACCACTGAGTTTAAAGAGGCTCCCTCAAATTTTACTTCACTGACAACCCACAACTTTCCATCACAAAATTCACAGTGGGTTAACAAAAGTTCTGGCAGTTTAGAAATAGGTTCTGGTTAATGAACTCATGAACAGCTTTTAGTGAAGATGTTTTGTCTGCTGACATAGTTCAAATGACAATCTGCATTTGGTAGCAGAGTGCTGTTAACTTCAGAGCACAGCCAGCAGCAAAGTAAGGTGGCCTTAGGAAATGGTTTCTTAATTTTCAGTGGGAATACATTACCATGACATAAGTTGGTCCAAAGTACTAGCTGTTTTCTAAGTCGCTTAGTGTTTTTGCTTTTATTTGGAAATTCAAAGAACTAAAAGAGCATAGGTATTTTACTAATTTCTGTCTCATCTACTTGCATTTCAATTATGTTGTTATTTCAGTGCTAAAAACTACAGCAGGCGATGGAGAGAAAAACTGGGAGAATGATTAATATGAGGTTATTTCCCTTGTCAAAGCTGAGCTTAACCTTTCAGGAGCCTTTGGCAGGCCACACATCAAGTGCCACCTGAAATATGAAAACAGAATCAGCTGGTATGGCATGCATGCAGAGGCAGTGCTGAATGTATCATATAGCCCACAGGCTGCCAGGAAAGGGTTGCATTAATATGCAGAAACCAAGAGAATCCCAGAACAGTTCTTCAAAAATTTAAACAGCCTTGGATTCTTTTACTCTCCCTCTTTGGAGTGGAACAGCTCTGGGGTGATGCAAAAAATGGCCGTGGTACAAACCAATTGTTTTGAATCACAACTTCTCCTTATGTCCCTCCCCAGCAATTCTCATGCTCTGTTATCTGCAGGTTGTGTGCTAGGCACTGCTCCAAAAAGCACTTTTGCAGCACTATTTTTGTGATAGTACTTTTATATAGCTTGGGAATTTCTTAGCTCGTGTACCTTCTATGCCATCCTTCTGTGTGCTGACTTTGGGAGGCTCAAGGAGCCAGGCATTAGCAAGAGGCAGCAGCTGTATCTGGTACATCCTCCTCAAGTCCATATGTCCAGCAGCATCAGAATGTATTGACCCAAGACACAAAGCTCCCAGGCTAGCTCTGGTTTGCTAGAAGGAGGGTCTGACTGTGGTAAGTACAACAGCCTTTCTGAGCAGTGCCTGTGTGTTGGCATATTAGCATGTAAATAAATAAAATGTAATGAATAATTGTGAGAACATTTCTGCCTCCAGTCACAATGAAGCATACTGAAAGACTGCTGTGGGTCTACGTGCTCTTTCTAGTGACAGTGCAGTGTGTTGAGGTGTCTCATTTCTAATGTACTCTAGACAAGTGTGCATGGTAGCAGCACCTGTAATCTGCTATAGTAGTTCCGCTGTGAAAGTAACAACAAAGTAGCTACTTTGTGATGTATTTCATCACTTAAGTCTTCTAGAGGGGTTCTAAATCGATTTAAGTGCAACTTGGTTAAACTGTATTGAAATCTAAACCCATTAAAATATTATCAACTGATATGCCTTGCAGGAATTTTACTTCATGAACAAAACCATGGCTTAGAGATGACTTTTTCCAAAAGAGTGATTTTATCTCATCTTCCCCTTGTCAGTCTCCTGGAATCTAGACTCTGATGAATGCATGAACAAATAATTCAAATCTGTGACTGTTTCATTGTTCTCCTCCATAGCTCTGCTATCTCTGTGGTTTTTCTCCCTTTTCTGCATGACTGCACAGATGTTCCTGACAACTGACTGCCATAGACCTAGGAAACTTCTCTGATTTGGCAAGGGTGTATAGAGAGGCGAAAAATTTTGATGGCAAAACCAAGGGGCAGGGGATAGTAATGATGGAGTTACCTTTGCAGAACTGCAGAAGAACTTTGTGGGACTATATACTTGAGGATTAAAATTATAGATGAAATTTAACAAGGTAAATACAGACTGATGCACAAAGGACATGGCCTTGCTCTCCTTGCCCCCATGAGTTCATAGGGAAAATATAAAATAAATGATCTGAGCTGACAATAATGAGTCAGGACTTGGACTCCAGTTTACAACATTAAGTTTAATGACAAAACTAACTAGTGATCAAAAAAACACTAACTTTTGGAAGGTATTAGGAAAGGATACAGAAAAAGAATTTTACTATAATGTAAATCTGTAGTGGATCTATTTTCTTTTGCTTTCAGAAAGTTTATCATAGGTTTAGAAAATACCCAGAAAAGGACAAGTCAGGACAGAGGAAGTGGATCTTGCATACACTATAGGTAATTACACAGTGGAAATGATTCACCACAGGTTCCAGTGAAACCTGACATTTCCCACCTAATATTTCATTTCATTTTTAATGAAAATTAAACTAGCTAATGGAAGGTGAATACCTGAAGCCTTCTAAATTGTGAAAAATCACTTCTGACTCAGGAACCTTACGAGCTGCAAGTTCTGAGAACCTGGAAAAGATGTAGGGAAAGACTGACTGTATCCTTGCTTTGCTCTGAAGGCACCTCTCTAGGAGATAACTTTTGGCCCATCTTAGCGAAAATAGGCGAGAAATTCTGACTGACTCAGGCAATTTTTATAATCATATGATATAAAATTTATAAATAAACTTTCTAAAGCACCTCCAGAGAAGGGGGACACAAAGTTGACAGAAAGGCTTATCTTTCTGCTTCTCTGGTTGTAGTAAAAGTTTGAAAGCCTATAGAAACATGCACAAGACCAAGATTCAAGCTGGAAATAAACTACTGATAGTGTTTGAGGTTCTTTAAACAATAATTGCTCTAAGTGACAGAAATTGATTGAATATTGCCGTTCTAGATTGGAATTATGAATCTTGTGTGTAATCTAAGTGTTTATCTTTGAAAAGTATGAAGTAGTTACAAACTATTTAGCTGATAAAGATTTTTCAAATGCTTGTCTTTAAGTGGGGGGAAAAGTACACAACGGAGAAAGAATAAACATATTGAAAGAAGGACTTTTTTGTTGGATTTTCTTTCTTTCTTTTTTTTTTAACTATTCACAGCTAAAATGAACTCAAGGTTATGTTAATTTTGTTGTTTCTTACTTGCACTTGCAGGGAGTTTTTGTTTTCTGCCAATTTGTTTCCACATGTTTTTTGGCCAGAAAGTATTAATAAATAGATCTCTAGTAATTGCATGTTCTTTTTTTTTTTTTACCCATGTATTCATGGGTAAGATATTTTTAATCTACTAATAATTATTTATGTAGCTTTTCTGCTGTATATAACATTTTGCTTTAAGCCCGCAAAAATTTTAATACTGAGATCCTGAAAATAACAATAATTTCCATAAAATTGAAGAGACAGTTTAAGAATTCTGTCAATGAAGAACACTTTTTTGCTCCCTTCTATTCCTTTTTTAAGGAACAAAGAATATTTCCATGTATATGCCTATTTTGACATAGACTCTTTCTTCAGTGAATATCTGTTAATGGGCATCCTGCATTTTGGAGGGACAGTGGCTACATCACCAATACATCAGAGATTAGTTTTGTCCTAGAGTTCCTGATATGTTTGAGTATGCATATAAAACATAAAATCTGATAAAAATGTGTCATATTCTTTTTTAAAATTTTACTTTTACAAGATCAAATATCAGAAAAAATCAGTGATTCTATGTATTAATTCATCCTAACTGAAAGATCCAATTATCTGTGTCAATACGAAAGCACAAACTGTGGCAAATAAAGGCCTTTCATGGCTAAAGTAGAACTAGAGTGGAGATACACCATGAAATTGTAAGACTGAGGTCTGTAGATACTGTATTTCAGTTTTAGCCCTGGGCATGTACTTTGACTGAAAAGTCTTAAAAGAGCTCTGATTCCTTTTGCAGCTCTCCATGCTGACTCTGAGTCTCTGACTGATATGATGCATGACTCCACCTATGTGCTACCCTCTAAATATTGTTGTCAGGATCAGAGTCTCATCTACATGCTGATGTGGTCAATTTGTTTGTCTCAAAAGAGAAAGCAGCAGCCACTACTCACTGGATAACAAAAGCATTCAGTCAACTTGTGGGAGACTTGGGTTCAGTCCTTCTCACAGCCGGAGAAAGTTCGCATGTAATTTCCCACTCCTGTTTATCCAAAGCAAGAAAGAATAATGATTGTCCTCACTGTCCTCCAGACTTTTAGCCAAGAGAAGGGAGGCTGCAAGTTGCAACAGCAGCCTCCTTTCTGCTTGGAAAAAAGCACAGGGTTTTTTCTGTGCTTGGTGAAAGCACAGGGTCCCTGTCTCTGCACAGCACCACATCCCCTCTTTGATAGCCAAGGCATTCAGCACAGAAATGACACTGTTGTGCTGTAGTCAGAAAGTTTCTGTGCTGTTACAAGGAGTAGGAAACAAGTACAGGGCAGGGCAGGACGTTTTCATCCCTCATTGCTTCCCAACAAAATACAAGTGCAGTTTCACCTGCTCACTAAAGCCAGGCTCAGAGCTGAAGCACGGGAAGGGCCCTGCCTGCAGCCCTGACATGGGGGGTCATGGTGACTCCCTATCGATGCTGGACAGCCCCCAGCCAGGGAATAATGTGCTCTGACTCTATGATTCAGAAGGCTCAACATATGCTTTATTAAGCTATACTATATTATATTACATTATACTATGCTACATTAAACTATACTACTAAAGAGAAACTCAAGACTCTTTCAGACAGTCACCACACAGCTTTGACCTAATTGGTGAATCAATCCAAACAACCACTGCCAATGGCCAATTAACAAATCACTTCTGTTAAACAACCTCATAACACATTCCACATGTGCCAAACAAGAAGAACAGCAAATAGAGATAAGAATTGTTTTCTCTTCTTTCTCTGAGCTTTCTCACTGCCTTCCCCAGGAGAAATCCTGGGAAGGTTGTGCCTGCTGCTCTCTGTGAAGAGAGCTGTTGCCACAACTCCCTAATCACTTGACCAATTTACAAGATGTCCAGATTATACTTTCAATGGATTTTGGTTCCCTTGGCAGCACGTATGGGACAGAAAGCACCTAATTCAAAACTGTGGATCCCACCCCAGATGCCTGCATGTTTTATACCATTTATTACATCTAATGGCCTCATTACTTATTACTGGCACATATGTTACTCTACATATTGTATAAACTTGTGTTTTCTGAAAGCTCTCATAAGAAATGCAGTTTTATAGCTGAAGGGCCCTGCTCAGTGTGGTCAGTGTGTTATCATTGTTGGATATGCATCACCAATGCATGATTTTTTTTATTATTATCAAAACTGCTTTACATGGAAATGTTAATGAAAATTAACTAAAAATAAAAAGATACACCTACTGGGCTATGCACCATAATCAACCAAACAGTTAATTTACACCACAAGTGTTTGGTGAAATTGCATTTTTGAAGGGTACTGGTTATTCAGATCTATGGAGTTGACTCTTTGTTTACTATTGTTTGAAAGAATTGAACTCAGCTGGCTTAAATAGATGTAAAACAGTAAAAGAAGAAGAAAAAAAAGTTGATGTATATCTGCATATGCCAATGAATATATTAGACCTAACACCTGGGTAAGATACAAGACTGACTTACCATGTCTATTTTGCATCACTGATAGGTGATTTTATGTATGGTTATTTAAAAGGTGAGGTAAAATATTGTTCTAGCTCACTAAATCTGAAACTTATTGTGTTACTGCATATTACTGCACGGTTGAGGCAGTGTATGAGTTTGTATGTGATCAGTTCTCCCCATATGACTTTTACTTGGTTCAGTGTGTTAAGTGAGGGTGACGTGGGCTGCAGCCATCTAAGTGGTTCTTCGCACCAGTGCTAGGATAGTTTGCAGGGAAGCTGGGCTCCCTTTGCACAAACTTCAGAGCATGTTCTCTTCAGTGCCACTTGCATCATGCAAGAATGATGCCCAATACAGTTATCACCTACGCCTCCTTCTGTGCAGCTCTCCTTACAGAGGAATATACTGAAGGCATATTAAAGGCTGGGAGAGGTGAGTGCAATGGATGACTGGAAAGCCATTTTCTCTTCATATCTTGAGTATCAGAAAGCGTCACAGGTTACAGACAAAAGGAAACACCCGGCTACCTTTTTGTGCTAGATTGGAGTTGAAGGGCTATACTTGGTAATTAGACAGTCTTTGATCCTCCTAAAGTAAGCTGTAATTAATGCTTTAAACTCTGCAGATATGTCATTGTCAATATGTCCCTCTTAATTTCAGGGACATGGGAAGTACCACTATAAGAGGTAATGCCCAGTAATTTAGCACTCTTCCCAATATTTCTCTCTTTAAATAATAAAAGGCCTGAAGAGGAACTGCCTGTTCCACACTGGTGTAAAAATTAGATATTGGTTTTGGCTGTAAATGCTTTCATCCTTATGAAATGCCCAGCAAATAACTATTTCTGGATGTAATATGTCTGGAAAATGTCCACTCCATTGATTCAGTGCATGTGTGTATCTGCACAATCAGCACAAAGCACTGGTGCATCACTCTTCTGGGAACAGTCTCCCACAGCGTGTCCTGATACTGCTGTGCTGTACTTCAGCTTTTTTTTTTTTTCCTTATATGAATCTGTATTCTTCTAATAATGCTAAATATATTCATACAGAAGATTAGAGAGAATCTTGTGATTTGGATATATGATGACAAAACTATATATCTTATAACAAAATGAAGTCACCACTTGGATGCATGTGCTTTGAAAAAGTTGGCTCTGAAAGGCTGGTGACTCTGGCAGAGGAAGGTTCTTCTTTACACAGGTAACTGTGTAGGGTCTATTGCTTGTGTCACACTTGAGTGGCATTTTACTATTTGAGATAGCTGTTAATGCAGGAGAAGGTAAAATCGTGTGAGAATGTCCTTTGACACTGCTCTCTCTGTGCTGAGTTCACCTTGACTGGCTAGTCAGCTGTCCAGCAGTGTTCTAGTCTGCTCTATCATCCTCTCTCCATCAAGGAAAAAGAATGAGGGAGAAAATACGGTGAAAGGCTCATGAGTCAAGCTTCTTCTTTGTTGACCTTGATGTCTGCAGGACTTCACTCTCACATTTTCTCACTCTTCTCTCTCAGATGCTGTTGTGCAGCTTTTTTTACCACTCCCTAAATATATTATTACAGAGGCGAGACCAACATCATGGACAGGCTTAGCTTCAGCCTGCAGCTGGTCCATTCTGGAGTCATCTGGAAGTCCTTCTGTCCAACATGGGGACATCCTGGTGTCTTCTCACAGAACATAACCTGTTACAACCCATCCCTGAAGGCAAGAGTACCTGGGGTTCTTGTTAATAGATCCCCTGGGTAGATAATATTTTCATGTGTGTATATATATATATATATATATATGTACATGAAAATATTGTCCATATACATTTGTGTATATATATATATATATATATATGGACAATACGATATATTATATATATATATTGTATATGTATATATATATATATAGTGTATATATATGTATATATATGTGTATATATATGTGTGTATATATATATGTATGTATTTGTATATATACACATACATGTACACACACACACACATATTTATACTGATGTTAGAATAATTTTGTTAGCAATGGAAAGGAGGTATGTAGCCATTTTGGTTATTATCTATAGAAATCTAGCAATAGGAAAGTATGAAAGTAATACTTAAGAAAAAAAATAAGGAAAAAACAGAAAGAAAGGATTAGAGTTGAAAGATACACAGTCACCACCCATGAATCCAGTAACAAGACCTGATTGTTTCAATTTTGATATCCATTGGGTGAAGTGATGGTCTCAGTCCTAATCTGTCTGGGGTGGGGGAAGTGCCTGAAACACAGAATTCAATATGTTAATTAATATGTTCAGGTGGGAATGCCCAGGTACCTCCCTTAGGGGAGTTTAACACTGTTGCAACATTGTCTATCTGTTGCAACACTTTGGATCACAGTTCTCTGGTGGAAGGCCTGAGAAATGAGTCTGGGGGTGCTTGGGGGGCTCTTTGATGGTTTAGGACACCTAAGAAACAGCAGCTGCCTCTCAGGCCAGTGTGGCTGAGCCAGTTGTGCCCCATCAGAAGGGATGAAAGCCCTCAGGCCTGCGTGTGAATGTTAACATTCTGATAAATCTCCCAGGAGGCAGCTTTACACCAGAGCCTCTTTGTGTAAGGGAGGACACTGGCGTGGTAAAAGGGCTATTCTACCTCCACAGGGTAGAATACCTCACCTGGCTCACAACCCTTCTTGTTGCTAAGCAAAGATTGGTTTGTCATGGCCATCCACGGGTGGTGGGTGCCTACCCCTGCACCTGGGCTGTCCTTGTGCACATCAGAGGCTTCTCTGCACCCCCAAAACCTCTCCTCCTCCCTTTTGGCTGGGGATTGGAAACCTGGCTTCAGCAAAGCACCCACTGTGTGAGTCACTGACCCTTAACATTCCAGCGTCTCGCATCCCTGTGGTCCACCTCCTGCCAAAACCTCTCCAGGTAACCCCAATAGACTCTAATAGATAAATACATCATGGAACTGGAAAGGAAGTACATCAGCATAAAGTCATGCATTACCACTGAAGGATGGCCTTTTTTTCTATAACAGTGGCTGTCATTTTTTATTTGACTGCGATGAGCCAACCTCAACAGAAACCTTTTTCTACACTGAAATCAGATTTCATGGTTTCTTCAGAGGACAGAAGAGTATGCCCAACACATTTTACCACTTTGTGTCACACAGCTGATTATGGCATATATTTGCAATCAATATTCTAAATCATGCCAAAAGAAATGGTCTGTAATTTATTAGCCATTCCAGGAGCAATGCTGTCCCTCCACCACAAAGAATTTCCTCATAGACCATATTCTATGCGTATATTCAGCATATCATGTATATTTCATATTAGATTTTAGGTCTATCTACCAATGCATGTGCAAGGCTCATGTTTTCTCTTGCTCCTCTTTAAAACAGTGAATACATTATATATGAGTTCCAAATCTCAAATCAAGCCCCTACAAGAACTACAGAAAAACTTGTTTGCCAACTATCATACTTTGCTGTCATACTTTCCACCTTCCTAAAGCCATCTAATTGTCATGAATTACCAAATGAGCACATAAAGAAGAAATCCCAGCAATTGACTGTTTGCTCAATTAATCTGAATTTTTGATTCAGATTCCTTCCTGTTCTCCAGTTCCTGAATTTTTAATGCACCATTTTTTATGTGAGCAGAAAGGTTTAATGTCTCTTACACGAGACTCTTGGTGGCCTTTTACCATTTGTGTGTTTCCCTCCCACCCCACACACTTTTCCTGTGTGCAGTCTGGGTAATTTTTTTCCCTGCTGAATGACACACACCACAGAAGTGGAGTGATTTGAAACATGTGTTCAGTTATACTTCTAACAGTAGTAATGGTACTCTATTACTTCAAGCCTGGTTTCTGCACAGTATTTTCCCTGACTTGATTGCATCAAGTGGTGATACACTGGTGTTTTCTCCTACAGGTAATGTCATACTAAGGTATTAAGATACTTATGCCTTTAGCTTACTGCTATTCTCGTGCAGGGCCAAATTCTGTGGGTTTGCATACTTTTATATTAAACTGACTGCATCTGTGCTTGAGGGCTTTGTTGCACTCTAATGGTATGGTTAAACACAACTTTTGTATGTAGACAAACCCTCAGGGCTCAGACAGATGCTAAGTTTACTGCAGCTCAACGAGTTAGTGCACATCAGCAGAGCCACAGTAACCAATCATACACATGCACTCTGTCTGTCCCAAATGTGAGGTAAAATATAAGTGCTTACAACTCTCTTACTGAGTCTCTCTTTTTTCTTACTTTAGCCAATACTTAACAAGTGATAAACTTCTGTACAAGGGAAAACCAAGTCAGACTTGAATCTAAAATATATAGGATATCACTTCAAAAAAATCTGAGGAGGACAGGAGTTCCATGGTACTGAACTGATCCTTTTAAAAACAAATACTGGAGAAAAATAACTGAAAGTTTCCTTTGAAATTAATTTACTGACTTTTTCCTCTTGTAAATGACTTAAAGCCCTGGGTGTGGGATGCACAACAGTTGAAGCATGAGAATGCTGTGACTCTGACCTATACTTTTGGTGAGGGTGAGGACATCTCATTTGTTGCTTTGGCATAAATGGAGAGACAAATACTTTTCCCCCAGTTTGTCCAGCCCCCGCCCCCCCCCTTCCCAAAATGTGGGTCATCAAAGCAATTTTAAAATCAATGAAAACTCTGAAAATGAGCCAACACCCAATCTGTCAAGATTACTGTGATGTTCTGAGACTGCTCACTCTGAGTTAAGACTGACAGCACAGCACTGTGCACGCTCAAGAGTTTAGTCATCTTAATGCAGGAGCCATAAAGTAAAGCAGTACAATTGTCTTGCAGATCTCCACTAGTGTACAGCAGCCATCTGTGATGACAGATTTGGCTAAACCCCATCTGGGTGCAGGGGGTGACACACCAGACAGACAGGTCAGGTGTAACCTTGCCTACCCTTTGCAGACTGAAGAGGTAATCTGCCCTAATCTGCCCTCACAGCAGCACATTGGGGAAGAACCTCCTTTTGTAGCATGGAGCAGGATAAGTGAGCAGCAGTTGTAGCACTGATGGGCCTCTGAAACTTAGAATGGTCCTAATGGACCTATGATTTGGATAAATAAACTCCCGTGCTGCTGGAAACCTGCCCTTAGGCTGGTGTCAGGCCAATTCTACCATTGCAGAACCTGAACACACTTTCTCTAGTTGGCCGAGTGTTGTATCAGCCTTTCTTAAAATTAACCAGAAATGTGCTAAGAACAAAAGACACCCCCACAAAAGTATTGTTTTTACACTGTTGCACTCTCTCTCATGTTCAGGTTTCTGCTTCAAGCCTGGTTCCCCAGCTCTCATTGTCCTGCCCTGTGACTGAGCTTAAAGAAAACAGTGAAGATAATTACTATCAATTGCAGTGAAGTCAGAACTGTGAGCTACAGGCTTTTCTTGGGTTTTTTGTGTCTCTACTCACCAAGCCTGTTCTACATATTCTAGGAGGATCCTTTGATAGGGCATATTAAGAGCTGCTGACAGTCTCAAACTGAGATTACATGGCTAAAAAGTAATGGCACATCTTCAGTATCCTGGGCTCACTGCTACTGTGCATTCCCTGTTTACAATGCAGAAATTTCTAGCTGGACTTTTTGATCAGCTTAGTCTATTTTTAAAGCATTTAAATTTTTCTTCTGTGTTCTTCTTCATATTTATACATTCAGACATTCTGAGGTACTAAAGCTTTATAATACATATTCATACAATAAGTCCAAACATTATGATGTCTTGTTTAGAAATTGAAAAATGCCATTTTGAGGCTGAATTATCAGTATTACTCAGAAAATTACTTGATGATGTTATCTGAGGCTGACACATCATAGTTGTTATTGTTGCAGAGATGTAAATTTGCTTAATAGTGGCATTCAGTACTTCCTTTTTTTTCTTAAATATCAAGGAGCAGTTTCTTGCAATGTAACTGAGTGGAAATAAAGACAGTAGAGTAAATATGATAAAAATGTAAACATGAAAGAGATATCTATTGGTTATGTGTACAAGTCTGCACAGTTGGAACCAAATATCAAAATAATTTCTAGCCTATCAGACACATATTTTGTGATGGAGAACTTAGTCTCACATGAAATTAGGCCCTTACATAGACCACTTGACAATTATTTTGTGTCAGCCTCAGTGTTGAAGCTGAAATGCATTGGTATCAAAAACATAGAAGACTCTACAGTTTGTACAAGAATAAAATCTGATCATTCTCATATGAGCCTAAATGACTTCAGGCAGGATTGTCACAGATATAGGAATAGGAATGAATTAATATTCAAAATTACACAGGAGCATGTGGGGATTATTTTGCAATAAAAATAATTTCAATTTATTAAAAAATTATAAGCATGAGAAACATTCCAGGCTAATGATGATCATTACCAGGAAAAAAATGTCGCTGTTGATTTAGAATGAAATAATTTATGTGTAGTATATATTTACTCAGTCTTAATCAACATCACAGTAATATAAATCATTATTAAATATTTAGGTGAAAGCTTGAGGTCATGGAGGGTTCTGTTCTATTCCCTTTCAAGAACTCAAGGGACAAACAGGGCAAATTATGGCAGATACCGTCATGCGCTGCTTCTCTTCTCCCCTCCCCTTCCCACATGTCAATATGTCCCCTGGGGACTCTTCCCACAGAAAAACAGCAGGGCAGGTGCTCTCTGCATCACTCCTGCGACGACTGCTGCGGCTCCGAGGCAGCAAGCACCAGGCAGGCCAGGTGGCAGCGCTGAATCGAGCACCCCTGCCCCACTTCAGGGGCCCTTTGCTTCTGGGGCTGCTGGGGACGGAAGGAAGAGTTCACCTGAGGTTTAAGAAAAGAAGAAACAAACGGTATTTGCAAAAGGAAAACTGGAAAGGTTTTCCCTGATATTAAAGGCAGGGAAAGTCTTTTTTTGCTAGTTTGGTCTTTCAGTGATAATAGAAAGCACAAGCCTGAGGGTGGTAGGGGGAAGGAAACATCCCGCTGTGGAATTACATAGGATAAAAATAAGGACTTGAATCTGAAACCGCGGCTCCTTTTGCCTCTTCCCATACCTCCCACAGAGAAATGGCCAAGTGCAGTGAGCAGAGTGAATGTATCAGCTATTGCCACCAGAGAGCTGCCAGATGTCTGCTTCACAATTGGAAAACAAGGGGAAAAAAAAACAACCCAGCCCAGAGACGGGGGTGGGGTGGTGGAATCTGATAGTTAGTATCAGAACCCAGGGAAAATTAGCTAATGTGTATGTCGGAACAAGAAATCCTCCCTTCCTTGCAATTACTCAAAATCTTGGCTTGCCATTGAGAATGCATTTTAGAGCCTGGCATAATTAAATGGAAAGCAGGAGCCAAAATGGAAAAAGCAAACTGTTGAAAAGAGCTAAAAGACTAAAACCATTCCTCATTTACATACTTTGCTGTAATTTCAGTAAGATTAGCCAAACTGCTTCAGACCAAATTGATGCTGATATTAAGCAGCAGCAACTCTGTTGGCTTAAGAAGTAATTCTGGACATGTCCTATAAAACTGAGCTCAGAATTTGGCCTGGTCTTTGACGAGTACTTTGATCATGCCTAAGTTTCCTGGTATTACAGAAGTGGGATTTGCTGAATTGCTTGTGACTGACCACCTTTCGGACTGCTGTCCTGTAGGGAGGAGCTATTCGTTCAGCAAGCACAGCTGGACTCCACCCCGGTTTTCCTCTTGTCTGGTGGCTGTCAGACCAGCACCAGAAGTACAGAGACAACTCACTTCATGTCCGCATTGTGCTGACTTTTAATTTTATCTCGCTGACTCCCAAGTTAGTGCAGGAACTTGGAAGGCGGTGCAGTGCATCTGCATCCAATCCTGACACTTTGGCTGGGAGAGAGAGGAAGAAGGCTGGGCTCCCTCCTGTATCTACCAGCCAAGAACTCCCCAGGGCTGCAAGAAGCCTTCAGTCTGTTTTGAGTTCTGCATTTAGCAAAGGGAGCTTGGCAGAGAGGGAACTCAGAGAAACTGCAGGTTTTCAGTGGGTCTGACCCCAGTTTTGATTTCATAAATCTGATGCCAAAGCAGCCAGAGAGCAGCACTTTTATCAGTGCTGGGCCATAAGATTTAGAGGTTCCTATGAAACTCCAACAAATATTTAAAGAAAATGAATAAAAAGCCTACCACCTCCTGCAAGATAGAAGCCTAACTTTTCACATGGATATATTTAAAAGTCTCACTGGACTGAATTAAAGAGCTACTACGAAGAACAGCACTCTTTAGATCCTAGTGCCAAAAAGGTTAAAAAAAGTCTTAACCAAGTTCTTTGCAAAGTGAAAGATTTGCTCTTCACCCACTGATGGTTGTAGCAGCTGAGAGTTAAAATGAAAGTTTACTACTGGCATTTTTTCATTGCTGTTTTCAGTGCTAGAATGTGATTTCTTTCTGGTTTAGCAGCCTTTTATATTTGTTTAGAGAAATCAGAAGGAAAGTAACTTTTGAAATATTACAAATGGTTGACTTGTTGCATAACATATATTTTCCAGGCCCTCTGCTTGTTGTTGAGCATTGAAGAGATATTACAATTGACAGAACTATCTTTTCTTCCAGAACTGAAATGAATTAGTAAATGTGAAGTAAAAACAGTCAATTTTGTGGAAATCTTAGAAGGAGAGGGGAAGAGATAGACAAATGGTCTCACCAAGAACTGAGTATAAGCAGAAAGAATAAGATGTATTTTCACATCATACAATGAAAGCTCTTCAGTCTCACAGAGTATTTATTCTTTGTGTTACTACTGGCTAAATGGACTTCTATTTTTCTTCTTTTGGTCTGTATCCGCTGAATTGTTATTTTTGTTCAGCTGCAGCTTCAGAGCATTTAGCGATTAAATCTCCCCTAGGGATTTATTTTTGCAAAGCATAGAAGTCTAAGTAATTTTTCTTTATATCTTTGGTATAAGTTGGCTGTTGCTAGCTAATGGGAGGGTTGCTTTCATATTATTATTGTGCACATTAAAGAACAGGTATAGGATCTCTAGTATGGGCAATTAGTAGGTGAACTATTTTAGTCAAGATTCAGCAATTATGGGAACAAGCTCTGCAGACGATCATCTGTGTCTAAAGGAGCTGCAATGAGGGAAAGCTAGGAAAATAGAGAGGTTGGAATCTGTTCCAGCACACTTCAGAGACAGCACCCATGCATGGAGGGCCTCCATCCAAACACACATAAAGCATCATCAGACCTTTGTTCTCATGCCTGGAGGAGAGGGAGACCATGCCTCAAGTCTGACAGTCCCAGAATTATCCCCTCACTGTAGGACCCTCCAGCTAATTACAGAGACCTGAGGAGTAAGTGGGCAAAGGCAAAGGTGTGGTAAAACACTGTCTGCATTGTCGTTCGTGAAAGTAATTTATAAATATTCAGAGGACACAACTGTTTGCTATTTGCTGTGTATTCAAGGACCCCAGAGTCCCTCTGGCTTGCAGGACTGTCACAACTGAGAAGTCTTGAAAGTTTCTCCTTGTGCAGTCACAAATGTCACCTGATGCTGGTCAAGAAGAAAAAAGAAGTTCTGGGAAGTAGATCCCTACACCTTTCTGTCCCATTATTGCACTCACCTCTGAGAAATTAAGTGAGCTCCAGCATCATTCAGATTCTTTCAAGGACCTTCTTTATTATTCCCTTATATTGTATTGTGCAAACATGTGAGTCAAATGATGCTATTTCATTTAATGTGTAAAATTTCTCAAGTAATAGTTGGGATGAAGCAGAATCACCCTTAGGTTAATAACTAAAAACAGCATTAACTATGGGGCTTTTTTTGGCTCCTTTAACTGATGTCTGTAGTACCCAGTACTGTTCATAAGACAGGATACCTGGGTATGGAGAAGTATCCCTGTGCAGCCTTCTCTACCATTCTATTTCTTAGGACGGTTGTGCAACATGCTTTTTACAATCAGATTTTCCACAGAGCTTGTAACTGCAGCATGTAGGAAGATCTTCTTCATTCAGATTACATGGAAATAGAGCATCACCACACAGAACTGGGCCTTTATGAATCATTAAATAAATCTTTTTCAGGATCTGTTCCAAACTGTTGGATTCTCATTACTTTAGGTAAACCAGAGAAGATAATCTTGGTTTTTATATCAAAATTTTAAACTGACTGTGAGGTACTTCTCATCTTTGAGTTTATTGATCCATTGAGCTCTCTATGGCTCCCATCTGAGCTTTAGAACTAGTTTCCTTTTCTGTAGAAGCACAGCTAGAAGTTTTGGGGTCAAAGACAACATATACCCGAGATAATATTATGGGTGTTGTAGTTTTTAAGTTCTATTGGAGCCTGTGTTTAGACCCAGACTTGCCTTCTCTCAAGTAAGAGGGAGATCCTTCCAAGGAGCGCTCTACAAGGGCTCTGAATTGCCCTTCTGAAGAGTTGTCTCATTACAAACAAACTAAAGACTTTTTTGCTGAATGTGTAAAATCATGTGCTGATTTCCACCTTCAGAGCTGCCAAATATGCAGACATGTAGAATCAGCTAACTGAAATTGCAAGGAGAAGAGTAGCTCAGGTCCTCTGCTACACTCAGCAGACAACCATTCACACCCGCCAAAAGTTTTGGTATGCTTCTGAGTGGAATGCGGCTGAACTGGATGGTCAGAAACACTATGGGTGTGTGCTGGGCCAAGCTGGAAGCTGTTTTATTACCCCAGCAATTAGGGAAAGGCGTATCTGCATCAGAAGGAGGCATCATTCCACACCAACTTCTTTTAATGGCTGCCCCAGCTCTCTGGTCAAGAGCAGCTGAGCCCGGCTCCAGTGAAACGGTCTGATGCTCAGCTTAGTGCTGGCCGTGGGCAGACTGTGCGCGTAGTGCGGATGGGACAGCCCTGGGACACAGCTCTGGGGACAGAGATTGCCACTCTGAGCCGAGGCAATGGCTTTGGCACAAGGGCTGCTCCCTGCAGCTGAACGTGCTTCCCTCTCCAGCAGCCATTCTTTTCCCCTTTTAGGGGAGCATTTAGCAGTAGCAGGACTGGAGGGAGCCAAGCACCAGGCTGCCAAGCCTTCAAAGACAGGGCCGCATGGAGGAGGAAAGAGGTAGTGATGACTTTCCCATCTGCCATTCCTGCTGAATCCTTCTCAAATTCACAGCTCAGGGGTAGGTAAAGTTGATCTACTCTGATAGAGGACTTCTCTCAGTTCCCTCAGAGGAATAAGGGCTCCATAAAATCTGGACAAATTGAGGATCTGTCCAAGAAAGTTATTTGCTTTCCAACTTCATGTCAGCAAAATTTTCTAAGCCCATAGTGTTGAGGAGACTTGACAAACTAACAATTCCATGCCTCAGTGGTGGGCTGGGAGAAGTTCAGGTTGTGGACCAAGCCCCCAGCAATTTCTGTTGAGTTCTGTAGCCATCTGGAGAGATGAAGCACCACAGGTGACATCTCCTTGAACTTGTAGGCGGAGGTGCTTCTTTCCTGTACCTATCTGCCTTCAGGCCAACAGGCACAAAGCTGGAAAGTCAGGTAGGCATTACTGGGAAGCTGCAACCCAACACTTCTTTTGTACCTTGGCCTTTGCTTCACTGGAGTTTGGTACGAGCTATCTGGCTGTGGTGGCTGCTGCTGTGACATCCCAGTGCCTTTAGGTGTGGGGAAAGGGCTGGTGGACCAGCAAGTCTGGGCAGAGCAATGCCTCCTCAGAAGTGACAGTACTGAGATCACTTCAAGTGTGATGGGGAGCTATAATCAGAACCATTTGTGGTGATTAAAATCCTCTTGCAATACATGTGTGCTGTGTTTAGGGTACGCTTGTGGAATCATTGTGAGTTTTGCATTCAGCTAGGACTGGTCTCAAGGGCAGCATGCACTAGTCCATGGAGGGTATGTTCTAAACCCTCCAGTGCTTTCAGATGAGGCTAAAAGAAATTTTCAACCTCTGTAGGCAAGAAGGCAAGAAAACCATATTGCATTAATTTCACAGAAATCGCTCAATATGGAATTTGTCTACAGTAGGACAAATGTTCTTCCTTTTGTGGAAAAATCTACAGGACCACCAATGAACTCTATTTTACTACTCATGAAAAAATTTAGCACTGCTGTGCCAACCACAGTACTACAGCTGCCCTAGGCAAACAAGCACATCCATGTTTACAACTGGACAACCTTCTCCCACAAGCTTGTATGCTGCTCTGGAAATTCTGAGAATCAACATCTATCTCCCATAAAAGGAGGAGGAATCACTGTTCAGTTTATGTCTATATACTGCATCTCTATGGATATCTCCAAAAGCTGCTGGGAGGTGAAAAAAAATCAAGAATTTGTAATAGAAGAAAGGGACAAAAATATTTAGTTTGCTATCTAAGAAGAAAAACAAAAAACCCACACATCCCTTGCAATTCTAAGCACACCATAAAATATAACACAAAGAGGCTGATAAGACTGCAAGGTTATTGTTAATGGGTTAGATACCAGGAATTTGTGCAATATCAAGGAAGAAGATGATGGAAGTTCTTACTGCATGAGGTACTAGGATGCAGTAGGATGTTAACAGTATTAGAGAAGACCATGCACAGTCACTGTAACAAAAAAGTGCTTGCCCAGAGCCAGTGGCTTGTCCAAAGGAAATGGAGGCTTGCTTGATCTCTACATGGCTAGAGACCACGCAGACCATGGGCCCATGGGTGATGTCTGCATGTAGCTGCACTGAGGTGTAACTGAGATATTGAATGGGCAAACAGGTCTTCTGATACGAGTGAAGTTGTGGAACTGGGATCCAAGTGGACAGAAAAGGTCATGAGAACAAAAATAAGATGAACATCTGCCTGCATGTTTTATTAGCCTGACTTCCTAAGGAAATAGGACTTGCATAACAGTATTACTTGCCCATTTGCTTTTTCTGTCCTGCCCTCCTATAAATTCTGATTCTGTTGGCTTATTTCAACTCAATTTATCAGAGAGGTATCAGACTTAGATATATTCTGTTCCCCCAGGTTTCATGAAAACTAGCAGCTAGACAGGGAAAAGAGCTAAATAAGTACTCCAAATGAGGGGAGGGTTTCAGCATGATTTAAACAATTACCCGCTGTGTTTTGTCTGCCAGCTGGCCAGCAAACATGGTCAAATAACTTCAAGCCCATCAGCAAATCAGTGAATCAGGGTTTTTTCACTTTGTATAGAAAAGAACTAGAAAGGAGGTAAGAGGTAAGTGTATGGTGCCTGAGGGGAGGTATAGAAGAAAGAAATTTTAAGGAGGGAATGGGTCAGGGGATATCTGGAGGAAGAGGTAGAAGCGTGGGCTGAGGCAGCTCTAGGAACAGAGCAGGGGCAACTGAGGTTACAGAGGTGAGAGAAGGCCATGGGGGAAGGACTGGGAGTTATTGCAGGGCAGGCAAGGCAAGTGTGAACAGAGTCTTCCTGAAATGAGGCCTAATTAGTGCTGCCGCTCACAGGCTGGCTTGTATATACAAAGTTTGTCATGAATACATTACAAGCCTACTTTCAGAAATGATGAGTGCCCCTACCTTGTATGGATTTCAGAGAGAGCCGTGGGTGCTCAAAATCAATAACTCTCAGGTGCTGTCCATATAATTTTAGTTAAATTTGCAATAGCTGTACCTAACTGCCTTGCAGCATGAGAATTATTAGATCATTACACCTTCTTACATCTATCACAGTAAGAGCAAATCTGCAGACGATATTAATTTACATACACTGGTAAAAACAGGGAAAGAAATGGACCACATAAATTGTCATCCTGATTACCAGACATCTACAGACTGTATTGTTCTGCTAGATACTCAATTCCTATTTCCTCAATTGCTGTAAAACATATCTGTAGTTCAAATCAATTAAAAAGAAATGTTTGGGCAAAATCAATAGTGCGGCAGCCACAGCAAGATTTACCAGCCACAACTGAGTTGAAAACATTGCAGAATCTTAAGAGCTGATTCACACCTTACTCAAGTTTTATGTTGGAATAACTTTAGTAAAGCATAAACTAGAGCAAGATAGAGCTCTGGTTTATATACAGTTTTATATAATTTTTTAAAATAAAGCCAACAGAATGAATGAGCCTGGCAAGAAACCTCCAGAAAGGACTATATTCTCTGTGCTGTTGTTGAAATCTATTATCCCTTGAGGCAGCTGATCAGACATCCACATCAAGGCGTACACACTTAATTTTTGTATCTTCTTTAGGAGATCTGCAATCCTGTAACTAACTTCAGAATTCTAAAATGTAATTCTGCTGGAAAAAAGTTGCTCAGGACATGTAGGCTCTCACTACAATTTTGCCATCAACTAAGTTTGGACTATCCCTGAGCTGTACATCCGGCTCCTGCAGAGTTCATCTTTCTTACATCTAGAACATTCTTGACAGAGAGGATTTCTCCCAGGCACTTAGATTCTTGCTGTCATGTCACACACATTATCACTTATTTCACAGGTACAATATTTCTGTCTTAGAATATTGACACTCAAACCTGCCTTTACCTTATGTGTAGAATGCTAGGCAGTATAGTTTAGTATATTTTGAGGAACAATATGTCATCATTTTCAGAAAATTCTGCTAGGGCTACATTTTTCAAAGGGCTTTGAGAGATGAAAAATTGAGTTATGAACAGCTCTCTGTACACTTATTTCTCTAATTATTTTAATTGGCCCTTCAATTACACACACAGAGGAGCAATTTTTCTGATTTACTCTTGTATTTTAATCGTGGTTGCAAATTCCTCCCATGGCTGAATTTTGAAAATGAAATTAGATCTTTCCATATTGCTTGATATGCTTGTATTACTCTCACAAGTAAGAAGCTTCTGCCTTCAGAAATGTTACTCATTTAACATTTAACAAGCTGTGGTGTCTGCTTTTTGGTTGAGAAAAAGTGTTTTGGTTTTTTTTTTCCATTGAGTAAATTTCTTAGTGGTATAGTTAAACACATAGTATATACAGCCAGCTAAGTATGGGAGTGCATGGGAGCTTTCTTTGGAAGTATTCATCAACACATCATTGTTTCAAAGTTTCTTCTGCTAAGACACTATGTTACCAGATACCAAATACAGTCCAGTAATTTATGCTGTAGATAGCTTTGCAGATAACATAGGGATGCATAGTTTTGTCAACATTTTAAGCAGCCTAATTGAACCACTCTGTGCCACAATGTTTGTCAGCAAGCATGCCCCTCTGGTAAATTTTTTTACTATATAATTTTACACACTGAGGCAACAGTGGTGATACTGGATTGTTGGTTGGTTCTCATGTGTCTCAGAGAGTTGTAAGTGATGCAGGACTTCTCAGGGGAGATAAATATTAATGCATAGCCTTAATGTATGAGTAAGCTCTAAAAGGTGAAGTGTCATCCCTCAAATGGCAGACCTGTTGATGGACAAATACGGTAAGAGAACCAGTGACTCAGTCCACACTATCTTGTGTGATCTGCCTTGGTGTGCTGACTCCATTAAGGGAAAGAAAAGCAGACCGCAGGAGTGCAGCTCACTAAAGCTGCGCTATCATCGTTTTCAAAGTGACTAATGCTCTGGCAGAGCACAGGCCAATCTGGATCCCTATTAAGTTTTCTCAGAAGAGATTATGATCTTTATCCATACCCAGTTTACACTTCTGAAATTCTGAGGCATTCTTAACAGTTCCTGCTTGAGAGTAAGAAAAGTCAGAATCAGGTGTAGTGCAACTGCACCAATCTCTTTGAGGCAATTAGGGGGTTGAGCAAGAGGCAGTGAGGCAGTGAGGCAGTGAGGTGTATCTTGGTGTGGATGCCCCACAAAGTGCCCTTAAAAAATTTAAATCAATTGTGTCTACCCTGATGCAGTGTTGTTCTCAGGCCTCCAAGCTGGCTACAGCTGAACTAAGAGCTAGAACTAAGATACCTGGGAGTAGCTTTAATTATTAATTTATTGTTTTAGTGGGAAGACTGTCACAGAGATGCATGTGGATCTGCTTTCTGTGCAGCCCACCATCCATTTACAGATGCAGTGCACTCCTTATAGCACTTTGAGGAAGATGCAAATACAAGCTGACTCAACTTACATAGCTCTGAAAATTGAAGTTAAAGATATGGGCCAGAATTTCAGCTCTCACAGAAGTTCTCTGACTTGCAACAGCCAAGGAGCTGGACATAAAGACATGTTCATGTGGATACATGAGCCCCTTACTGCACACATAACTCTCAGCAAGTTCCTAATGGCATTTGTATTTACAAATGTCTGATTTTACACTCAGACTGCATTCTGAGAATCTTCCTGTTGCAGTTTAGTCATCTGAATCACCCAGTCAGGTAAAAATAAATAGTATCATATAATTTATTTAACAAAATGATAAATCTTCATTTCTGAATATTTGCAGTGAACTGTTTCTGAATGAGCCATAGATTAAAAAATGATTCATGGAACACATCAGCAAATGTATTTGCCTGCTTTTGAGAACATAACTCCTGGTAGACAACATCTGAGCAGAAAAGAAGGAATATTATTAAAATAACTAGAAGTTTTTTAATCATTCATCCTTGTCTGCAGAATACATGCTTGCAGAAGACTTTTAAGAATGTACCCACTATAGGTCAAAAGTGCTTTAGAGCCACATTTAAAAATTGTTTTAAACTTCTAAGCAACCTGCAGATAAGAGATTTCTTCCTATTTTCAAAAATATCTACTTTTCTGCTTTCTACAGAAGTTGAAGGCTTCTGAGTGTTGAAGATGTCCTGTGATTTTTATATGCTCTTTTTACCAGTCAGTGAACTGGTTACTGAGGCCCTTGTGTACTCCCAAATGCTCTTGCAGGCATTTTATTATGCTGGTAAATCCTGATTTGTTTGTTCATGGGAATCCGTTTGTGTATTTGACATCATGTTTTTATTTCTGAAACAATGTCTTTGCCATTTCTGAGAACATTACATCATGGCCAGGATTTTCAAAATAGATCAACATTCACAAAATAATTTCCTCATCACATTAAATGTTGAAATCTTGTGAAAACACAGGCAGAGGTATCATGCAGGAACTCTACTAAGCACTGAATACTCCTGAAAAATTCATCTTTCATTTTGATGTCTGGCTTTTCTGAGAATGTTTGCCTTACTAGGGAAGTTGAGTTCCTGCAAATTTAATCATGTAAAGGCTTGTGACTTAAAATTAGTGGGAGACATAATGGCAGTCTTCCTTCTGGCAAACAAAAATGTAATTTTTCTAAAGTCATGAAGTCATAATATTCATGGTACAATGAACTGTGTGTGGCTATACTAGCCTAAGAGTGGTGGATGCTGGTCTTATCACTTTCTTATTGTTTAATTATTTGTGTAATTGAACCAAAGAGCATCTTCAGTTTAATCTGAAGGGCTATTGTAGTGGAGTTACTCAGTAGTTTTTACATGGATCTCAATGGGATGACTCACACAGTAAGTTACTCCCAGCTGTGTTGGCATGAGACATAAGAAGAATTGTACCTAGAGGGATTATCTTGTTAATTGTGGTCTGTATCAGATATAAACTCCACCTTCTGCAAACTACAGATTGCATAGAATTTACATAGAATTAAACTGATCCCAAGAAAATTCACAATTTCAAAGGACTTGCAGATATGACAGCTCCTGTTTGGTTAAAGAGTAAGGGCTGCTGCATATGACACTATACTGCATCTCACAGTTTCATTCAAGTTCACTGCTATGCTGTTGGACTTGTTTTCCATGCTATCTTCTTCTCCTTTTTGAATCTTTTCAGAAAGTTTTACAATAACTTTTTACAGTCAGCAGATTTCCAGCACATGAGGGAAGGAAGAAGAAGGGCTCAGGTGTGGTGAGAGAGATTCTCATGTACATACCTAAACACTAATCTGAATTTTCAGCCAGTTTAAAATGAAATGAAAATAATTTCCCAATAAATTGAAATTCCAATTTATGTGGTTACAAAAGGAAATTAGGCAGACTGCAAAAAGTCACATCTAATCAGGTCTTTAATAAATAATGGCTGCTGGACATATTTTGTGCTACTCTTTTCAGCCCTGGGGAGCTAATAATTGTGGGGTGTTTCAGACACCAAAAAGTGAATGACTCATAGATGTGAACCAGGGTGCCTAATCAATGTCTCAGTCTTCACCCTGCTCACTGGGCCTCCAATGATGTCCCTGACTCTTCCTGCAGCTGCCTGTGTCTCTGCAGCTTCTGCTCTGAGCCCTGGCTGCAGCAGGGACTCGGCAGTTCACAATCCGTGAGTGGTGGAACACGTCTCCCCTGCCAAGAAGGCTGTTTTTGTCTGAGGCTGCCAAAGGATACTACTGGCTGGAGAGTCACTCTCTCTGAGCCAGAGGCAAATATTCCCTTGAACAGTGAAATAAACAAATGACTATAAAATGTATTATCTGTTATATTGGAATATGTTTTAACATTTCACAGTCAAATTTTGTTTTGCATACCAGTAATGTATGGGATATTAGCTCATACTCATGTAGCCATGAGGAACAGGACTACAGTGCTACAGAAGCAGAAACACAAGAAAAAAAGGCATGTTTTAAGCTCATGAAATTGTGAAATGCCTGTGTTGTTTATGCCCTAAACAATGCCCCCTTTTTGTCCCCCATTACATGTCCTAGTATATATAAGTACATTTTATGTCTTAGTACATAGTCTGTCTTTAATTTGTTTTTTTTTTTTCCAAATGGAAATAAGTGTCATTAATATTGGAATTCCATAAAATAAACTGTAGCTTAAATAACACAGAATTACCAGCTCTAGAACAAGCTGGTGACAATCAAGCCAGTCAGCCCTCTCCACAGCAAAATACTCTGGTGTTTGCTAGAGCATGCCTGAAGAAAGCCACTGACCTCTAAGTACTGTGCTTTTTGATTCAAGGTAAAAATTATGGCAAAACACATTTTTACATTGTCAAACAGATGTCATGACAACACTATCCTCTGAATACTTTCAAAATCTAGTACTACAATTTTAGGGTGAAATACTAAAATAAGAGAGCAATGCAGAAATACAAACAGAGCAAGATGAAAAAATTTTTTCACCTATGTTTTGAATTTAGCCTCTTAAGAACTCAAGCATGTAAAGGGCATGTTGTCTCACGCATGCCTGCTGCAGGTTCCAGAGAGAAACACACGAACCTCAAGCTGTATTAAATTACTCCTAAACTCTGGTAAAGGTAGTGTTCCTCATAAGCACTACCTAAATTGTACAGTGCAGTTCCTCCTAACAAGAACTGTCTTTTTAGTAAGTATTTGTGCAGAGGTGCAGAGGGCAGCGCACAATTTATGAGTGGGTCCTCAGGCTCAATAATTTGCAGGGCAACATCAGTAACAGTCAGAAGTTCTTTCTGGGCCAAAGGAGATACAGAAGAGAAATTTCTCTTTGCTGGAAACTGCTGAACACATTGTAGATTAACAAAAGGAAAAGGCAATATCAAATCTGGAAAGACGCATGAAAAACTTGTGTAGGGTTAGCAGTGCTGGCTAACTAGCTTGAAAATTTCACTAGCAGAGATTCTGGTATTTTGGAGCTGAATGAGTAGAAACAGTAGAGGAACACAAGGTAAAATATTTTCAGCAACCAAGGTTTTATACTAGATGTAATATAGTAAAGTCTTCGTTTCTTGCCTCAATACATTAAAGTGTAAATAATGGGACTTGCCCTCATGTGCAGTGCTTGGAAGTTGTTTTCAAGATGAAAAAATGGTAATATTATGTTAGAACTGAGGATGATGATTATGTAGTCCTACTACTACTACTGCTACTAGTAGTTTCAGGAGGTATTATAATCTAGCTTAATAAACATTAAAAAGGGAATCTTTCCATGAGCTGTGACTTTCAAAAGCCTGAAATCTTTGCATTAATAAAGCAAAATTAATGGAATCAGTTTGAATGCATAGTATTTAGATATGCAAAATTCTACCTGCATAAAAATGCTCTGTTCCATAATTAAATCATTACACAAGAATAAGCCTTCAGATACTCGTAGTATGAGAAGCAGAGGTTAGTTGGAAAGCCAAATTCTCTTGCTTTCATGTGTCGAAACCTGCTTCCCACCTGAGCCACGCTGCAGTTGAAACAAAAACATCTGTTGGCTTTTACTTAGGCGCAGCTCTTTAGAAACTCTTACCCAGCTCTGCAACCTCTGGTGTCCAGAAGCCTTTAAAGTTCTCCTGATTGCAGGGAAGCCTGGTTGGCTGTGTGCTGAGTGTTTTGCAACCCTGAAAGAGCTCTGATGCAAAATAATTCGACAAGAGCAACTGGAGCAAGTAGTTTCAACAGTTCAGGTGGGAATAGAATTTTTCCCCTCCCCCACCTCATCTCCTGAAGTTTTGCCACTGGGTCTTTTATTATGCTATGACATCTCACACAGAGCTATGAAACTGATGGGAAAGCTTCTGGCTTTGAGCACAAAAGCTTAACCAGAAGTAGTAACACAAGTTAAGTAACTAATTACGTGAGAAAAACCGGCAGATTTGTTTGGTTTTCTGAGGTCAGGGCTCATTGTTTTTAGTTTGTTTCTGTTGTGTTTTGTTGGTTTTTTCTTTCCACAGTGAAGGAGAGAAAACTAGGATTGAATTTAATTATTCAATGACCCCAGGTGGCCTACACTTCTCCATGCCTGTTAGCCACTGAATGCTATCAGAACTGCTTAGCTGAAAGCTGCCTTTTGCATGTTGATGGGCATTGCAAATCCTCCTGCAGAGTTGTCTTTCATGTCAAGACAATATCAAGCACAGCAAAACATCACCATATGTCCTTCTCCCCACTTCTCCCTGTGTTTTGCAGGTTGTATTCTCTTTCTCTGCCACTCGACAAATTTGCTTCCCTGGTGATGGGTGTGTGTGTGTGTTTGTGCGAGTGTTCACAATGTCATATTCTGAGGGGGCGGGGGGTGGGGTGGAGAAGAAGCGCAGTGCCTTTGCTCAAGATCCTCTTTTTTTGGCTAAAAAGAATAACCACATCTGCTGCTTTGTCCACAGACTGTCTACTCTAATTGTCAGTTCCAGTTTTGATTTATTAATATTCACATCCTTAGCTACAGAAGTCCTTCTTTCAGAGCAGATGAGTGACTATTTCCCACCTTTTCCCCTCCTGATTAGCAAGTGTCATAGCATTCTTGTTTCTTGCCAGCAAGAATTAATCATGCCACAGAGCCTGATTCTTTGGGGAAGTAAGTTCTTAAAAGCTCCAAGGAAAAAAATGGAGAGAAACAACCTTGGATTGCTTTAGAACCCTATTATTAACCTGATCTAATTTTGGACTTGAAAATTTCCTACAAATTCTAATTTAGTATTACTACCAAAATTACAGATTAGAAGGAGGTGAAAAGCAATCCCACTAGGAAGCCTTTAAATGCTTCTATTGAAGTTGTGGTAATTTTTTTTATTTCTCTCTGTTTGACTGAAAATTTAAATAATTTTACCTTTTCTAATTTTGGTTGCCGCATAAGATACAGAGCTTATGCAGTTTATAGCCACAATGCATGCTGTCTTTAACAGAAAGGTAGTAAAAATGAAATTAAGGGAAAAAGATAAATGTCAAAAATCCTACGAAGGCACATCTTGTAATTATCACATCTGCTGCAAAGCTCCTGGAAAATAGCTTTGGAAGCTTGCCATGCTGCAAACAACTCACACAATGAAGGGGAGCAGCACAGTAAAGGACAATTGATAATAAGATTTTTAAGTGGACTTTTAACGTTGTAGTAGGAGGTCTTACCATTTTATCTTTTGTTGTGACTCCTTTTTGATTTTTATCTAAAAGAATATTTTCCCCTTTCATGATGCACTCTTGGATGAGTGGACACTTCATAATGTTCTACTTGGAAATATGGCATGGCAACAAATTAATCAGTGACAAGAAGAATGGTAGAAAGGAGTGAGGGCTAAAGAGGGAATTTATTCTTGAAGTTGCTGCCTTGGGAAAGCATCAGCTTTTACTACTGATGGCCTTTGTCTTTTCATTCCTCTTCTTCCCAGGGTTTACAAACACATTTTCAAGGTTTATTAATGTAAGGCAGTGTGACTCTAGGAGCAATTTTGCCTTTTCATATATGCTGTTAACAGTGTGTCTTGCTGCTAGTAGCACTATTTTGTGCTTAGTAATATGTGGTGTAGTTATGTGCTGAAAAGCATAGTTGAAACAAATTGAATGCAACCTTGAAGAAAATTTGTGATCACAGCCCTTGATCCTCAGATTAATTGTCTGTGGGGAAGCATGTATATTTGCACATAATTGCATGTTCGAGAATCACTGCAAAGCATCTTTGTTCACAAATGACTCATCAGTGCTTTGGCCTCATGCTTATAATTTCTTTCAAAGGCAAAAGATTGACAAGATAGTAAAAATAATAATTCACTCCAATAAAAATAGTAATTCACTCCCCCAAAATAATCACTTGTTTTCAGTAAATTTTTCTACGCAGAAACTTTACTTTGCCTTTCCTACTGCCACCATTTGGACACCATTAAGCAGAGAATCATAAAGTAGTTTGTTTTGGAGGGGACTCCAAAATCATCTAATTCCAGCTCCCAGCCTTGGATGGGGATGCCTTCTGCAAGGCCAGATTACTCAAAGCCCATCCAACCTGGCCTTAACACTCCCCGGGATGGGGCATTCACAATTTATCAGGAAAATCTTTTCCATTACTTCACCACCCTCACAGTAAGGAATTTCTTGCTTATATCTATCTAAACCTACCCTCTTTCAGTCTGAAGCCATTACCCTTTTTTCTGTCACTACATGGCAGTCCCTCTCCAGCTTTCCCGTAGCCCCTTTGGATGCTGGAAGGCTGCTGTATGTTCTCCCTGGAGTCTTCTCTGTGCTGAACAACCATCCCTCTTAGCTGCTCTTCAGAGGAGAAGTGCTCCACAAGCATGTCCTGTGGCCTTCCTCCAGCATGCCCATGTCCTTCTTATGCTCTGCACCCCAGAGCTGGACACAGTATTCCAGATGGGATCTCACAAGAATGGAATAGATGGGAAGAATCACCTTCCTTGCCTGGCTGGTTCCTGTTTTGATGCAGCCCAGGATGCAGCTGGCTTTCTGTGCTGCAAACACACAACTGCCAAGACACATTGAGCTTCTCATCACCTGTGCTGTCATGCAGGACAGTGTGAAATGCTTTGCACAGGTCTGGGTAAATGATGCTGCTTGCTCTTCCCTTATCCACCAGTGCTCTAACCCTGTAGTAAAAGGGTTACTAAATTTGTCAGGCATGGTTTGTCATTAGCGAAGCCATGTTGGCTGTTACCAATAACCTGCTTATGCTTTCATCTGCCTTAGCATAATTTCTGCTCCATTATCTTGTCAGGCACTGAGGTTGGACTGACTGGCCTGAAGTTCCCCATATCTTAAAAATCATGGTTACATTTCCCCTTTTCCAGTTACAGGACTGCCAAACCATCTCAAATGACATTCATAGTGGCTTAGCCTGAGGTTATCTTATCAGATCCCACAGACCTGTGCACCTTGTTCAGGTTCCTTAGATCTGATCGTCTCCTACAGTGGGCTCAGGGTGTTCATTCTTCCAATCCCTGCCTTTACCTTCCGCAATTTAGGTGCTGTGACTGGAGAACTTACTCGTGAATCTTGAGGCAAAAAAGTCACTGAGTACCTCAGGTACAGTCTGGTTAACCAGATCTCCTTTTTCCTTCTGGAGAAGGCCCACATTTTTCCTAGTCTTCCTTTATCACCAGTGTACCTATGGAAGCTTTTCTGCTGGCCTTGATGTCCCTGGTCAGGTTTAATTCTGTCAGTGATTTAGTTTTCCTAATCTAATCCCTGGGTATTCAATCTCTCCATATTCCTCCCAGGCTACTTGTCCTTGCTCCAAGTTTCTGTAGGCTTCCTTTTCTTTGTTTGAATATGTCCAGCAGCTCCATATTCATCTGTGCATACCTCCTAAGGTTTTCACTTGGCTTCCTGTTCTTTGGGAGGCTCCTGAGCCTGAAGAAGGTGATCCTTGAACATAACCCTGCTCTCCTGGGGTCTTCTTCCCTCCAGGGCTTTATCCCACGGCACTCTACCAAGCAGATCTCTCTAGGCCAAGACAGCTGCTCTGAAGTCCAGGGCTTGCTTTGCCCCTCCTCACTGCCCTAAGGATCTCAAACACTACCATTTCATGGTCACAGCAGCCCAGGCTGTCCTTGAGCTTCACATCCCGCACCAGCCCCTCCTTCTTGGTGAGAACAAGGTCCAGCACAGCACCTCTCCTTGCTGGCTTCTCTATCACCTGGAGAAGGAAGTTGCCATCGAGGCATTCCAGGAAACTCCATGCTTAATGCCCTGCTGTATTGTCCTCCCAACAGATAATTGGGTGGTTGAAGTCCCCCAGGAGGGCCAGGGCTTGTGAACATGAGGTAGTTCCTATACGGCCTGTAGATGACTCATGTCCCCTGTCCCTGCCATTCCTTTAATCCGGGCCCATCATCCATCCCCAGGCAGAATTCTGTGCACTCTAGCCAGTCATGGGCATAGAGGGTGACACCCTCTCCTCATGTCCCCTGCTTGTTCTCCCCAGAGTGCCTGTACCTTTCCATCCCACACTCCAGGCACAGGAGGCACTGTGCCACATCTCTGTGGAAACATGAGGAACTAAAGTATTTCTTTTTCACCAAGACTAGAAAAATTAAACTGCTGCGAGTGGAAGGGCTGGGAAGGATAAAGGTTGTGGAATGTATCGGCAGAAGGACAGCCAAAGTTTATTACTGATATTTTCAATCTCCCATTGTGAACATTTGTCTTCAGACACCTTTTGTCACATATTTTTAATTAATTCTCCATCAACTGGGAAGAGAATGTCTCTCCCAACTCAGAAAAACTAGTAAACCTTCTGGGACAATTCCTTTTTACTCCTGGAGGAGGATAAGAAATGGACCATGTATGTTTCCCTTTTACTCCTACTGCTTCCAGTAAAAAGTTGGGAGCATCACCTCCTTCTCTTCTATTAGTGATTACATTCTGAAAGAAAGGAGTGAACCCTGCTCCTTTACCCATAGCAAGAAGAATGGGCCACAAGCCCTGGAAGGTGTATAGTCTCTCTATAGTGAAATATCACATCCCCTTATTCACTAGGGCATTCTATTCCCCACAGAGAAGCAGGACTTCCTTTTTCTGTCATTGGTTCAGCTTAGATACCTCTTGTTCGTGGGATGGATTCTGCATGTTTCTGTGCTTGTCCTTGTGGATTGCCTCTTGCAATGCCTGCCTCAACACATGCTATTCAGGAGACCTGGCCAACTAGCTCAGCATTTGGCAGGGCAGGCACACAGTTGTTTGAGATCAAAACACAAAATCCGTTTCTCTTTGCTTCTGGTGTGAAATTTTGATTTGTGCCTCAGAAAAGTCCAGGAAGAAGTAAACAACCCTAAGAACAGAGTAAGGCTTTTACACTGAAAGCACCCAATAGGGCCTGGGGCAAGGCATGAAGTAAAGGGAAGATAATGGAAAAGCAGCAGTAAAGGAAAGACAATTTCCTTTACTGCTGAGCAAAGGAATGGTACAGCTGAGTATTAGTCTATCTACAAGCAATACAAGGACCAAATGGAAAGCTCTGTATGAGTATACACCTAACAGATTTATTATGACCACACAGGTGGGAGACTGATCCTCCTGAATTTTGGGCCCTTGACTGTCCAACACAGAGTTCTCCTTCAACCTGGTCTGGGTGTGATATTGCATACACAGTAGTTGCATACATGATCACCCCTCTGCCTTTGAAAATGGGACGGGAAAAGGTAGCACTCAGTGAAACAGAGGAAACCAAGTTCCAGTGTACAACATGGGCAATGATTCTTCATGTGCTTCTCTTGGCCATCCCAAGACACTGTTCAGCCCAGGAGTATCACTGCAAGAACAGTTCCTATGATTCCTTCTTTGGGATCACTACAAATACAAAGGTTTCATACAAATTCACACAGGCACTGCCATTTTTCTTCAGAAACCTCTGTACAGACTTGTAACATTTCTGACCCAAATCTTTTAATATAGATTTTTTCTGTGGATTTCATCTGAGGCATCTGAAGCTGTTGCTATTTCATATGTTTCAGTAATCTGCAGTCAGTCTGTAGTAGATTTCTGTGAGGGAGATTGGGAAAACAACTTGCTTCTGTATTGCGTCGGTCTCTTTCTATTAATATCTTGGATCATTTTGACAATATTTCTAAATATGAATAAAATATAAATCTTTAGATTAAATAATAAGACCTACTTTGAGTTCAGTTGTGCTACAATAAATCAGGTAGACCAAAGAACTGCTCATATCTATGCCATATAATTTAGATGAGAATCTGTCCAGTTCTTATACTCTTCTGTTGGAATTAAAGTTACTCTATTTTCTCTGACAGCATAACAATGGTGTTCATGATAAGCTGTCATACACAATTTCAAAGACTTTTTTCAAACCTTTGCTCTTCCTGCAAATAAAATAAAAATAGACTTCACTGCTTTTACAAAGTACATACCTGAGGAATTCCTGCTTCTCAACACAATGAGCAGAATTTGAAGTCAACGCGGAAACAAACCCAGAAAGGAGAGTCCAAAGGCCTTCAAATGCAAGACTTGTGTTCTTTTCTTGTCCATCATAGAGAGGTAGTAAGGGGGCTCATGGAATCCTCTCTTGTTGCAATTTTGTATGAAAATGCATGCCAGGGTACCATGGCTTCAAATCTGTGAGTGTGGAAGAGATTTAACTATGAATTAACTGGGTTGATGCTGAGTTAAAGCAGACACACCAAAGCTTCTGTAGTTTCCCCTTATTTAATTATTGGTTATTATTTAGCTATTAGATGGAGCACAGATGTGACAGCATAAGGAGAAAACCTCAAGAGAAGTGGGAAAAGGTGTATTTGATCAAACTCTGAAGTGTTAGACTTTTGAGGTCAGATTAAGGGCTGTCTTTATACTCCAGACTTATGCAGGGTTTAGCAAAAGAACTTTAGTCACTGACTGGGGCCTCCAGGCAGAACAGCAACATGAATAATAAATGGTAACAGCAGTCAAGAAATGTAGGGGTTATTTCATAGCTCCATCTAATAGAGCCAGAGTTGCAAAATAAAATCAGAAAGTTCCATAGCTGTTGGTGCAGGAGGATTATTTTCTGCTGTATTTGTTGCAGCGATCTTTATTTTTCCTCTTCTTCAGATTTTTAATGGAAAATCCTAAAAGCTAAGTTTTGAAGCCAGAGACTTAGCAGAAAGACAGTAGAAAATGTCCCATTCCCTTCAAGTGGTTTCTTAGGACACAGCTGTAGGAATGATTTGAGCTCAATAAATGACTGAACTTACAACATTAGATTGGAAACCAAAAATCCTGGAATAAAGTAGAGACAACTCTCTTATTGCTTGTCTGCTGGAAAGACTGAAGTCCTACATGCTAATAATGATGAATTGATGCTGCCAGACTACAGAGGAGAGGTGAAAACAAGGTCAGATCATCGATGGGGTAGGAGATCCATCCTTCTGTTTGTGAGACAGATACCTTGTCTTAATTCTGAGGATGAAACTGTAGAAAATTTTCAGAAAATGCTCTTTTTTCTTCTTCTTTTTTTTTCTCCACAAGAGAGTGTTGTAATCACATGGTGACATAACTGTTACTAGGTAAACAGGCAATGGTGGAGTACTAAAAACATGCTTGAAGTTATTTGCTAATACGAGTGCTCAGGTGACTAAATCTCATCTCTTGTTCATTAATTACTGAAATGTTCTTTTTAATGGGCTCAATATAATGAGGAAGAGATGAGGAATAAAAGGCTGAGGCTGTGTTTGCTTTAGGAAAACAATCACCATCATCATCATCATCATCATCATCATCATCATCAAGAAAAACTGTTCAATCTAGTCAGGCGAACCAAAAATTCAAATTAAGTCAGTGTTCCTAAACCCAAGAAACAGAGAAGCTGACAGATTCTGTAGAACTCATGTTTTACACTGAAGTTATCTTTCCAGCGTGGTTAGCCCCTTTTGCACACTGAGGATGCAAATCACAGATGCTGGCACCTAAGTATTTCTGAAAATGGTGTAATCTGCTAGAGATGTGTCAGTAAAAAACTCCACCTGTGGCTGCATGGGTGGTGTGGCTGGGCACTTTGTAATTCCTTCCCGGTATGCCCCAAACAATTCAGTTCTGCTGACCACCCTCTTCTCTCTGCCTTTCCCTTGGTCTCAAAGAGCAGGAAACAGCACAGGCTGTGCTGTACAGGAGCTGTGCAAGTACAATCCCACCTACCCCTCTGTTAACACACCTACACTTTCTGCTGAGTATTTCTAGAAAGTTAGGGACAGCTAACAGCAACATAGTCAGTTAAGACAAGTTACCCTGGGCATATGTCACTGAGCATGAACAGGCTTGCTGCTCTTGCCATCCACTGCAAGGAAAAAGGGCCGGAGATAACACTCCCTTTCTCTGTGTTGCAACTCCTGATGCAGGTTTTTCCTCAGTGATTAAAGTATCTCTCTGTATTTTTGCACACCAGCCAGGGCTGGCATTTGCCCCAGCCTCCTGCCCATCTGTGGCAGGTGGGGAGACCTGGCTGGGAAGGGGAGCAGATGGGCAGGAGCACCGTGTCTGCCAGGAGAGCCCACAGGGTAGCATCAGCACAGATCAGTCAGCAGCAACCAAGTAGTCCTGCTCCCTAACCTTTATGAAAATGTGGCTGGCAGGCTGCATGCAATATCCTAAAGACTAACAGTGGTCTCTGCTCATTCTACCTTTGGGAAGTTCACGGGCATTTTGGGACCTGATTAGCCTAAATTTGTGCTGTGTACCCTAATGTGATGGTCTAAACTTTACTAACAGGATAGAGAAATAGTGTGTTTTTCAGGAATTTAGTGGGTTGAATCTCTTCAGGGGCCCAAAGGACAAGTTAACCACTGAAGACATAAGGAAACTAACCCTTTTTCTGTTTTCTCAACCATAAAACCATTCGATTTTAATGAAACAAGTTTTTAGAAAAATTGCATTACTTTTTTTCAGGGGAAAGCAAGAAAACTAAATTTTATTGTCCAGCTAGATGACAGGGTTTTTTCTGTAATGATTTTCTTCAAACACAGTAAATGTGTATTTATCTGTGTTTTCTGTGCACCCACCCACAATTTCACAGCTCTGTTTTAAAGGTGTTCTAGTGTTCTAGATCACTGTCCAAGCTGAAATGTTGTCTCAGTACCAGACCTTTGGGCCTCTTCCTAGGGCCTAAAGCTGGCATTAAACTTCTCTGTACTTTAGACCAGGGCATTAGCCTTGCTAGATGAGGAACCTGAATGACTGATCTGCACTTCCTGTGACCTACCATCTTACCTCATCAATCACATCTATATGCATGTGGTCATGAGATTCTACTTGTTTAGTCTGAGTTTTAGAGGATTTTATGAGAGAATTCAGTAGTTTAATTTTAAACTTTTTTAAGGGTTATCAAAATATTTGCCTGACTTCAGCATAACACCTAAAAGGTGACAGGAAAACAAATCTAACAGTAACATATTAAAAAATCCTCACTATTCCATAGCACTTTCTCCTCACCTAGGATTATTAAACTACCTTGCTTGTTACTATCAGTTATGGAAATTCTGATCAACACCAATATTTAAGTGTCAAATGCTATTGAAAGATAGGCAGGAGATAGAAGCCCAATCTTATTTTCTGTGCCTCTGAATAAAAAAAAAAACCCAAATATTTTCTCTAGTCTCATGTCTTTGCTCAAGAGTTTGTTACAAGTCTCTAAATATTTCTTTTTACAGCTTTTACTGAAACCTTCCGGTCATGTGATGGCAGAGCAGAGGAACCATTATCTATGATGCAAGGGTTGTATTCTTAATACCCAAGAGTCTCTACACAGAAGCTAAAATCCAAAGCTGTTTTCTCTTTCACTGAGGGTCCCTTCCCAGCACAGACACGAGTCACATTGGCAGAAGGTCATGCAAAGTTTCCCTGAGTGGTTCCTGACTCAATTTGTACAAATGACTTTCCCAGTTTTAAACCACAGCTGAAGTTACATGACCAGGAAGGGTCATAAAACTTGTGATATGAATGTGGTATCATGAGTGGTTACTCTTGTTGGAGAAGAGACCCAAAATCTTGGCTGCTTTGAGACATAGCCTGGAAATGAGACCTCTTTGCAAACAGGAGTGTTGTGTTGTACAACTAGGAGAGATAGTCAACAAAATCCCTGCTGCCCTTGGACTGTTTAGTCCCTTCTAAAGTTCTACAGCTGCCTCAGTAGGTGAGGGCATGAGAGTCCTCACAAAGCGCCTCTCAAAGACTTCGAGAGCAGAAGCAGCCAGGACACTGCACCTTCACACTGTATCAAGCACCTTAAGGGCTAGGTGGCTGCAGGGGACACCACACGGCCACCTGAGCAGTGCTGAAAGGATTCACACAATCAGCCAAGGCAGAAAAAGTCACAGCCAAACATTTCACTGGTCAGCACAGTGTCATTCAGCCTCAGAAAATACAGGTAAAGGGGAGAGACAGAGAGGAATGAAATAAATCAGCAAATGAATAGCTCCTTCTATTCTGAGGACAATAAAGACCTTCCCCTTCACCTGACCTAACAGGATTGGTTTGAGCCAAATATTTTTTATGAATCTGAATAAAATTTTCATGATCATTTTATTACATCTCAGCAAAACAGAAATGTTTCCTTGCCCATTTTTATTTATAGAATGTCTTCTCCAAATTATTTATGTCAAAAGATGCATTTCATCTGTACACAACCAGAAATGTCTTATCCCTTTCAAGGTACATTTTGATATAAAAATTGTTTACATAGCAGATGTGAAATTGCTTGAGCCTGCAGATCCTAATTTTAAGAGTAATTCATTAAAAATCCCTTATTTTACGTGACACCCCATTTTCTGAAAAAACTTCCTTAGTATTGTCCCTCAGCTTAGGGCTGTCAAGCTTGGTTTATTTTTAGATATTGAATAGCTCTTCATTAAAGCAAATTATTCACTAATATAAGGCAGCAAAAAACCAGATTAAATGGATGTATGAAAAATCTAAAGTAGATGTGGAGAAAGGCTTGAAAAATTACCCTATTCCTTATGCCAGCTTGGTCTGTGTGTGGTCTCTGTGATCTATTTCTTTCCTCCTGTTGGTGAGAGGCTCTGACAACCCTTTTAGGGATAAACACCCGCATAAACCAGTGTGTCACCATCATGCATAGGCTCCAAACCCTTTCCCATATTGCTGCACTATGCACCCTGCATGGCAATTTAATTTTGTGATTCTGTGCTGTATCTGACACATAATCTCTTTCTGAGAAAGTTTATCAGCATTTGCAGGCTGATTCCAGGACTTTTAGCAAGTTTTGGCCCTATGCTACCTCTGATGACATGGTGACACTGTACAAAGCACTTTTCTGATATCTTCTGACCAACCATAGCTAATTAACTACAAGCTGGAAAAGCATTACAGTATTGAAATGTCTAATCCAAATGGCACAAAAACACAACAAAGGAAAACTCTTTCTCACACGGTCTATCACTGCCACATTTCTTCAAGCCACTTGTTCAACGATTTGTATTTTATATGTATTTGTTCTCTTTATTTTACCCTAAATACAGAAATTTTTGCTTGGATTTTTCAACTGACCATGTTCATTCCCAAGTATATTTCTATATATACACAAGAAAAGATCAGTAGATGTTCTGCTGGTTATACCCTCATTTTCATGTAAATGTAGCTCCTAACTGCCTAAATACATTAATTAAGCTGGAAGCAAACTCAAAAGCCAAAAGCTAGTTAATGAACGTCAGCTTCATTCAATACACGAGAATATCAGAAAAGCACTTATAGACATCACAGACTGTCAAAGCAGTGACAAAATAAAGCTTGGAATCTAGATAAAAAGTCTTTTTCATTAGCAAAAGATCTATTAGTGGATTCTATCCCCTCAATTTACACCATGAGGAAAAGGCTCTTTTTAAAGCATTTCCTGGTGTCAAATTAATACTTTTTCTTTCTCAAGCCTCACATAATTGTCTCAGGCAGTATTTTCTGGAGGCTTTCATCTTGCCATGTCTAGCAGCTACGGAAGCTAGAAAGTCTTAACTTTTCTGACTCTGCTCCTATGCCTCCTTCTGCAAAGCTTTGGATAAAAGAAAGCTTGAACCCTCTCCTTACAGGGAATTGATTGACCACAGCTTTAATGAACAGCAGCATGCAGATGGCTCTAGAGAGGATGTGGCGGAACAGGCTAGCACAATGAGCAAGGAAAGCTCAATAATGAGCTGCATACATACCTGAAGATAATGCCTCTAGGGCAATCTACTGTGACCATTGAGTGTCTCTTCCCACAGTCAAAACCATTTTAATAACAGTGAGAAAATATTAAAAAACTGTTGCATTTTCTTGCAAGTTTACACAGTGGGTAGGTGCTTTGTAACAGTCCTCAGCAGTCATTTTCTTTCTCCACTTCCATTTAGTACTGACATACATAGTCTTTCCTGAAAAATAGAAAAAGGTGCAGATTGCTAGAATAATTCAGTGATGGTAAATTATATATTTAAGAATTTGCAGAGTCATGTAGCAAGGAATCAGTGTCAGACCGCTTGTGGGTTTATAGATTCTCGTGCTATTATAAAATGTTGGGTCTATGGGCTCACTGTACAGCTATCTTAAACCCTAGAAGACCAGTGAATTTCCTGTTAAAACAAGATTGAATTTCAATGAAACAATGATCTGTGCTTTTGTAACCATCTATAACAGTGAAAGGATAAAGAATAGAATAGGCCTGGAAGCTAGGAATTCCTCTATTCTATACTTGCCACCAGTTTTACAGACAAGCCACAAAAGAGCATATTTTTAAAAACAGACCATCACTGGTCTGCATATTTTGGAAACCAGCCTGTGTACTCTTGATTTGTGGAAACAAGATACACGATGAAGTTGATGATAATTATGGGTTCTCAACAACTTTGATGATGAGGTATTTGTTTAGGTACCATAAATCTGATTACGGAAGTCTAAATATAGGTCTTCAGGTCCAGAAGCTCTGGACTTTGTTTTCTTCTAAAGAATTGCTTTATAAAAGTAAAAGAGAAATGTGGAAAAAAAAAAGCTACACAAAAAATCTAGCAGAAATAAAGAAGAAAGGATAAAAAAGATTGTAGAGATCACAGTTAAACACACCCTGTTCATGAGGTTTGTCAGGTAATGATTATACACATAATTGGAAGATCATTAACATTAGTCCAATTCAAAATTCCTTGGCCCAGCAATTTAGTGTCAGACACATTCCAGACATCTCTCAGTGCTGATCATAGATCTGCATATTTGCATATGCAATTACTGAATTTACATTTATATATTACTAAGTATGTATGTAATTATATGCAAAATGGTGTTTTATACTTGAATGTGTATTTTAAAGTGGCTCTTGTTTGTGCAACTCTTAGCATGGAAATAAAATGCTGGATTTCAAATATTCAGACAGTTTTGGCCTTTGCAGTCCATAAGATAACAACAAAAAAGAGATAAAGACATTGTCACACATGACTTGATGGAGATTATGAATCCCTGACCAAAGTCCCCGCTGAACCAGAGGGTTCATTTTAGGACCTGTATTAATCTAGTGTCACTAACTGGTCCACATTCTGCCCTATAGTGTAAATTAATTACATACATAGCATTGCAAAGACATACTGTCCCCATAAGTGATTTCTGATTGATGATGATGTACCTTCACATCCCTGTGGATCAGCTAGATGGTAAATCGGGTGCACACTCCATGATCCTGTCTGTTTCGCTGTTACAGCTGCTCAGGTACTGAGGAACAAACCTATTGCTCTTCCTAAATGGACTGGTGACGGCACCACAGTGTTGGCCAGGGCCCGTTTTCTCTATAAAGGGAGTTTTTGCAGCCTGTGTGTGGTGGAGATGCAATGACACTGTGCACAGTGAGTACACACACCCTGGCTCTGCTGCATGGCACACGCCTGGCACGTGGCATTTGCACGCCCAGGCCTGGCCTCCTGTCCATACCACACACCAACACAATGCCATGTGTGCTGGAGGTGTGTCTGGGTCATGTGGCTGCGCTTTGATGCCAAACAAAGCAACAACAGACTTGGGTCTCTGCTGCCTAGTGTAATGATGTGAAAAACACTGCAGTACATAATATCAAGCCTCTCGTAGCTCTTTTAGCCCTTCTACCATACCACTAAATGTACTTGATAGCTTAAACAAAAGCAAACACTTAGCAGACAAAAAAATGCAGATGGGACTTCGTTGATACTAATAGATTAAAGGTTTTACATATCCATGTAACAGCCTGACTAAATAATTAAACAGAAACTGATACATATTTACCAGGAAATCTTTAAAGTTCCCTTGTGAAGATTTTCCTAATCTAGTCTGTAGTCAGCTCAACAATATTTTATGAGAATGTGAACATCCTGATAAGGCTGAACTTGTCCACTTCACATTTTTCTTGAGAAACCTGATTCTCCTGGAGAGCACAAAAAGATTATGAAGCCAGTCTCTGAGCAAAGTCCATATAGCTTCTCATGATGCCTACACAAAATGAAGACAACAATCCTTAGCAAATGCACATCCCATGATAAACTTGCTTCTCAGGCCAGTCACGTAGAGGGGAGTTTTAAAAGAGACCACAAAATAATTAAGAGTGGTCATCATACAACAAAGTGGTTGTAGATTAACAACTCAAGTGTTTGCAACCCTTATGGGAGCTTGTGCAGATCAGGCTTAGTCTCTCTCCTGGCTGAATTGAACTCAGTATCCTTGTGGAGACACAAATTGTGCTCAAACTCAAATGCTTGGGCTGAATCAACAGAAAACAAAGAATTGGGATCACAGATCACAGAATATTCTGAGTTGGAAGGGACCGACAAGAATCATGAAGTGCAACTCTTAGGTGACTGGCCCATACAGGGATGAAACTCACAACCTGGTTGCTATTATCTGAATGCTCTGACCCACTGAGAAAATCTCAGGGTTATTAAAAATAACAATAAAACAGCATTATCAGTTTTTATAACAATTTGACTGGAGGTATTGTGGAGTCCAGACTGGATGCTTGAGCTGAAAAAGGAGCTACAGGCTTGTTGAAAAATGACTGGACAGTTTATGTCATGGACACAGTGATGTCAGGAGAAGCCTGACTAGGTAATAATTTTGCTTCACATCAGATTGAATTTGATTAATCTCTCAATTTCAATTGAAGTTAAGTAAATCAGAAAGGAATTGGAACCTCTTTAAATATCAGAGAAGTGAGGCTAACCCTGTTTTCATGGCTCCAGTTGTGATTCTTACAGTTTTCTTGTTTTTTGTGAACTCTCCACAAATATCTCATGAAAAAATCCATTATGATCTATAGTTCCCTAAATACATCCAGAATTATATTCTTGTGTTCACAAAATTATGCCAAATATTCCTCTTCGTTTTCCTCCTAAATATAACCAAAAAGAGGGTATAAACAGGCAGGAAGAATGGCAAACAGCAGTACCTTGAGCTAAAGATGCTGGTAAATACCCACCCTACCCTTTTCCTTCCCTGTGCTAAATTGTGCTCTCTGGGTTCTGAGGTTCAGTGCCAGAGCATACGTCAGCAGTATGTTTGTTCCTCTATACCCTTCTTGGATATATAAGCTGGACCAACCACAGAGAAAATGCTTGGATGTTGGAATTTTTGGAGCAACCCTGGCAGGCATCCTGCTTAAAAGGTGATTTGTATTTCAGTAATTAATTCATCAGTAGTAAATGTGATTTAATGACAGAATTTTTGGATGAGGTTCAGAGTCTCATTAGCCTTAATCATATTAACCTAATATAGTTATTTATATCAGGCAGAACAAAGTGCAACACTTCACCATGGGATGTTCTTCTTTAAAGATAATACCAGTTTCAGAATTAAAGGAACTTGTAATACTTCTTGCTGGTTGAGCCATATGGAATGATAATGTCACACTAAGACAAATTCACCATCTCCATTCCTTAAGGGTTTCCCTGAAGAAAATTAAGCATGCTGGTTAAATGATTTGTCCTTCCAATTTCTTAAAGTCAGAGAACATGGACATTGCATACTTACATAACAAAACCTTACACGTGATTGAAGACGCCAAGCAGAAAATGCATTTCATAATGTCACGTTTCTTTGAGCTTGGCTCACCTGATCTCCCAGATGTTTAAGTGATACTGTGATTTTGATTTCCTAGATACAAAAAGAAGGCTGGAGGGTGGATAAAATGAATAAGAAGAATGTAATTCCAGATGATAAACAAGCAAAGCTGAGAAACTAGGTTAAGGCTTAAGTTTTGTAAAAGACCATCTATAACTAGTAAATTGCAATTTGCTCATTGATACATATCACAGACATAAACGTATCATTTGTTCTGTATCTATACCTTGTCCAGAAGTTGTTTCTCAGTTAACCAAGGCTTATTTAATCATTAATCCTTAATTATCAGAGGTAGAGTACAAATAAGCACTTCAGTTAGGATTACCTTTAAGAAGTAAATGGAAGCTTCAGGTAACCAACTTTGCATTTATCCAGCACTTATCTACCATGCAGTATTTATTACCAAACTCATGAAATCTATGAAGTCCAAACGATTTGTAATACAAGTGTCTTTCTACTGTCCATCATAATGGTCTCATTTTGTTGAGTGCTACCAGTAAGCCAGCAAGATCCTAGCAATGGCTGCACTCCCTGGGACATTTGCAGCTCCCACATTTGGCATGCTGGAGGAGTGAGAGCTATCTGTGTGACCTGCCTTTTATGTAGCAGCTGCCATGACACCAAAGAACACGTGTGTGTGTGTGGGTGAAAGTATGATGTACTGTCTATAAAGGCAAAGCACTCATGTTGAGAATCTCAGTTACAAATCCATCATTAGCCTTCTAAATAAACACCTTGATTATGAAATGAAAAATAGAAATCAATAAGCTTACCATTACAATGGAATTTAACATAGTATGAGTGTCTAGCTTTAAACACTTAGGATAAGTCTGCCACTTTGAAACTCTCATCTGTAAGTTTGTAAACCCCAGACTAACAGTTATGAGACACCCAGGTGCCCAGAGCACAAACATTGTTTGAAACCTTTGGAGTTCTAAAAATTAACTAACCAATTAGGAGTAGCTCAAGGGTGAACCTTCACGTAATATAGTCTTCCTGGTTCCTCTTTCCTTGTTACACATGAATAAATTTTTCATTTTTCCAGTTGGAAAAAACCCCAAGTCTCTTAAATGTTTCTCAACCATAATCTATAATGTTCTGTCTATTTTGGAAGAAGGAAGAAGAGGCTGATTTTTCATGAGGAACACTAACTCTCTAGTACAGAAAATGTTTGATATACTTTTGAATGTGTTGAGTGACATTTTATGAAAGTTTTCCCTGTTGAATTTCCAGCAATGCCTAATGATTCACCATTTCATATTTTACATTTGTTAAACTTTTTTACATGTGTTCTGCATTTCATTTTAGCAGGTCAAGAAACAGAAAGATAAGTGACAAAGTAGAACTGACACAAAGCTTCAGGCAACATGATAAAACAGCAGAGCAAAATAATGGGCTAGTCAAACTGCATTCAAGTTTGATACAACAGGTCTGTTCTTTGACCCACCACAAGAGTCAGACGTCTCATTATCATCAGAGTCTTTGCTCTTGAGCAAAATCTTCAAACAAATTTGCAGGGAGAATGTTTCTGAGCCTTGAACAAGAGAAGATTTTGAATATGTTAGTTCATCACTGACTTTTTAAGTAATTTTCCACTCATCTTTTCCAAAGCTGCACTTATTCTAATGATGAAATGCCATGGGAACAAAGTAATGGTGCCTAGTGTGCCAGTTTTTAAGCTGAAACAATGAAAGGTGTATTCATGAGGTATTCTAGAGGCTGTGGTCTCTTGCTGCTTCTGTCTTCACCTTCAGTGTTCCACTCACTCTTAAGGACCATGTTCAGCCTCTCCACATCTCTGTTTTTCCACATTTGGAAGGCCGGGGTGAAATGGGAGCAAATACTACTGGCATGTGTCAGGGTGGAAAGAGGAGAAGGGAGATTCCTACCCTGTGGTCAGACTTTGTAAATGGCCCAGAGCTGCCTGCCAGTGTCCTCACTAAAGGCTAGGAGAGAACTGAAAGCTGAAAGTTCAGTGGCAAGGCTTCAGCAGCCAGGGCACACAGAGTAACAGCTTGTTCTCCTGTTCCCAGTTCCTGCAGGGGTCCTCAGCACATATAAATTACCTGTTTACTCCCTGTTCCACTCCTACAGTCCTTGCTGAGTTACAGTACCTCCTGCCCGACTGCTCCTGATCAGGGGGGGTGGTTAAGTGCTGTGCCATCTCTCTCCTGCAGAGCTGTGTGTGCTGCAGCTCACTGCAGCCTGCACACAGCATGGCCAGGCAGCCCTGGGTGTGCAGCCCTGGCTTTGCAGAGAGAACTGTTCAGTGGTTCTAGCAGCAGGCCCCAAAAGTGGATTTATTTTTTAAAGAAGTAATAATGCACAGGAAAAGTGTAAATTGCACCTGAACATTAATTAGCAGAATAATGCACTCAGAGAGTTGCCTTTTGTACCCAGCCCTTCATTCCCTTGAGTACAAGACTGGATTTCTGTTTTGTATATTTGTTGTGCAAGAATTAGAAACTAAACAAATGCACTGTTGACCTTCACTGAGGTTTAGAAAAACAGCAGGAGGCTTAGAGACAATGGCAAGCAGCAGCTAAACCAAATTGCTCTAAGAGCCAAGCTGTTCTGCAACAGCATTCAGAGCAATATCTGTCCAAGTGCTCAGAAAGGATAGTTAGGAGAAGGTAAAGTTATTCCACAGAAATATCTGTTCAAAATGCTGATGCTTACCTCTCACAAGCTTTTGCTTGACTATTATTTTTAATTGTTTTGGTCATAAAATGAGGGAAAAGCAGTTGCTCAACTTTATGTAACAGTTTCTTAAAATTCTGGTTTATGGGACAGCACAGCAAGGAAGATACAAGTGGCTCAGATACGGGCATTCAAGCGTGATTTACTTCCTTTCTATATGAAACTGTGATGTACCTTGCTATGCTGTGAATATGGTTTCAATCATCAGACTGCTGGTAGAGTGAAGTGTAACGGGAATTGGTCCAAGGAGGGAAGTTGTGTTGCTGCCTGCTCGGTGAGCTTGTATCCACCTGGTGAGTTCCAGCATCTCCAAGCTAAAAGGCAGACAGCTGTGACAAGCCCGAGTCCCAGATGATCTGAGTGTGCTTCATCTTTGAATCCAGGCTTTGGTGGACACTCATCAGCCAGATAATGACAGGGTTTCTAAGAGCCCTCCTGCTTTATTCCCTCTCCCTCTGAGCTAGGTGGGTTGGTGACAAAGCAGTTGTGGCAGCCTCCTGTGCATCACTCCACCATGTCCAAGTGCACAAAGCACTCTGAGCCAGCTCTGCACCTTCTGCTCCAGGCAAACCAAACTGCCTCAAATGGATCTGGCAACTGGGACTTCCAAAGGGCAGTGATGCCAGGTTTTAGCTGCCTGTGAATTCCCAGTGCAGCCCCTGCAGGAGCCCTGTTGTCCATCAGAGTAGCTGCTATGTCCTTCCTGTAGAGACATCTGTGCAATGTGGCATTAGTCAAGCAAAGTTTGCAGCCATTCTTTGTTCTTTTAGTTAAGTTTCTTTTTAATTTTGCAAACATCCACTCACCTGTGTTTTATCTCTGCACCTTTCTGTTTTACCATTACACCTTTCCCAACAGAAGGTGGTCAAGGCACCTCTGATCAAGCAATCCAGGGACATTTCTGCCCTTTACTCCTACTCATTTAGAAGAGAAAACTAAGAGCATGTCCTTTCTCAACCATAAAACCCTGACAATGGCAGACCTTTCAAAAACAAAGCAACTTGACAGTGACTGCTATATACAGAGATTGTGTTAGATAAGGATCTGTGGTTAAAATACCTAGAAGTATTATGAAGCCAGACCTTTATCCTCTCCGGTAGTAAAAGCTGAAATTCCCTGCTGGCTTGCTAACAGAGTTATATGGTCCTGGCTGTCAGTCCCTCTCCTCTGGAATGTGCCCTACTGCTATCTAATTGCAAGTTGTAACCTCTGTGAATCATTGCCACCAATCTCACCGAGGCTAGTGGCTTAGTAGGATTCAGAGAGTAATTAAACATTTATGTAGATAATTAGGTAAACCACGGCTACATTAGATAGGTCAAGATTGTAATCAGGGATAACTCTTCATGCTTCAAGGTCTTCTAGCCTCAATCCATCTGATGGCACGTGTTTATGCAAGCAAACAGGTAGGATGTTTGAGTCCCTAATTTGAAAAACAGTCCTCAGTGATTGTTTCACTCAGGCGGTCTCAGCTTGGTTTTCATGATGCGTTTCACAGCTTCTGGCTCCAAGATTGCTATCAATAGCCCAGATGCTGCCTTGAAGCTTAGAGGGAACAGTAATGAGTCTTTCAGACAGATCATCCACAATAGACCAGGTTCAGATCTCAGGCTCACTGAAGCAAGTTGAAACAACTCATCAGGCTTTAAAATTCAGAATTATTTGGCTTTGGAGCGAGGTAGCTGAGACCTGACTCCGGCTGAATGGATACAGTCCTTGGGAGTGCTGAGAATGCAGAGGCTGAGGGGACCCTGTGCTGCCATGGGACTGCTGAATCTCTCTCCGACAGATGCCAGAAAAAGTTTTTTTTAGACCCACACTCCTTTGCCATCCTAATGGGCACATTCAGGCTCAATGATAAAGAGTTTTTCTTCATGGGAAAAGAGCATTCAATTTGTGAACTTAGAGGGAATTGTTTTCCACATTTACTGTGGAGGTGAACAGTTCACTGGAGCTTTCATGCTCACCCAAATTCACCCACATGGTATTACACGGATTACTAACAGCAAGTCTTATTTTTTTAATTGTGTATGCACAAACCAGACATTACAAGTTCTGCTATAAATCCAAGATTGAGAAGAGAGGAGACATTTTTTAAATTCATGGTGGGAAAGGTCAGAAAAAGTTTAGGATTTTACACAGAGAGCATTCAGACTGACTGTAAAACAGAAAAGAAATAAAACTGTTTCCTTTTTCCCTCCCTCATCTCTGTGTGCTATAAACCTAAGGAAATAGTATGATGGTTTATTTTTTGTTTTTGTTTTTTTTTCTTTTTTATGGCTCTACAGTTCAAGATGTAAGAATCCATTTGACTCTCAAATATGGGGGACAAATAATTTCTAAACTTGTCATCATTGTTCTCTGTCTTTATTTTTCTGTTTGCAACTAAGGTACACTGCCAGTTTTGTGCCTACGGTTTTTGGCACTTTATTGAGAAAGATAAATATGCTAGATTTCTAGCATAGATTTCTGTAAAAAGGAAGCATGACTTTTGCTCACACCTGTGTAAATCCAGTTAAAATTTTGGAGAGATCAACAGGGGAACTCCAGCTTTTAAACGACACCAGAAACTATGTTGTGTGAACCTACTTGAGAGAGGTGATTTATATAGAAGATCTTTTGATATCACCTTTCTTTTCCTCCTGCAACTTACATGTGTGCCTGTGGATTTATAAAGCCCTGATTGGAGGAGCAGAATCTGCATGACAGCTTGTGAGGAGAGACCCTCTGCAGAGATGCATTCAGCTTGGACAGTGAAATCTATCTGTGTGGCACCTGTTAGACACGCACAGCAGGACTGTCCATCATCCCTTGTAGCAGCTCTGCATTTCCATAGCACACTGCAGTGCAGGCAGAGGAGAAATCACTCTCTAACTATGAGACAGTGAATGAGAAATTTCTGTCCCTGTTTATGCTGTCAGACCACCACTCGGGATGCTGTACATCAGCCGGAGAGGGGGAAGGGAAGTCCATTTCACAGTCAGCTGACGAAGAGCTCAAGCATTTATTTTTGCTTTCTACCCTGTAAAATCCTGTAAAAATATTGTTACTGAATGTGAAATGTTGAAAGAGAAATGTGGAGTACCTCATGCCATTTAAAAGGGAAAATCTCCACATGGTGTAAAGAGAGCTTGTGGTAAAACAAAGAGCATACAGTGTCTATCCATTTTGTGATCTGATGCCCAGATCACAAATGGATAAACAGCAATTACCACTGCTGAACTGTGGCAAAATGTCCTTGGGAATGCTTGCATTGACTGCTCTTATGTGAGGAACAGAAGGAAAAAAAGTTCATTGAACACATGGAAATATGACTGAAAAAAGCTGTCAGGTTGCCGTGGCATAGAGAATTATTCCTTAGCACCATAATTATCAAAAGGAAATTTGGAAGTAAGACTACATTTTTGTGTCTTTTTGTTTTTATTGAGTTTTTCAGAAAGAGATGGCAGAATTCCTCCCAAAAACCTTCATCCTGCCTCACCCTCAAGACCATCTGAACAACCCCAAAATTTTGCCCATCCTGCTGAACCATTCTCTCTTCTGTCTTAGATGGATCATCACAGACCCCTATAGCTCAGCCCCTCTGTACCATCTCACACCTTCCCCTGATCATAACAGACTGTCACATCAGCTCCTGGGATGACCAGAAACTCACTGTGTTACTGTGTCATCTCAGTATGAAGAACAGAAGACTTCTTGTTTGGTTTTCTGTGGCAAGGGAATCATAGTTCCAGAGTCATTTACTCCCCTCTAACTGAGTGGCAACTCCATACAAAATCTGAACCACTAATCCAGCACCTATTACTTGCGATATATGCTGTGATTCATGTGAACAGTGCACTGTAAAGCTGGACCTCTGGCTGCTTGTCATGAAGGAAGAAACAGAGATACAATGGGCAGCTGTGGCACTGTTTAGGGTAGAAGGCTGAATCTGTCCCACATTCAGGACAAAGCACCTGTCATTTGAGGCACTGCCTTGTTTTGTCTCTTCCATTTGCTCTTATGACTTTGTGAGGTGGCTGTGCATTGCTATTCTAGTAAATACTAAACTTCTCAGGGAAGTGCAATATTCCAATTTACCACTGTGAACTGAAGGTCAGAAAAAATTATGAAGCTAAGCAACATATATGCCCTTCTCTAATCTTTACTTTTGACCCAAAATGTGAGTCTGAAGGGGATCTAGAGTAGAAAACATGGAAGCTGTGGAGAATATTATTGAGAAGGAAAATGTAACTTCAAAGCAGTCTTTCTATGTTTAGCTCTTAGCTAACCCATATGTCATGCGTCAATGCAAACACACTTTGCTCTGTTATTTGAAGGAAACTACATCTGTGTCGCTGGGAATATTATCTGCCTTGAAATCTCTGATTTTCTGACAGATAATCAAATAAACAAACTGACTGAAAAGAAAGGGATTACAAAAGCGATCATTCTACTGCTAACTGGTGATTGTTAATTGAAGTGTAGCAATTCTATTAATATCACACATAAAAGATAGCAAAAAGTAATATAATTTTTGAAATACAAAAAGCTCTTTTGGCAAAATTAAATGCTATGATCTTCTAAGGTATTTATTCTGTGACTGCTGAATAAGATGATGTGAAGCTTTCAAGTATGAAAGGAAGCATGCAGCAGGAGTGAAAATGCTATAAATATCCACTCAGTGTGATCCTGATAGGAACTATCAAGTTTTAACCAAAATGTTCGGAAAAGCTACTCAAATTTGCGATTACCTTACATGTTCAAAGCATTGCTGGGGGAGTTTCAGCAACAAGACACCAAAAATGAAGGAGGCATGTGATATTACTTGCACAATGTTTATCCAAATGTAAATGTTTGTATCAGCTGATTTTGTTTTTTTCTTCATATATTCCCATATAAATAGACTACACCTAGACTGTATCATTAGAATGTCTGTGTGTCTTTTTTTATTTAGCTGTAAACTTGAGTCAAAACTATACCAACTTTGTTCTTGTGGCTTATATTGTCACTAAAATCCCTTGATCAAAATCCAAATTCCCACAATGCTGTTGTGCATGTTTTTTTTTGAGGAAGTCAACAACTGAATGAGTGACACTCTCATGAAAGTGCTTGTATGCTGTGGGTTAAAAAGCCTGATTTATCCATTGAAAAGGAATGACTGTTCTGATAGACCTTGTCCAAAGCTCTTAGTTTTTTGCTATATACAGGCTTGGAGGACAGTTTAGAGAACAAAACAATAAACTTGCTTGAATGATAGGAAAAAGTATATGCAAAATTAATGTGAAAAAATACTCTGAGTCATTCAAAAGCTTTTAGTTCTGCAAATATTTCTTGGACATTTATTTTTTGATTACTGATCCTTTTCATATGTATACCAGGTACAGAACAAAGACATGAATTCTCTCTCAATGGAATGCAATCTAAAATCCAAAAAGTATCAGATGATCACTGAGGGTGCAGGGTGGGTATCGGGCATTTGGGCTGAAGTTGCAGAATTGGGACTAATTTGGACCCTGCCAGATGCAACAGAGGGTAAAAGAAAAGAACAAAAATCCTTTCCTCTTCCCTTGTCTCTTCCATACAGGCATAGCAGGAAGAAGCCTAGGAGCAGCAGAGCATGAACGAAAACAAAAAACCAGATTACTTGGTCACTAAGGAGAGACTAGTGTCATGCAACAAAAAGTGTTGGCAAAAGGACAGCTTATAAACATTGCAACAAACAAGCAGCAATATAGAAGATATTTTGAACACAGAAAAAGAATCAGTGAGAGAATATTCAGTCAAATTGATAGGGTTTTTTCACTTGCAATAGGCAATTTTTCACTTGCACTGGACCATGAATGAAGAACCATAATCCACTTACTAGGGTATTTTTTAAAAGCAATTACTCTTTAAAAATTGTTAAGACATTTAGCAGGATTTTCACATGACGAAAACATTTGCCTAGTGAAAATGATCTGTCCTATTTGTGCTTAATGTGCATGAGGGACATATTTTTCTTTACAGTATATTTTCAATAATGAAATTAATGCCTAATTGCACATGATTGATTTTATCCTCCCAAGTTACAGAAGGCACTAAGGACAGGCATGGCAAGCTGATCTCTATCAGCCTTCTCTGTGACTATGGGCAGTCCTGTAATGATGCACGGATAATCAGCTGTAGTCAGTTACAGCTCAATTAGATGACACCATTAATCTAAACTCAGAAAACAGGTTATCAGCTGTAGCATTTTTTAATGGCAAGAGTTAGTATAAAATCCTTTAATTATATTTTGTTCTGTCATATATACCAATTAGCAACCACATACAGGTACACAAGTGCTTAGCATACAAAAATACAAACACCAAGATGTTTCACAGTATGTCATTCATGCATATGAAAATACTAGGTTTCTGTCTTTGGTTCAAGTGTCATTGTGACTTCTTCTGGAAACAGTGAAATATACCCTCACCAAATGATATAAATAACAAACACCCCGTACTCCCTCCTTTCTCTTAGCTTTTATATCTGAGCAGATGTCATATGATGTGGAATAGTCCTTTGGTGAATTTGGGTCAACTATCCTGGTTGTGCTCCCTTCCAAGGTTTTGCCTATTCCCAGCCTACGCCTGGCAGGCCAGAATGTTGAAGGGACAGGCTGGTGCTGCAGGAGCACTGCTCAACAGTAGCCAAAACACTGCTGTGTTATCAGGCACGCCTTCCTGGACACATTGTTTTGTACCGCAAAACTCCATGAGGGCTGCTTGTGGGGAAAGCTATCTCCATCCCAGACCCAATTTTTATCTTGGATATCAAATCTGCCTTCTTCAAGATGGGCATTTTTGTACCCCTTTTGCCTTAGCTCTTCTGTTTGCCCCAAATGCTGTTTCTCAGAGCTGACAGAAGCAATGCACCAGGCCAATGCCTGTATCCACACTCCTTGCAGCTACTGTGATACAGACCCAGAGAGCAAATATTTAACATCTGAACATCACCTAATAACACCTATATTTTGGATCAGATGCTGACTTGGTGGTGTGGGGGCCCCTCTCTGTGTTACTTTTTGCACATCATTGCTCTTTGGAACCTACCAGATTCTCCAATTATGTTCATAGACGCATTACTGAATTTTTAAAATTCTGTTCACACCAGCCACTTAGAGTGTGTTTCCGTGGTACTGCCAGGGAAAGCAGTCTGGAGAAAACTCTGTGTGTCACTGAGGTTTGAGAGAGTTTGGCCAGAATTACCAGAAAACAATAAGGCTCTGTTAAAAAAGAGTTGGAGATGTGAATTTCACTCAGCCACACTTTTATATTTCATCTGAAATTAAGATGAAAAGTCTCTTCCTGAGCCTAATTAAATAAGCATAACATTAAAGAACTCACCATATGCCTACAGTGAATGTAAATGCACACAAGTGTATGTGTATATATAAATATATGTTATATATATGAAAGTGCATGTATATAGATATATTCCATCATGACATTGTTACAAAATATTTTTGAAACAGTAAAAAAACATATCAAACCCAACAACTCATTTGTTCTGACAAATATTTACTACTAAATTCAAAAGACAGATGAATTAGTGAAATTTCCTGTTCTATGTCCCAGTTGAGGTCAAATTATATGATATAGAAGTCCCACTTGGTCTTAAAATATATGACTTATGCTCAATAAGATTAGAGTGACTTAGATTATGTGAGGATTTGTCCCTCTGCCTTTGTTAGAACTAATTCACCACAAGGTATTTTTTAAAAATTTCTTCTCCCTCCTCCATTCCTTCCATGCTTGTTACCACACAGAAGACAGCTTGTTATGGGCTCTGATTTATTCTGTACTCAGAAATATTCATCCTGTGAGTAACTCCTGGGCTGGCCCAGCCTTGCTGCATGACAAGCATTTACTATTCAGAAGCAGACTGGAGTAGCTGGTCACTTAAATCACATGGTGAATGTATGCTAGAAGCCCTTGGGACACAAGGCATGATCCAGAGAGTCTTGTTAGGGCAGAGTAGCCATTCCTGAGAGCAGCAGCTCTGTGCTGTGCATGCCACAGCCCATGGCTACAACCTGACACAGCTGAATTTCCTGCACCCTTCCTGCAGCTGTCCCTGAGGAGCTAAGGGTCTGTGTTTTGGAGTTGGAGAAATGTGTCTCCCTTGCCATCCCTGCAAATGCCCAGACATGCATTGCTGCATCAAGGGCATAAATGCCACACCAGCTGGCAGAACGCTGGAGCAGCCTGGAGCAGGCCTTCTTGGCATAGAGATTGGAATTAGCTGGAGTGTGGATTGGTTAGGGGCTGTAAGGTAGCAGAGCACTGAAATTACAGAGTGCCTAAAGCTGGACAAACAATACCAGTCAGATCTGGCTGAAGAAGGGCTCTGGCAAGAGGGACAAAAGCTACAACTGTCTGAACAGTGGGAGGGACTGGCTGGTTAGGGGCTGGGAGCATGAGAGGAGGACAGGCAATGGTCTGAGGTGGGAGATGGTCTTGAGGTGATCACTTAAAGCAACTCGGATGACATTAATGCAAATTTGTTACCCTCCATCAAAGTGAGAATGGAAGGTGTGATACTGAAATAAGCTAGTATGCAGCTCTGGGAAAGCTGATTGTCCATGGCTGCTGTTGCAGAACGACCAGAAACTAAAGGAAAAGCATCAACACAGGGAGCAAAGCGAAGAAAGTTGTTTGTTAGACTTGTACTCAAAACTGGCAGTTATAAATGACCATGTAACCGCTCCCAATAGCAAGGAGCTTACGCGGGAACATCATAAATAGATTAGAAGAACATGTAATTTCCTGTTTCAGTAAATTATGTCAATGTGTTTTACTTACTAGTGTCAGTAAAAACAAGTGCATTTTTTAATATATTGATATTCTGCCCAAACACTTTTTTTCCTGCTTTCTTGCCCTGATATTAATTCAGTATTTGTATTGCTCTCACTTTTTCAGCTGGAAGTCTGCAGCAGTCTTGACAAAAGAGGTTTGCTCTCTGTGCACACCCTCACAGGCACCCACAGAGATTGCCACTGCACACACAATGGGACACAATGGTTTTACGCACAGGATGCTCTGCCTGAGCAGGGCAGGTCACACAGACCCGGCCTTGGCAGCAGCCGCTTCAGGAACATTTTAAGGAATAGGTTAGCTGCTATCAGCCAAAGTCAAGTATCCTGGAAAAGGAAATCATAGTTCCTACTTTTGCATCAGGAAGGAATCTCCCATCCTGAGGAAGAAAGATTAGCTTAGCTCTGTGTGCAATTGCTCAGGAACAACTTCCCAAATTACAATGCATGAAAAGATCCCAATTTAGTGCATTATGGAGTAAGAGGACAGGGCTGCATGCAGATTAAAGCTCACATTCATTATTGTTATTAAGTAGTCTAATTTTAGAAAAAAACCCCTATTTTACATGAATCAAAATCACAACAATGTTAAAATACATTAAGCAGAAATTTGAATAATAAAGGTCATATCTGCGTATTCCTCAGAAAAAATAATATGTAATGGCAATACCTGAGTAAATATGAAAGTGTCTTGTGCTGTCAGAGCCTGAAACAGATTTTATTTTCTTATATCTTATAATTGGATAAACACACACACATATATGCAAGATAGGCTATATACACCAGACACCAGCTTAGAGAAAAATTTGTTGACTTGTAATTCTTGTAGTAATGGGTGATGCTTGTGGGTAAGAATCAGGTACCCTAACTTTCCTTAATAAGTTGAAAAATCTTGAGAAAATTAACATGGAAAATTTTTGAAAGTACACAGAAGCAGTGGGTAGTATAAAAGAAAGTTCACTGCATAAGGAAATTGCTGCTGAACAAAAATAGGAATACTGTAGAGTGAAAGAGGACACAAAACTTATTTTTATTTTAGTCCATTCAGTCTTATCTTTGTAAGAACAATAACAAGGCTGTACTTCCCCTTCACCAAATCTCTCTCCATTCAAAGATGATTATTTATTTGGTTGAACTAAAAATGAACAGACTGAAGAAAGACTAAAGGCATGAAATGTACCTCACAATGAACCTGTGCAGCAGGACTTCCATATACTTGTGCTCCTTTCCCATAGTGGATAATTCTTCCGAGAACAGCTGAAAGAGATCAGGCTGATGTGAATGGGCACACATCATCGGTCAAAGGGTGAGACTACTTCCTCACCTCCTCAACAGCTCTCTCTGTCTTTTTCCTTTTTCAAATCAAGCTCTCTTTTCAGCTAAGATCCTGTTTGAGCTACAAGAGTCCAGAGCAGCCATTCTAGTTCAGACAGACTGGCAAAGTCTGGCATAATCAGGCACAGCCACGAACACCTGGGACCATGGCACCGCCTGTAGGTATGGCCAGGCCTGAGGGTAGCTTCTTTCAGGAAAGGGGTCACTAGCCTGTATTAAAAATATTACTTTGCCATTATCTACCAGAAGAGCAAGGAGCAGCATAAAAAATGGGTTATAACTCTTCCCACAGTGTGCATTTTCTGAAGAACCAACATCCTTGTTTCTAGGGTGAATGTTCTGATTCCTGGCCTTATCCTTCAGAAGACTGGACACTGTTCAAAGAATCGGAGAACCAAACCAGACCAGGACTTGCCTGATATCTTGCTCCGTTCCCAGTGTGCATTTATTATGCTCCAGAATGTCAGCACAGTCCTGCTTGGGTTCCAGTCTGCAAAACATGAGAAATATTCATAAAGTGTCCTTCTTCCTGCACTGTCCTCTTGCTACCAACCATGGAGTAATCTCTGCCAAGCAGTTTCACATATCTAGAGAAACTAGTACAAAGAGTCCCTGAGCTGAGGGAGGGCCAGAGGTGTTTTAACATAAGTCCCTGATCTGGCCAGAGGCCAGAGCTGTTTTAACATAAGTAAAAACATTAGATTTGTAAAGATGCTCCCTCCCATCTTTTCAGATAAACACTATGGAAGCAACTTCCAAGGCATTCAAGGCCAGGAATACACTCTCTTTTTGCTGGATAAATGATTTTTTTTTCAACGTGAATTCAAAATCTCCCATACAGTCTCCCTTTAATTTCAGAAATTGTATTTTCTTTCTTCTTAATTAGCAAATGTTAGGACAAGAACTTTAAGATGGAAGGTGTATACCTAATGCTTGTAACAGAGCCAATGGCTATTAGGGTTGTCTGATTAAAGAAGCCATAGTTCTTGATGATGAATTGCTACAAGTCTGAGACAAGGCAAAGGCACCTCCAAAGAAATTTTTCATGTCATGGAAGAAGAAGCAAATCTGAGAGTAGACATTAAAGATTGTTATTGGATGCTCTTTTTAACCAATGGTAAAAGAAATTCATCAATTGTTTTACATCTGTATGCAGTAAGTTAAATCACCTGGATCTGATAGGAAATAGATGCATGAGGATTTGCTCAAAACTTCTAAAATTAAATAAAAACAAACAGTTATACAGGAAGTATTTTTACTACAGATGATGCCATATTATGCTACCTGCAAAGGCTGTGTGAAAATTAAAAAATTAATGTAGTGGCTAAACACTGCACTATTATTTCACCAAATGTCACTGGAAATATGCTTTCTGTAACATGGCATTTGGAAAAAATATGAATTTTCAATTTAAAAAAATAAATCAAAACTGGATTAAAACTAGCCTGTAATTTCATATGGAAAGAGGGAACAGTCTGATGGACATGATGATGCTGCAAATTGTAAGAAATTAAGAGCCCAGTTCCTTTCATAAAACCTTAAATTTTTGAATTTGTGCTGAACTGGATCAGAAATCCCTTAGAGAGATGGTAGAGGGGGTAGAAAAGGGCATTTCTCAGAGAATATTTCTTATGATTTCATGCATCATTCATTTTCCCAAGAGACATAGTTAGGAAATGCAGTCTCTTCTGTGAATAACTACATAGGGAGTTAGCTTCTCCTCTACATTGAATAACCATTTTTGTCTTGATAAAATTTGCCCAGGTTTGTGCACAAGACAAAAAAAAATTCAAGATCTCTGCTCTTGCTAATGGGGAACTTTTATATATGCTTTGGAAAGTCCCAAACAAAGCAAGGCAGAGCATAACCAGGTTCTTGAAAACTTCAAGTGGTGAAAAGACATGTAGACATATTTAATTTCAACTGTGGAGAATGAAGTGTTGCAGAAATGTCATTTCTCCTGCTGGCCCACTTGTGGTGCTTTCTACCATCTCCTGCCAGTGTTAATTTTTTAATAAATTAAAATTATTGTAATTGTATGGTAATCTTTGCATGGATGAGAAGGGACTTTTGGAGGTCTTACTGTCCTCTAATATCAGGGTCAATTTAAATAAGGCTGTTCAAAGCCTTGTCTAGCGTTCTGAATCTCTTGATATGGTGCATTGGGTGGAACAAAGGAAAAATCAAGCAATATTTACAGGTAAAAAACAAAACAGATTAGAAAATAATTGATTTTTTTTTGGTTCATAGTCAGATACTGTATCTGCATTAGTATGTACTTTGACCATTTCCACAGATAATGTTTTATGGCTGTAAATGAAAATATTTTCATATGCAGTCTGCTATTGTGTATTCACTAATTGTCTAAACTGATACGTTATTTACCTCTGTATGTCTACATCTTCTATAACAAACTAATTTTTTCTCTTTTGCTGTGTTTGAGGCTGTTCTTTAGCTAAGAGTTTCAAGAAGAGGGGAAAAAAAGGAATTCTTGTCTGGAGTATCTCCTTCAAGTAGGTCATTTTTATAAGAGACAGAGGGGCACAAGCCCTGGTCAAGACTTCCACTAGAAAAATGGGGTACATTGCGAAGATTTTCAGTCTTTTCTCCATAGAAATCTGCCAAGTGAAATGCACACAGTGTGTCCCACACAAAGGAAGGGTGATTTTTTTTCTGCAAAATTCGGATGATATATGAACAAATCGGTGAATTTTTAAGGTTTTTGAAGAGAAGTCATTCAATAAATCAGAATAAAAGATGTTTCAGATGGAAACTTTTTGATTTGGATATAGCTTTGCTTTAGATGAGACTAAGAAGCCTAAATTCTAGTCTTTATTCATCAAAACCAATATTCATTTTATTTGAACAATGTCTAAGCTGTAATATACAAAAACAACACAATGTTTCTTAGGAGAACTCCTATAATAAAAGACATTATTGATCTCCTTCAGCATTACATATGTGCTAATATAATGCAGCTTAAAAAAAATAATTTTCTAGGTAGTTTGGACTGATTCTGTTTTGAGAAAACGATCTCCTTTTCTGGGTAGCTGTGTAATGATTGTTTCTAGGTGCATCTAGCACACCCTGGTAAGGCACATTGCTCGTGCAGCCCTACCCTGTTTGTGACAATTAGAAATAGAACAAAGTAGCCGCAGGAATCCCAGCATCATCAAACTCTATGAAAACTGATTTCTGTATCTGCAATTTGTTCTTACTTCTAGTGACAAGTGAGCGATCTCCTGCGTGTTCAACCTGTTACCAAGTGTCGCTCAACCAGAATGAAATGCTTGCCTGAGCAGAGAGCACAAGCAATAAAAATCCATCCCTCTTGAGCTGCACTTAACCCTCAACTAAAATTATGTGGGATTTAGGTGGCACATGGGCCTTGTGACCAGGACTGCAATGCTAAAGGAGCTGAAAAGGCCAGAGTTTTCTGAGGAAAAGTCTCCATGACAACTTTTTTGTTGTTGTTGTTGTTGTAGTTTTTATTTTAATGCTATTTTGTTCCCTGCTGCTTTCACCAGGGAAACAGGACCTATGTAACCACATTGCCTTTTTACTCTCCTGGCATTCTCTCACTACTTACTGGCAGGCCTGAACCCATTAGCCAATTTCTATCAAGCAGTCAGGCATTTGAGTTACAGCATGTAAATTACCACAAGTTTCCAGAAAGTCAGAGAAAGAGTTTTCTCAGTTTGGTCTTGGTAGCTCATTCTTCTTTCTTCCTCTTTCTCATTTTCTTGCACTTTCAATTAGTAAAACAGCCAGACAACATGCTTAATAGCACAAGTCAGCAAATGCAGATACCTGTAAATTAAGTGTGAGCCTTCCTGTCGTTTTGGCAAGCAAGCAGGCCGGAGAGCTCTAGCTGGGTGTAATGTGATTTACATCAGGAAAGGGCACAGTAGGGACACTCTGCAGTGAAGAGCAGCTTCACTGGTTCAGAAAGAACAAGCAAAGACTGAATGAAGAAATTTTCACATTAAAGTGCTGCATCTCCTAAAGGAATTGATTGTACCATAATATGTATTCAGAAAAGAGGTTCTTGTTATTGTGTGGGGATTTGGAGCGCTTGTACAGAATCTGCTGTAATAACAGACATGACCTGTGACAGTAGAGTTATGGTATTGGCCTCAGGATGGGTCCTAGTTTTTGTTGCTCTCTGAGCATGATGACCCATGGGTGGCTCCCAAATTGCAGATGGGGCAAAGATTCCCAGTGCCAGCCACTGTACCATATACTTAATAGTCATGAGACAGTGAGAAGCTGAGAATGAGTCACAGCAGTAGAAGCGTTGCCATTAGTAAAGAGATGAAGGGCATTGTGGTGAAAGCACAGTTTTTTCTCTACATTCTCCACTGTAAAGAATAGGTAATGAATTCTCCACAATGCTTGCTTCTGGGGGTTTTCACTCCTCAGAGTCCTTGTTCTGGAGATCATCTCCCTTTGAACACATTTTTTTCCATCCTCAGTGGAGGGGCTGTTCTTATTTTTCAATAAGAAACCAAGTAGACTCCAAGCAGAGCCTCCTGCTGCAGGTAGGATTTGTCTGTGCAGGTGTACTATTCATGCTCATGAATCAAACACTTGGTATCCCTAAGTGTTCCAAAACACAAGTGGAGCATAATTAAGCTACACTAAGCTCTCTTTTCCTCATGAGTCTGGTGAACTAGCACATGACTTTGCAGAAAAAAATTACATATATGATTAACCTGTGTTTTTGTGATAAGGGCAACCAATCTTCTTTGTATCAGCTACTGATCTCTTTTAGTTGAATGTTCTATTTATGACAAACAAACCCGTACTGATGATGAACAGCAACTATATAAACTCTACAAAAATGAATATTTTGCATAATTTTCCTTGTGGTTTGATTAAGAGGGCTAAAAATAATTCAATACTTCACCCACACCAAAGATTTATCAGAATTACTACTTTTTTTCCTTTCCATCTAGACATTTTAACTGGCCTTTGCACTTTCCATTCAGTTCCCCAAAAATTCAAAACGTAATGTTATATAAATCTTTTTCAGCAGGTGATGTTCATAACTGCACTAAAGGCATAAGCATATAGGACTTTATAACCCTAGAAATATTCACCTGAAGGAGCTGAAGGAGCTGAAAGTTGGCAGGTTAGCTACCTGCACAGAGAATGGGGCAATATTTGTGCCCTATATACCAGTGTGCCCCCATGTATTTATGTCATTGTGTGAGAACTGCATAAACAGTAGGATGGACAGTGTCTAGAGAGACAAAGGAATCTAGTCCACAAGCACAGGAAAGATGCTGCATGTTTCAAAGACAGGTGGAAATTCTGATCCTACAGTATTCAGTAACTCTAAAAATATCCTCCACTCAGTACAACAGCAGAGCTTCCTTTCTCTCAGATTAAAGAAAAGATTTTAAGTTGCTCAGGTAAAAAGAATTATAGTGATGCTTTCCTAATCAGAGATAAATATCAGCTACTTCTGATCTCCTACATTGTCAGCTAAGTAAGGACTCATTTTCTGCATTGTCCTCAGTATGTGAAGGACAAGAGGAGAGCAAACCTTATCCACAGGTTCTGGTTACACTTAGGCATTTCCTGCTATCAGAGGCAGGCATTATGAAACACAGTTAGTGCATTCACAAATTAAAAGCAGAAACACAGTCAGCAATTACAAAAGCTGTTGATACACTTGATTGTCCCATAGCATTTCAAGGCTGGATTGCCTTGATTGGCTAAGACAGGAAATAGATGTTATAAGCAGGTTTGCAGATTGGTTTGGTGCCTGAAAACTAGCTTTTCTTTTAAGATGGTCTTCTTTTTCCTTTATTTATACAAATTTGGAACTTTTCCCACAACAGGCAGGAAAGGTTTTCCAGCAAACCTTTGTTGTCTCACCTGCTCTGACTGGACTGTCAGCAGTTTCCCAGTATGCTCATGGCATGCATGCAACCCAGCTCATCCTAGTTCAACTCAGATAAAGAAACAACTGAGGGTGTCTTCTTTGTCTTGGAACAGACAAAGAGAGAGAACTGGAGGGCCTGCATTCATTTTAGTGCTTGGAAAAGCAAAGAAAATAAATTTATTTGGCACCTGCTATAAGAATACTTACTCAGGGAGCTGTGCTACCCATAAAATGCCTTTATGCAACAATTCTGGCACCTGAATACAAAATTAGATTTAGGGCTAAAATCCAAGGAAAACCTCTCCATTACATATGGATGTAGCAGTAGATATTCATTATGGTTATTCTTAAAAAGCTGTCCTTAACTGGTTCTCACCTATCTTATGAGTGCTCCTTCTAAATGGCACAAGCTAAACCTAGGAGGACTATGTAACAATGCTTTGACATGTGTTAAAGGTTCTGGTTCCACTCCTTCTCACCTAGCTCACTGCCCGGCAAACCGCGTCCTCAACTGATATCCTTCCTACATGGGAAGAGAACAGCCCCACAGGCCTACCTGACTGATCCTGTCACCTTTTGCTCCTGAAATGAGCACAGATGTCATGTTGCCTCCTCAATTACACTATTTGATTTCAGTTTTCCCACTGTTTTTCTTCATTGAAACTCTGCACTGAGAGCTATACACTACGTGGATTTTAGTAATCTGGTATGTGCACTCTCATTGTTTTGTCCTATTGCATTTCACTCATTGGTTTTAATGCATACCCTGTATAAGATGACTTGTGCCATGGTGTGATTCATTTCAGAAATGCACAGCAATCAAAGCATACTGCTGGATGTAAAAGCATGGATGGTTTAACATTGTGACTGAAAGTTCTTGCCTATGTTGTTAGAAACTGTTTTATACTGCAAAAAGTACCATTTTTAAAAGACACAATAATTTATGAGCCACTGACCATGTGGTGCTTTATATACCACCAATTAGAATACATATTGCTAACAAGAAAATGGGTTATAATTATTTGTATGCAAACATCTATTTATTTTCATTTGGAATGGCAAACAATTATTCAGATAACCAATAGTGAGAGCAAGTAGATTCCCACCAAAATAGCTTTTGTTTTCACTTGAGAAGAAAAAGAAAGAAATTTTGATAATGGACGATGTTTACGGAAGTAGTGTCCCTGTTTCTGGCTTTAAATGAGGACTTGCAATTAAATAACTTCAGATGAAGGTATTAGGGAAAAAAAAAGTAACAAACGTAGTTGAACACTCATTTACTTTGGAAATGCTCAGAATGGTCAAACAAGAAGTAATGGCTTTATCCTGAAAGCCTCTGACTGGTCTTTCTAAGACCTTTGCTACTTCAGGACTGAGCACTGAGAGGATACTTGAAGATGACCTTTCGTGACAGAAGTAATAGTGCATAGGTCTAGGTAATCTATTTTTCTTCCTCTGGAAGAGTCAGGGTTTGCTACTCATGATCCTGGAATCTGGCCATATAATTTGGTAGTATGACCAGGACAGACTGTGAATCCTAAGCTGCTGCTTATTATTCATAAAGGCAAAATTCTATTTTACCCATTCTAGTTATGAAATTTATACGTGTTTTCTTTCTGTGAGGACAACTCACTTCATCGAGGCCTAGTACAGGCCTTATGCATTATGGAAGGACATTGTTTGAGCTTAACTTGTGTTGGGAGATGAAATTTCATGCAATGTTACTCTCTTGCTGTGCAGGGCTGCAGGGTTGATCGCTGCCAGCCTTATAATGTGTCAGCTTACATTCAAGAAAAGCTGTAAACAACTGTATTCAAAAGAAGGAAAAGAAGCAGTGGCAAATAAAATGCCACTTGCTTTTTGAAATTTGGTATTTTCTTAATATACATTGAAAGAAACATATCAATATCAATTCAGTATCAGATCATATAAAATGAAGGATCATATCACAGCAAACCAATGAAACAAGTTAGTAAAATATTTCCTTAAAATACATCTCTTTTTCAATGCTTTTCTTATTAAGGAAACAGTTTCCTTGGGAAAAAGGCCAATAGTAATAAAAAAGGTGTTTGCTAAACTTCTGGAAAAAAATATATCTAAACCTGACTTTGATGGCATATATAATTAAGAACAGCAAAGGCTGGGTATTGACAGGAGACTCGTTAGGAAAGAAATATGATTAAAGCCAAGATTTATTGACAATTATTTAAAACTTCAGGAAGCTATCTTTAGTGTGTGCAAATTAAGGTCTGCTGTTCTGGTGAATTGACAGGACTGTACCATGCAGCAGAAACACAGAGTCAGAACTCAAAATAGTATCTACCACTGCTCATTCTTACTCTCATTATAACATGGCCCGAAGCCTAGAGGACAAGTTCTATATTTCTTGTATTTTATTTCTTCTCAGACCATAACGAGCTTTGTAGATTTGTGCTGCAATGAAAGTGTTTGAAATTGATTTGACTGCTACTGTTACCAAAGTCCCAGATCAAAGAATTCAGCATCCACCCAAAATGGGCTTAAAATGCTTTTTAAAAATGGCTTTGAGTAAGAAATATAACCCCCATCAGGCCCATTGATCCCATCATGTTTATTGTGGCTAACTGTAAATCATTCACAAACTACCAGATGGTGCTGGATGAGTTTGAGAATCATTATTTTGAGGACTATTCTGAGTTCTGATTTAATTTCAATCTCATTCCACAATATTTTTACATTTCTCCTATCACAGTCATAGGCACCCTCCCATGCTAATTTGCAAAATGAATTTTACTGAATACCATCTAATCTTATTGCCATAGTTACAACCAAGAAATCAAAGATTGCTACTCTGAGCTGAAAATAACTGACTTGATATAAAGAAAGGGACTGATTCTTATGCAAACCACTGTACTCAAATACAATTTCTTATTCAAAGCACAATGGAAAGTTTGATCTCTGAAAGCACTGACTTCTATCGTATTTTCATTTTAGCAGTGATCTGCAAGAAAGATAGAATGAAATGCACAAAGATGATGGGACAAATAGAGCACTGGGTCCAAATTGTTGTCATATGTGTTATTTGCTGATAGGAAAAAGAAAATCAGTAGCAGAAGTACTTGTTTTGTTAAAGCCCACAGTTGTTAACAACAAAGCTCCTGCTGGCTGGAGCAACAGTCACAAAATGCTTCCCTCGAGTCTACTCCGGAACATACCTTAGAGAAGCAGCAGGAAGTGTCTGTTTGAAGTGAGGGCTTTTGGCATTTGAGCTCTTGCTGCTTTCTGTGGTATCTCTTTATACTTTCAGATAGCACAGACATATTTTTTTGTTATGAATAGATGATGCAAAACTTCTATCACTTATTACTCCAAATACCCTTGACTCAGCTGGGGGAGTTGTTAGAGATATAGGGACAACACGGTCTATATCTCTGGCATTTGTCCTTTGTGCAAAGACTTTCTGAAGAGACTTTCTGTGGTTATCCCAGGGTACAGTGAAAGAATCTTGTACTTGGGGGAGTAGCTTATATGAGAGTAGCAACTTCTGAATCCACCATGGACCCTCTCACCCCAATCTATAAGACACGCAGCCATAAATGAGCCTTATTACTTTCTTCTATGCTAATAAAGTAAACATATGGTGGGGGAAGAATATATAATGAAAGAAAACAGAGGGGAAAAGAGAGGATTTTAAAAAAGAAAAAGGCATAGAAGAGAATCAAATCTATCTCAAAGAAAAAAAGAGAGAAGAAGGGGGAGCCATCCTAAAGAGATACTAAAGTGATACAGAAAACCAAATAGTAACAAGCAGCCGAAGGCAACAAGCATTTTCAGAAAAAGAGGGGGAGTGTGTAATAAACATACAGACAGAGTAATAATGAAAAAGAAACTTCAACTCACCCAACAGTTGGAAGAAGGAAAATAGACTTCAGATTGTCTCTACAGAATTAGAATTTAAAATCTTTCAGCATTGCCATATGTAGGAGGCTATGCTTTTTTTTTTTTTTTTCTGGGTGAAAGGAATCTCATTTTGTTGAATGAAATAACCTGAAAAGTATATAAAGTGTTATGAGTTCTAATATGCTGCTTTACTCATGAAAGGGAAAGAAAATTTTACACTTCATCACAAAACCAGGGAAAGATAGAGGAATACAAGCCTTCCAAAAGCACGTTACCTCAAAAAGTCAAGCTCTACCTGTTGCAACTTCTTTGGTCTTCCACAGTACTTCTGGTTTCCAATACTCTTTTGTTCCACTCCTTTCTATTTTTTTCCTAGAGCAACACTAATTCTCTCAATGTCTCACAGACATGGCAGCTGAAAAAGAAGAAATATTTAAGTTGTGTTTTTTAACATCGCTTAATGCCACCTATTTTAGCAGGGTATGCACAGCTTATGCATTAATTTAAATTACGTCTTTGAACAAAAAAGAGTTCATACAGCATCTCTCCCATGCACAACTATCTAATAAACTTCTTGCTTCAGTTTCCTGTAACATGAGGTGTTCAACAACTTACTGTCCTCAGAGAATGAACAGTAATCATGACTGCAGTCATTCAGCGTTTAGGTAGATGCTCTGCACATATTCCCAGTGCAGAAGGATACAATTCAACCAAATGTTGACCTCAACTATCCAGACCCATCCCCACAAAAGGCAGTTAAGTAAAAATTTTCCGTTTGTTAAAAAACTTTTTTTTGTGCATGGGTAACAGTCCTGCCTGTTTAGAAGTAAAGGGGGAGTAATGTGTCTGTCTCAAACTCCAGCAGCCAGACAGCTGTGGAGCTGCACAAGGATTATTGGTAATAACACTTTGTGAGAAAGAGCAGGATGTGGCTGGAGAAGGGGCTGTATGGAGGTAGAGCAGCATTTTTCTGGGACAAATATCCTTATTCTGGATCTTGGACAAAAGCAGAACACAGTATAGTGCAAGTGCAGGAATGAAGTAAAAAAGTGAGAATGGGCTGTTGACCACAGTCTGACACACTTAGAGGGGGTCAAGAGCACTAAAGACTCCCAAAGCCCTCTGAACTATTTCCATAGAGGTCTAGAAGAATGAACTGCTTATGGTCACTGATTTGCATGCGAAGCAAGAAACTTATCTCCAGGATGGGGAAAACTTGTCTATAACAAAGCACCCACATGAAGCCCAGGCATGTATATAGCTCAGGACTCTGGACACCCCCTCAAATGGATTGATATTTCTTCTTTTCTTTCTCTTCCCCGTTTTTAATTCATTTCCCTCCCATTTTGCCCTATCCCTTTATCCAAAACCCATTGTCATGTGCTTGTATAGGAGGCCAGGGTCTAAATTATACCAATTTCTATGATAAATGTGTTACTTACTAATAAAACTTAGTAAGTTTTTCACGATCTACTGACTTTTGTTGCTCCTTTTAACAACAAGCATCACTGAATCTTGGGCACTCCCTTCCCCTTCAGGTGCAATGGAACTCAGACACAATGATCACAGTGTTTTGAGCAAATATTAAGAACTGTGAGAGCAAATATCTCCTCAAACATTTTTCTGGAGCTACTGCTCTCTGGAATAACTTAAACCTGTGTAGAGAATACCTGTATTAGCACAGAGGAGAAGAAGTACTAGTACCTTCTCAGTAGTGTTGGTAGAAGTTATACTTGTATGTCCTGGAAGAAATACAAAATAGGTCTCCTGGCCCAGATGTCACTTTGCTCCCCTCTTATGTGTTTTGGCCTGGACAGTCTATTGCCATTTTCCCTGCCCCCATTTTCCTCTCTGGCAGTAGTTCTCTTTGCACAGTTTTCTCAGCTGGCATTCATTGCTCAAAGGAACTGATATGCGATGTCACAGGCCAACTAGGATTGGGAGGGGCTTCTGGAGGTCCAATCCCCCCTCCAAGTAGAAGCAACTTCAAAGATACATTAGATTGTGCTTGTAATCCTGTTTTTTCCATGAAATGTTTGGAGCCCCCGTCAGGTAGGGTATGGGCTTTGTTCAAATGTTTGTTCAAGGGTTTTGTTGAAGTGTTTGAATGATTGAAAATTCTTTAGAATTCAGTGTTACTGAATCCAATTCTTGCCTGTCTTCTGCTGTTCTGATACTTGTGTTTGTTTAAAGGAAAACCACTTCAGTGAGTGTTAGTTTTTGTGGCTTCCTGTGTAAACCAACTGGATATTTTTGACTAGGAAACCATTAACCTAAGAGGACCACTTCGTGGTCTATGAGTAATAGCCAATATTTTCAATATTAGAGATGTTTAAGACCCTCTTGTAATTTTGCGTACATGAGTTTATGTGTAGGACTTTTCAGTACATTGACAATAAAAACTGTTAAAAAGTACTATGTGCCAAAAAACTCAAGACAACATTATATGTAATTGCAATTTTGCTCAAGGAGTTTCACTCAGCAGAAACATGTTTGTGGTACAAAATTAACAAATGATGACCATTTCACTGTTTCAGTAGCAATACTTGTGCTCCATTTAGCTTATCTGAAATTTCATCTCCATTTTCGCTAAGGCCCAATACAAACATGCATTTGTGTAAGGCTACAAGAAGCTTCAGGATGATTCTGGCAGCAAACACTGTGTCATACTACTTTTCTTTCTGTTTTTTAGGTGAACTGGACAAGAAACTCTGAGGTAATTTCAAACATCAATGCATTTTCCCTGGCTAATCTGCTATGGTGCTAGTGATGTACTGGTGAGATAGCTGTCATTTTATGTAAATAGATTTCGCATCCAGTCATTCTTCTTACTCATTTCAGGGAAGCACTATAGAAAGAGACACTGGGCTTTAACAATGTTCTTTTATTTTACTTTTTATATAATCAAATGTCAACTTGTTTTCAGTTCAAAAATTGTCAAAATTTCTACATGTGTCAGAGATATTTTCTCTTAACTAACAAAGAAGTTCCTGGTAAATGCCTGAGTTTTGAAATAGGTATGTTCTTTCCTTACCTTCTGAAATTTAGGTTATTAAATGAGAAGAAAATATCAGAGGCTAGTGAGCTGACAAACTTAAGGTCAATTTCTGGTTGAATTTCAAGATGACATGACAGTCTAGGAAGAGAAGGAAGATAACAATCATAAGATCTTCAAGAGCAGGCAATTATTTTGCATACAGAAATACTGACAAATCAACAAGAACTTTTGGGAGATAGTTGTGGCTCCATAAATACCTGATGTTTGTTGGGTTTCTTTGATAATTCTTTACTATTATTATAAGAAATTCTTTAGTATTTCAGAAGGAAGGATAAAAGTAAGATTCAGGGGACTTTTTCTCTCATTATGGGACACCTTAACTGGGGATACTTGCCTTTCTGTCTAGCTCTCCTGAATCCCTTCAAAGTACTCAGACTATCATATGTTTGTTAATCATATAATGAAAATAGTGAACTTTGAGAAGTTTTTCAACTTTGAGAAGTTTTTCAACTAATCTTATTTTTCACCTATTTCTTCCTCATGTGTTTGCTGGATTTTCAATTTAAATAAATAAATAAATAAATAAATAAACAAGGCTACTTCTATTCTGAAATAAGTGCCTGTGGAAGGCTCTTCTATATGGCAGCACATCTTTTCAAGGAGTCACATACACAAAATGTTTTAAAGAGATGATATAACTGGTTTGCAGTTAAATTTTAATATTTCTGTTCATACTACATTTTTCTGCCATCACAGTCTTAATGGATACTTAATGCTTACTTTTTAAAGGAGTTTATTTAGTTGCCACTAGTCAAACATAGTAATCTTTTCCATCTTCTGTCAATCAAAACTTTCCAAATACTTGTTGTGACTGAATTGTAGACATAAATCTATTTCAAAGATTCAGCTTCTTTGAATCTGCAATAATCCTGCCAATACACCTGTTGGAATGTCTCCAGATGGAAAATGCTAAAGTACCTCACATAAAGTTGACGTGCCTTTTATTTTTATTTTTTTTAATGAATATGAATACTTGCCATCTGAAATGGTGTGAATAATCTGAAGGTGGCTGAATATCTTCTTTACCACCCATTCTGTTCAACTCATGTCAAGTGCACCATGGCACTCCAGTGGATATTAATGACATAGCACTGTAAAAAATGTTTCTAAGTACCTTCAATTCTCTGTGATACAGTAATTAACAATTTTGAGAAAAGATGAACAGTTGTGTTGGGCACTTACCCAGATGCTTATTGATAACCAAAGAAGAAAAATTGCTTTTGATTTATATAGGTATTGGATTAGACCTTTAATAAATGCCAATGGAAAATGAATACCAGCTAAGTCTATTAAGATTTGCTTTGCCTTCTTTATATGATCAAAAGGGGATTTTCCTCTGCCAGCGACAGAAATCCAGGCTTATGCATAGATTTAGGCACAGGCAGCTCAGACAGCGCTATGCTGCCACATGTAGGGACTTCAACAGATGAATGTAGTGTTGCCAAAAACATACATCTGCCCAAACTGAGAAAGCGTGTAAAACAGAATGTATCCACAGCAGTGAAATGCTGGTTAGAAGGAATCTGTGTTGAAACAGCATTTCACAGGACAATGGAAAGTGAGAAGTAATTTCATGAAACCACTTCTACTTGCAGTAACATATCCCAGCTCTGCTGCTGTATTACCTACTTCCTGTAAATATGTGTTTACTGCAGTCCTTCCACAGTGAAAGAGAAAGGTCACACAAAGCACTGAACACCTTTTATCCTATTAGTTCTTCTGGGGAGATGCAGCGAAGAAAACCAGATCAAAAGTACATAAGTGTCTGAAGGGAGCAAGGTGAACTCGGGAGCAAGCAGGTGTTGGCTGCACCAAGCACCTTAGAAACCTTGTGTTTGGGCAATTGATATCACCCCATAGTATGAAATACATGAACATTTTCCAGGATTTTGTATTACTTTACTCAGAAGAGACTATGAATTTTCTGAACCATAGAGGGACTTCAAAGTGGTGACAAAACTTTGAAAGAGATTGCAATCCTCGAGATTTTAGTCAGTCTCTATTAAGAGAGATCGTTGGACAGTTTATTCAGCTTTGTCCTAAACTTTCTCTGGTGCATCTAACATTTATCATCACCAACAGGAGGCACACACTGTTAGATGGACCTTGGGGCTGATTTGATACGACAAATGGTGTCCTTTTTCATACCTGTACCGAATAGGAAGTTAGGCAAAAAAAGGGAAGATACCATGTCTGTAAGACAGCTAAATGAAAACCAAAATTAAAAAATCATTCTTTAACGACTCCTTTTCATTTCCAAAGGAATTTAACTCAACCATGTTTATAATTTTGTGTATCTCACACACATACTGAAATATTTGTGAGAAATATAAGTACATTTATTAAAAAAAATAGTCTAGTATCACCTCTGCTCTGCTTTAAAATGTACTTATGCACTGGACTGAGACAATAAAATCACACTTTTTATACAGCAAACAAACTAATTTCTGACAGAGAAATGAAGATAAGAAGGTATTCACTGGGGTAAATATTGAAATCCATATAGAGATTTACTGATACGATTAAATACAATTAAAGTGATAAAGACTGCCATTTACTTTCAGTAATTTCAACAATTCTTCTGGATGCTGAAGAACTTTTTGCTTGAAAGCATACATTCCAGATGGCTGTAATGTTCAAAAAAAGAAGTAAGACACTCAAGGTGTTCATATGCATGTTTCCTTTTTAGATAAAAGGAAGAGTGTTGATATTGATGCGTCCTATCAGTCTACTGGAAATAAGAGGGTGTAAACTGAGTACTGTTAGCTGTACAGAATCAGTACCCTTTGCCTTGTGGTGGCTGTTTATAGGTTCTGAGCACTGTGAAAGCAAGGCATGCAGGTAGTGAAATACACTGGAAGAGAATGTCACAAAGAGACTGTCTCTAATAGATGAAGGTGGGTAAGGTCTTGTATAATGCTGGGACAGTAGTTAAAGCAATCATTTGTTGTTTCTCTGATGACTTGATGGTTATGTTGAAGAAATGGATGAAGTCATGTGCCACTTGAATAAGTGTTCTGGCAGGTAATTCACCCAAGGAAAAAAGCACTTTGTTGTCAGATGAGGGAAATATTTCACTGACCAGTGGAGATGCAAGCAGGCTATTGATGATAGCACTGAGGTGCTCCTGGGAAAGTTTGAGAGGCAAATAGTGGAGGTTTTTTTCTGTTACCATATGATTCAAGAGCTTGTCTCATTAAGAGGAAACTGGTTTAAGCTCCATAACAATTGTCTTTTAGAAATCCTGCTAACTGATCCAAGTGTTAGAGGGTATCTTGTCTCTCTTAAGTATTGCAGTACCTTTGCAGCATAGAGATTAGGAAATCAAGTCCTTTCTACTGCTCTAGCATGGGTATTTAGTTCTGTATTTCTTAATACCAGGGTTTTTTTCACTGTGCTTTTTACAGTAAAAAATTTGATGCTCCATGATGTGAGGAATGACTCTTTTGTCTCTTTCTCCATTTTGTTCTTGGGCTGAGCTGCTCAAATATGCTTCTGTATGTTGATGAGCTCATGACTTTGATGACTTAAAGAAGGAAAAAAAGGAATAGGCTGATGAACATGATTACAATGTAAAGTCAAGAGATACAATTTAATTTAAAGGTTCCATCACTGCAGATTCTTGGGAAATACTGCTGTTCATAATGAATTTGCTTAGTATTCATGGGATGTGACATACATTTCCATAGATTATGCCCTGTGAGATATAGCCTCACTTAAATGTTGGCTATTCCTACTGAGTGAATTTAAGTAAACAGTTTCATCAAATGGTGTATTCCATATATTGCCAAGTGTTCAGAGTACAATTGTTATGCTTGACTACCCAGATATTTATCTCTTCTCTGCTACAGTAGTGATGGACCTCCTGCATAAACGTATAATTTATCTTGGGATTACAGCTAATCAGGAGGCTTCTGCATTCTGCTTCTCCTTTATTTTCATTCTTCCCCCCATGTTTTTCTTAGATATTTTCTGTGTATTAAAAATTATAAAGAAACATAAGACAAATGTTTATGGAGTCTTTGTGAGTATCATTAAATTGTGTATTTACAAAGGTGCTTTCTCTCTGATTTCCATCCAATGCTACCAGGATTCTGCAGTACATTGCTGATTCATTGGAGAAATATTGCTTGAAAAGCTCTTACAGCATCTTAGAGCAAGTCATGCTGGTCACACTAAGGTAATTCTAACTGTTGCTTGAGATCTTGTGCCTTTCCTCTTCTTCTTCTTCCTCTTCCTTTTTCCCTTCTCCCTTCCCTTTTCTCCCTTAAAAGTTATATGTTTGTGGGTGGCTCATACACAAAGGTTTAGCATACTCTTTCAGGAGTCAAAAGTCGTATCATTTTTTCTCCCTTGATAAGTTTTTTTTTCTGGAAAACTGTTAGTTCCCACAATTTCACGAAGAACATTTCAGTGAGACAGAGGTACACAAGAAGACTACTAGGAGAAAACGGATCAAGTAACTATACATGGTCTAACTATGCACAAACCTGCTTTTGCTGTCCAAGGACTGGGGAATAGTTGCTTCCAAAAGCAACCCAATGCTTTTATTTGCAGTGTTCTTATAGACAGGAAGTACTTATAGACAGGAAGTTTAAATATATAGCTCCATGTCCTCATTCTCTGAGTGTTGCCTTTCAGGAATTATTAAAAAAGAGCTCTTCTTCTGTGATTTAAGTCCCGTATTTGAACAATAATGGTGACAATGTTGGGTATCAAGAACATATTTACTTGTCTATGTAGTTAAGATATGCAAAGAATCTATGTCTGGGCTCTGTCACCCACTGCTGCTGAGCTGCAGAGAGGGTGTACATTCTGTTGACTGTCCTAGTGCTGTCAGCAAGAATGCTACTATTGCTAAAACATAAGCTAAAATAAGACCTGTTCCAGCTGCAGTTGGTGACATTGTCAACCTGCCTGAATTGCCAGTGTCCCAACAAGTTAGCTAGGTTTCAAATGATAGAGGGAAGAAGAGTGAGGTGCATAAACCCCCTGGTTTAGCAAAGGATAGTGAGAATAGCCCAGGCCTCACAATGCAGCTGTAGCTAAGGCATAGGCTACTGAAACCCTGAAACCACAGTAATGCCCTTATGTTCCCTTCCCTGCCCATCATGCCAGAATTTCTTCATGGTTTATGTAAATGAGAAACACTTGCAGCTATCCCTGATATACTGTAAAGCACAACAGCTATTTGGCTTTTTTTTTTGGCAATTTCACTGAATTCCCTTTCCTTTTTCTACATATGATTGGAGAGGACCATCATATACACAAAGCATTTCATTAAGTTGGCTCAGTCTGCCAGAAAACATGGATTACTTAGAACAGATGTTCTCCAGAAGCATGATGTAAAAAATTTTCATAGCTGTGGTAGCATCCTCTCACTCTCTCCTTCGAGGAGTTATCAGAGTGAGACATGGTGTGTGTTTCACTCAGTGGCCTCCAGCTGGACAAAATGAACTCTTCTACCTTTCTCACATTACTGCTGTAGAGGACCCTGTGAAAACCAAATTTCAGACAGGCTGCTTGAAACCAGGACTCATCAGGCTACACTAAACTTTAACATATATCTTTCTCATCATGCTTGATTGATCTCAGCTGAATAGGGACTTTCCTGAATATGGTGTAGGCAAGAAGACACTTGAGAGAGTATCTCCTGTTTTGTGCATATAAAAAATAGTTTTGTAGTCAAAACCGGCATTGCTGCAGCCATCCACAGCACTTGAATACTTCCCAGGCAGACTTCATTTCATAAGGAATGGGGTTTTGTGTGTGTGTGTGTGTGTGTGTGTGTGTGTGTGTGTGTGTGTGTGTGATTGAGAGGGATACCACAGATAGCCATTAAAAGCTGGATATTAAGGAAGCTCATGGCAATTTTTTAATACTGTTAGTTCACTTTGAACCCCTGTATAACTTCAGGAATCTCACACACAGAGGGCAGAATATTTGAGGGAAGTAATTCAGATTCCCAAATTCCCATGTTGACAATGTACACACCAGAGGGATATGGGGAAATGACTGAGAATAGAAACATATAAAGACACAGTTAGTTTGTTAGGAGCACAAATACTTATATTTTCAAAAGAAAACTTAGAAGAATGAAATAACACATTATCTACTCAGGAACTAAAAAAAATTCCAAAACTGTGCAAAAAACACTCACAGAGAAAAAACATATTAATCTACAGAACTCACATAAACAAGCTAGGATATACATGGGTGTATACTCTCTTCTAGGTCTTAAATATTGTCTGACAACCCAGAAATAATTCAAAATCAAATATGAGCTTTAATACCAAACCCTTAAATATTAGTCCCTTGATGGGCTTTCACAGACAGACACAAACACTCCCATATCCTGAAGTCACTTTATTGGTGCCATTTATCTGCATGTATTTATGGATTAAGAATTAAAGAACTATATAATTAATTTTCAGAGATGTTATTTCTGATGAAATAACAGTAGATTACCTTCACTTTTTGTTATATTTTGTTTATGTATGGAGTTATGAAGCAAGGACTCAATGTTGTCAGCATTTACAACTGACTTTTAATTAACTTCCCTCCATAATGTTAATATAGTTCTTTTGCTGAACAATTTCTAATTCACAATAGCTGAAAGTACAGCCAGTACAGCATAGAGGGAAAAAAATGGCCCTTCATTATCAAACCATTATATTTGCAAGAGCTCACTGCCAAGAGACTTTTCAAAGCAGTCAAACAATAAATTCCTTAGAATTCCAAAATAGGCCATGAGGGGCCAAACCTTGATCCCACTGAAATTGGTAGCTCACGTACTGAATAGTGGTAATGTTTGGCTCTTAAAAGTACTCAAATATCTTTGGTTCAAGCAAAATAACAGACTATTACTGCAAATCTAACCTTCATTAAATTTTCTATGCACTTAAATCTTTGTATGAATTGGGAAATAAGTTTTGTTTGAACTGAGTACTACTTATATTTGATTTTGAAAATGATTTTTAATGTTGTATCCTCTCCAGGTTGCTATTATTCTCTGGGAACATGAGTGCAGCAAGTAAACTCCTATATACACACATACATGCATGCATATGTATGTGCATATATATAAATCCACACATGTATATATATATACACACATAAACACACACAGTCATGGAGACCCGGTATCCAAGTGGATAACAGCCTCACCACTTATTTCAAAGGTTGCAGGTTCAACATGACTGAGCTCAGTTTTAATTAAACTTTCTATTTGCTTTTCCACAGGATATGTCATATAAAAGTCAATCATGGTTTAAAAAATGTCTGTTTGCACTTACAGTTGTGTGGAGAATATTCCTCTGTGCATATCACAGAATAGAAGATCAGGAGGAGCTAGCACAAATGTGTCTTTATCTAAACGCAAAACCACATATTATTTAGCAAAACTTGGGTAAGTTTCTGGCTCCTAATCTCTATATTTCTCGAAGAATCTCAGGCTGTGCTCTGCATTTCTGCTTCCCTGTACTGCTAAAAAGAATCTATGGTCCAGGAATGCAGAAAGGAACAATTCATTCATATCTGCCTTCAGGCCCTGTATTGCTAAACACTGAAATTTCTAAGAACACCATCTCTAAGAGGGAGAGTGTTTGGGAATTTCTACTATTACACATCCCTGAGAGCAGTTTCAATTGACTTGTGTTTCATGGGACATTGGAAAAATCATACTTGTTCATGGTGAATACTGAAACTTTGTGCATCTTTAGAGTCTTTGGGAAACAGCTGAGTTCTGTGGCAGATTGCAGTAGACAAACTGCTATTTGATCCTGTGTTTAATGTGTCCAGTAGGGATAATACAGACAATGGTAGTAAGGGTGCCAAAAATTGTTTGACCTTCTGATACATGTCTTGTCAGGGATACTCAAAACTCATGTTAACTTTCATGCTTGCTGATACCTGAAGAAACGATTTATAGGGAACAAGTAGTGCAGCTGAACATTTCCTGTGTGTTATTTCAGGAATGCAAGGGAAGGAATTACTTGTGAAAAGAAAAACTGTTGTTTCTCATAGATTCATTTCTGCAGTCTGAGAGAATAGACATCATGTTACAAATAAGGTTTTAGAGAAGAAAATGCTCTGTATCGACATGGACCACAAATTATGAGGCACCCACATATCTTGTTGCAGAGTATTCCTCAGTAGACAGATGTTTTCTGTGGTTTGAGACATGCTCTCTGTGGAGAAAGCAGCCTGTCAAAAATGATAAAGACTCAATGTATTTGCAACTGCACAGGAAATTTATGTGTCTCTATGCAGACTGGAGGTGAGACAAATGAATATTACTCACCTGATAGAGAGAATGAGGTCTGATACAGGGTAGAATTAACCTAAGTTAATATTCAGACAGAGTCTCTCTAATATACCTACCACTTCTCTGACTGAAAGAAAACAATCTGACACAGAATTTATGTGCAAATAATATTGAAATGATCAATTAAGCTGTCTTTCTAATAAGCTGTCTCTAAAAGGGCGACTGGTTAAATGGAGAAATCAAATATGCTAAGTTAAAATAAGAAACTTAAGCTATTGATTGATCTAAGGCCCACAGAGTAAACTGCAGTTTTGAAAAGCCCTGAATAAGGTTTCCATGGCCAATTCCTCATGTTTCTAAAGGTCAAAGCCATTTCATTCATTTTTTAAAGGGAGTTTTCTGAGGCTAAAAATTAATTAAACCAGTACCTTTGAATATGTTGCATTACGGTTGCCTTTATTGTAATCTATATACCACATAAGCCTGAACGTTTTTAAATTACTTGACTTCTGTTTAAGTTTTGAATGCAGTGGTGTTTCCAAAATAGATCTCATTTAAGAAGCAGCCAAGTATTACAATTTATATTTACCTCACTGGTTTGAATATTTTATTTTTCTTTAGTGATGTATAAATCTCCCAACTACTCAAAAGATTTTTTTTTTTTGTCCTGTTAGATGCTTAATGCCAATTCATCTTTCATAAAATCATTTTGAGACAAGCTGATTACATGGCTTGGTCCATAAGTTGGGAGCAGAATGAGGCCTAATCTCATGAAGAGATGTAGGGAAAAGGACTAGAAAATGTGATTGTGTGTGGAGGGGGCACTGTGTGCATGCTGACCACTCTATGTTCCAGTAAAGTGAGAACCGGGTACAAGGGGAAGGCTAGAGGATCAGGGTGTTGCCAACATGCCATAAAGTGATCCACATGAAAAGCTCTTTTGTAACCACGCACAACATGGTAATTTGTATATCATATGAAGCTAGAAATTTTTATTTTGTTTGTTTGTTATCTCTATTTCTTGGATCATAAAATTTTACTCTTACAAGAAGTTTAGTTTTGGCTGTCTGTCTGATGCCTATTAAATTCAAGAGAAGAACATCCCATCTGTTGAAATGTTCACTGGTTTTTAGCGTAGTTTTGGCTGTTAGAGAATACATCCTGAACTCCTACCCATCCTTTACTTCATTTTTTTTTCCAGAATAAATTAGGAACAGAAATATGTTGAACTGTTTTGAATCATGGAGATTCCAGCTGCTTCCAAGCACTTCTCAAATCATCCCATTCCAGGCAGCCATGAAAAGAAGGGCTTTCAAACTGCAGCAAGAAACAACTTCTACCCCAGATATTGGACTCTGCAAACTTTCTATCTTTGTTACCCCTGTTAGGGTGTGGATGCTGTTTGTTGACAAGAAATGGAGTGTCCCCTTGTTTCCCGAGTCCCACTCTCATATTAATAATGTACCAAAATATCTTGGGTGCAGCTGACACATGCTGGAAAAGATACCTGCCAGGTCTGGAGTCAGTTCAGAGTAATCTGTCCACTTGTTCCAGACAACCAGAAGTCCACAGATAATGTGTTAGACAGAGTCTATGTACGACCTATGAGAATAAAAATTTCCGGGTCTGGTGCTGCCAATCACAGTAGTTTGGATTTTATTGTTTCAAAAGATAGGTTACTTTGAAGGGACTTTTAAATATTTTTCCCTATAGATAGGTCCTCATGTCAATCTGAAATATGTGCAGCAATGTATTTGTAGTGACTTTTGGCTTCACCCCATTGGACCAAAACCCGAGGATTTATTGTTTGTTTCTGTTTAAACAAAAATCACCTACCCTTTTTTCTAGCATACAACCCCCAAACAGCAAGTTTGTTTCAGAACAGTGAGTATATGTGTGCGTTCAAGGAATGACAGGAAAAATAATTGCATTTACTTAGCAGCATATAACAGTGTCCGCATTTTCTCCCATGCTAGTTGACTCACAGAGTGAGCAATTCTATGCCTAGCTTTGAACATATTTCCCTAAGATATTAGCTTGCTCATATTTTAGAAACATTAGGGCTCCCCCTGCTCAGCTAAACAATAACCATTTATGAATGAGGTGTATAAACATGTGTGAAAAACAAAAATAAGAAGTTCTGCCTAATGTTCAGGTCTGATCCAGACTGTCTGAGTTTCACAAAGGTTACACAGTGTTTGCCAGGTTACTGGGTTAGAAAGCAACTCATCAAATGTCTGCTGCTAGAGAGACTGCAGCATCTGCAGGATGATTCACGCCACGGGCTGAGGGCAGCTGGGCTCTCACATCTTAAACCTCCCCAGAGATTTCCCTCCCATCGCAGCCAAAGGATGTTTCTCCTGACACTTCCTTGCCACAGACAGCAGGAGCTGGGTGTCTAACCAGAGGTCTGGAGAGTGCAGAGATACACTGATATGATTTGGGACCAGACAAATCTTTAAACTTTGAGATGAAATCATGTTTGCTTTTGTGCTTCAGGACCAAATGTGTGTGAGGAGCAGGAAGCACTAAAGCACCTCCCTCAAATATCTCTCCTGTCTTTTAACTTAATAAACTGATGTGCCTGACAGAATGATAAAACATTTTAAAGTTGCTTTGCAGAATGGACTTCAGCCCTTTAATGGGTCTTAGGCTGGAAATCAGAAGGTTTCCTTGCTAAGGACAGCCAGTGCTCAGTTGCTTTTTCTGACTCTACTTCAAGCACTTGGGAGACAAATGATGTGCTTTACATGAGTATAGCCATGGATTATTTTGTTCATTTCCTGAATAGAAGGGAAATTTAAACCATATTTGGCTTAGAAGCACAAAACTATTGGTACATCTGGAAACAAATATGAAAACCACCTCAAAGAGCTCCAAAAAGAGTGTGAAGGAAATGAACTTTATCCTATGATGATCAGAGAGGATATCACAGGACACACTGAAGAATTAATGAAACACACTTCAAGAACCAAGGCTGTGTGGCAGGAGGCTGGTTATAACCAGGTTTGCTCAGTAAAATATTAAAGGCCATTTCTCCCTACCCATTTACTTTGACTCACTACAGAGCACTTTAGAAAGGGTAGGAAACTAATAGGTACTGAAGAGCTTTTGACTGCAGAGAGCAATAGAAGGTAATAGCATGAAAGTTCTGCAGAGAAAATGTGTTCAGAGAGTGTAAATCAAACAGGGTTACCCCAGAAACAGGCATTTCAGTAAAGTTGACATCTTTCAAACAACATTTCATACATCAGTATTTGGTTTAGAAACAGAATTGTTTTAAAAATATCAAAATGGCATATTGCAGTATTTTATTTATTTTTACTTTCAAAGGGCTTTCAATAACACTAAAATACTGCAATGTTTATTCAAATATTTTGTGGGTTGGAATGTGACCACAGCTTTTTTTTACCAAAAGATCTTTCCCTCACAAATGGACCTCATGGATCATTTCTAAATATCAACTTTTTCTTTCCTCTCTGTATTAAGAATGACAAAGGGGGAAAAAAGAAGAGGTTAAGTAGAAATTCATTCTCTAACAATTTCTTCTGTGTGATTCAGTTGCTGGTCTTAAACTTGTACTCAGCTGTATTTTACAAATATATCCCACTTGTACCCTACTTATTGCTACTTATTTGTCCTTATCATCTACCCAGACAGAAACAGAGAGAGCACCCAGAGCAGCAGCAGGGCTTAGTCATGCTCCTCCAAGTCTTAGGTGACCTTAAAGTGGGGCTGAGTCACCAAAACGCTCAGCTGAACACACTGGAGCAAACAGCCATGGCATTGCTCCATCCTTTGAGTAGGGCTGGGCATGGGCAGCGTCCTCACTGCTCAGATCAGAGGAGAAGTCTGCTTCTCCTTCAGGCATGGTCTTTCCCAAGGCTAACCTGAGATGGGTCGGGTGATCACCATCCCTGCCAGAGGGCCGTGCATTGCCCATGAAGGCAGAACACTCAAAAATTAACTAGTCTTGCCTGAGCAACTTGTCTCAAAGCTGTCGTTATTAGCCCCACATTTAATGATCAGTATATATAATATTGAAATAGGTCACAGCCTTAAGTAAGGTAAAATCTCATGGAAATGTAAAATAGGTCTCTAAAAAAGCAATAAAGATAATCGAGCACAGCACCTGGGTTGTTCACTTTTATAGCTCAGAAACAAGAATATTTCTATAATAATTTTTTTTAACAAACTAGATTAAGCCTGGGAAAGAGGTGGTGTTAAAACACAGGGTTGTGGTATGATTTTTTTAAAAAGTACTGTTTTAAGAGTCATCAAATTAGAGAATAACACACAAATCACTGAATTTCTGTGTCATTCAGGCTGACACAAACACTTATTTTCCATTCCAGTTAGCAGATTTCCAGATTTTTCTAAGTCCTAAGTTGTACTGAAACATTGATAATATTTGATGAAACATTGGAAAATATTTTTTGTAATTTTGCTCTATCAAAGCTTGTAGACCTATCTGAGGGTTCATTAAGTTATCTTTTAATGGGTGATGGGTGAACTGCGACAGATTTAGAGATCTGAGTGACTCAAAAGAGATCTGCAATGGTAATATGCCTTCAGAGGAACTTTGATGACTGCAAGATATGCAGCAGAGCACTCAATAGGGTGAATTCAATGAAGTGACATTGTTCACAAACAGCAACCCTGTGAAAGACCCATAAATGAATAATCCTACATATTACTGTTTAATTCTGTTAAATATTACCACAGTAAGGCTACTTTGCATTAAATTTCTGTAAATGTTTGAGATTTTAGTCCTTAGTTGGTAAACCAGTGTCTTAGAGAACTGTAGAAGAGAGAAAAAGACATAGAAGAAAATTATAGAAATAGAATTTTGACTTGAATAAAAACTTGAATAAAAAGCTAACAATAAAAGTGATGTACTTTAAAACAAACTATTTCATGCTTGACCTGAACTAGAAACTAATCTTCCTAAACTGAGAACTGAGCCTCAGCTCCTCAGCTCCCAAGTAGAATAATTAAATGGATGTTTCTAGCTAGAATGCTGTACATTTTACCACAGCATTTTAATAGTTCAGGATGTCTAGGAATAACTCTGTTCCTAATTTGTCTTGAAGGAGGAAATTGGTGTGGTGGTGATGTGTTTTTTTTTTTTTTTTTTTTTTTTATATTCACACAAGCAGGAATGTTGGGAACCATCCAGGAGATGTAGGATTTTAGAAGCAGTCCTGTTATCAGCCCAAGGGGGGGTGCAGACCCAGGGGCTGTGGAGCAGGCTGGTCACGGTGCGCACAGAGCACTTGGTGCTGCCGCGTTGGGCTGCTCTGGGCTAAAATCCTTTAGAGAATTTTGCCTTTTTCATTTTCTGCTCCCACTCTCAGCTCCCAGCTTTTCTAAAATAAACTAGAAATTATTTCTTCCCCGAGTCTGCAAGTTATTCCTACACTGCTGCCATAGTCTTGCAGTTTCTATGATTGTGCAACGTTCCACAGTTCTGAGCACACAGACCACTTCTTGTGCAGGATGTGAAGCTCACCACAAAGGGTCTTAGAAAGGAATTGTTTTCATTTAAGTGAAAACTTTCATAAGTGGGTTAAGAGTCTAATGAATAAACAGAGGTCCTGGTCCTAGAGATGCTTCTTAAGATCTTTGAGAAGTCTGTTTATCAGAGCTTGAAATAAATCTCATGGTGGCCTTACAGTAAATAAAACAATCCCTTTCCCTGTCCTGTCAACTGTTTGGTTTGAATCAGTTACAATGAGCTTGTTTTCAGAGGAAAAAACCGGTGTTTGGGTTTGTGGTGAATAAAAGTCAAAGCTCTTTTATGAATGCAACTTCACACAAAATATTGTAAAAGGACTGTGACTGACCTGCACTTGAAAATATGATATAAAATCAGAAGGTGTAATCCAAGCTGCTTGTAACCAGCTTGGTCTGATATTGAATAGTCTTCATTTGCAAAAATGCAAAAAGGTGCAAAAAAATCACAAATGGTGGCCCACAATATTGACCATATTGCAGCAGTTTCATGTGGATGGATGTATTGGTGTGGGAACCATAAATCATCTGCAAAATCAAATCCTCAGGTGACGCTGGCCTTACACACTGCCTCATAGAACAACTTTCAGCTACTGGAAGGCCAAAGAAAGACAAATTTGGATTGCTTAAGTGTCCTTAGGAGACCTCTGGACACTGACACAAAGCAAAGACGCCGTGCATCTTCTGTGTTCCGCTCCTGGCTATGAGCAAGCAGTCAGGAGCAAATTCTGCCAAGAGACAGTGAGCACAGCCTGGACTCTGACCAGAATCAATTCCACAAAGTGATTTTTCCTTCGTACAAGGTATTTGCAATCACTCAGTACTATCAACTCAGGAATGTGAGAGTACAAACAACCAGCTGCGTCCCAGCTCTATGGGAGAATTACTTTAAAGGAACTAGTAGCAATGATAATGCTCTGTGTCTTCTCTGACCCAGAAAAACAAGCACACTTCTTTCAGTGGTTTTCTAGATGAGATGCTGGTTCAGTAGTTTGTTACTGCAGTGTTCACTCACATCACTGATAGCCTTAAAAATGAATCTTTATTATGAAACCTTCCCAAAACCATACTATGGACAAGTACTTGTTTTCCAACCCAAGTACTAAGTGACATGCCTTTAACAAAGACATTGGAAAATACAAGCAATATGCTTTTCAGTGGTCTTAGGCTTGAGTTGTTTTAAGTTTCAAGCTGCATAACAAAGGTTGACACAAATGATCCAGCAAAAATAGTGCAGGATATGAAAAAAAGCATTTATAATGCATGAAGCCTTCTAAGTTCAATGCAGTGTTTATTTGTAAAAGTAGTTCATCCTCAGGAAAAAACAGCATGAAACACGAAATAACATATCATCCATTGAACACCATTTTCACATGTGCATGCTATTATAAGAAAAGCCTGCACAAAAGATTCAGAGGAATATTTTCCTTCCCCAACACACATTAAGTTGCTGATAAAGGAATTCAAGCTTGAAGGCTGATTTTGACTTGGTCTAGAGAAGCATGCAAGGGCACAAACCCTGAGGTCTGAGCGTGCAGGACAAGCACATGATAATGTATCTGGAGACTGCCTCCCAGAGCAAGCAGATGGTTGCCACAGATAGGGAACAAATGTAAACTCAGTTCAGTTGACCTCCATGAGCAACTGTGGCAAATTGCTTTAATGCTGGTGCTGGTGCTACTGCACATTATTTTTCCCAAGCCACCAGCAGGACTCATGTTGACTGGTGTGTTAGGGCCAGATGTCTCCCTTCAAATACCCCTTGCCAAAGTCTCTGTCCACCCCTGAAAACTGATGTAAAGAGGGAATGCCTGACTGGGAGAAGTGCTGAATCTGCACCAAAGGGGCTGCTTGGTGTGGGCTGGATCCTGGGAGCTGCATGAGCCAAGTGGCACACTGTTATGCAGAGCGTAAAGCTCATTACATCTCTGGCCCATGTAGCAGATGTCATAAAGCCTACACTGTTTTGAAACATTTAAAACTGAAGTTTTTAAAAGCTTTGGTTAGTATTTTGCACTATTTGAAATAAAGTGTTCAGCAGAGCTGAAATTTATTAATTTTGAAAACTAAGCCATCTGGAGCATTAGCTGCTTAATTACAGCATAAAGAGTCACGAATGAGCACTTTCTATTTTCTAGTGCAGGATTCGGAGTGTGTTTGAACCTTTTATTCCTTGATTAAAAAAAAAAAGGAGACATGGAAGCAGTCATGTTATGATATTCTTTCAGATTTTTTTTCTCTTCACAAAGTAAAAAAACCCCAAAAAATAAGAACCAAACCCTTGAACCCAAACCAACAGAACACAAAACCTAACTAGTGATAGAATTCAGTCTCTTTCTTTACAAAGCAGAGATGACAACAATTACCACATATAGATGAATATGGAAGAAAAATAAAGAAAGATGTTTTGCTTCTTGGTCTATTATTGCATTTAATGTAATTTTCCCCCACGGGGTTGTAAATCACTTGTCCTTTTGTGCTTTTGGTCATTCTAAGAATTTTTGATCCCAGATTAAACCCCAGCTTGAAACAATGTGGGTTTGATGAGTTTACTCTGCTTTAAACAAGGAGGCCTTTGTCCTGTATGCCCTATGCAATTTACAACACAATTCCCCTATCCTGCTTTGCCATGAGACCCTCAGTCAACATTCCCCTTGGTTTATGACAACTGAACCAACAATTAGGCCTGAGGCACTCAAACATGACTTTTGAAATAGAGGGTGCATTGACGTGTATGAACCCTGTAGTGTGTTACTCTCTTCTCCTGCAATGTAAAGGTGCAAAGTTAAATTTAGAAGATGCTGCTACAACCCATGGTTTTTCGCTGTGTTTTCACTCCCCCTCTTTTGTGGAAGGATGTGAGATTTAGAAGATGCACTATTTAGCTCTAGCTTTTCCCTGCACTTTTGAGAGGAGAGTTTTACCAAACATTTCTACGAAAGTCTCCCTCCTCATACAACGGCACGGCACTGCCTAAAACACTCTTCTACAGTATCCCAGGATATGTCTCAGCCCTGAAGGTATTCCCAGTTGCATGCTGATAAAGAATAAATGCTGCCAAACAGGTTTGTCCCGAAGAGAAACTGTCAGATACTGCAGATTCCCACCGCCTGCAGTGCCTGCTCCACCGAAATTCAGGAGCTCCAGGTGCTGGTGTGACTAGTCAGGGGTGCTTACGTTTTGCATCCATGCCAACCCTCAATTAATGTCTGTGCCAGGGCGAGGGAAGGCTGAATCCAGGCAGAACCAGCTGGTTAAAGAGGAGCTACAAAGCAGGATAAACCACTGTTTCTGCACGTCAGGATCTCTGCCATACCTGACAGGTCACCCAACAGACCCTGTGGGAAGGAGGTGGTGGTGCTGCTGCCAGCTTCCCCCTGGGCATTTCTGCCATGTAGTGGTGAGGGCTGGAAGTGGGCAAAATAGGTCTGTGCTGGGAAGGCCACACCTGGATAAACAGCTTCTTGTAGGTTATCAGCAATATCATTTGAGTGGTTATTTCCAGAAACAATAGTTTTCGGTGTGCCAAAAAGCATTTGTGATATTCCAAGACCAGATGGACCACAAATAATCAGTATTAACACAGGATGGGGGGAAAAAGCCAACTGCAGCCTGCAGTTTTTATCAACTGACTGACTGACAAGAGGTCAGCTTTTTAGGGGAAACTGAGGTAAAAAAAAAAGACAATAAAAGTTATTTCAGTGCAGATAGATGATCAGTGATAGAGGAGAACTAAATTCTTCAATCCTTATGTTCAAACTGTTAGGTCACAGTGCCTTGCGTTGTCAGGTAATAAATACCTTGGAGATCTCTTCTTCCTGCCCATCTGGTAATAGGTCCTGAGTAGTTTTGAATCCCAAATAATGTGACATGTGTTACATAGCATTCTTCAAAGGCTCAACCTTACCTCATTCCGGCAGAATGGCTGAAAGTCACTTAATTTTGACAGCTCAAATAGGCTAATTTTCTGTATTTTTCATATTGCAATAAGCCTAAAGATTCAGATACAAATTGTGTGCTATAAAGTTAGTGCAAAATTAAATTTTCTCTTGCCCATCTGATTCAAGGGGAGTGTGAAATATACTTGTCACACCATTTTCACATGTTACAGTGGCTTGCTCAGTGTGACTTCCTGGAATTGAACCAAGTGGCTGATAACAGTGACTAGCACTCAGGACTCCTACCACAGCAGCCAGTAACAAAAAAAACAAAACAATAAAACAACCAAAAGCCCCACAACAAACCTCCTCCCTAGAAACACTGGAAAAAAAGTAAAACACAAAGAAAACAAGATTCTATAGAAGACAAGCATGTCTTTACTTTTCATTACCTCCTCTTTAACACATCCCCAGAAGAAAGCAATAGCTGAATCATGGGGAGCTGTACTGCAGAAACATCTGACAGATAAATACTTCAGCAAAGAGATATCCCAATATGATTTGGGTTTTGTCATATTTTTTCCATGGGGTATTCCATGATGTACTAGCAAAATGAGTGACTTCTGCACAAATCAGTATCACAAGGTTTCATTCTTATTATGCTTCAGTTTTGTGTTTTATTTACTAAAGCAAATGAAATGGTCTCACTAAAATGACGTGTCACTTTAGTCTCTGTAAATGGGGGAGCAGAGAACACCATTATTCCAGTAAAGTAATCTGTGCTGAAACTGAGTCTGAGTCTGAGTCTGAATTCATGCTCAGACTTTTTCATTTGGAAGGACCAAACTGCCACTATGTATTTTTCCCTTTTTTTTCCTCCCATATGAGTCCCTTGCTTAAACCATGGGCCCTGTTTGTACACCAGTATTGAATAGGTGAAATATACAGCTGCTGCAGTCACTGACAGTAGCTCAGCTCTTCAGGGAACTGAAAAAGTTTTGGTCTCCTGGAATCATTGCTACTTCAGGAGATGAAAAAGAAAAGCAAAACAATCCCTTTGTGATGCTCAAAACTCTATTCTCTTTGGCTTCTTAGGCTGGCAAACAGCTGCTTTAAGCCTTTTTCTCAGCATGTCTCATCTTGCTGGATGTGCCCAAGTGTGAGTGGAAATAGCAAGAACAGCAATTTATCTACAACAGGATTGCCAGATATCTTACGATAGCTCTTGGAGGTGGATCACCCCATTGTGCCCCGCTCTAAGGTACCTGCTCAAGAGGAGGAAGTACCCCCTGCAACTTGAGATTTTTCCTACTGTGTTGCACTGGTGGCTGTCTCTATTTTCTAACCTACTCTGCCCTCACCTGCCTCTTTTCTGTTATTCTGGCACTGGTGCAGGACCTGCTCAATATTCTGGACTGCGGTGTCAAAATGCTTCACCCTTCCTCCTTCCCTCCCACAAGTGTGTGGCCACAGAGTTACAGTTTTATTTCTGCAACACCTCAAAACAATTTCTTATGACCTCCTAATTTTCCTCTTTCCCATCTTCTTAACACATGAATTCAAGGGATTTTTATGCATGAGAAAATGTTCTCTCTTTCTCTATGGTGAGACATTGTGGGGGAAAAGTATGGCAAAGCAAAATAGGTATTTTAGTAAGAAAGCAGGATTTAAGAAGTGTTTTCACAAGAGAGAGCACATGATGTCCTTATAACCTTATACTCTCATCTCAGCTTTTTCATAGCTCCCCTGAGACCATCACTGCAGTAATCTGGGCTCCCTTAATTCTGGTTTTCCAGCACATGGTCCTCCCTTCTCACAGCCCTCCTTCTGCTTGGCATGTCAGCTGAGTGAGAAACGCCATTGGTATGCTTCACCCTACGTTGCTTTGGAGCTGACAAGTGCATATGGCTGTTTTTCCCTCTTTTGTCCCCAAAACTGGTCCCATACTAAGGTTACAATTCTTTGCTTAGTTGTCAAAGGCATTAAATGTATGGGAACTTCATTTCCTTAAGATCCCTTCTGTCTGTCAAATTCAGTGAAAGCTGACCAAAAAGAAATGTTATTGTGAATAGTGGGGATGATGAGGAGCAAAACAATCATATGTGTCTTCTTTTCCATATCAAACAGACAAAAAACCAAACAAGCCAACCCACAGAGACATAAACAGACACTTCTCTAAACTCCAAAATTTGACCTCCAGGGTTTTTTTGGACTTGGTAGCCCCTTCTTCTGTAAATCAAAATTACAGTCCATGCTGTCTGAGTATCAGAGATGACATCTTATGTGTAAACATAATTTAACTGTTTGACATCTAGATTCAAAAAAATGACATGCAATATACTAATATAAATAAAATAACTGATATGCAAGTCATGGCAGTGAGCTTTGACTCAACTAATGCCCTTTACAGTGTAATTTTATCTACTAGACAGCAGCATTTTGGCATTTTAAATTTAAAATTAAACATTGGAAGGAAAAGGAGGTCAACTGTACTTTAATTTCCCAGCAAAACAAAACACTACAGAATAATATGAATTTAGGTAAAGTACAACAGGAGATCTGAACCCTGCCTTGTATTTAGCTTTACTGACCTTTCACTTAGAACTGTGCATTCCCACTCCACTCACTGTATCTATTTGTGCAGATTTTTTAGTTTTTTTCTAAAGTTACTGCTTTTACTTACAAATAATCTCTGGACCAAGGATGTTTGCCTCAAGAGTTTACTCGCTTACAATGCTAATGCAGAAAAGCAATATGTTCTGAGGAAGACACAAAATTAATTAACGTCTTCCTTATCACTGCATTTTTCACATTTTAATCCTATTGTCAAGTATGTTCCCATTCAAGAATACCTTGGGCAAGTGAGTTTTCCCCACTCAAAACCACAACTTTTATTGTCTGGAACTTGTGAGTTATTCTGACTTTGTAAGAAGCTTCACTTTAATGTGATGTCGTGTGCCTTAATAGTTACTTTGACGCTTCTCTTAAAATACAGCAGTCACCTAGACAGTTTTAGTGTTTCTACTGCCATTGTATAGGCCAGTAAGGTAAGCCTAGGGGAAATTCACTGCCTCTATGTTACTTTTTGCTGTAGAGATTTGCATTATTGATATTACTCTCTCTCCCTAAGTCACAAATCACTTATTTCATTCAAATTTGCAAATGGGTTACTCAGACTAATCAGTCCCAAATCACCAGTTCTGTCACTGATACTGAGATAAACTCATTGCCCTCACATGCTGAGCCAAAAAGTTCCCCGGCTCGCACAAGATAGAGGTATCCTAAAGTGTCTATGAAGTTGAAAATGTAACATTTTCATTGCTTATATTATAAAGTAACATAGTATCAAACATACTTCCTAACTCTTTAATTATTTTGCATTTAATTTCAATGAGAGTATCCTAGAAAAACACCTAGACTCAGATGGACAGTGCCTTCCTCATACTTTGAAAATTCTGTACAACAGGCTCCAACCAAATAAAATGTTAGTCAGGCTGCTATGATGAACAGGAATGCAGATCTTTTTCTTCTCAGCATCTTCCTGCCCCCTTTCTCTATGTCTGAAAAATAAAGTTGAACTCAATGTCTGTGCTGGGCAGGGCATGTGCTCTCAGTGCTCCAGTCATTTATGGGAAGGAAGAGTTTAATTACACTCCTCTGTTCTGTGTAACTGTGTCTCCCTGAAGGAAGGGGTTTCATGTTCACAGACAGAATCCCTTTGCAAAAGGGGTGGTAAAGGCACCCATTGTAGTCAGGTATAAATGCATTCTATGCAAATATTATGCAAATAAATCAATTCCATCTGCCTGTGGTACTGATGAAGGTTGTGATCTCTGGAGGAGTAATCTAGAGAAAACTCATGAAAGAAACCCTTTCGGCATATTCCATCATCAAAGTTTTGATCTTCCATATGGAAATTAGTATTTCTGAAAGTAGGTTCCAAATAGATAAAACATTTTGATTACTTAGTCATGGCAGAATAGTGACAGCCAAAGACCTCAGGTGAAGAAAACCATACATGCAGTGCTAAGTGAGAAGTGATGGATTTCACTAATTCATACTTTAAATTTGCCTAGAATATCTCATGACAAGCTCTTAATTTTCTTATTTAGCATTTCTAATATCTCAATGCCCATGGATAATATTTGATGACGCTGGCACATGAAGATACAACAGCTTTAATGAAGCCTTTAGAGGGAAGATGATTGCCGGGATCGTTCTAAAGTGTTTATAGCGAACCATTTTGATTTTTATTGATTCATTAGGACTGACTGTGTTAGAATTGACCAGTTAAAATCCATTACTCTGTTCAAGGAACTTTTAATATTTCCATGCCTAACATTTAAAAAATAAGTAAAACTAAAAGCATGAATGATATCTGCTTTTATAGAGGAAAGAATGTGATCTGGTTATATATACTTTTCGAATGGAAAAAAAAACCCTGATTCACTTCCATTTGGTAAGATTTAACTGTAAATATTATTTCAAAAATTACAGATGGTTTTGAGTTCTCTAAAGAGAAAGAGAACGAGAACTTGAAACCATATAATTTACTTTAAATAATCCAAAAATAGGTCAGACTGGCTGAAATTCATTTAATGAAAGAATATTTTACCCATACACTAAAACCTTGGGGTCTATTTTCTCCTATATGTGTTTGTGACACCCTCAGCATCGTTACTTGAACATACATGATTAATCATAGGACCTTTTCAGCTTATGTCTTAATGAATATGGTGCTTGATAGAATGTCAGCTAAACTGACCCCCCAGAGATCAGAAACTCCCTCCCCCCTCCCCTCCCCTCCCTCCCCTCCCTCCCCTCCCTCCCCTCCCCTCCCCTCCCCTCCCCTCCCCTCCCTCCCCTCCCTCCCCTCCCCTCCCCTCCCCCCCTCCCTCCCATTTGTACATGTGTTTATCAAAGGAATTGCACTTTAAAGCACTCCTTCAAAGGACAAATATCGCCCTGAGACAAACATGAGCACTTAGAGCCTTTGAAATAATAGATTCAGAAAACTGAAAGGCTTATGGCATAATGACTTGGTGAGGCAAATGGCAGTGTTGGTAGCATGATCCTTGAAAAATGAATTACTTTTGACTTCCTGCAATCTCTGCTTCTCTTCTGCCTCTCTACTTCCTTCCTGGGGAAACTGAATGGTATGTTAGTATCTCCTCCTGTATGGGAGGTACCACAGTCTGGAATGCTAGCAAAGAATTGTGGGGAAGCTGCTCCGTGTGTATGTTCCTGTGAAAGACCAGGATGGGAAGTGCAGCAGGGAATAGAAAAACCCTTTGTGAATGTTCCTGTGGAAGATGATGACCGGGAAATGTTTCTCTAACACAAGTTTTGTACCCTAAGCAGAAGCACAGCTTCCTCCTCTGCCCTGGGCTCCATAAATCTATGCCGTCTCCAATACCATGCTGGGCTGGGTTTCTGTGTCAAGGTTTTGGTAGCAGGAGGGGCTACATGCTGGGGCAGTTTGTGAAACATGTGGGCAGGACTCAGGCTGGAGAAGTTAATGGAGGACTGTTTCCTCTGGGAGGGGCCCCATCCTGGAGCAGGAGAGGGGCGAGAGGAGTTCTCCCCTTGAGACAATGTGTGATGAGCTGACCTCAGCCCCCACACCCTGTGCTGCTGCCAAGGTGCAGAATCTGTGAGGAAAATAAATCCTGAGAAGAAATGTGTGTAGGAAGTTGTTTTAAGATTTGGTTTTTATTTTTTTGTTATTCTCCTCTGATTTGATTGGTAATGAATTAAGTTAATTTATTTCCCTGGACTCTGTTTTATGTGTGACAGCAGTTGGTAAATAATGTCTCCCTGCTCTTACCTCAATCCATGAGTTTTTAGTTGTATTTTTCTATCCCTTGCTTAGTTGAGGAGGTGAGTGACATGGTGGCTTTCATGGGTACCTGGCATCCAGCCAGTGTCAACTCATCACACATACTATTTACAGTATGCATGAAACACACCTCACTCAGCAGTACCATTTTTGGAATATTTTACTCCTATTTCAAACTTTTGCTTGATCCTTCATTCTGACTAAAACTTGCAGCATGACATTTATACTGAAGTTTTAATTAATTCTGTTTTATTTTTGGGACTTATAAGTGAATCTTTTTACATCGCAGAGATATGAGGCCACTGCAGCTTCTCCTCAGCATGCAATAAAATATATATTACTAAAATCTGTAAATTACTTTTCCTACCTAATGTAACAAAATTGTGGCTTGAAGATTTTCACTGCTGACACTCAGAAAGGCGACTCTCTTAAATTCTGCTGTTAGGAGGAAGAGCAGATGCAGGCAGTACACTCTGCCTTGTTTGCCTTCTCTTACTGTTTCAAAATCCTTTTTCTTGTAAGTTACATATAAGCAAAATATGTGCTTTCATTTCTAAACTATTGCTGAAATTTAAGGATGAATCTTAATAAGCATAAAGGGCTATATTTTTTCCTTCTCCAGTCTTTAGACGCCATCTTTCCCTTGTTTTTATTAAGTGGAGCACAAAGTAGTTGAATCAATCCCAAATGCTCCCCAAATTTCCCAAATAACTTATGAATTAATTTGAATTTGCAGTGAGCCTATTTACATGCATACCGTGCCCAGATATCCCCATCAAAAGACAAAGGTTTGAAATGTCACTGTGGGTGAAGGTTTCTGCACAATATTCCACGTACAGTGAAAGAGCAGTGCATGGACCCTTTGTTGGCAGCATTTTGACAATCTCATTTGGAATCCTATACTTGACCCCGTGGTTTGAAGCCAGACCTTCTTAAAATCAGAAGGAACTCTTTCCTGCTGACCACAATAGGGTTCAAGAGGATAAGATGTCAATTACTCTGCCTTTACATAGTTTTTGACAATGTAATCCTATAGTCTTCCCCCCTGTAACCTTCTATATTCTTCAGTTCACAGACTGTACTGCAGCCTCTGAATTCATAGTCACCACCCTTGCTTTTCATTATATGTCAGTCAATCCTTGTGCTCAGTGCAGAATCATTATTTTCCTCATAGATTTTCCTATAATTCTTCTCATTACATTATCCAAGAGCTTTGTAAGGACTGCCTTATCCTTATAATCTCCATCAAATGAAGTGCTGTTATTTTCCTAGTCTTAGGTAGGGAGAGGTAGGTCATGGTGAAATCAAAGTGTTCAGAAGAGTGCATTAATTGTAGGCGTCCATTTTAAATGAGGGAGGAGCTGACTTTCTCAAAAGGATTACCTTTACTAGAACATGTTACAAGGTGCACAACACAGATTTCATTGATTTCCTTAGCAGCAGAAAACGCTCAGCATTTCCTTATTTCCTGGTGGCAAGCATATCTGCAAATACTCACCATCTCTGCAAATTATTCTGTACTTGATGACAGATGGTCACTGGGATATCTGTGGCTGAATATGTCTAGAGAGTCTTTGGACAAGGTGGGAATTAGCCATTTCATGGCAAATATGTCTACAAGGAGATAAATGAGGGATGGGTTCCTGCTGATGACATTCATATAGGAAATGCTAATGGAAATTTCAGTACAGAATTTCTAAAAGTGCATTTGAAAACTTCCTCATCTAGTGCCACAGAAAGAAGCACAAAAAGCAGCAAAATTCTGCAAATAAAAGGCATTTGTAGTATTTGTTACCAGAGGGACACACATAAATAAGAAAGCTCCCAGTTCCAGAAACTTCTGCAGGGAATTTCTTGTCTCCAGGAGAGTAAGAATGAATCTCATTAAAACCTTCATTTGAGGTTTTCTTCCTGTGCAGTATAATAGATATTCTGATATTGTCTTTGAATGGACAATAGGTTCTGAGGCTAATGCATTCCTGATGGAGCATAAAGCATAAACAGGGAAATGTATTTAAACTCAGCTTTCCCATGTGTTACAGATGACATTGCTCTGAATGCTCCCCCCTCCTTTCTTCTTCTCCCAGATTTTTGGCTGAGCATGGCACCATATGGTCTGGAATATCCCTTTGGGCATTTGGGGTCAGCTGTTCCTGCTTTGTCCACTCCCGATTCCTTGGGCACCTCCAACCCAATCACTGCTTGGTGAGGAGCAGAAAACATGCTGTGCAAGCCCAGCTCAGCAAAACTGAAAACAATGCTGAGTTATCAACACCATTTTCAGCACAAATCCAAAGCAAAATCCCAAACTGTGAAGAAAATCAACTCTGCTCCAGCCAAGCCCATAACATCGTGTCACAAGCAGTGAAATCACTAAGTTGTGTTTTCTACAGCAAAGTAAGAGTATGCAGAAAATGCTGTTATAGTCTGTGCTTGCTAAGGACTGCTGCCTGCCTTCTTCATGATAAGGCAGGAGGTTTGTTTAAACTGTCAAATGTTCAAACACCCCACTCTTATCCCACAGGAAGAATATGTGGGAGCCCTTCCTATAAATCCACCTAGACAAACAAGCCCAGAATCCTCCATAAGTTGCGCTACAGCCCTGAAGTGCTGAGGTACTTCTAGAAGCCAGTACTAACATCCTAAGGTTTTGCACTGGATTAGCATTTGTATTTGTTTTAACTTGTAGTACTATTTGTCTAGTGGCTATAGCAATACATTTAATGATAAAAAAGCAGCCCCAAGTAGTTCTCACGATGAATTGGAAAAGATGAATGGAAAATCTGAGAAAGATGGACAATAAAACTGAACTACTAAGTCCCAGAAAGAGACAAATATTTGCATAAATTTGTGGCTCTAAAGAAAGTCTGTGGAACCTGAATTTGCATAATCTAAATGATGAGAAAAGTCAAGGAAACTAAAGAGTGTTTAGACATGTTGGTGCCAGGGCTAGCTCTTAACTTGAACAAATCACTTTGTGAGAAGAAATCCCATGTGCCCTGATCCTGGAGCCAGAAAAAGCACTAAGACAGATTTCCCAAAAGAAAGGGACAAAAGGCTGTATTCTGCTGGGAAATAACAGGAGAAAAAAAATAGACTTTGGAGGTCTGTGTAACAGTACAGTGGAGTCACCGGACACTTTCATCTCAAGAGTTTGAAATACAAACTTTGTTAGCTTCAATCCTTACTGACTGTTTAGGGATCAATAGGTGAAGATGAATCTGTTATAGTCAGCCTTCATCACTTTGTTGCAGCAGAAACTCCCAGGACCAGCTGAATCCTCAAGCTGGCAGCCAGACTTGGGCAGAGAGATGGAGTTGCGCATCTGCCAGAAGCAGGAAGGAAGACAAGATCTGCAACCATGGCAATGTGGACTTAGACACCTTGACACCACTCCAGTGGCTCTCTGCTGCATGCCAAAAACTGGACTGCAGTTTCTCTAAGTGTCTGGAAACAATAGCTGTGGGACAGATGGATGTACAGGCAGATGAAGGAAGGAAGGAAGGAAGGAAGGAAGGAAGGAAGGAAGGAAGGAAGGAAGGAAGGAAGGAAGGAAGGAAGGAAGGAAGGAAGGAAGGAAGGAAGGAAGGAAGGAAGGAAGGAAGGAAGGAAGGAAGGAAGGAAGGAAGGAAGGAAGGAAGGAAGGAAGGACAGTGTTTTGGAACTGCAGACACAATTGCCCTCCTCTTGTTCCTCACTCTAGGATGCCCTAGATATAAGTATGAAAAAAGTGCACAAGTGGCACTGGGTATCAGAGTGTATCAGAGGCTTAAAAATCCAGAGCATTCTGGGGCCTCTGGTTCTTCTCCAGTCCCTTCAAAAATAATTTAATACTATTAAAATTCAAATATATGTAGGATTATATTTTGTCAAGTTTACTCTTTCTGTGAAGCACGTAAATGCTTAAAACACCTTACAAATAAACAGTTTGTCTTTTCAAGGTCTGTGCTGCATTGAAACATATGAACAGAGAGCATAATTTAGTAAACAACATGCTGAATTGCTGTTTAAGATCTAGATCCCACACAAGAAATCCTTATACTGTCTTCAAACAGAATCTGCATTTCTGTCAATATTTCATGTTATGGAGCAATCATACAAAATACATAGCAAGGCTCTTTGCTGAGGCTGGTAAGTGTAAGGAATCTGCTTAACAAAAGCCTTCTGCATAAATCTAGTATGCTGTTTGTTTCCTATGGTTTGCAGTTAATTGCATGGTATAAGTAGTTATGACAGGAGAGAGCTCCTCTTTGTGAAATAAAACCAACCATCCCAAGCTGTCTATTTAGTGGGCAATTTACAGAGACAGTGGCATGGGGTACTGTTCCAAGGCGAGTAGCACCTTTCTTCTTGTGCTCATTCACACTTTGAGCTCTGGTCACCTGACTGTCCCTGTGTTCACTGCCCCTGGCAAAGCCCACAGATCCCCTGTAATCTTACTCTTATGGCTACTTATTTTATGACATTTGATGACTTGCTTGATTCCTGCTCAGCAGCGAGTCCCTGGAAGAAGTTGTGCTCCAGGCATATCTACAATCTTAATGCAAGTAGGGATATGTCCACTTCATGAAAAGTGGCATTAATTAATGTCATTAATCTATGACATCATGTTTCTAAGGGAATGTTCACTGTGTTAAGGAAAGAAACTTACTTTGCAAACAGGAACAGCTATCCCTACTTCTATAGCTAATCTTACCCAGAAAATAGGAGTTCCTTCTATCTACACACAGGAGAAGCTTTCTTTAAAAAGCTTTCTATGAAAAAGAGTTTTTAATCAAGTGGAACAGGGTTAGCAGAAAGTCTTTTTCTTGGTGTTGATTAATTTTTCATCACACCGAAGAAGTTTGTATTATTTACACCAAATTTGAAAGCTGGGAGACGCATCTGTTGACATTTGGCCAAAGGAATAAGAGCAGCCCATGCTTTCAGGGAGATATTGGGAATGAAAACAGTGGTTACACTTAATTTCCACTGTTTTTAAAGTTTTATTGAATTTATTTTTTCAGTAGAATATTAATATTTTATTTTTTTCAAACAAACCTGTTGATTACAAAATATACTTAATGGTAAGTCAATGATTTTTCAGGGCAAAGGACAGAGTTATGAAAACATGGAATAAAATACTTCAAATCAGACTTTTAATAGGGAAAAATAATATACCACTTACTAATACAATACAAACTCTTAGTATCATCATAATTAAGTCTTTTTCACAAAGAAAGTAATAGAATGAGAGAATACATTTTCAGTCAAATAAATATAATTTCCAGCTATAAATGCATTAAGAAAATAGGGTAAAAAGACTTTAGAGGGATAAAAGGCTGCAAGGTCACATCACCCACCTGTCTAAAAGCAGAGAGAAAAATCAGGATGAAATTAAATTAAATACAGAGTGCTTTGTCTGCTTTACACCCTTAAATTCAGTTAATTGGCCAGTGCTAGTAACACATCATTTACTCTGTGCAAGCCAAGCCCACAGGTACATATTAGCTGTAGGCATGATAAACAATTTGTACTTCCACAGTATCTTCAATCAGAGCATTTCCAAGTACCTTACAAGAAACTAATGTCTTTATTTCCCAGTGTCACTGTGAACAAATCCATTAAGTTTCTTCACTTGAAAGGTTGAGAAATGAGATGACTTGTGTAAAGCTCACTTTTTTTGCATGGGCTACCACCCTCCACTTGCACCCTTTGTCTGGGTTCCCTGGACAGTAGCCAGCTGCACCCTCCTGCCCCAAGGCTAATCAGCAGTAGGCTTTTTGATGTCGTGCTGATATAACCCAGCCCAAGGCTTTCATCACCATCATGCTTTTTAACCAGGTGGAAAAGTTGAGATTCCAGACACCTGTTGAATGTGGACTGCCTGGTGGATACACAGAACACAGGGTATAGTATAATACAGTATAGAACAGCCACCCTTACCAGGTAATGAGATAAATGACATGATTACCAAGAGTCACCTAGGTGACTATAATTATGTGGTTTAGTTTGGCTCTTGGCTTGAGGAATGTTGCAGAATAGAGCACATGGGCCAGAGAGCAATCATACACCAGTACATATGAATGCTAGGCAGTTTCAAATTTGCTCTTTGGGAAATGAAACCTCTGAGAAAATATTTACTTTGCAAATAAAGTTCATTTACAGTGTCAGACAGGGTGACTCTTTAACATCACACCAAACACTAGAAATTCCAGTATAATCACAGCATCTCATTAAACATGAAAAATAACCTTCATGCACTGGCATGTTCTGAGGCTGTCAGCAGTAGCAAAGGAAATGCTACAGTATGGGATGGCCTCAGTAGCCCTGAGGATGAAGAGATATAAAATGGCAAAGAGCACCAGGCCTTGAGAAGGCTGATTGAGAAGGCCATGAATCTGGGAAAGGTACCAGGATGCAGAAGAGAGAAATAATTTACTGAGAAGCTCTAATCCAGGGAAGTCCTTATGCCACTCCTGAACGAAAAAAGCTGAAGTGCTTGCTAGTGGAGCACTACTTTGTTTTGATGGCTTTACTCTGATGTTGTCAGCATGGAAATGACTAGCACATAATGAACAATTTCATGTTATTGATATTTACTTGAGAAAAATATTAGTCTATCTATAAGTACACAATATAAAAAATACGTATGTTTTCAGATTTCACAAAATCCATACAGTGGCACAGAAAAAATTAGGGCATCATAAGTCATTTCAATTTGAACAATATAAAGATCATAGTTTTTCCATTTCAGAAATTTAAAAAGTACTGTTTAGGTAGCCTTAATGACACAATGTCATATCAGGATCAAGATAAATCCCTCAACATCACCCTAAACAGAAACATTCTAATATGACAGTCCACTTCTCAGATATTCACTAATCTTCCATAGCAATCTGGTTCCCAGACAAACAAGATATCAAACCCTAATATTCAGAAACACTTCAGCTTATATCAGGATGAACAAGGAAAGAAGACAATTTTGACCAAAAGTGGATAGAGAAAATCTTTCAAAATTTATATATAGGTTGCACTCATGAGTTAGTATTCAGAGCCTGTCTGAGCCTGCAAAACATGCCCATCCTCCCCCACAAAAATGTAAACCTATTCTTGTCCACAAAGCAAAGATCCAGCCTACAGGTTTGGGGAAATAACCAGGGAGATTTCATTGAGTTAACTGCAAATGTAGCTGGTTTCTGACTGAAGGTCTTCTGTGCATTCCTTTGTGCATATTTGTGCATAAGTCATTTCTTGGCCTGTTCCTCTGCTCTCCAGCTATCTGTAAGAAAAATGCAGTAACAGAAATAGCCTACTACATATTGGTTTACATTTTTAAGCCCTGTTTTGACAGGACAGTCAGATAGAAAAGCGGAGATTCTCACTTATTTTTCTAAAACTCTGACATGCAGAGAAAAACAAAGGGTTTTCTTCTCTGCAACACTAGTTTCCAAGTGCACAAGATAAAGTCTGTCATCCTTAAAGGGTCCATGTAGCATTAAATATTAATAGATAAAAACTATTTCCTGGTAAAAAGGAAACAAAGTTAGTGCTGCTATATATAGCTTGTAACTGTGGATGTTTTCTTACATGAAAGCTTCCTGGTTAATGTATGTTGTATTTATAGTTAGGCATATTTCAAACCATGCAACATCATGTGACACTTTCCTCATCGTTCTTGAGTAGTATGCCTCTTTCATACTGCTTTGAACTTTGTTGGTGAGGAGGGTATTCAGACACCAGAGCTCTCTAGGCTCCATACATTGATCTCTGTTGTCTGCACAGCCATGAAAATCACTTTAATCAGATTTTCATTTAGCTACATATTTGCTTTTCAGTCTCTAATAAAAAGGTTGCATTTGGAAAGAATAACTTAGAAGTAGCTTTCCCCCTAAAAATACTAAAATTACATCCTAGATTACTGCTTTGCATTTCATATTTCTTCTCACATTTGTTTTTTTTTTTAATTTATTACTAAATTCCTTTTTTTTTTGTTTGTTTGTTCTGAAAGTTCATTAAAGATGCTGAATAACTTTTTATCTCATAAAAACAAGCTTTCTAGTTTAGATGATAAAGAATGAACTGGAGAGTTTCCCAGGCAGTAAAATCTTAAAAACTTGCAAATTCTTTTTGTGGAACCTTAAGTTAGCACAGATCTACCAAGAAGAAAGGGACTAGGAAATCCAGCAAATCATCTTGTCCTTCACAGTTGTTTGGGATCCTTATTAGCAATATTGCTCAGTAGGGTCAAATCTAATAAGCATAAGCCCTTTTAACACCTTTATAATCTCTGAACAGCCTAACAGCAAAAGAAATAAAGAAAACAAAGAAGAAATCATAAGGACAAAGTTTCTGATATGATTCATTTCAGCTGAGAAAGTGAGGGCAAGTTAAATGAAAATGTATGGGGGCATGATTAGCTTTCTCTTCTAGAGTAAGCAGGCGTAACACCTTATGCCTGGAGGAATCTCCTACAGAAATCTCCCAGGCATTGAAGTGAACAGAAGTTTATTTGAACAGAAATGTTCAGAAAAATTACTATACAGTGTTTACCATATATATTAAGAAAATACAGTGTTCTAGAATAATCAGAATGAACATCTCTGTACTCACCAGTGGTTGCTTGATATGCTTTAGAGTCACCTGGGACTTGAATGGAATGTGCTGAAAGGCTGTATATTTTCTGGTTTAAAACTTCATTAGATCAATATTGCTTACTTTCATTAAAACTTGAAATTAAAACTTGAACTTGCAGCAAACTGCCTAGGGGTATCAAGTGAGGTGCTGAATGCTTGCCTTTTCCATACAGTCAGTGGCAGAATGACACAGAGTATTTCCTAGGAAGAGGTCAGTACCTGCCCTGTCTAATGGACTTGCTGGGAGCTGATAGGCTGCAAACCTGGTTTGGAGGTGTGCATCACCTTGCTAATTCTTTTGTACACACCAAATAAATAATAATAAAAAAAAATGAACTCCATCAAAGTTTTCCAATTTACTTCCTCTTGGAAGTGCATAGTAACTAAGCAATAATGGACTATATTTCTACCTTTCAGTGAGAACTTGAGAATATACTAAGAATTTGAGTCTGGATTTAAACATACTGTATGTAAGTGACATCTATTTTACAGAAAAACAGCATTGTTCACATCCTGCTCACCTTATTCATGTTGAAGAGTAACAGCATGAAATGGAGCAAGAAGTTATTGCCTCAGTGGGTTTACAAGCAAAGTTAAGAAAGTAGTAAATCAAATTAAAACTGAGGATTAGGAGTTCTCTCACTGTATATTGCTCTCTCCCCTCCAGATCTGAGTTAGGGACTTTGTTTAAACAACTTGTCTCCCTCAGAGAGTTTAAGGTTCTTTTCCTCCTCTTGATTTACAACAGAAAATATTTTGTAGCACTCATAATAATACTTCAAGAGAGCCTGTTTCTGCAGTATTATCACATCTCTGATTTTGACACTGCTGTTCTCAGTGGAGCACCTAAGGAAAGAGATATTGAAGGTCTAGCTTCTTGCTTACAGGGAGCTTTTTGTTTCAGGTTCAGTCAACGGGGATTGAACTTCCTCATCACCTCCAAACTTCACAGAATAAAACACACACAATTCTTGCTGCCTTTCTAGTCAAGGTTTTAGTGACCAAAATTTATACTCTAACAGGTGCTATTTGATGTGCGTGCTTGTGAAATGGTACTGCCTGCTGCCTGAGGTTTTGACATGGGGAGTTTCTGCACATATGAATACACTTCCCTGTCACGCATCAGCTTTGTCAGAGTCTTAGGGGAAAAAGAGGAGGAGGAGAAACACTTGCTAAAATATTTGTAGTATATCCCCTGATCAGATGGCAACAGCTGCTTGCAATCAAAATGTGTCACTCTTTATTGAGTATTCATGTTGTGAATATAGCAATGGATTCTGCTCATAATAAATAAGACGTTCTCTTCTGAAAGTAAGAGCCCTGGAGAAACTGACCCCTTTGCACCATGAGTGACAGAGAGAAGGTCACCACTCCTGTTTGCATTGGAAATAGTGAATTTCCCTCTTCTAGAATCACAAACCTGTTATTACAGGGTGCCCTCACAGTCTCTGAGTACAAAGAAGCCTTGTTCCTTCACACCAGCACTTATATTTCTTGATTTCCCCTCTTCCTCCTTGGCAGAGAATATCACTGAATTAACTATGGTGTTTTCCATGCAATTCCCATGTCTACCTCTGGCAATAACGCACAAAAGGAAATTGTTTCAGAAGAAATGCTGATCTTGGATGGGGCTCAAAGGCTGGGGTTTGTTCTTACTTTTCACATGTGCACCTTGGAGTTTTATGAAAGTGCACAGCTTCCCCTTGCACCATAAATGCAAAAGGCAGCAGCTACCTGTGGATGACACTGTTTGCAGAGGGGCGCAAACTCCTCTGCACATAAAAGTGACTTATTTAAAGGAGCAGACTTATAGAAGACTGGTAAGGATACTTTTAGGATTGATGAGTGAAAAATAAATGTACTACAAAGACAAAACAGTTAGTCTTTAGTTCATAGCCACTTCATCATGGTAGAACTGCTTCTCTGGCAGTCTTAAGTTCTGAATGTGAGTCCTAAAGAAAGGTCTTAAGTAGTAGTCAACAGCAAGACAAGAAAAAAGACAAAAAAGAGGGTTTAAAGAAGACACAGGCACATGCATATTTTAGGGAAGAATGGAAGAATTGGAATCTGTTTTAGAAGTGTTCATATTATTGACACAATCCAAAACAGAACTTGCTCTATTTTGGTATTTGTAACATTGCAAAAATGTGTTCTATTTAAATACACAATTATTATGCTTTGTTTCTGTCTTACAAAGATACTTCAACCATGAAGAATTAGGCCCAATGAGAAGGATAACTTCTGAGCCTGCTATTAGAGAAAACCAGGCTGATATATTTTGCCAAGAAGCAAGAGGGAAAAGCAAATGAATAAAGTTAAATGGCAAACTTTGTGTTGGCACTGACAATTCATAAGTACATGTGGTTCCTTAAGTACTGAAGAAAATCAGTTTTCATCTAATTATATAAGAAATTTCTTGAGTCAAATAAGCTCTTGGGGAGCAAAGACTAATTTTCAACTGAGCTTAACCTATTCATCAACACTAAGCTTCCATAATTAGTGAGCTCAGTCATGCAGAAAGTTTAAAGAAACACATCTCATTGTTATTATTTCAATTTCCAGGTCCAAAGGAGAAATACAAGACATGTTACCTTTGATGTTTCTGAAATATAACTGAAAATTGCTATAGTCACACAGCATGTACTTTGCAGTTTCACTGCACCAGTTAAAAGCAACCTGGGAAAACAGATTTCTGAACAAGGTCTAATATTCACCCCACTTTAATTTTTATGGTTTTATAACTCCACTGATAGATGGAGGCAGGCTATTGTACAGTAAATCAGACATCCTCCATTTGCTACTACTTTTGAGGATCTCCTTTTCATCAAAAAGGAAGGCAAAAATCACATAGTTATGTCTCATACCTTATATGACCTGTAGTACCTAAAAGCCCCTTTCTATATTAGAGTTCTGACAAGGAAGGCCAAAATTACTCTTATCATAGCTGGTGCTCCAAACACCTCTGTGTGAAGAAGGAACTTTTACAAACTGGCCTCAATGTTTTGCATCTGCAGGAGGAAAACATGGCATTTGTAGTTTTATGCGCCCTACCATTTTCTGCTTCATTTCCTTAGGATTTCTAGACATGACTCATATTTGAAACACCAGCAGAGTAATTAGTGAAATTTCTGGAAAGGAAGAAATCTCATTTTACTGAAAATGTATGGAAAAGTCTTACTGGTAATGCTCCTATCTCTGTTATACAGCAAAGCTGCTCTAAACCCACAAAACTACTAATGTAGCTACCAAATATTTATTAATTACATCTCCATTGTATACACTTCAAAGAAGCGTCCAGATAACTATATGGATATGTGGGACATATATGTACATGTTTAAGAAAACCTTATGACCTATTTATTTTGAATGTCATATTGAGAAATCTAAAATAATTTCGGGAAGATTGAAGTGTATTGTATCTCTTCTGTAGTAAAGATGGATTTACACTCTACAGTAGAAATTGCATTTCAATTTCATTTTCAAAGGGAAAGATGCTGATTAGAATTTGGGATTCTAAGAATGGAATGTGTAAAAATTGATTAGAAAGCAGTACCTCAGTATTCTTCATCTCAGTGAAGAATAGGTGTCCAGGAAAGAGAAAAGAGGAAAGGAAAAGTTCTGTTAGATATAAACTTTTTGATAGAGTTTCTTTGTACTCCTGTGCTTCCTGCTGTTCACAGATAGCAACCACTTTCTTGGAACTAGGACTATCAGTTTATTGGATATAAGGACATTGCACACCATGGAGAGTTCCTCAGTCTCCAGATGGAGCACTAAGGTGCAGAAATAGCTGCATGGGAAGAACAGCTGTAATAGCGGCTTTATCATCTGGACTACCACCTCTATCTCCTCAGAAAAGTATCTGTATTAAAATCAAGTACTGAAAGTATAAGACAATGTTCTTTCAAAATTAAATCATGACACAGAAACCACCACTGTATTTGGTCTTTTAGGCCACCCCAGATGATAAGACTTTTTATTTCCTCTCCAACTATTGTGTTGATGGATTTTGCTTTAATGCCCAATGTATCAAAATAACAATTGTGCAGTATTTGGCAGGTGCAAACCAATTTGTTCAGCTCGGAATGCTTGACTTTTTATGATGGTTGTGACACTACATTTGTTTGACTAATGCAATGAACATACAGTAAGAAAGATGCCAAAAGGCAAATTCATGATGAAATAACCAACCTGAAAACAAAATCATTGAAGAGAGTTGTTGTTATTGGTATTCTTCACAGACTGAGCAGTTTTAAAGATTGTGTAGCAACCACAAGGAGGAACGCTATCCAGCCTCTTAAAGACTTGAATAGATGGTTTGTAATGTACTGTGTATGTCTGTTCCTCTCTCCAAGATTTTTACCAAAGTGTAACAAAAAACAAAAATCTTAATTATTTTAAAAGTACTTTATGTGTGTACATGCATATGTGTGTATATATACTTAAGCCAGTTGTTTCTCTGACATGATTTTACAATTTTATAAGTTGAACTTCATGCCTTTATAGGAAATCATCCAGTTATTTACACTTCCAGAGAACTTCCTTATTTCTCAATTCATATACTGCTTAAAAACAGAATTAGTGAGAATATTATATATGTCAAGAAACATTACAATTCTGTAGAGAAAACTTTGAGGATTCTTATCCATTGAGTAAACATGAACAAATTTAAGTCAGCCACACATGCCTATTTACACATATGAGTCTTTTTGTTTGCAGCTGAAGGTTTGTCGTTCTATTTCTTGGAGTCACTTTTCACAAATTTTCCTAATACTGTTTTGAGCTTCTGGAGACATTCACTAGCACATTATTTTGGTATTGTAATACTATTTTTCCCACTCTGATTTTGATATCCTAGCATCTTTGATTTAGGTTGAAACCCACTTCTGATATTTCACATTGACAAATATTTGTCTCACAGACTCCGATGGATCTCTGTTTCTTGTGCGCACAAAGAGACAAAAACTTCTTGCAATGATTGCTTAAATGCATTCACTGGCATAGCAGCGGGTCCTGACAACAGATGTGGCAGCAGCTGGAGAAATCTTTTTTAATTTGAAATTGATGCTTGAGTCTATATTAAGCCAAGTATATCTCTGGCATTGAAAACATGTAGATTCTTGAGGATGCCTTTGACTGTGTTGAAGATTTATTTCTGTTTCTCTATGATGACTATTTTCACTAAAAATTGATAAACATCAGAGCCTATCTAAAATTAAGTCGCATGTTTACATGTCCACATGATGAAATGTCTTCACTGATGGGTCACACCCTAACAGTGAATTGTCTAAATAAGTCTTCCTCTAGTAAAAGTGCAATTATCTATCTTTCCAATGACTTGGAGCAGTTCTCAGGAAAGTTGCCATCACAGAAATGCACACAAATCTCAGAAAAGGCAAAGGCCTTGCTCTTGTTTGCCTTGTTGTAGGGTGACCAGCGTATGGAATTGCCTCAGGATTTCTCTGAAGCTTGCCTAAATTTTATCAAGGTTGAAATACCTTCAGGGTATGTATCAAAGTGAGGGGTCTGGGATCTAGGAAATGGACAATAAGTATACAGGACACAATTTTGATTTCTCCTCCTTTATTTGATAAAAGAGGACCATCTTATAAATTTTCACTGCCTGGAAGTTTAATCAAAGTTCAAACTAAGTGAAAATTATTTGTAAAAGCCTCACTTAAGACTGTGTAAAATTTATACTTAGCTATTTCTGTTGATGTCATCCCTGTTGCAGCCTTCTTCCAAACATTCTCTCAAACTTCTGTTTAAGTTTAGCAGATGAAATTTTAGTTTCAGCTTCATCTTGCACACTACTCAGTAAAGCTGTAGTCCGTAAAGATCAACATTCTGATGAAATGTGTCCCTGTGTTATGGTTTTTGATGTCTAGCCTATACCAGGGCAGAGATAGGAATGTAAGCTGCTGGAATGCTACCAGGAGTCAACAAAAATCTGTCTGTTTCTTAAAATTATCTGTTGCTTCACTTCTGCAATACATATAAAAGGAAGACCCCCAAAATCACAGGATGACATCTATGCCCAGGGAAGTTTAGGCTGGACATTAGGAAAAATTTCTTTGCAGAAATAATGATTAAATATTGGAATGGGCTCCCCAGGGTGGTGGTGTAGTCACAATCCCTGGAGACACTTAAGGAAAACTGGATGGGGCAAAAAGGGCCATGGTCTGGTAGACAGGGTGGTGCTGGGCTATGGCTTAGATTCAACGAACTCAGAGGTCTTTTCTGACCTAACTGGTTCCACTGTTCTGTGATTCTGTGAACAGCAGTCTGATGTTCTTATTACTATCTAAACAGAGGAAATATTGATCAGCCTCTGGTTTCCTGCAAAAGCTCCCCTGATTTACAAATTTTATGATCAAGCCTAGGTCCTTCTAAGTGCTGTCTAAGTACTATTTTGCTGCAGGTAGATACTGCATATGGGATCTAGAACCTGCTGTAGAAGAAAAAGACAGCTCTTTTTGGCTACGCAGTCCCAAAAATCAGTGAGCTTCTGGTACCATACAGCTTAACCACAGTCAGCAGGACTTTGGTGGCTAAAGATCTGCCTATGAGAAACTCATGCTGTTTCCCTTCCACCTCCCACTCTCCTTAGCTTACCTACACTCCAGTAAATCAGGGGCCTGGAATCAATTAGGTGACCCTGTATTCAGAAAGACTGTCCCAATAACTATTAAACACAGACAGGTAATTTCAGATAGCAGCTGCAGATGTTCTGGTTAAGGAAAACATGAGTTTACCTCTTTGACTTCTGTTTGCCAAGATGGAGAAATTCAGTCTTTATGAGATTAATAAATATGTTGTCTTGCCTGGAAGTAAATGGACGACTCTACAAAAGTCATTTCACCCAGAAGAGCTGAGACCATGTCTTGTGCTTTCTTTTCCTAATGGATTTTAACGTCTAAGAGTGAAGAAAGACATGAATGAGCTGAAGTTTATCCATAAGCATGCTTGGGTCAATGGGGATTTGCAATAGGCAGAATTTCTCTCCAGTGTTTCATTGCAGTATGTAACTATCATTATATATTAGGCAATGTTAGTGAAATGCATATGTGAACTCCTAATCCAATCAAAAGAGTTATGAAACTGATGATTTCTGAGATGAAACAGCTACTTTTGGTTTTATTTCCTGAGACCCAAGGGCATGTGACATATGCTGAAACAGCATAACAGACAACCTGGAATTTGAAAGACAGCTTTCCACTTTGTTATGAATGTTTCCTGTGTTTGTGACAAACATAAAGCAGATAAAATGCTGAGATTTTCACCCTTTTTTGTCGCTCTCAGCTACTCTTCTGCCTTATGAATTCTGAAAGATTTCATAAGGCAGAAGAGTAGCTGAGGAAGAACGTGCCCAATTTTTGGGAAATCTTGAAATAATTTCTAATGAACTTGAAACTCATTTCAGTGTACTGTAGGTACAGAATTGTTGTTGTTTATTTTTTTTCCCTCACAACTTTGAATCCATGCTGGACAAAATACAGGTCAGACTGATTTTTGGATTGCTGCTTTGATCTTCTGTAAATGCAGGCCCTACAATGCTCTCATGAGGCATATAGTAATTCTTAGTTTTGACTTTTTTGTTGCAGATCAAGAAATTGAGGCACATACATGCCACAGCTCATTTACAGAAATGCAGGGGCTAAAAGTTAAAATTTAACATTTTAACTATTGATCATACTTCTTTATACTTCTTTTAATTTGACTTCTCCTCTGAAATTCATTGTTCAAATGTAGCAAGGTCCATACAAGGTGTGTGACAACAGAGACTTCATAAAAGGCTTGTATTTCTCAACTCAAGTTTGTTTTCAGGAGTAAGAACTATCTGTTACATAACTCACTATTATCTGAAATAAGAAGGAATGTGTCCTTTGACCAAAAAGTACAGAATTTAAATCCTGGGAGTTATAGGAAACTGCCACTAAAATTCTGTTATATTTAACATGTCAAAGAGCATATAATTAGACTGAGAGTTGCAATAACTGTAATAGCCATTGCATGACACTACAGTGAGTGGGCAGTAGTGGAAATCAATACACTCAATAGAATACTACAATGTGGAGATTAATTATCATCCTGTCCAGATAGCAGATATTTTTACCCCCGAATTCATGCTTGCAATTCCACTAAGTAAATTCAGGGAAGGGAAGCATGAAAGTCTATGAAAGGAAATGTGTAAGATATGAGAGATAAAAATCTCAGCTAACCCTGCCTGTGAAGTTCAGCAAGACCCCCATTTCACCTCCCTAAACTTATTTGTTACATAACAATGTGTATTTGCATTCTTAGAGAGTGATTCTCATATGTTCTCACATTATGCTTCAGTGACTAAGCTGCAAAATATTTTGTATATTAAAAAAAAGTCTCAAGGACTACATAAATTCTCCATGTAGAGAGACAATAACTAACTCTGCAACATTTTTCTCATAGCTGTTACTATAATAATTTAAAATACTAGAACTGCTATAAGAAAAAGTAAATAAAAGAATCATCCACAGGCATGTCTGTGGTATGATCTTAACCACTTAGGGAGCAAGTAAAACAAGTTCACACACATAAGGTAAGTACCCTGGTTCCCGTCTCACTGATGCAATTTTTTGGCTTCTCTGGAAGTATGATTATCTGGGATGAGACAAAGCACACATCCGGGATAGTCTGTTCACCAAATGCAAAGACACACTCAAAGGAAAAAGAAAAATTCACAGCTCAGTTAGTGCTGTGACCTCTTGGTTCAGGGTCTGCTATGAAACCAGCATGAATGAGGGAAGTACAATGGCTGAGCTAATGTACACCACAAGCAGTCAGCCTTGCTGGGCCTGTGCAGCATGCTAGATTGCCAGGAACAGATTTTTTCCAGAAATTGCGTAGGACACAGCAGCCGGAAGCTCCTACTTTGGTGATTGAGGATTCCCTGGTGAATACCTCCCACTCACAGTTAACTCCTCCCAGCAGCTGCAGCTTCAGAGACAGAGGGCATGTACAGCTTCATTGTTGTAGATAAGAACTGGGACCAAACCTCTCAACCTTTTCTTTCTTGGAGGGAATTTCTCCTGGAAAGCCAACTCTCCCTGTTGATAAAATTAAGTCAGAGTTGCTTCGTAAGACTTAAAGAGCAGTGTCTGGAGTTATTTGAGATCTGGAGAATACATACTTTTGTCAATTTCTCATTTTAATAAAATCCAATTGTTTGGGTTTTTAAAATGTGTATAAATAGTAATTTTCTCTTTTAAAATTCCTTAACTCTCAAAAATATTTTACCATTTCTAAATGGATGGTCTGATCTATGCGGTCATTAGTGGAGGAGATGTGTTGATAGCTTGTAGTAAATGATGGTCTATATCTAAAAAGTTTGGAAAGTCCAAATATAAAATAGAGACCTGTACTTAATAAAATGGAAGAGTCGTGAGAAGGAGCAGCTATGGAGGTAGGCCTGTGCTAAAGTGCTTTTGGCAATTTCTGGTATTTAAGGTGCTCATAGGATTCTTTAATGAGTTTGAATCAAGACAGACATATTGCAGGAGATGTGCTCAACAGAGGCTGCATGAAATCAGTCAGTGCACACATAGTTAATCACAGGCATAGCACTGCTAAATCCAGCTAATACACAAATGCTTAAACTTTACAAGCACCAAATCCCTTGGTGTCATTACACAAAACATGGCAGTTGAAGAGCAAACAAACTATTACAGCTTTTGTAGGCATATGATATTTCAATGACATATACACAGAATTAAATATTAATACTCACTGACACCAGTACAGTGGGGCCTCTTGGAGCCACACAATCTCCAAAGCTACCTGTTTAAACCAGCCCTTCAGCCTGGAGGGTTGGGGACAGCCTGGGGTACTGCTCTTGCATTCACAGGTAAGTACTGAGCAATATGTGAATTTTCAGTTTAAAAAGCACAGCAAAGAGAAGTGGAGGGGGAAGCAGAGGAAGTGAGTGGGGAGAGGGAAAGAATTGGGTGGGATGAGTACAAAGTCAAGGAGATGACAAAGTGATGAAATTGGAACCTTTTAAAAATGAAAACAGAATGTCTCAGACCTTTTGTTTTTATAATTTTTCTCTTTTTGTCATGATTTCCTTTCATTGCAAGTTCACATATATCTGTTCTGAGTATTTAATTCCACTCATGCAGATGAGCTGATGTGACACTTTTTGGTCTTCTCTTTTGTCCCCATCAGCTCCATTTTAAGCAACATTTCCTCTCCAAATAATTGGCAGGACAATCCATTTCTAGGAGAATACAAATACTTTGAAATTGATTACCTTTTTCTAAAGTATTAAAACAGTTCTAAAGAAAGTGATCTTCATTTACACACTGAATAGAAGTTTCAAAAAGGTAGTGTATTTAGGTGGCAACAGCCACGTGGCCTTGGAAGTTCTGCTGTGAACAAAAAATGGGCATAGGAGAAGAAAAGGCAGTTTCAGCCAATCTCACAGTTTTCTCTTTTCTGGATTTAGGGATACAGTGACTTTTATCATTTCCCCACAGTTCCCAAAGGGCCACATGGAGGTGTGTGACCCCTCAGCTCCTGGCATGCCTGCCCCTCGGTATCTCCCTTGGGGAGAGGCCAGCACAGCCCTGTCACCCGTGCTTAGGAGCAGATTCTGACATGTGCTATGCCAAAGATGCTCTCAGGTCACTGCTCTGCAAGCGGCTGTGTGAAACAGCATTTACAATCAGAACAGGGATTCTGTTCTGATTGTAAGAGGGGCAAGGAGAAACCCAGGATCAAGCTAAAACTGATACTAGCTACTTTCTGAACCTCTAAGACTTCATTTTCCCCTCTGATGTTGAGGAGGCACATAAAATACTGATGGTAATAGCAATTAATGGATGGGTCATGCAACAGATGTAATTGCTTTGCATTTTCTTCAACAATTCAATTTTTTTTAAATACAACTTTAATTGCAAATGAGCAGCCAAAAGCAATAAAAATCTTTCTCTTAAAAAATTCTCTTTGCATGCCTTATATTACCAAAACTTATCAAGTGGCAGGTAGTTGTTCTTGTTACCTCATCAGCACACCATACTTCTCAAATAATGATTAATTTTTTTAACCTTTTTATCAGTTTGTCGAGAAAACAGGTTCATCAGGGTGCTTTGACATCATCTCAGTAACTGCACTAAAATACTTTAGGTGACTGGAAGAGTAATTAAAAATATGGTGCCAATAACTTTAGAACTCATGAAAAAAAATGTATAGGTCATTGTTGCTTCTGTAATGCCGTTCACAAAGTGATAAAAGAAATTGCTGTTAATTACCAGGCTATTACCATACTTAATTCTGATAATGGTAGGCTATCCAAACAATGTTGAGAAATAGAAATCACATTATTTTATTCCTCCAGCAAAGTGGCAGTACTGTTCCTATACCATTTGTTCTGGGGTTGCTCTATTTTTGTTAATGAATTAGATTTACTGCCTTATAGCTGATACAGAGACGTCAAAACTTTTACTTTGAGGCATCAGCTATTCTCTTTCAGGGTGATTTACATGAATGCATATGAACATGGTCTCTTGAAAACATTCTAGTGCTGTGGCATAGTTTTCTTTTCCTCCTTTAGGATGAAACTGGCAAAGTAGGAGGTTGTGCAAAGCAGAAATAGGCTTTACTGACACAAAACCATAGCTCAAAAACTCCAGGCTCCAAATCTCACCCAGACTACAGCTGTGAGGAAAATATAAGAACTGTGACTCCAGGGAAATACTGGGAAATAGACCAAAATTAATTCATTTTCATTATGACTAATTCCAGAAAATGTCTCCTGGAAAGTGTTTAAGCTCATGCCCCTTTGATTTCAATTGGAGTTTAGGGAACCTTACAAGAACTGAGTTGGCAAATGTTCATCTCATGAGTGTATTTTAATGTTTTGAAAGTATACAAGCTGGAAATGTCTAGAAAACACAAGGTTAGATCCTGTTTCTGTTTATGCATGTAATGGTTTCGCACTGTTTTTTAATAATTTTATAGAAACTGAGAAAAAATAAGGTTCTTAAAATATCATGTATCTGCGCTGCAAAATATAGAGGATGATTATAAACTCTACTGCAATGAAACCATACTTAGTGAAATCCTCAGTTGTTATAGAACCGTGGAACATTTCCCTGGAAAAGAATTGGTTTTATTCCTCCAAAAGTCATTGGAATTTTCCTAGAATAAATGTGAACAAGATGTGATCCTCCGCATTTCTCTTCTGTAAAATCAGTAACAAATGCCATTTACGTTTCACAGTGCTAAAGCAGGCATTTCAGCTATTGTCTTCTACACTTTTTAGCATCTTTCCTTAACTTTGAATAGAATATTTTTTCTTGTCATCATCTTCGCTGTTGTCTTGGTAAGTTTCTTCACCAAAAGAGGCTGAAAGTCAGAACTCCCTCTGCTCACCTAAATTTTCTTATGTTCCAGTGCAAACTAGGGGCTCTACAGGAACAGTGTTTCCCTCTGTGTTATTCCTCTCCTCCTGGTCTTTCTGTGTGTTTGGGCTGAAGAAATCCTGCCGCAAGTATGGCAAGGATCAGGCAGGAGGTGACTGTCAGGATCTGTTGGTTTGCAGTGCCAAATGATACAAATGCAGAGGCACGACTGACTTCCCAGCATCCTGATGTTCTCACTCTTCATTCTGTACACTGCTCTCTCACTTACATTCATGGGCAATTGAAAAAAGGCTGGGGTACAATCAGGATCGGTGTAGATCCCATACATGCTTTTGCTAACCCAAGCCAAAGCGTTTTTCCTTGCAGTGGATTTAAAATTAGGTCCTAAGTGGTTCTGTGACCTCAGGTGGCCAAAATCTTCTTTAGCCAGCTGTCAGTGCACTGTGAAGGGAGCTACAGCACTAAGATTATTTTTGTATGACACCATATTTTATGTGGCATAGTAAAAAGAGAACAAGCAATCCCTCTAGTCACTCACTGTTACTGTTAACCACTGTTTTGTTCTGCAGGACCATAGGTTTTGCACTATACATCTCCTTAATTATTAAAATGAGATACATTGAATCCTGTATATCTGTTTTAGTGCTAGAATGCAATGACCTTATGATATCTGTGATTATAGGTCTTGAAAAAATATCTGAAACCTAAAATCATGATACTACAAACATGTTGAATTTTCCTTCCCATATTAATCTTGTGAGTACAGTAAAGTTGAACTTTTCCCTGCATTCCATTTTAGAAAATATTAAAAAAAGATCAAAATGTCTGAAAAATAGAATTAAAATGTACAAGTCTCAAAACCAACATCATCAGAAACAACAACCTGGAGAAATACTTGATCCCTGAGAAATTTTTTGGATGTGTGTTTGGGAATAGCAGAAGAATTAAAATCTTAGCTAACATACAGTGTGTAAATTTAGAAGATCAGAAATTTCATTATTTTACACGAGAGTTCTGTATAGTTCTTGCATTTTATTTAAAGATCACGTCAGATATCTGAGCTATATCCCTTGTGCAAAATATTGTATCTTCTTTTTTCTAGTGATTTTAAAATAGATGTTTAAAATACTTTATTATGATTTGAAAAGAAAAAAATATAGCAAGCTTCCTTGCTTATGTCCCCTCTTTCAGCTAATACCACTGCAGATCAACACAAATTTCACTTAAACAAATGATCCTCGCTCTAAGCTGCCACTTTCTGAATATGTGAATTGGTGCATGTGTCTGCATGCAATTAATTCATAAGCAGGCTAGAAATACCCTCACAGAGCTCTGTTAAGCTGTAAGTGGAAAGCAGCATAAAACACCTTTATAAGAGAGTGTATTTCAGCCATGAATAACTGCACTTAGTCCAGTTCCTCTTGAACACACCAACTTCATGTCCATCACTCAGTGTGCCAGGCTCCAGTGCAAAGATGTGGCTTTAACACTTCAGCACAATGATAGGTTGACTTTCTTGGACTGGGAGTTAGTTTCTCCAAATGTTGGTGCTCTAGCAAACCGTGCAGTTACTTTCCATCATTGAGTTGACAGTTTAAATAAATTGGCATTTTAAAGGAACTAAATAATCACTCTGCTGCTAATTTAACTTTAAGTTCAGTTCAAAGGTTTACTTCAAGACATGGCAAGGCTGGCATAAAATAAAAGTGCTGTTGAAGTTGGATGCAAACACTCCTCACCTTCAACATGATCAGGAGTGAATGCTATGTCTTGATTAGAAGATAGACCATTTTCCCTTGAACTCTATGATCTCTGTGGGCCTGACCGAGGAAGGTTGTGCTAATTATTCGGCATCTTACCCAAATAGCATCAGTCATTCTGTCTAAATCATTGCCATAACTTGCATGGGGAAGAAAACCCCAATTATCTTTCTTCTTCTCTTTTTTTTTTTTTGATGTTGCTCTTTTGCCAACTGACTCAAAGGCAAATTATTAAAAATAAAAAATTTGAAAACCTTGTTAAAAAACCAGAAATGGTTTTATATTTCCTTTCCTGGAAATGTCTAGAAAAATAGTCAGTGTTTTATGATTTCATTATCTGGCTAATAGTCCATTTTATTGCACAGCAAATGGTTAGGGATTACCTTCATACATTCACAGGCTCTATTTTACAGCTTATATCTGATTTATAATCACTCCCACAAGCTTCAATGAAGTTAGATTATTTCTCTAGATTTGATCAATTTTCTGAACTCTACATTCATGTATAAACAGTTTTGCATTTCAATGGAGACTGGTTTTAGTTTGGGTCTTTGTTTTGTTTTTGAAGAATGCAGAGTCTGAGATTAATAGGATTAATAGCCTGTCAGTGAGCATGTATAATTATGTTCTTCGTTACAGCAGCAATGTTTGCAGAACTACCACAGGATTTTTTGAAAGGTGTGCCTTTTGCTCATGAAAATGGTTCAAGTTTATCTGGGCATAGGAGCCGTGATTCCTGTGAGAGGAAGCAGGGCCAGTTCTGAATGGCATTACTCATTCAGAAACCAAATAGCCTTTGGGAACCATTTGCATGAGAAAAGGCTGCTCCTTACACGGGAAAGGATTGTAGAAAGAAGGCTGCACAGACTCAATTCCTGACACGTCTGACGTGTTGATTAAGACCTTTTATGAATAGAGACCTTGGTTTCAGCCTGCTATTAACACGTTAGGCATTATTAGTTGCTCTGCAGTTCTACAAGCAATGTGTTGGGAAAAGGAGGATATATGTCCTTTGCCCAGTGTCTTTCCCTTCGCAGAAAAAGTGTGAGTAATTGTGACAGTGGTCACAAGGGTTCTTGCATGAGGGAAGGGACAAGAACGTTGACTCCATGTTCAGAAGGCTTGATTTATTATTTTATGATATATATATATCACATTATGACTATACTAAAAAGGAATAGAAGGAAAGGTTTCATCAGAAGCTAGCTAAGCTAAGAATAGAAAAGAATGATAACAAAAGCACCTGGCTCGGACCGAGAGCGAGAGCCAGCTCTGCTGTGACTGGTCACTGAACCAAAACATCCACATGAGACCAATCACGGATCACCCTGTTGCATTCCACAGCAGCAGACAACCTATTGTTTACATTTTGTTTCTGAGACCTCAGCTTCTCAGAAGGAAAAGTCCTAAAGAAAAGATTTTTCATAAAAATCATGTCTGCGACAAGTAATATGTGAAAAAGGTCTGCAAGCTCGACTTCTAATAAAGAGAGTCCTCCACCTAACGCAAAATGTAATGGTACTGAAAAACCCCTGTTTTAAGTTTGTGTCCATTTGAAATGGCATCAGAACAGCTTTGCCTTGTCCACCATGTGGTGCTGGAGACTGGGCAGTGCTGTGCCAGGTATAGCCAGACATGCTCTCCCTTCAGTGGTGTGAAATAATGCTCCATCAGCTGGGACATGAACACGAGAAACATAAAAGCAAGGCAGGAATTCTCAAGTCCAAGCAAGGATTCCTGAGTCCAGACTAAAGTGGGTTTGATATTTTGTTAGAGAGGAGTCTCATGATTATATAAGCGTGGCCCTAGAGATGTGGGCACAAACACAACAGGGGTCATTGAAGACGGGTAATGTCAACATATGGTTTGACTTGCTCTGTCCCAACCACCTCTAACATGAAAAGGGGTTTAACTGGCAGGCTATTGAGGCTGGTCCCTCAGAGCATTTCATTTGTGCAACAATCCATATGGCAGCACAGAAAAGGAAACTGGAAAAGTTACTGGTATCTATTCTTGTTCATCCTCTTTCCTCAGGTTAGGGGTTGTATGTTGTGCAGATGACAGCTTCATCCTCCTGAGCAGGCACATGGTAAAACGTAGGTTGTAAATTCTGGGGGATAATGTTAATAAACTTACCATGCAGCTACAAAATACACCTCGGCTCTTTCCCCAGAATGTTTCATCCTAATGAGAAACGGGAGCCCTAAGTATTCAGGAAAGCACTTATGGAAGAAGAAACAAGAAAACAAAGGCTGTACTCTAAAATTTTTCTGGCTTGAGAAGTCCAAGGAAAAGTGGGATATTGTAGCACTCAAAAGGTTTGATACAACTAATCTGGTGCTTTGGGCTGGGGCCAGAGTGCACGTCCTCATTGTCAGATCATAATACACAGAAAAGTCCCTGACTTAAGGTAAGCCCTGCTCAGAAACAACCTAAACATCAATGTGTTATCAACCTTATTCTCATACTGAATCCAAAACAGGGCACTGTACCAGCTACTAGGAAGAGGGTGATTCTATCCCAGCTAAACCCAGGAAGGTAACAAATGAGGGGATAATCTAAGGGATGATCCAGATCACAGCCAGCAGAGTAACCAGAATCATGCCCTATCATTAGTATCCTTACCTATGTTTCTTTCAATCCTTTCCAATATTTACAGAGCAATATCTCTGGTACCCGTAGCATCAAATAAAGTTTTAAAAATTATTCCCATATAATAGGATGAAAAGCAATGTGCAAGGAAGCAAGCTCTAGTGTTCCAAAGGGATTAAGTAGTGATGATGCACTGTCTCACTGTAAGAATATGCTATCTTTATTCCAACAATGAAATTAAGCAGCCTTCTAGATAGAAAAATAAGGAGGTTTGCAGCCCTACAAAATTACATAAAAATACGACAACATAACAAGGTTTTACCAAGAATATAAAAGTACCATTTTGGAGCCAGGGAAGACATTGTGAGATGTCATCATAGGTTCTGCTAATCTGGAGCTGGAACCCTGCTTTGACTGAAGTGGGAATGTGAGCCCACCCTCTTTGACCAGTGACCTTCATCTGGCTGTGGCCACCCAAATGCACATGTTGATTTGGACTGAGCAGAATTTAAGAGGAATGTTCACTCAGAAATATTTGAATGTTTTCCATTAGGAGGAGAGCATTGTCAAGATGCTTCATATGCTGGAATGTTCTTGTTCCAAAAAAAAAAAAAAAAAAAAAAAAAATTCCAAGCTTGTTCCTGGAAACCTTCCAGATGTAGCAAGAGTGCTGTGTTCAGACAGCTCTGCAATGTGCATACACATCCTTTGGTCTGAGAAATCCCTCTCTATCCCTCCTTCTTTTATTCACTAAACCCTCTACATTTCTTGTGCTGTTTCCCTGCCCAATATGAATAGGTGAAGGCAGGAGAGCACTGACCATGCTGCTGAGTTGAGCATCAGCCTGCTGTCCTCTAAAGCAGCCTGTGGTGTGAATGGTTCGTGAATCTATGCTCAACACTGCGCTAGAGTTTTCTCTTTAGATGAAGAATGCTCAGGCCCTAAGTCATTCTCAGAACACAGAAGTGTTGGTCAGACTTATTGATTTCGTGACCTGCTAGAATATACGCAATGACTTTGATGTGCCTTGTCACTCTGAGCCTTTATGTATCTGTGAGAGGTAGAAAAAACCCATAATACTTCAGCCCAAGCTCTGAAATTATTCATGGCTTTGATAATTATGATACCTGTAGTGAAGTGGATGAATCAAACTCTGAGGATGTGATTTTCATCACTACTGCAAATTCAGATAATTTATGGAGCTCCCTTGGAGTATAACAATCCAAAGGGAAGTATAGTGTAGATATTTGCATGGCTACAAATAACTGTAGATAATGGCTTGTTTTTCAAATTCCAAAGTTATAGCTGACTTTTTTGATAACTTTTATCACCCCTTCCTATTTTTTCCCCTCATTTATTGAGCAATGAATATGTCCCTCAAAAGTGTGATAATGACAATTAACTTCTCTTTGCTGAATTCTTATGATCATCATTAACTGTCATGAGGCATTTAATCAAATACAAATATGGCAGTAGTGAAAACTTAACAGGTACAAGTCTTTTTTACATTTGAGCAAGACACTATTTATGAAGATGTACATAGATGCATGTTGCAATTTCACTTTACCTCTGAGCCTTGAAACTATTTTTTAAGTTAATATAAATTTCTAAAGCAATCAGCAGTAGTCTGTGGTTCATGTGAAGCCAGGGGAACAAAGAACAAGGGATTACAGCAAAACTAATAGCCAACACCAATACTTTTGAAAGACTTAGCCCCCTGGCATTTCTGATGGAGATTTAATTTTGACATCCCATGTTTTACTTTTAGGCACTCTACAGCTAAGTACAGCTCATATGAACATCTGTTCACCACTATAAAAGCTTATAGTGACCTGTGAATTTGAAATTTAAATCAGGTAACATTTCAGGTTATAACTTTTAGATTAAAAAGAGACAGCTCAGCATTGTAAATTAACTAATGTTGGCAGAACAGCTAGAGCATAACTACCTTATTTTTTTTACCTTAAAACAAAAAGCATATGGGATTGATGTCAGCCAATGCCATTTTCTCAGGGTACAATTATATACATCTGTTATTGCAATAAAATGTTCTTTGCATCTGCTGGCAGAATTTTTTCCAAAAGTAATATTAGCTTATAAACCTGTTTTTTTATTGATACTAATTTTTTCTATTCCAAATGTCCCTCATATTTTTCAGCTGCCTCCTGCTATTTTGCTCCATTCTGCTTATGGCTTCTCTGATGGAGAGCCATACGGAACCAAATCCTGTTCACTTACAAAACTAGCCCCATCTGTCCTACTATGTAGACTTAGGCTATGTTTTCACTGTCAAAAAAATTTATTTTTTTACAGTGAGATAACTGGATGCATTAGAGAGATTTCTATCAAATCCTAGTGGCAATGAAAATTTTTTCCATGATGTAGGTAGATGAGCCTAGGTTTTAATGTTAACTTCGTCTAGTAACACAGTAGTAGCAAAAAAGAATTACTTATACCTCATGTCTGTTATGATCCTAAACTGATGTACATTAGTTACTTGGCTATAAGATAACCACCTGTTTAAAAAAAAATGAAAGAAAAGTACTGAAATCATTATTTGCTAAAAATCATTGCAAATTCATTGGTGTCATACAGTTCGTAATCTTGTATCACCCAAGTAATGACATTTAATAAATTGAAAGTGCTTTCCAGCTGCTGATTCCAACTGTTATTTAAACTGTGTTCCGACTTCACATTGTCACGGAAGTAATGCACAAAAACGGAAGTCCAGTTAAATGTTGGTCATTGATACAGACTATAATGTGAGGCATACCAATGGAGAAAATTGCAAAATATGTCATGATTTTGCATATATATTTTTTTGTATCCTGTTTTTATCATCTTATGCATTTAAGTCTCAGGAAGTTGAGCTGCAAGAAGTTTCTGTCACATGAAAGTTAGAGTAATAGTTTCCCTGTTTTGATTACTTTGCAGACATATATGTGAAAATGTTTATTCTGAATTTATGTGGGCTGTTGACTGAACCATGGGAATATTTTGTCACAAAACTAAATGACATGAATTGAGAAAACTTATATCATAATTTCTAGTCCTAAAAAATTTCTTGCTATTACTCACCCACTGCTCCAGCTCAAGAGTGGAGTTTTCCAAAGACAAATTTTTAATCTTCAGATGCATTGTTGTTAAACTATATATTATATGAAGAAGCAGTGAAACAATATATAAAATTATTTTCAATATGATTAGCATGATTAGCATGAGATTTTATAACCAATGTTCTAACTTATGGGAACTACCACAAATCTTTTGAAAATATATTTGATATTTTACAGTGATAGAGTTGAAAATTCTGTGTCACTCCTTCATGGTCTTTTGAAAATATGTGAGAAAATATGAAAAAAAGAGCGTGTTGGGGTTTTTTTTTCCGGAAAGTCATACAACACAGACAGTACTTACACTCTGAACTAGTTATTCTTTCTGATCACTGTGTTCTCTGGGAAGGGAAGTGATATAGCTCCCAAATTGTGCGTATTTCTCCGTCTTCCTCACTCTGTACTTCCCAACCATAACTTGTCCAAATCAAGCTTCCAGCTTCACTTTCAAATTTTCTCTATCCCTTTTTCAAGCTCTTTCTTATACCTGTCTTTCATTTCCATACTTGCTTAAGATGATTCTGTCACATCCTCAAAAGGGAGGAACAAAAAAATGCATGCTTTCCCAAACATAGCAGCCAGAGTTCAAATGAGGAAGAGCAAACTATTGCTCCAGCAGAGAGGTCTAATGAACAGAGCAGCAAAAACAAACAGGAGGTCTACTGCTCCTGTGAATGGCGGTAAAGAGGTATTCTTCTTCCATACCCACATGTCCCACACCCACTCTGAGAATACAGTATAAAGGATAATAGGGCTAAAATGAAAATATTAATCTGCCATAAATTTTGCAGATGAATAATCTAAAATGATTAGCAATATTGATGGAGTATAAGATAACTGGATACAATACATGTATTTCTGCATGGTAGACGAAGTTGTATTCAGACTTATCACACACAGCGCACCTCGTGTTAACCTGAATGACCCAGAGTTATTGATGTAGCTGGAATAATACAGAGGCAACTGTCATGCTAAATTGTATGGTAATAACAGCAATGTTGCACAACTGAAAACCAGAGTGAATTCCAAAACTGGATGGTATTTCGTCATCATGAACTACATAAAGCTTGGCTTCATGTGATCCATTGCCATATTCTTTGAAGAGATGACATTTGAACTAAAGTACTTTCAAGACTGGTGCTGTGGAACAAAGGTGTACTTGACTAACAGAACATTCTATGAAAAAATGGTGCCAGTTTCAAAAGCTGACAAATGTTCTTAGTTCTTTAAATGCTAAAAAGAGAAAAAAACCAAAGGAATCCTGGAAAGCCAGGGCGTGGACAAGGGGCAGGCTGCCTCTGGACTCCAGAAAGGATGGAGACACAAGTTCAGCGTGGCAGCTAGGTAGACATCCAAGGACTGGGACTATTGACCAGGGCTGTGTTATCCATACACCATATACTACCTTTTACTATGATATGATTATTACGGCTAAATGGCTGTAAAGACCTTAATTCCCTTGAATTTGCATGCAGAAGGCTATTAAGTTTGTACAATACATACTTGTAGAACAGGGTTTCACTTTACCTGGCCTCATCATCACTGTTCAAGCATTGTGAAATTAGTCTTGAATGACTGAAATTGCCTTTCAAGAATTCTAAATTCACGTACAATACACCACAAGAACTAATAATTAGTTTTCCTAGCACTCATTCTGCTAACTGTGTTTTCTTCTCCCTGAACAGAGATGAAACTTTTATCCCTGCAGAGAAAACTGCAAAGTTCCCCATATGTCACAAAAATGTAAACAAGAACATTCAGCCCTTTTACTATTTACTAATTCTGTTACATCTTAAGAGGTCTGTGGACTGTGTATTCCTAAAAGGATGTTTCTTAATTCTATATAACTTGAAGAAAATTAGAGTAAATTTTAAGATGGGGAAGTAAGTGATAAGCTTTTTGACAACTAAAGAATTTGATATCAGTTGGGACTAGGTCAGAGTACTTAAGAAAGATTGACATTTTCAAATATGGGAGATATAAAAGGTTTCAATATTTATGTTTCTCCTAACATCCTTCTATCCCTTATCAGAAGAAAAAAATCATACCACTTGCATCTGGGAAGAGAGGGGAAGAGGAAAAGGAGGGAGGTTGTGTATATGATTTGAGAGATCTAATACATAATTACCACTGAAGAACTTTCAAGTCATTTAATCATGGGGGAAGGTTTATTTTTTGACCTTGCTTAGTCTCTGCATTGATTTTGTTTATGTTTACTTCTAGCAACAGTAGTATAATCCTCCACTTATGCAAGGCAGTTGACAACATGATGGAATATGAAATTCTTACCATACTACATCTTGCCATGGAAAAATATTAAGACTGTTGTCCTAAATCTAGTTGAGTCTGATAAATTAGAGTCTGATAAAAAATAATCACAATAAAGATGTTAAATGGCTGATAGTAATTTTTTTAACTGTAGTTGTGATGTGAACGGAGAAGTTTAGTGTGAAATGAAAGGGCATATGAAATGAAGTACAGGGACAACTGACCATGCAGGCATATGACCAACAGTTCCCCCCTCAACAAAACAGGAAATCTGGACAACTGCTTTTGGCTACATGAGGTATTTCCTAGCTCAAAATAGGAGGGTAATTTATATTCTGGTAAATATCTTCCAGAAATGTTAATATTTTAGGATGCTTTTGCAAAAGAGCAGACTAGTCTGATAAAAGGAGCAGCCAAAGATCATTCTGTATATAACCAGGTTTCCATCAGAGATAAATCAGGCATCCTATCCACATTCTCCAAATTTATTCTAGATGTAAATAGTCTTGGGATTCTTGTGAATCATGTTTTAGTGATCAAAAGTGATCCTGTACCAACTCACAAACATATGCACTGTTATTTACTCAGTGGTAGTTTAGCACACCATGTGTGAGCAAAACACAAAAAAACAGCAAACCATAAAAAAAAAATCTATTTTATTCTAAATGCTATGGAAGTTCCTGGAATTTAGTGGACTGTAAAGATTCATGACAGTGTGTGTTGGTTTTGTCTGGGATAGAGCTAATTTTTTTTCGCAAGTGTGGGACTTGTTTCTGTCTTGTGCTGAAAACAGTGTTGAAAACTCAGGGTTGTTTTCCTCCTGTTGATCAGGGCTTGCACAGAGCCATGGCCTCTTCTGCTTCTCACCCACCCCAGGACCGCACAATGAGCTGGGATAGGACACAGCTGGGACAGCTGCCCCCCCCCGCCCACGGGGACATTGCAGACCGTATGGTGCTGGGCTCAGCATATGAAGCCATGGAAAGAAGGAGGAAGCAGGGAATATTAGGAGCGACCTTTTTTTGCCTTCCTAAGTCACCACTATGTGTGTTAAAACCTGATTTTCTTGGAAAAGTCTGAACATTTTCTTCCCCATGGAAGTGGTGAATAAAAAATTCCTTGTTTCACTTTGCTTGCGTGTCTGGTTTTTGCTTTACATCTTAAACTCTCCATACCTCAAGCCATTAGTTTTCTCATAATTTTACCCTTCCAATTCTGTCCCCCATCCCACTAGGGCCGAATGAGCGAGCATCTGTGTGGAGCTGAGTTTCCATCTGTGGTTAAACCACAACGTTGAATTATAGAATATGAGAAATACATTGACAGCCTTGGAGACAAAACAGTGGTTAAGTGCCTTTGAAAAGGATTGTGTTTGAATCAACAAACACTTGTGCATTTCACATTTGAGGTAACAGACCTATAAAAGGTCTGTTACGTATGCCCAAGTATAGGAAATGTCTCTCCTTGGTGCTCTTAATGTAGCTCCAGCCTGATTTATAGGAAATATGATGCTTCCTTTGATTAATGCAGTTAATCTCTGTTCTCAGCATTTGCCACTAAAATTCAAATTCTTGATAAAATGTGAAGCTCTGTAAAGTGGGCACGGAAAGCACTGGTGTATAGTAAGGAAACAATTCAGCTGCCTTCACATGGTTTCTAGTACCATTTTAATATTTCCAGTGTACTCTTTTTATTCTGGACTTCTGCTGCTCCAGACAGATGTGGGGTTTAACTTAGTCCTGTGTTATATCATATGACCCTACCAATGACTTAGATACCAGAAGGTGCCTAAATTCATTCTAGTGTTGACATTTTGTTATGGCATGTAAATGACTTCCTTTTAAATGACTTTCATAAAAAAGTGAGAAGATCTTTCCAAAGAGCTTTTTCCAGCTGGAAATGCAGTGCCCCTAGAAAAGAAAACAGGCAGTCCCATTCCTGGTATAATTTCATCTCTTTCTCTCTTGAATTGTAAATTCTTTGAAAATGAAAGAGAACTCAGTAAAACAATGAAGAAGCTATTGCTAAAACAAAATAACGATTTAAAACTGTATACAAATATGGTACAAGAAAACAGGAGCTCTCCTGCTTTAAGTGCTCTTAGTGAGAGCTTAGTGAAGCTCTGTGAGAAGGATATACCATCTTGAATTATGAAACTGGATTCAGGTGGTATCTTGCATTAAAATACATATCTGAGGTTCAGCTGCAATTTACTGCACAGCTGAAGAGGAGGAAAAGCAACAAAATAAAGTGCTAGGAGGTGTAATGAAAACACAGAGGATTATACAAACACCCTTTAACTTCAGACTAACACTTAGGGTAAGAAATAAATCTAGACAGTCCTGTCTCACAGTAATATTGGAAGAATTAAATGGAAAAAGGCTTCCACATAATTTTTCACAGCAGGAAGCTTCTAGATGAGCATTCCTTCTCACTCAGGGGAATCTGTCAAGGAGAGGTTGGATGGACATGGGAGGGTGGAGCACTCTGTTGCGTCCTGGGGAGCTGCTGCTTATAGCTGAGAGGACTCACCATCTTTGAAACACTCACAAGTGAGGTCTGTTCAGAGCTGTCATACTAAGGGAGTAAAAAACTAGAAGGTGGAGACAGAATTTCAACAGAAAATATTTAGGCAATTTAACCTATCTCTGCCTCATAAAGAAAAGGTTGCTGAGGGACTGCTTGGGGTGAGGATAAGAGACCACAGATTCAGTTCAAAGAACCAAAAATTTAAACATGCAGACACATCATAAAGGTATAGATATAAAGGTACAGAGTTAAGGGACAGTTTCTTATAGAGAATGACACAAAAGCTGCTACTGCGGACAGATAGACAAAAACATTAAAAATGAGTAGTGGATCATTTGCACAATAAGCTCAACATATGCAAAATATTTAATTTTGAAGTATACTGAACTGCTAGATGATAGAATTATATAGAAAGCCATAGCATTAGACATGCTAACTTGAATGAAATGGGAAAAAAAGGAAATGAATTTATGAGAAGTAGCAAACAAAGTAGCAAAAGGTGCAAACTTATGTAAAAAGTAAAGATACTTAGCTAGAAAATAAAAAGAATGTCTAAAAATGTCAGAAGAGGGAATTCAGAAGAAAATAATGAGCTGCATATTCCTATCCCAAAGACTGTACAATCAAACAGTTCTAGAAGTTTTTATCGAAGATGCAGCAAAACACCATGTCATAGTTACAGCACAAACGCATGTAGATCATTCTACTTGAAAACAAATCCAAAAATATCCATAGAGGAAGTTTTTAAAAAACTACTTCAGAACGTGGGTGAAAAACTAAAATGGTGCGTATCATGTAAATAGTATAAGACAGATAAGGACAAGAGTGGGTGCCGTGATAACATGATTTCAGTATGCGGAAATGACTGGCACAGATAACAGTTATCAAGTGATATGAAAGCAGTACATCAAAAGACAGCTTTACAGAGGAAAATTAAGAAAACTATCACAGGGAAAATAAAAGCATGAAGGTACTTGCTTCTACGCAACAACTCACTGGCACTGATAGTATGCCAAGGAATGGTTGAAGAATAATTACAAATTTCTCTTGAAAAGCTCTGAAACCAAAGACCAATCTCATCATGCTGGACACACAGGAAACCAGAAAATAATGGGCAGGATAACACTTCCTGCAGCTGCATTCAATAGGGACACATATGGGCAAAGACTGTTTGTGAAGAAAAGGAAGTTGGAATAATTGATGTGGGGCTTCAAAGAGCCTGAGATATGCATATTCACATACACCATGGAAGTGAGCTTTCAGTGATATTTCTAGGAATAAAATCATTATTTGTAATAATGTGCCTGAGTGATAAATTGCTTTGCATAATCTCCAAGAAGGAATAGCTAGATGATAGAAAGGTATGATCAGGTAAGATTAGGGAAGAGAATCAAGTAGTGGTAGTGAAGACTTTTGTGGAAGAGGAAGAACAAAGTAATGACATAGACCGGTAAAGGACTAACTAAATTCAAATAACAGAAGTATGGAAATATGGAAAGGGCAGGAGCAGGGGGTAAGGACAGGACTGGCAGATACTTGATGCATCAATGAAAGAAGATAAAAATGTTGCCTCAGATTTAAGTTGAGAAAAGTGGTGAAAAAGAATACAGGTAAGGGAAGAACCACAGATGGTAGGGGTTCAGAGATAAGTAGAGAAGGAAAATCAGATAAACCATCCATGTTTTCTGTATTCTTTTAAAAGGCTTACTATTAAAGCATCACATTTTAAACTGTGAGTTGAAAGAAAGAGCAAAAAGCTGAAGAGGACACAATGGGAGAGATGAAACAGTGAAAGCACAGCTGATGAAAGATAATTGAACCAGCAGAAAAGAAGGATACATGTTAAAATAGGCAAGGCACAGCTTGAAGCCAGAAATCTCTAAGAGGAAGGTAGTAAAAAATGAACTACAAAGGCTATTTTATATTACTGTGCGTTCATAAATGATGCAAAACCATGTACACAAAACCAAGAAGGATCAATGAGATTCAGTTTACTCTTCAGAGAAGAGGTTAGTCAGAACTGCCTGCCCAACTGCTGCTGAACCAAACTACAGTCATCCATTAGGGTAAGCGTAAATGAATGACCTTGCCCTTGTACTGAGCAGCCAGGTCAGAACTGTTCGTGTGATCCATACAAACAGTGATCCCGCAAAGTCTCTCTTCTACGCTATATATCATCAACTAACCCTTCCATTTTTCATTCATTATTATATCACCATAAGCACTCATGTCAGTGAAGATCTGCCATATGGTGTGGCTTTGGCACCAGCTGTTTTTTTCAGTTATTAATAGATAACAAACTGAAAAGTCCTCTAGTAAGACTCATACAGATGATTTAATGGCAGCTGAAGAATGGCTAACAAACTCATTCAAAATTTGCCTGAGTGGATAAAGTGTCTCTTAAATGAAGGGATTTTTTCTCTGTTTGTTTTTATATTGTTTTTAGAATCACAGAAATGTAAACAACCCACGTGATCCACCCTTCATAGCTATCTAAGAAAACTCACAATGGTTACAAGACAAAAGGCAGAGACAGTTTTAACCATGCATTGGGACATCTTGGTAATCAGGAGCAACAGGGTTGGATGATCCAAAAAAAGGCTTGGAGAGAGCATTTTATGGACCATTGCCCTGCTACATGTGATAGTTCAGAGCTATGCCATTAAACCTTAAATACAGAATTCAGGCCAGTTCATAGCACTACAAAATTCAAAGCTCCCTTTCCCCTTCTTTTCATTAGTGTGCATGAACATGTGCATGAGAGGCAGACACATAAGAAAACCAAAATGCACTTTGACACTGTAGAAAGTAAGGAATGGAGAGGAAGATGTTAAAAGTTAGAAAAATCCATAGTTATTTTGGTGCTGGAAGTTGCCTTAGATAAAAGCAAACAGTTAAATAGAAACCAATTCAATTCAAACAGACAGTTTTGACATTTAAATGAAATTTCCAAAGCATGTACTGTGGTTAAACAAGGAGTGTGGCTAGCTTCCAGATACATATGGTAATTGTGAGGAAGCAGTTTTATTGATGACAATCAAAGCTGGCAAGAGATTTTTGGGCCCATGAACACACAAAAAATCCAGGGCCTTTTGCATAATCTACGTCATGTTCCCCCTTCATCTAATAACTTTTCCCTTGCCTACTTTCCATCCATGTCTTTCTGTACTACTCTCTAACTTCATTTCTAAATGATCCTTGCCTTGATTGCATCCTCTCTTTGATTGATTATTTCAATCTTCTCTTTCCACATCATTCTCTTTCCATCATGCTTCCATTCTGAACTTCATCATTCTCTGATATGGAGATAAACTAGAAAAACACTCCCATGACAAACGTGCAACAACCAGATGAATCTCCTCATAAACTCTGTACCTGACAGAGTTAAAAATACACATTTAACAACTGCCAGCAATAGGACAGCTGTCAAAAAGAGGGCCCTGATTTTTATTTACACCTGAAGAATTAAGTCTGGTTTTAATTATTGAATGTTCACAAACCATATGTAAAAAAGCTTAATGCTTGCTAGTATATGTAAGCATCATGCCTTTACCAATGTCACAAATAAGTCTCCAAATACAGCAAAACTAAAAAAGGTCCTGCAAATTACTTTTAATCTTCTGGATCCTTTTTTTTTTTTTTTTATAATGTCTTTCAGCATTTTTATACTACACACAGAACTAAAACTCAGTATCTGTCCCTATGGACTAGTAGCTCATTTCAAAAACGGAACAAAACAAGACAGTATCCAAAATAGTTGCTGCCTGCAATCCAAGATGGGGAAAGGCAGAACGAAAATGTGAGCCTTTTATCCTACCCTACAGGAGTCAAGACTAGCTCAGATGGATCTCCAGCTGCACTGAATCCAATGCTCAAGGACTGTCTCAACAGCAAGCTTGTCGTTCCTGCTAATTCTGCCCACTAAACTGAAAGCCAAATCCTATTTCACTGGAAAGAGAGAGTTATTACCAGAAAGAGCTGTAGGGATGCAGATCAGAAATGTATTAAATCCCAAACTGACTGAACAGCAACTAGAGAGTTGGACACAAGAAAAGAAGTCTCTTTGGTCTGCCTTAGTTTTGAAGCTTTAAGTGTTTCTAGGCAAATCTACAGCAGTAATAGAAGGAGGGTTTTTTAACTGTCTGCTCGGGAAGGCATTAAATCAGATTTCTCACTAGTTAGATCTGTAATACAGAATAAAATCTTAGACTTACCTGGTGATACAGATACACAAAAGAAGCCAAAAGAAATACTGAATACTTTGAGATTGCTCTCCTTTTCCACAGAGAAATAAATATGCCCTCATACAAAAGGAAGGTCAATATCCATGTAACTTCATTCACTTGCTGGCTAACATTACCACTTTCAGTTTTAGGCTGAACACAGTTGTGGTTATCCACTCCTCACTGAAATTAAAAATTAATTACATTTCTGAAAAAACTCTCTTTCTGGAAGTGCTGAATTCGTTTTGATAAAGGATAAGGTGTAACTTCAGCTAAACAAAAGGACACTTGCGTAACAGAACACATTATAAATAAAACTAGTAAGAAACAATTTTCAGTGAATTGTTTCAACAATAACATCAGCTATTTTAAGGTTATGTCTGACACTGAAACTGATGCTAGAACTTCTGTTTAAGAGAAATATTTACCTACCATAAACGACACTTTGAACAAAATGACCCTATCAATGGTGAACTGAACTTTCCCTCAGTCTTTTTATTATAACCTCCTGATATTTTTGCCATGGTTGCTCCTTTCTGACAAAATCAGGGAATTATACCATACTGATGCTGTCTAATGTACATGCAGCTTCTGATGCAAATCACAAATCAGTTCTCTAGCCTTTCTACTGAAGAACAACCTTTCAAGATGGAAGCTGTTGTCTTTTGATTAGAATTTGACTTTCAAGATACTAGATCAATCTGTAATTTTATCTGTACACAATAGCTCTCTCCAGCAAGTTATGTTCAGATAGTAATCTCCTTTCTCAATTGCTGTTGGAAAATGTTTTCAAAGTAAAATTTTGGTCTTCACGCAATGAATCCACAAGCAGATGTAATTTCTAGGTGGATTTCCAAGGTACAACTGGCATGGACTTCATCTGTGATCAGCTAAATAATACACACATATTATATAAATGTGTATACAGAGATTATATAAATGTATTATAGCTGTTTCAGCTAAAACCAAATCCTTTAGTTTGTATGTCATCACCATCAATGTCACAAAACATTGTTTGAGCAGGTTCTCATTTTCTGCTTGTCAGTGTTAAAACTCTAGTGATCCTTTCATGGCTATCAAGGCTTCCAGAAGACAGGAAATACCAATACACTGCATAAAATACTCAGAGAAATCTGAACTTTTCATTGAAATTTCCCAAGACCAGCTAGGTAATATTAAGCATCCAACCAACCTGCACATCAGGCTTGCTTTTGCAGCTGACAGATTTATGAAACACAAGGACAAAGGGAAAAAAGAAATGAATCTTCACACAGCCTTTTCCACATGGATAAATTTATTAACTCTGAAAAGTGCCATGGAAAAAGGTGACTGCATTATGTTTGCATCTGCAGGTAGGAGTGTTCGCACCCAAAACAGTGCCTTTCTTGTATGCAGTGCGCAATAATGTGCACTGCACAGTTTAAAAAAGAAAAAAATCCCTGCAATTTTAAGAAATATGAGGCCAAACAAACTGAACATTCTGAGAAAGAGAATCCATATAACCTAGATTATTGCCAGAGTTATACTACTGGAACACCATTTTCAAAGAGACAAAAGAGAGAAATGCATCAGTCCCAAGCAGTACTTGGGGACAATATATATTAAAGTAGAAACCCCATGAGGATGGACATTTTTAGGTTATAAATGGTAGTTTTGTAGCTAAAATACAACAATTAGAAAACATGGGAAAAAATGTCGGAGAGGTGTTTAAGTCACAGATACGAAGATATAAAAATAAAAATTAATTTCTTTAACCTGAAAAGCCATACCATTCAAATCTTTGCAGTTAGACTACAGGTATCTTATCTCCTAAAAACTTTTCTAATCTGGTGTGTAAGTGAATTTGAAGCCTTTCAATTGTCAGGGAAAGTTTTCACTGGCTACTGTTTTAATGTACATAAATAAAGATCTCATTCATTCTACTGATGTTATATGTAAATCATGTAAAATATTGTACCTTCTCTCTTTGGCAGCAATGCTGAAAAATTCAAGACAAACAGGTAAGTTTTACCTCATCTCTTGCTCTTGTTGCAGGAAAATATGCTGTGTAAGAGTGCTGCTGGTCAGTGTTTTGCAAAATATCTCTGTCCACCATGTTGCCTTCTTTTTTTGACTTTAAGACTTGTTTTATGGACATATCATCTTTAATTTCTAAACTTACTCATAAAATTTGCTTTGTGACATATTAGAAAAAAAATAACAGCTGAAATTTAAAACCATTTAATCTGAATCTTTGCAGCCTAATATGGTAACAACACAGAAAAATGAAGTGTTAATCTCTTTATCAGAATTCATGTTTATCAGATAGGATGCACATTTTACAGTTAGTGACTCACACCCTAGGCAACCATAATGATATTAAAATTGCATTCCTTTGGAAATATTCAGAAATTTTTTGAGAAAATGACTACTCATCCTGCTCCATTATTGAGCATAAGTAGATTACATTCTGCTGTTTATTCTCTCAAATTTGAAATACTCTGCAAAACAACATATCATCTCTTATTTGAATTTTAATCAATCATGAAGTACTTAGTGCTAGCCTAAGCACAAAACCTGGAAAATTTATAAGCGCCTGATTTTTAGGGGCTTCATAAATAATGAATGATACAACACCACAGAACAGAAATAATCGTACTATTTTGTACATAGAAATTTGGTGGTTGACCAGTTCTAGTAAAAGGGTTACTGCTACTAGCACAAACCGATCTTCAGTTAGCCTTTATGGTTATGATAAAATGCATGTTAATTTCATCTGGCTCTAAATCAAACCCACAGTTTGGAACAATACTAAATTTGGAAAAGTTTAGATCTGGCTGTGGATTCTTTTACTGTGGACTGTTTCTACATTTTTCAGAATGGTAGGACTGTTAATAATGTGACAAACAACATAGAATGCAGGACACCAATCTCTTTTCTGGCTAGCCTCCTGTGTGCAATGGGTTGAATTCCAGACAGATGGCAGAGGCAACTGGGATGTTGGCCAGCAAGTGCCCTGCAGCTACATTTCCAGTTGCTTATGGTTATTTCAGTGGAAAAGGGTGCATAGGAAGTAGGTTTGATGATTAGCTGATAGTCAGGATTTAAAAAAACATCTCTAAACATTCTGCTTGTGGCATAGAAACTGAACTGGCAGGGATGGCAGCCCTACCCCTCCTGCTCTCTGTCATTTACAACAGGATATTTTGCTGCCCAATCTTTCTTTAAACCATCTAGTGCTCTCTATAAGGACGAGCTGTTGTCAACCACTGTAGCAGTCAGTGGACCTTGAACTTGACAAATTGGAACAGTCGTCTCTATGCAGTCTTGTGAAGTTCCCATTTTGCATCAACAATCTTATCAAGCCCCCTTTTCAGGTGAACTTTACTCTCAGGATAATCTAGTCAAACCATTCTTTGGAAATGTCAAAATTGCTCTTTCTAGGAAAGTGAAATTGAATTGTTTCCTTAGACTTAATTATGGCAACAGTGTTCAGAGATTTTTTTTAGGAAAAATGTGATATATTAACAAAGACTACACAAAAAATTCAAACCCAAACAAACTGACAAAAATCACCCTATCCCTTCCTTCACCCCAAATTCCAGAAAAGATTGCATAAAGTCACACCTGCAATACCATACAATGTACTTAATCTAACAGACTGTGGATAACTAGCTCATTAAGAGATCCACATGGGTATCTCTGTAAGCAATATAAACTGATCATCAAGATATTTGTTCATCCTGATGTAATATCAGAAAATTGGTATAATTGAAGACATCAAATGAATCAATTCAGTAAAAATAGTACCTGAGATAGCAAGAACAAAACTGTGGAAGGAAAGATACATCTACTAAATTAGATTTATTCCTCTCTGAATTTAAAGTGAGTAAGAATACGTGCAAGTATTTTGTGTTCATTTCCTTGAAAGACTTGGATTTCAGCACAGGCAAATTATACACAAATAGCCCAGAATCAGCCTGTCAGTCAAATATGAGGGTCAGAGTACAAACAGGCTTCAGACTACCTTCCACTAAGGCACCTACCGGGAACAATTTTTAAAATAGAAAATACTTTTCTGTTCTGGAGACTGGAAGGAAAGGTAAGGGCGCTGCTCAAAACAGTTTAGCACCTAGACTGATTAGCAATCCCAGAGTTAAACAGACAAAATTTTACTCTCAAAATAAAAGATTGAACTCTCAGAGACTTCCTGCAGAGTAGAAAAATATGTCAGTATATACAAAAATAAAAATATAAGCTAACAACATTTAAGAACTTCACTACACCTTCCAACTAAGGACTCTGGAACATAAAAAAAAAAATCCAAACCAAGGTTGCGTTTCATGTCTATAGTCTCTTTTTAAATGCACACATCGAGGATAAAAAAAATGAATATACCAATAGTGCTATAAATCTCATGTCTTAATCAAACTCGGCTGTTTTCCTGAAACATCTTGAAAATTTCTTAACCATGCAGAATGAAGAGACAGTTTCACCATTTAATTTTTAAACACAATTTAAATTTTAAGTACCATGTCTTGGTTGTGTAAGTGATAAAGGACAGGGGAAAGTGCACTCACCACTTCTCTGGGACACTTACTCCCAAGATAGCTACATGATGAGTGCTGCTGTGCTCAAACACATCTCCATACACAGCTGGGAAAAAAGCTTGGGGTACTTCCTCAGGTAGCTCACTGTTCTTAGCTGTGCTAAAACAGAGGTGATCTGTACATAGAGCAAGCCTTAAAGGCTGCACATATGCCCTCATCCAGCAGGGACAGACCAGCTGCAGGGAGGGCCAGGGGGACAGACAAGTCCGTCTCCTACTTTTTGTAGAGATACTACCACTCTACGTGTTTTTTGAAAGTATTATTTCACCATGACCAAGGCTTTCTACATCCAAACCTTACTAAGCGGATTAGAAGAAAATTAGAAACTAATGGGATAGTTGTGAGTAGCACCTTCTCCAGCTTCTGCCCAGCACTGTGCAATACCTGCTGATAAAGCCAAGCCTGGCTCCAGCTTCCAGTGCCCAAGGAGGCTGGATTCCTCATGTCCTGGGCCAAGGTGCCATCTCAGGTGGGCAGTTTTACAGCAGAGGAATCTGTTCTGTAAATTCTTGCTAAAAGTGAAACAATTTTTCACCTAGCTATTTTTTTCAGCTTCATTAGGTATGTTTTTGTGGTATATAGGAGAAAAGGTGACGTTATCACTCTCTACAACTCCCTGAAAGGTGGTTGTAGTCAGATGGGGGTTGGTCTCTTTCTCCAGGGAGCAACTGACAGTGAGGATACAGTCTCAAGCTGCATCAAGAGAAATATATGTTGGATATTAGGAAAAGGTTTTTACAGAAAGGGTGATAAAGTTCTGGAATGGTCTGCCTGGGAAGGTGGTGGAGTCACCATCCTTGGATATATTTAAGAAAAGACTGTATGTGGCAATTGGTGCCGTGGTTTAGTTGAGGTGTTAGGGCATGGGTTGGACTCGATGATCTTTAAGGTCTCTTCCAACTTAATAATTCTGTGAATTCAGTGAATTCTGTTTTAGTCAGCACTGATCTTAGAGTGTTTTAAGTGAAATGACTTGGATGGAAGAAGTTCTGAACTCATTTAACATTTTTTCCTGAAACATGGAGCAAACCTATGAGTCTGAGAAACACCACCTTATATGAAGAGCTAAATTTGTTCCCCCTTTTGAGAGCAGATACAGATGATATTACTAAGGCCTGCTGGTGTTTTTTTTTATTTTAAGCAATTACATTATCTTATGGTGCAGAATTTGTCACCACAAGAGACTGAAGAGGAAAACTTAAAGTTACAGAAAATATTTCACCTTTTATATTTTTTCTTTCACTTTTTGGTAATAAAGAGAGAACTTAAATCAAAAAAAAGAAGATGAAGAAGCCACCTTGAAAAAAGTCATCATAGGATGATATCTCTTTCCTTCTGCTACCAGTTTCTCCTTGTGGGAAGAAAATGTTAAACTGTGTATTTAATTTTTGGCGGAAATTAATGTAAAGAACCCAGCATGCATTTTCATACAACCAGAATTTTTAGATAAATTATATTAAATTTCACCCAGAGAAAAACTAAAAAGGAAAATTGAATGTCCTTAACATGGAAGCAGAATATAGACATTATTGTAACCCATGTTAGCCTTCAGCTCACTACTAAAAAAGCGTAACATTAAATAGCATTGGAGTGGCTGCATCAGCTCAATGCAATCTATAATTTTGCCCTATTAAAAAAGTCATCAAGGATTGCTACATCCACTGTTCTTTACTGTCAAGTTTTATTTTAAACCCAGTATCTCTCAGGACTTTTTTTGTGAAAAATTGGAGAGAAATACTGCTTTTCTATTTTAAATAGAAGTATTTGATAGTTTATTTGCTATTGTATTTTTATGATGAGACAAAGAAACAAATAATTAGTGTTTTGATGCAGGAACTACTTCATCTCAGTGTTTTTAAGGATGGATGTAAGATTAATAGCTTTCAGATAGAGAACAAGGGGGAAAAAGAAATTAACTTAAGTTTTGGTTGTATGTTTTTTGTTTGTTTTGTTTGGGATTTTTGTTGTTGTTGTTGTTTTTATTTCTAAAAATATTTCCAAGGGGAAGTTTCCAAACTGATTTTCAATTGCCCCAACATTTAGAAATATAGACATCATCAACCAATGTACATTCTAAATGGATCTAATTCCATAATATATGTATACAATTTTATTTTTCACCAGTAAACCTAACTCTTCTACAGCTATTAAGGAACAAGGAACATCTGTTCCCAGCCATAAATCTCCAGTAAAGTCACCAGTAAATCCCAGCAAGAAGACATTACTTGCACATTACTAAAAAGTCATAGTCACATGCATAAAAACATTGTGTCCTGCAGACCAGCTGCCATGTCTCCTCAAACTTTTCTAAAATAGGGCAGTGTGCCAAAATACAGGCCATATCCTTAAACACGTATGTATTCAAGACAGCAAATCCTATACAGAGGGATTCGTCTTCAGACACCCTGGAATACTGCAAGAAGGTGAACTTGGCTGCCAATATAAAAGGCTGTGCTTGGTCAACAGCCACTCCAGCATTCCAGTGCAGTTTGATATTACATTATTTTAATACTGCCATTTGGTGTAACATACATTACAATAATACCTATTGACTTCCATGTTGAGGACACTCAGTTTGCCTTTTTAGTTTGTTCCCTAATTGAATTTTAATAGCATTTGTTCATAACTTCTGAAGGTTGTATGGAAATGGGCTTCTGTTTTTTACATTGTTTTCTTCCAAAAATTAAATACAAGGGAACAAAAATCAGATATTCATATTTGAGGTAGTTCCTCAAATTATATTTCCTCAAGAAAAAGGGAATAAATTAACTTTTGTCTGGTGGGAAGAGAAAAACCAACAGATAATATATTACAAAGCCTTATTTTTTGAATTATCTTCTTGTCGCATGACAAGCTACATCTGATTAGATTGGGGAGTGCATTGGAAAAATGGTTCTGTCTGTGATACTTGCCTTGTGTGAAATTTTAAAGTGGGTTAAGTTTAAAGCTATATTGGTGTAGTGTTACTATGGGTCTAGGACAACTGGTAATCAGCTTAATTGAGAGCAAAGAAGATTGAGGCTAGATATTACAGAAAGCTTTATAACTGCAAGGGTAATTAATGCCACAAAAAATTATCTAATGCAGCCGTGTAAAAACACACATTTAGTGTTTTCAGAAACAGATTAGGCAAGAACCTGCACATGCGTATCTAATCCTATCTCAGAGCACAGATGCAAGCTACGTGACCTCTTGAAATTCTCTTCTGTCTTACATTTCTGGGTCTTACAATTGCTGAAAACCAGGACATCCATAGGCCAACAGAGGACTGTTGTTTGCAACACTTCTGTACACTTGTTTTCCCTTGGATCTATGTTTCTACAGAGCAGAGAATGAATTGAAACATTTGCCTTTCCTGCACTCTACTTTGTAGAAATTGTGACTGAAATTCAGGAAAACTACATGTCCTGCCCTGCTGAAAAGAGTTTATCTCTTCTAATTTTAGCAGTGATTTTAGTGCATGACTGCTAAATTACCAGAAGATTGCAGAAATATATTCTAGTGTCTATGATCTGGATACATCTGTGTCACGTTTTAAATTACATTTATCTTCAGCTATGGCAATTAGATTTGTGTCTGGTTGACTACTTCCGAAGAGGTTTCTGATGTAGCAGTCATAGAAGTCTGCAATATTGGAATGGGCTGTCTCTGGAAACTATTCATCCTAGAATCATTATTCATAGTTGAGAATACATCTTCTGTGTTCCATATGAAAAAATAAAGAATAAACAATAACTCAAGGAGACTGCAAATACAGTCTTTAGCCAGAATAAATATGTTGCAAAATGCTACAAATGCAATATTTTAAACTCATAAACCCACTGTATTATGATAAATGAGACAATAGTGAAGCTGCTTCTTTCATCCTATATCCATTTTCTTGGTGCTGTGCATTTATGAAGGATCTCTATAGATTTTGAAGCCATTAAATGGAAGAAAAGCAGCAGCATTCAATTTTTTCAGAGAAACAGCAAAATAACAGGTGCTTAGTTAACAAATTCAAGGTATCTGAAGCTTGTTGGAACTCATGCATAGGCACTAACTCAACTAATTTCACGTGAGATGGCCATCAATTTAGCACTGGCAAAGTATTTGTGAGCTGTCCCTGTTGCGAACTTCCCCATGATGGTGCTATGTAACAGTTGTGCCTCTATTTCTAATCAAAGCAGAATGACAGCTAAAAGCACATGCTCCTGCAACATGGAGATTACAGAGTGGCACCCATTCATGGTACAGTGTATTGTAAATTATTTATTAAATGTTAATAAAATGGCAGTGGTTGCCTGAATTTATTTTTCCTTTCTCATATTCAAGGTTGCAAGAAGTTAAATCCATAGAAGTGTTGTATCTTAAATGTAGGAGTCTTTGGCTTCTAGGGCTTTCACACCCATTCCAAAACACATGTTGTGCATTTTGGTGCCTAAGGTTCCTTAACAATGTGTAGGTAGTGCTATACCCCCAAGAAGACAGTCCGCCACTACCCGCTAGGGATCGCCGTCAGGAGGGCTGGTCCTTAAATATTGCCTCCATTTGTGGTTTGTGCCTTAAAATGAAGGACAAGGGAGAAGTTCCTCTGCCCATAAGGCATAATTCTCTACCTTTTTTTAAAATCATCCTTTTCTTTTACAACCCAAGGGGTATTTCTCAGAGACAGGTATAGGTAGATAGAAGTGAAGCTGCCCCTCTGATCCTTTTCCTGCAGACAATCTCTTTGCTAATTTCACCTATCATTCCCATACAAGCCTCACTCCTGTAAAAGACATTTAGTCAGAAGATATGAATCTTTATCTCTCTTCTGGAGAAAAACTGGAACGGTTTCAGAATCTTTTTTGTAGAATTCCTAGCGAGCCCAGGCTGCCAGTGCTCTTTCTCTGGGTGAATTGATAAACTTTAACTGTGTGGTGAGTATGACCTTAGAGGGGTGGAAAGAGCTGGACAGAGCCTGGGACTCCAGCCTTGCTGCTGGGAGAGCTCTGTCAACTGCCTAAGATATATTTCCCTGTGTTCACTTTCCTTGTCCCCAGAATGGGAGAGGACCACAGCCTTATAGTGGATCAACTACAGCATGTCATAGGACTGAACAACCTAAGGGAAGACAGCAAGCCCAAACAAGTAGGTTGTTATGAATTCCAGTCAGCTGTCAATATGTATCATGATAACAAATCAATTAGACTTGGACAGCGCTTCAAGTTAATAGCCAACAACACATCGTGAGCATTTTCTTTATACTTCAAAAGATTGGCATAACTCACACAACAATTTCAAATTAAATAGGTCACAGCCAGACAATCTGGTGTATGGTATGATCAATGCTACTACAGTTCTTGCAACCACCAAGTGTTCCCTCCTGGAGCCATTACACATGCCAAAGTAGTAAGTGCCTAGCACTGTTGAGACGGAGATGTTAACGTCGCAGATTTAATGAGTCATTGCCTTCTCCACCAAATGCTTCAACTCTCCCAGTCTTTCCAGCTTAACTTTGTTTTAGTTTTTTGTTTTTGTCTTCTCAAAAAAAATTTTTGATAATGCAAGATCTACTCTTTGGCAACATATGAAGCACAGGCCTCTGCACTTGCCTAAACAAAGAATTTGCAGAGTGGAAAAATAAAAATCTCACCCTTGTGTATGGATCATTGCCTGGCATTAGGAAGAAAATTTGTTCTATTCTCTATTTGAAGTGTAGAAAAAATTGCACTTGTTCACTTTTTGTCATAGAATGGTTTGAAAGGTTTGGTCTGGAAGACACCATAAAAAACATCTGGCTCCAGCTCCTGCACCATGGGCAGAGTCACCTTCCACAAGACCAGGTCGGTCACAGCCCCATCCAACCTGGCCTTGAACATTTCCAGCAATGGGGCACACACAGCTTCTCTGGGCAGCCTGTGCCAGTGCTTCACCATCTTTACAGTGAAGAACTTTTTCTGGTATCTAGTGTAAACCTCTCTTATTTCTTTTTCAAGCCATTGCCTATTTTTCTACAAATTTAGCTGTATTAAAATATCTGTAGATATGAAAATACCAAAAATAAAGACACATGTAATAAGCAGCGAAGTTGTGATATGTCCCACATAAGTCTCCTAAGCCCAGTCATAACAGAAATCCTTTTAATCCTTTTAAGATCTGCATCTTCTTCTCTCTCTCTTTATTCCTCTCTCTCTTTTTTTTTTTTTTTGTTTTTTGTGTGTGTGTGTTTTTTTTTAAAGAAAAAAAAGGTAAAGGACTATTCTGACTAAAGCCAAAAATAAAAACACTTACCAAATCCTAAATGTTTTTCGGTACAGTCTTCAGAATTGTTAGTGATTATTGCAAGGGTTTTTGAAAGCTTTTTCAAAAAAAGGGAAAAATATTTGAGTCAGGAAATGAAGAAAAATATTCCTGGTGAATTGTATCAAAATCAGAGCTTTAAAATTGCACTTAGAGTTTACTTCCCTTTTGATGTACAGCCCCAGAAATGTCTATGGATAAATACTACAGGAGGGAGTACTAAGCTCCCAAGAAACAGAGGCTGTGCTAGGGTCTCAAACAACCACTGAGAAAATCATGTCCAGTTCCTCTCAGACAGAAATATTCCAAGGTGGTAGAATGGGATGGAAAGCTTCCAGATTCTCTACAAAGAACAACAGACAATGCATTCAGGAAGTGGAAAGCATTCCAAAGCTCAGTGTAACACCTTACAGGATCAGTCTTAAAATATAAGCTAGCAAAAGGTTTGACTTAGGAACCACAGAAAAGATTGGCAGCATCCCTCTGCTTTCAGCAGATGGACAAAAAAGTAGCACTGTTCATCTGCAATTCTTAAGCCTGAGTCTGAGTTTTATCAGGGAGATATCCATTGCTATCATGATCCTATGTGATCATCACTGTCATGGCGAGCTTCCATTAGTTTATAAGGCACAGGTGAACCTAAAATCAATGAAGGTATCCATGAGAGTTATTCAAACAAAGAAGAAAGTGGGAGAAAAAAGAACAGAAAATTAGAAAGACAGAAGAATTAGACTGTGAGGAAAAGCTAAAAAACTAGCATAGCTACCTTGCTTAATGATTAGCTAGCAAGACCGTAATACCCATGCAGAAATATTTGAAAATTATTACATGCACAGGAAAAGTTGAGATTAGGGATAATAGAGGAAACAAACAGAATTTATCAGATAAATACAAAGAACATATTTGAGCAGGATATTAACTTTTTCATTAAAGCTCAGTTCATTTTATGCGATTTTTTCAGTATCGTGGACAGATCCAGTAGAGGACCAGTAAAAGGATGGTTACAAATCTCAGAGGTGGGCATGTAAAATCCACAAGTGGATTGAAATTGTGGAACGAATCAGCCATGTTGGGAGTGCTGGGGCGAGAAGAGTAATCTCTCTTTATTGGAGAGACATCACAGTCTCTCCAATCTCACCCCCTAAGAAACCATGTTTTTGCCAAACTTCTGTGAACAGCTGGTCGCTCTGTTTCTACAAACAGCAGTTGAAAGAGTGTTTTGGGCTAAATTGAAAACTTCAATATTTTGTAAGTATTATTTTCAACCTCCTCTTTCAAATTTATTTAAAAATGTGAATTGTAAAAAGAAGCTATGTTTTTCTACTGAGTTGACACAATTTCTTTTGGTAAATATTGAAATTAGGCGTGGAGGGATTTTTGAGCTTCCTTCCCTTAATAGTATACCTTGGGAAAATCAACAAGCATCATGCGCTGAGCTTCTTCTCTATTACTATATGGTAGTATTCTGTCTGCTCCTGCAGTCCAGACCTTGCTGCTTGCTTACAATTTTGGCCTGGAATTCCACAAAGCCCATGGGCTTTTTATTCACACTGCCCCTCACTTATCAGCAAGATGTACCACGAGGTAGTGGCTGTTTCACTGCCAAGCAAAGTAAACTCTCTCATACACTGCAGGAAACAATCCTATTCTGGCAAAATGGAAAGAAGAGAATGACTTCATAGGTTTTTCTATTTCTAATTTCTGTCACTTCCAACAAAAGGATGAAAGCAAATTGTACTTTAAGTAGTGGTGATCAAAGAATCTAATAGCAAAGGGTGCCCATGGGAAGTATAATTTCCTAAAATGCAGAATATATGATGACTCCCAAAGTAAAGCCAGATCAGATGAATACACACAAATCAGCAGGAAAAGATCAGAACAACATTGAATTGCACCTAGGTAATTGTTGTTTCTACATAAATGTGATATGATTTCTCACCAAAATCACAAGTTTTATGTGTTACATTGACTTTAATATCTTCAAGACCAAAACTGTTTCCCTGTTAAGGTTTTTCTTTTTTTTTTTTTTTTTTTTTCCTCAATGTATTGAAGCAACACTGAAATAAAGAAGTATTGCGAATATTTCAGTAAATTTAATTAGGATAGCCGATGATCATCCATTTTTAAAGCACATGCATTCATCTCACTACACTTGTGTCTTACAAAAAATTGACTTGCACAGGACACAAGTGAGAATAAACTGTTGTTTATGACTACTTCATATGAACCAAGACCAATGATAGAAAACTCATTAGTGTAATTAACAGGACACTTGTTCAGGACAGAAATAGTGAATGTGTGAGATGTTAGCTCTTCAGTGATACATATTTTATCAGCAGAAGTGAAAGTAATATTTGCTTGCAGAAATTGTCAGGTGATTATTTAATAAACATAGATAATGTAAATAGCAAAATACAGAACTGGATCTCCAAACAAAAAACTTAGTGACTGAGCAGCTGTCAGTTAAACATTTTAACATGTAATACCCAAGAAGATAATGCTAAAAATTACTTTTGTTTGGCAGATTTCAAAATGATAAAACACTAAAACATGAAGATGTATTGAGGTAGAATAAATGGATCAGTCCTCCTTTACTCTTAATTTTTATATAGACAACCATGATTTCTACTATCTTCATTTAATAATTAACTTGAGGGGGAGTGTTTAGTTATTGAAAAGTGAGAATAAAAATAAATACATGCAAACTCCAGTTTCAATGAAAAATTAAACACACTTGGAAAGACCAAGCGTCTTTACCTGTAATACCTGTGAAAAGGCAGACATACATGAGTGATTATTCAGAACAACACATGATTCAAAGATATGTCCTTTCTCTGCATGTACCATAGAAGCAGCAATTAGAAGGAGTGGGGGAAAAGGATTGATGAAAATTTGGTGTTAATTAAGGAATTCTCAGAGGAACATGTCCCTGAGCCAAAGAAATTTTAGGCCAACTCTGTGGTTGTGGCAACTCAATATAGATCTATAGAAGTCGGAAACACAATATTAATTAATACCAGTCTACTAGTTGCCTTATGAAGTTAAAGAAAATATCCCTAGCAATCATAACCATAAAATCTCTGAGTCCAAAATAAGCCTTACAGCAGTAGATGCGTGAGGCTAAGTTTCAAGCGTGGTGCAATTACCCCAGAAGTGAGTCCTAGAGAGAACATCTACACCTAGCTCTGCCAGTATTCAGGACTGAAATGAACAAAGCAGAGGAAAACTAGCAGAGTGGAATTTCCTGTCTTTCAGATTGCCACTGTGACAGCAGGGAAAGGTTCAGTAAAGTGGATGAGGAAGATGGGATGAAGGAATTGCCACACTCATAAGAATATCTACTTGATTGTCCTGGGTTGACTATATGATGCTTTTATCCCCAGTCGTCTCGTTCTGTTTATGGTGAATAATAAGTTTTGCACATTTAAGACTTGTTCCGGAGAGTGAAGGGGGGAGAGAAGAACGCACAGTTTGTTTTCAGACACTGCATTCACTCCTCCACTTTCCTGCTCCTGGACTGTGTTGTCTGCAGACGGACAGACAGCGGGACAGAGCTCTCCTTTGCTTTTAGTTAGTTTTAGCTGGCTGAGGTAAAGAAGTTCCCTGGACTGTGGGTTTTTTCCCCTTTTCTTTGGACCTGTTCAAACCTGCTCTGGACTGAACACCCAGAAGAGCACCAGCAGCTCACACCTGTGGCCACTGGGCCGGGCCTGGCCTGTGACATTTCCAGCACTGGAGGGACTGAGAAGAGACTGAGTGAGCTCAGCTGCAACCCGGGGAGAGGACTTTCTTAATTTGTCATCTGTTTTGGAGCGGCAAGGGGTTTTTTTGTTTAATATTGTTTAGGTTTTATTGTTTAATAAACAGGTTTTTTCCACTTTTCTCCAAGGGGGTATTTTCTCTCGGACCGGTTGGAGGGAGGGGCCGATTGAATCTGCTTTCCTAGAGGAGCCCCTCTGGGGATCCTCTCCCAAATTTGCTCTGAACCGGGGCATTGATAAAGTCATCTGACTGCACCAAAAGGAAAAGCAAATAAAAATTAAAAAACAAAACAAAACAAATCAAAAAACAGATGAAAAAATAACTTAATGAGAATGTTTACCTGAGAAAATAACTTTTACTGAACTGATCCTTATAAGTGAAGTAGATGGAGGGGGCAATGAAGGATGCAAATGACAATAAAATGCACCAGGAGCGAAAAACGTTTTATACATCTTTATATTCATTCTAGCCAATTTCAGTTTTCCATCAAAAATAATTTAAGGTCTACAAAACTTTGAGTAGCACAGTTTCCTTCAGAGGTCTGAGAATATTCAGGGTGCTTTTTTATGGAAGAAGAAACATTACTCAGCTCTCCATGTGAGTTAAGTAGCATAAGGCAATGATAACACTTTTCGATATAATGTATGATGAAAAGGTTTCATATATAAGGATAGGAGTTTTGGATTTTATCCTGTGTAGTCGGCTTTAAGATGACAGAAATTACCTTTTTTCTGCTTATAAGATCTACTGATAATGAAACTGACATCACAGAAGTTGATGCCTTGGAGAGGCTACATGAAACAGAGGCTAGACAAGATTAAGAGCATAAAAGCAAGTATTTATTAAAGGCCTTCAACACATACAGCTTGGGCAGTCAGAAGCCTCCAAGAGGATCATGAGTTTTTCAGATAATTATATGTTTGGTCCATTTACATATCAGGGGTTAATAGGACAATTACAGCTTCAGGTAGTGAAATCATATAGCCCCAGTTTGTTCCCCTCCCAACTCACTTTTGGTCATACTTTTTGGGGCCTGAGGCAATAAAGTGTTCCTGGATTCCAGGACTAGAGGGATCGCTTTGTCTGACCGAAATGTGAAAGCAGATAGAGAACTACCCTGAGTTTGGAATTATACACTAATGCAGTACAGGATTTCAAAAAATATAGAAGGTAAATCCTAAGGCATCAAAGAAAACACAGCTGTATCTGTGCTAACAGCTTTCTCAGTGAAACACTGAATCATGGCAGAAATAAGACAAGGAAGTAACAGCATGATTGCAGAGGCAGCCTAGCATTCAAAGTTAGGCTGGGTAGGACTCTGAGCAATCACATCTACTTGAAGATATTTCTACTTATTGCAGGAGGGGATCGGGGGTTGGACTATATGGCCTTTAAAGGTCCCTTCCAACCCAAACTACTCTGTGACTCTGTGACTGGGGGAATTGTCAGGCTGCAGAAGGCACTTGGCTGTGCTCTGTCTCCCAGAGCGGCTCAGCCAGAGCTGACTGCCACTTCAGGGCTCAACATGTGGTTATGTTGTTCTGTTTATTTAATAACTTCACAGTATGTCTGTACCTTCCCTATAGTATGTCAGAAAAAAATCTGTGAAAAGACACGGAATATTTATGGTTGATATATAGATATATATATATATATACATACACATATATATGTATATATATACACACACACACACATACATATATATGTATATATGTCACCACAGAGAGCATTTGCTGAATTTTCCAAAAGGTCTTAGCAACTGCTGTTAAGACAGTGAATTTGATTACCAAACAGCCTTTTGAAATTAGGAATAACATGGGGCTAAACACTGATTTTTAGTTATTTTATCGAGATATACCAGTGCGTTCTTAGCCTTTCTCAGTTGGAATGAATGCAGCATAGCTTAAAATCTTGTCTCCTGAATTTAAGCTGAAATTATATTGCTTTCCAATTTAAATAGCTAAGAACGAGCATAAAATCACAGTGATTAAATTAATAAGTAATATTCTAAAATGTTTTGATAATATTACCTCATCCTTAACTTTGCTTTGTTTTGTTTTTCTTTTTATCTTTCAAATTTCATGTAGATTTGAAACAAAGTAGGAGTTTTGCAGTAAAAAACCTAAATATTTTATTTTAAAACAAAACATTTCAGACTCTATCTTTCAATGTTTATAATAAATTCAGCACAAGTTTGATTAAAAATTTTATAAAGTCTTCAAATTTTCATGTCTATATTACTTTTGAAACCACATTTAAGGCCAGGTTTCTATTCAAGTCTATCTGAGAGTTTTGGATCTCTCGCTTTAAAGACAGGACCTGATGTGTCTTGTCTGTAGACATGCCTATGTCGAGTTCTTACAGGCATATGTGTTCTGAGCAGACTCTTCTCAAAATTTCAGTACTACTTCTTTCTTTTGCCGTGTGTCTTGCCCTTCCTCACGGTTCTGGGATTTCATGCATTCACACACACCAATCATTTATTATTGTCTCCCAAGCCTCCAACACCACATCAGCGATGGCTCCTGCTGGCTTGTATCTTCATGTCATTGCCATATCCTTTGATTCTGAGGGAGGATATGTGTCCCTCAATTACACCATCACTTTTCCCAAGAGAGGCACCTAATTATATGTCCTAAATTTGTTCCTAAATTTATCACTGTTTTCATCAGGGGATTCTCCTACAACTGTCTTAGGCCCCATGGTATTTCCATAGGGATTGTCTTTGACCTGTGACTCATCAAGCTAGATGTTTCTCTTAAAAATTTTGGGAATAAATGCGATGCATTTCTGAAGAATACCTGCTTGATTTCCTTTACAGATTTCCTAGAAGTCTGTTACTAGGACATGTCTTCTATGAAGGACTTCTCTCTCTGAACTTTGTTAAATAGAAATAAAATATTAAGTTACAAATCTTAAAAACCTCATCAAGGATATAACATGTAACTTCTTTCTCTTTTAAATGCATTTAGTATCTCATAAAATGACATGAGTAGATGTAAAATTTCCAAAGGTTGGCGCTTCTTTGCAATAATTTATGTTGGTTCTTTCTTTTCAGTCCTACTTGCTAAATCTGCTTATATATGCATTAATTCATTTCCAAGTTAGTCAATTTTCTCTATTAACATTCAATCCCCTTTACCAACACAGTATCACAATGCCACTTCCCTCATATCCTTTGAAATTCAGAGTAAATGCCCATTATTTTTTACCAAATTTTATGATGTTTATTTTATTATATTTACCAAATTTTACATATTTTATTATGTACTTCTTTTAACTTTTAAAGTCATGATGTGCTCTTCTTTACTGACAAAGATACTTCTTCTCTTGCCAATTTTACCACATTCTTTTGGAACTTCCTAAAGTTCAGTTTGCCTTTTTTGGACCCAGAATACTCCAGCTGATGACCTTATTTTTGTTAATTTCTCTTAAATGTTTTCTAAGCCTTCCATCAATGTAAATATGTTTTCTATGTATTTGTAAATCATTATTGCTATTTAACTGTTTTTCCCTAGTTGTACCCAGAGGTTAATCAGACTTGGCATCCCTTATGCCTGGCAGAGTATTGAACTAACAAGAGCTGCATTTATGCAACATCTTCAGTAGTTGGTGTCTATACTGCAACCCAAGCTCTTTTGTACTTATGCTAATTATACGCATACTCAAGTCACTTTGTATAAAACTGATCTGCCTATATGTGTCTGTTTTTTGTATCTACTTGTGTGCCAATTTCATGACATCTCTGCATTTAATTATTAACACTATGTATTTCATCATAATATGAATATAATTTCCATATGGCATTTGCAATTTCCTAGTTCGACACTACAGCTAACTCCATCTTAAACATTCTGCAGCTGACACAGAACAGCTTCTCAACAAAATAACCAGAAATTCTGAGCAGCTGAATAGGAGGAGATCCTCTATTAAAAGCTGCCTTGGAAACTTGAAAAATATGAAGTTTTACTCCTGTGGGAGATATTCAGATATAGTGGGTGTCAGTGCTAGTCTCAGTCCCAAATTTGCAAAATTTTACAGGAAAGCTTTTTGTTCCATGCACCACTTTTCAGTCATGTTCAGAAATTCATTAAATATTCCTTTAATTATTTTAATCCTTTCAGAATATTTAATGAGGAAAAGTTATGAGGCCATTATGCAGTACCTATTTGACAAAGGCTAGATAGCTAGAATTGGTTTCTTTCTCCACAACTTTTCAAGCCTTCTAGTTTTCATCTGATAAACCCTTGCTAAGCTTACACCAGGATGATGGGTCAGAACTGTCCCATGACAGGGAGAGCTGTTGTTTGACTATTTTCACAGAATCATTAAATCATGGAATGTTTTGGCTGAGAATGGACCTTAAATATCATCTAGGTCCAACCTCTGCACCATGGGCACAGATACCTTGCTCTAGACTTTCAAAGCCTTATCCAGCGTGGTCTGCAATACTTACAGGGATGGGAAATCCACCACCTTTCTGAGCAGCCAGTTCCAGTGTCTCACTCCCCTTGAAGTAAAGAATCTATTTCTAATATCTAATCTAAAGCTACACTCTTTCATTTTTTGTTAATGTAAAGAAGAGAGCTCAGGCTCTTCTGTCTACAAGTAGAGCAAAGCCATTAATAACTTAGATTTACAGACTTTTAAAGTGTTCTAGAAATTGCTAATAAATTCCAATGGAGAAAATAAAGAAAGAATTATTCTTCAAACAATTAGAAAAGTCAATAAGTTTTTATCAAAGCCTCGAAGTCATGAGTAATTTGCAATAGTTTAGACTCCTAATATGTTTACATGGTAAAGCATAATTTTTAACCTTATCAGGACAATGCACATGTGCTCATGTTCTACAAGTCTTGGATTAATCAGAATAACCCTATTTCCTAATACCCCAAGGCAGTATCTAGGAACTACAATGGGCAAGATTAACATTTATATATTCAGTATATCAATATTAAATATTCACATTTTAATACCTTACAGTATCTTAGCAAGTTTTTGTATCATTATTTTAGCTTAGCACAATGCTGTGTGAAACAGGACTCTTCCCATCAGTACTTTCATTATACTGCTGCTCTAGGCAGATACAGGAGTAAGCTGCTTATACAGTATGGAGTCATATCCAGCTAATATTTTGATAGTAAGTTAGTCAAGCTTTACAGGAATATGATTCACTGTGTTGAAAACAAATGGCAACACAGTAAATGGTTCACTTGAACAGAACCACCCACTGTACTAAAGTTAGTGTAGGAGTTGCTCCTGGAAAAGTTACTGGAAGAAGTATGGAGGAGGTGTGGCTTTTCTATTTTGAAGCAGGAAACAAAATTTTTATTTTACAGGTACCACTGATTGAAATTACCGCAGCCTGGAGAGTACACAGATAGTATACATTTGATCTAGGTAAACTACTTTAGGAGGCCCAGTCTTTTCTGTCATCATACTTTTTCACATCCCATCAATGACTTCCATTTTTCAGCAATGGGCAGGTTTTGATAGGTTTCCAGGCAATTATAAAAAAACCAAGATTGAGCAAAGAACCACTTAATATTCTATAAATTATTCTCTGGCAAGTCACTGATACTGATAAGGTGATTTTAGATGTAGTACCACATCATACCTACAATAATTTCAATTGTGCTGAAGGAACAAAGTGGATATAGGGAATAATAAAATCTGCTGCAACATTTTATGAAAATGTGTACATATAAGAATTACTATGTAGCTAATCTAGTAATTAAGTTCTTTTTCCTAGCCATACTGTGTTGATAAATAATGAAATGTATATTCTTAATTTCAGTTTCATTTTAGAAGAACTGATTATTGGGGCTTCTTCAACAATAATTTTCTTTCCTCTCATCCTATTTTTTCAAGAGCCTAAAGCTGTAGCTTAGTGCTTGACTTACTTATAACTTGAAGTAGTTAGCTTTACCCAACCACCTCTTCTAATGCTGCATGCATAAAATGAGTATAAATAGATAAAGACACTCCTACACTCTTTCCACAGTAATACCACTGCAGCAGTCCCACAGCAGACAAGCTTTTTCTGTAGCTGCGGAGGAAGTAGAAGTATATGCTTCACAGGAAACAGAGCCAGAAAACATCCCTTTGGTCACACTAGATTTTCCATAACACTGCTACCAGGAGATCTCAACAGATATTTTTTCCATGGAATTTCTAGTTCAGTATCCTCCCCTCTGCCAATCCTCTTTGTTGCTCCATTGTTTTGCTTGAATACTAAAGTCCAAACTTGCATTGCTTTTACCTCCTTGTTAGGTCTAAGAAATTGCCTATTTCATTTGTAGTACTACTTGGAACTCATTTTACAAATGATCACCTAAGTACCCCAGATCTGACTTCCCCAAAAGTTCCCTTCGCTGTGTATGACACATATTTTTTTAATGTTCTCTCATCTTATGCCACTATTCAAGAATTACAAAACTTTTGTTGTCCTTCTTTATAGTTTTCATGCTGATCCTATAAACACAGAGAAGAGTGAGGATTTTTTGCTAGTGTTTATTCCAGTCAATATTTAGGTCGGAGTCATACAGAAAAGAGCACAAATAATCTGTACCCCCACTTCAATGGTACAGAGAATCATGCCAAGGGCCAAGGGTACAGAGAATCAAGCCTGGGGGCCGTGCAGTATGACACTACTCTGGAGAAAATGTGTTCTTAAAACCCTGTGCTGATACATGCAAACAGCCAGGGTTACATTAAAAAAAAAAAAATTATTGTAGAAGAAGTGCTTATTGTATCTGATGCATTTATGCACTTCACAGCTGTGGCTTATTCTATTAAGCAAACTGACTTAAAGTATATTTACAAAAGGTTTTTGCTGGATGGTACACATGTCCGTGTAAGTATTATTTTAAGCACAACTGTTGGTGGCCATAATTTTTCACAGCTGTGTCATCAAAATGTTAGAGCTCCAAACTAACAGGACAAACTGTCTTTATACTAATGACCCTTCACAGTTTTAAGAAAGGTTTCCTAGAGCTGCTGCCTTTCTCACTACTGGGATATTTCAGTGAACATGGGTTTTCTATTTCCACTGCTTTTTCTTCAAATAACTTGACATACTTCCATCTCCCTAAATTGATGCCTGCCTCTATGTGACTTTCTAAGAAAAAACCTTGTAGATTTTCAGCAAGAAAAGCAGAAGGAAGAAACATGATGAATCACAGAATCATTAAATAATAGAATCATTAATGTTGGAAAAGACCTCTGAGATTGTTGAATGTAACTTTTGACTGAACACCAATGTGCCAACTAAACCATAGCACTGTATGCCACATTCAGACGTCCCCTGAACACTTCCAGGGATGGTGATTCCATCACTGCCCTGGGCAGCCTGCTCCAATGCATGACTACTCTTTCACTGAACAAATTCTTCCTGATGTCCAACCTGAATCTCTTGTGGTGCAGCTTCAGGCCATTTTCTCTTGTGTTGTCACTGTTTGCTGGAAGAAGAGGCCAACCCCCACCTGGCTACAACCTCCTTTCAGGAAGTTGTAGAGTGTGGTAAGGTCTCCCCTGAGTCTTCTTTTCTCAAGGCTAAGCACCCCCAGCTTCCTCAGCTGCTTCTCACAGGACTTGTGCTCCAGACCCTTCCCTAGCTCCATTGCCTTTCCCTGGACTTGTTCCAGCACCTCAAAGTCTCTCTGGTTTTGAGGGGTCCAGAACTGGACACAGCACTTAAGGTGTGACCTCACCAGTGGCAAGTACAGGGGGACAGTCACTGCCCTGCTCCTGCTGGTCACACTGTTGCTGATCCAAGCCAAGATGCCACTGGCATTTGTGGAGACCTGGGCATGCTGCTTGTGTTCAAGCTTGTGTTCAGCCTCTGCAGGCTTGTGTTCAGGCTCGTGTTCAGGCTCGTGCTCAGGCTTGTGCTCACCAGCACCCCCAGGTCCTTTTCCACTGGACAGCTTTCCTGCCACTCCTCCTCCAATCTGGACCACTCCGTGGGGACTTTGTGACCCAAATGCAGGACCAGGCACTTGGCCTTGTTGAAGCTGAAGGTTTTCCAGGAGAAGGCTTTGGCAGATAGTATCAAAGTCTTTACTGAAGTCCACGTAGACGTGGTCACAGACTTCCCTCATCCACCAGGTGGGTCACCTGGTCATAAAAGGGGACTAGGCTGGTCGGGCAGAACCTGCCTTTTCTCAACCCATGCTGTCTGGGCCAGGTCAGTTGGTTGTGCTGTGCGTGCCATGTGACAGCACTCATGATAATATGTTCTGTGACCTCCCCTGGCACTGAGGTCAGGCTGACAGGCCTCTCTTATAGACGGGCATGACATTGGGTGAACTCACAGTTAATCAAGACAGATAACAGATAATGGAGTGGCTTGGTGAGCTCTTTTGATAGTTTCCCAAGTATTCTCAAGCAGATCCCATCTGGCCCAAGGGACTTCTGAGTGTTATGGTGGCACAGCAAGTCACCAACCACTTTCTCTCGGATTGCAGGGGTTTTACTCTGCTCCCCCACCTTGCCTATCAGCCCAGGGGGTTGGTTGCATGAAGGATAACAGTTTTTTGTCTAAGACTAAGGTTAAAGAAGGCATTGAAGTGTCTTGGCCTTTTCCTTATCTTTAATGACAATGTTTCCTCCCACATTCAATAAAGAATGGATATTTTCCTTGGCTGTCATTGTATTGTTACTTTATAAAAACACCTTTTATTATCTTTTACCCAAGTGACTGGCCAGGTTGAGTTCTAGCTGAGCTTTTGTCATTCTAGTTTTCTCTCTATGTGATCTAATGACATTCTCATACTCTTTCTCAGCTGTCTGCCCCGTCTTCCAAAGGTCAGAAACTTTTTTTCCCCAGAATTCCAGCAAAAGCTCTCTCTTTAGCCATGTTGGTGGCACATAGGGGCAGCCTGCTCCTGCACCTTTAAGATTTCCTTCCAAAAGGGTGTTGAACATTCCGGTAGCCCTTTGTTATAGAGGGTTGTTTCCCAAAGAAGTCTCTTAATGACTGTCCTGAACAGGCCGAAGTCTGGCCTCTGAAAGACTAAGACAGAGGTTTTGTTGATCCCCTTCCTTACTTCATCATCTACTGAAAACTCTATTATTTCATAGTCACTGTACCCCAAAATGGTCTTTGGACACCACATCTCCTCACCAGCCATTCTCTGTTCATAAACAGGTTTGGCAGGACACTTCCCCAATAGGCTCATTTACCACCTGTGTCAGAAAGTTTTCTTCCACATGTTCCAGGAGCTTCCTAGTCTGCCTCCTCGCTGCTGCACTGAGCTTCCAGCAGACAGCTGGGAGGATAAAATCTCCTGCAAGACCAAGGGCTGGTGATCATGAAGCATCAGATTTATCCAGCCACTGATGGAGTACTTTATGTGCTTTTTTATCCTGACCTGGTGATCTCCCACCAGGAAGCGTGCCTTGTTTCCCTGATTTTTACCCTGATCCTTACCCATAGGCATTAAATCTTAATTTCACTGTTCTTGAGCTCTATACAGTCAAAAACCCTGTATGTTTGTAATCATACGTACCAGAAAGGAAGGGTGGGTGAAAAATTTCCCCTGATATCCTGACACAATATAAGTACTTTTTTAGAATAACATTCAGCTTGGCTCCCATCCCAAGTGGTAGTTCATCTGTTTCCTCCCAGTGTCTTTGGTTATGATATCCTGAAGCTAAACAGCAACAACACGCATTCCAGGCAGAATCTGAACACCTGATACTGGAGTGTGTGCTTTTGAGGAATTTACTGGTCTCCAATTTTACCCTGTAGACTGTGCTTAGTGAGTAAAGGAAGGCTTGCTGCAGCACATAATATTATTTTTCATTATCTTAATATTATGAAATATTATTATATTTTGGAAATTATTTCCCTATGTTTTTTAATAAAAAGTCATTAGTTCTGAGAATAGCAATGACCTCTTTAATCTCTTTAAAAAAGTACCTTTAATCACAACTCCATGTCATAATAACTGGATGTAATAATTGCACATTACACATGTAACTGATACCAGAAACCTCAAGTCCAACCCTGTTTTCTCCTGCCTAGCAGAATTTATTGCAATGCCCATCTTACTGCTTTGTGCATAAGTTTTTCGAGTTATTACTTATTTTAGTAGCATCACACACTTTCCTAGGCTCTCCTGTCACGCAGTACCTAAGGCCAGGCTACAGTTCTGGATGTTGAATTGGTGCTGCCAAACAAACAGATGCAGCTCCAGACTCAGCTTCAGGAAGGTATAATCCAGTTTATTCCCACTGACATTGACCTGAACCCCTTGTAAGTACCTTCTCAAGACAGCTTGGCAGTGTTAGTAATACTTTAAAATTGTTAAAAACAGTATATCTAAGCATAAGATATTCACCAACTCTCTTCAAAGCAATTTTGCTTTTTCTACATGACTGTCCAGCAGACCATGGGAACCTGCTGCACAGACTATTTATTTTAGTCCCAAGCTAGACCCTCAAGCTATGATCAAGCTCATTCAAGCAGCAGTCACAATAAATACAGTTTTACTCTCTTGAGCAATAACATGGACTCTCTTTAAGGGTGAATTTTTTGAGCTGTGTCAGCAAATACAACTCAGTAAGGAGGGATATTTCTAGCTATAAAAGACCCTGAGCTAGATCTCTGGCTGTAGCTGAGGAGTTCCAAAGTACCTGCCAAGAGATGCCAGATGAAAGCCCTTTGCCTGCACCTTGCTAAAATTGCAGCACAAGATGCAGCAACCACAGTGACTTGGTGCTCAAAGAAGCATAAAATAGAAGTAGACACAACTACTTATTTTATCTTAGTGAAAAGGGAAAAAAAAAGAGCAAAAACAAGTAGCAAAAGAAAAAAAAAAGGCTCTTGGGAGAAAAAAGTGAGCCTACCCACAGAAAAAAAATCCAAAAGCAGCCAAAGGAACAGAAGTTGTAAATAAATACATACAACTGTAAATAAATGAATACAGCTGTTACAGTGCTGGGTCTGATGGAGCTCCCTGTGGGGCTGTGTCAGTGCTGTATGCTGTTGAAGGTGCTGTGTGTAGGAAACATCCATTGCCCAAGTAGCAGATTCAGCCATGGTGTGCCTTCCTCTTTCTTCCCCTCTCTGTGCGAGTGACACACAGCCTGCCACTGCCCTGGTGGGCACCAGGCAGCTGCCAGCAACTGTGGAAGGAAGCCAGGGATCCTGTGTGCTCACACAGGTCACCCATCTTCCCCCAATATCAAATCATCAAATCAAATCAAATCAAATCAGGAGGAGCATTCTATAGTTACTTCTCTAGGTGGCCTGGCACAGGATGAGAAGGGAGAAGGGTTGTTGTGCTCTGCACAGTCATGCATTGGTCACAGCGCGATTCTGCAGAAGCACATAAGCTACTGTCCCAATTTTTCTGCCTTTTCTTGGAAGCAATGAAAATTAAGGTGTTAAGATGGCATCCTGTGCGCTTCTTGGGGAAGCACAAATGCAATGCCATGATTGGATGCACTTTAAACTTACATCACAGATTGACAGTCAAGTTAAGCATGCCAGCCAAGGGCTAAATGCAATGATTGTCTCATCTGTTGCTATTTTATCACAAACAGCTTTCTCATGGCACAATAGTTGTTCAGATAAATTTTAAGAATCAGCATAAGTATATATATCAAGCAACCAAATTAAATACTTTCCATTTGAATGGCAAAAAACTTCTTAATGTGTATGGACTATTGAACCTCCAGGTCTGTGGAAAAGATCAGATTCCAGGGGTTAAACGGAGCTGCCAGGAGCAAGTATTGCAGTGCCACTACAGAGGATGTACTCAGACACATCTGCAAGGCTGCCACATGTGGTGCAGGACTTCTGCATTGCTCTGGAGAGGTTTTTGGAGGACAGACATAATTTAGAGCTTCTGAAATGACTATAGACACCTATGTTAAAATAGTTAAAGTACTACCTTAGCGTACTTTGTCAAACAAGTGCAGGGGTAAATGCATTATTGGGAACAAAGAGAAAACCTTGCAATTCAGTTTGCTATTCCAGTAATTTAAAGTTTACCCAGTGTCTGTCTGTCTATATATCTATCTATCTATCTATCCATGCATCTATCTATCTATCCATCTATTATCATCTATCAAATTGTTTCTACCCATGCATATACATATGCATTTACATACATCGCAACTGAAATACATACAATGTGTCTGAAAATAACTAGGGAATTTTCTGCCTTAGTGATTGCTGCAGAAATGGCTGTATTGGTCATTAATCCTTACCATTAGCCAAATGACTTTATTTGTTTGAAGCAAAAATATTTACAAGTCTCCAACCCTGAATGTAGAGCTGGAAGGAGATTCTTCCTCTTTTTTAGAGTCTAAAAGGAAGAGGTAAAGACACCTGAGTGTTTTTTACAAAACTGATTACCCTGATTCCTGATGGTCTGTCAGGGAATTTGAAGCAGAGCTGCTGTGTCTTGATCAGTTAACTCTGACAGTGCACAAAGCCCACTGGAAAATAATTTCCAGTTTGGTAGGAACAAGATTTAACTAAAATGCAGGCCCAACATGTGACAGCACAGCCAAAATCCATGAAGAAAGAGGAGACAATCATCAAATAATTAAAATGAGGAAGAAACTGTGAGAGTAAACAATAATTTATCATTTAACTGAGAGGACAATTTGTATCCTAATGAAAAAAAATCTGTTTCTTTGGAAACCAAAAAAAATATTTTCAAGAGATAAGGGGGCAAATGTTCAAACACAGCATTTCCTTTGATCGAAAAGTTAAAACAGTCTGTTAAGTTGAAATTCATAAAAGGCTTTAAGACTCTAGAGTTCCTATTGCTCTGACTAGCATTCAAAGTTTTAATCCAAAAAGGTAGACTGCCAAAGAAAATAAAAATTTTAAAATGCCTAAATGTTAAAAAGTTTTTGTGATGACAAAACATTTCAGTTTTTCAAAATCTTTGAGTGCACTTTCCACTAAACAAATAAATACTTATGCTGACAAAACTAAAGCTGAAAATCAGAAAGTATATAATAAATTGGTTGGGTCAGATTTTAGATCAGTGTAACCAATATTTTACACAATGCTGTCACAAAAATATCATTCTCTGTGTTCAACATACCTCACCAAATGGAAAATTTCTTGAAACATTTTCTTTATTTTCATCTTCCCTATATTTGCCTACGATACAAGCATCTGCCTGACTTAAGACTTGAGCAAAATCAGAGTTGCTCACAAAGCAATGGATCTTAAAATTTTTAAAAGCCACAGCCATCTGTTGGTGTGGTGAAACATGCCACCCTTGGTCTTTCCAAATGCATCATCAAAGGAAGGATATTCTAGGTCGGTAACATTTTGTGTTACCATAATGGTTTCTTGTCCTATATCTGAGTCAGATTTAATTACATGTGCCATGCAGGTTTTCCCCAGGTGTCATAGCTGCTGTGACGGCTTCCATCCATCTGCAAGACAAATCAATACTAGTTTTCTGTAGCATCTGGGGAAAGAGAACATTTAGATAAAATTCAATTCATGGTTTGTCTAAATCAAAGCAATCACATCCCCATTACAAGTGTACAAAATTGCATGCATAAACGTTGAGTTTAATTCATGATCTTTCTCCCAACTGTTTTATGCTGGTAATATAAGTAATCCCAAATAGGCAATTTTAGCCTTACAGGAAAAAATTCTCTAAAGAAATAACATAAATTTATTGTTAATTATGAACATTATAAACTGTGTTTTATCAAGTGCCACAGATTTACATCTGGATAATGCATTGAAATACTGAATTCACTTTTGATGAGCAAAATTGATTAACAAACTCTTTTTTTCAGCATTTTACATCTGATGTCTGTATACTAAGTATTAATAAAGAATGTAATCCTTTTTTACTACTGACTGTCATACTCTTGTTTTGGAAGCAAGGTTTCTGACATAAAAGAAACTGAACTATGCTCTGCAAGACTGCAAGATTCCTCCCCAGTTCACTTTTTCAGGAGTGCAATGGACTACTTTTGAGCACCACACTGCCTTCATGGGTCCCTTTCCTGATAATTCTATGTCTCACTGTACAAGTCAGATCTTGTACAAGAAGAAGAAAGCTTCAAAAGCTTACTCTTGAGCAATGCAAGATGTGTTTGCTATCCTGGTTGTGCTTGCTACAGCCCTGAACTGCACCACAGCTGTCAAGAGCTGAGATGACAGATGTGATACTGAGCATGACACCACTCAGGGCTGTGGAGCGTAACCTGGATTCATCAAGTGTAGGTTAGCATAAGCACATGTGCTTTTAGCACAGTTTGCCCTCACTCTATGGTGTGCTATTTGTCCTTATCTGGAGTCATGCAGCTCATTCATCTCTTCACAGCTATGCTGCAGCTATGCCCTGTACAGATGCAGTGTATGCTGTACGCTGTAATTCACACCAAAGAAAAAGCGACAGAGACCGATTATCTTCCCTGTCCAAGCACCACGGTTTCTAAACTCATAAACAAGAGACAAGTCCTCAGGAAAATCTCTGGGAGCTCTCAAGCATGTTTTCAAGGATTAAACAGCAATCGAAGACTTGTTTGGACTAATTTTTATAACGGTTTAGAAACCTTTGAGGGTAGTTACTAGGAGAAAAAAAATAAAACTGAGAGACTGGTTTTGTTTTTTAAATCTGAAAGGAGAGGGTACTTGCTCAACTGCCTTCTGAAATACCTGTGCATCGGTTGTGTGTCTGAGGTTGCAACTCCCAAAATTGGCTATTTAAATTTGCAAAAGTAGCTCTCCAGGTAAAGAAGTATAGGCAGCTCCTCTAGGACATCCAGAGGCCACCCATACCATGAAGCAGAACCTTGTTAATCAAAGAGTTTTCAAGGGATGCTCAAGAAGAAGCTTGTTGATCGGCTGTCTCAATGATTTTTCATTGCTCAGAATAAGCAGCTAATGATGCAAAAGCTTGATTAAGTAAACCTTGGCAAAGTCCTTTTCTAGTCCCATCTTCCCTGAGATGATTCTACCAGACACCAGTAAAGTGGACTGACAGCATTTCCTGGTTACCTGAACTTGATGTTTTACTCACAGACTGTGTTCATGAAAGCCAGATCATATTGCCAGGTGGAGGAAGAGCACAGGAATGCCTGGTAAAACAGGACTAAATCCTCTGTATGATTTCTATATGCAAACTGTTAAAATGGAATGTCTGCTTCTGTGCTATTGGTAAGACCAGAAAACAATATCAACTTTCTCCTTCTACTGGAAGCCTTAATTTTGTCACCCCAAAATTTAACAATTTTAGTATTTCTTCTAAATTCAGATTCCAGCATGAACTGTTACCAACTACATGTTTACAGTGCCAAATGGTTTTGAATCCATTCCCAACAGATGGAAGTACAAATCCTGATAGCATAAAAGCTGTTCCCAAAGCAGTTGTTCTTTCCCATACTGCATCATACATATTGATTGGTCAATCTGGTTGTAGCAAGCTTGGGAAAGCTAGGATTTTGAGGTATTGAAATAAACATTTGTGATAAATTGCATTTGGTACTGTTTGAATATGTTGATGTAAAGGGGCTACATTTCGCTTCCAGATTTTGAATGAAGAAGCTCTTTTATCTAGAAATTTATTTTGAATTATGTAATTATATTCTGAGTAACACGTCCTTTCTCTTCCCTTGGAAAAACTACAACTACAGTTCCTTCATAATATTTAATTTGCAGTCTTTAATTTCTACTCATTTTGGTTAACCAATGAATATCTGCCATTCCATGCTTCTGCCTACTATAAATGAATTCTACATTTAATTTCCCATTTTGTACTGCAGATGTGCAATATGCAATGATATACTAGCCATTACACCATTAACATCAAACAGAGGAAATATTTATTGGTTTCTTAAAATTATATGTTTGCTCTCAATAACAAATTAAGTTTTAGTTTGTCCAATTAGAGATCTAATCTATCTGAAGATTCAGCAATGAGGGAGTTTCAGGTTACATGAGAATTTGACTGCACAATATGAAACCCATTAGAGGTTTTAAAATAACACACCCTACATACCTCTTATCTTTCCAAAGACCATTAATATTATCAAAATAAAAATTAGTACTTGTGTTAGAAATTGTACCATTTAGTCTGTACAATAACCCTCATGGGGTTACATTCCATGATTCATGAAGCCACCCAGTTTATTTGGTATACATATAAATTTTCTACCCAAGAAGACATTCCACTCTGAAGGATACAGAAAGCATATCCGCATCTGAATGATAAAAATATTATGATTTCAGATATTCAAGCGCCTTGAAAGAGATAATACCTGTTTCTTAGGACAACTAGCAATTTCCTTTCTGATACTCTTGTACTACAGTGGGAGAGAAGCTTGACTTGCTTTATCATCCATTTTAGCATTTGACTGGGCTTTGTATTCACAAAATCACCACATACAGGGTACTCTGGATACAGTACTCTGGATAGTATTTAATGCATTTTTGGCTTTCTGAAAGCTGAGGAATTTGGACTCCAGCCCTGCTATGTGGAAAGACCAGTACCACAGCTAGCAGAGAAACACCTGTGACTTTATGCTGCTGGTTTTAATTATAATTAGTTATAATCTTGGATAGGTAAGTATCACAAAAGATTTCTCTTGTCTGCTCAGCTAATACTTAAAAAGTGATGCTAATTCGAATTCCTGAATTAATTTTTCAACAGTGTTTATCAAATAGTTCTGAAGGCACCTGGTGATGTCACCTTATGGGGTCACAAGTCCCTAAGGCAGAGCAAATGTGACTCCTAACATTTTATTTTTTGTTTTCTTCTCATTATTAGCTTCTACTAATGAAGATGAAGTAATATAAGATTTCTACAGGATCATTAACTCATAATATTTACCATTATTCTATGCAGGCTAAAGAGTTTTGAAAAACATTAGCTTTTATTTAGACTACATGTTGTAGTTGAGTAATTAAAAATAGCAACACTCATTTTTGTTAGAAGAAATCACAGTAAGTTTTTGCATTCATATTTAAAGAAAGTTAATTCAGAAGAAGGTTCACATTCACAGATTGCTCTATAACTCATGATTTTTGAAGAAATAGAGCTAGTAAATATATTATCAAAAATCGCTTGTTCAAAAATACATCACTATTATAGTTTATGCAAGTCTGAGAAAATGAATATGTGACAATTTTTAAATAAAATATATTTAACCAGCATGTTAGGAAGCATTCTAAAATACTTGTCCAAGCTCACAATAAATGTAACAACTCATCAGTTGATTTACTCCAAATATATTTGTAGGACTGGAAATAACATCTATTTTTGTTAACTTAAAAGCTAAACAATGAAGAAATAGGTTACCCTGATCAACATGATAAATTGAAAGGAAGGTCAGGAGGCCAATATTAGCTCTACTTAAGAATAGGTAGCAGTAGTACATTGTAATACTACAGTTGTAAGCCTTGGCATATGGAAATCACATGAACTGAGAGTCATAAGAGTTCTGTTATTATCATTAAATCTAGTGGCTATTTTTGTGTCAGTTAAGTAAATCATTCTGCTCTAAATATACTAGAAGCAATCAGATAAACTTTCTATTAATTTAAAAAGAGAACAACTTTGAGTCCACAATGAGTTCTCAGCTGATGAAAACATACTTAAATATAATGTAGAAAATTGTTTCACTTGATCTTTTGACACTATATTTTTACAGCCTTTCCTCTCACACAGTTTTACCCATGGGCCAGAAGATTCTTATACACTTTGCCATTTTTTTCAGTATGTGTAAGAGCTACACATGACCTCCCCAGTAATTTTCCAGATCAGAAGGAGCAGGTGTTAGAATGAACTCCCTTAATAACAATTTTAGGACATAACAAGGAGAAGAAGGAAGGAAGGAAGGAAGGAAGGAAGGAAGGAAGGAAGGAAGGAAGGAAGGAAGGAAGGAAGGAAGGAAGGAAGGAAGGAAGGAAGGAAGGAAGGAAGGAAGGAAGGAAGGAAGGAAGGAAGGAAGGAAGGAAGGAAGGATTTTTGATAAATCTACATCCATTTTTAGCAATGATGTATTAGAAATATTCTGAAGTTGGCCCAGAGCCATGTTAGTCATTGTCCTGTGTAAGACTGTCTGAGCCCTTGGGCAATAGGGTTTCTGGACAATTGAAAGAAATGGTGTTTGGAGGGGGTAATAATCTCATCCTTTCCAAACACAGCTCCAGCAGCTCATTCCTTCTCAAAGAAGTCTTACATCCTTCTTGTGTGGAGGATGCCATGCCACAGCGTCAGTCATGAGAACTGATGAGTCTGGATGGAATACAGGTTAATATTGATTAATTTTTCAAGAGCTTTATAAGACTGTGGGTAACTCATCAGGGCATAATTCCTCAAAGCTGTCATCTCAGCTTGCACAAGTCACCAGCCTCCTGGGATTGCCTTGGTTACCTCCAACAAACATGTACCTTGGGAGCAATGCCCCTGACCGCCACAGAGGACACTGCCACAGAGTGCTCACTGAAACTGCAACAGCTGCACTTGGAAGTGATGCTGTTTCCCTTGCTCCAGGCCCAAACAGCACTTGAACAGGTGTTGGGAACTGGTGAGGTAGAAATGAGAAAAAGATCTTTCGCCTGACAAGCACACAGGCAAGTGGTAGCAGCCCACTGACAGGGCCTTCACTGTTGTCTCCAGGTAGGCCAGGTGAGGGGTCTCTTGATTGCATTGTATTTGCAATCAGGATGAACTTCCTGAAGATGGGGTTAAAAAGTGCAAATATCCATGGGAGATATGTTTTTCTTTCCTTTCACTCCTGAGGATATGACCAAAAGCTGCCCAGGTATCTCTTTCCAAAGAAGTCTCAGGGGCCTCATGGATCACTTTGTACAGAGGGAGAAGTACTCTAATATCCCTCATATTAAAATGGCTGTATTCGGCTTAGGTAAAGATCACTTTGGCCAACTGGATGAAGCTTTGCATGAACTTGTAAACTCAGCTACTCAAGCTCCTTAGAACAGAGTGTGTTTGTTAAGGATTGTCGCCAAGCGTAGTGAGGGCCATGTGCCAGCACAGAACACGTCTCTCCACAGCAATGGGTTGCAGGACATATGTGTGTAGTTTGGTCACACCATACAGCCGGTGAGAAACAGCATGCCCACTGCAGGAGGGCAGGCTAGACAGCAGCAGAAGGGAGTGGTCATTCCACCAGATTAAAAAAATTTGCTTGCAAATTCAAGGTGGCTGAGCAAGGTGTCTCAGCTCTGATTTTCCAGCGTGATTGAAGGGATATTTGGTGCTGGGTTACAGCTGTAAAAGCCAGGCTCTCTGACAAATTCCCCACAGAGCCCTCTGGCACTATAGGCAATAAACATAGCAGGGACATATGGGGATTCATGAAATTCACCCCAAAAATCACCATGGACTTTCTATTATAGACAGTCTCTAAGAAATTCTATCTGAGAGCAGAGCTTGCTTATGTCTGCCTCTTCCAGGGCTGTGCAAGCAAACCACCACAGTACAGCCCTTCCCACTCTGTACTGCCTAGATCATTGGGGCCCTAACCAAGCCCCCCTGAGCTCTCATGTTTTTGCAGAGGCGCTCTGATGGCCTTGTTCAGTAGGAGACTTTTCCCTCCATCCCCCTGCCTCAAAGACTGAGAATGATCTCCCTCAAGAACTCTTGTTTACTGTTACTAAGTCCAGTGAATTTTAACCCCTATCATCAAGTTGAAAATGTCTTAAGAGATTTTGCTGAAAGGAACTAATGATGATTATTAACCCTTTGAGAATGAGACTATTATGCTGAGTAACACAACTCAGCATTAACTCTGAGAGGTAAGATGTAAAATAAGCAGCTAGCTGTAAGTTAATGTCTCATAGTGTCTCCTCAAGAGCTTACTCTGCAACAGAAACAGTATGGCTAAAATCTTAGTTTTCTGCTTAGCAGTCAGTTTAGGATCAGGTCAGCGAGTGGATGATTAGGACAGAAGCATTAAGAAAGTTCACTTACAAAAGTTGATATGGTAACATAGAGGAAAACATACATTCCTAAAATTTTTTTCATTCTCAAGGTACTGTATGGAATATCAGTTTAATTTAAGGCAAATTGAATGTCCTTGGCTAGGAAAGGGAAAGCACTCAGGGAGAAAAATACTGTTTGGGAGGAGTGCACATGAAGCTTCCAGCCTTCAGATACCCATGAACAGAATAGATGCCAGGTTTTGGATTTCTTTTCCTACAGTCAAAGCAAGAGAAATGTGCGTGTGAAGAGATGGCATTCTTATATTATGCAGCAGCATTAAAGTTGCATGCACTTAACAGATATGTGGATAATAAAGCTAAATGAGATCCCTACGCCTATCTTTTTTGGCCTCCTCTTGTACATAACAGGACTCTGCTGAATTAATACCTCTTTGAACCAGAAGCTTTTAGTAAAGCTGCCAATCGCCATTTCTGTTTTCCACTGATAGAAAATTTGCTACTGCTGTAAGAAAGTGCCACTTAGAGTCACTGTTGAAAGTGTACTTCTCATTTGGAGCTGATGTTCCCTAGCTTTAGCTTTTAGCTGGTGAATGCTATTTTCTCCTTGTCTGCTTTATTGAAAATACTCTATTCTGAAGCTCCTCTTTCTCATATTGATATTCTAGATTATGAACAAGCCATTTCCCCATAGCTTTCAGTTTCAGCTCAAGGACTCTTCAATTATAAGCTATACTGTCCAATCCACTATTTATTTTCATCCTTCAGAAACAATTTAATTTTTTTCCACATCTTTTTTTTTTCAGTTGGAACATCAAGCAATTCTCTAATATTCTAGAAATATGCAGCTTATGTAGGAACAGATACCAAAGGCAAAATATGTAAAGCAATTATTACCCAATTATTACACTGTTTCTGCAGTCTCAATCAGTCCTCTGTGCTACCTATCATGAGCTCAAGGAAAATAGTTGATTTACCACAGTCCCAAGAGATTTTTACAGAATCACAAACAAAAATCTTTTAAGCAATATATACATATGTCTACAGGTCATTATCCTTGATCTACATATAATTTCCCCTCAGATAACTTTATACTTGCTCACATAGGAACACCGCCTATTTGGAATTTAAAAAGACAATTCAGACCATTATATATAAAGGTACTCTACTTATTCTCCAGTAAACTTTTTTTTTCTGCAAGATGGAATAATGATAGTATTTTGTTCCACATTGCTGATGAAACTCTAAGATAATATTTGATCCAGGAGAAAATTATTTTACAGAAAATTCTAACATTACTGCTGTCTTTAAAAACCAAGTAAATAAAGAACAACAAAAGAAGTATCAAAGTTGATTGAAAAGCACAAATTCCATATTAATTGTTCATTGGTATTAATTATGCATGAAATTCTTTATTAATTGTGCCCCACCCAAGTAATTACATTATTTTGCCTAGATCAATGTTTTACTGACAAGGCAGTAATTATCCGGGTCATCCCATTTACCTTTCTTTAGTTATTGATGTATTAGCCTTCCTCCAGTCAATTAGAATTCTAAGTATTCTGCAAGATTTTTAAAAATTAAAATTAGCAGTCTGGAGACCAGCTTGGCCAGTATCAAGGATGCAAATTATTTAGGCATACCACTTTAAACCACTGATCTTTAGTAATTATTCTTTAATGACATTCTGAGCCAGATTTAAAATTATATTCTATTCCTTTGTATTGGGCTTGGAAAAATGTTGGTAGTGGTAAGGGGGTTGGGGGTGTGACTGAGGAGGGGCTCAAGAAAGATCCTGCTCAAAGCTTCCCCTGTGTCTGACAGAGCCAATGCCAGCTGGACCTGCCGCTGGCCAAGGCAGCCAGGAGCGGCGGCAGCTGGAGGGACAGATTTAGGAAGGAGAAAAACCCCCTGCCCAAGAGCAACTGCAGTGAGAGAAGAGAGAGAGAAGGTGTGAGATGCACAGCCCTGCAGGCACCAAGGTCAATGAGGAAGGAGGGCAGGAGATGCTCAGGCACTGGAGCAGAGATTCCCCCCCCCTTTTGTTGCAGCCCATGGTGAAGCAGCTGTGCCCCTGCAGCCATGGAGGTCCACGGGGGAGCAGAAATCCACCTGCAGCCCAGGGAGAAGCTCTGCTGGAGCCAGCAGATGCCTGAAGGAAGCAGTGACCCCATGGGAAGCCCACAATGTAGCAGACTGTTGCAGACATCTTTTCATTAAAAATCCTTTCTTAGGATTTTTTCCCTTCTGAGAAGCTAAGAGGCTTCAGAAACAAAATGTAAACAATGGTTATTTGCTGCTGTGGAATGCAACAGGTGCATCTGTGATTGGTCTTGTCTGCTTGTTTGTAATTAATGGAGAGTCTGAGGCAGCTGCCTTTGTCATCATTTTTTCTATTCTATTCTTAGCTTAGCTAGCTTTCTGAGATGAAACTTTTCCTTCTGTTCTTTTTATTAGAGTTTTAATGTAATGTATATCATAAAATAATAAATCAAGCCTTCTGAATATAGAGTCAACATTCTCGTCTCTTCCCTCATCTGAAAACCTCTGTGAACACCATCACAGCAGACTCCTGTCAGGACCTGTGGTCCCATGGGTGGCCCATGATGTTCCTGAAGGACTGCACCCTGGAAGGACCCACGCTGGAGCACTTAATGAAGAACTTGGGAAAGTCTCATATTGGAGGAGCTCATATACCTGGGACCCCATATGGGAGCAGGAGAAAGGTATAAGGAATCCTTCCTCTTCCTCCTCCACAGAAATGTGTGATGAACTGAGCACAGCCTCCATTTCTTATCACCCTGTGCTGCTGGGGAGGAGGAGGGAGAGAAATTGTGACTGAAATTACTCCTGGGAAGAAGTGAAGGGCCGTAGAAAAATGCCTTAAGGTTTGTGTTTATTTCTTATTATTATATTCTATTTTGATTGGAAATAAATTAATTAATTAACATGTTAATCCAGTCAGTTCTGCACATGATGATAATTGGTGAGTAATACCTACCTGTCCTTGTCTTTCAATGCACTTTTTTGTCCCCTGCCCAGATGAGGAGGGGAGGGTTAGAGCAGCTTTGGTGGGCACTTGGTGCCCATCTGAAGTCAAGTCCTCACAAACCATATTCTGGTATGAGAATATATCATCTGATTCTTGCCAAAGTATTTGTTGAAAATGGTATCAATGCCAAAAAAAACCCCAAACAAACAAACAAACAAAAAACAACCCAACAAAAAACCCCCCAAAATAGCAGCTTGGAGCTAGAGTAAAGGGAAGAGCAACTAGGAATAAAAGAATGCTTAAAAATCTAGGAACTCGATTCAGTCTGTCTCGTCTTTCTAACAGCTTTATTGCAGTGGACATGCTGCAAAAAGGAATGATTCTTTGTGGATGCGCATGTGCACACACAGACGACGTAAACCAGGAAGAGTTAGAAAACAACATGTTGACTATTTAGGCATGGTGACAAGACCATTACCTTAATAAGCTAACATAATGAAGAGTTTTTCCAGTATAGCTAGCACTTTATTGTCTTGTGTGCTATAGACACTAAAAACAACCTAGTCCTCCTTTTATTTTCAGTTGAGAAGGGACATAGGTGTGGAAAAGATATCTCGTCAGTCTGAAATAAACTCATACATGTTATCTAGGAAAACCACACTAATGTTTATGCTACTACTCATGTAGAATGCCAAAGGTATTCTTAACTGAAGAAAGACTTACCAGGAGACTTTATGAGAAAGTCTGCAGATTTCTGTGGGAATTTGAGAGAGGAAATAAATTTTATGCATTCCACATTAAAGCACTTTGTGATGTAGTACCTAGTATCCAAATACAGTGTCCCTGTCCAGATTCCTTTGTAGCTTTGGTTAAATAAGAAGACAACTTCCTACAGCAACAGAATTTAGTACACAAGAATGTCAGTCTTGATACAGATAGGTTTTGTGATCTACTCTGTGTTATTGCCCAGCAACAGGGCCTGGGGCTCAGTAAATTTGAGCCCTTATAAGAATATGAACACCTTGTAGGAAAATTGTTAGTTAGACAAGCAAACTTGACAAGTAAACTGTTGCGGCGCGCGCGTTTCAGTTTGAGCAGTTTGGTGTTGCATTTGTTCAGTTTTATGCCATGATTATTCCGTTTTGTAAGTTGTTTAAATTTACCTAAGATGGCTTCCCCAAGGATTGGTCTCAGAGCTTCCCATCCCCTTCTTCTCCCCCGCGAGCTAGGTGTCCATCAACATCACTATGGCAACTCCCGCCCTTTTGTTTCTATTTTTATGTCAATCTGTACACCCCTCCTTGTTTTACTTTATTATCATAATTTCTCCTCCCCGGTATCCCTGGCAACCCTCCTGCCCATCATCTCCTGCCCACTCCCCAGCTCCAGAAACTTCTACCCTGGGCAGGGGATGATTGGAGCAGAGAGGGAAGCCACTCCTTTGCCGTGCCCTGATTTGTGTTTCCCTCATGCTCATCATTATTTCATGTATTGTTATTGGTTGCCTGAGATCCGTTCCACCCCCAGGGATCCTTTAACTGCCCCACCTGAGGGGCGGATCTCGGGCAGTTGCTCGCAGTTTCACTACCTCCACTGTTCTCCCTTTCCCTCAATAAACCTTTCCCTGCTGCGGACAATTGCCTGACTCGCGCATTTCTTCGCCTCACCAACACTTCACCAGCTGCCTTGCGCTCAGCCTTGCCTTCATCAGAGATGCCTTCCCCACCACTGCCGTGGAGAGGTCTCTGGCAGCCGGCTGATCGCCCCAGTCGTCCCTTGCCTGGGACGAGGGCTGTCGTGGCCACATCAGTCGGCCCAACCAGGCTGTTGGCTGCGCTTTTTTCCTTTTCTGTCGAGCCAGCTGGGCTCAGCCTCGCGCGCAGCCACAGTAAACCCGCTCCTTTTCCAAAACTTGACAGTCTGTGTTCAATAATGATGATAAAAGGATAATATTACCCTACCTCTCTAGGAACATGAATGAAAATTCAGTCAGTTTTTTTGTAAGATTAAGTAGAACTGTGAGTTATGCATACACGAAACCATACCACAAATACTGTTTTCAACTCTATAATTTCAGAAGGATTTGGCTCATTGTGTAGATGGGAGTGCATTGTATTTAAAAACAGATGTTTTCCTGGAATTTCTAAACCTTGCTTATTCTTTGACTCTGTCAAATACATGACTTTTGAAAGAATTTTGGAAATGCTTGAGAAAGATAAGATTTTAAACAGAGGAATCAATAAAAGTTTTAATAAAAGTGCCTGTTAATACATGAGTATGGAACACCAAAAGAAATATATAAATACAGCTCTCCCTTTATTTTATTTGCTATTCAATTTCCTCAAAACCCTGCACTTACGAAATATTGAAAATAAAAGAAGTGTGAGGCCGCTAAAGAACCTGAAATTTAGGAAAGAGAGAATTTGGAAGTAACTGTAAATTACTTCCTATAAACACCAGCCTGAAGAATAAAGAAACAAAGGCAACACACAGGAAAAAAATGGCTGTTCTCCAAAGAAAATGCTTTTTGCCAACAGATGCAGCTGAAAACATTCAAAAGAAAGTAAAATATTTAACTAATATTTATATCCTTGCAAAGGATGTCTTAGTATATTTCTGTATTTGTGTTCAATATTGCAGAATAGTTTGGGGTCTAATTCATCAACGTTTACGCCTGTGAGAAGTGTAACCTTATATCAAAAAACAAGTGAGACCAAAAAGACTGCATGAAATTTCCAAATTGCTGAACACAAGAAAAGATCTGGAAATTGGTCAGTGATTGGCCCTGGTTCATACTCATCAATATTTAAAATGTGACCTTGAGTAAAGACATTTTTTAAACAAAACACAGCTTTTTCCCATCAATGAGTCAGTGGCAAAGTATATTGTCAAATTGTTTTCTGTTGTGAAACTTATTTTTCCTGATTATGGCTATCCACTTCAATGGATTTCAGTCTGGATGATTTGAGTTAATTCTGCCTTCTACCAAGCAGCCACAGCACCTCACTGAAGTGGTACAGTATGGGTACCTCACCCTGCTTCAGCTTGGCTAGACTGTGTGATATATCCCAGCAAGTTTATCCAAAGAGGAATGCTCCTAGCTAAAGTACATGTCCCTGGCAGTTGAGAAGTCAAATTTTTAAAGCATGAGAGAGAGCTGTGTTGCTTTTCCTGTAAGCCACGATACTGACTTAGGCGGATACAAAATACATCTGAACCATTTCAGAATGAAAAATACTTTCATTGCTTAACTGACCTTTCCTGAAAATGGTTGTTCTCTGGAATGTTTTGAAACTTTCTTTGCTAGAGAAAGTAAAATATCTGAATATCAGCTGTCTTACAGAGCTAAAATCTCCTTTTCAGTTCTACTAGGTAGAGTATCCTTGACTCCAGATAAAATGAAATTTATTAAGTTTATTGTGTTTGATCACTGAGAAATCTTCTTTTGGGATAATTGTCATGGTTTTATTTTCCCCACAATGTACTACTGAGTGTTGGAAGCTCCTTTCGTTCACTTTGCAAGGGTGCTAAAGCATAGATTTAATTATGATATTTGTCTGAAGAAGTAACTACTGCACCTATTGAAAACAAAAGTACATTTCTCTACTTTGAAATACCAGCTTCTTGCTAGCATTACCAAGCAAGTCAGAATAGAACCTAGAGTACAAGAAAGCAGAGAAAAAAGTTGAATAAAACTTATTTGCTGAATTTATCTGCTTTTGTACTATGTATTTTATACACTGAGCTTCCAAAGTGTAAAAAAAAAAGCAAACTTGAATGGAGAGAAGTGAAATGGTGTCAATACTCATGGTGGTCTGCGTCATACAAAATAAGCCTTGCACTGCTGTGCAGAAGCTGGTGATAATCAGTACCATCAGACCTGGAAAAAAGAAATCTGTGTTCTCACTCCATTCAACACCAGCAAACCAAGCCTTGTTCTGTGAAAGAAAGCTTCAGCAGCCTTTGATATTACAGCAGTTCACTGAAGGGCAATGTCTTCAAAAGTCCCTTATTTGTGAGAACAGATTCACATTACGAGCTCCCACTGGCACCATCTGGCCCAAAGTTAAAGGGAAAATCCAAAGTATACACATAGAATGAGTGCATTTTAAGTGAAACTACAACTGAGGGGAGTTATATGTGGTTATACTGGAAATGCTGTAGGTCTTGTGGTGATCTTGGGAGAGCATGTCTGTGTGTGTGTGTGAAACTGGTGTTTTTAGATCAAAAAAACATCAAATGCGAGTCCAAAATCCCATAAGGATGTTGGAGTAATTTAGGGATAGACAACATGACAGATAAGCTGTAAACTGTTTTTCTATCACTGCCTCATATTATCTATCTCCTTTTTGTAAGGGGGAGAGAGAGAGAGAGAGAGAGAGAATTTTACTGCTTCAGAGCCTATGTCAAATAAAACCACTGAACATAGAAATATGGTACTTAACAAAAATGATTAAATGATCTCAATATTGAAAGGGATATAGTAAAGTACAGTGTAAAAATGTGTTTCTGTCAGGTTAGGGTATTTTTTGTTTTGTATTGTTTTTTGTATTATAGATAAAAATCTACAAAATGGGGTAGCATTCCAAGAGACGATTGAAAAAGTGACAAAATGCATTTTTACCCTTACAGTCCATCTTTCCCTGTACATATTTACAGACACAGTGTAAGTAATACGCTTAAGTAACCCTGCTGAACCAGAGCAAGTTTAGCTGTGACCATGACATCATCAGAGCAGTAGAGTAGATGATCTTTGTGTATCTCTACAGGTAGAAACTATGACTGAGGGTTTTCTGAGTTCCAAGTGTTGCTTTTAAACTGTCCTTAACAGTTTTCTCAATTTGCTCAGATCTGTTTGAGCCTACATAAAGTCTGAGTGTATACAACACTCTGAGTTGATAGTGCTCTGTGAAGCACTGTCTCCTGAATTACTTCCCTTCCTGCTGCCTAGGCCCTCTATTGAAAAAGAAAGGACACAAGAACACCTTATGCTTTTTCATTCTTCTAATAATTTTTACAGATTTTTGTTCTATTCTTTCTCGCTCATCTCTTTCCCAGGCTGAAGAGTACAGGTGTATTTAGTTATTCCTTCTATTGATATTGTTCTTTAATCATAACCCTGATACCCTTCCCTGCACTTTCCTCAATCACTATTCTCACATCTCAAAAATAATATAACAGAAGTGAAAGCATTTAAAATGTAGTTGTATAACAACTACATTGTGCACTACATTTGTGCACTGGCATAATAGTGCTTTCTCTTCCCTGTTCCTTTTTGAATAATTTCTACCACTCTTTTTGCTTCTTTCACTGTTTGTGATTTGGTACTTTCATAAAACTACATTATGACATCAGCATCTCTATTTTGTGCCTACTGCTCAGTTTGGATGCACACTGAATTCTTACTAGGTGTGAAATCATACTTTGGAGGCAGAAATTCAGACCCATGCTGGCCTCAGTGTAGGCTTAGTCTACAAGAGAGCTTTGTGATCACTTGCAGATATTGAAGAGAACATAGTTAGAAATTTTCTACATGAAAAATTCTGCATATCAAATGATAGGGCTTTGTTTTGCTACAGAAAAAAAATGAGTAAATCTTGTAAATATTCCATGTGAATCTTTGTTATTGAAAATTTAATATTAGGAAGACTTTGGAATTTTTTTCCCCTTTTAGAAGCAGAGTTTATGGTTAAAATTTGAAAACTCCTAGATGTGGATTTGGGACCATTCCACCTTTCTTTTTTAAATGATAATACAAATGTGCAGGTTCTGATGTTGAAACCCTAATTGATTTTTAAAGTTTGTAAAGTTTTTGCATACTTTGATCTTCAGCCTTCTACTCTGCTAAAAGCTAATGTGAAAAAAAAATCTTCTGTTTTTCAATTCAAGTAAATTCATGTAAAGATGTAGCTAGCTGCTTTATCATGTCCCCTTTTGAAAAAAAAATAATTTTTACCCAATTACCTAAAAGCTGGAAAACTTAATGGGAATTCAAAAACTCAATGTGAGCAGAAGGGAGAAAATGATGATAAAATCAAATATTCCTCAGAAAATAACATAAAATATGAAACCTGAAAAGAAATTTTCATAAGAAAAGGTTTTATTATTGCTTTTTTCTCACTGACAGAGGGACTGGATGAAAATAATTTCTATAGAGTTTTTTAAAAATTTATTTTGAGAAGGAGATTTGGACCTTCTGCTCCAGTCAGGCTTCCTAACATTCACAGCTATTCAATCCTGTCGAGAAAGAAAACCTAATTGGGCAAGTAAACTTGAAAAATCTTACTGTGTGCCTTTGTGCAATTCAGCTTGCACTGCAGCCTCTTTAAGGGCTTCTTTGACCAGCTCTTATGCTACAATTTTGTTTACATCTGCTAAACTAAATGCAGGTAGAACTAAAAGCTCTGGAACTCTGTGGGTCTTTGGATCTCTGTGATCAAATCAGAGCCTTGAGACATAGAATCATGGAGTCATAGAATGACTTGGGCTGGAAAGGACCTTGAAAATCATCTAGTTCTACTCCTGCTGCAGTGGGCACCCTCCACTGGACCAGGTTGCTCAAAGCCTGGCCTTGAACACTGCCTGGGAAGGGGCATCCGCAGCTTCTCTGGGCACCCCGTTCTAGTGTACCACCACCCACAGAGTAAACATGAAGCATTAAATAAAGCTTACAGGATTTCTAAATATCTGTAGAGAATGAAGTCTTTGGTGCAGTGACTTAGTTCAATGACAGCAGTCTCATTCATCCCTGTCCAGGATTGTGACCCATATTAAATAAATACTTGCAGCTACAGCTGCTTTCAGCTGAAGGGCAGTCCTTCAGCATTTTCACAGAAGTTAAGTAAAACTCTTTAATTCAATATCTTTACACTATCTTAGCTTACAATAGTTTTCAGAGTAGAATATGAAATACAATTCTGCAAAGTACACTTGAAAACTTGAGGTATTTGTGTGTCTAGGGACACAAGCAATTTCTTTCTAGCTTTAGTTTCACAAGTCATGGTAGTGGTCAACTGGATCTTCGTCAAGAACTTGAGGAGCTGAGGGCATGTTACTAGTCTGTAGATCAATTTTGTGGCTACAGTACCCAGTACCCTTCAGATTTTTAGAATAAGAGAAGCTTAAAGAACAAGTAATCAAATCTCATCTCTCCCAACAGTGTCTTGTAAATAACTTCACATTTCAAAAGTATCCTAACTCCAAAACTCTTTGTCTTAAACACCCAAAATATGAAGAAGGAAGAGATTAAAGAAGTAATGTTCCATATACAGAATATGTTTCTGTGCAAGCCTTACTACTTTCCATCGAAAAATCTGTCAGTAAACAGGAGTCCAGACTCTTGTGTTTTCTGTAACTCTTTCACAAAGTGCTGGTAACTGTTCTTGGGAGCCACTGAGCAGGTGTGTGTACAATTAAGTTAAAGGAAACCTAGGCCTGGATTTCCTCTTCCCCTTTACGTTCCCCAGCATTACTGAGGATAGTTGGTGGCTGGAGATAGTGCAGTCTTAAAAAACATCCTGCATAATGTCTAAGTGCAGTCAAAGGACTGTACCAAAGATAAAGCAGCTTTTAAAAAATACCTTCTTTTAGGCGTTACTTTGCTCTACACCCGCGGAGTCAGTTTTGCCACTCTGTTATAATGGATGCAATATTTCTAATCCTAGTAAAAAAAAGGGATCAATTACCAAAATAAGTGAATACCAAAGAGGGCGCTAGCTGAAAATTTCTAGACATTTGGATTAAAAAAAATAAAAATTGTTATATTTTATTAATTATATTTTGCATTTTAACCTATGCATTTTAAGGTTCCCAGTAGTAACTTAATACAGAAATATCAATGTTGCTGCAATACCCAAGTTCCTTTGTCAGAGACTACAAAATAACCTGGACAGATGTTACATAGAATGAACAAGAATGCTTTCTGACACAAGCATCTTGCAGATTAAGTAAATGATAAAGGTAATGTGGATATAGAATAGGCGGAAGAGCTCAAGGAAACAGGACAAGTTGGTCAGTCTGACTGCCCTTGTAGCAGCACCCTGTTGTAAGATTTTGCATGAACATCATGGAGAAGAAAACACAAATTTAAAGGTTGATAATCCTGCAGCTTTGTGATGGTTTGAGTGGAATTCTTCCTGAGGACATTGGAATATAAATGACATAAGACACAAGCAACTCTGAATTTAACAAAATGTTGCATCATGGTGGGTCAGACCTGGAGTTTAGAGTGAAAAAGAAGGTTGGGTAGAGAGGAATAAAAGTGCTTTTTAAAAGAAAATATACAGCTTCCATTTCATAAAACAGAAGAAAGGTCTAGAAAAATAGAGGCATGTCTCTGTCAAAGAGTTTGACAATATATATGAACATTCCAATAGTTTTTAAGGCTAGCGTGGACCAAATGCGATCACATTTGTTTGAGGAAATAGTCTAAGAAACCTCCAATTAAAAGGATAAAAATCACAGCTAAAAATGTAAAAATACAAATTAAACAAATGCGAATAAACTTGTCCTTTTCATTCATAAACAAGGAGTAAGATTTTACAATTTCCATGATTTATATTTTATGTGATTGAAGCAATCCAAGAGTAAGGTGACTTGTGGTTAACACAGGAAGCAATTTAATAAAATAACAGTTTCTTTTCCTGTGGCAGCAGACTATCTGTCATTTCTATCATACCTTTAAATTTGCTTGCAAATTTCAGCCAAAGTTGAAAGAATTGGCAGTTATAGGTTCCTACATATTTTATGAAAGGTAAACAAAAAGGCAGGGGAGTCTCACACCAGTGTTCCATAGAACACTTTGAAAAAACACAACCTGTACAGATAGTTTGGGAGCAGTCAGCTTGCCATGTAAACTTGCTCTGTGACACAAATGCACTGATTGGCCAACCAACAGTTAGGCAGCTCTCTAATTGCAACATTTCCTATGAACCCCTACCAGAGAGGGGATGTAGAACAGTAACTGTATGCATGAAAGTATTAAGGGAAAAAGGAAGCAAATACGTAAAAAAGAAAGCCTCATCAGCACTGCTCAGAGAATTGGCTTTTTTAGTATCTTAGGCGGAAACAACTTGGAATTCAAAAGAATAACCCTGCTCCTGAAGAGACATGGCATGTTAAAAATATGGAATAGTGTCACTCCAGTTATACTGTATTTCAGAGTCTTAATAAAGCTGTTATTTTAAATATTTTAAAGTATTGCAGTACAATAAAGTCGTTCCTCCAGCTGAAGTTAATTGACTTTTTTTGGCAAGAATAACAAGACCCCTACATATACACACATATTTACAGATGACAACTGGTAAGTGAGCTCATGTATGTGGGGTACCATCCAAATGATCAATGAATTTTGCTTCTTGTCCCCAACTCACCAAGGCTGAGGCCAGGGCCTCTGGGCTCCTAGGCACTGACCTTCTCCCCTCTCACTATAATCGTGAACCTCTGATATCTGGACAAAAAGATGAAAAAGAAAGGGGATAGGGTCGCAGAGAAGCTTGAAATACCTTTCTGGTTCTACACTACCAATTTTGCTGATGATAACTAGGACCTAGAAATAAAAAGCTAGATAACTTTCTGAGCATGAGCATAAAATTTTCTTTTCCTTTTTTTTTTTTTTTTTTTTAAGCACAATAGTGTATTGGAATGTAGATAAGAAAAACATCTAAGCAACACAATTATTTTGACACAGCTACTTCTCATGTTACTTACTTAACATGAAATAGCATGTGAAAATCTATGTGAAACTAAAGTAAATAAGGCGAATGAAGAACAGAATATAGTTCTTTTCCTCTGAACTGGATAATTTCAATGGAATTTTAAGTGCAAGTTAAAACTTCAGAAGATTAGGATGAGAACTCTAAGTCATAGATCTGCTATTGACTGAAAATATCTTACAGCACATTTGGTCCAAGCCAAGGGATATCTCTGAGATTCCAGAGTGGTATCTTGGCAATGATTACATATATTATCCCAGTCTTAAGAGCTACACATGTATCATTGATTTATATTTATCATTGATTTATATTTACCATTGATTTTTGAGTGTAATTGATTTATATTGTTTTCCAGAGGTATTAACTAAATGCGCTGAAGAAATTAAAGTCAGACAAACTCACAAGTCCTAATCCTATCCAGGTACACTACAACATTCTCACCTATGGAGCTACTTGACAGGAAAACCAGAGAGATTATTTGCCTTTTTACAGGGTAGATTTTCCATATTCTTTGCCTGGAAGCATTATAGGCACCTCTTCTCTTTTACATTATATAAATTAAGGTTGTTAAAAATATATAGTTGCCATTGTATTCCAACCTAAATATTTGAATTACAATCAAAATGTTTTTCCTAAAAAATATTCTGATTTCTGCACATTTAGTGAAGAAAATGCGTGTTTTTAGTCTTCATAAAATTTTATATATTAAAATAATTTTATTATTGAATTTGAGTTACTCCTGCAAAGCCAAAATAAATAAAGGATTTTATATATCATTAATAGTGCCCTAGCTGTTGGGAAGGCACATATAGACTCGGGGCCAAATCAGGTAAAGGAGAGGAGGCTGGTGAGCAATTTGATTCCTTAATACAAGCCCTGGCTCAAGAGATGTGGTAACTGAACTGTTTTAATCAGTCTGTTCTGAATGAAATTCAGAGGTCTTTTTCTGAATGGTGATTATTGGGTTTCACCAGCAGTCTTCTGTAACAAAAGTCACAGAGCTGAGGGAGATAAGCTTCATTTTTGAGACACTACTCTTGACAATGCATTTTCATGTTAGTATGTCAGAAAACTGAATTCAGGCAACACAGTCTTCACCTGTGAGAGGAAAAAGAAGCAACAAAAGCCTCAAGTATCTGTGTTGTTGAGAAGATCCGAGAAAGAGGTCAGTAATGAATTACACACAAATCTGACAGCTGCTGCTTTTTCAGCACCACTGCAGAGTGCTTTAATACCTGCTACCCTACTGTTATTTTTTTCTGGTGCCCTTATATAAGAAAGATTTCTGCTCCTACCAGCCGCAGTATTGCTGTCACTTCTTTCATCAAGCTAATTTTAACTTTAAAATAACACAAAATCATTCAAAACTTTGAGGTCAGCCTCAGCTTCAGCGTGAAGATGAACTCACTGATATCTAGATGTCCCCTCTAACACAAGTTTTTCTCATATCTTTTGATTTTAATTCCTTCAGCAGAAGAAAGATCAAATTACCGTGGAGTTTCTTATCCTGTATAGTGCTTATACTTTCTTGTGATTAGGACATTATGTAGCTATTATAATGGAAGTAACACAAACTCCTCATTTGTTCATGCTTTTCTGCAGAACCCATAACACTGCAGCTGCCCACAGTGTCTGGGCCTAGTCACCTATCCCATTACTCTGCTAAGAATAAATAGCCATCTTCGTAGTGGGTCACAGGCTTGCCAGAGAACCTGCATGCTGAACTCACAACCACTGGGAAGGAGATGGGCAGGCTGAACACCCACCACCAGGTGACCTGAAAACAGAGCTGGTCACTGGTTTCCATGCTATCCTAGTTGTTGTCATTTTCCAGCCTTTTTTTTTTCAAAATAAAAATAAAAATGCATTGACTTTTGCTTTGAAAATGTGCTGAGGAATTTTAGAGTTTGATCAAGGTACAAAGGTTTCATTTAGGACAGCCTAGCATAAGTTTTGTTTGCCTGTGCTGCCCCACATGAACTGCTGCTCATGTTGGTCTTGTACTGCAGTTCTCTGGAAGGATTTCAATTCCCATTGGGCTCCACAGTCCTTAAACTGAAGGTGCATCAGGGAAACTCTTGGCAGTGGTACCTTCTGGATTTTTTCTCTGTAACTGATTTTTCAAGCTTAGCTACTATTACACACCAGAGGATCCACACAGAAAAAGCCACATGCAGCAAGTGGCAGGAGTTGTTCAGCCGAATGCCTTGGGACATTTGTGCTATCGCCCTCACTGGCCATCCTCTGATACTTGATGGAAAATTTGATATGTGTTATCTTTGAGATCTCTACCCCATTAGGGCTTGACAGAAACAAATGAAAAGACACATACAGAAGTTACATCCCTCATGTTATGTAAATGTAAATTAATGTACCTGTAGTTCTTGCAGACGCGAATACATGGCACACTGGACAACAACTAAAGCAATTCTGCATAAGCAGTGTTGGGCTTCAATTGCAACCTTAAAAAACAACAGAAAAATCCTTTTATTATCAACAAGGTGAACTGCCTTTTTCTGCATGGAGATCCTGTTTTTTCTCCTGTGTTAAGAAAGTAACTGAAATAAAAACATCTTATCTCAAACACCACAAAGGAATAAGAAGGCAGTGGTAATCCAATTTCTTGTGTACAGTCATACTCAGCAGACAGCAATAAATGTTCCAGCCGTTTTCTAATTTATTTGAATGGGAAATAGCAGGGATCTCTAAGCTGCTATGCACACAATCAACAATGCTGTTAATGGGTGTTACCATATTTCCGTAACTCCATTAAGTGAAAGAACTTTAGCTCTCTGTGATATACAGTGCATGTCCTGAAGTTATTTTGAGATATCACTGACTTTCTATCTAAAATTATTGTGTGATATCAGTTCATTGAGGTGGTGCAATCAATCACACCTTGTCTGACTAATATTTAATATTATCATCCAATCATATTGCAAAGACAACAAGAGTGTTTTAAGATCTCTGGACGGAGAAGAAGGGTTATCTCTTACTGGCTTTTTAGAAGTCAGAGATATAAAACACATATTTGGAAACATCTCTTTGCGTTACTCTTGGTTTTACTCTGAATGACAGTTAAGCTATAAAAGTAGATACTAAAGCCACATAATATGCTAGCCTTAGGAAAAGGGAGTTTTACATTTCTCTACTGTTTTGTGAAATAGAATATATTTTGCTAAACCTTTTCAACCCTTCAGAAAATGTTGTCTATTTCAAAAGATTTAAATACAACACGAAAGTATGAAGAAAACTAGAGGAGATACAAAGTTCAGGCAAAGGGGAAAAGGCTTTCTGTTGGCACAGATGACACAAAGGGACAGAATGGTAAAAATGCAAATCTGGGCACACTGCAAGTACCAGGGCGACATCCAGTCTGTAACTGCAAACTGCCGAAGTCTGGGATAGGGGGAGAAAAGCAAAAGAAAAAAAAATTGTACTCAGCACAGAACTGTTTAGTACCTCTGTCTTCCTGCAAATCACTGATTAACTGGCTAAGAAACTGTGTCCGGAGCTCAGCAGAGTGTGGGAAGAAGATGTAGAAACAAATGGGAAAACTTCTGCCTGTAGAACAAAAAAGTGTCAGGAAAAAATTCTTACATGCCATAATCAATGCAAAAGTGTGAAAATCTTGTGCTTTTGAAACTCTTGTGCTACTCACAAGGAAGCATAGTCACAGAGAATAAAAAAAAAGAGAGAAGGGAAGTCAGCAAGTAATGGAAAAAGGTTAGGAAAAGCAGAGTGATGTTTCACATACAAAAGTGAAAGACAAGAGTTTGGAGAACAAATAATAAATGGATCGTTTCCTCTGAAGAAATAATAGATGAACCACAGAAAATATTAAGATGGATTAATACAACAGCAAGTAAGATATAGAAGTTTGACTGAAATAAGAAACATGGATGGACACATAATGAGCAGAGATATGATGGGGGAATAATATAATTATTTTCATATTTTGGTATTTACAGATAAAAATCTAATTTAATAATACTTTTTTTTTTCATTTTTTAATGCTTTTGTGATATTTTAATGCAGAGAAAAAGAAGACACATTTCTTTCTTTTTATCATAGAATAATAGACTATTTTGAAATAGACTATTTGAAATAGTCTATTTCAATATTTGACTTTTGAAATAGACTATTTTGAAGGGACCCACAAGGATCACCAAAGTCCAGCTCCCAGGCCTGCACAGAACATCTCCAAATATATCACATTGTGTGCCATGAGTGTGTTTTGCAAATGCCCCTTGAGCTCTGTCAGGCTTGGTGCTGTGACCACTTCCCTAGGAAACCTGTTCCAGTACCCAGTTACCCTCTGGGTAATGCAACTTTTCCTAATATCCAGCCTAAACTGCCCTTTTCCTAATATCCAGCCTAAACCTCCCCTGACAACTTCAGGCCATTCTCTTGGGTCTTGTTACTGCCACCACAGAGAAGGGATCAGTGCTTGCCCCTCCTCTTTCTCTTGTGAGAAAGCTGTATATATTCTTCTCCCAACAATGATCATACTCTCACCTATTTTCCACAATAATGGCTAGTTTCTTTCCAGAAATGTTACGTCTAGTAACTGCATCTAAAAGAGCTGCAAGGTAGTGACGTCAATATGCAAAAGCAGATACTGAGAGTGCACAAAGACTGCTTCATGCAACATGCAAAACATTAATCACGACGTTTGCTTTCAGGAACTCATTATGTTAGGTGGGAATGTAGAAAAGTAAACATGTTCCTCTATTTCAGAAATGTAGGTTCTCAGGTAGCAGATACTGCAATATGTCTAAAAGGTTCATTTGCTTCCAGCTTTAGGTGGTGGTTATAAGTTACATAAGTATGGGAAATTAGTTTAATTTGCATACATGCTAACTTTATAAAATTAAACTAAACTTGAAAAGAAATGCCTGTTTGAGGCCTAATCTTCTGAATAAATTACAAATACTCAAGTTTAGTCCACAAAATGCATCTGAAGGAGAAATTTTTAGCATTTTACCAGGAAGTTAACACAGGAGTAAATGAACGTCCAACACCTGTAATTTACATAGCTTCTGACTTTCACAGAAGGAACTAAATGTTGAATGAACCCTGTAAGACCATGAAAGCTTTCTTTTTCAATTATTATTTTTAACAGACGCATGTGTGTGTGTATGCGTGTATTCACTCATGACTGAGTTGATTTGCACGCATGACCACTGGATAAATAATTCCACTGTTCTTCCCATGCCATGAATGCTGCTTGCCAGTTGACTTATTTTCTTCTGGAGGCAGAAAATTCAACCTTTTATTAATTACAAGGTAATGAAACCCATCCTCCTAACTGTTCACATTGACATTCACATTCAGCTGTGTGTCATCATATCTGTGAGTCAGAAAATGAAGCCTCAGCCCACATGCCGATGAGAAAGGTCAACAAGGCAGAACTGCATTTCATGTACTAGAAATTACAAATCAGGAGTTAAAGAAAAACAAATAAATTTTATATTAAAATAACAGGTTACTCTTTTAAGGGACTGTAATTCTTGCTCATCAGAAGCTTTACTTTCCCTGGGGCTTTCTGTAAATGCTGCCTGACACTTTCTCCTCAATCTGCCACTCCACAGGAAAACCCAAACAAAACAAAGCAGACAATGGAAAATGTGAAGGCGTGTTCCTCATACCTCTCTATTGCATGTTTCTTCTAGTCTCTCTTGAGAGATACAACAGAAATGAACAAGATACAAAGCAAAATGTTGCAAAAAAAGCTGCCATTGAGAAGGGTTTTTCATCATGACCTAGGAAAGATACAAGAGAAATATAGTGTTGTTCTTATTTCTATTTTCAAATTCCATTTGAAATTTAAGACATTTCCTCTTCTATTAACACATTTTCTTTTCTATTTTTTGACTGATTAAATTTAATTTCTTAAAATTAATTTATAGGGTTTTTTTTTACCTAAACAAAATTATATTATAAAGTGAATTTTTAGAAGACTGAGATTCAAAAGCTTAAGAACTTTAAATTTTGGCACATTTTCTGCACATAGAAAACACAGAATTTGGCCGTTAAATGTTGAAAATAATCAGATAGTTACATTTCCACATATCAGCCCATGTGCAATGTAAGGCAGTTGGTGTGGTAGGTGAGAATTTTGCCTGTTTTCGTAAAGGTCACCACCTTAAAGGGTGGTTTTTCTGGATTGTAAGCGTATTTTTCAAGTGGATGTTTGCCATTTCACTGAGAACAAAAACATCTCATTTAATTCACAGTCACCTGACCCCAGAGTATAGACAAGTTCATTTCTGTAAATGAAAGGAAATTGCCTGAAAATAAATACAAATAACAGAGCAAGCCCTAATTTATTTTGTACTCATAAATGGACACCTATTTACATTAGGAATTCATTCCCTAATGACAACCTCTGTAGCTTACTCATTTACTTCTCCAGAATACTTTTGTTTTCAGGGCAGTGGAAACAGAGGACGAATAAATACAAAATGAAGATGAATAACTCATATTCTGATTATAGCAAAGTGACTTTTCTGCTACTTTTCTGCATAATGATTTTGTCATCATATTGCACGGCTTTGAGTTGAACTTAAGTCACCATGTTTTCTACCAGGAAAAGGTGGGAAAAAGTGGTGCAAAGTGAAGGAAGTCAAACTGAGAATTACCTGACTTTAAAATACGTCCAAAAGAAGGACTTTGGTCAGAACTATACAAAGATGCCTCAAACAAGACATTATGTGTGTTGTCCTGTTTTAAAGTGGCCCCTTCTGTATCCAGGACTAGCCCCCACTCCCTCCAAAAATCACACCATCTCAAAAAAAACCCAAACAAAAAACCCCAAACAAACAAAAGGAAAAGCCAAAACCAAAACCTCAAAACCCCCAAACAAACACACGAACCAACCAAACCAACACAAAACCGAAAAACAACAAAAAGACCAACAAAATTCCCCAAACCAAACAAAAAACATACCAACCCACCATTACTACCACCTCCACTAAGAACAAAACAAACAAAAAACCAAACAAAACAAAACAAAAAATCAAAACACAAACTCCCTGTTGGCAATACCTATACAGTTTATGTCTATGGACTTTACTTTTACCTGAGAATAGATGTGGCATTTTTCTAAAACAAAACGCTAGAATTAGGCAAAAGTTGACTGTATCACACAGGATATTCCTTGAAGAAAATTAAGAATGCAGAAGATGGCAAAAATGTTCCTAGTATAGTACTGAGACCTAGTTAGTTAGGACAAGCACTGGTCCCTCAGATGGGGTATGCTTACAGTGCTACCAGAATCACAATTTATTCAGTTTTCTTTCTGTGGTAAAATGGAAATATGGAGAGAAAAATAAATCTATTCAATCTGAAAGTAATAGCATCCTATTTAAAAATAATGTACTTTTATTCCACTGAACACTTTCTAAGACATTTTGAATATTTTCAATTTAATTATGTTACACAACCCTTAAAAGTGATTTTTTCTGCTTCCTTTAATATTAAGATGCAATTTTCAAGGAAACATATGAAAAATTTGTTCACCTGCTGAAATCTAAGATCAGATTTTGCAAAATATTAAGGAAAGAATTATGAGAAAGGTTTTGATATTTTCAGAATTCGATCATTCAAGCCATCCCTTCTCAGAGGGCTGATTTGTTTCCAGAATAGTAATTCTGGTCTCTCTGCAGCTTTACCTACAATTCGTGAAGGTTTTCTTTAACGTTTTGTATTTACAGTGTGATGGGTATTGAAGACAATCCCCTGAAAATTCATAGCCTTTTAAAGCAAAATGGCAGTAGGCATAACAAGAATGAGAACGAGATTACCTTTTCAAAGCATTAGCCTAAGTGCCTCTAAGTGACACTTTAGTAATTTGATAAAAAATTTGTTCACATTTTGGAATATTTTCCTGGTCTGTCTTGATGAAAAATACAAAAGAAAAAAATTAAGTAGCATTTTTTTTGTTCAGTAAGAATTAAATTTAAAAATAACCACTGGGGAAAGAAAGAGCTTTGTTAAAAAATAGGAAAAGGAAATGGAAAAGGAAACCAAAATAATTCAGTTATGCAGCCCTGGATTCTCTGGATATTCTCTCCTAAGATCAATGAGGGACATACGAAACTATACAGAAAATTGCATTTTATGCATTTAAAAATTCTAGGAGGGGGATGTTTTTTTCTTCACATGTGCTGACAAAAAGCAGAGCAATACAACAACAAAAAATAAGAAGAGTCGCGTGGTCTGCTTCTCATTGATTTGATAGGTATTGCAGTGCTTTATATTTACGATCTAACTTCAGATTTGCATTTCCTTTTCTCTCATTCCACAAGGAGATACTGTACCATTCAGCCAAATAAATCAGTGAAGAAAAATACCATTAAGAGCTGCTCTGACTTATGGACTCATTCAGTTCAATAATCTGGAGAGCATGATTGCCTTAAGGTTTGAAATTGAACAGCATCTTAGTAAAAATTAAAAACAAAGGAATGGACTCTGGTTATTGCTTATTAAATTTTCAAGCCCCAGTGACAATAACAAGTTTAAATTGATTGCTCAATATATTTAAAATAGATGGTACTGAACGTGCAACAAAACCACACCAGCATGGCAAAAGACTAAATGTTCTTGAATGGATAAGTACCTCAGTACTTTACCACCTCTGGAGAGTTTAGGGAATTCAGTGGGGCTGACTCGAATGGATCCTATGAAAATGCTGAGCATCACACACAGTTAGTGCTGGACTGCACCAACAGCTGCCTCAGTTTGGTGCTTCAGGGCAGCAAAATATGCTCTCTCCACACGCACATTCTGGCTTTCTCAGCCCTCCTGGAAAAGCCATCCACTTCCTTGCTGCTGCCTCAGAGTCACGACATGTTTGTTTTCCTGGCACAAACCCGAACTTCCTCACGTTCTGTTAATTTTTTCACAAGACACTTCATTTCTGTAGGTAAGGTGCTGGAGTTCAACACCAGAGACAAACCAAACAAAAACACTTTAATACATGGGAGATGGGAGGGAAAAGTCTGGACTACAGGGTCTTGCCAGAGTGTATGGAAGGAGAAAAGGAAATGGATAAGGAAATGGGGAAAAGGCCAGAATCAAAAAAGCAGCTTTAGAAGAAAAGCCGACTGGCTTATAAATCTCACTTCTCATCTTCAGAGAGCTTTTGAAAATGCTAAAGGAGTTTAAAGATGTGAGTTTAAATTGTTTTCTGAAAGACTGTTTCTGCAAAAGCTATAACGTATTCTGAAAAGTCATGTAACTGGAGAAATGGGACAAGGAATATATGAGTAGGAGAGAAAGGGAAAAGCAATTAAAGTACTTGAGCAAAAGTGACAAATTAGAGTTCTCACTTTCACCCTGACTTCGTGCAATACTGTAATAACACTAATTAAATACAGGTTTCACATGTTGGTAGCAAAAAGACTCTTTGCTCAAACTTGGGAAGTGATATATTTTTTACTTGTCTTCCAGAGAAAACACACTGTCAAAGAGTCTGTCAACTAAATACAGAAAGATACAGACAAAGAAGTATGAACCCAGCCAACTAAACCCATCAACAAGATGAGAGCCAACCTGTCTGTGTTGTTACAGAAGCAGCAATTCCACCCCTTGGAGTGTGCTGCTGCTGCCCAGATTGCTTGGCAAGCCACAAGGTGAAATTGCCTTCTTGCCAGCTGCTGTCTTTAAGACTGCTTTAAATTTGAATACAAATTTACAGCACCTAGAGTTTGTAATTTAAACACACATTCAAGGATCACTTCAAAGGTGTTCAACCTGTAAGGTTAAGTGTATGAGAACGTAATTATAGGTCATTAGAAAGAACCCAAATGTGCCAAAATCATCCAGAAATTGTGGCATGACACAAAAAGCATTGTGAATATTTTCTTCAGAGCATAGCTCCTAGGAGCTAAGAAAAATAAATGGAGAAATAAAATAATGGAATGGATTCTAAGGTTTGTTTTTTCACTCTTTCTTTTTCTTTTTTTAATACTTCTTTTTCTCTTAGCAAATGAGAAGTAACACCCATTGAGGAAAAAATGTAGAACATCTGTTGATTAAAAAAACAAACAAAAAACCCCAAAACTGCACAGGCAGTATGAGATGATAAATTTATATTTCTCTTTTTTTCTTCTGATAGGTGAGATCCTACTTATTAATTCCACCTCTTTTGCTTTTTATTTTTACATCAGTACTTCAAAAGGAGGGGTATGTGGATGTCAAATCAACATATTTAATTTAGCATTAAATACATAAAGTTAATATTATTTTAATCATTAAAATAATATTAGTGGTTTTTAAACATAAAAAGGACTCATTGCCATCAGCAGTTAGAATTCATATTTGTGTCTCATTTAAATTCTCTCTTTTATTTAATTACAGTTTACAGGACCATTGAGAAGATTTCTAAATTTTCCATACAATCATTTTTCTTCCTCTTACTAAATTTCAAGAACCTTTTCAAGGCAAACACAATGAGAAAAAGAATGATAAATTACTAGAATTAGAGCAATGATGCATTCTGATCCCCCTCCAAATTGGAGGAAACCCCTAGGAGTTTAGAAAGCCTCTTATTTTGCTAGAATGCTGTCCTGGAGTGCTATAGTCAGCCACTATTAGAGAAGGTGTTATTAAATTATTTTTGCTTTTTATTATCTGGCCTGTTAAGACTCTCTCGACTCAGAACCCACTTGGGATCTGCTGAATACAAGCTGAGGTATGAATCAGAGAACATGACATTGCAATGCTTCTCAGCTGCTTAGCAGGCAAGAGAAAGCCTCTTTTTTTTTTTCCTTTCCTTGTTTGTGGGTGATAGTTCTTCACAAAATGAGGAGAAAAAGGTATCAAGCAAAGCTAATTATAGTTTTAGAAATTTTTCATCTGCAATTCAAATAAGAATCTCCCTGAGAGGGATTCAGATTTTACATGCTGTATGTGCTAACCTGCATCATAATAAATGGCAGCAGAAACTGAAATATTTTCCGTATCAAGTGTATTTCATACACAAAGTTTAAAACCACTCATGCATTTATGCTGAAATGAATTATCTAATTTAAACAAATGAAATCAGGCAGATTTACAAATGAAGTTTAATTTAAAATTCATACCTCCTTGTCCCTATTTCAAAAGGGAGAGGAAAGCTTACAAAACAGTGAGAGATGACTAACTTCCACACAATTTACCTTAGAGGAAGAGAAAAGATTTAAAAATTGGGGTTGTTGATTGATTCAACAGACAGTAAAAACTCTAGTATTTTCTGGTGCTAGAATTTCTCCAAGAAACTGTCTTTCACAGGTTGTGAATTAGAAATGTAAGAGGAAGTATTTCTGCTCACTGGGACAGTCATGAAATGCAGGCAGGAGGTAAATAACCAGACATGGAGAAAATACAGGACAGCAGACAGCCAATCTGAACCTTCAATATGAGGTACTTTTCTCACAATGGACTCAGCACAGTCTTTATTTTGCCAGTAAAACTCACTTGTAAAAGAGTAATTTCTCAGCAAAAAGAAGTTGAACACAAAATAGTGGCTCCTGAGATTTCCATTTATGCAAAAAAAATATTTTAGCATGCAGTTAATATGTATTTATACAATACATACACAAAAAATTAACAAAAAATAATAATAATAATAATTTACAAGAAATAAGAATAATGATAAGAAAATAAAGTCATTTGAACACAGGTTTTCCCTGAACCAAATGCAGTCAGAAAATGCAACATATTTCACTTTTTTGTCATGCTCCACTGGCTATATTTTCCTAAGCGCCTTCCTCTGGACAATACATAATTATTTCTACTCCCTTATAAGGGCAATTATAGATTAATATTTGGGGTTTTGGTGATAAACCCATATGCCAAAGTAAAAGGCACCATATAAATGATTCATTGAATATGTAAATAACAAGGAGTATGTGAAATGTCATTGGTAAGCAGAAACATTGATATCTGAAAGTAAGTACAGCTTATAGATAAAGGGTTCATGTTATAGCCACAACCAGAATTCAGATACTGTCTCTACCCTTGTGTCACTTGCAGCTTAATATGAAAATGAAGATATCTCTGCATTAGTGTTTTAGTTTGAACCAGGAGTGCTATTGAAGTAACCACACACATGCTCTCTGCTAAGACTATTTGGGCTCCTGTTGCAGGAGGGTTTCAGAGTGAGTGTGCTGTGCCCTCTGCGGCAAACCTAAAGCTAAAGATGGATCCCAGCACTGTACAGTCCAAGGAGTCTGGTCTGAGCTGGGGTGAAATTGCAGTCTCCAAGAGGGTATGGGGAGGTTCTCAATACCCTGCATCTTCATATTTATTGCAGTTTCCATTGCCTTCTGATGCAATACATCTTGAGCAAGGTCTGCACTGCATATATGCTTTTTTTGTGATCTTTTGCTTTAGAGTAGATAATAGTATAGGAAAAGTTAATCTCTGACCTAAAAATTAAAAGTCTCTAAGCAGAAGTTTTGTTCTAAAAAGAAACCAAAACATTTTTAACCCACTCTTTCAAATCAAAACAAGATATCATTTCATAAAGAAAAAAAATCTGATTAATTTTTTTTTCTGTCATCCCTTTTATATTTACCAAAAGCTTCCAAATGTCACTAGCCTCTAAAATGCTGAGTTTTTAACCATCTGGATACACCTATGCTGCTGAGACACTTACTACTTGCAATTTAACTGAGATTACTGTATCAAAGGAGTTTCCTTAAAAAATTAATACTTTTAGAAAAATTGTTTTCTATTGATATTTGAATGTTCCTTAAAGAAAATTAAAAATTAACACAAAAAATTCATTGTTTAGTTTTCTGATGTATTTCTCAAGGAGAGCCTTCAGCAGGAACCCAATTATGTTTTATCATATGTGTATTACACACGTAAATTTATTCCATTAAAAAATTAAGTTTTAAACTAAACTAAATGTCTAGTAAGGTCTTTCTTTTTCTGTTGTCACGCAGCAGTATAGCCATCTGTATGAATTTTCCACCCATAACTTATACTCCTGTAAGACCACAGTATCTTTTCCAGCCACTGCTTTACTGAATGCTGTATCACCAAACAAATCACATTTAAAATGATACCATCTTCTCAGTGTTTTAATTCAGCTTAGTGGCTCTGAGTATAAGCTGCTTCCATCTCTTATAAGAGATAAGCAGATGCTATCTGTTGCTGCCCTTATTTAATGTTCTTTCTGACATCAAAGAGCAGTAAAATGGGACATGCAAGTGGCTACAACATCCCACTGGAAGCATATTCATAGGTCACTCTTCAAGCCATCATCTGCTGGGAAATTGAGAAATTATTGCCACCATCCTCTGGTAATGGCTTACGGCAAGCTAGAAGGCTGCAGTTTATTTTCCACTGACCCACCATAGAAGACACAGCACAGTTACTTACATGGCTGTTACATTTACATACTGGATCATGCAACACCTCAGATGCTACATTGCACATCCTCAAATAACTTTATGTTTACCATCACTTCCCAGCTTGATTCTCTCTCAATTCAAACTTTCTTCTTTCAAACACATCAGAATCTTCAAAGGTAACCACAGCTTCCTGGCATTCACGATCTTTAAATAATAGTACAGATCCATGTTATAAATTGTGCATGTGCCCTTATGTTTTGACCATCTTTGGAAAGGGTGATAATTATGTTTGTATCTGTGGTTAAATACAAGGAAACAAATTTCGTATTCCATATGGGATCCCATAAGCCATACTACTAGAAGGACTACAGAGATACATCTGGCTGCAACTACTCATACTCAAATACTCTGAGTGCAACTGTTTAGATCTTTAACTCTCTTCTTAAAAGTTTCTATGAGAAACAAATAGGAAGAGATTAAAAAAAGCCTAAAACTTTACTTTAAAATGTGTTATTTCTCACAATTTGGATTAACATCATTTGCTGTTTAAGTATAAAAAAAACCCACCTCTTGACACTATCAAAACTATTTTCTGTGGGAAACCCTCTTTCACATCATGTTCATGCAGCACTGTATGAGGAGCCTTTGATAACTTGCTGTGAGCTGCATTACCTTCTTTACAAGAAACAGGTGAAAAATAGAGGACTTTTTAAAACAGCAAAGGGGTAAAACAATGTAAGCAGAAGGCTGCTTCTTCCTACCACATACCATGCAAGAAGCAACCTTTGAGAGCAAGACAGCTATTAATGGTGTTAGCTTAGATTTGGTCGAAAGCATTCTATTCCTGTCATCCCTAAGGGGATGAAACATGACATGGTACCTTTGCTAGCACTAAAGTAATCTAGTTATGGCCACTGTTGTTATTGGTAATTTAGCCAGCTGGGGGAAAAAAAAAATAAACAGAAAATCAAGACAGTTGCTCAGATTTGGGGATCTTTTGATAAAATATACAATTTTATATTTTGATAAAATATAAAATAAAAATCAATGTCAAAAAGAATGGTAAGTTCAAAAGTCCATGTCTTTGCTAATGTGATTGTATTTAACTGGCAATTAAGCGGGTATAATATCAATAGAGTTTAATGAACTCACAAAATTGTTTACGACAATGCTTTCTGAAGTTTGAAAGGAAATATGAGGGGGAAACTTTTTAAATTGTATACGTTAATGACAGATTGGGAGTACAGTTTTCCTCTTAGCTTTTCATGTCATAAGTAGTTGTTACAGTAATAATGGCCAAGTTAGTTTATATGTTACAGCACAAGCAATACACAGCTTGTTGAAATTACAGGTTTTACTTTATTACTGTCAGAAAATAATGCCTAAACTCTAGAGTGAAATTAAAATCCCTTTACCCACTGGTGACCCCCCTGACAAATCAGTTTCAGGCTTGACATAATAACTGACACTGCAGAGAGCAGAGAGCCCCATATCCTGAGGGACTGCTCAGATTGTACTCTGCAACTGAAAAGACTCAGCTCTGGTTCCTAATGGCATTATGTAAATACAAAGAAAATGTGCAGCAAATACAAAGAAAATGTGCAGCATGCAGGATGACATCACAGTATATAGGAAGAAAGGTTGATCACAACATTAAATTAAATCATGGCAAATATAAAAAACAAGCTGCTGAAACCTATAAAGATATCCTTATTACACTACATAATACAGATGCTACTTGTACTTTTAAAAAGCAATAAAATTATGAGAAAAGAATATTACAAGAAAAAAATTATAGTAAATATATTAGTCTTTGTGAATTGATTAGAACTATAAAGTATTTTTTTCTGATGATTTCTTCTTTAATAATAATTTTCTGTCTGTAAAGCGTAATGACTGTGTATCTGACTACAGTCCACAAATGCTGCTGATTTTGAAACTGGCCATCCATAAAGGGATTTTTAAAATAATATTCATTAAATTATGTTGCATAAAGGAACAATATCTCTTGATGTAACAGCAGAACATGACCTTAAAATTTAAAAAAATTTTACACCATTTTCAAACTCTGTCTTAACTCAGTTATTTTAATAATGTATTTTCTTTTCTACAGCTTTTTATTACTATAACTAAGATTACTCAGAAGGCCCAACTCTGTTAACAGGGCAGGGGGGACCTTACTGATATTTTTAATGACCTTAATTTATGTTTAGTACTGTGATACAAAACAGTCACCTTCTTGCCACTGACTACAGCCTTGGCCATTTTCAAATCAGCTGCATAAGCCTAGGTCACAGAACTAAGACATCTGAGTATGGCCTCTCCTTTTCCAGATAAAACATTATTTTTAAAGTATTCAGAAGTTTTACTGAAATTACTGGTTTAAAATATAGAATTTCAAAATTCTGCTACCTTAATAAAATCTTGTGGACTGTTGATACTGTCATGCTGGGGGTAAAGTACAGCTCACCCCTGTGTTCTTACCCATGACTTTCATAATAATATATGGTTAGTAAAGCTATTGTGGGTACATTCAAATATCTTGAATGCAGAGAGCAGTGTGTAGAATGAGTTTGTAAACTAACGCACCATGTGAGTATAGGTTTTCCTGCAATTAACTTTTGATAATAAACCTACTACATCCTTCGCTTTATTTCATATTCTACTGTAAGGATAAGTTCTACCAAATAATTCAAAACCTGCAGATTATGCATGAAATTGCTACTGAGAATATTTGCATATCATGTTATTTTAATTACATGATACTATTGATTTAATTAAGTGGGGCCATGCTAATTATCACTTTCACAAATCAACTAGACATGTCATAATTGATTGCGATGAATATAAACTCAAAACTCTCACTCTGGAGAGTCTCATAAGCCTGTGAAGCAGTTCTTACTAAGCATATTTAATGATACAGTTTAAAGTACCAAAACTTTCTACTACAGTGAAATTCAAGTGTTTGAGAGTCCTTAGAAAGTTTGAAAAAGCAGAAATTATAAAATTCACTGTTGAGTCTAACAATGATCATAAATCTAAGAGATGATTCTCATAAATATATTACAGGTACCTTTAGAACAAACAAAAAGCCAGGTATATTTTGAGTTTCCCCTTTTCTTAATTCACTTATGTGATAAGTTCAATAAAAATATATATGTGGCATTTCTCTCATCTATTTCCAGATCATTCCTGGGTCAAATACTATAACTACTGATGAACACTCTCAGTGGCAACATGAGGGAATTATACCACCATTTTTTCACCTGAAAACTCTGATTGTTGTTTGCAAAACTGTTTTCCTAGTGTAACACATCTCAGTGAGGAGCACCTAAGCTTGGATGTCAAAGGTACAGGCTTGTGACGCAGAGCAAGGCTCTCTAAGCAGGCCAGATCCCAGAAAACATGTACTCCACTAGACAGTCTGGGAGAACCATTCAGTTCTCAGACATGGTGAGTGCAGAAATGACACACCGCATCTCGCAGGGAGAAGGGTTATCAAAGGGAAGGGATGCTTCCCAGCTTGTCAGTGACTGTCTTGTAAGAAAAACAGCTGACACAATCTCCTGTATTTTTACTTTTTGAAAGACTTATTGGGTAACTTGCCCTCTCTAGATCATGCTATCTATGTACACTTGTTTAATGAAGGTAAGAGACGTGTCTCCAGGATGGCAGCAAATCCAGAATGGCAAAACTTGATCATAACCGTCTCTATCATGTTCCTTAATTAGTTCAGTTTTTTAGCTTCTCTGCCCTGTGTTCTGGCTTCTTTTGGCTTAATTCTTATCTGTAGAAGTTCTCTTGTGGGTAGATCAAAATATGAAGGTGTATAACACAATGGTGTGGCTTCCACTGTGTGATCAACTAACCAACTAAATAAGAATTTGCAAGGCTGATCATTGTCTTACTTTGTGTCATATTTGATGCCTAAGAAGCCACAAAAGAAGCGCTGTTGGATTTTCTATGATTTCTGTTTTTATGTGGGTAGCTGTACTGCAAGGATTTTCTGATAATTTTGGAAAGCAAATGTTTCTCCTTATACAACAGTCAGAAAATCTATGATTTTTATGACACAGCTAGTCAGACAAGACAGAAAAATTTAACCATCCCTTCCTTATCTATCAACCATCCTTTACCAGTCACAAATTACCAATAAATCAGTGCATAAAAAAGCACATGCTCACACACCCGCTTCATTAGCAATCAAAGGGATTATGGAGTCCCCATAGTTACATATGGTATAGGACTTAGTAGAGCAACAATTTTCAAAAACGCTGATTTCAAAAACGCAAAAATGCCATAAATCTTGAAAAAAATAATCATCTTTCACAGAACTTCAAATCAAAACCTAGTCAGTTCAAAACTCTTTGATACTTGTCAATTTCATGTCTATGGTGACTCTCTTTTGTTACTGGACATGCTGGCTGTGAACCAATAATATAGATATTAAACACACACATATAAACATTAAGATTCTAAGTACTGGAAAACTTTTATGTATTTCTTCTGATACTAACAAAGATCCTGTATTTAAAAAGGGAAGACTTTGCAAAAAGGGATTTTTTTTCCCGCCAGGAAGTGAATTTAGCTATAAATTTCATGGATGACTAAGTTTTTATTTCTTATCCTCCCCTTTATTAAGGCTCCCAAGGGGACATTCACTTCACCTTCCAAATCCTTACCAATTTCATATTTTGTTGTGCTATCTAATCAAATATTTTTATATAGAAACAAAACCTTCTAAAACATCAAGCCTGTGGACCTTTCCATGTCCTACACAGTTTATGTAGGAAATCAGTGTGTCTCATATTTTGTGTGTTTCGTCCTTTAAAATCCCTGAACTCTCTGTCTGTAAAAGTGCTTAAGTCGCATTCACCTCTTCTTTGAAAGACATGTCATGTATACTGGAACCAATGGCAGGAGCTTGTATAATTGTCACTTCTGAAAATTACGTGTAGATTACTTTTAAATACAACCAACTATATAAGTCCAAATATGGTTAAAAGAAGGTACAAAACAATTAAGAGAGTGATCGTGACAAAATCTTATTGATCCTAATGCTCTTTTAGTATCTGACGCTTATGCCTGAGGACGGTATCTTACTACACGCCATGGGAAAGCAATTGTAAATTTCTGTCTTTGATAAAATTTGTTTCTTTCACCTGGTCTACAGTCAGACATCATTCTCTGCTCTGAAAAAGAATTTACTCAAGCATAGTTGAAAGCCACATCTAATTACCTGGAGTATAAATGAAATTAGAAAAAAAGAGGCGAACAACAACAAGAAAATGGCTTTATTTCACTGTAAAGTAAAATGTTATGGGATCAGAGCAAGGCTATACAAAGAGTTATTGCCATAAGCACACTTCAACAAAACCTGATCTCTCTTCTAAGGCTACTGATGCACCACTACAGACATCTCAGATTTCAGTCCATGTTCAGTTAGACTATAGATATTTCACAAGCTGGTAAAGGTTTTGCATCTTTATATTTTCTCTGGGGATAGTCTTTCAGAATCCAGAGCTAAGTTTTCACTGCTTCTTGTAAGGAGCCTGGTGAAAAGTCTTGCCTTGTAGAAAACTTAGAGTCTGTGAATACACAGATGGGATTTTGTGGTGAGGTGTCCTTGGGGAATGTATCTCCTCTGTAGCAATCTTTATCTCAGTCCCAGTTAAAGCAGTCCACTGTCTGCTGTCTTGTCATAAAAATATATTTTAATATTCATTCACACAGACTATTTCACTGATTCCTCTCAAGCGGAGAATTTTTCTACAACATATTTCTTGTATGAGACTTCCAATGTTATTGTTTCAAATTGAATAATAATCCACTGCCGCCAAGGCTTTTTTTTTTTCAATACAGCACAATGTCCAACACTTGGTTCAACACTTGGTTGACATGAAATGTCAATAATCTCTTCTGATTATTTTGCATGTCTTGGAAGAGAACTGTTCATTACCATGAACAGATAGAGGTAACCTTTGTTACCAGTCTAAATGTCATGCAGCACTTTGCATTTGAAATTCACTTGTTGAAGCAATCATCTAAGCCTAAAATATAGGGAAACTAAAACCAAGACTTCAAATGTAAACTGGTTGAAATAGTGATTATTAAATAGTTCTGCTCTTTCTGTAATATCAGAGAGGAGATATTCAAACATTCTATAATGCCACAAAGAGGGGAGAAAATTACAGGTTCCCACCTCCATGGAGATCTAGCTGATGGGGCTAGATTCTGGTTGCTTCATGCAGAGTAATACATAAAAGGATTTGTATTGATTTTGGTAAGTCTTGATGTAGATAGAACTCTGAGAACAGTGGTCAGGGATTTTAGCAAAGTAAGTAAATATGCAACAAGATTCTGGTTACAGGCATACCCAGTCAGAATGGAAAATGGTAATAATAGATCATGGAAAAATTCACGCCATGGTGAAATTTCTTAAATCTTGCTGGAGCTTATTAAAATATGAAGAAGTTACACAGAGATAATTCAATTGCATTACAATCTGTGGGGAGGGTTTGCAGTGTAAGTGAGGACAATGCTCTCAACTTGCAGAGGTGCTCAGTGGGAGAATACTTTTCTGTATTGGAGGAGGTGCAGGAATGCAATTAATTGAGACAAAGTGTCATACTCAGTTTCACTGCCAAAGTTGGATAAAAAGCTGCTACTTTCTTAAGAAAGTGCTCTGTAGACTCTGATAAGCATAATTCATGGAGTCTTAAAGTATCATCAGCTTCAGTCATCACTGTACTCTTTTGCTGAGTGTTATCATAATTCTAGCCAAGTAGCCAAGGAGAAAACATCCCTGTCAGTGGCGGTAGCCCTGGAAGGGCTCTGCTTCAGACTCCTGCAGGAGGATCTCTTAGAGGCTCTGTTTTTCAGTATACTTTTTTCTGACATTCTTCTAGACAGCCCAGGAAACATATATGTTTCCACTTACCCTCTGCTTTTCAGCCTAGGAAACCACAACTGAACACTTTGACCACTGGCTCCATAGTCTGTGAAATAAAGAAGCCAATAAAAAACACGACAACCCACTGTCAAAGTAAATTTATATTTGCAAAGGAAAAAAATCTCATTAATGATCTTTGGATCTCAAATCACTTTAACGTGCTATTGACCTTCACCAGGCAAATCCAAAGTAGAATCATGTATTCAAAAATAGCTTATAAGTATGAAACTGAGAAAAAAAAGCTTGATTTCTATCAAATACAAGAAAAAATGCAGTATTGCTATTCCATTAGAAGAAGATAGCATACTAAGAGGAAAAATTACTGTACGAGAAACACGCCACTTATGTGGTGTGAACTTCCCGGAAGGTTTGGCAGATTTGTAAACCATCTCTATTACAAAACCAGCCCTTTCATATGATATGAAATAGTGTTTTCTTAGCTAAAAAAATCCTGATATTGCACTCAAACCTCTTCTATATCTTATAATACACTACCCTTTAATATTTCAAAGCTAGGAGGCATCATCCAGTGTTGTGCTTTGCTCTTTTGAATTGAACAAGTTTATGAAAGTTAGGGATATTTATTTATTTCTCCTTGCATTCTAACCCCAGTCTGTCCTCTATGATGAAATTGTGTCTTTGGGAGTTTTCCAATAATAATGAGTTTGTTAATGTAGAATTGTTGCATTACAGATAAAAAAAAATAAATTGAACATTTTTGAGATGACTATTGTCTTCTATAGCTAATCTTGAGAAGCCTGATATTTTGAGCTAGGACCTACTAAAGCTTAAAGATGCAATTAAAGAATGGAATTATTCCATTAAATATTCCTCATGTATCTTTAAAATACTTTCTTCATCAAAAAGACTCATCTCAAACCATTCTCAGTGAAATTTTCCGTTCTCCTTAAAATACTTCATTTTGCTTCTAGAACCAATGTTCACTTGGATTGTTTTTAACAGCATTCTGGGAAAGTATGAATACACACTGGTTGTATAATTTCCCTGATCTCTTTCTTTTTCCTGAGGAAAGGATAACTGATGGTGACATTTTGCCTATGGTCATAAAATTCATATATTGAAATGTCATAAAGAAAATATGACTATATGTCCTCTGCCCTCTACTGGATAGCATCACAAGTATGCCTCTACCTGGTACAACCATGTTCAGAAATTGCCAAGCAGACACCTTTCATCTGGCAAGTCATCCTCCCTCTCCAGCACTTGTGGGAAAATTTTTTTTTTTTACTCCACAGTCCTTGTTCTGTGGAGTAAATTTTTTTTAATCTTATACCTGTCCACAGTGAATCCAGAAGTTTATTATTAATGCAGTTCAGTAGCAGATTAAGACTATATTTAAGAAGCAAAAGAAAAAAAACCAGCCTGACACATCCACAATGACTCAAATACTATCTAAAAGTTACAATTTGTCCCTCAAAGTGCATGAGGCCGTGGGAAAAAAAAAAAAGAATTCATTGATAACCAAAAAGTGACAATTCAGACTGTGTAACAGGGATCATAGTCTCATGACAACACCTATGGGAAGCATGCAGAATGAATCTGAAATACCACATATGACCACTGGTTTCCTGAGAAACTTTATTTATGTGCAGTAAGAATCTGAGACAGGGAAAGAACAAGAATTCAGAGAATTTAAGGAGTAAATCAGAGGAGCAACAATGTCCTGATAGAATAGAGAAGTCATAATTTTACTCCAAAAATATAGCTAAGGAAATGGCAAGACTGATAAATCAAGGTAATAAAAAATCTAAAGATTGCCAAACCAATTTGAATGGAAACTAGTGCAGCTGACAAACTGCCTCACCATGACTGCATCATTCAAAGCTCACATTTCATTATTTTAGTGTCATGAACAGTGGAAAAAGATAGGGTATTTAGAGCTGTATTATCTAAAGAAACTAGATTCAGAGACATACTGCCAATCTTAAAATACAAACTAAAAAACTTTTGGGGTACTGAGTTCTAAGGGGAAAATGAGGCATACATTTGAAGGTAGAAATGGTGCAGAACAGATTAATGCATAGGTCAATATTGGGTACCATAAAAGCTGTGTATCACACTGTTTCTGCAGCCTTTGAAGGATGATTAAAAGCACAGGAAGGAAGATGGAGAGGGTATGGGATAGCTGGTGGTGGAAGAGGAGGGATTCACATCTCTGAAACTACAGTGGTTCAGCTGAGTTGGCACATAAGTACCATTCTTTTTGTGTTTGGTGATTTCTGTAATAATTTTTTTTTTAAATAAACTTAAACATGCACTGAGGTTTAAAATCTACAGGAAAGAGCACACCATAGAAAGCTTGGTCATGTGATCTACAGAAATAGAAGGTAATTATGTTTCAGTCAAAACACTTTTTTCTTTTTTTCATCTTTCCTGCTTCCTTTCTTCTGTCTGTACTTTCCAATTCAGGAAAAGTCGGGCTGCATTTTGATTTAGTAAAAGGCAGTTTCAATTGTTCAGTACTGTCAGACTTACTGTTAGCATTGAGTACCACTTCCTCCCTCCCCCCTTCCCCCCAAACACCATCCTTCATCCTATTTTGTTACTTTTACAGTGAGCCCACTGGAGTGTAAAGCTGCTTGGGGCCTCTCCAGGGGTGGTCTTCAGGCACAAGCTACTGTACCAGTAAAAATCAAATTGCCCCTTGTATAATAAGTTTGCAATGCCCAAACACTTGGAAACTGAATTATTACAGCACTTAAATGTGCAAGAGGAATCCAATAAAAATTTGTGATAGCATGGCACATTTTTCAGTTAATTAATTTCAGATTTCAGATGAACTGTTAGAGAAAAAAAAAAAAAAGTGAAAACACCATTTTACTGCATGATGTATGCCTTTGTTGAAATGCTGTAGGAAACCTAAAAACAGAAGCACCATTTTTAAAAGTAGTTGTGTAGCAGGACCAGACTATTTTGCCATTGTTAAAAGCTGTCACAAATGCAGGAAAATATTCCTGGAAAGAGTGGAAATAAAGCAGTCAGCTCAAGGTTTGAATGCAAATCTGAGTTTAGCCAGATCCTGCCAAGTGAGGTCCATTGTCTATAATAGGTCTTAACCAGTTTGTGAGTGCTTAATCTTCAAGCTTCACTACTTGTTCGTCAGTAATATTACACTGCTGAATTATTGTTTATTCTGTAAGTACTCTCTCCAACAGTCTCCAGGATTCAGTTTCAGAATAAATCAAATCAAAGACATGTGCAAACAGCAGAAATAATAAAAAATAAAAATCAATACATCAGAATTATTTTATCTTCCCATGTGCAAGTCTTTTATTGGTCTGTTAGCCATGACAACTTAGTTCTTTCTTACTCTGCCTTCAGAGGAGATTACCAAGCACCTTTAAAGGTGTCAGTGAAATGTCATTACTATTGGCTAGAAATGACAAGAGGAAAGTGCAAGCACATTACATATAAAATATTTAAAAAAATAGGTTTTGTTTTTTCTGGATATTCAATAGAAAGATGTCAATTTTAATACATAAATATCTCTGATATAATAATTCAATTAAGAGCTTAGTAAACTAATAATAATGGCACTAAGGGCAATGACTTTTTAAGGATGACATCTCAAGGCAAACGTGTGAACTTTTATAAAAGCCATATTCTGTTGTGCTTCAGGAGAATGGCAGTCAGATTGTCTTTAGATTAATTCCAATAACTAATTCCATTATTTCTTCCGTGTTTTTAAGTAAGTCATTCAAGTGATTTGCTGATGCTCAATGGCAGTGAGCACCAGCTGCCGTTTTAGGCCTCTCAATCCTATCTTTAAGTAATAATGACTGTAGGGTGCATTTTCATATAAGTTAGATCTCTAAAAATCAGTTAGACTTGCCAGACATTTCCCAAGAGTTGTGTTGTTTGTAGGTAGATTGATGAATTTCTAGTAATCCTCTAAAACTGACTACATTCCATAATCATAGGCCTTCTGCATTTATATGATATCTAAACAAGATCTAGGAAGAAAAAGGAAGGTATTCAAGCCTAGAAATGACAGAATCATAGCACTCGAAACTTTGATTTCCATTCCATGGATAACTTCCCCTGCTCACAGAGTGAGCCTGCAGACCTGCCTGAGGCTAGATGTGCAACATGAAGTGCATTGTCTTTTCTGTTTCCTGGACTTGAAGCAAAAGGTCCAGACTAACAGAGTTACTGCATGCATATGAAAAACCATTGGATGACAGCAGCATCTAAACCAGCAACCTAACTACCAAACTATACTCAGCTGAGGCTGTCTTCAGCTCTGTGTTGCTGTTGTTCCACTCTGTGGATGGAGATTAAGGGATGGAAGGAACTGAATACACAAGAGGGTCACAATTTTTATATATGATCTACTGGAAACTTCATCCAAATTAAAGTCTACGTTTACTTTGAGGAGACATTTGAATTAAAGCCTAAGGCATATCAAGATAATCTATTATATAAAACAACAAAATGGATTCATTTGTATTAATGGACCAGAAAATAGATCTTTCTCCCCTTTGTTTCATGACTTTTAGTCACCTTTTACCTATTCCTAATATATTCAGAAATTGATTACTTCCTTCCTGTTCTGGACATACACATTGACATCAAACCCTCATTTTCCTTTCTAACCAAGAATTCTGGGTCTAAGAACAAAAAGAAACCTGAGAGTCCCAACAAGCAGTCTTAAGCAACAAATTATAGAAAGGATTGGGTTGGAAAGGATCGTCAGTGTTGATCTAGTTCTAGTCCTTCTGTCTATGGCCAAGGACACCTTCCACCAGACCAGACTGCTTAAAACTCCACCCAACCAGGCCTGGAAGGCTTCCAGGAATGGTTTGTCCACAACTCCTCCAACTCTCTTTCAGTTTGAAGATATTTCTCCCTGTTCTGTCGCTATATATATCCTTGGAGAAAGTTCCTCTCAGTCCTTCTAGTAGCCCCCCTTAAGGTACCATAAGATAAACAGGCTGAACAGCCCCAGTTCTCTCTGTCTTCCTAGGAGAGGTGCTCTACCCCTCTAATCATCTTTGTGACCCTCTGTGGCACCCCAAAACATTTAAACACATCATTTACTGAGGTTTACTCTGGGTTTAGGGCATGGGAGAAATACTGACCAGATATTCTCAAGAGGTCAAAATTACACAAAAGTTTACTCACAGAACATAGAAAATCAAAGAATTTTTCAAAGGATTTAATACAGCATCCAATTAACACAAACCCTTATCATAGCATTAACTTAGCCCATTTAACTTAGCAAATTTTAAACCCATTTGATGTTAAATTACCCAAAATGTTCCATGAAAAGAGAATTAGAAGAAAAGTGGAAAGACAGAAAAGATATAGAAAAACACACATATAACTGCCAACTCCTGGGTTTCAACATGGATAAACTCCCTTGTGGCCAGACTTTTACATCCTTGGCCTCAGGGGACCCTGCTCTCAGGTGGGGCTTCCAGAGACACTCAGGAGCTGGGTTAAGTAAGACTGGGGCAGCCTCTGGTGAGCCATGGTCAACAGAGCTGTGGGGCTGGGATGCTTTGGCTCTGGGCTGAGGGGTGTGGTGTATGGGGCAGGGAACTGCCTCCCCACAGCAAGGCCTGACCTACTCCCTCCCCCAAAGGTGCATCCCAAAATGTCTCGAGACATCAATCTTTTCCAGTCTCTGACACTGTCCTCTCAACTTGCTCTGTGAGGAAAAATTCATGCCACTATGGATTTATGTCCAAAAAAGAGACAGAGGGGTCCTGTAACTTTGAGCAAAAACTAAGGGAAAGGTCATGGGCCATTTCCCCATGGGTTCCCTTGAATTATTGGAGGATGCAGGCTCCTTTTTCCTAGTCCTAATTTCCCAGTCACATCACCATCTCCCTTCCTACATCAGCTAAGGTACTAGGAAGGTACAGACATGCCAGTTAATCTACTCTATTCTCCCTTAATATGGACTTCTCCTTTTGCATAACACAGCTCTATTAAGTCTTTGTTCTTCTTCTTGAAGTTCAGGAGTGTAGCATGACATTGGCTGAGCAGCAGTCTGTGTCAACTAGTAACATTTTCTGAAACTGATAGTTTCTCCTGTTGCTTCCTTAATTACAAGTCACTGGCCCTACCTACTATCAGATTCACATCATCTGTTTGTAAAAACACATCATCTTATTCCTTTCAGCTCCAAAAAATCCATGTCCTTCCTGTGCTGAGGTACCCAGATCTGGATGCAACCCTGTATGAAGTGGGGTGTCATCAAGGCAGAGGGACAAATCACTTGCCTTTACCTGCTGGCAGTGCTTCTTTCATTGCAGAGGCAATATTCTAGGTAATATGAGTTTTCCAGCTCTGAATAATCTGACCCTAGAAAAACACCTACACGAGGAATGCTCACAGTAGTTAACTGCTATTGTCCTTCTGGAATGAAGTAGCCTGACAAGACAGTAAGAGACAAATCCCACACTGTCCAGCTCTAATAATCCACTTGAAAACCACGACACACAATCAGGACAACAGTAGTTAACTCTGTCCTTCTGGAATGAAGTAGCCTGACAAGACAGTAAGAGACAAATCCCACACTGCATCTACAGTCCAGTTGAATGCCAGGACACACAATCAGGACAACAGAGTGACTCTGTCCCTACACAACAGCTCTGCATTTTTGTTTGTTCTGCTGCCCTAACACTTCAAGGTTCTGTGGCCATAGCAGGCAGAATAAGTCCACAAAATGCTGTCATGACATGTGCACATGACTTCCTTGATAAGATAGGAGGTCTCCAAGTTATTTTAATGATTCCCAAATTTTCTGTAGCTGAGTCTTAGTATTTCTGCCTTTATGTTTTCTACGTATCACAACTATTCCTTTGAAGGAGATGTGTGCAATTAAAAAACAAAAAAGAAACCCACAGAACCCCCAAAAGCCTTGTATCTGTATCATTATGAGTATAATTGGGTGGATGATAACTGTGAACTGAAGGAAGAAGGTGCATTTCACTTGTTCTCGGTGTTACAAATATATAATATCTGAGTTACATTTCTTTATACAATAACCACACATTCAAATACATGGCGATTAGAAATATGAGGCTTCTAAGGAACCATTTTGCTAATGCAGTTTTATGCTATTAAAATATCTATGAAACAGGTTCACAGAATGTCTCTTTTATTTAAAAGCAAATGACAAAAATTCTGTTTACTATCATTTCTAAGAATGGCATCTAAGTGTTATGCTAATTATATTGATTTAGTCATAACAAATAATTGCAATACACATAGTTATGTAGGCAGAAGGTTAGTCTGTCCTTCAATTGTTTACTGATTTTTGTTCTGTGTGCCTGAGTTACCAGTGCTCTACAGCACAGGTAACTGACATGTTGTATTTCATTTATGGTGCTGAATGTCATGGAACAAAATCCCTGCATTTATTTGTGACAGAAGGGTTTATAAAAATCTTTTCTGTGGCAAACTTCCAACTCAGAAAGGACTCCCAGCCGCTGCACTTGTTCAGTGGAAGCAGAATTCTGCTGGCACACAAAACACATCTTCCTTCATGCATTTCTGTGTTTGTTCTCTGGAGTGCTGCCAGAATAGACTTAAGTTATGATAGCTAGCACCATTGTAAACTAGGAATCGTGAAGGAGAGATTAAAACCTCCAGGGAAGAAAAACACTTTAAGTAACAACATGGAGTGTAGCCATACTCCTGTCTTCCCATTGCAGAGGTGCTGCATGGCTATCTCAGGAAACACAGGAGTGGATTTACAGTGTAGGGATGCTTCCACACTCATCCATTCTCCCTGCAGATCCTGAGCACTTGCCAGTTAATCAGCATCTTTCAAGGCACTCTGATAGCATAGCAACCCTTCCCCACTCAGCTTCTTCAGTGTCATTCTGGTGCCTGTGAAATGACCTTCACTACAAATTTACCACTCTTCTTAGTCTAAATGAAGTGAGTTTTGATCATAATGCACCTTTTTGTGCTTAGAAATAAAAACGTGCCAGCAGTTCCTGTAAGCTGCATTGTAAACTGGAGGCTACATCCATGTACTTACTTCAGCGGCATTTTCACCTCTAGAATGCTCACCCTCTCTCTTGAAAAACAGTGTTCAGCAGATGGTTTGAACACATGTATCTGGTTTTAATTTTCAGCTTACAGACCACAAAGTTATTGTCTTTTGTTTTACTGAAATAATCTACAGAATATGAAAAGACTGCAATGAGCAATATCCCTTTGTATATCAAGGCAAACATTAATAATTTTCAAGAATTACTAGCTTAAATCATTTCTCATAGAGGGATTTTTTCTCAGTGACTGAATGTGCTCTGTCTCAATTTGGTATTTTATTGCTGTGATCCTAAGTTGTTTTCCAGATGTAGTCTGTTAGGATGTCAATTTTTCCAAATATACAGAGCTTTCCCTATGAAGAGACGTTTGGCCATTCCAAAACATGACATACAAGGTTAATGCTGCAAAGAGATGTGTCATTCTGTGTGTCCTTCTCAATCCCTCACAATCAACTTGGCACATACTACGCCTGACACATAGAAACAAATTCCAATTTGTTTATGTCAGTTAGTGGCATGATTGAGGGCAGATCTCCAGTCCTATATCTTCCAGAAATCTCATGCTAGAATTTGAATCTATGCATCTGGTCCTAACCTATTTGCTGCATGATTTAGCTTGTTCCTAAAAGAGGTTTTAGTTTATCCCCTCCATCACATTTTCTCCGCCTTAGATATTGTCGTTCATCTTGGGTATAATAAAAAGTCAGAAGCCACAAAAGAGGATTATATTTACATTGTCATGAGTGTTGATATTTGTAAACCTCAGTCTCACAGTGTTTCATGTTCAAATGTCCATGAAACCCTACATGACTTTTCAGTCTTGCCACAGATTCTGTGATATATCTGAGTTACAAACATTACCCATAAGCACGAACTTGTTGCCTATGGTTGACAGCTACATGCATAAAGTGAGAACAAAAAGGTATCAGTGGTGCAATGTTTGTCTTAAAAGAGATGCATTGCACCTAAATGTTGTATTTTTCTTAAACTGAGCTACCAAGAATATTTACAGACCTAAAATAGGGGGTGGGATTCACCTCCTCTTACTTCTGATGTATGATTTTTTTTCTGCATTAAAAGTCTAGATCTCTGGGTTAATAATCTAGGTACTATTTACAGTCAATGGAGAAAAATTGGTATCTCTGGAATGTAATTTATCTCATCTTAAAATAAATGACTGAAATAGATAAGATAAATCATATTTTAGAAAGGTTTATTTCTTTCCATTTCCTTTAGGGGAATCTAAACAAATAGTTCAAATGTGGATGTGAAGGGAGATGATTCCATCCATATGGGATCTCATTAAAAGATTTTTACAACTTTATTTCCTTACATTTCTAGCTAATATAATGGTTTAATGTTGGAAAGATAAACTGCTTAGGGGACAAAACATAGGGAAATAAAACCCCTCCTTTCAACTTCTACTTTATAGTTCAAAGTGCTAAAACCAGGGATTTGTACAATTGGTACCTTTCCTTCTCACTTGCAGTTTGTTATTGCAAAAAAATTCCTGTATAGCATCCATAGTACTTGCAAATTAGAGGAGAAATCCTGAGATAAAAGCCCAAGGCAGAGCTGATATTCTCATGGATATCATACTATTATAGAATGTTTTGAGTTTGAAGGAGTCCGATAGATCACCTAGTTCCAACCCTGCTTCTGTGGGCAGGGACATCTCAACCTGGACCAGGTTAATCAAAATCCTGTCCAGCCTGGCCTACAACACTTCCAGGGATGGTGCACTCAACACTTCTCTGGCTTCACCACCCTCACATGTAGGAATCCATAAAGTTAGAGGATTTCAGGTTTGTGGGAAAACAGACAGGCCTCAGTGCAGCAGAGCTATGGATATTGCTGATGCATCTTGTTAAGCTGTAGCAAAGACGTGAGGAATAGAACAATAGAGCTATGTATTAGCGATTCGGAATAACTTTCTAAGTTGCAAAAAGTTTCTATAGCAAGGTTGAAATTATGAATAGGGTTTTATGCTTTGTGTTCTTATAAATGAACAAGCAAGTATTGTTTTAACCCCAGCTACATGTGTTTATGTTGATTGGATAGAATCACTGTCAATATGCTTTCTCTCTGTGTAATTGGCTAGGATGAGTATTTGGTGACTTGTAACAAGTGAGTTTCTTTGGCTTGCTGCCTGGATGCGAACTGTCAGGATCTTTGCATAGACAAAACTATGTATTATAAAGATTCTGGAAAATAAACGGTTCCGACACATCCACAGTAGTCCCGTCCCGTTCGTGCTTGTATATAAACTGCCGGCGCAAAGAATTTCCTCCTAATACTCAATCTAAAACTTATGTTCTTCAGCTTAAAACATTTCCACTTTGTTCTGTAACAATATGATGGTACAAAAAAAATCCCTCTCCGGCTTTCCTGTAGACTCTCTTCAGATACTGGAAGTCTGCTCTAAGGTCATCCTGGAGCTTTGTCTTCCCCAGCCTGAACAATCCCAGTGTTCTCAGTCTTCCCTCACAGGAAAGGAATTCCATAGCTCTGATAATTTTTTTGTCCCTCCTCTGAATTAATACCAGCAGGTCCATGTCTTGCCAGGATAGGCGCCCCAGAGCTGGATGTAGCAGTGCAGGTGGGCTCTCAGCAGAGCAGAGCAGAGCAGAGCAGAGCAGAGCAGAGCAGAGGGGCAGAATCCCCTCTCTCACTCTGCTGCCCACACTGCTTTAGTTGCAGGACACATGTGGCTCTCTGGGCTGTGAGTGCCCATGGCTGGGTCATGTCCAGCCTCTCACCCAGCAGCACCCCCAAGCCCTTCTCGCAGGACTGCTCTCGATCCCTTCATTCCCAGCCTGGAGTGATAACAGAGGTTGTCCAGGCCAGGTGCAGCACTCTGCACTTGGTCTTGTTGAACCTCATGAGGTTCCCATGGGCTCACTTCCTTGAGCTTTTCCAGGTTGCTGTGGATGGCATCCTGTCCTTCAGGAGTGTCACTGGACCATTCACTTCATTCATTCACTTTTTTTGTCATCTGCAACCCTGGTGAGGGTGCACTTGATACTGCTTTGTATGTCACTGATGGTCCCATTATGGACCCCTGGTGGCGCCACCTCTCACTGATGTCCATCAGGATTCTGAACCATTGACCACCCAATAAATTCTTTATCCACTTAACAGTCCACCCATCAAATCCATCTGTGTCCAATTTGAAGAGAAGGGTGTTCTGAGGGACTGAGTCCAAGAGTTCACAGCAGCCCAGATAAATTACATCTGTAGCTCTCTCCTTACCCACTGATGGAATCATTCCATCATAGAAGGCCACTAGACTGATCAGGCAGGTGAATCCACAACTTTCTTTCAACAGACAAGCTGAGAAATAAACATAATACTAAGTTCGCATGCAAGAACTACCACTTCAAAAAAAAATTGAGAATCCTTTAAGGGAAAAAAAAAGTGGATTAAGACAACTAGGTCAATAAAAAAGAGACAGAAGAGAGGTATTTTAGTCCCTGTGTTCAAACAACTATTCAAAGAAGTAGCTGTATTTACGATAACTTGTTTTGGTATGTTACAGAAATACTAACTTTCTACCATTTTTCCCTTCATGAAAGTTATTAAGGAAATTTTTGATCCGTTTTCTAAGAAAATTTTGATGGACTGTGAAATATCAAAGCTGTCATTCTTCTCTTTTGTTTGGCTGATGGCCTTTGCTTGTTTTTTGCTTTTCCTCCCCACTCCCTACTCCCCCTGTCTGCCCCAGTCTGGTCCAACAATATCACACTAACTTTGTGAACTGAAATGGAATTCTGTTTTCCTCAGAGGAGCTGCTGAAAAGTGCTGTTTTGACAAATTGCATAGGGATAGGACCCAAAGGAATTCTTCTAAAGAAAAACACACGATGGTATTTCATTTCTCATCTTTAGCAGAGCTTTGATATGACTGGACTCATTAGGAACAGAAACTTTGGTAGTATTGCTACTGATAATGTTTTTAGAAGTAGTTGTTATTATGGTTTCTGCAATACATAGTTCATGTAAACAAAATTTACGCCTCAAAATCACCTTATGTGTGTGGTCTCTTGTTTTTGCTACCTTTGAGCCTGTAACCTTTCAAGAATCCAAGGAACATATGCAGGTGCCTCTTTGTCAGCTGTTATTAGATACCACGATAAAAGATGTCAGTAAGAATCATGACCATCCTTCTCATATTTTCTTATTGCTGCCACAGATGGCAAAGTAACTGCACCAACCAGCTTTTTTTTTTTTTTCCAAAGTGTAACCAGTGCCTGAAAAGATGGGTCAATAAATTCCATTGTCCAAACAATATAACTCACTGAAATTGTTTTTGCAGCTTAACGGAGGTCTCTTCAGCAGGGTAGCAAACACAGCATGCTGCTGTGTATGAAATACATATGTATGTGAAATAAAGGCTGTATCTGAAATAACAAGGTTTGCTAATTTTGCATGATGTTGCCATTATATCAAACAAGCTCTAATCCCACACCGAGGCACTGAGTGTGCCTTGTACAGTAACTAACATAGTACACACATGACACATTAAGCTTGGCTTGTGAAATAAGCATTTCACAGGCAGACACACTTCTGCAGAGTTTCCCCTTTCCTTTTTTTTTTTGTTTTTTTGTTTCCTGTACTGGTGATATGTGTGAGTTGCACTTTATCTATTTAGCAAACGAAGGGTAAATTGCAGTTTATTCACAGGACCAATGAAATAGACTGTGGTTGTGCTAGAAACATGTGCAATTACTGAAAAGAGAAGACAGGCAGATAAAACACAGTGTCATGATGCTGTCAGATAGAAATGGGAAAAAGCTCCCAAAACAAAAAACCGGAATATTTTACCAGTGAATATCTTTGGAACAGGAGCACAGGGTGTTATACTATGTACATGAGTTTATACTATGTACATGAGTTTGCAGGTACCCAGGTGCAATACCGACCACAGTACTGTGTTAAAATCTTGTCCTTGACAAGTTGAGAACCCATAAAGGATTGCTCATCAATCACATAGGTGATTGTTTCAAGTGCCACTGAACCAAGAGTCAGCTCTTATCACAGGAAAGTCAGAGAAAAAAAATTCAGTACTTAAGTCAGACTATTTAGTTTACAATTAATGGATTTATCTTTCAGATTATTACTGTAGGAAAACAGATTCCTGCCCAAGCTTGTGATACTGTAGGCTTTGTCTTTAAACCAGAAACCACCACTGGCTAGAAAGGACATTCCCAAATAATTTACATCCTTTATCTTATTAGTAATAATTAAGTATTGTTATATTTGGTTTTATAATACACATTGACATAGGATCTTGATTTTTTTTCCTTTATTCCAGAAGAAAGTGTAACAATCTGCAATACTAAAAAGATTGACGGCACAGATGATTACTGGTGAAAGATTTCTTAGCTCAACATCAGTACAAGGCCAAGAGTGCTGCAGTTCCAGCAGCCTTCATGTCCCCTCATATTCACCACTTAGAAACACCAATGTAAGCCATCTGAACTCTGCTTATTTGTCAGCTTTATAAGCTTTGTTAGTCATAGGGGCTTCTCTTCTGGCTTAAGGGATCCCACTAACCTCAGTAACCATTTTGCCATTCACACACAACAACATCTAGAGCCAGTATATAAAACTATTGGGCACTATCTTCATAATTTATTACTCAACAGCTGCTACAAGTCCTGTAGAAATTCCATTGACTGCCAAAAGTTTTGAATGAATCATTAGAAGATTTCCCTCTGAATGAAAAAAAGCTTGAATGTTGAATGTTGAAATTTAGACATTTCAAGGCCAGCCTTAGAAGTGTATATATAAAACTTATATATACATATATATATATAAGTTTTGGGCTTATTTGGATATATATATATATAAGTTTTGGGCTTATTTGGTTGGTTGGTTGGTTTATGCTATTCGGTTTTGTTTTTTTTTTTTTTTACAAAATCCATTCTCCCTTGAAATATGATCTCTCTTCACAAATATTAAAAAACCAGGAAATCAGGATATTGGATGTTTTAGAATCCCCCTGCGCTGCTGCTCTGTCAATCCTTTGTGCATGTGATATGATAGGAATGAGGAAGATTATTTATATTCTATGAGGAAACTCCAAATAAGAATCAGACCCTTGCTGAATCCTACAATTTTTCCCAAAATCTCTCACATGTGCTCATTGAGTATTTGGCTCTAGTCTTTGTAATAACCTTCATAATGGATTAAAAGTATCTGCCCTAAAAAAAAAAGGCAGCTAGTCTGAATAGAAGCAGATTTTTTTAAAAGATCATAATCATTTGGTTGAAATAAGAAACATATCTTTAGCCTTTAGGACATCTACAGAAACTGAGCATAAGGACAAGTGCTTATGCTTATGAGTTAAAAAACATGGTTTCTGTTGCAGGAAAAGCATATTCAGCACTATAAATGAAATTGCACTAAAGTGAAATCATAAAGCATATTGTGTATACATTCTGTGTAATATAACCAGGCTTTCTAGCATGTAGATCTGCAGCACATATGCTATCCTACTACAGTGTCCATACAGACTTTGTGATGAGAGGACTTCCAATCACAAAGTAGATACAAAAGTATATACAAAATTGCCCAGGATATGCACAGTTTCTTCAAAATTCCAGTCCAGACGTACTGAAAGTCCCATAATTCCAGGAAGCAAGGTGCTGTAGAAGAGACAGTTGTTGTTATTAACATACATATGTATGGAAGAGGTTGGTTGCCTTAAAATTTGCCTATAGCTGTAATATTTTGCTTGAGGCATATTATTAACTGCTCTGTAACTTACTCCAAGATCACATTTAAATGATTGTTGGAAAGAGGATCAATTAATGCTTCTACACATACACTGGTAATTTGTCATGCTTCATTACTAAGATCATAAACATAAGACTATAGTTTCTGCATCTCCTACTAACTGAAAACAATGATGGCAAATAACATGCAAACTTTTTTTGTTCAGTGTTCTGGAAATCTTATAGCTGCTGATGGTTCTTCGTGGAGAGAAAGAACCCTGTGCTGTTTTTACCCAAGGGCATTTGCCATCTGCTTTTAAATTGCAATCTTCAGGGCCAATTATTCTGGTTTGATACACTTCTCATCACTCAATTTGCTTTTGTGTTTGAAGTGCCTTTTTGATGTATTGTTTGGGGTGAAAGTGTGTGTACAGTACCCTCTGGAACTGTTAAACTGTTTCTGAATATAGTAAAATAGTTTCATTTTTCTAACTACAATAAAATAATGCTAAAAAGACCAAGCAGGTATGCTGTAAAAAAACTACTAGACAGCAGTATTTTCTAGGAACAAGTTATTGCTGAAAACTGCAACACACAGACCTGCTTATGTTTCATTTACAGTCTATACTGACAGGTTTGGTCTCTACATTGGTTCATTCTCAGCTCCTGTGCTGTTGTCCAAACCATTCACTGCTTTATATGCCTGATAAGTATCCTGAATACCTATTGCTTATTAAAATACTCCATGCCTGAGGTCTCTGCTTGTAAGCACAGGAGAAATATTTCTTCACTCATTTTATTAGCTCTGTACACTCTGGCTGGCAACCACAGAGACCATAAAAAGGAGGAATCAACATTTCATACTGTGGCCCCATTCATTACGAATGGGTTTATCCTTCACCATGTGTGAGATGTTATTTTCTAGTAAGAAGGGACATGCTGTTCCTTTCCCTGAGTATGACACTCTGCACACTGGCAAATGCATTTAGCTGACTTCTCTTAAGATAGAGCAAGTTCTGGTTGGCCTTTTAATAGAAGAGGGGTGTAAATATGCTTAACAAGTTTATGTGCCTTTCAAACCTTAGCAATCCCTCCAAACTTCCTGCAGTGAAAATTCAGTTTTGGCATCACTGGAAGAATTGGAAGTTGAAATGAAAATAAATTGGCTGTTTGGAAGAGCCAAAATTACGGCAGATTCTTGCATTTTCTGCGTTTGAATATGGGATTTTCTGTATTTTCTGATTTGCATAGGGACAAAAAAGGGCATTTTAAATAGTCAGCAAAACAATTCAGTGTTAAAAAATAGTAATTACATATCCAAAACCTTCTCAATCACATGAACTACTGAAAATTTTTGAAATATTAATTTTGTCTTTGACAGACTTAGATTTTATTTTCTCTTGAAAAAGCAACAAATAACTCCAGACAGCTTTTTCTATAGTTTATTCCATAAGTCTGTGATCATATTTCACCTTCTTAATTCTGAAGAAAAAAGGGGAAAAAAGTAATCTCCTGAAGTATTTCACAGATATCCCTATCTCTTCCAAGATTTTTCTATGTTAACTTTCTGACAAAATGAAGAAATTATATAATGTAGTTGGCACCTCAGTCCTTTGTCTCAGGTCCTGTTCCTACTCTGTCCAAATATTCTTTTCTTCTTACCCCTCTCCTCTGCTCTCAATCAGAATTTCTTCTGTCTTATCCTGAAGGTCACCTAGGAGGGAAATAAAACCTTGCCTAACTGGTCTACTGTTTTCCCACTTTGATAAAAAAAAATATTGATAAGAGATTTTGTAAAAATAACTGAATGAAGCCATATTCTTATCAGGGTTTTCCTAAAACAAAAATCCAGACATCTTTATGTTTTGGAAACAGCTGGCAAAAGTGAAACAATGGTTTTACAAAGAAATAATGAAGATAAAACCTTAAAAAAGACAAACCTATTCTTTTCAAGTGGACTTTAAAAAGCTACTTTTGCTGTGTAAAATTTAACCTCTAATGTTAGTCTTTGAGAATGAGAGTTCAAGATTCCACATTCCACAGCCCAGTTAAGAAATAGTACCCTAAAATTCTTTGCCATATACTTTTCTGCAGCACTGCTGTGATTGACATATATCTCTTGATACAAGACAAAGGCTTTTCAGAAGGAAAATAGATTTTTAAAGGTGCAAAGATAAAAAATGCTTTTTAAACCTCTATGAAAATTATTTTGTTTAAAATGGAGAGGTCTGGAGCTCAGAACAAAAATATCCTTGTATTTGGAAGATGTGATATGTTACTACTTGACATTACATCCAGTTAACTTGAAATAATGGACTGAACTTGATGGATTCAGGCCACAGTTCAGAATGTCATATGTGGGAAGAATGAGAAAAACTTTGTGAAATGTAAGTCAGACCACTGATAAATGTTTGACCATAGCATGGTTTCATGAGACTTGAGAAATAGGATAACAACAGATATCAGAAGATGCTTAAGAAATTATATACTACCTTCTCTAAGATGTGTGGTATTTATTTCTATTTTCTAGTTTAGGGTTAACCCAGCTAGTCCAAGTCATATTTTATGATTATCCTTCCAGTCTGTAAGACTGGAGAAGTCATCTTTCCCTACTAATTTTTTCTCTGTAGCTTTCAGACTCACAGAAGCAGTGGCTTTAGAAAAAGAAGGAAAACAGTTTGCTGAACTGTGCAACTCCTGCAGCTTCTACACACCCAAAACAAAGATAATAGGCTCAAGTGCAGGGAATAAGAATTTGATTTACAAGAAATCTCTATCCTTACTAATGTTCCCGTAGATAAAACTCCAAGATCTCCATCCAAGAACAAACAGTTCCTGGTGTTAACTGCCGGAGCCCACTTAGCAGAGGAAGCCCCTTATTGGCATTGACACAGAGACAGGTTCATTCCTTGCAATCAGGCCTAAGACCTTCACAGTTACTGAGTATTTGAATTCAACAAGGAGTTTTCAGCAGTTTTCTGTGCTGTGTACTACAGAACATTTTGGGGGAGCTTTTGTTAATCTCCCTCGTGCTATTGCAGTTAAGTTCTGTGGGGCTTCAACACCCCCATTTGACTTTTTCTCATTTCAAAAAAAAAAAAAGGAAAAATTTTGGCTGATTGTTCACTTGAATAAAAACATATTGAGATTCAAATAAGTATTCCCAGGGTAACCCTTTGAAACTTCTCACAAGAACATGACAGCAGCTGCTTTAGAGCATGTAGAGAGTTGTGCTTGTAGCTGGAGCTCTAAACCTCTGCATATTGTTAAAAATTAGCGGAAAATCACATAGTGTGCATTTGCATATGTTATTTCATTAGCTTTATTGTTTGGCAACCGAATGTCATCAAACACCCAAGGCATTTTTACTCATCAAGGATAAAATCCTTGGCAAGTGTGAAGACTTTCAAATGAGTTGAACTAAGATAATTGTCTGCTCTAAAGTTTGTGATAAGGTTTTCTTTCATGCTTAGATAACTTAGTGTTATACCATAAATATACTGCTGAATTGCAGAAGAAAAGTCCTGAAGAAGAAATCCCATTAAGAACATATCTTCCTACAAAGTTTTGAGGTTTTATAGCACCTTGGAAAGGTTTCTTCTTGTTCTTGAAGTAACACATAATGCCTAGTGTAACTCCAGACATATTCAGCCTCTTTGAGATTCTTGCATGGTTGCTCATTAAATGGAGACATTAAAAAAAAATAAATTATTTGACAGAAGTTCTCAGAAGCTGAAGAGAATACAAATCACTCAGGTTTAGTCCATCCAATCTAGGAGTCCTCTGATTAGTCATTCATTCATTCACTTACTCTTTCATTCATTACTGCTGAAGCAAAGTGAGAACTTATTCACATGGTACAACTGCTACACTGACAGATCAGCTAGGAGTGAATTTAGATCTTATGGACATGAATACGTATGAGCAAGTGACGTAGTGCAATTAAGACAACAAATTCTGAGCAAATAAGTTACTTCAGAAAATTCAAAAGACTAATCATTATGATTATTTTTTAATAGCAATGTGAAGTTCTGCATTTATCGCCTGATGGAACGCCTGAAATGCATTGTGTGCATTCAAAAGCAGCCTGGGCTTCTGAATAGGACACTATAAACCTGATTTGAACAGATTGAAAACAAGATGTGACAAGCAGTTTGACACTGGCCCTCAACTAATTTCCGCTATTTGTAAAGAGGCACGTCTGAATGGAAATAGCTCAGCAGAATGGGTCAGTATGGTTGAGGCCATGTCAGTCCACACATAAAAAACATAGTACTGGGGAAAATAAGCAGCCATTGATTTCTGGTGAAAGCCCCCAGCGTCTGGGGAAAGCAGCCAAAACGAGGCACCAGCTGCTCTCTGCTGGAAATCTTTTGTGGAAGAGTGAGGGAAGAGAGAGAAAGCTGGTGGGTATAAAAGGGAAACAAGGCAGAAATCAGGAAAGAAGAGGTGCTGCTGACTGCCTCAGCAATGCTTCATACCCCACACTTAGCAGTCTCTGAAAAATAGAGGAGGGGAAGCACACCCCAAAACTTTTCTTTTATTTATGCAGTGTAATGGGAATGGTTCCAATGGGAATTTCTCATGCTCTTTCACATTCCCTGAATTCATATGTATGGCTTTGTGTGTGCTTGGGGTGGGGGGTGGGGTGGTGGAGGGTGGGGTGGCGGGGTTATTTTTTTAAATACTCCTCCAATCCAGTTAATGTATGCATCAAAATTGGAACAATAACTCACTGAAATTTCGTCTCCTCCTTTGCATTGTTGCATTTTGACAAAAATTTTAAAATTATAAATGGAGGATATTTTTTTCAAAGTTGCCTATTTAATAAAAATCTTTGCTACCTACCTTTTAGGCACTTCCGTAATGATTTCATTCTACAAATCATAGTGAAACTCTTTAGCAATGAGTAACGACTCTCACTTCTCTTCCAGACACTGCAGGCAGCACATTCCACAATGGAATACAATAATCATTAAATGAGCGGTTTCAGACAGTCTGAAGGTCTGAAATGGTTCCTGCTCTTAATACCCTTCCTGGGCCAACATGCAGGAGAAGGGAGACAGGGGGAACACTTCCAGGTCAACACTCTGACTTAATACTGTGTCCAGAATCTGAACCTTACAAACCTGGGTGAGTTTTATCCAAAAAGGAACTGGTTTGAGAAAAAGCAATAATTTAAGTACAGCTATAAACACCATTGGCCAAAGCTAAGAATTATACAATCAGCAAATGGTCTTTGGACCATTTAAGTAAGAACTTTAGGTAAGAAACTTCACATGCCTTTGCAAAGAGCTTTGGAGACATCCCTTCATAGCAGTTACAGATGCTTCTTTCCTATGTGTTTTCACAACTTTGCTTCAAACCAATGGTTAAATTTAGAAAATGGCCAGTGTTACACTCCTGGCCACACCTTGCTTTTGTTGTATTGACATCAGGTTTACAGGACCCTACTACTAGGACCGTTAGACTGCTTCTAAAGAAATACAGTGTGCATAATCAGGTATTAGTTACCCAAAATGAGAAAATCCATGAGCACTCATAGCAGAGACAAGGTAAGCAGGTCCTTTCTGTTATCAGTTCTGTAATTGCAAGCTGAGTGTTTTGAATCTTGACCAATATTATTTTCTACACTTTTTTCAGATCATTTGGTGCACCTCTAAGAACAACTCCATCCTCTGTTGAATGGACCCTTCATCAACTTTTTCTTAGGCAACTACTGCTAACTAACTCCAAATCTAGTATACATTTCCAATATTTGGTTCTACAGAGCCCCTGTTTATTTGCTTCAAGTCTTGGAAAAAAACCTGCCAGAATACCAATAAATTCTATATTGTCTTCAGTTTCCCTAAGATTATATAAAATTAGCTAATATAAGTAAGAAAAAGAATGTAAAACTTTAAACATACATTTTAAGATTTGTGTTTTGTATTGCCACCCGAATCTTCATACTGTAACATTCTTTTACTTTCCTTGGTTTCACACCATTTCTTCTCATCATTTCAGATATGCACTCTGTGTGCTGTGTTCTCTCTTTTCTTTACTCTTTCACAGAAATGCTTAACTTTAGAGAAGGAAATACTGGAAGAAATTGCATGGAGCTTGGAGAAAAGACCTTCATTTTATTTCCTGTAAGCTGGACTGACATAGGCAAGCAATAGGTTTGCATATGTTTATGATTTTAAAACTAGATCCCAGTTTATTTTTGAGTTCCTGTCACCCCAGTATTTTTGGCCTTAATCTTCACAGTTAGGGTTATGAGTCTTCCAAATCGTTACATATTTGCAAAGAGGAGTCTGGGTATGTCATGGTTGTAGGACCAGAGCACATGGAAAACTAAATACAATAGAGTCTGAAGTAATTCAGTAGTGTTGAAGAGCATCAAATCATCATCATTCAAGCAACAAAATATTTTGACCAAATGCCATGACTGCACACTCCCTTCATTTTCATTTATGTCTCACAAACATAGGTTATTCTAGTAGAAAATTTAAAAACAGCGTGTGTAAAGATGAGGCTTAAAATAATCCCCAGACACATATACCTGCAAGAAATTACATTCTTTCACAGTGCTTTGTTTGTTGTATTGTTGTGTTATGGGTGGACAGGCACAAAATCAAGCTGAAGAAATTTTGTTTAAATAAACTGAAGCAGAAGAGAAACACCAGAATATAACAAGATAAGGTGCACTGGGAGTACTGTGTACGCTTATTAGATTCTACTGAGCTAAACAACAGAACAACAGTAAAAGCATTTTATTTTAATTGAAAAAATAACACATTCCCTCTTGCACTCTCTTCAGACAGCCTGGGATATCTTTCTATTACAGCCTGTCGGAATACATGCATTTGTGAAATTCATTAAATTCATCCAGAAAAATCTATTTCCCTACTGCACTGTTATGTAGGTTTATTGGAAGATACATTACAAAAGTTTGCAGTTGTTTAGCAATTGTTATCCACTTCATAAATTCTCCCTGTTTCAAAACCTTGAAGTAATTTTTTTTTTAAATTTAAAACAATTTTAATTTTTCATATCCTGGTGGTGCCCTGGATACAATTCATCACACTAATTTCTTAATTTCCAGCTAGCACATATTTTATCTATATTATTTCCCCAATAATTTTTTTTTTAATCCAGTGGCTGGTTTAATACACATGGCACAAGTAGATCTCTGGCATGGCCTCTCATCATACATCTTACATATGCATGTGTTGCCCAGCTAACTGCAATGATTTGCATTCTCAGTTTGTATAGATGTACAATGTAATTCACTCTGGCCAATACAGTTTACATCTGTTAAATATACAGCCCCGTTCTGGTATGATATATTATTATGTATTAGAAAGCGTAATTTAGTTGGAGGAGGTCAAATTAAGGTCACTTTAAGCACAAGACGAAGCACAAGTCTTTCCCTATTAGTGTGGAATTGTGCACATGTGTATAAATAGTCATATTTATATTGAGAGAAATACATATTTAGAAGGAAATGGAAATACTGGGAAGTTATGACTCAGATGGTTTTGAAAAGGATGCAGTTAGAAGCGATGTCCCTCAGAATGATTATGATGCAGTGGACTATACCTCTGTTATTAAAGTATTTATTATCCCAATTGTTTTTCTAAAAACAAAATATCTAACCTTGTTCAATTGGCCTTACTTTGAGAGCTTTTTCTATAGAGAATTCCTAAAGGCAAAGACAAGAACCATAAAGATTTGGTCAAGCTAGTTATAATATGATCAGTTGTATCTAATTGGAAACATTTACCTAAAAATCTTCACGTGATGTTCAGAAGTAGTGCTTTTTCAAAGAAATTGAATAAAGAGCTGAACAACTATCAATATGGAAAAATTCCACACCATACTCCATAGTGATTCACCAGCACAGAAAAACATATTTCAATACTGCTTTAGAGTTCCAGAAGGAATTCAGTCGAAAGAATCATCTTAAGTAGGAGCCAGCAGTTGAATGAGAAAAGCAGACCTTGGGTGAGGACTACTTCACTGGCTAATAGTCTTATAACTACTCTTGAAACCAACTTCAGACTCCGGAGTGACACAGCCACTTTGCTTCTTCAGAAGGCATCTGGCACACAGTGATTTTAGGAGAATCAAAGGCTGCAGAAGTCTGCACTGTGTCACAGCTACCAACACTGAACTCAGTACTTCTGCTTCTCTAAGATAAAGTCTGTTTTGAAAGAAAACAAACTTTATTGACATTTTTGTCAGAATTGAGAGCAGTTCTTGAAAGGCAAAATTAGGCCATGTGATTGTCTTGGCCTCCATCCTGAAAGACTTTCTGCTGCATCAGGAATGCTTTACGTGGTACAACTCAACGAAGAGCAGACACTACAGTTGCACTTTTTCCCTGTGTTTCCAGGAAGTGCACTACAAAAGGTTCTACCCAAAATGCAGAGCAGATTTTACTATTCACTGAGATTGCCACTTAGTCTAGTATTTCCAAGAAGACTGAAGCAGAGCCATGCCAAGAGGTTTCTTAGAAGATTTAATGAATATCTCCAAAACTCAGAACCATTGTCATCCTCTGTCTCCAGAGATTTTCCACCAGAGTCCCCATAACTCTTCACCACACTCAGATTTCAAAAACAATAGCACTTGAACACAATCACATAAAATGAACACTTTCCTGAAAAAATGGTCTAATCATTCACTAGTGCTGCAATAATATCTAGAGACAGGTGAAAACCTGTTTCTGTTGTCAACAACAAGTTCCATGTTGGTAGTGTCAATGAAACAAACCTCTGGTGAGCCCTGATTTTTGCACTTCAGGGACAATAAGAATTCTGATTGGCAAAAAAAAAAAGTGTTTGAAAATATAGCATCCTATTCTGATGCTATATTTGATACTTGATATTATACCTTGTACTCTTTACAAGGTGCTTGATGATTATCTAGCTCTCATCATTGTAGACTCAAATATCCACATTTTTCTGCTGGAATACCTTTTTGCGTAGATAGACCCTCAGTTCTTCAGTCCCTCTCTTACACATGGGGAAAATCAGTTGACACCAAAAGTAGTATGTCATTTTGAAATTCTGAAGTGCCTCTTCCAATGCATTGAAAACTCTCAAGCTGTAGGCACTCTCCTAAGAAATGGCTGATGAGAACTCCAAATCAGACCTTGCAGTAACAAGACTATCCTGCCTCAGTATGTTAATGGTCTAAAAGTAAATTAAAAAATAGCACTTTTAAAAGAAAGCAAAGCAAAGGTCTTGGTGTGTATAATGCAGCCTGTTCACAGATATCTGAAAGAATTCGGAGCAAGGTGTTCCCAGAAAAATCTTACATTTCAGGCAAAATTTCAATCTCTAAGCAATTATTCCTCTCTGGCTTAACTCAAGGGAAAAAATGCTGAAAGTGTTAAGGCACTTTTCCATTTTCTGCCCTATAAGGGTCCAATAATAGGAGTTTGGCAGAATTTGTGTAGGTAAGTAATGGGAGATCCCAGTATTTTCCAATTTCTTTCTACAAAGTTGTTGGAATAAGTGGTCAAGGACACAGAATTAAAAGTAAGTCAAATGCGCACTGTGTACAGCTGATAGGTTTTTGCTATCTTTAGTCACCAGTACAGTTTCCCATCTCTGTCTATGGATTTCCCCCTCCTGTTTCCTTTTCTTTTTTTATCCTGATCATTTCTTTGCAATCCTATTTAGTTTCATAGAATCATGGAATCATGGAATTGTCTGAGTCGGAAGGAATGCTAAAGATCTAGTTCTAACCACCCCACCATGGAGAGGGACATCTTTCACTAGGAAAGGTGAAAAAGGAGCAGCTGGTCTTGAGCACTTCCAAGGGTGGGACATCCACAACTTTTCTGGGCAACCTGTTTCAGTGTTCCCAGAGTGTCTCACAGTAAAGAGTTTTTCCTAAGACCAAATCTAACCCTGCCATCTTTCAGTTCGAATCTATTCTCCCTTGTCACTACATGGTCTTGCCAAACATCCTTCTCCATCTTTCTTGTAGCTCCTTTAGTTACTAGAAGGCTGAAACTGGGTCACCCTGAAGCCTTCTCTTCTCCAGGCTGACAATTCCAGTTCTCTCAGCCTTTCCTCATGGGAGACATGGTCCACCCCTTTGATCATCTTGACAGCCTCCTCTGCCTTTCAGCTACTAAGTATCATATTTCTCCCAATCTTTTGTTTATTTCACAACTTAATTTCTTTTTCCTGTAATTCTCTCTTATTCCCTCCACCCCAAAATCACATCTCCCATAAACAAATGCTGCCCTTTAGCAGTCCAAGTGAGGTTGAAGTCACTGTACCATTCAGCATTTGTGAGAGAGATCTGAAAGTAAAGACTTTATTTATTTAGAATAATAATACAAATTAAACTATCAAGAAAAGGCTAAAAATTAAACCAGAACATGCATATTTACATTGCCTGAAGTCTTGTTCTTCATTTGCAAGGCTTATCATCAAGAAGGCTAGTAAATGTAGAGGAGACTGAAGTCAACTTCGCTGAATCTAGAGTTGCTGTAACAGACTTAAAGACTGTGACAAGAAAGCCAGAATGGGCAGTAGTGCAAGGAGTCAACAGCACTCTGTGGCATGAAAGCAAAGGTCTGAACCCGGCAAGAAATCAGGCTTCACTGATCTTTTAAGTGATGCTTTGACACAAAATAACAAAAGCAAGAGAAACAGCCTCCCAAATAAAATTTCCTTTACAGATACTGTAGCTATCATCTTCTAGGATGTTGTGCGTTGCTGTCAAATGCTTGTAGGCTGGTAATCACTGACACCACACAGAAATATGAATGACTGTTCATCAATGGCACCCTTAATAAGACCTTGATGTGTGCTGTGTAGTGATGTTTCTGCAAATTCAGACAGGAGCACTAACTGAGACCACCAAAATTATATGAAGTCCAAATGCAGTTACATTCCGCCTACTTAAGTCTGGCATTGCAAGAGAAACTATTGGGAGAAAAACCTCTTCTTTTTTTGTACTCTATTTTCAAGCTCCTGAACACAAGCAGGTCACACTAAAGTTTAAATCCACTTTCTTTTGTTTTTACCAGAAGTAAAATTGTAGCTGTTTAACCAGCATAACATAATTCAGACAGAAGAATTCTAAAAAGGGCATCAGAATTTTGGTCAAATAAAGAAATTTTGGGTCAGACCCTCTTGAATTAGAAATTAAGATGAAACAGATTGCAGAGGAAGAATAAGTTCCTCAAAGGTATTCTGCTAATATTAAACATCCTGCAAGTATGTTTTGAAATCTGTACAAAAACCTCCTAAAGCTGCAATCAGAGGTTCTTCTCCTGTAATACAATGTATCCTCTCCTGCCCTTCCTTTCCTATTCCCTCTCTCCTCTCCTCCCTTTTCCTTCCCCTTCTCCCCTCCCCTTCTTCCTTCCCCTTCTCCCTTCTCCTTCTCTCCTCCCCTTCTTCCTTCCCCTTGTTCCCCGCTCTTCTTCCTTCCCCTTCCCCTTCCCCTTCCCCTTCCCTTCCCTTCCCCTTCCCCTTCCCCTTCCCCTTCCCTTCCCCTCCCTTCCCCTTCCCCTTCCTTCCTCCCTTCCCTTCCCCTTCCCTTCCCTTCCCTTCCCCTTCCCCTTCTAGATCTGCAGAGTGATGAGGGAGCACCAGACCTCAGGAGATGTCCCAGGCAGTGGAGGTCTCTGCTTCCTGTATCATGCAGGGGTACCCCCACAGGGATCCCGTGATGAACGTTATCAATTTCCCAACTTTCCACTGCAATTACCTTTGTTTCAAAGCTTTCTAGACTTTATGACTGTGATGGTTCAAAGCCTGCAAGTTCCCTGCCAAAACATGTTCATAATAATTTAAAACCCATTAGATCTCATTCCAGCTGCATGATTTGGCTTTAAAATGTTTTTATTCACATGTGTCTCTTTTTGGGCCAATGCTCATGTTATTTTGGTCTGTGTTTCACTAGTCTGTAACACACTATACTTGTTTTATCTCAGTTTGTAGGACCATCTCCATGCATATAATGTATCTCCACTTGCACACAGAATAGATTTACATTACTTTTCACTCTACTTATTTTGGAAATGTTTGTATCTGAGGCCTAGCCATTACTTTACAAAGTGCTTCCAGTGTCAGTACAGTTAAAAGTCACTTCAATTTTTTTTAAGTGTCATCTCATTGGTGATGCATATTAATTACCACTGTACAGACTTTGGCTGACAATGAAACATTTTCATTTCTAATACGTGGAATTATTCTTTATTCTTTTTCAAAACATAAGAAATAGTTGATTTTGATTATGAGAAAAAGAGCTGTGTGGACTGTCCTGCCAGGTGAAGGAGTGAGCATACTGGAGATTTCAAAGTCTTGGGAAAATGAGAGGAAATTAATACCTGTACAAGCAAGTCACTGAAACACGAAAGTAATAGCTTTAGCTCTATTCCTAGGGAATGTTGAAGGGGAAAGAATAAAAGTGTCCCCATAACTTAACAACTAACTTCCATTAAAATGTTGCTATTAATATCAATTAGGAAGTTCATAAAAATTTAGCAGAAAAATGAGTGATAAAGAAGTAATCTTTTTTACTCAACCAAGTCCTATGTTATTCAGCTTCAGAAGATATTATGAATTTCCTGAATGATGACAAAAGAAAAAAAAGAAACCAACATGCTCTCCCTGAAAATTACTTCACAGTAAAAAGTCAAAATATGGGGTTTTCTGGGAATGTGTTTCACTCTCACTGCACAGATCCAGGGTATTTTAAGAAACTTGTCTTTTACCTTTAATTGGGAAGATGAGCACCAAGTTAACCTATAAAGCACTTCAGAATCTGGACTAAGGGTTTGTGGCTTGTATGAGATTGCTAAAAATACGCTTCTTTTATGGCAAAACATCAGTGCTTTTCTTCATATTTCCTGTCTGCTCTGGAATTAATGAGTCAGAGTGAAAGGCAGTGATTCTTACACCTTTCATACAAAAAATCTCCCAAAACAAACAAACAAACAAACAACCCCCCAGCTACAATTCCCTGTAGCCAGGTATCTATTGTTTATTTCTCTCCATAAAATGCACATCCAATTCATCGTTCACTAATCTGGTGGGAAAACCCCCTACAAAAGAATAACACACTACATTTTTTGAAGTGTATTAGAGAACAGTAATGATCACCAGCTGTAATCCCTTGCATATGCTCTACATGTAGTCAAAACATCTGTATCTTAAAGCTGAGTAGTTTGAGGTCCAGGTTGCTTTTCCTTTTTTTCTGCTATAAATAGTCTTCACACAAAAATTGCTAATTAATAGTTCAACAATGTAAACAACTGCCTCATTTTTTTCTGCTAGAAGGAATAAAATTCCTGTTGCAGTGAAAGGAACCTTTAAAAATCAGACTGTAACTGCCTTCCAGCTCTGTGTGTGATAAAAAGCATAACAGTGTAACAGCAGAAAAAAGCAAAATAAAGCTCATTTTCACACCCAGCTATGTAATTCTGTCCAAGCTTAAATTAGAAATATTGTTGGAGTATGCAAATTACCTGAAGATTCTTTCAGTTTTACAGTCTTTCGTATACTATTTGTCAGTTAAAACAAAATGGAACAGCAAAGTATTTGTACAGTTATTGTTTCCAGGTTTCCCACACTGCTGTACTACTTTTTGCTGTTTGCCTGAGGTTATATGAAATATTGTCATAATAATGACTTGGAGGGAGGTAAACATTCTGTCCTTGAAGTGAGTCTGAGATATTTATTTATTGATTGGTTTTTAAAGTGCACTTACCTAACAAATTCTGAGAGAATTGTTAGACATTAGAACATAAATAGATACTTGCGATCACACGCATCCCTATATAACTTTGGCAATCACTCGAGTCACTCGATGGATCTTGCTCTGTGTGTTCTGAAGGTCAATATATCCAGACTGTGGTGATGGATGATATAATGCAGGTTCTGATAGATGGATGGATGGATGGATGGATGGATGGATGGATGGATGGATGGATGGATGGATGGATGGATGGATGGATGGATTGTGTACAGTTGCAGACTGTCCTCAAAGAAAGACTTCTTTGTACTTGATGCCATAAGTTTCTCCTATTTGAGGGTTGATATTCAGTAAAAATTATCAGTAAGAATTACCTGTGGTTTTGGTTGAAGGTGGGAAGAATATCAAGTAATGGTGTGTTTTCTGCATCTGCAGAAGCATTCATGAGGATGCTTGGTTTCTTATACCTTAGTCAGCCATAAAAATACAGGGGAGGGGTTCCAGGGCTTTTAAGGGTACAACATGCCTGAAAAATGTTCCCTGATGCAGCAACACCATGAGCAGAGGTGAAGAAACACAGGACAGCGAGCTATGAGAACATGGATATGACTGACTTCCGCTGAATGAGTGGGGAACAAAAAGATATTCACCACCTTCCTCTCTTAAACATGGAATGTTAATGTTCAGAGTCCAGTTTCTGATAGGAAAAATTATCACAGTTCATTGTAACTTGACAACTGATACAAATCAGAAGTGAGGGCGAGTCCAGACCTGACGCATTCTCCATCTGGTTCAATTGAATCTGGCCACTACCTTATAAAGGCTATCTAAGACTCTGGGAACTTCAACATTTATGATTTTTAAAACAGCTGGGTGAGTTAAGATTTGTGAGTAGCCTTTACCTTGAGCTCCATTTATTTTCATTAGTCTGTATTAGGTTCTGTGCTGTAAATTTGCAGATTCTGGCGGCTTCCCTCCCATGGTGTGATAAATGAGACTCACAGTTTATAACTTAGCTGTTTAGCACAGATGGCAGAATACCTACCAAAAAAAAAAAAAAAAAAGACAGAAAAATCAGCAGGAAATGGGAAAAAAAAAAAGGGGGGGAAATAAACTGAATCAAGACATCCTTAAAGCATGATCTCATTTTCTTATTCAGAATCTGAAGTTGCTTCTGCTTTTCTATGTTGAAGGAAGCCTGTTAACACTACATGTAGGAAACATAGTCCCTCATGAATGTCCTTCTGCAGTTTTTGGAGGTTCAAAGTGCATCCTGGTGACTGCACTGTGCATATAAAATTCATGTAAGTATTTTTAGAATGTAATTAGGAACATATGCTTACTTACAGACAAGAAACATAAGGTGTATTCATCACAAACATTGCAGAGTAGAAAAAAATCTTGAATTGGCACAGAAAATTTTGTCTATAGGCAAGAGAGCACTGACATCCATGGGATTAATAATTCATGTATTTTATCTCATTCAGGGCATTTCAGAAAGTCCATTATACTATATTTTCTGTATAGTCAGTAAATTTTGTAGCTCTTAAAACCCATGAAATGAAAAATAGGCTTGAAAAGCCATAACACTATCAATACATAAATATTTATGTAGCTCTTTTTATGACAAACATTCCAAAGTGCTGTCCAGTAAAAGAAAATGAAATAAAGCATGAACAGAATGCAGATGAATGTGAGTCAAAAGGTCACTGAAACAGACAAATCAAATGAATCTGTTTGACCAAGGGACTGACCAAGTTCACCCAGTTTACACTTGGAAATACTATGCTCTTTTTTAAAGCTCTGTCTAACCAAGTTTTAGGAATATTATATCAAGAATCAAGAACATAATCAAAACCATCTTAATAAGTAAGGAGGACATATTTAGGGCCATTTCAGTCTAGACAGAAAAGAAGGTGTTATTTCAAATAAGTACTGAGCAGGCAGCATACTTCCTTCCCTGGCCAGAAATTTATATAACTGATCTAGCTAAGAAGTTTTTAGTTATTTAAAAATGAAAAAAAATTGTGGGAGATATTTTTTTCACCCACCACAGTGGCAAATCATTGATATATATTATGCTAATTTCTTTATCTTGTTGCAGTCATTCATAAGGGACAATAAATGTAGAGGACAAGTGTTCTACCATGCATAACTGCTGACTCCCTATCAGTAGCTTGTTTTCGGGTAATTTTCATCCTTCAGTGTTTTAAAAAGAGTCGTGTTCCATTGTAAGATATCTTCAGATCTGATGAATTTCTTCACTAGATTATAAAATTTATGATCAAAGAAAAAAACAAATTTGCAACAAGCAAACACAAGAAAGTTGAGACTATTTCATTAGATGAGATTAGAAGAATGATCTGTTTTTCTTGGTTTGGCAGGAACCCATGACAAGAGAGTTAAGGGGGATGCTGCATCTTCCTATTACATAAATACTTCTAGAGTAGGATCTGGGAGTCCTAGGGTTGCTGGAGGTTTGTAGCTGGCTTTTAGGAGCTAGTTGCAACAGAAATAATTGAAAAAGAGGTGCACAAAGGAAAATTTTTGGTGTGTTGTTTTTACTCAAGAGGTAAAAAAAAAAAAAATCTACTTTCTAATGGAGTTAATAGAGTAGCAGGAGACAGAAAATTGTGTTTATGTTTATGGCTTTGAGTGTACATATTTTTGAAAGGAAAAAGAAAAGAAAAAGAAATCCTACAGAGTTGTCTACTTGTATTCAGCTACTTCCAGGCATGTTTTTTACTTTTAATTGGAACAGAAAAATTTAATTTTTCTGTAGACATCTGTTATTCATATTCAACCCTCTTAGCAATATAACTTGATTTTGTTTGAATGGTTAGTAGATTTATTCAGAAAGTTCAGAAGATCCAACTGAAATTCACTGGGAAACAGGGGTCATTCACTTTAATTGAGAATATTTTAATGGTTCTTCAGCTGCACATGGGTTCACACTAATTTTCTAGTCTGGATGCTGTACCAATATTGACTTTATAGCTACCACAAGATAGTCAGAACTAAAACTAAATGTTATGTCTCTTGAACTAATGAAGACATATATTCGGCAGCCATAGAGATTTTTTTTGTAACACTTATCATCCTGTAGAGTTTGTTAAAGCACCCAGAAATGTTCCTAGTCTCTGCAGTTTGTCTGTGAAGCATTTTAGAAACACTTTGATTTTTGTTAAAGTAGCAAGCACTTTCACACTGTGTTATCAGGATATCTTATTGCTACAAATAATATCTATAGAAGCTGTATAATATAAGGACCATTTAATATTGGTCCCAGCAGCAGTATAAAACGCATGCAAACTATTTCCTTACTAGATACATTGTTTATTGAAGTAACCCTTGCATCTGAGAGGATTTAAGAGAGTGAATGCTTTGGTTAACCAAGGTGAGTCAGACAGGAAACAAGTAATCTGCTTCCTTACACAAACATAAAATGTAATCTTTTTTAGGGAGCAGTAAGTAAATTTTTTTAAAAAATGCTTTATACATGTAACTAAAAAGCCAAAAACTTTTTCTCAATAAAGTTTAAGCTATTTGTGATCTTGAAGTGTCTATGTGAGGAGTTTTGTTTCATGCTTGTAATTAGAAAACACTCTGAAAGATAGTCATAAGCTGTTAATGAAAAATAATTTCTGATCTGGGTGCTGTGGGACAGTAGTTATTCTGTTATATACTGAACAATAGCAAGTAGATAGCAGAACAGATATTCTCAATAATACAGGCTCGGGGGCATATTCTGAAGATGAACCAAGCTGAATGAAAATTGGGATTTAAGGGTAGGATGTTCCCACTTGGGAAACACCAGCTCATGCCATTTACTCAGCAACCATTTCTGCAGAGTAATTGAGCTCCTCTGGGGTGCCACCTTTCCACAGGGACATTGGCCTGTCCATTCCTGTAGGCTGTGTGTGCTGTTGTATGCTTCAGTGAGCATGCGCAGCTTTTCAAGAGCGGATCCAAACGCAGCCTTGAGGCCAAAATGGCTTTGCTGCCACATCCACTAGCAGTGTGACCATCCTGACCATGCCTTGGTTAATGGTTAGTGGAACACAGTGAAGATGACTCGCTTCCTGGTGAGAAACACATTCAGGTATGTCCAGACTGTGAGTTTTTAAAGTTATATGTGAATAGAAGAAAGGATAATCATCCTTCTTATTCCTCAGCTAATCAAGACTGATCTATCTCACAGTGAAGAACTGCAGGCTCCAGGTTTTCTTGCAAGTTTTTCCATATTTGCTATAGGAGCAGATTCTTTCAAGAGGAATACAAAAGGCTCCAAATCTCTGTGTAAATTAAAGAAAACAAAGCAAGATGGTTTTGGTTTTTTGGGGTTTTTTTTTTTTTTTTTTTTTTTTTTTTTTTTTTTGTTTTGTTTTTTTTTGGTAAATAGGGCTTTTGGAAATTATTGAAAATGCCTGCTTAATTTTTCCAGAGGCAAATTGGGAAGTCTTTTCCATTTTTGGAAATATCTGCATAGTTTTACAACATCATCTGGAATTCATCTCTTACTCATTTAAATAATGAATGTATTGAGGACAGGAACAGCTATTAGTGAAGTATACACCTATTCCATGTGAGAAATAAAAGTGTGGGAGATATACAACCTTTATAATGTACACAAAAATATCTAATGGCCCACCTGTTACAACTGGAAAGATGTGAATTACAAAATTATTATTAAAAGTTTGCATGGAGGGAGTGGGTAGAATAAAGTAAGTTTTATGATCAGGAGAGTCCCTGCTTACCAGTTAATAAGTTATACTTCAATGATTGATTGATTGCTTCACCAACATCAGACAGTAGTAGGTGAGGTACTGACCTATTTAATTTGGCTCTAAGCATGAAGCCTGAGCACACCTGTGCAGGCAATGATGACAAAGCCTGAGTTCTTTAGTCAGAGCCATACACTCCCAATTTCATATCTGTACTTTGTATTTCATGTCTGAATCTCATTTGGAATCTGAATGCAGAAGGAAAAGACATCATCTGTTCTAATAATATGAATGTCTGAGCAAATAGTCTGCTGCGAAAGGTATGTGTTAATGGACAGCTTTTCAGCTGTCCAGCGAGATTTCCAGGAGGTCAGACAAGCTGATTTCACCATTTCCAGCTTTTAAATCTGTGAAAGAGAGGTAAGTTCTTAATATGGAAGGAATGAGCCTTTTAAGTTTCTCATCTTGTGTCTCTCTGGTCTGAATTTCCAAGCTCCATTACATTCAGTAGATGTTGGACTGGGACCTTAAAATTTAATTTTAATGGTTAAACTAGCTGTTTCAAAGTGATAAGTTACTTCCTTATCTGTTAAAAGTTATAAAGTTCCTTGTAAAGCAAGAGAAATGTGCTCCTTTTATGATTAGGCACATTCATAAAGATCCTTATAAAAAGAGAATTTTTTAATGGAAAAAAGCAGAAAAGACCACTCAGCATTGTATATATTTTAGATAAAACCATTTAAACTCATTTTTAGACTAAACACTTTGTGCTGCCCTCCAGCTAACTGCTCTAGAGATGAAAGGCCCCATTATAATTTACTCCCATTTGTCTTTGAAAGCATGAGTCCACCCTCTTTGTTAGTAGACTTAAACCAAAACAAACAAAATAGAAATCAAAACACAGAACTCTACAAATAACACATATTTTTCAATGTGGTGAATCCCTTATACTTAGTTAATTTTTTTTCAAAAGAAAATGCCTTATTGTAGTGCAGACTACTGTTGTGAAATGAGCCCAAAGCTCCAGAGAAACCTTTTTCAAAAGTCCTTGAAAAAGCCTTTGTGATTTCCCTTGACTATTGATCTACATCCCTCTACTGACTTAAGAATAATACATGTTAGCAGGACTTGAAAGAGATTTTTTTGAAATGCAGGTGCAAAATGTTTAACATAACCTTGAGTTTTATTGCAAAAGACTTCTAGTTCTAGGGCAAAACATATTTTCATGTATAAGTGATCCCAAGACCTCCTTTTTTCCTCAGACCTTTTAGTCATAAAAAATTCAGGGGTAAAGAACGCTTTCAAAACTCCCTGTGGCAGAATAAACTAGAGCTGAACCTTCACATGATTATTCCAGAGTGAGTCATTTAAGCATGGGACTGCTTCATAAACTTCAGGGACTTCATTTGCATGTGAATATTGATTCCTCTCACACAAACAGTTCATCCTTTTATGTTGTTTTTGCATGAATTTGCCCTCCAGAGAATTGATTTTTTTCCATGCTTCAGCCGGGTGCTTCTGCTGCCCCAGTCAAAAACACTTCTCCTCAGTGAATCAAATGGAGCAATGAGAAAGTGTAGATAACCCCCAGTTCTTCCTCTCAAGCATAAACAATTCACATTTCTTTCCAAGGAAAGACTGAACATTTGACCTCTCTTTTAAATCACCAGATAAGCTAAAGCAGTTGTATGTGTGTGGGGGTAGAGACATCTGTCAAACAACCTCAATTACCAAAAGTAGTTAGGTGCAGTATTTCCTAAGAAAATCAAAGTACTCTTTCATTGTTCAAACAGGGGTTATATTTTGATTCTTGTAATTCAATCTGGGGCTATGCTTGCAAGCTGCAAATAAAACTTACAGTGTATGAGTTTGACCCCATAGCCTGTACTTATATGAGGAAGTGGTATGAATTTCCTACAGAAAAGCCCAGAAGAGACAACAAGATTTTAGCCCATTTGCACGGGGGTGCTGCATGGGTCATAAAACAGTCTCATATCCTGAAAAGTCAGCGAGCAAGAAGGCAGCTTGGAATAATCTCAACAGACCTTTCACCAAAGCTGCCACTACAGTATTTGGTGAGCCATAGACTGGTCATCACAGAAATACAGTACTTACACATATCTCCACAACTTTACTGACAGACTATGTTTCTGTTTTAATATCACAGCAGAACATAGAAATGTCCTCCCCATTCTATCATACACTATTTTACTGCAGCAATATTCCCTGTGTTCAATCAGAGTTGTATGAGATGCGGTGATGATACAAAAAGTTAAAGACATCATATTACCAGGAGTCAGTCACATATGAAGAAAGATATGTGGGAAAATACAATCAACTGTTAAACAGTTCTCTTAACAGAAGGCTGGGATATGTCTATTTCATAACAAAACTGAGCTATATCAAGTAAGTTCTATGTAGGATGCATGGAAAAATAATGATCTCTATCCTAAGTTATACATCTATTGTTTGTGTTTTACCTGCACTTTTAAAATGAAAGTCAAAGTTCACAATGTTTAGGATAGTGTAGTAACATCATTGATAATGGTATCTATAAAATAAACAAAAATGGCCAGGAAAAACACTTGTTCTCAGCTTCTAAATCAGCTGATAGTGAGCAATATTTTGGCACAATAACAGAGATTCTCAGATTCAGATTTCTTGAGGAAAATATTACTAATATCCTATGGAAAGTTTTTGTACTGTTCATAGTGTATTTGTTTGGGAGATCTGATGAGGAATGTACAACTGTAAAAAGTATGATGAGGAACAACTATTAATAGCTGTCATTTGACAGGAAAAGACTTCTTTCATCCTGCTTCTGACCTTTAGCAATCACTTAAACAACCATTGTTTGAATTTATTTTTTGCTAAAGAAATTGTAGGTTAGATTGTGAGCTGGGAAAAAATGTCACTTGGCTCTGTATAGGATATGTTCATAATAAAATTGCCAGTAAATCCCATCATATGATGAGGGTACAATAAATTACCATGAATTCTCTATCACTGGTTATGAGGTTACTTACCTTTCCATTTCAATTCTTTTGGGCATTTATCCTGATTGGAATATATGGTTATCTGTGTGGTACTTGTCCTTCAGTGACATATGGAATATGTATCAGTGAGGTTGGATTGTGCAGACACAAGTTTCGGTTTAAGCAGCAAAGTTGTCTGAATAAATGCTAATATAATAGTGTTTACCATGAGTATATTCAACAGTCCTTCCTACCTGTCAAACCTGAAGTAATCACTGCATTCATTTTTGGGCATATTTAATGTTTACAGTTTCACAGATTGACATTTATTTGACAACTCCTGTATCTCTTCCAAATGGCTTTCTTTATTTGCTCGTGACATTTCAACTATTGATTTGAAATTCTATCACAGTATTAAATGACTAATTGCTTCAAAATTTCCAGTAAACCTTAAGCTTAACTGAAAAGCATAATCATGTCTTATTTAAGAATAGTATGTTAAAAATAGTGTTTTAAAACAATTTGGCTTTCCTAATTAAGCAGACAGAAATGGGACAAGTAAAAACCTGTGTTTCTACTGCAATATTGTCCTAATGACAACTCTTCATTAAAATAAAGAAGAAAGATAAATCTCTACATAGTCCAAATTATCTGGTCTGGAATTTTAATTGTGCTTCCTATTGCCTGGGGAATTAGGAAATTTCAGAATAAACCCTCAAGAGGTTGTGCACATTTTCACAATTTGAAAACTGCCAACCTGAGTGATGCATAAATTAGTTTGTATCAGCCAAATATTTCCCACTTTCTGTAAAGTGGGTAGTCTAAAAACCATGGGCTCTTACGGACATCAGTAAAGTTAAGGAGAAATTATTTTTCCTAATGTGTGCAGGATGAAAGTAAAATCAGATGATATTTTGGACTGAAGAGGTTGTAATAAGAGACATCAGGTAAAATCATATTCCCATTGCATTAATTCTAGATAACAGAGGGCCACCTGAGTAGTCTTAAACTTAGCAATTTTGATATCTTGGCTTGCAATTTTTAGCATTTTAAATGCCAACATGCAGGTGACATGGACTTACTTGAAACTGGATAATTTTGTGTCAACATTGATAGGTGAAAGCCTGATATGAGAGACAATGATTTATCTTTGTGCTTTTCTCAGTGCTTTGGTACACATCTGAAAGGAAAGAGGCGGTCATAATGAAAAAGTTGGGCAGTAACAAGGCAGATGTCATCTTTTCTAAATCAAACACCTTCAAGTAGTGAGACACAATTTTAGGAAATTGAGCTGCTTATTTCAACATCAAACAGCTGGGGACTCTTGAAGTTTTCATAGAGTTTGGCATTACAAATGGATGTCCTAAAGGTTATTTTTGTTACTGTGTCTGTGTAAGGAGAAGAATTTCCATGATAAATCAAAAAAAAATGGTTCAGCCAGTTTTATATTACAAGTACTGGTAAGCAGAAGCTCAACTTTCTTCTTTCTAGACAATTTATTTTTACAACAAGGAGTATGGGCATCTTTCATGACACACAGGTCAAAGAAATCCAGCCACTGCTATACTATTAATCAAGACTTACCAATTATTTGCTTCACATTTTTCTCTGGCTGATGGAGTACAGAGTAGGCTAAGGGGATGAGAAGATTAGAAACCAGAGCTGACACAGCAATACCTCCATGCCTTTCAACCTGGTTAACACTCACCTGCCATGCCGCTGTCACTTCAGTGGGGAAGGTGAACAGGAGCTCTGTCTGTGGGGCTGAAAGGACATTCCTTTCCACATCCTGGGTGTGACTTGCACAAACAAAAAGCTCAGTAATATATTAGCAGGGCTACCCTTAACTCTAAATACTCATACCATCCCATGACCAATTCAATTTCTTCAATTTGGAAAAGTTACTGATGATGAATTGTCTTCTTTCTCCCCATTTCATTAGTATCAATCTGTGGATTTTAAAGTGTATTCCAGTTAGAAATAACATTGGCATGTTAGACATGACATACTAATTCTTAATAAGCATTATATTAATGCTCCAGGGAATGTGACTGCAATTTTCTTCTATTTTCAACAGTTTTATCACATTAAATGCAAGATGCTTCCTTCTTCTGTGCTGGTGTTTTTTCTCCCTTGGCCCATTCAGAGCTTGAAACTTTACATCTTCATTTCTGCAGCTTATGATTTTAATGCTATTAGGAAACAACTTCTTTTTCCCAAGCCTACATTCTGGGAGTGAATCCAGGCTATTTCCTTGCAATTTGGTAGCAAACAAGAAAGATCATATTAATTCTCTTCCATGTTGATGATATTCAGGAACTGTTCTTTCTACATTTACTAGAGAGAATGACATTTACCTGAATTTAATACTTTACCTATTTTTTACTTTTTTCCCCAAGTGCGATGCATCTAGAATTGCACAAAGAGAAAAGCAGAGGTAATTGAGAAAAATGCATACAGACACATATACCCATGTTTTAATTGAATCTAAAAAGCAATCCTGCTCTGCAGTTCATTTACTGATTGTTTTCACATCAGGGTAGTAAGCATAAATTTGTGCTGCATCCACCCTGACACTTAAAAAATAACAGCTTTCACACTTCAGTTCTTTTAACCCATTAATGTTTAAGTCATTACATTATAATGTCTCTGGTTTTACATCTGCCTTCTAACACTCCTAACTTTCTGTGCATTCAGGCTTTTGTTGTTCTAAGGAGGAGCACTCCAGGTAGGCAGATTATAGGAGCTCCCTGGCAGTGTCCTGTTCTATATTCTTCTTACACCAGACAATATTGAGTGAGATATGACACTGTAAAGATGAGGAATTCAGACACCATATGTCCCTGCAGCAGTGAGACACAACAGGATGCCCTGAGACAACGTCAGGGAGAGCATCCTGCTGTGCCTCAGCTCTGGAGGACGTGGCTGAAGTTTCTCCCTTATCTCTGAATTACCTGCTGTTTACACTCTTCTCTCACTGCTTTGCTCTTCATTGCTGCACATTCTCAATCAAATATTGACACTCTAATTGAATGAATCGCCACAATTTTTTTAATGCCAGGGCAAACTTCTAACTTTTCAAGAATGAAATCAAACAAATACCTACTTGAAACAGAGTCCAAATGAGAATAATGAGTTTACTGAAAATTTTAATTTTCCACGTGAAAAATAAATGGCCATTATAGAAAAGACACATAAAGAGAGTGCTTTGCAGAAAAGTCCCCTCAAAAACCTTTGTCAATGATCAGTCACTGAAGCCTTAACTCACTGACAACTGGTAAGATTTATTTTACTATTGTTGTTAAAAAGATGGAGCTAGGGAGAAATACCTACGCTGCGTTTCAGTCAATGCAATCAATTTAATCTCTTTCTCCAACATCTCACATATGATCTTTCAAGAAATACCCTTTCTTTAATTGTCACATGTATTGTTGTAAAAATGCTTCATGAATGCTCACTAGGAGAAATATAATTTCAAGATTCTAATTTTTTTCTTTTTGATCCTTAGTATTATTGAATGTGAATAAATGTCTAAGTTTCTTCTATTTAAATGGCCTCATGACCTTCTGAGAGGGTGACTTTAATGCTTAAACATGCATACACATTTCTCTGTGGTGAAGATAAACATGAGAAGAGCCTTATTAAACAAGAATAGCTCAATCTAGTTAAATACAGTTCTACCTAGCCTACTGAGTCAATATCCATTAGTGATATCAGCCCTGTTTCAGATATGTTACTTTCATCATATGAACTCTTTATTCTTGAAAAACATAGTCACAGTAAATGGTTTTACAGCTGAGTTTTGGGTTTGGTGTTTTAGGAAAAAAAAGCTTCTGGAAACAACTGATCACTAAGGTTCAATTAAATATAATTTAATGTATTTTTTAGAGTTTAGCTTTATAAGATTGTTCTACTTCAAATTCCATTCCCATTTTTTAGACCAGGAAAAGTCTTATTTGAAAAGGCAAATCTCAGTCTAAAGAAACAATTTTAGAACAAACGTATAAAAAACCTGGAGAGAAATACTCCACATGGAAATTCGGAGAGAACAACTACACTGAGTCACAGAAGCAAACTTTTTAATGTCTGGAATTTCATAAAAATGAATTATGGGGTCAAAACTGAACTGAGGGTAACTAGCTGATGCCTGCATTGTCATGAGGCAGAGATAATTCCTGTCGCAGTGGTGCTGACAAAGCTTCCTGCGAAGTCATTAAACCCTGTGTGTGCAGTGGGAATTCTCCTGGATATAGACTGCAGGCTTCAGCCCTCAGCCTGTCATGCACATCAGGTCTCAAGCAGGAGAGTTACACACTTCTGTATACAAGCACCAGTCTCCCAGTCAAAAACAACGGCGTAGCTGGCCTGGTGCAGAATCTTCCATCTTGCTAGGAAAGTGTCTATAAAAGTATTTTTTAATTAGTTTTTTTTTTTCTCCTGATACTCTGGAACATCTATTGCTTTCACCCCAAATAGATGTCAGGACAATTGGCATAATTATAAAAAAGGACACAAATTTTTACAAGCTGAAGAAAAGATGAAATGCTAATATTTTAAAGATATGCAAAAAAACCAGCAGCATGGCTTATGAATACTTACTTTCTATTTTTATAATTACTTTTTATCATCAAACTCTATAAAATTCCTAGAACAATAATTTCATTCTAAAAGGCTAATATGCTTGCAAGTAGTAAGTTTTAAATTAAGAACTTCTCTATAAAGCCTTTATTATGATTCATTCTTCTAATCAGCTTGCGCAAAACATGTTCAAAATCTTTGAATATTTTTTAATGGAAAATTGAGAAAGACACTTATTGTCTCCATTTATATTCTTCAAAATCTGATTTTGAGTTACAGACTTCCATGCAATGCAGTGTAACAAATTCCAATGCCTTCAGATATATTAATTCAGAATGATATCCAGAGATTTTTCCATGTACAAATTTAGCTCCATAATGCTTCTCCCTAAGCTGGAGAAGATTTGAACGTAAAAATGTTAAGTTTCTGCAGGCAATACAAAGTTCTTACTAATGAAGGTATGCAAAGTCAGTCATCTGAGCTTTGTGTTCCCTAAGCTCTTTCAACTTTTCAGATGAACTCCTTTAAAGTTTCATCTCATGAAAAAAGGATTTCATAATCAATGGCAAATTCATCTTTTCTGACCAAATATTATTTTAATGATTTATTTTAAAATGCATATGCTTAAATACTTCCAGTAAATCTAACATAAATTACAAGGAATTCCCCAAAAGATAAAAAGACATAGACATTTGCAAATTGTTGTATAATTTTAGTATCTATTTGACTTTTAGTTATGATTCAGCTTTAATAAAAAAAATCAGAGTTTTTTTAGAAATTCACTGTTGAAATACATCAGTGTGGTTTCCAGATGCAATCCTTAATCTTGTATTAGTGACCTTGGAGATTCCAGTATTTTAGAAATCAGATCCAACAATTTCCATGCAAAAAAGTGATTTGAAAACAAATACTAAAGACTATGAGAAATACTGAGATGCTCTGCCTTCTTCTGAAAAGTTTTATTTACAGAGGGCTTTAGGTATGTATCACTAATTTCAGACCACTGCATAAGAGTCACAGCATGCTTTTAAAAAAGCAGTGGGAGAATACATTTTCAAGTATCTATCTGAGTATGTTTGTTGGTGGGAAATTATTTGTTTTAACCTTAGTCATATTTTCTATATTAATTAGATTAAATAGGGCGTGAGTCATAACATCCCAAATTGGAACAAAATCAAATAATTTCAAAATTATTGCACCTAGGACTTCCAATCTGGGATTTTTTTTTCTGGATGCTGCAGGAATCAGGCGGAAATCAAACCTATTTTATCCTTGGTTAAGACTTGAAGTTCAGGACTGCAGATCTAAATTTTACTGGAAGTCTTTAAATATTGATGATCTTCCCTTTCGACATCACCCATATCTTGGTTTCTGAACCAATGCTTTTCTTTTTTAAGAAAAAAAGAAGGTGATATTATGCTGGATCTTATTAATTCAATTAGTCAGAGTCATCAAGGAAGAATGCAATACATACTTTTTTATGTATATGTTTAAACTCTGCATGCATAGAGTGAAAGGAACTGTCAGTATGCCAAAACTCCTCTTAGCATGACATATTCTTGATGATGTCATATGGCTCTCAAGTTTTCTATCAGACTTCACTCTGTGAAATTTTCATTTACTCCCATGAAATTGTGTAAAATTATGTGTAAAAGTCCACCTACATGTTAGGTGATTTTCTAGTATCAAGTACAATTTCTCCTTCCCCCAGAAAACATGAGCTACACTTCTAAGTCCAGCCAAGTCCTGTCACTGCTTAAAAGCATAAGAGAAATCTTCATGGCAATCACAATCCATCAGCTCTCCCAGGGACTTTAAATAATTATTTCTGACAGATTGTTTTGTAGTTCTTGTAGAACCCGTATAGTTTGCTTACTGTTATACAAACAAAATCACAATGTTTTTTGCATTGCATTCTCAGAAATTACTACAAAGTGTGGAATATATCAATCCTTCATCAGGTCCTTCAGAAAATAAAAATAAGCTGCAAGGTCCCATTTTCCTTGATTATCGTCACTGGACTTTACTACCACTCAAAAGGAATTGTTCTAATCACCTCATTAATTAAATACTTTGAGGAGTATTACATATTACAAAATTACATATTACCACTGAATATCAAGCTCAAGATACACAGAATAAACTTCACTCATCTCTGGAAGATCTCCAGGACCAAAGCTGGCAACTTGGCTCATAAGAACAAGTCCTTTTCAGGACTTCCTCTTGGTGGTTTTTGTATTCCCATGCCATAATCAAGATGAGACACAAGAGTCCTGCACAAGTGCGAGCTCAAACTTCACAAGTGAGAGCACAAGTGAGAGCTCAAACTTCACAAGTTTTATCATGCTAAAGTAGCAAAAACATACATAAAAGGACATTGTGGAGCTCAATATTTTATTATTCTACTAAGCTGTCTGTACAAAAATAACATAATTGCTCAATATAATATTAATAGCATGCTCAGTCTAAATGTGTGAAGGCCAGTGATGATCAAATACTATCCACAGCAGTAAAGGACTAGTGAATCATTGAAAGGCTCATTTTCCATATCTTATTCACCCATCCTGCACCCTTTCAAGACGGTTGTGGTAGAAGAGCTCACAAGCTCCTTGCTGTTAAGGCTGGCTTGCTGACTTACCAGGATGAAAGTGCAGCTTGAAAGCTGGCAGTATTTCAGTCCAGGGAGTTGATTGTTTTGTTTTGTGAAACCTGACAGGGAAAAAGATTGTTGTCTCCAGTACAGAAATAGTATGATGGGAATGGAACTTGGCTGTTTTAAGTCTTAGCATGTACTAGGGTGGGGAATTTGGTAAGACTTCATTCAGCTCTCTTAAGGCTTGAAAACTCACCAGGCTAAAAAATTGTCTGTTTAGCTGGGACTTTTAAGGTTTTCACAGCTTCATTAATTTTAATCACCTTTTATTTATCTGGTCACACTCCTGGCAAAATCAAACCTGTTAGTCAAACAGAAGTAAATTTTATTCCTGGCTATGGCCCACTCAAGTGTTAAATGACACCATTAAATATCAAAGATACGGTTTTTAAGCATGCAGTATTACACTCATGAAACTTAAAGACTTGAAATGTAATCTTCACCAAGTGCCTACCAACAGATAAATATTCTGCAAAAGGATTAACTTTGAGTTTTTTCATAGTGGTGAAAGAAGAAAAAATATGATAAAAATGTTGCAGCTAAGTAAATACCATGTAATCTGCTTTTGGTGGTATAAATCCACCATTTACACAAAATTTAAAAAAAATCATCCTGATATCGTGTTGTGAAAGGATTGACAAAAATCTGAGAGGGGAAAGATTCCCAGAGGACATATGGTTACTTGGGTGTCAGAGAGGTGAGTTCTGATCAGGTTACTCTGCAAAAGTGCAAAGCCTGTTGGAGTTAGAGTTATAGTCCTTTGTGTTTATCTGTAGATAGCATGATTTGATCCTGTCACAGAAGAAAAAATAATCTTTTTTCCTGCTCAGGCACTTATAAAAGATTACAATATTTTGTATTGAATTTTTAAACGCTCACTCACTGTTCAGAGTACATTGAAATTATCTTAAGCAAAATCATGTGGACAATAAACACATATAATATAGAAAAAATATAGAAAATGTCTGTGAATAAATCATTAACCAAAAAATAGATAAAAGTTTTAAAAAATAACATCCAATCAAGTCTTGTTACAAGGTAGGAAAGTTGGATTATGAATCAAATCCCATTTCTCATAATTCTTCATGTGTTTGTCAACATATTCTTACACTAATTTTTATATAAGTATTCATCATGCTTACAAATAAACTGGTATTGACTTCTTCAGAGAAAGACATTATGATCTATTGACTTCAAAGATAAATACTCAATGGATAAGGTCACACTTCTCTTAGACAAGTGTTAGTCTTGATAGTAATTAAGAGAAGAAATTATCATCTGTATTAACCTATACATTCTAATAACTTGGTTCATTACACTTATTGAAAGTAATTATTACCTTCATCTCGTAATCAGTTACAACTGGAAATTTTTCTTGTGCAACATATTTTAACAATGTATTTACAAAAGCAGGCTCATGGTAGCAAAAGAGACTTGCTTAATGAGAGGTGATAGATAGGCAGGCAGAATAGAGGTCTGTTTAGCAACATGTTTTAGAGTGTAATATACTTCAGTAACAAAGTTGAGGACATATAAATCATCTTGGAATGAAATGATTTAGAAAAATTAGAATACCTGTGCATTTCAGTTATTCCCAATTTAGGAATAATGCATCGCAGTTATCCCCAAGTTAAGAAAATTCTTTCTTCCTCTACCTTTTAATATATCATATTTTATCATTAACTTTTAATTCCATTGCATATTAAAAAACAATGAAAAGCCTTTAGATATTAAAAGGATTAGTTCAAATATTTATAGGAGTTTCAATATGAATTGAATGATAAAATTTGGTAATGTTTCAAGACCTTCTAATATTTTATTCTGATTAAGAATTGAACTGCTTTTACTTAACATCAAGGAAGTAAAAGGGGCCGAAGAAAAAGGGGAAAATAGGCACTTAGCTCAGGAATACTAGATCATTGTTGTGAAATTATTAAGAGAAAATTATGAGGTCCAAAGTCCATTTAGAACTTAATCTGATCATGTATGTGAAAGACAATGTAAAGTATTCCTGCAAATACATCTGCAGCAAATCAAGGGAGGGCCAAAGAGAATCTCTGCCTTTTGTTGGATATGGCAGAAACATAGAGAAAAAAGGATGAGAAAAAGGCTGAGATACTTAATTCCTTCTTTGCCCCAGTCTTTAGCAGCAAGACCAGTTGTCACCAAGGTATCCAGCCACCTGAGCTGAAAGACAGACAGAGGGAGCAGAATGAAGCCCCCATAATACATGAGGGACAGTCAGTGACCAGCTATGCCACTTAAACTAAGACAAGCCCATGTGGCTGGGTGGGATCTACCCAAGAGTGCTGAGGAGGTTGTGGAAGGGCTTGTCAAGCCACTTTCAATCATTTACCGCCAATCCAGCACAACTGGAAGCTGGCAGATGTGATAAAAAGGGCCAGAAGGAGAATATCAGCATGACTTCAGTGCTGGGAAAGGTTATGGAGCCAATCCCCTGAGTGTGGTCATGCGGAACATGTCATACAGAGCAACCAAGGGATCAGACCAAGGCTGGTCCTGCTTGACCATCCTAGTGTCCTTCTACAACAAGATTATCTGGTTAGTGGGTGAGGGACAGGTTGTGGATATGTCAATCCAGACATCAGTAAAGTCCTTGATAGTGTCCTACAGAATTCTGAAGAACACTGGTAGCCAATGGCTTGGCTGGGTGTACTGTTTTCTGAGCTAAAAACCAGCTAGATGGCCAGGCCCAGAGAATGAAGGTGAATGAAGCAGCAACCAGCTGGGGGCCAGGCACTTGTGGTGTTCCCTAGGGCTCTATTGGTGTCAGCCCTGTAATATCCTGATAATATGGATGATGAGATGGAGTGCCCCCTCAGTGAACTTTCAGATGACAGAGTTGGGTAGGAATGTCTGCTGGAGGGCAGAAAGGCCCTGCAGAGGGGTCTGGGCAGGCTGGTTTGATGGGCCAAGGGTGTGGCCCATTAACAGTGTGGCTTTCAACAAAGCAAAGCACTGGGTCCTGCTCTTGGGCCACAACAACCTCAGGCAGCACTACAGTCTGGGGAAGAGTGGCAGGAAAGCTGATCAGTGGAAAAAGAGTGGAGACGCTGGTGACAGTGGCTCAACAGCAGCCAGGGAATGCTGAAGTGGCCAAGGGCATCCTGGCTTGGGTCAGAAATAACATGGCCAGCAGGACCAGGGCAGCAGCCATCCCCTTGTACTGGGCACCTAAGGATGCACCTTGAGTGCTCTGTCTAATTTTGGGCCCCACACTAAAAGAAAGACTTTAAGGTGCTGGAGCAAGTCTAGAGAAGGGCAACAGATCTGGGGAACAATCAGGAGCACAGGTGGTATGAGGAGGGTCTGAGGGAGCTGGGAGTGTTTATCCTGGAGAAAAGGAGGCTCGAGTGTAACCTCATTGCTCTCTGCTACCACACGAAAGGAGGGTGTAGCCAGGTGGATGTTGTGATTTTCTTGCAAGCAACCAGGGATAGGACAAGAGGAAATGGCCTCAAGCTGTGCCAGCAGAAATTTAGATGGAGTATCAGGAAATGTTTGTTTGCTGGAAGGGTTATGAAATACTGGAATCGGCTTCCCAGGGAAGCGGTGGAGTCACCCTTCCTGTATGTTCAAAAAACGTGTAGATGCGACGCTTGACACGGTTTAGAAGTGAACATGGTGCCAGGTTGACAGATTTGGTGACCAGGAGGTGTGTTCCAGCCCTGGTGACTCCATGGTTATAAAGTTTGAGATAGTGCAGTTAGGAGCTCAAGGACCAAGCCTTTGTAACGATTCAACTTGTCAGACTTTTTTTTGGATCACATGATCAACTCTTCCTGTGTTTAATGCTTGGCTGAAGATGCATGTAACAATTTTTTTTGTTATGCTGGTAAAGTCTATAAAAATGGCCTAGCAGTAGGTGATTTGCATAAATGGCACATTGCAAATAATAAATATTATAATGTATTGCATATAACATTTCAAATTTACTTTTTCTTGATTATATTAATTTGGTTACAGTTTCCTGCCTTGTATAAAATTCTACTTCCAATTCTATATTCTTATGATACTTGCAATTTCATTGATCTACATATCAAAGCTATTTTATTGAGGAAATTAATGGATAATTCTGAATAATTAATGCATTTATATTAGAGATATTGTGATCTCTTTTTAAACAATGAACAATAGCACAGAATAGTGGGATCTTTTAAAGAAGCTGAGCAAGTAAAAAATAAACATAATCTGTTCTTCATGTTAGGAAAACCTCTGAAACAAGCTAAAATTTTAAAGATGAAAGTTTTAATGTAGATATTATATTAACAAAGTCTGAAATAATGCAAAACTGCAAGCTATTTAAAGCATATGATATAAAAGTAAGAGGCAGTTGCAGATCTAATAGGTTTGACTCTAAAGTGATACTTAACCTCCATAATGAGGTAATGAGGAATATTTTAGGCTCATACAGACAAAATGACATAGGCTCATTGTTTCTTCATTTAAGATGCTTGAATGATTTCCCAAGAGATTTTGTTGTCTCATGCTCCATCTCCATATCATTTTTCTTTGTAAGTATAAATAACAGCGCATGATCATCAGAAACAAGTGGTACTTCTGATCAAAGATTTTGTTACAGGAATAAAATCAACCATCCAGACCCAAATGGAGCTGTGTATAATTGATCTGGTGATCAAAACCCAGACACTACCTTCATTAGTTTTATTAAAATTGCTGTATTAAAATTGCCATATTATACTCCATTTTGAGTTGAAAAATAGTTCTAAATGTAATCATTCACTCATAAGAAAATAATTTCAACTACAACCATTTAATCCTTATTGTAGAAACCTTGTTTGCAGTAAGTGGATAACTTCTGTTCACACATAATTCACTAGAAGATATATGTCACCAGTTGAAATTATTAACTGACAAGATTCCATTTTTACATTATATGCAATACATTCATTTCCATAAATTTATTAAAAGTGGCCTGAAGAACAAAGAAATTATGCACTTCTATTACTTTTTTTTTAACAGAGATTGAAAAGAAAAATATACTGGCAAGCTCTGCCACTTTACTTAATTATTTTATTCATCACTAGGATACTGAAATGAGACCTCTTAATGATGCTACTTTATACATGTTAAACAGCTGTATGCACACACAGACACACAAAAAAATCATAGTAATTTATCAGAACTATAGATGTTTAAATATTTTCTCTTGCAGAATTGGTTGAGGAGTGTTCGAACAATTAGCTGAATAGTTATGAAAATATTTGAAACTATAAAGTGTACAGGTGAACTAAATTTTTTTGGTGACAGAATTTATCAGATTTATTTAAAGTGTCTTTGCAGACTTCTGTCTTTCCTTGTGTGGGGAGGTTTGCATGACAAGGTCCAGGCGGTATTTAATGAAATTCCTCAGGATGAATCTGCCCATGATGGTAATGAGTGAGCTATCTCTCCCTTTCAACTCACAAGCTTTTTGTGGTATTTTCTCTCCCATATCCAACTGGGGAGGGCAGTGGTAGTCAGACTTGGTGGGCACCTGGCACCCAACCAGGGTCAACCCACCACAACCTTGAATTCTCAGAGGTCAGTGAAGCAAAAGAAACCTTCCCAATCCTCCTGATCTTAAAGTTGAAGATTTGTTAGATGTTTGATTTGAGGTCTACCTTTGAATTAGAGATGGGAATTAAAAATTGAGCACTACTTAAAAATACACCAAACTGTAAGTTTTATTGAATAAAATTTATAACTAGACAACCACAGAAAGTTTAATTCATGTGAAAGATATATCAGTGTTATTCGACATCATCTCTGAGTTCTCTCATATTGTTTCTCTACCAACACTGTGCTATAAGACCAGTATATTGTCTAAATTAAAAAGTGCAATAAAAAGAAAAACAAAACAACATAATATATTCTAAGTTTCCATATTACAATGCTGACATATCTTTCTAACATCTTTGCAGGTGTGTTGCACCCACCTCAAATACATCTCCCCTTTCATTGTACACTCCACAGGTGTGGTAAGCACTTCCCCAGAATTAAAAGTAGCCACACTTTTCTTTAGACCATCCTCAAAGTTTTTGCTGCAAAAGAAGTGAAAGTTTGCTGGGAATTGAGAGGTTTGCTCAATCATAGCATATATCCTTGGCCAACTAGTCCAGAATTCTGCTGAAAACCAGTCTTGAAGTCAGACCAGGCTGCTCAGTGTTTGCCCACTTGGATGGGAGTCTCCACTCATGGCTAGTCTATGTTCTTATCTCACCTTAGGACTGTTGACCCTTTTTCTGCCACACACAACATCTCTGAAAAAAGCAGCAAAGAATCTTAATGAAGAATTGTGACCCAATTCCAGCTTATCTGCCAAGACTGTCTATGCAAATTTCACATTTCCTTATTCTTTGCATTGTTCTGTTTAAAAGTTGTGGCCTAATGATATGATGTTATTAACACAATAATTTTGTTTGTTTGATTTTTTCTATGCTGTGGCAGGCTACTTCTTCTGTCAAGCTTTTAGCTACTATGACAATTCAGTAGTTACAGTACAATGACATAGTGTATAGCTACGACTTTAACTGTAGTACTAAGAGCAAACTTACTCAAGCATGTTAAAAAATATTCCTGAAAGTCTGTCAGCAATTAACAGTTCTTGACAAAAGAGGTGAAGATGTACCATGCCCATAGTGAGTTCAGTGTATCTATTGATTTTTCATGCATTAAACTGAGATAATTCAAAATTAGGTGAATTTCCTGGAGAAAAGTTGCTCATTCAGTGATGCTATGAGAATATATGTTGTCTTTATTAAACTTTTCTTTTGGAAAAAATCAAAGAATTTATGGAAAATTCAGAACCATTTTATTTGTCAAATGGCTTTTTGTTATAATTTGCCTACAATTTGTATTTTTATTGCAAAAGTAAAATAGGTCTCAATTAATTGTATACATTGAAAGTTTAATTTAGTTTTAAACAGTTTGAAATTAGTAATTTTCCTTAAAAAAAGAAAAATCCTTTCCACCTGAAATTTGTTTCCTGCACCCTTACTTAACCCAGCTATCTCAGTACAGTGCCACTTCTGTCTTCTCTCCATTGCCTTCCATATTTGTACTATTTCAAATAAACACAGCTCTCTACTATACTGAAAAAAGGGAATGAGGAATTTTTTATAACACTCTGTGTCACCAAAATTGCAGATTCATTCAGGATCTTCTTAAAACAGTACTATTAGAGTAAGGAAGATATGTGGAATATAATTTTTTTAAACTCTCCTTTTAAATGATCATTTTTACTAGTACTGAGATATTTATGAAAAGAGTTGTGAGACACTGGTTTGTCAAACCATGAACGATAGATTCCATCTTCAAGGGTTCAAAAAAAGAAAGAATTTATGTGTGACAGGAATAATATTAATTTATGGGTGACAGGAATCAAAGGAGATGTTTCCTTATGCAGTGACAATTTACTCAGGGAAATAAGCATGAACAGAAAGCTGAGGGTAGGTTCTGAAACAACTGGAGTGGAAAAATGACTCTCACCTGAATTTATTTTTTACATGATTCTAAGTAGACAGAAAAGATCTTTCCTATTTTTGTTTTCTCAGTCAAGAGCAGTGGCAAGCAACAGTTCTCTTTTTTTATATGCTTTTGGGTTTTGTTACTATTATGGGAATGAAAGATCCTACAGGCCCAGATTATTCACAATTTCTATTTAACAGAAAGGTATTGCCAGTATTCCCACACTATGTACTACAGGAAATGGAATATTTCTACTTCATGATAGGTAATAGAGCTTCTTCAAGCTCTGCAAACCTCCAATTTAGACAGTGTTATGAAGAGGATGCCACGTCTTACTGAGCTGATTATTTCATTTCTTCTTGTGCTCTGTATGAGCATTCTAAATATATAAGGCATGAGAATATGTTACCTCTGAGATATTTCTATAAGTACTTCTAAAAATCAACAGTTTTAAAATCTAAATAATTGGTTTTTACAGGTGTCAACTCTTTGTGGTGATTAATCATGACCAGCAGTTGGCATTTCTCTCCTCTAATGCTGCCACAAGCAGTGAGTATCTGGTCTAGGTTTCTGGGATAAAATTGTAAAGATTGAACAAATACCCAAATTTATTCTGGAATTTTAAAAGCAGAGAAATAGAAGAAATACATAAAAAAGAAACTGCATTCCTATGTCTCTACTACTGGATTGTCAACACTTGACAGAATTTAAAAAGAATTATATTCTTTCTATATTAAAACCCTGAGTCTGTTTATTCATCCTAAGTGATTTATCTTTTCCTTCAAGTGCAAAAGCATAAGCTTTGTAACTGCCTAATACATGAAGCACATAAATCAACTAAAAACCAGTGCCAAAAGCAATAAGAACAGAATAAAGCTAGCACTTTAAAGCTGCCCACAAGCTGGATATTTGGGCTCCCAGGATGCTTTGTTTTATTCTTGTGCTAACAGGGTAAAAAAACTGTCTGGAAACACGTTTTCCACAGCATGTTTATTATATATATATAATTATATATATATATATATATACACACACATGAACTTGAATTTTTAGGGTTTTTTTGGTAAAAAGGCTCAAAACAGCTTGACAAACTAGAAGAGAGTAGATCAGGCTAGCAATATTACAGCAAAGTTTTCAGAAGAACAGGGCAATACATATATATATATGTGGCAATATACTGAATACAATTTTCCAATTGTCATCCCTCATTTTCTCTCCTCAGACAAAATATCTGCTTTTATTGTTGGTGTAAGATGTGCCTTTTAAATCATAAAACTTAATATTTTTACCTTCTATGTTTTAATGCCCTTTAACCTGATGACTTCTTGCTACTTCCTTGTGCTGTTGTGCCTGTCACTTCTTCCATCTACCTGTCCTGACCATTCTCATAAGTACTGCTCCTGAGCAAACTTCAACATTCCTGCACAGTGGATGGTAGAATTGGTACAAAAGCATAATTAATCCCTGTTCATCACAGAGAGACAAAATATGCATAAAATGAGACTTATAAATGATTAAAGAATAATTATACAATTCCTTCAGGATCAAAATATATTCTTATAAAAACAAGTGATGTGGAGGAACTAAAAAAAAAGTTGAAATTGCTACTTGTGAGATCTTATTAATTTTTCCAGAATGCACTAAATTTCATTAAGGATCAACTGCCTAAAACATTAGGGATACAAAAGTTAAGAAGTTTCTGTGTCATGAAAATTTCCAATATTATTGACATGATACAGTTTTCATGGAATGTTTCTACCAGAAAAGGCAAAAGTGATAAATGCAAGAACCTCTTCCATAAATATAACATTTTATTTGCAGAACCTTTTGTTTAGAACTCTAACAGTGAAAGGTAAATTTCATATAATACTTAAAATTATTTCAATTAAATAAAACTATACATTTGATAAAATTTATTAAAATTATAAAAAACAAATAATATTATAAATGATAAATAAAAAACCTCTTTCATGTGCACCAAGGCAGGCCCAAGGCTGGGAATGGAGATGGAAAAAACACCTTACTGCACTGGGAGAGGCAATGTGCAGTTTATCTGGTGGCTCCCTAAAAATCTGTCTTGAATTATTGTACAGTTCAAGACTGCTAAGTGAGATCTTATTCTGTTCATCCTTAAGGCCCATATGTAGAGTGCTTCTCTTGTGTATTTTTGGCCATAATACACATACTTTTAAAGGTCCTTGCTATTGCTCACCACTGAATCAAATAATTATGGACATAGCCTGCCTGCAATTGGTAAAGTCCATCAGTCTCAGTGGTTACAGAAGCTCCAAGAATATATTTGGAGTCCACGAACTTTAGAAAAGCTTTCTACCTTGAAATTGCTTCTTTTGATCATGGGTGGCATTTTTTCTGTTATTGTGAAAAAAATGAAAAAATAAGCAGAAACAAGAAAAATGTGCTAAAGAAATCCTATCCTATGAGAGATAGGATCCCTGAGATATCCTGAATAATCTACTGGGGAAAATAGCTTATCCTAATAGCAGAAGATACAATAAACAGGTTTCATTATCTGGTAATAACCTTCCTTCTCCAACTATATTAGTCATCATCAGACTGGGGGAATGAAGTGAGTCCCGAAAGGAATAAAAATATTGTATCATTCAAACATCCTTCCTATTTTACTTGTTTCATGTGAGTTTTACTATCTAAACCTTTTTTTTTTTTCTTAAGGACAAATAAGTAAATGATAGTGAATCATAGAATATCCTGAGTTGGAAGGGACCCACATGGATCATTAAAGTCCAACTCCTGGCCTTGAACAACACAGCCCCAAGACTATGTGCCTGAGTGTGGTGTAAATGCTTCTTGGACTCTGTGAGGCTTGGAGCTGTGACTACTGCCCTGCAGAGCCTGCTTCAGTGCTCAACACCCTCTGGGTGAAAAATATTTCCTAATATCTAAACTGGACCTCCTCTGACATAAATATATGCCATTTCCTTGGGTCCTGTCACTGGTCACCAAAGAGAAGGTCTACTGAAAGCTGTGGACTACCATGAGGTCTCCCTTCAGTCTCCCCTTCTCCAGGCTGAACAGATCAAGTGACCTCAGCCTCTCCTCACAACACTTCTCTTTAAAGCCCTTCACCATCCTTGTTTCCCTCCTTTGTGCACTCTCTAACAGCTCAATGTCTTTCTTACATTGTGGCACCCAAAACTGCCCCCAGCAGTGGAGGTGAGGCTGCCCCAGAGCAGAGCAGAGCAGAGCAGAGCAGGACAATCCCCTCCCTTGCCTGGCTGGCCACACTGTCCCTGATGCCCTGCAACCCTCCTGGCTGCCAGGGCACTGCTGGCTCATGTTCAACTCATGATGTCCCAGGACCCCAAGGTCTCTTTGCACATCGTTGCTTTCCAGCATCTCATTCCCCAGTCTATCCCTACATCCAAGATTACCCTATTCCAGAGTCAGAATATGTCACTTATCCTTAAAAACTTCATGTAGTTGTTGACTAATGATTTGAAAATCATTAATCAAGATCTCTCTGCAGTCCCTCTTTGCCTTCGAGGGAGTTAGCAAATCCTCCAATTTAATGCCATTAACAAACATACTAAGTATTCATTCAAGTCCTGGGTCCAAGTCTTTTAAGAAGATGTTGAAGAACACTGGAATTACATGTGTTGGCTTCCCTTGTACACCCACTGACAAGGAAGGTTACCTTGTAATAAAAGTAAATCAGGTTTGGCAAGCAGGGATTTCTCCTCATGAAGCCATTCTGGCTGTGGCAAATGACTGTGCTGCTTTTCAGGTGATTTTCAGTATCTCCCAGAACATCCTTCTCCATACTTTTAGTGGGCACTGAAATAAGATTGACAAGACTGTAGTTACTTACCATGGTGTCATGGTTTGACACTGGCACAATGCCAGTGCCCCATGAAAATATACTTCCCTGGTGTTTGCTGTGAGATGTGACCAGGAAATAAGCAAAGCAGGCCTCTACCTTAGGAAAAAAAAGTTTATTAACTAAACTACAAAAGGAAAAAAAACCACACACACACACACGCACACACACACCTGGAAAATGAGAACTCCACAAAAAGCATTTCCTCCTCCCCCCACCACATTTCCAATACATCTTCCAAATTTCAAGTCTCCACCCATCACCCTGTAAATACTCAATTCCAGTCCATCAAAAGGAGAGGAGTCCTTCTTGGGGCCATGGTGACCTCTTCCTTGCATGCCCAGCGCTCTCACCACTGGACAAGGAACAGAGCTGCTTCAAGGGTTATCTTTTTAAGGGTGCTTTGACCAGTTCCAAAAAAAAGCACAGTTTTCTCTCATCTCGGGACCTCTTGTCCCCCCCATACTTGTCTACCCCTGGGGCCGGGGGTCTCCAAAACTGAACCCTCTCAGTTCTGAGCCATCGCCTCCCCCCTGCATGCAGCCTCTGTGTCGTGAGGAAGCATGGTTCTGTCCATGGCTGTACCAAAAAGAGTCCAGCAACCAGCTACTCCATCATCTCTTTCCGGCCTCTTCTTTACTCTCCCAGCCTCACTCACTGCTCCGACTGTCATTCACTTGCCCATTTCCTCTTTATCATCCACTCCATCTCCCCCCCGGGAAAGGTCCAAATGCTCTGTGAGGTCTTCATTGTCCAGAAAGGGGTTAACAAACTTCTGCCCGCGGCCAGGCTCCTTCTCTGCTGCACTCCCCCCTTCCCCCTCCTTCTTCACAGGCCGATATCACTTCAAGGCCACAGGCCCGTACCGGCTTTCTCTCTCCCGCCTTCTGGCTGGGGGGAAGAGGGGGGGGGGGTGCTGCCCAAATCCTCTCGGGGCCTCTCTCCCTCTGTCTCTCCTGGGGGGGCTGCCCAATGCCTCCTGGTGCCCCCACCACCCTTCCATCTTGAGGGGTCAGGCCTACCTCTGCCGGGCGCAGGTTTCCTCTCCCCCGCCCAGCTCGAAGCCAGGCAGGGGAGGCCTTGGCTCTTTGCTGGCCGGAAATCAAAGAGAGAGCCCAAGGGGGTGCTCTGCTTCTAACCCCTGTGTTCTCAGAGGCGCATCCACCCTCAGTGGCCAAGCCTGGTGTCAATTTAAAATCTGAACACCTATTGGCCTCTGGCCACTCCATTCCCAGAAAACCTGCTTCCTGTAAACCCACGACACATGGTCATCCCTCTTGCGCTTCTTGAAAATTGGGACAATACTTTCTAGCTTTCAGTCAACTGGGAGCTCTCCAGACTTCCAAGAGCCTTCAAAAGTCATTGAGAGATGCTTTGTGATGACACCAGGCAGCTCATCTCATTCCTGGATGAATTCCATAGGCACCATAGATTTATTGGGATCCACCTGGAGCAGCAAATCCCACTCGAGTTCAGGGTTGACTGGGAGATTATCACTCCTACAGCCATGGTTCTTCAGGTCAGGGCACTGGCACCTGCAGAGACCATCATCTGTGTTGAAGGCAGAGGCACAGAATGCATTAATCACCTCTACCATGTTCATGTCCCTGTTTGTGAGGTCACCATCCTCATCTTAGAATGGGCTGGTGTTATTTCAGCACTGACTGAAACCATTTCTCATCCACACCAGTCACAGGACTCATCTCTCCAGGTTTTGTTTATGTTAGTGATGTCATTTCTCTGGACTGGGCCAAAGCTTCAAGTTTGTCTTGCTTGCTCTTTGTGCTGCCCATGTTGGACTAGGAACATTTCAAATGCAGCTCATTGTAGCCAACACCTCATAGACCAAACTGAAGGATCACATAAGTATGCACTGCCTCAAATTTTGCCATGCTGTCCCATTACTTATCCCTGGCAAGCCCGGCTTTTCCCTGTCCCCCCAGCCAATCTAGTCAGAAGCTCTACCAATCAGAGCTGCTAACTCTTGTGCAAAACCCGTTTTCACCCAGTGAGAAAAGTGCATCCCATCAGATGTTTCATAGATCATCCCAAGATCAAAATCCAAACATTCTGCCCATAACACTGTCTTTGTTCCATTTTTGTTCTGGTTGGTCTACCTATTCCTTTCAACATTTTTTCCCTGCTAGTGAAACGATCAAGGAAAACATGTGACCCTCATCCTTCAATCAATCAGCTCAAGATCCTGAAATTCTTCTGGTTGTCCTTGGACTTCTACTCATCTTGCCTCTGACAATATGAAGAACAAAAGTAGGTAATAATCAGACAGCCATAGAGTGCTTGCTCATATATCTTACTCAGACCTCATGGAGAATGAGCAGATTTCCTTATGGGCTGGCTCTGAACAGCACTACTCTGTGAAGTAGAATACCTCCAAAAGCTCAACTCCGATTATGAATTGAAAGAATGCTGGATAATAAATGAAGTAAGCTTACAGTGTTTTACCAGCTTATTTTCTGTGAAATCCTTGCTGAAGCAATCACATGAGGAACTTTTCTGTTCAGGAGCAGCATTCACACAAATTTCAATGCAATTTGATACAATTATCGATTTCAACCAAAAGAAAAATACAAAGTGCTGCTTCACTGCAGAGAAAAAAGACATCCAGGCTGTTTTATATTACACTGTTCACTTATTTTCTATATCCAATACTCTGACTCATTTACTGGAGTTCATTTCAGCTGGGAGAGGCTTACAGTGGACATATTATCACCATCTCTGAATTTAATGGGTATTTGGCCCAACAAGCATAGATTTAGGTAATAAAAAGTAACAAAGAAGAAGCAACAATCTACTTGCTGCTAGAAATTTTGCATTCATACTGAAATGATGTTCTGTAACAATGATGCTTTAATATCACTCACTACTGATGAAGCCTCACAGTTTGGTTATATCAATACTGGAATGCACTGCTTAGCTGCAATCCTAAACTCTTCTGCAGGCTTAGTGGTGGGTTTGAATCTCTGATTTCTTTTTGCACAAGTCCAAGGGTTCACCATAGTGTGGAAAAGTCACACATGATATGGCCACCACCCACTCAGTGTCATCATGTAGGCAACACAAGGCAGGCATAAACTTCCAAAAGTGTTCACTGTCATGGACCTAACTTATTTCCTGAAGTTCTTACCAGTGTATTTTGGATGTAGCTGCAAAGTATTCAAATACATATGAAGGCAAGCGTCTTTATCAATCCTCAAAAGTTTTCATCCTTCATTCTTGTGTACACACTGTTTTGTAAAGTAGTGAGTCACAAATAGGCACTACCAACTGAGCTGGGCAGAATAGAGAAAAAAAAACTAGTGAAAGACCAATACTTATTAATGTTTGGGATAGTGATCTAGTGTTGGAGAATTTCTGACTATAACTACTGGCCTTGTTTGCCTTAATCTTCTTCAAAGTAAGAAATGTCTGAGCGAGGTATTCTAGAAGGTGCTGCTGGCTCTTACACATTTAACCTTTTGTGAACTGTAGCAAATTTGTTTTGCTCACACAAAAGACAAAAAGAGCACCCTAGAAATCCATCAAAACTTTATGTGAGATTGCTCATGCTAAGCACTATTTTCCTTCAACAAGTGCATCTTATAGTCAAAGTGAAAGATATCAGTACAATCCTTAGTCATCTGGATTCCTCATGGACCGGGCACACACATTACCTGTGGTTCTCCAATTTCAGGTTGCACTTCTCCTACTCTCAGTTATGTTGATATTCTTCCATTTTTTCCGATGCTTTTGTCATGGTATTAACACTTAAGTGTTTCAACCTAATGAGAATAGAAAACTATTTTTTTCAGTTTGCTAACCAAATTAATTTCTATTATTTTCTTCTTTGTATTGGCTTTAAATTCTGGTTTAGTGAACATTTCTTCTAGAGAATGCAGAACAACATGGAGAACTTAACAACAAAACCATGGATCTTTTTGACTCGTTTCTGCTTCTCAGTCAAGTGACAATGTTAAATAGATGAAAAATCCTGACATGTAGATGGATAAGAATATCAGATGAAAAATCCAGTATTTCTTTCTGTATGTGTCACTGGAATTATGAATTTAAGAGGAAATATTATAAACTAGGAATCTTTCCAGGTGCATCTTGGTTTTTGCTCGTAGGTACCGCATTGATATGAGCTGTAATGTTATTTCTGTAAACAATATAATTACTATTTAATAATGCAGTTATCCCATTACTTACACTGTCTATTGAGGGCTAAAATAAAGATCAAAATCACACTGGAATAGAATATTTTTTTTAGGAATGCATGCAGAGTTATATGTTTGTTATATATGCTGTGAACTCTACAGAATTCCCTTCTTCCCTTCTCTCATAAAATTGAAGACCGATTTGTATGTTTCTTTATGAGCCTTCACCAAGAGTATATGGTAGTTCAAATACCTTTTTAGAAGCAAACTATTTACTGCAGGATTTAATTGGATTTTCTAGTGATCCCTTAAACTGTCACTGTTTGAAAGAAGTGAAAGCAGTAAGTGCTTCCAAATAAATCTCTGTGACATACATATGTTTAAAATGCAATAATAGACATCTACTCTATAAGAGTCTATAGAGAAAAACAGGTAATCAAAGTATAAGTATCCTCCATAACAATAAATTTTGCACTGCTGTCTATGCAGTTTGCATCCATGAAGCTTAACATTATTACAGCAAGTTGCCGATGAAATATGCCTTATTAATTTAGCATTTTATTTTCTTATAATTATGAAACTCAGGAATATGTCAGTTTAATTGCAGTATGCAAGGAACATATTTTCTTTCATTATATGCATGTATTATATTCAGTGATATCTCTGACTCTTGCTAGAAGAACTTATTTATCTTACTTTCCATTGAGGAGCTATTACTCAGTGTTCCTTAATATTAAATTAAACTTTGCTATTGACTAAGAGCAATTTTAGATCTGCAGCAATATTATTTAAATCTTTATTCAGGAAAATTAAAATTTCAGGGGTTTGGGTTTTTCCCCTGTATTTATTTTTTAATTTAAAGTGATACCAATTACATTCATTGCATGCACTCCGTGCATTGCATAAGGTAAATTAATATTCTATGACTTTGGTGAAGCCTTCATTCCACCATTCTTAAAAATATGCATTAGAATGTCCGTAAAACTTCTGATCAAAATCTGAAGTTTTGATAAAAGAAATTCATCTATAAAGGTAGAAAATTATTTCATCTAGTTCTAATTAGTAGATATTAACATGCACTTACTATCCTGTAGTCTACCAGGTCCACACCAAGCAGAATACTACTCAAAATGCGCTGTTTGAATCTGATAAACAAAAAAAAAATAGATTTTAAACTGCCCAGATCTTCATCTCCATACAACAGGAAATTAGTATTTTTCTCTGGACTATGAAACAAATTGAACAGCAGCTGGATTAAGGATAGGTGCAGTGAATTGTCTCTCTGAAGCTTTTAAATTCTGTAGTTTTTCTTTTTCTTTGTAAGTAATTAATATTCCTCTAACTTCTCATTTGCATTCATATATGTTTGTCTAACTTCTCATCTGCAAACACTTGTTATTTTCCCCTCCTTTCTTTCCTTTCTCACCACACTCTCTAAAATCTCAGGTAGTGGCCTCTCCCACACCTTCTAAAGCACAGTGCGTTAAAATTGCACAAGGGGAAAAGTAATTTTGTTAGTCTCACACTGAATCTGAGTCCCCTTCATTCAGCATAGGAGCACATTGTTTATGAGCTTTGGGTGAATGCCATGTGAACAGGTGAAAATGGGATTTGAGAGGTGCAAAGAGGGTTTTTGTCTATAACGCATTCATCCCGCAGAGCCCAGCTACAACATCCATAACTAGCACTTTGTAGTGCTAGAAAATTGCTAATAGTTTTTTAAGTGAAGAGAAGAAAAAGAAATAGATGAGAAGTTGCTTGCACCTTAACGTGTCTTAAGTCTTACAGTATTTTTATGTTGGTTTAAATTCTTTTCTTTCTTCATCTTTCCTTTTCCACAGGAAATGGAGCTCATTTTTAATATCAGTAGGGTACGTTTATAGTATCAATATGATCTCCTTCCAGGGCCTGCACTAGCCACCACACAAAAAAGTGGCTGTTGAGCATTGTTGGGAGCACTCACTATTATTCAGAGCATGGAGAAATATCTGCTTAAGTACCTTGCTACTAGCATTAAGAAGCGAATTCAGCAAATTTCAGAGACTGCAAGAAAATATTATTTACCTTTCTACAGTGATTAACACAATGCCACAGATATTAAGAAGAAAATTAAGAATTTTACAAGAAAATTCAGAATTTTCAATGTTTTTTTGTGACCATGGTAAAAATTATGATGAGTTATCTATCAGAACATTGCAAAAATTGCACTGAAAACAAGGGAGGAAATTAGTACTGGGATTTTCTATCAAATTCTAGAAAAAATTTCAACTCCTACATGGAACATTTAAGCACAATTATTTTATTATATTGACAAGTTGATAGTTTTGGGGTTATTAAAGCCTTCTTGGTCTGTTATGCTTGACACAGAGGAAGTCCAGACAATTTTAAAATTTTCTATCTTTTCCACTTCTAGCTCAGAGCAGCCAGCCATACTCTCACATGACAGAAATGCAAAATATTAAACATCCTGTTAATGCGTTACTCTTTAAAATAGAAATATGCACACTTCATGTCCTTAGAAAAGAATATAGATAACCTAAGACTAAAACACATCAGGATAGCTTACATCAATTAAAAATATCTTAGCCAAGATCAGCTTCACTAAGCTTGTGCCATACTACATATAATTCACATATAATTCATCTATATATTCACATATAATTCATATAACTACATATAATTCATCCATATTCTTTTCATAGTGTATCAATGAATGGTGGTTGTATTAGGAGTAATAACTTTCAGTAGAAAACAGAAATAATACAGCTCTTCCAAGCAGAAATATCTGAAAACACAGTGTAAACTGCAAAAAATCTCCACTGATCTTAAGAGCTAGATGGTACTCAGCTCCTGTGGTTGGAGTTTGGAATTTATTGTTTCACGCAGAAGTCCAGCTCCTGAGGAACCATCTCCTTACCCAGTCAAAGGTGGACACTGGGAAATTTACAATCCTGATTTCTCTGTGTTTACACTGGTGAATTCAAGTGCTCCAATCAATGTATAATCACCCCAGTCTTTTTTTTTTTTTTTTGGTGTGAGGAAGAGGAGAATCTACAAATGGTCAACATTTCTCCCAATTTTCTGGTGCAGCAGGTCACATCATTAGGCGTGCTCTTTGTCTGCGCAAAACCATGACCAGGTGAGTGAGGCTCCTTTTGGGAGAAGCACAGTAAAGAGACAGAAGGATATGTAGCAAATCCATGTTAGCAGCGAAGGAGGTGCCCAGAACCCCTGAGATGGGCAGCAAGCCTCAAGTGCAGCCCCCAAACAGAAGCCCTGAAGCACTCGGAGTCACCAAGGCCAGCAGCTCTGCTGTTCTGGGAGCAGACCCAGGCCAAAGACAAATCACAACTCCTGCGATTGCTCTTGTCGTCACAGAGCTAGAGAAGCCACAGACCATGGTGGGAGACCAGAGGAAGTCTTGCTGCTGCACAGAGCAGGACGGGCAATCTGTGGACTACATGCTGCAGAGAAGGCACCATTGAAAACAAAGGAAAAGGAGAGAAGCTGGATTATAGGATCCATGAGTTATATAATAAATTTGGCTTCTAGAGATACAGGTTTTAAAATCTGTGGTCGTTTTAGGGAATACAATTTCTTTTAGCTATAGAGGAAATAAAACTATCTATTTTGTTTAAAGGGCAGACTTTTCATTGCCAACAAAGCTTTTTGAAGGCAGTTGTCATGCCAAAGTACTGGGATGAGTTTAGATCTTTGTGCCAGTGGTTAAACAAGGTAGTAGTTGTAAAAATGGGATGCAAATCAAATTTGTTTCGCCCCAATAAAAGCTAATGGAGTGCTGAGAGAAATATTGAAGGACTAAAAAAAAAAAAGTAGTCCCTAGTTATTACTAATTATTACTTCTGGACTAAGAGATGTTAATTAGCAATTTTTATACCTGTTTAGTACTAACAGAATATTTGGTCAGAAATAGATCTTCAGTTAACTACTGCTAGTGAAACCTTACCATGGATTGTCCCTTCTTGAACTATCAAGGGACAAATCTCCAAATTCAGAAAAATCATGGGCAGATAAACAGGGTTTTTTATGATCATAAACTTTTTAGTGGTTTGATTTTTCTGAAGTGTCATTATTTCTCACAAAAGGACGAAAATCAACAAAATAATGTATATTTGCCCCAGAAAGTTCATTGTGATGTCCCCTTTTAGAAGACATTTTATAAGTGAATCACATTTATATTTATAATTTTTATGCTTTATATTTATTTGTTTTGTATATTATAAATATTTTATTAATTACAATATATGTTTTATTATCATTATTATTTAAATTAATCACAGGCTAGGTGCCTCATAGACCATGTCTTAAGAATTGGAAACTGTAATAGGTATTATTTTTTCCTCCCTTCAAATGTGAAACTGGGCTCAGGGTGTTGGCCAGGGTCATGGTCACATTCTGCTTCTCTCTGGTAGGGTGAATATTTAAGTAGCCCACAAAAAGTAGAGCAGCTTTGGCAAGAATAATACAGTGTGCTCAAACTCAGACCGCATGGGTCAGGCTTTCATGGCTTTTGCCTCAGGAACACAGGCTCCATATGGAAGAGAAAGACATTACAACTAGGTTTTCCATAGTTTGAGTAGGAAATCTTACCCTGAGGTGTTGACACAGAGCTGTATCAATGCTTGCATGTCATTTCCTCAGTTGAAGCCAGAGCTCTGTGGATCTGTATGTACATTCCCCTACCTATGTATACATATTCCAAATATCAGTGTGTGTGTGTGTTCCCTGTGAAATTGTCTTTCATACAGCATGACTCTAGAGGTAAGAAAGGTTATAGGGGTCTAAAATAATAAGCAGAGGCAATAACAATAGAAGAGGTATAGCAATAAAAACTGACAGAAGAAAAAGTAAAAAACCAAAGATAAGAAGAAAAAAGACAATGATTAGGAAGAAAACTTTGATGGTCTGTGCAAGAGAAAAGTGAGACATATCCTACATGGAGTCATTTCCGTCAGGGTTAAAATATTAAGAGGCTGAAAGTAGTAGTAAATATACTTATGGTCTCTTGTGGATCTGTTACTTTTGACAGAATTTAACTTCCTAAGAAATAAAATATATTCACTTCTATTTAAGTACATAGAAAAACCCATTCCTAAAGGTGTCACACTGCTTTGATTTTTATGACTTGATGCATTCTTGTCATTCTCAGCAAGCCTGAAGTTACTGTGCCACTCATCCATCCACTGCTCAGTAACTTTGAACTTGTCATGTAAGAGAAATTCATCACCCATAGAAAGATGTCACAAGGTGTCAAGCCACAGATATGTCTTTCTTATCCTTTTGCTGCAAATGAGATTCCACTGTCAAGATGATAGAAAGTTCGAGGTGGAGGTGTCTAGCAAAATGTCAGAACCTCAGTCACAGTGAGTTAGCACCTGTATTCACACCTGAATTGAGCTCTGGAGAGGGTAAGACTTGAAATCAAACTAAGGCCCAACTTTTCAAGCATCCTTGATCATCTCCTACTCTTAGGTAAATGGCAGCAGGTTGATTTTCTACATCTGCCAACACAGAGTTCTGCAATGCAGCTTGAAGAATGTTTCTGTACATTCTTCTGTGACACAGAACCTCACATATAGTCTGTGAGGAAAAGGTTAGGCTTGAGGTCTCAGAATACCTCACTTCCAATTCTCTCTTAAGAGACTGAGAAAAAATCTGGGTTTGATGTTTATTTTTATTCAGTCTGGAACATAAGCAGAAATGTAACTTAATGAAATATAGATCCTTGCTAGTCATGAATTAAATAGTGGGGAAAATAACAAAAAAGAGAGAAACTGGGAAATGGAGAGGTGAATGAGAGCAGGAGGAGTTTCTCAAAGATGGAAAATTGTAAAAGATGGATGAAAAATATGAAGTAAGGTTCTCTTCCAATGTAAATATTTAATTCTTAGATGCAAATATATATGTGAGGGGTGTGCTGTATCTAAACACAATGGGGAAAGCTAGTGTGTAAAGAAAAATGGACAAGGACAGAAATAAGAATGAAAAAGGAAAAGTAAATTTCAAAGTTCAAATAATTTTTTTCACTGCCTTGGTTAAGAAAATAGATTTATTTCTGTGCTCATAATGGAGACAGAGGTAGCCTGGAAGTCATGAAGTTACATCTTTTGAAGGCAAATTTCTAGTGAAACCATGGTGAATTAGAAGGATCAGCACATACTAGCTTCCATCCCCCAAGATTGTTTGAAAAATAACTGTGGGGTACTTTACTGTTTTTACATAGGAAAAACCCTAGAAATATACTTTTGTATGAGTTCATGACGGCACATTTTTATAGAAGTAGAGAAAAATTCTGAAAAAATATCAGTTCTGATAAGTAGCTAAACTATTTTCTTCCAAATTGTGAGCTTAAGCAGCATAATAGTGACTCTCTCCCACAGGGAATAAAGGAATTAATTAAGGTTTAGTTATTAAGAAAAAGTAGCATGCTGGCACAGTTTTATATCTTTGTGAATCTTATAAATCATGTTTATGAAGACAATAAAAAGTTATAAATGGTTACTGCAGTGCAGACTGGTCCATGTCAGACACTCAGTATGTCAACTTTATTTCAATGGCTAAGAAAGGTAATAAAATAAGAAATTGTAATATATGTAACTTATTGTGAACCAAACAATGGTTAATGCAAGGTCAAACAATACTTGTCAGCAGCTACATCAGTTGTGTTTAGAAAAATGCATAGATAAAGATATTTTATAAGGAATTTTGGACCCATATTCCTAACCTATCTTTTGTGTCACAGATTATTCATAGAATGTACATCTAACAGTAATGTCTGAATTGAGAGAAACTTTTATGATCTGTCACTTGATCATTTTTGACAATGCCTTCTGTTGATTTATTATAGACAGTAATTCAAATCATCTTCATGATTAGCACTCCTAACTTTTCATCATATTAATGCCAGTCACTTTCCTTCAAGAAAATAATGACAACTTGTTACTGCCTATCATCCCTTCATTTTCCACCAGCTAAGTAGTTATTTTGACTTGGGAAAAGGTTAAAAAGATGAAACTGTGGCATCATAGGTATCCTCACTTTTAGTGTTACTGTATCTAGTGCCTCTAAAGAGTATGGGCTCATACAGTACTGACTCAGGCTAAATCCCTGTGGGAGTACTGTTTGGCTTCTGTACCAAAAGGAACGTGTGCTTTCCCAGAATTGAGAAATTATGTCTGCTTATTGAAATGATGGGCATGTGAGAAATTCCAATAATAGTAATTTTAATTCAGTAGTGAACTATGGGAAAGATGAGAGAGTACCCTGATATAGCTTGTAACTGGTTTTCTCTAACTTCACTGTTGTCATTTCAGAGAAAATTAGTTTTCATCTTGAAAACTGATATGTTAAGCACATGAATTAATTTTGAAACATACAGGTTCCTTGTTGGTACTATAGATATAAATGATTTCTCTGTGGCACCAAGAAACAGGACTGTCTCTTAACTCTTTTTGGAGGATAAAGGACCTGATACTATGTGTTGTTTTAGCATTACACTTTAAAACTTAGTGCTAAACCATGTTTTTCTTGGACCTTTCAGTGCTTTTCCAGTTGTGTTTTTTGGTTCATTGATTGGTTGATTGTTTGGTTGGTTTGGTTTAATTTTTTTCCTCTTCTTCTTCTAGTTTTGCTCTCTTTTAGTTTGTCATTATTATTAGAAAGCTGTACAGCATTTCAGGTTACAGACTTAACTTGCTTTTTCATTTGCTGTGACTCATTTCCTTACTTTTTTCCATGGTTTTGTCCCTGAAAAATCTCCTTTACTTTCATGAGCTTTCTTATTCAACCTCTCTTGGTAAATGATATAATTTTACAGAAGATTTAAGGTCTCTTTGTTTCCATTGCAAATTCTAATCCATCTATATCACCTGGGGCTGCCAGCTCCTTGCAGCTCTCTCTTTCTATTCAGATTGAAGTCTGCACCCATACAGGTGACATTAGGTACCTCATTAAAGCTTTTACAGGTGCATCTTCCTTGTCAAGGAGGTGCACAGTCTGTTGGACAGAGCTAAACTCCTGCGGGTTCACCTCAGACCTAAGCCACTTTGCAGCTGCCTTCTACCCATCCCCATCCTGCTTTTTATGTATATATGTATAAAAATAACATTCTATTATCAGTGTGCACAATCTTCTTCCACTCTTAACCAAAAAGTCTGATATTTAAACATAAAAACGCTTCATCTAGCCAAGAAAGGAAAAAAACCATGAAAACAAAAAACATGAGAGATGTAGAAATAGACCGTCTAATTCAGCAAATCTTCTGGGCCTTCTCAGAGTGACATTAATAAAAACCTTTGTCAAAACACAAAGTAATTCTCAGGTAGAGAAAATAATATCCATTTATGGCTTCCAGCTGCTGTTAAGATAGCTGAACTCTGAAGTAAACAGTTTTGAGTCATCCTATTCTTTAGACTGAAACCAATATCAAATTACTAATTTAGAACCAGTTTTGTATGCTGAAAAATTCATTTGGTGCTGGCCTTTCTCTGTTATAATTTGCAACAGACTTCTGGGCCATGACCTCATAACAAGAAATGTTCTTGAATCCTAGCTGGCAACTAAGCTCCAGAGAGTATCCTCCTTGTGTGGTGGGGAAAAGAACTGGAAAAGTGTGAGAAGCTCATGGACTGGGATGCAGAGAATGTTTAACAGGTAGAGCAAAAATCACATACATAAGCGAAGTAAAAAGGGATTCATTTATGCCTTACCTTGGGCAGGTAGAAATTCATCCATCTCCAGGAGAGCTGGTCAGCATCACGCACAATGGTAACTTGGGAAGACTAACACCAGCATTCCAAATGTTCCCCTCTTCCTTCCTCTTCACCCAGTTTAATGTGCTAAGTATGACCATTCCATGTGGTCTGGAATACTCCTTTGGTCAGCTGGGGCCAGCTGTCCCAGCCATGTCCTCTCCCAGTCCTTGAGGACCCCAGCCAGTCCCTGCCTGGGTGTGGTGAAGAGCAGAAAAGGCCTTGGCCTTGTACAAGCCCTGATCAGCAGGAAGGAATACTCAACGGTATTGAGTTTCCAATACTGTTTCCTGGACAAGTCCTTAAACAGCCTGCATGGCAGCTACTGTGAAGAAAAGCAACTGTGAACAAAAGTATCCCAGCCAAAGACAGCACAATAATTAGGCAAGAAATGTATAAAAGCTACACTAAATTCTAAATTCTCAAACACATTGTAGGCTCTGCACAGTGTTCTAATCTAGTATTTTTTAAGGTCTGAGATTCATGCAATTTGAAGCAGAATTGCCCTGAACTCTTGACAGAATCAGGGACAAGAGATCACCTGAAAAGAGAGTATCAACAGGAAATAAAATATAGCAGGACACTGTCTGCAGAGGCTCGTGACCTAACTCCTGGAAAGCTGAAACATGCATTGCAAGTCATTGCATGGTAAGAAATAAAGAACAAAAATATAGTGATTATTTCAGGGCCACCATATTTTTATACCTGCCAGTAGAATACACAAGCAATACAAGAGTGTTCTTCCCTTTTGATTTACAGCAAGGTTAGTATTAGTGTTTTTATGGGAAAACTGCTCCCAAGCACAGTCAGACTGTGAGAAGAATACTGCTTTAAAACCATAGTGGTTTGTTTTTCTTTTTCTCTAGCACAGAAACAAGGTATCTTTCCCCTGTTTTAAAGCTTTGCAGAAGATAATTGCAAAATTGTTTAAATGATAGCTCCTCTGCTTTATCTCTTGTGGATTTTCTCTCTCCTTCCTCTGTGTCTTCATTTGTCATGTTTTCTTCATTTTCCAACTGGTTCTTACACAGAACAGCTCTGCACTATCCCAGCTTAGTTCATCTTGTATCTCCATGGTCTCTGCCATGACAATGCAAAGCTCTTCAGGGACTTTAAAATCACAAGTAGACTATGCCTTTTCTTTACTAATTGCCTGCTGTAGAATAAAAGTTATCAAAAAAGAAACCATTATTTCTGCTTTTCAGAGAGTGCCTTACAAGTCTCTGAAGACACTCTCTGCTTCTCTTTTCACATGTTTACTATACAGCAATAGTTGGAAACATCTAGTTTCACTCTTGAGATACAAAATCCAAAAAGAGCAACCTGCACATCTCCCACAGGCATCGTTTTTAGACTATAAAGTTAACGCTTTTCTGTGTTTTTCTGAGAATGATAAATGACTTTCTTTGTTGATGTGTGTCAGTTGGTGTGAAAAAGAAACATTGTAAATAAAAAAGTGGATTGTATTTCATTTTCCGCCATCAGTTGGGGAACATGATTCCCTTATCCATCGGTTTTCCTAGCTCCCAAGCCCAGAGATCAATTTCTCTTTTTCAAGCTTCTGCCTCAGAATTTTTACACTTTAAATGACACAAGCCGTTGGGCCAAACACGTTGGGCCAAAATTCATCAGCAGTGAACAACTGTATATTATGTAACAGAACACCCCCACAAGCAAATAAACACCAACAAAGGCCACAAAACAAAACACAAAAAAATTTCTGGTTTACTATTTAAAACAAAAACAAAAAACCAAACAAAACCAAAAAACCCCAAACAAAATAAAAAACCAAACAAACAAAAACAAAAAAAAGGAAGGAGCAGGGGGATAGTGTCTTAGCATCTCTCCCTATGCAAAAATGTCTTTGCCTTTCTGTGTTATTTTCTACCTGCAGCGATTCCCTTTGGAACAGGCTAGGGGTAAATGCTGGCTCCTTGGACATCACAAGAGATGTTTGTTCATGCTTGGTTTTTAAATAGAAACTCCATAAATCACTTGACAAGTGGAAGGAAAGCAGCAGCTTGTTCCTTCTCCAATAAGTTACTTTATAACTGACTTGTGAGAAGTGCAGTCTTTTAGTGGCACTTTAAGTGAGCTGCCAGAAGTCATTTGGAACAATGTGCATAAGAAGGGTATTTGAGTTGCCTGAAAAATACCACGAGGCTCTTTTCTTTTTCAAAGTACTGATCACAATACAAACTCCATCCAAACCATCATGTCTAAACTGACCAAAAATCCATGTAGTTCTCACTGGGGAGGGGAAATGCAGGAGGAAGGAAGGCACTGCCGTGTGTGGGTCGAGAAGGTCATGAATGTGACAGTGGGGTAAATGTGGTACAAGGGTATGTGGCTGGTACAGCAATTCTGGTTGGAATGGGTTGGAAGAGAGGAAATGTGTACAACTGCCTGGAAGAGCCAGGGAAGATGATATGGCCCACCTAGTTTTGGACAAACCTAAACAATAGCCTCGAGAGAAGAAAGTCCTTCTGGTGCCAGAAGTTATAGGGGTTCCAGTCAATACAAGTACAGTCCCTGAGGGAAAGGTTGCACAGTCAAAAAGCAATTGCTTGCGTCTTGCCAATGAATAAGCCTAAGGGACAAAACAAAGGAATATACTTGATCCAATTCAGGTCTGTAAAAGCAAATGATAGCTATTGGTGCTTAATGCAAAAGCCGCTGCAAGTTTCCTTTTTATAGAAGAAGTAATGGCTTTAAGATTGAAACTCAATTGTCTTTTGCCAGAAAAGATTTTAAGATGAACAAGGGTGAGAGAAAGATTCTGCCTGTGGCTTTTAAAATGAAAGCCTGAAAAGAAACTTATTTACAAGATCTTCTCTGAGACTGCAAAATTTTCTAGCTTAGTTTTGGTGAAGTTTTTTATATTATATCTTAAAATAATTATTTAAATAAACTTTCTGCTAATCTAGGCTATAACTTTTCCATGAAGTGGTGGAAGAGATCTGAAAGAAAATGAAACAATGAGAAAACCCTGTGATTCGGTGAGATAGTCCTCTTAAAAAGTATCCTGCTCTGGGCATGAATGTTCTCCTATTTCTCATCTCTGAGGTGAGGTGCAGACATGACATATCTCTTTCTCTGCCTCTTTGCTGACTTAGGGGAAGGAAATCTTGGTACATGACCTAGCAGGAAGCAGCCAACAGCTTAAACAAGCCATTGTGTGAAGATATTTCAAAACAGGACTTCTGAGTCTGTTGAAAAATGCTCATGTCCCACGTTACAGGGGTGACCATCCTTGCCAACCCATACTACAAGACTTAGCTGAGATTTCAATAAAGCCTTGTCTTTTTATCTTGCCTAAGGTGACTGAGAATATCCTGAACTTGTCCAGCTCCAAAGTGGACTCTCTTGGACTATTTCCAACCTGTAAATTGGAGCAAAAGAGGTATCTTGAATAATAAACATTTTATTCTGTGTGATGTGGAAATACAGTTGCCAGATATTTGGGTTTTACTTCATTGCTGCTGTCCACAGAGTGAGTATGAAGTGCAGTGAACTTTATAATATCATGTTTCTTTGACAGAAATGTCCTTGCGCTACTGAAGGAATTAACAGACCCTGGCAGGGATAGGGTAATACAACAATTCTCTGATAGCAGAAGAGTTACCAGGAAGAACACTGGAAAAATTAATTCCATGGGTTTTGCATATTTTGTGCCTTTGCAGGTGCTCTTAGATTTCATTTGAACTTAGAATGATTGCCCTTGTGGTGCTGGGTAAAACATCAGTAAACATTGGTATTGACTTCACAAGGAGGTCGTATTGAGATCTAGGTTATTTATTGCTGCACTAAACACTGCTCCTTTCATTTTGTCCCTAGCAAGCTGCTTGATAAAGTTTATTTCTCTTTCTGCATTGAATGTGACCTTTCCTGCAATGTAATACCAGTTTGCATTTTTGCAAGTGAAGTCCTACATATGTGTGTGAAAAAAACCCCATTCAAATGCCCGTCTGCAATCATTTAGTGCTGCAGTGCTCAACTTCTACTACCTTTAGTAAGTGTAACACTTGTAGGTGGTTTGGGTAGAAATCATAAGGCATTAATGCTCCCCGCAGCCCCCAGCAGAAGAGCCCCGTCATGTCTCTGTGAGCACAGCATTGCCAGATGCCATATTCATCCTCTAGTCTGTGATACACAAGAAATTAGTTTTTCACATGGCTTGTGGATAACAACATCCAGAGGAGGGCTAAAGGGGACCAGAATAACTGTAGAATAGGAAATAAATGCCAAACAGCAAAACAAAATGTGCTACCATTTAATTGTCAGAAGGAAAGCAAATGTTTCCAATATTTTATAATAATCTTGTATTAATAGGCAGCCTGTGGGCTCAGAATAAATGACCTAGTATTTTTTCCTAAATAACAGATAAACATTCAGCTAATAGAATGTGATTTAGTCCTATGAATAAAAAGATCTCATAGATTTCCTGTAACCAAAGGTAATTTCCAGAGGAATTATTCTTGACAGAAACATGCCATCTTTAATTTTGAAATAAGATTCTGATCTTAATTGGTAGATTCTATTTTTGCCAGAGAAAGTTGTTTTCTTAACCTTTTTTCTTCAGTGTTTTCTCATTATCTACTGGAAAAAAAAAGATTTTTTTATTTGTTTATTTGCTTGTTTAGCCACTCAGGAGAAAAGTATCTTATTACAAAATGTTATAGATGTGAACAAGGGTTCTCTTCAAAAGAACAATTGAAATGAAGTTTTTTGAGAGGGGCTTCTTGTGCTTAGAAACTACTTTGCCAGTGTCATCAAATCTGAGTAATTTAGAATGCAGCAGAATATCAGTTAAAGAAAAAGGCAACCATTTTTCATGAACGTATAAACGCTGTCCTCCTGATTATATATTTTGACCTGATTCTTGAAATTCTTTATAAATATAATTTTGTTCTGATTTTTGTATTCAGGAGCTCAATACTATTCCAAATCTCACTGTGATACGCGTTAGAATTTACCACTCATCTGGCAGTTACAGCATGAAGCTCCATGGTTGCAAACTTTTTCATATTAATTCAGCCTGAAAGCAGAATTTGACCTTATTTTAATGAAGATTTTCCTGAACACTTACAAATGTTGTCAAAATAAAGATTTTTAAACATCAGTTTTGATCATAAGTATCCTAACTCTCTTTCCATACATTGTTGAACAGTGAGAATAGTCACTTCTCTTTGCACATCTCACTGTTCTAAGCCATAAGTTTATTGGTTGAGAGATCTTTGGTTCTATCTGAATATCAAAAAATCAGAAATATACTGTCTAAAGTGTTTGGGATTTGTTTGTTTAGGTCTTTTGTTTGTTGCTGTTTATTTTTCTATGTTTAAGCACAGTGAGCTTCTGACTGAATTAAACCAAGTCTGACATACTTTAAATTGTAAATCTGCTCTGAATTCTTTTATCAGCATGAAACTAGAATCATGAGACCGCCAGATTGGCTGCATCTTCAAAATTAGGGAATATCAAGATTTCTAAGACTGTTATTCTACATCGATAGGAAATTTCTGAAATAATGGCACAAGACCTCTAGCTGGGGGTTGCAGTGGAAGTAAATTAATGCATGTGAAGCCATTGGCACATGCTCTGTGCTTAGAGATCACAATTATTTTTCAAGTTTTATGAATGGCCTTGAAGTGACTGCTGACACTGGAAGTAGAAGAATACTAATGAATTTTATGTATTTGCCTTCAGACAAAGATATTAATCAAAATTACATTTTTTAGATGTGCACTGTTCTTGCAATTATTTCTCCAATTTTTTTAATAAAATACGTTCTTTTTTCAAACCGTAAACAAAATTACTGGTTTCATAGAAATATTTTGTTGTTCTTTGTAGTGACCAGTATCCAGTTTTCTGAGTTCAGTCTTCAGAGATACTAGATACTTAATCCCTTGTTAAGTAGCTTGTTCATGGAGTTTTTTTCCCCTCTACATATGCTTGTATATGCTTGCTAATTAGGAAAAAGTCAGAAGGGTAACTGTGTGCAATGAGTCATATAGCTGAATATTATAAAATACCTAAAAGAAAAAAAAATATAAATAGCTGAAAATAGTATCTATCAAGTGAAATCCAGTCTGATTTGGAATTTGTAGTTTTGGTATTGTCAATGGAAATATGTCTGCACTGCCTGACCTGAATTGTCCCTAGGACATACAATCACAGAATTTTGGTGTTGGATCTCTATATTACGTGAATGGTGAAATATGATGTACTAATTGTCTTATCATTACTTAGTAAAAGGATAAACAGACTATTAGAAAGAAAAGAAAACTTGTTAGGAATTACAGCACATTTTCTGGGATCTTCCAGTTATGTCCAGGGTGAGAGGATGCCCCAGAGCCTCATGTCTTCTCCCAGTAACTGCAAATTTCCTCTCATGAAAATAGAACGAATTACAGAAAGTAGAAGAATGAGAGAGAAGAGAAAGAGGTGGGTATATTAATGACAATGGCCAGTTTGTGGGGTGGTAGGCACAAATTTCTAGAGGAACCAAAGTGAAATATAGTGAAAGAAATTTTCTAAATTAACCACAAACACACTGCCACAGGACAGTTGTGTGAAAAACATTTAGAAGGAGTGAAAAACTGTTGTTTGTTTCACAAGAAATGTTGCCCTGGTAAGAAGAGATATTAAAATTATACTGTGCGCTTTGATAGAAATAATGATACAGAATGGTGCCCCAGGGCATGAGTTCAATATGAAGTGATGTTGGCTAGAAAGAACGTGCCCCTTTGGGCACATAGGATTTTGAAATCCTCACTCATGAAAGATTTTTTTACATTTTCTTTAAAGTGTTTGCTACAGGCTCAGACAGAGTAAACCAAACCATGTATCTAGTGGTTTGTGCTACAGAAACACCTGATTTTGTGTCTCCCAAGTAGAAACAGATTGGTTTTTTACTTTCTCTTGAGATGTGAGCACCTTTATAAGGAGATTTCAGTTGTACTTAATTTTTGAACCTCCTGATATATCAATATTAGGTGAAACAAACTCCAGCTACTATTGTGGAAAAAAAAGAATGGGACATTTGCTTGAGCTTTTTTACATTTTCCCATAAGATTCTGAGCTAAGAAATACAGTTTCTTTTGTCTGATTTTAAAAATGCCTTTATTTTTGTTAACAGAGGACTGGACAAAATCTCTGTTAAACACAGAAGTCCCTGTCTATCTGACTTTAGTACTGACACATAGTAAAGGTCTACTGAGAAAATTTACATTGTACTGCACTAGTTAATTTTATTACTGTCCTAAGTTTGCAGACATTTGTACATTGTTCTACTGTATTAATCAAAGACAGATTCTTATAGACACACACAAAAAACATGAATTTTGGAGTTTTTTTACATTTATTCCTCTTATTTTCATTTATGAGGAACATTTCATTATTCACTGACATCTCATAGGCCTAGGTATGTTTCCTGCAATAGAAACAAACATGTACATACAGTGTGTTTCTGCTGTGGTCCTTTAATCAGGCAGTTGTTCTTACTGCGTTGTTCGGGTTTTTTAGTTCAGAGTTCAATTTATATCCCACAATAGGATTTTCTTCGTCAAATCAATAGAATATTGATATATATTGAAAGCAAATTTATGTGTCACATCACTACCGTTAATGGAAAGTGTATTTGATAATAATGCTAAAATATTTAACATTAACACATTTTTAATATGAGAATTTTTAAGAACTGTATTTACTTACTAAAGCAACAAATACTTGCACCAACTTTCCAAATTATTTTGACACTGGAATACTCAAGACTTTAGCTTTATCATTTAGGTCAGAAAAGGAAAGCATCTCGTGATTAATTTGCAGATGACTTTATAGTAATCAGAAGTAGTTACGCAAAACAACCAACTTTTTCTCATATAAAATAGGCTCTTCAGCATGTGTCCTTTTAGATTCAAAGCTAACTGAATCATCAGGATCCATATTTCATCTTCAGTGTTTGTTCAGAATCCTACATACAGGAAAATACATTAGTATTTCTTTAAAACTTAACAACCTGAGAATACTTGCAGTTTTTTCCCCTCTCCCTTCCTTCTGCTGTCCTCTTCCAATTGATTTTTCCCCATTTTTTTGCCAGTCTTCCATATTACTCTCTCCAGTTTTACTTTTTGTTTTCTGGTCAGTTGGAAAATCCTCATATCCAAAACCCATTGCAAAATTTTTTGACAAAGTGAACAAAAGTTGCAAGAGCTTTTTTGACAAATGAGCAAAAATTGCTGTTCTCTCCAACTTTGCCCCTGGATCACACTATCTGCCCCCCTCATTCACTATGAGGAATAGTTGTTCCACAACTTCAGCCCAATGAAAACAACAACCTGCATCCATTGATTTTTTTCTAGTTTGTCCAAAACTGTTGGACAAAGGTTCATGATCCATGATAAATTTGACACATGATGCATATGGTATCTCTTCCAGCTATGCCTCTGATTTTCTTCCTACCTGTATCTTTACTCATCTTGACAGCCATTAAAATTATTTTCTGCTTTATTTCCTCTTCTCCCAAATAAAGGAAAAATTGTACTGTTTCTGTGATGTCGATGTTCATTGTATTAACATTTTGTCAAGTGTAGATTTATCCTGTCACTCTGTTTAGCCACAGTGATGATTCAATTAAAAAAAAGTTCAAAATCTAGTTTTACAGAACTTAATCTTGATAAATGGGTATTTGGTTGGAAGTAATTTTTTTCTAATTTTGGTTTTATTACTGTATTAAGTGGAATAAGGAGTCTGCTCACTGGATTCTACACTTAGGCATTTATTTATTCTATGTGAAATGGGTTTCAGTCTGTAAGTTATGAGCATTATTAGTACACAATTGTACAAGTGGCCTGCAGTTAACATGATGAGCAACTTCTAGGGTGAATTCTATTTCAGGAACTATACAGCACTATTTAAAATGTGACATTTTAAAATATTTTTTTACTATCCTGTATGTTCCTTGAAGAAAGACAAACTCTTAACTTTAGCTAAAATGCTGGATTGCTTGATTTGAAGTTCTTTGAATCAGTAAATATGATAGATGTGTAAGGGGACTAGAGACAAAATGTCTTTAAATCTTCTTTTATTTCATCATGTACTATCTAGTTCTCTAATGTAGATGCTTTTCTTGCCCCATAGAGTTCTCAGTGCCTGTTGCAAAACTATCACTCTGTACCTCTGAAATAGTTTCTTCTGACCTTTTCTGTGGAAAGATTTTCTAGAAAGACTATTAAAATTCAATGGATAAATGTGTCCTCTGAAAGGTACGCTGGTGGTCATGCACACAATCTAATATCCCTTAATGATAAATTATGGTGAATGGAATGGCAATAATCCCACAGGCTAATTATAGCCCATCTCACTATATCTGACCCAGAACCATCTTCTGAAAGGCATTTCTTCTACTGAGATGAAAGGGATACTGCAGAGAATAACCATGTTGGTAAATACACATTTCGGCAAATACCTTCTGCTACCCCAGCTTGTGTAGCAAATGGCTCAGCAAATAGTTTTACAGGTGCAATAACTTTCTTTTCAGAAGCCTTAATTATCTTACAAGAAGGCAGAAATCCTGTTTTACCTTCACACTTACATGTTTCATGCATTTTCCGTATATTTAAGCTGTGAGTTACTTCTTGGACTCTGCTGTAAGTTCACAGTTGTGAGTTCTGCATGTATTTAATGATTGCAAGAGTTGTCTCCCAGAGTTTTCAGCTAGGTTGCATTGATATGGAGTTTAAGCTGTGTAGTCTGAGGCTGGCAAAGGAGTCAAGTCTCTGCCAACTATTCTGGTCCCAGAATAATTTACAGGTCTGATTCATCATAGGTCTTATCTTTCATCTCAAAGCAGGAGATTGGACCATAACTATGCCAAGGAAATTCTCACCTAGGAAGATATATTGTGCTTATTTTTAAAGTATACTATAATCTCAAATACTGTATTCAATATGTAACTAGCAGTTTCCAATTCCCTCTTTCACCACCATTGTTCTTGTTAGTTTTTATGACCTAACCAAACATAAACAAACCAGTAAATTTACACCAGGGACAAGAAACTTCCAGAAAGTGCATAGTATTGATAGACAACCTTCAAACGCTTTCTGTGATCTTTACATGGTTGTGCCTTCTGGATGATGTGAACATTTCAGGAAATATTTCGTAGACTTCTTACTTCCACCTACTCCTTCAGTGCGCCCTTTTGTCTGGTTTAACTCATCTTTTTTAATTCCAGGAAGGAGGAGAATCTGGGGAGGCTCAGTCTCATAGGTGCTCATTTCCTGATCCTCCTTCTGCATGTCCACTTCATTACAATTTTCTTCTGATTATTTAATCAATTTATGGCCTTCTCTTTTCTCCCCTTTTTCTGTCCCTCAGCTGTTGATGGCTCTGATGCTGCTCAACCTAATGGATTTTCCTGTTGTAGTTTTACCAGTTAGGTTTATGTTTAGCAAAAGGGAATAGTGAAAAGTTGTGTGTTTTCAGCAATCCAACCGTTTCCAAAGGTGTGGTTACATGTCACACAAGGTCCCTGCAGCGAGGTCCTCTGGTGACAAGTGAGGAGTGAGCAAGGCATGGTGAAACCCACACTTGTGACTCTCTGATCACACTGTGCCTCTGCCTGGATCACTGCACTAAAGCAAAGCTACTGCTGGGCTTCCAGGGCTCGTGAGCCACCAGGCTACCCTAAGCCAGGCTCAGGACTTTGATCCAAGTCTTGGGGCAGTTCTGCTGTGAAGCTCTCTGCAGAAAGCAGTCCTTGCTCCTTCTGTTCTCTCTCCCTTTTCCTCACTAATTGTTTGCGAAAACAATAGTGAAGTCGGTTATTTGAATTCTAACGGTTTTAGAACTAAAATTTTATGTATATTTGATATAATTAGATAGTTTACAATTAAGTAGTATTTTTAAATTCAAATTATTTTTAACCATGTTAATTAATTAAAATCTTAATTTCTTCAGAGCAAAACTCCTAAAACTTTTGCTGGATCCAAAACCTGTTGAACTCTGTAGAAAGGCTAACAAACTCAAGCATAATTTAGAAAAAGATGTTGAGTTTTTTTAGTTAGAATGACTGACAAAGTATTATTAACTTCTTTATGCTCATGTTTGCTCTCTCAAAGTAAAGTAAAGTGAGCTTGATGGAAATTTTTAGCAAGAACAGTAAGATTTTAAGCAAATATTGCATCTTTTTAGTGTTAAGATTATTTTCAATTATTGTTTTGAAATATTCACAGTGGAAAAATGGAAAAAAATCCTGGTATGGTTTAAGTTTATCCCAGCATTTCCACAAACTTTAACATAAGTAAGGTTGTGTTGCCAACTCTAAGACTTATATTTAACCTCTCAAGGTACCGCCATAAAAACACACTACCATGTCTTAAAAAAAAAATCATAGTTATTTTTCTTCAGTCACCTGCAGTGCAGCTCTTAGAAGATGTGGAGACAGACGCTAGATAGTCTAAGGTAACTTAAAAACTTAGAATAAAATAGAAATTAATGATGAATTATAATATTAACAATACCGGAAACATAATTACAAAGAGTGCACAGTGGAACAAGACCCCAGTTCACAAGAGATATCAATCCCTAACACTTGACTCTGATTAGGCAGATAAAACAAAGCAATGCTAGTATAGCACACGAAGAAAATGACAATTTATAAAATTGTATTCTAGAAATAAAATGTTTTAGTCTAAAAAACAAAAACAAAAACAAAACAAAAAACAAACAAAAACAAACAAACAAACAAACAAAATCCCCACAACAACAACAAAAAAAGTCTTACCAGAGCTGTCATTTGTGCTTAGTGTGGAATTTCAGCTTCAAAGAGAATAATGGGTAATGTCTGGTTAGAGCCAGGTATGTGGTTGTGAGCTTCTAGATTTTCAGGTGCTAGTAGTCCTGGAAGTTCTCTTTGACCCTTTCCCCCTCAATGGCTTGATCTAGAACAAAACTACTACACTTTTTTAAATAACAGAATTCTTGGTTTTTTGTCAGACTTTATGGAGGAAATTCAAGGGTCCTTTTATTCCAGTCTGGATTGAAGCATATGAAAGAAAACAATTCAGCATGGCTTAGTTATAAGACACCTCTTTGATCTGTTAAAATGAAAAAACTGACAAAACACAATTTCAGTGAAATATTTCTTAGAGCTCCTCAGATAAACAAAGATCCCAGTTACTGGGCTGCAGCGTCCATACAACTTCAGTACAATTTTCATCCCCATTCAAGAATTTAGACCTTTAAGCCTCCCTTCCTGACAAAATGCAAGGTTGTTTTGAAGCATTTTCAAAGCAGTGAACAAGAATTTACTGTGATACAGAGTTGGAACATGCAGACAAGTGCCTGGTGTAACATGAAAGTTTCCTACTTAATGGTCATAGATAACTTGTTGTATATTCCAGTATTTTCATATCAAAAGCGTGGCTGCTGATACTATTATAAATGAATTTGGAGAGTCATGATGGAAAACACAATATTAAAAGTTATACTTCCCATATAGATAATGTTTGTTTTGAGATTTAGCTTGTGTGAAAAGCATTTACTGCAGTACATATATTGAACTGAAGGCACAGCAACAATTTTCAGCTCCTTTCAGTCACCACTTTGATTCCAGGATTATGCTGATAAACAGAGAGATTTCTCCTTGACTTTGAGACTTTAACATGATCCTGGGGAAAAGGAGGAAAAGGCAACAGAGAGAAATCCCTTTTGTGTACTAAAGTGAAGAGGTAGTGACACAAGCTACAACTGACCTTTCAAAAGTGGATGGATCTAAACAGATTTAGAATTTCTGTGTAGCTGTGAGCCTCATTAGAACAGCCTTCATAACAGTGTTTTCCACTTCCTCAGTTCTAGCAGAACCAGGAATCTAGAGAGAATAGAGAGAAATCTTTTGATCCTTCTGCCCTTAAGACTCAAATGAAACCAGAAGTGTAAAGAACTAATAAAGGCAAAAGAAAGAAATGTCAGTTTCTGGTTCAGTTTTGGATTTGTTGCATCACATTCCGTGGCTGTTCCTTAAAAATTAAGTACTCTAATCCCCTCTCATCTTCCTTCTTAATTTGAATGGTTCATTCAAAACCTTCAGTGAATGGCATCTTTCTGTTTATTGCTGTCAACAGAGTTGCTGCATTTTAGAACATCTCATTCTACTTGATTCTATGCCATTTTTTGGTGAGGTTTTTTATTTTTGGCAGCTATTTGAGCTCATAAATATCTCAAGTACAACTTTTGTTCCACTTTATTCTTGTTCACCCTCTTTCCCCATTCCCTTAATGAATGCAGTCATGTGCTTGCTACACATCTTCCTTGTGTAGCCAGATCATAATTTCATCCCCATTTGCCTCACTTTTCACCTGTTTGGAAGGCTGTGCTGGGTTTGAGTACAAAGGAGTGCACTGAAGCAGCAAAGGACTTTAAATGAGAAGTTAGCAGAGCTGAGTAGGAGCAAGATGTCTGAGGAAACAAAGGAACAAAGTTCAAGGAAGTCAACTGGATTGGAAATCCTGAGGGAAGAAAATAATTACTAAGAAGCAGATGCTTGGAGAGGTGAGGGAAAGAGAGTGAAAATGTGAGGCCAGAGCAGCTGTCATCCTTCAAGCCCTTTTTTTCTTCCACAGTCGACCCAGTCAGAATCTTTCACTATCTCTCTGACCTCCTGGTGCTCCAGAGTCCCTGGCTCAGCTCTGTATGAATCTGCTTTGGGCAGAGACCTGGCTCACATAGCTGAGAAAATTGCAGAACTGTAAGGAAAGGCCGTGACCAAATCTGTAGAACAGACACACACATGATAAGGAAAGTAAAATCACAGCACTAGGACTGTGTGGTAAAGAGCTTGTTAAATCAGGGGCTAAGGAGAAACCAGCAAAATTGGAAGGTGCAAGGTTTTTATACACTATTGGGATGAAATTTTGGGACGTAAGAAAAGGAGGAAGAAGCCACAGTCATGTCAAGTGGTGCAGCATGAAGAGAGTGATTGATGCTTTCTTTTTTAATTGAATTTCAAAATATGCAGATAACAACACGTCTAATGAGGAAGGACAAGATGCATTAAGAACTGTGTGAGGATCTCACTGTCATTCAATATGTTGGAGTGATCAGGCTTATCAATGCCTCCTAAACAGAGAAGAAAACCTCACCTGTCTTTGAGGCCTTTGGCGCAGCTCGCCTCATGGAGGACAGTGCAGAGTCTCAAGGAACAGCTATCTGGAACCAGAATAGAAGATAGAGTGGATGAAGTGCTTTGCTAAACAAAAGGCAAACAATATATTTTGAAATTAAAGCAATGAACCAGTCACTTTGAAGGAAGCAGAAAACAAATTTACTAATATCACATATCCCTGCAACTTCAGTGGAAATACAATGGGAACAGAAGACCTTCTAGAAGTTCTCTGTATCAAGAGATTTGCTCCATGAGCTGTATATAAGGTAATCTTACAAAAATGAAGCTGGATATATAAATTTCACATGAAGTAAGGTTTTTCTTTTTCTCAGAATCATTATATTAGATATTAGCTGACCATAATCTGAACGATTCTTGTTCTTTTTTCAATCCCTAATAGTGTACGTGACAAGTACTGTTGCCCTTTTAAAAGAGATTTACTACCAAGTAAAATCTACTGAGGAACAAAGCCCAAGACCTCTATTTGGCATGTCTTCAGAGTTAATTTGTAAATTTTATATTGAGATAGATTTCCCTTGGATACTACTGTGATAGAATTCTGCATGAAATCATCCTAAATTTAAATGGAAAAAATAAACTTTCTACAAGGATTAAGAATGGAACAGGAAGCATTTAAGGTTTCAGTCTCAGAAAGGTTTCGTGTAGTCTGTGAATGGGGAAAAAAATTGAGAGTGGGGGGCATAAAATAGAAGACACCATAAAATGTGTAGTGTCTCCAGCTAAAGAGGGCAATTAAATAATGAAAAACAAGCCCATTCCCAGGAAACTGAGTCAAGTAAACTCCTTGGCTTTTTTTGAGAAGCAAAGTTGCTTACGTTGAAATTATTTTAAATAGAGGGAACTCTATGGCAGGAGAAGGAAGAGAAGAATTAAGGGAAAGTTGAAAATACCTGCACAAAAAAAATTATTAAGAAAAGTTCTTCACTGCAGTAAGTATCTTGTCAATAGTTCTAGCTTAAATACCCCTGATGAACGTGGGTTACCAATTAAGAGCTGCACATAAGGTTCAATCCCTTCCTTTGTCCTTTTGCTGCAGTATTTTCTGCTTGCTCTTCACTGCTGCCAGATCAGATGTTGCACTCCCATTCCCACCTGTCCTTCCTCACAGAAGCCATGGGATGACGCCTACCCTGGTGGGCTTAGGATTGGACTCCCCAAGCCACTGCAGTGCTTAAAAACAGATTTAAGATTGTTTTAGCTTGCTTGGAATAGGTGGCAATAAATCTTCCTTTCTGGAGTCCCAAGGATCTCATGGATTACTTACCTCCTTTCTTCAACCACCTTCCACAGTAAATCTGTTCCCAAAGACTTTAAAGTACATTTATGTCAGGTTTTACAGAGTTGAGACATTTCCAGGAGGAGAACAAAATGGAAGAACTATATTGTGCTAGTAATAGGAATTTTTATTTTGGTCATGATAGATGTTTTAGTTTTGGGTAGTATATGCGATGCACAGGAAGCAAGCACATAATTTGAAGTGACAACACTTTCTAAGTATCCCTCAGAGAAAGTCGCCTTACTTATCCCCTGAAAAACATAAAAGCATGATCACAGGATCAGAGAATTTTCTGAGTTGGAAGGGATCCAGTAGGGTCGTCAAAGTCTAACTCCTGGCCCTGAACAGGCTGCCCCAAGAATAATACCATGTTCTTGAGACCTTTGTCCAAATTCTCCTCTGACTCTGTCAATTTTGGGGCTGTGATCACGTTCCTGAGGAGCCTGTTCCAGTGTCCAGCCACCATCTGGGTGGAGTACATTTTCCTGATGTACAACCTAAACCTCCCCTGGCACAACTTCAGGGCATTCTCTGTGTCCTGTCGCTGGTGACCACAGGGAAGAGATCAGTGTCTGCCTTTCCTCTGGCCCTTGTGAGGAAGTTGTAACTGTGGTGAGGGGTCCCCTTAGTCTCCTCTTCTCCAGGCTGAACAGACCAAGTCACTGCACCTCTTATCACTTTCCCTCCACATCCTTCACCATCTTCATTGCCCTTCTCTGGATGCTCTCCAATAGCTTTATATCCTTACATTGTGGCACACAAAACTGCCTCAAGCTGAGGCTGCCCCAGTGCAGAGCAGACTGGGACAATCCCCTCCCTTGCCCGGCTGGCCATGCTGTCCCTGATGCTCTCCAGGACGTGCTTGGCCCTCCTGGCTACCTGGCTCAGATTCAACTTCCATCAACCCCCACACCACTTTTCACAGAGCTGCTATCCAGCATCTCATCCCCAGTCTGTCCGTACATCCAAGGTTGCCCCAGCCCAGGGGCACAATCTGGCACTTTCCCTTGCTGGATTTCATACATTTGGTGACTGCCCAGCCCTCTCATTTGTCAAAGTCTCTCTTCAGGGCGTCTCTGCCTCTGAGGAAGCCAACATCTCCTCCCAATCTAATACCATTTGCAAACTTTGGAAGTATCCCTTCCAGTCCTTGCCCAGGTCGTTTATGAAGATCCTGAAGAGCACAGGGCCAAGAATGGAGCCCTGCAAGACCCCACCAGTGGCAGGTCCCCCATCTGATGCCACCTCATCCACTATCACCTTTTGTGCCTCACCCATGAGCCAGCTGCTCATCCACTCCCTGGATGTGTTTATCCAGCTGTGAGCTGGATGTGTTATCCAGGAGTACGCTGGGATAGACAGTATTGCAAGCTTTACTGAAATCCAAAAAGATTGCACCTACTGTCTTTCCTCGATCAGCTAGGTAGTTTACCCTGTCATAACAGTAATTTAGGTTTGACAAGCAGGACCTTCCTCTCATGAATCTCTGCTGGCTGTGACCAATGACTGCATTGTCTTTCAGGTGTTTTTCAATGGCCCCTGCAGTAACTTTCTCCATAATTTTACAAGTATGAATTACAGTATCATGTGTGAATAATACTAGCAGAATTAGCAGTTTACAGTGTGAATAGTATTCCTGTTGAATATCAAAAGCATGGGTCTAAGGATTTTCCTTAAGTGTTAAAGGAACTTTAAGTCCTTGATTCTTAAAAACATCCACATTTTGAACTAGGTTTGAGGAAACCATTTATTTGACTTCAATGTACTGTACGTATTAGCAAAGTCAACCATAACAATAAATATCTGCTGCATTAGTGCTGTCTAAATAGCCATGACAAACCAAAAACTAATAAAAATCCTTATCATATCTAGAAGGCAGCAGCTGTTTGGGAAAGACAAAGCTTAGGAAAAATCAAATCACATAGAATTCTATAAATCAATGTTGTGCCCAGTGATATTTGACAGTAAAACTTTTCTGTTGGAATATCATACCAAGGGTGCTGAAACTTTCCAAAAGAATAAAAGTTCTATGATGAGACCAAATAATAGCTTGCTGGTTTATTTCTATTTGTAATGCTGGCAGAATCAGCTTTGAGAACATGAACAAATGTCAGTCCAGAAGATTAATAAAACAAAATATACTAAAAACAAAGGAAGAATTAAAATATTATGCATCAATATTTAAAATGCAAAAACAAAGAACAAGTAGATAAACTGTTCTATTAGGAATCTGTTTTATTATAATTTACAAAAATTTTGATTACTCTTCTTCCCAATGACATTTACCCAGAAAATAAAGAACTCATATAAAAAAATGATATAGCAATTTAGCTAGGAACATAAGCACAAAGACATCACTGGCTTCAAGGGGTCCTCTCATATCTTTAAAGTCAACTGATATGCTTACTTGCTTTTCTGAGGTATTCCATGGATTCTTCTGCTCCTAAAAAAAAAAGAAAAGAAAAGAAAAGAAAAACAAAAGCTTAATTTTTTTGCGTAATTGTGAAAAGAAAAATCAGTTAAAATGTAAGACCTGTGTTTTGAATAGTGAATATGTGTTTCTGATGATATGAATTATCAGTTCCAAGCAACAAAAAAACCTAATTTTAATTTTCAGTCCTATGAAACACATACATCTCATAGGTTTTTTCCTTATATTTTCAGGGCAGATAATGACAGTGACTTTGGGAACCTATTTTTTTTCAAGCTCTATCTTGTGATTCTTAAAAAGAGGTTGCATTTTAGAAAATATTTGACTCTTTTTTCTTTCTTGTGATTTCTTGTTTTTAAATTTCATCAGGATGAAGGAGAAACACAATTTTTTTAAAATATTGGCTCTTTTCTCAAAGTACACTCTGAAATGTTTGCATTGAACTATTTTGTATTCTAGCTTTAGTCAGTTCAAATGTGCTTTAGTCAGAGCACCAGACTGTCCCTCATGCTTTTATAAAACATTGCTCAAATATTAAAAATCAGCTCAAGTAATTTAAGTGTTTTTCAGGAAATATAGGCAAACTACAGTCTCTGGGCCAAAACCACCATGGATATTCTAACCTCTGTTAATGTGTGATAAGAGTCTGCAGATCCTTTTATTGATTAGAAAGCATTGATTATGTTGTGTTGAGAGGAAAGGTCCATTAATGCTTCTTGGATGTTCTCTTCACTTCTGCAGCTAGGATATGAACATGTAAATCTTTTCTGGAGAGAAAATAAAAAATAAGTTATATTGTGCAGAGTTTGAAGAGGGGAAATATGTAAAGATAAAAAACTGTAATGTGAAGAGCTTTCTTTCCATTAGAAAGGAAATCACAACATTTAATTCTTTTCCACTGCTCTCATCTAATCTTGCTGGTCCTGTCCTGGTCTGCTACTAGCTTTAGAAAGCACTAGAGTGCAAAAGTTTGCTCACTGTTATTTGGAGTAGCAGGCAAATAATTGTAGAATTATTTGGTATTTTACATTTAACTGGAGCTGGAAGATTTACTTCCAGCAGAGAAATATTAGGATCTGTGTCTAGCCCTCTGCTTTTGCCACTTGTGATAATTTAGAGCAAGTTTAATGCTGTTGTAATGGATGATATTATACATTTTCTTCTGAATTTGTATTACAAGACTTATGTTGTAAAAGGATTTGATCTAGGCAGTTACACAGCATCGTCACAGAGCTCCTTGTTAGCACTTCATTGTGGTTACAAGGAGGGGAGGAATCAGTTGTTAACACTCTACCATCACAGACAATCTCTGCAGAGATATAACATGTGATCAGATGTAAGACTTGAACACAAATTAGCATTTTTCAAGCCATCACACAACATACCTGGAGCTCAGACCCTTAAAAGAAAACCAGACCAGATGGAGGCTTATACATCTGTCTTAAGACAGGGCAAGTCACCCTGTGGAAGCATGATCACTGCTTAAAGACCAAAAGTCACTAAATATGTTACTTCATTAGAATATGCTGCATTCACTTTCTGTCTGAATATAATGAGTCTCTACTTTCCCGTCTGTGTTCTTTACACCTAAAACTGGATGCAGAATCAGTCACTTTTCCACTATTCCCAGCACCTACAGAGGACAAAAAAACTTTTCTAAAATGCTCTCCAGAAGAATATTCTCTGTATGCCTTTCAAATTTATTGCTGTGAATCAGAAAAATCTGTCCTCTGGATTCTAGTGGCTACAAAAGAAGTTTTCATTCCCCAGCTATTTTCAAATAGTCAGTTTCATAGTTGTTTCCACATAAGTGAAGGATCTCTGTGATAACTAGGATATTTATTTTAAGGACTACTTCAACCAGAATTTCTGCATTGCTTTTCCTGCAATGTGTTTTGGAAAAACTAGTCCAAATTGTATTGCTGATTCCCTGTATCTGGAGTGAACGGGCACCGTAAAGATGAATTTTGATAACACTGTATTTTTTTGCAAGCATTTCTTCACAGTGTTCACAAGAAAGGAATTAAAAACCCTCATGACAGGAAAACAAAGTGCAACGTAAGCTTTAATCAAAGTGCTTGCTGGTACTGAACATGCCACAGCAACAACTTGTGTGGCTTAGGGTGTGAGTGGAGACTGTCTCATGTACACTAGAAAAAGCAATTTTAAGAAATCCTGAGAGACAAATCAGCTTTGATTTCATTTTTTCAGAACAGAGGAAAGAAAGTGAAACAATGCTAGTTTAAGAGGTTGCAAGCTTGCAAAGATTCCCAAGGGTCAGATTTTATGCAAATGAAGGTGTTTCACTCTCCTGCTTCAGTGTCCAGAGGTTAGCAAGATTTACACCCATAAGCTGCAACCAAATTATGATTCTGTATATTTCTGTAAGTGGCATTCAACATAATATCACCCAGTTTTGCTGGTAGTTCAAAAACAAGCATCTGCTATTTATTGAGACATCAAGTCATGAAAGTTTGGGTAAGTGGAAAGGTTGGTAAGACCTTTTATTCCTAAAAGGCATAGCAGTCTCTTTCAGGAAACACTTGAAGGAGCTTCACTCCTCTAATCAATATATTTCTATATTAGTACACTTTATCAGAGCACATCTGCTTTTCAGTTGTTCAATAAGAGAGACACAGAATCAGTGTTACTACCTTTATTACATTGATTTCTTTTATTTTGCATTTTACTCATACGGCAAAATTAAATATTTTTACTTCAGTAACTAAAACTTGACATAAAATCATTCCTTTAGAAAACATTTTTCTCTCTCAATACAGCATCTTAAACTGCAGCTACTGCAACTCATCATTTTAGCTATGAGAATTCAACAATCCTGTAGTTATTTTTTTCTGAGTATTTTCCTCACTAAGCCTGACATCTGTTACTCAGTATCTGTACAGAAAACCATGTTGCAGATGCTTGCTAACAAGATGTTGAAAGAATCTGACAGTGTGACAGAGGATTCAATTTTTTGTCTCCCTAAAATAATATAGATTTACTGAAGAAGTAAGGTCTTGCAGAGTGAGTTGCACTAGACTTTCAGAAAGCATTCTAATCCAAGAAACAGTCCAAAACAGTAAAGGATTTCAACTGCTTACTGTAGAATTTGCTGCGAATTACGAAAAAAACCCCTTCAGAGTAGCCCTTTGGAGATTAATAGAAATGCTTCACCTGGCATTTCACCTGGCACCTTCATGTAGCCAAGAGCAGAGACAATGCATGTGTTGCTGCAGGATGTTAAACCCATAACCAGGAGAAACAGCACTGCTCCCCAAACTCAGTAACCATGGAGGGACAGCCACCTGCACCTCTGCCCTGCAAACATGCCAGGACTGGAAAACTCCAGCTGGACAAACTCAGCTTATGCTTTGCCCAAGAGAGATTATGGAAGCCAGACATTCTGCCTGGACTTGATGGGAAGCAAAGAAAATCTTGTGCCCCAACATTCTGGTCTCCAGCGGGAGTACTGCTTACATCCCCATTTTGTTAAGAGAGAGGAAATCTATAGCTAGGATATCTGATTAAACTATCATTGATCTGCTAACTGCTGTCTTCCACATATTAATTGGTTTCATCTTTGCATCCCTAAGAAATTTTTCTTGGTGCTCAGTTCTAAATTTCATTCTAAATGAAAGATTTGCCCCAGCAAGAGCCTTTCATAAAGTGATTTTTTGGGAAACAAAACAATATTTCTAAAGGACTTGACTTCAAACAGACAGACAGACAGGCAGATTGACTTGTCCCTTTTTGCTGCCAGAACCTGGCAGAAGGTTGCATGAGTATGAACAAACTTTCTGTAATGAAACTTAAATGGTGAGGTTATTTTCAGGTTCCTCTCTCAGCTCAGTTCTTACATTAATAATGCCATTTAAATTTCAGTGGCAAGAAAATCTGAGTAATAGCCTTTCCACTTTATCTGAGTTCTTAGCTCAAAAACCTGACTTTTGATTATAGCTAAAAAAATCCTGTTTTATAATCTCAAGTGAAGAAATAAAATAATGCATATTTGAAGACTGGCTTAAGATTTAAACAAAAAGAAATCACCTTGTTTTCTCCCATGATTACTGATTTATCCAAAGTGATGCACAGCTGATGAGCAATAATACCACAAAATCGATTGCAATAGAATTGAATAGAATATCATGTTTTTTTCTTCTATTTTGCTCAGAACAGAAGGTGTAACCTTCTGCCAAAAAGCGTTTTCCAAAGTGTATTCATTCTAGTGGATGCTTTGATCACATTATTTGAGAGACATTGTCCCTGGCCAAAGGGAGTTTATCCAATGTGGAGAACTCCAATCAGCAAGATCTGTCCTCTTCCTAAAGAAATCTTGCAGAAAATATGCTTTGCCATGGAATTTAATGGAATCATGGAAACATTGACTGGATCTCTGTCACCTAGCCCAACCTCTGTCTTGAAGCAGGATGGTAGCCAAAACTAAACCAGGTGAGGTGTATCCTGGCCTCACTGTATATGTGGAAAACTTCCAGGGATGGTAATTTTGCAGTCGTTCTACACAATCTGTTCCAGAGATGGACACTCTGCCATGGAGGATCCTTCAACATGAGCTGATAGGGATGGGGTCAATAGGGTTTGGAGGGGAAAAGTGTGACCAGTGAAAAGCAGGCCAAGATAAGGGAACAGAACTTTCAATGAGGGAAGAACAGAGGAATTTCCCAAGGACTGATGGCAGTCTGTTTGCCCTTGCCTTTCCCTGTTCCTCCAGTACTCAAGGTGTAGCCTAACAACTGTTATTTTTTTCCGGTTACAAGCTCATTTATTTTTTTTAAACCAATGTTTTGAAAGGATATTTCTTGTGCTTGAATTAGCAACACCCCTACTGTATTAAACACATTTATGCTGTTATTTAAATGCCCGGTAGTGTATCAGCTTACAGAATATTGGGTGAAATCACACATTCTTGCTTAGAGAAATAGAAATTGAAAACACAAGCATTTCCCAGCAAAATTGCTGAGGTCCCTGCCACAGGTCCTTCAAACAGCTTAAGAGCCTAAAGCATTTTCTGTCTCTCCCAAATATGTTACTCATCCTTTCAGAGATTACTTTCTTTCCTTAGGAGACTGAGAATGTTTTCTCTGATGCAATCTCATCAACTGGTGCAACAAATATGGGAAACATATTCAGTGAGGGATGAAGAAATGGAGCGATGATTAGTAGCATTAAATTCTAGGTCTTTTCCTATTAGGTGGTGACAATAGGGTGGGATGGGGAAAGGATTAAGGAAATTTTAGAAGTGACCTAGACTACATCCTACACATCAGTTTCTGTGTTTATGCTTTACTTGTTCCCTCTGTGGCTTCTTCCCTGGGTATTCCTGTTCCTAAAGGTAAATAACTTTATTCTTCCGCAGACATTTCACCAACCTTTCTCTTTCCCTGCCTTCCACCTCTATACAAGCATGGAGGTTTTTTAGTAGGCAGTGAGTGAAAGATGGGAGTATCACTTCCTGCCTGGGAAGTGAAAGATAAATCTAAATGTAAATTTTCTTTCAGACAATTTAGTTTTTAACATCAGAAATGCTAACTGATTTTGACTACTTTGTCCTCTGCTTCTGTATAGGGTGTAGATACCACATGAATCCTCCATGTATGTCACAGTAATAGAGGCCCCTACAGTGTTTTCCTCACACTGACAAAGATTTTTGCATTGAAATCCTTTGTGCCTGATATGCACAGCTGCTGTAATCTCTCTTCATTTTGTCTCTGTGACTTTGCCCTGGGAAAGCTGGGCAAGGCTGTTTTGGTCAGAGTGAATGACCATGCTGTGGTGATGGGGATTTTCTCTCTCGCTTCTCTCATTTTATCCCTTCTCATGTTTCCCTTTCTTGGCATGCATGCGGGCTTGTATGCAGGCCTGTAAGCAGAGCTGTGGCAGTTGTGTTGATGAATGCTAACTAGGCAAAAGCTGGTGCAGCTCCAGGCAATCATTCTGCAAGTAATTCATTTGGATACTGAACACCCAGCCTGCAGTTTCTGTGCATCTATCCAAGGGATAGCTCTTCACATTAATTTAACACTCCTTCCAGCAGGACATTATAACCCCTTTCTACACTTTCTTTTCCTTGCTTTCTTTCCTATTTGTATGATGCAGTATGGCGGGGTCTGTACCTAAAAACAATCTCTAGTATGATTCCTTCTGAGGACACAAGTCATGCCAGCCAGGTTGTTATTCATAAGGAAGTCCCACTGTCAGCATACACCCCTGCACTCACATGTGTTTTAAACTTCTGTAGTTTAAGAATCTTCTAGTTCAGGGAGCAGGAGGTGAATGCAGCAATTTTTTTCTTAGGAAGAGGTATGTGTCTTAAAAAAGAGAAAAGGGTCCTGTAGCCCTGTTTGAAGGTGTTTTCTTCTGCTTTTGTGAATTAAGCCATGCTATCTCTCTCCTCTCTCAGTGGAAAAGCTAGCTAGCTAGATAGGTACATAGATAGATAGATAGATAGATAGATAGATAGATAGATAGATAGATAGATAGATAGATAGATAGATAGATAGATAGATAGATAGATAGACAGACATATATACAGAAATCTTATATATGAATTGTTGGGGCAATTGACCAGGCTTTCAGGAGGCTGACACCTTATGGCGAGAGTGATGTGGAGCCTTTCATGAGCCAAGATAAGGACAGAAATCAATGTGATATGTCTCTAGACAGGTAGAAAGATAAGACAAGATCAAAACCTTCCTGAAATAAGATCATGTTACTTAAATAGTTGTCTAAGTAGGATGCTTATGACCATGTAAGGTATCTCTGTTATCTGGAGACCCTCATCTTGGATAGCATTTTGCCTTGGAAACAGCATCTGTCAGATATCAGCTTCCCAGGAAGCACTAAATGTCAGGTGTGCACTCTGGCAGCCAGTGGGTATAGATGGGTCCCAAACAAGAAATTGCAGGGCAGGAGCCTAAAATAGATAGCAGAAACAGTTGTGTCCAGAAAACTATCTTATCAACATATGGGGGGTCTGGTTCAAGAAAATAAAGTCCTTGCCTCTAAAATGTGGTCATTGACGTGCATCCCTAACAATTTCCTTCTCGGGTGTACTTGCTGAGGACAAAGCCAATACAGCACAGGAAAACAGTAGTTTCTATGAAGTGTTTCTCTGGAATAGAACACAATGTCCTGGGACCTGTGCTTCGTGGGAATACCATAGCTTTTGCCCACTTCTATGTCCATTATTGTTTTGGTACTTGTTTTACAGACACACAGTATGATCACTGCAGTTGTTCTTAAAAGTGTATATCGAATGGAATGCTTCAAGAGTTAGAACAAAGCAGTAAACAAAGTTGCTTATGTAGCACATTATCTCTGTATGTAATTGTAATTAACCATTGATATGCCTCTCAACATATATTGATTTTCTGATTATTAAAAATATCTACACCATTTTCTGGATATTAACAAAATGTGAACAGATGCAAATACTTTCCAGAATGCTGATTTTAGTGTTTAGGGATTAAAGTCTAGTTTCTGCAAGAATGTAGCTTCCTGGTACATTTAAACAGGCATATTCACTAATGTTTTGTAGCTGCTACACATATTAGTAGCAGTTCTAGTATTTCACCTAATTTAACTTCAAGATCCAACATTTCTTTCAGATATGTGTCCTGTTAAAAAAAGTCATCCTCTTCCATGCTATTTTTCACATAAGTATCATATTTTGTTTGAGATTACCTATCCCATGGTGACACAAAATTTGAAAAGCTCTTTCTAAATCCTTGCATACTCAAGACCAAGTGAGTAAATAAGAATAGGATGAGATGATGAGGATCATCTCCTTCTCTTGTCCCAGCAGAAATGTCACTAAGAGTTTTAGACCAAGTGCATTGTTCTGTAACTGAAGATGCTTATTATTTGCTTCTCAATTTTCAGTTGGAAGCAAGGTTCAAGGACAAAATATCAATTTCTTGCATGCACAGCTTTTCTCTTATCCTGGAATTATACCATTAGGAAGTAAAATAAGAAATACAAACTATTACATGGTATATATATAGAATAATAAGCTATAAACTAATACTACAAAGTTAAGTCTTTGACTTCAACAGTTAATATAATTTTACCACTGATTCAGCAGTTGATAAGGATCTTACCTTGCTTGTATCACAAATCATATAATCATAGGATATCCAGAGTTTGAAAGGACCCAGTAGGATCAGTGAAATTCTGCACAGGACAGACCAAGGAGTCACACCATGTGCCTGAGAGCTTTGTTCCAAGGCTTCTTGAACTCTGTCAGACTCGGTGCTGAGAGGACTTCTCTGGGAAACCTCTTCCAGTTGCCTCTAAGGAAGAACTTTTTTCTAATATCCAACCTAAACCTCTCCTGACACAGTTTCATGCCATTCCCTTGGGTCCTGTCACTGGTCACTTTAAAAAGAGATCACTGCCCCTTTTGCTTCCCCTCATGAAGAAGTTGTCACTGCAATGAAGTCTCACCTCAGTCTCCCCTCCAGGCCGAACAGACCAAGTGACCTCAGCTGCAGCTCATATCACTTTCCCCCAAGGCCCTTCACCATCTGCCTTGCCCTCCTTTGGACACTTGCTCACAGTTTAGTGTCTTTGTGTTTTGGCACTCAAGACTGTCCCCAGCACTTGAGGTAAGGCTGCCCCAGAGCAGAGCAGAGCAGAGCAGAGCAGAGCAGAGCAGAGCAGAGCAGAACAGAGCAGGACAATCCCCTTCCTTTCCCAGCTGGCCATGCTGTGCCTGATGCCCCCAGCATATGGGTGGCCCTCCTGGCTAACAGGGCACTGCTGGCTCGTGTTCAACTCACCATTAACCAGGACCTTCAGATCCCTTTCCATGGTGCTGTTCCTTAGTATCTTGTTCCCCAAGAACAAGATAATAATGCAAATATTTAATTCTCTAACAATACAAATTTTAAAAAAACGTTTATCTGTGTATAGGTTCATTCTATTATAGTGCCATTCTTCTGCTGTATTTGTACTTGTCCTTTCAGAGGTTTCTAGAGGTTTCTGCTCATCCAATAGATGCTGCGCTCCCACCTGTGACAGTGTAGCCCTGGCACATTGTGAAGCACCCAGACCGATAATGCCTGAAGTGTGGTTCAGGATTCTGAGCCACACAGAAGCCTGTGCTTCACTACATCCCATCTCCATTCACCTGTCTCTAAAGGATGATGTGATATGAATTTTCTAGACAGCACAGTTTTAGTAAAACTGAAAAAGTAAAGACAGAGGATAAACTGATGAGACACATATAAACTCACACACAAATTAATTACCTTTCATTTTCTTCTTAATTTCAATCAGTTTCATAAGAGTTTCTTTGTAAACAGAAGAGAATATTAAGAACAGCAAGTATTTGCTTTTCAGTCAGTCACTGTGATTTTCTTCTATCCCTCCATCCATCCATCCATCCATCCATCCATCCATCCATCCATCCATCCATCCATCCATCCATCCATCCATCCATCCATCCATTTCACCTCCCAGTTTCCATTCATGGGCTTATAAAATATTTCTTTCCTCTAGTGTCTTGCTTCTTGTCCCTTGTCCCAGAAGCCTCAGTTGCTTTTCTTGCTTTATATGCCATTTGTCACAGTCACTCTGTTTTCAAAACATAATTACCACATTAGAAAACCTCATTCAGTGCTGCAAAGATATCTAGCAGAGATACCTGCACATGAAAGAAAAGCAAGATGGGACAACAAAAAAAGTAAGAGAAAACACAATCTTTTCTTTAGAGATATGTGAAAATATTGATAATGGCTGTGCTAAACATTTTCCATCCCAACTATTCACCTGAGTAAGAAAATCCCAGACAATACCAAGACCTTTAATTTTCCATCTTTCCCTCCCTTCCTCTGATTTTCTTCTTTTAGCACGCTTAAAGCATCCCAATCACCTCTATTTTCACTGAAGGGAACAGATCTGGTTTTATATAAATCTCAGGCCTCTTCTGTTCTTAAGAACCTTTTTGTACTTCTACTATTGCAGTTTATAAAGAAGATGCCTTAGGAAAGTTCTCTTAGGCTTAAAAAAGATTATCTGATATTCTACTGACAAAGAATATCTGTCTTCCTCTCAGTAAAGATGCTGAAAACAAACAAAAAGCTGCAAGAAATAAAACAGATGGTTGATTGTTAAAAAAAAAAGACTGTCGACTATCTTTTGGAGAGCAGGGGGCATATGATAAAGTCAGAATAGCCAAGAAAATCTAACCACATTAAGCCATGCTAAGGAAAATCAAAAATATACACACAGTAGAGAAGGAGATTTTCTTGTTGAACAAGTAGAAAAAAGGACAGAAAAAACATCCATGGCCCAGGATGCAGTGTAGAAGGGATTCAGATGTGGGACAAACATGATGTGATCTTTGTTTCATTTTCCAGTAAGAAGGATGATGCAAAATCACCTCCAGAATTATATTTAAAACTGGAAATAGACATGTCTACCTGTCAAAAGCCAGCATACACACATTGAGGTGGCAGATGAAGTCTCTGGAATGTGGTCTGTTCTACTGAGTCAGGTCCAGTAGAAAGATTTTATGGTTGATCTCCTTGAACTGATCCTGACTTGAAGTGATACTGACTTGACTGCAGAACAGTAAAGATACCTGTCAAGGAAAGGTATTCAAGAACAAACATGATGCAATCTGTCCAACACAAACCTTGTGAATAAATTTTAGAAGAATGACTCAGGAATATAAAAAAATAGTTTGTTTTTAAACACATTGGAAAAATCGTAAAAAAAAAGGATTGGCAAGGATGGTTTTAGTCATGTTAAATAAGCACTTTGATAACATGTATTTTTTGAACAAATGGTGAATGGTGGACTTATCTCACTTGATTTCAAGAAAACATATCATAGAATGGTAGGTCATAAACAGGCTAAGATGATGGAAATGGTCATTGCTGCGGAAGTCATTAGAAAGGAAGAAATGGTGAAAGGCAATTGTAATAGACACTGCTAACAGGACTGAGTAGAACTACTGGTGGAATCCTCAGAGGCTTGACAGACTGATCTTAGACAGTAATGACTTGAGAAAAAGAAATGAGAATATAATAATTAAATTTACTGATAGTGAAGATTTGAGAGGCATCATCAATACACAGGAGAATCAGAATAACATACAGGAAGAGCTGAATGACCTGGTCAAGGGAACTAACTGAGAAGGGGCAAAATTTAATCATGCAAAGTGGCATCTCTGCATTTGGCAAGATCCACTAATACAAACAGAGAACTCATCAACTGAAAGTGACAGAGAAAAAGAAAGATTTAGTGTTTTTAATCAATCACAGGATGTCTGTGACCCTCAAATGTTGCTGTTGTCATGAAAATAAATGTATCAGGTGACAAATTTATTTACAGGTATTCCCTCTCAAGACAGGGAACTTATAAATTGCTCTAAATAAAGCTACTGATAAGCTCCTGCATGATCACACACATGCAAGAAAGATTAATTCAGGCTGCAGAAAGTGGCAATTAGTGCTACTAAGATGATCAGAGGAATGCCAAACCTATCCTACACAAGAAGAGTAAAGGCACTTGGCTTGTTTAGTCTTGCCACACAAGGGAAGAAAACGGTGTATAATTGCCCTCTATAAAAAATACCAGGGAAGAGAAGAGCTGTTAAAGCCAAAGGATGGTGCTGGCACAAGAACAAATGAGTGTAAGCAGTCATGAATAAGTATGGGCTAAAATTAAATGAAGGTTTGTGTGAAAGGAATGAGGTACTGGGACTGCAGTTACTGGATTGAATCAGAGGGGCAAAATTTAATTAGGTTTGAAATGAAGCTTCACACATCTCTGAATGAGATTATGTGGTGGAGTTTTTTTTGGTGTTAAAAATGGACCAGACTCAGAAACTCCCTTCCATTACTGTGGTTTTTGATGCTATTTTAAACAATAAGAACATATGGTGGATATTACAGTCATTCAAGTTTTTAAGGGCCTCTTTACATGTTATAGGAGTGCACAGAAGATCTTTATATACTATAGATTTCTTGAATGTGTTCATGGAGCCACAGAAAAAGCTTATGAGGGAAATTAATATGGTTCACCCGTTCAGTCCATCCCATCACCAGTGCCATATTCTTAAATCTTCTGCAGAGTTATAGTCATATAGTTAAGGCTTCTGTCACTTTCCTTGAAAGACAGTTCAAGGGTCCAATTGATCCTTCTTCAATTCCTCAATTCCAAAATTACACTTTCCTGAGAACAATTTGAAATTTACACTTTCCTTTGCAGTCATTCACCTATTCTTAAATGTTTTCTGAAGGTGTATAACATTTCAGCTGCTTCTCAACATTTAATGAGCATTCAGTACATTTCCCTCATAACTTATCTTTAATCCATCATTACAACAGCTCTTGCTGTAGTTTTTGTAATTCTGTTGTCAAAGAAATTAATTATGTTCTGCCTAATGTCTTTAGAGGGTAGGAGAATACATGTGTCTAACATTTCACTTTGAAAAATTTATACGATTTTAAAAAATGTAATACTGGGACTTTTGCTTTTTCAAGTCAAAGGAAAGCCCTGGTGAGTTCTGAGACCAATGCCTGCACCATTAATGAGAGTTTTCCTCCACTATGGCCTATGTGACTTCACTGATGGAAGCCCTGGTCTGATATTGCCAGCATCTTTTCCTGAAATAGCTGGTGCTGACCTGAAAGCACACCTTTCTCACAGACACTGTGCTGGAACAAGCCAAAAACCTGTCTCTTCTTGTGATAATACTCTGAAAGAAAAAAGAAAAAAGCAAGTATTTTGTATGTTTTGAGTTCTTATATTTTTATCCATTTAAAAAAATATATCAACACTGTTACATTATGAATGTGGCCATTCAAGAGCACTGGGAAAGGGGAAGAGGTGCAATTCTTTCTCCCTTTATCAGGACCATTGCAGAAGCCAGCTCTGATCTCACCTTCCACTTTAAGGGACTGAAGCAGCAATGGCAGAACCCAGGCATCTTCAAAAGGATCTCAAATGTATCTGAAAAGCTATAAAAATTTAGTCTCTCAGTGTACCCAAGAGTATCAGATAAATTTTGTTCTTCATGAAGAAAACATATGCTGCCTAATCTTCATTTGCTACACAGAATGCAGACTTCTATATTTATGTTTTCCTTCCTAGGGCCCTAGTAGGTACTTACTGCAAGTGAACACGCAAAGGACACTTTTTCCAGAAAAATCTGTTATACTTTCAGGGACCAGTCAATGAACGATAGTTCCACCTATAAGAAAATAAATTTTTGCAGCATCATTTTTTCTTGTCCAAAACTTAAGAAAACCTAAATTGTGTGTAGAATCCTAGTAAAGTATCGACATAATAAATTAGTTGCAAAATATAGAACTAGAGAACTATGTTTATTTTTTCCTTTAGACAACAGTTGATCTTTACATAAGACCAATTATGAGTTTTGTGCCATCTTTGAGGGATTATCAGTGTTTAAATTTTCTCCTAAATTTGTTGCTCCTTTGTTTATTGATAGCACAGTGGGAGAGGTGAGACTCTAAATGTGTCTCTAAATTTTATGTAATAAGTGTATAAACCTGACTGCATGTTTTATTTTTCTGGAAAACAATAGATGTGCAACGAATCAAGCCAGGTGTGTTGTGACCTAATTTTTTCAAAGGGAGTGTGTTAGACCAAGATTTTCAGTTAAGGAAACATCTTGGGGAAAAAAGTTTTACAGCAAGCTATCTTGATTGCTTCAGAAAGGAGAAATTGATTTATGCATATGTAGATCAGAAAGTAACTGCTTAATGTTTTTGTTTCTGGATTGTTGATTCAGATCCAACAACCATCCATGAGATTTAAACATCACTAACTTTTGCTGAGGTTTGTGATCGCTTCCTGGATGATTCTGGTACTAAAAACCTGAAGTGAGTAATTGCTGTTCTATCCTAAGCAAAAGATAGCTGATCTGCAGTAGTCTGATAACATACAGTATCCAGAGGAACAGCAGATTTCAAAAGATGGATATCTCCAAGTTAGAGACTACATTTCCTATTCTGAAGTCCAGGTATTTATTTAAGGTGGTTTAGTGCTTGATTAGGTGACTATGCATATGCTTCAATCAAATCCTAGTTATTCATTCTTAAAAAAAATAAGGAGCTATTCTTAAAAATTCAGTAATACAGCTGAATAAGTTATACAGTGTAAAAACAACATGTACATGAGTAATACAGAAAATATACCAATAAATATAACTATAGATATTAGATGTAATAGTGTTTATACAATTATATGTTGTTGGCTGGTAGACACCTTCTCTTTTTTGGACTTATTAAATCAGTTATTCTTTTGACTGTCCTTAGCCACCCAAAACCTTCCTTAATTAAAATAAAGATCTTGATTATCATTCCTTCTCAGAAAACAAGATTATCATTCTACCTTTGGAACTTTACGACATAGTTCATTGCTACCAACATCATGTTTCTTCCAAGGAGAAATACGCTGACATCACGGAAGATCCAAAAATAACATTATGTTAGATGTAGGAAGAGACTGGAAAAGCACAGACTCAATACCCCTTAGTCAAAGAGTGGAGTGTCAAAGACCCCATTTGCACACTGCAAAGCTCATTGCTGACAGAAGTTGGCCTATGGCAATGCTGCCACCAGCACCTCTTCCATGTTTATCGCGAAGAGACAAGTTTTGCTATGAAATATTCATTTCTGGAAGATCCAGTTGCTCAACACTGTCAAGAGGATGTCTGTCAGCCTTGGAGACACCTGCGCGTGTAAATTAATCACTCTGGTTTTATCAACAGCAAATGCATCTCTCTAGAACAACTTATTTTCTTTTTAAAGGAAAAAAGTCTCTCACTTTTTAATTTACCTCACTAAACACAGGCATACAGCTGAACTGCTTGCAGCAGAATTGTGCTGGAGGTATTTTTCTGCCACTTGATTTCCAAATGGCTAAGAGCAACAGGACAAAAAGGTGTCTCCCTTTAGGGGAGAAAGTAAAGCTGGTATGCAATTTTTTGGCTCATCTTGTGATTGTCTTGCCAGCAAGTCTTTTGTTCAGATTGAATCAGGTTGACTGAGTTCCTTTTCCTAATCCAAGCAAAGATTCTGGCACAGAACATCTCCAGAATAAGATCTGAAATTTCTTTTTTTAGGAACTTTGAAAATTAGTACTGAGAATAATGGTTGCTACTGAGTCAAAAAACAACAAAACAAAACAAGTTTCGAAGTATTCAATTCTGACCTTGTCAGCAATGATACTGTGCCAAAAGAAGAACCTATGCAAGTGAACATGCTCATTGTCTTCCTTTGAAACTTAAAATAATTCCTAGTTCTTGATGATTTTATGGCTCTAGAACCATGGAGAAGGTTTGAGTCCTTACTGTAGCTCAGCCTATACAATGTGCTGTGTGAAAGCTGCATCTTTGCTGTGTGGATACCTCTAAAACCACACTGATTTCAGCAGAAGTATGAGAGAAGGATCTTAACCCAATGACACAAGGTCTTTGCATCCTTTCTTCCCACCAGCAGCCTCTAGTAAATGGAAAAGTGAAAAGGGAAACTGGGTGACACTTCCCAGTCACGTCATAGAGGAGGATTTACTGGATCACTTCAGTTTCTTGCTAGAATCTTCACGTAAGCAGTTTCTAAAACATTCTGTCCAAAATGGAGAGCTCTGATACAAGTAAGTCAGCCATGTTGCAAAAATTAATGTTTTAGTATGGAAAAAATTCTGCAAAGCAATAACAATTACCCTCTTTTGAAGAGAAAGTATGAAGGACCAGATATTTTTAAAATTGTTGGGGATTTTTTTTTTTATCTGTGGACCTCTAAAAATTTTTTAGTCCTTTTAGACATGTTTATTGGTAAGATATTATATGGCATATAGGCACCTCCTCTTTCTCTTCTCTTCTCTTCTCTTCTCTTCTCTTCTCTTCTCTTCTCTTCTCTTCTCTTCTCTTCTCTTCTCTTCTCTTCTCTTCTCTTCTCTTCTCTTCTCTTCTCTTCTCTTCTCTTCTCTTCTCTTCTCTTCTCTTCCCTTCCCTTCCCTTCCTTCCTTCCCCTTCCCTTCCCTTCCCTTCCTTCCTTCCCTTCCTTCCTTCCCTTCCTTCCTTCCTTCCCTTCCTTCCTTCCCTTCCTTCCTTTCCTTCCTTCCTTCCTTCCTTCCTTCCTTCCCTTCCCTTCCTTCCCTTCCTTCCTTCCTTCCTTCCTTCCTTCCCTTCCCCTTCCCTTCCCTTCCCTTCCTTCCTTCCTTCCCTTCCTTCCTTCCTTCCTTCCTTCCTGGAACCCTTCCTTCCTTCCCGAACCTTCCTTCCCCTTCCTTCCCGGAACCTCCCTTCCTTCCTTCTTCCCTTCCCTTCCCTTCCCTTCCTTCCTTCCCTTCCTTCCTTCCCTTCCCTTACCTTCCGAACCTTCCCTTCCGGAACCTTTCCCTTCCCTTCCTGAACCTTCCCTTCCTTCCCCTTCCCTTCCTTTTCCCTCTCCTAACCTTCCCGGAACCCTTCCGGAACCTTCCCGAACCTTCCCTTCCCAGAACCTTCCCTTCCCGGAACCTTCCCTTCCCTTCCCGGAACCTTCCCGGAACCTTCCCGGAACCTTCCCTTCCCGGAACCTTCCTCCTTCCTTCCCTTCCCTTCCCTTCCTTCCCCTTCCCTTCCCTTCCCTTCCTTCCCTTCCTTCCGGAACTTCCCTTTCCTTCCCGGAACTTCCCTTCCCTTCCCTTCCCGGAACTTCCCTTCCCTGAACTTCCTTCCCGGAACTTCCCTTCCCTTCCCGGAACTTCCCTTCCCGGAACTTCCCTTCCCGGAACTTCCCTTCCCTTCCCGGAACTTCCCTTCCCTTCTCTCCTCTTCTCTCCTCTTCTCTCCTCTTCTCCTCTTCTTTTTCCTAATTTGTTTCAAATAAGAAAAAGTTGTCCATCAGATTTTGCGGCAGCACACAAGCGAAACCCGGCGATGCCTCCACAGCAGGGAGAAAGGCACAGTCTGCAGCCTGGTTGGGCCGACTGGCGTGGCCGCTGCGGCCCTGGTCCACTCTGGGGATGACTGGGGCGACCAGCCGGCTTCCCAAGACCTCCTCTGCATCAAAGGCAGAGGAAGGCATCTTGGTTAGGCAAAAGTCCCGCGAGCAGCAGCAGCGATAAGTTGGCGAGGAGAAGAAGAGGCGTGAAGCAGGCAGTATTCCGCAGCGGGGGTGGGTTTATTAAGGGTCAGGGAAGAGCAGGGTCGGAGGGGAACTGCAGATAACTGCGCAAATCCCGCTCCTCGGGTAAGGCAGTTATAGAAACCCCGAGGGGAGGAACAAACCACAAAGATCCAACAACATAACATAATACAATGAAGGACGCGGCACAATGACAAATCATATCACGACATAGGAGTGTCTCCCCACCCTGATCCAATCACCCTCTGTCCCTGAGAGAAGCTTCAAGGGTAAGGGAGTGGACAGAGAGTGACGGACAGGGGGGTTGCCGGGGAAACAGGGGAGGGAAGAACTAAGATAATGAGATAATTGGGGAGGGGTTACATAGATAGACACAAAAACTGAAACAAAATGGCAGGAGTTGCCATGGTACCCTTGTGATGGACACTTAACTGTCAGTTGAAGGAGGGGGAGGGAGCCCTGAAGCAGCGCTTAGTCGGCCATCTTGATCTCTAACTTAATAACTTATAAACTTATAAAACGACTTATAAACCGATTCAAACTCATTCAAACAACAACAAAGAACCTGCACCACAACAAGATTTCATATGGCCTTAGAAATTGTCCACCAGTGCCCACAGAATCACTGGACAATTGTTAAAAATCCCTGAGTCAGGCAGATTCAGTGCCAGAATTAATTTTGTCTTCACTTATTTTTCCTTCTCTGACAAAACTCTGACAAATTTCCCAAGTCCTAAATCTGTGACTAGCAATAAGCAATAATCTTCCACTAAGATTTGAAGATAAAAACAAAGAGAGAGAGAGAGCCAAATTGCTCCTGGAGAGGCAAACAAGCCCACTGAGTCAAAGGTTCAGCAGCTGTTCTGAAGTGGCTGCTGCTCAGGTACTGGATTTAGTGGGTTGGATTTGTTTGTGGTTTTTGTTTGGGGGATTTTTTGTGCAAGGCAAGCAGGCACTGTCTTAAACACAAAGTTGCACCACATCACTTTTGCTAAGCAGAAACAAGAACTCTTTGTTCATAGATGAGAAAGTTACCAGGCTGCAAAAAAGTGAATTGTGATGTATGGATGTACTCTTCTTACAGATCATATAATTTTTCACTCCTTTTCCTATCCCCAGTTTTCAAATTTATCTTTGTACATTCGTCCACTGCTCAGTCACTGGAGGTTGTTCAAGAGACTATTTTGTATTTTCACTGGATACCATAATAATTGCGTCTTTATCTACTGGATTTGAAGTTACTATGTCAAGTATTGATTTCTAGCATCACAGCCTGGGTGGTAACTTTAACAATTCAATTGTCCTTAATACCCAATTCTACACTTTTCTCTGCTGTCTCTCTCTATTGCTGACTGCAGAATAACCCACCACAAAATTGCTAGCACTTCTCTCTGGATTTACACAGCTTGTAGTGAAGTAATACGAATTCCTCAAATGCAGATTGCTGTAATTGATCAAAACTGAAAAATAGGAAACAATAAGGAAAGAAAACAACTTTCAGATATCTCAGGTGTAATGAAGAAGGTGATATAATTCCTAGTAATTATTGAAGTAATCAAAGCTTCCAAGGAGATAACATGATTTTCTAAAATGCATTCATTCTCTAAAATGCTCTTGTTACGTCAAACTGTCATGAAAACCTGCACATGCAACGAGACACACCAAGGTTTATAGCAGCATTGCAGTTCCTAGGAATCTGATACCTTCATCTTATATTTTTGTATAAATATAAACCAGTATTCTTTATCTAAGGGCTTGTGGCTGAATGGTTAGCTGACAGTCAGTGATACAATATCTGTGTGCACAGCTGGGCATTCCTGGAAGGAAAATCACGGAGGAGAGTTGTCTGCAGTTTGCAGTCCCAGGACTTACAGGTTGCCAGGTGAGCTGGATGCCAGTCAGACACTTGGAGAAGGAGCCCTGAGGTGGATACAGGTCTGTATCCCTCTCACAGACAGTATTGCCCTGATCTGCTGTCTAGCACTGGGGGACAAGATACCTCTAGAATCATTTGTGCTCAGGATAACAGACTGAGGCAGCTCTTGCTTCCAATAAGGGAATGCTGTCTAACAGTTTCATATGGCCTTATAAGTTCTCTTGCTGAGAAAAGACACATCAATTCTCCCAGCGAAACAAGGTCTTTTTCAACTATGTGCTGCTTCTTTCCTGTCACCTTCCCTCAAGAACAAAGTGTGTGTATGTTGTCTTTATTTGGGTTTTTAGTATAAATACCTTTTCCTTTAATCTAACAAGCTTTTTAGTTTGACATGTACCATACTATGACTAAAAACATTTGAGATCCATAGGTGAATTTAAGGCAGAGGGAAATCTGATGGGAGGCAGATCTATTGGCAAGGGTCTGCAAGTGTCTTGCTATAGCACCACACTTGAAATAGAGAAACTACTGGGCTGCAACACATATCTTCACTATCCACCCAATAACAGAGCCAGAGAAGCTGGGATCTAATCTCATTTTCCATGGGACTGTGTGTGGGAATTGCAGACAGCCTTAACAACACCTGCAAAGACAGCCATTCACTCCTTACAGTGTACTCCTACTCTTGTTTTCCACTGCAGCAAACAGCAAGAACAAACTGGTTTCTGATCTTAGATTGACACAGCCTTTCCCTAGTTGATATCTGACAAAACACAGAGACAGCCTTAACCAATGCACGTTCAGATTGACAATTAAGCATAAATAACTTTTTATCCTAGGATGCTAAAAAACCCAGAAAAGTAATTTTGAGGCATATAAATCTCCTTTCTCTATGCTTATATTCTCTGAAAGGACTCTTTTTCTTTCAGCCTTCCTCATTTCTCTAGATACTGTTATACAATCCTCCCCTCCATCTTTCTGGGGTCTGGAGCTGCCCAGGGTCTGAAGATTAGACTGATTCTGGTGTTCTGTGTACTCCTATAGAAATGCTCCTTACATATATATTGATTAATGCCAAACTTTACGTGATGCCTACTGGGTTCAAACACTTATAGTGGGACTCTTGTCAAATTTTCAATGGACACATTATCTTCACTATAGGTATTTTATCTTTTATACATTGTTCAGGCACCACTAAATAAATTGGGAAAACTTCTGAATTATTGTGGTATAGAAAATTGAGAGATAAACTCTTTAAAAACATGCAAGCAATGTCAACCTGTGTATTTTTCAGTGACCATTGAAGTTTAAGGAGCAATAATTAAGTTCTGGATCAAATCTGGTGAGGCAGAAAATGATAACTCCTTAAAAGCAAAAGCAGAGAATGAAAAAATCAATGATAACCTATGCCAAGGAGTGACAGAATCCAGGAAGTAATTCCTTTGAGCTTTTAAACAAAAAAGACAATTTAATGTCACTGTCTCACAGTGCAAGCCTTGCTGCTGTTTCCAGTGGTTTTTTGTTTACATTTTTGTTTTATTTTTATTTTTGTTTGTTTTGTTTTTTAAACCTTAGTGATTTATGATGGCTGCTGTCAGGAGAGGAAAACTTTAATGCAGAGCTGGGATAGTTCAATTGTAATTCAGAGCTGAAATGACCAAGTGACCGCATCTGCAGCTCAAAGTTCTTCACCATCCAAATTTCCCTCCTTTGGACATTCTCTAATGTATTTCTTATATTGTGACACCCAAAAATTGCCTCATATTCTTCACATTTTTGTCTCAAGCCATAATACATCTCCTTGTATAACGCAAAACAAAATACCCTTAGATGTGAAAACCAACAAATAAGCACACAAGCTTTCTCTGTGTGTTTGAAGGTTACTGCAGTAGGTTTGCAAAGTGCTTAGAGTACTTTGATTTAATTAAAACAGTTAGGTTAGGACATTACTTATGGAAACTCCACACATTCCTAGACATCACCTTCCTATTTAAACTGCATCTCAGAGGCATGTGAGACCTCATCCTGGTGCTTGCAAGAAGCTTTTTGTGGCTATACAGCATTTTGTCTGCTAAATAATACATGTACACAGTCCCCTGTGCCCAAGACATTTCCGGGTAACTGAAAGATTACATCAGCCTAACACACAAATATTTGGAGTAGTATTGTTAATGTCTCTAGTGGGGGAAGGTGTCAGCTATTTCACTAAAATAGATTCTATGTTTTCTGTCAGTTATTAATACATTAATTTTAACTGAGGGAAATTCTGGGATCCCTACTAAATGAATTTGTCTTTTGTTTTCTTTTATGGAGTATTTTGAATGAACTCTTGTGCTCTCAGAGAGATCTGAACATAATCCTAGAATATTTGACCTGCTGTGTTTGGAACATCTGAAAAGTATTTAGCTGCAAAGCAAGTTTAGCTTGAAAAGCTTTAGCTTCTTTTTCTTTCCTTTTTTTCTTGCATCATATGCAAAAATTACATATCTTTTTTATGCCTTGACAACATACAAGATAAACCCAAGACACAGAAATAATAGAGTCAGTTTTCCTAGGATCACAAAGGTTGTGGAGTTCTCTTGCTTTCAGTTTTAGATCCAACATAGCTCAAAGAAGTAACATTCTGAACCAGAAAACAGGAAGGAATGTTAATCAAATGTGAAAAGGTTGCTGGAAAAAAAACAGCCTCAGAAAATGTTTTTAAAGATCACTTGTCAAGAACACCATTATTTCTTTGGCCCATTTTATGCCAATTTTTAAAATAAATGGATAGTAAATTTCATTTCCAGCGTATACTGTAGTCATGTGTACTGTAAGGCTGCTTAGTGGTTAAAGAGAATTTCTTAATATTTGCATTATAAAGAGATCTTGAGTTCTCCAGGTACTTGGATGTATTTTGTGATTTTTTTTTGCTCTCATCCAAGCCAAGGGGCTACTTCAATCTCCTTACTGATGAGGATGATTGATAGAACTGTGTTTCTGATGCACATTTTTAAAATTAGTTGGAGGTTGTTATTAAATGTCTGAGTAGTTGTTGGCCTCAGCAGCTGACATAGTGTGGTGTGACTTCAGGACCCATGCAAGTCCCATCCCTGAAACCTGCCAGCACAACCCGCTCCCTGTGCACATTCCTGAGGCATCTGAGGGGCACCAGGTCCCATTCCTCAGACAAGAGCAGCCTAGGGAGAAGCTTTAAGGTACAGAACGAGTGGGAAAATTCCATCTGATAGAGAGAGAGAAAAGAATTGGTCTTGCACTAGTCATACAAGTCATTCCACCAAAGAAAGAAGGCTGGTAAGCCTCCTGCTTGCAACTAATTGATGATTAAGTCAACAACGAAAGTAATAAAGTTTGTGGTTCTACAGGCACAGGATTTAGAAAGTAAAATTTGTGACATATACTAAGGCTTCAGGAAAATTTAGGTCAAGAGCATCACTGCATTCAGACTCCTTTAAGCTGATGAGGCATCCTATGGTTACCCAGCACAACTACAGTATTTCTGACATCTGCCAGGAGACAAAGGAATACTCCTTTTGGCGAGAACCTAGTGGACAATAGCCCCATTTCTCCATTTTTGTCTCACATAAGAATACCTTCCTTCCTCCTCTCTGCACTTAAAGCTTTTTCTACCACGAAAAACTAAACATTTACTAAAGAAAACAAGCAAAGACAGTGCATTGAGTCCAGAAGAGAATATCTAACATTCAATATCACATCTTGACAAATCTTTTTTTTCACATTTATCAACCTCCTAAGTTTCTTAACAATCACCAGTAATATGCGTATATCTCATGTACCTCATAATTAGTTATGGTCTTATAGGATTAACGACTTAAAAGAGCAGCTTGTAGGATCAGTTGACTTATTCAGAAAGGTAGGGAGTAAAGTAAAACCAAAAACTGGACCAATGTTTTCTACAACTCTGTCAGGTGTTGTAGAAAAAGCCCACTAAATCCCAGATTTAGTACAGCTATTCTTCTTAACTTTCTTATATGGAATGGTATTTGTTAAATGGTTCATCAATTATGCACCAAAAAGGATACAAATCTCTACATTAGACTTAAAAAAATTAATCTTGCATGCTCAGAATTCTGAATTTGAGTTAGACTTACTTAGAAAGAAACATTTTATATATTTTAGTTTAACTGCACAACCATAATTCTTCCCATAAAAATTCTTGTGTAAAGGTTTGCAAATTAACTTATATTTAATTTCTAATTTACAGTCCCCAAAATCACTTGTGGTTTGCTGCATTAGTGAACCAAAATTGTGTAGCAGTTACTCATGGAAAGGGAAAACTGTAGGGAAAAGGATGTTACTGATTTTACATGTATTTTACAGTTTGGTCACTCTTCCAAAACATCTAGAAAATGAAAAAAAAGATTCAAAGAAAAGTAGATATTCTAAAAAAAACCACCTTTTTTTACCCTCTTTTGCTAGTGCAAATATATTTTTCATAATAATTATATATTCACTTTTGTGAAACATATACACTTGTTTTAGAAGCATCTATCCATTGTTTTACAAAGGTCTTTTCCTTCAAATAAGCCAATTTATTTTACTGGTATTATTAGGGTGTTTATGAGAATTATTTGGTATTTGTAAATTGTATATTCAAACCTTCTCTGGACTAAGGTTTTATTTGCAGATGCACTTCCCACCTCAACAATGTTGCCCAAGATGTGGAATGTGAAATTCAGACCAGTTCTCATTTTCCTTGTCCTGTTTTGCATCCCTACCATCCATGGCTATACATCATCCACCAGCTGACAGCATCCTGGGGAGAGTACCAAGGCATGCCTTGAGCTCTGCTGTGGCCCTGCCTGCAGCTCAGCCACTTTCCTGCCTGGGCTGTCTTGCCATGGATCAGCTGTCTGCACATGGAGTGATGGCAGGCTGCACTCTCAAGTTACACTGGATTTAATGACACTCAAAGAGGTCTTAATGACTTTTCCATTCACCAGCTGCAATACAACCTGTTTTTCTTGCAGTCAGTGGCACCTAGAGTTGCTGTCTTCTCTACACCTTTTTGTCTTAGATTTTATATTTTTGGCACCTGTGTGTCAACAGGTGTAAGTGAAGGTGGTGCTTGTGATTTGGCACTGTTACAGAGCAGAATCTTCCTGCCAAAGGGGTAATTCCTTGACAGAAACACACAAAGCATCCAGACCAGATCTTCGTTGGTCTTTCCCCTATTTGTCAGAAAATATGAAAAGCCTGTTCCATCACAAAGCAGGATGGACATACCCTAGCAAGAATTAATGCATTGGGTATGGATTGCTCTGCATATTTATCTAAACATATTTATCTGTATTATTGAGATCTTTGTAAATGTCTTCTGCTATCAAATCTTTAACTGAAGTGAGTTATTTCATTGACAAGATAATATGCTTGGTCAATATGTAAGAGAGTGATTCCTTTTCTGCAGGACCTCACACCCACCCTATTTCAAGGCAAACAGATTGCCAAATTTCAATGGATGAGTTGGCAGGCTGAGGGAGATTTATACACATCCTTGCCTGGGGCTCTGAAAACAGAAGGACTGGGGAACCCAGGGGCACATCCTCCTTCCAAATCACATTTCTTCAGTGTAATTCTCAACTCTGTAACATGTATGTTCAGGCTCCCATGTGTTTTCCAAAGATATGTCTATATGGAATATCAGTCTTTTTCCACAAGGTCTTTGTGTGTGTCTACTTACAAGGATTAGTTATGCACTGAATGGTTTGGGCTGCTTCCAGAGTGTGGGGAACACTGCATGTCCAGTTGCCATGGCTTAATGCAAGCCATTTATTAAACTGTCAAAACTGGCTAAGCACCAAATGCTGACTCAAGTGCTGGATATTTTTGTAAGGTGTTTATAAGCTTTTTGTGTTGAGAACTGGGGACACTTGAGAATGTGAATACAGTGAAAGATGCTGCTAATGAGTATTAAGACAGTAACAGACATGACTTCAGCAATCAGCAAAACCCATACATAATATTGTAAATAACAACACTAGGCAATTTGTGATAAACTGCACTGAAAATGTCTAGAGTTTTGTAAATGTTTGCTGAAGGAAAGCTCAATTTTTCTACTGGTATTCAGGATCTGAGATAAAACTTTCAGCTTTATCATTAACAGCATCTTATCAGGAGCAGTATCTTCCACTTCCATACATTTGAATTTCAGAATTCCAGCATCTCCTAACACAGTTCTGAATGAAGTGGAAGGGTGCTGTTAGGTAGGCTACTGGACCAGAGCTGCCGTACATGGATATCTTACAGCCTTGTAAAGGTCCTTGTCTTTGGCAAATCTTCAATGAGCAATTGAATTGGTAGGAAAAAAACACCAACAATTTATTCAGCAAATAATATGTATGGTTCATAAAATTCATCAGGAAATTCATATGAGCGAAGCATTTGATGTGTATGAGGTAGAGCTTTCAAACTTGTGCATTTTGCTGCAGAAATACTGTGTGTTGTATTTTTCCTCAACAATCTCTTGTCACCTTAAAACTCCTAGGTCAAAAATTGTAAAAACCTCAGTTTTTCATAACTTTGAAAGTATATTTAAGAATAAATTGCTTTTAAATTTCCCATTGATATGTGTGAAATCACCATTTTGGACAATCTACCAGCCAGCAGCCAATCTTTGAACATTGTAACTGCAATGGATATTTCCCATTTTGATTGCAAACTAAGAGTAGATACTTCTGCTTGGTGAAGAGAGCTTAACCAATGAATTTTCTAGGTAAAATTTCCTTCTCACTTGAAATGTCAGAAGAACAGAAAAATAGGGACAGGAGAAGAATTATTTTTATTTTTTAATCTTCTGCAATACTGAGATATTGCAGGTATCTCAATAAAGTACTGCTGTGTAGGGATTTGAAATCAGTAGGTAATTGCTGCTTAAGGAGACTGATTGAATTGTGTTTCTTTTAAATTTGCATGATATGCAAACATAAGTCTTCACATTTCTTCTCTTGGTAAGACTATAAATGAATTAATGTCTTAAAAAGCTGTAGGAGAAAGTTCAAATGCCAGATGAAGGAGAACTTCTTTTAATTTCCTGGCGGTTTTCCTCCACTTTTTGTAGCTCAGATGTAAAGTCCATTATGTGAGTGAAAGCTGCATACATTCAAATTACTTGAACTATATTAAGTTAATAAAAAGGGCAAATGCATTTACTGAAAAGTAAAAATATTACGAAGGAAAGTGTATAGTCATATGGGAAAAACAGAAAATGATATAATAATGGAGACCAAATCCTTTACTCAGGACAAGTACTTAATTGTTGGTATTAACTGCTGAAGAAAAACTGTATGCAAAAGAAATGAGAAATGCCTTGAATTTGTTAGATAGGAAACAAGAAGATTCTAGAGGACAATGACAGGAACATAGTAAAATTTAAGACCGGGAAGTATAATGAAAGCATAATCTTGCTTTCATTATAACAATCTTGCTCTTTCATATCTTGGACAGTACAAGAATGATTCATACAATAAATAAAGGCAGTAAAATTCTACCCCACTTGCCCTCCCATAATAAAGGGAGTCTAAAAATGTCATACAGATATTATTTCTGATGCACATGAAGAAGAGTGAAAGATAAACAGTACACAAACAAATGCAAAGTCACCTAGACTGTTGAGTCTGCCACTTCTGGAGTAAAATTTAACAATGGGTGGTTTTTAATGTATTTTTTTTTCCAGAGCAGTTGAGCTAGAGAAATCTGAGCAAACATTTAGTTATAAAGTGATCTTGTACATCTGTTCAGATAGGTTTTCTAAATAGCAGATGTGGTTCATAAACATAAGTAGAGACAGCAGCAAACAACAGAGACAGAAAAATTATGTCTGATTCTGAACTCAGTCTAGTGTACATAAGATTAGCTACTTGGAATGGAGTATATCAATTCCAGGGTGAAGTCACAGCAAGAGAAAACTTGTTCCCAGAAACATCTGGATAAATATTGATCAAGACAAATTTCTAAGGAAGGCTCTGATGTTGTCCTTCTGCCCTTTAGACCTTCTCTTGTTGACCAGGTGTAAAACAAGCATACAGATTATGCATGGACTCTCTAGCAAAGCCACTCAATTCTCAAACACAGTCGGTAAAAGATTTTCTCCATAAATAAAACCGAAGGCACTGAAGTGGTACAGAAACTCTCACAATGAATTCATCCTTAAGAGGAAAATGCAGAGATTTAAGTGCCAAGAAGACTGTTTACTGCTATGATTTCCATTACTGAAAACTCTGAAGAGACCCTGTAACAGTAAGTACTTCTCTCAGTATTTCCAGGGACTGCTTATGACCTAACATTGTTCTGTTAAGACAACACCACTTTAAGTGCTTTCCTAACTTAGTTCTAATATATAATTTATATTGAAGTTAACCAGCCCACTGTGAGTTCTTTAGTTGTTAAAAATATCACAACAGCTGCAGCTGAAGCTATAAGTTAAAATGGTCAGACTACCAATTTTATTTCTCTGCAACAACAGGACCTTTGTTTATTTTCTAATACTGCATAAATAGTGACTAGACCTGTTCTGTTCAAATGCTTTCCTATTAGACACACTTCTGTTTTCCATTTGTGCCTTCTGCATTAAAGGGATGCTTGAAAGCTTTGGGAGTGCTAAATGATTGCAATACTATGTTTCAAATTGTAACTGGGGGCAAAAATAACATATCTGAAAAAAAAAAGAAAATTATTTTTTAGCTACTGTCTTTGCAGACCATCAACTAAATTTTTCACTTTTAGTCACAACTAATCAAAATTATGACATCCAGCACATTTATTTCCTTTTTAAATTTTACTCTGTTTTTCTTGGTCTGTTTCCCAGTTGCTGGCATAGTAATGTGAAACTTTCCAAAGCTTTTGTGTTACTGCAATGACACATACAATGGCAGCATGGCCCAATGGTACTTGATAATTCATACTCTCTCATTTGGTTACAAAATATCCACCACTCTCTGGATACAAAATATCCACCTCTTATCTTGAGGTGACAGGAGATAATAGATACCAGAAAACTTATCATATGAGATGTGGTTTTGTCAGGTGACCTCATAGCATTTAAATAGAGATATTCCCATTATGTTGCCCCTGGTAGATCCTTTCTGCGACAGCTTGGGGAGCCCCAAGATATTTTTACCCTTAAAGGAAACCTGGTGCCTGATCAGCATTGCTACATGAGCTCTGGAAGGTGTCTCAGATAGAAGACAGCCTCTGTCTGTGAAACCTGTGGACAAACTTCCTCTCCTCTCACACTCTCAGGAAAGTCAAAGCTAGTGCTCTCCTGTTTTTCTATTTTCTCTTTCTGGGTGAGGACACCAGAAACACCTCTGGACCATAGAAATGGGAAAAGGAATGTCATAGAACAGTTGGTTGTCCTGTGGTGCTGAAAAAGCAGCTAAGCAGCAACACCTTCAAGAAAAAAATAAGATTAAATGAGCATAATGAGTGGTCAGTTAGTAGATCACAAAATCATAGAATTGTTTGGGTTGGAAGGAACCTAGAAAGACCTTCTAAGTCCAACCCTGTCTTCTATGACGTCATTCACAAGACAAGGTTGCTAAAAGCCCTAATCAACCTGACCTAAATATTTTCATGGAAGGGACACACACATTTTCTCTGGACAACCTCGTCCCAAAAAGCCCAATTCTTCTTTATAACTAAGGTCAGCCTGCTCTATTTTAGTTTAAAACCATTAGTCATTGTCCTGTCACTACATGCTCCAGTCAGAAGTTCCTCTCTAGCTTTCTTTTTGGCTTCTTTTGGTACCAAAATCTTGCTGTGAGGTCTTCCTGAACCCTTCTTGTCTTCAGGCTGAACAGCCACAACTCTCTTGGGTCTTTTTTTCACAGGAGAGGTGTTGTTGCTCGCCAACCATTTGTTTGGATAATTTCATAGAAGATAGTACTCACAATATCCTTTTTTGTTGTACAGGAATGCAAGCTACAGCTGGATCCTGTGTTTGTGTGGGTGTGCAACCAGCAGCTGTGGCTGGCACACCCTCCCTCTGCTGGAACTGGTCCTGGAGGCATTTCCATCTACATCTGCACTGTTGCAACATTTATTAAGGACTTTCAAGTCACCCTCATACCAGTGTGAATTTACTAATGTGAGTGTGCTTGGGAAGGTTTAAATCCATAAAAATGAGATAGCTCCCACAAGTGTTCCAATCTCTGTATTCTACCATGGAGTACTAGTACAATGAATTGGAAAGCACAATATGCTCCATAACTCACATATAATTCATAATCTGAGCTGTTAAGTGGAGTCCTGTCAAATCTAATCAAGAACTTTTTAATTCCCATTTTCCTGTATTCTAAAACAGCTCCCTGCAAAGACACAGTGTTCTCTCATACACTCTGCAATATTTTGCACTATCTAGGACAGTGTACTTTGTGAATGGCAGAAAAACTTCTATGACTAGCATATTAAAGACAAAAACATTGCATCACTTAAAAAATTACTAGATAGTTTAGATGGATGAGAAGTGCATGTAAAGGTATTGGAAGGACTAAAAGCTATCAAACAAATATTCATGAACTAGTTTGTTTCTTCACACTTCCAGGCATTTTGATAGTACTTTGTTGAATCAATCCAAATATGTAGTAATGTATTTTGTTATCAAAGTGAGACATTTTAACAAATATTAAAAGAAATCTTACCTCTCAAAAATATGTATGAAATATGGGAAAATTTTTGGGGAATTCAACATTCTTCATTGTCATCGCCTAGCTATGGACACAACCGGACACAACCACTATTGTGATGCAAATTACAGACCAAGAGGGCTTAGTCTGGAGGTGTAGCTTATGTGGTCTGAGCACAAAACTTAAAAATGATGGCTCATGGAGTTTTGCATCAACACAGCACAAGCACTGTGATCAAGTGAATGAAAATAAAACCAGAAAGAGTATTGCAAAATACTTACAGATATCATGTTTTTGTGAAAGTGTTTAAAATGTGAAACCCAGATACTTTTATTCCAAATTAATCTTATTCACTGTAGATATTTAATTCTTGTCTAGGAAAAAATAAAACAAGGAAAATAGAAGTTATCCATTAATCTTTGCATTAATAGCCGTAATCAACTGAAGTGTGTACACAAAGGCTTTTTATGTCACTATTTCATGCTATTGATCCTTCCCAAAATAAGACTCTCCTAATGTAGTACAGTTCAATAGCAGAGGCATTTGCACTATTTTGAGCAGTACCAAACAGAAAGGAAAGCGCAGGAATACATTAGACATTGCCTATAAGAGGATGTACATCTGGATAGGAGCTGCAGCATTACAGTGGATGATGGGGTGAAAGACTATGCTGTGGACAAGTCCTTTGCAGGGAAATATCTGAAGCCAGATTCCCTAAAAGGCTGCTATAGTTTTATTAGCCTTCAGAAGCTGATCATGTAGGAGAACGAACCGAGATCTCAAAGTAGTAAGCGAAAGATCAAGAGGTCTTCTACCCTCTGTTTGTTTGACTGAAGCATGATGAATGGAAGGGTTTTCCTGTCCCAAACCCTTGAACTGGAAAGAGCTGGAAAGAGGAACGTCTCTTAGGGACAGTTCTTTTGGAAGCCAAGGTGATTGGCACACTGCAGGGAGGTCTGTGCAGAGGCACTGCATCTGGCAGAGGTGACTGAGACACCATAAGCTGATCCCTGGAGCTAGCATAGATTTTAACATGTCAGAGGAGGCAATTGCCTTCATGTTTGAGAACTGACACCTGACTTTGCACATGACAGCTCAGTTATTTGGCACTCTCATCAGGCAGTCCCTTGCTGCTGTTGAAGCTCTGCTCGTTTATTATTGAAAAGAGAAAGGGAAGACTTCAGCTAACTTCTGGGAACACATCATAGATTGCATTACACATACAGACATGCATGCAGATGCTGGCTCTAAAACTTTTAACTCCTAAAATAAACACCAGTAAAACACTCAATTTATGTAAATATGTACACCGCAGTTATGTGTGTACCTTACTAAAACTAAAAAAAAACCAACAAAAAACCTACAAAAAAAAGTGGGGGGGAAAAACCAAACCAAAACAAAAAAAATCCAGAACCAGCTTTTCTAAATTGAAGAAACATATTGAAAATTAACAAGAAAATTTTATAGTGCTGCTGGTAATTTTCCAGAGAAATGATGAAAAAGCTAGCTCACTGACAACTTTGGAAGCTGGCAGGAAGAAAAAGCAGTGAAGGTCAAGCCAAGTAATTATTAAACTAAGACTAACTTTATGTGCCTATGTTTGAAATTTTAGCAATAAATATTTGACTGTATTTAAATGCAAACAAAGGTATACTTATATTAATTAAGTTTGAAGAAATTCTCAATTTCAGAACCAAATCCAATAAATATTAGTGTTAACATTTTTTTTCTCTCCTACTTTTTAGCAGGATGTCATAAAATAGTACAAGGTGCTTATTCCTCTCTGATTTTAAGGCTTTTTGTGTATAAAAGGAAAAATAGAGTACCTATCAAGAAATGTAAGCCTTGCATAAGAAATCCTGATTTCCATAATTAGGCAAATAGAAACTGTAGTTTTAATTGTCCTTATAATATGGCATGACTTGAAAGAAAAAATCTTACTTTAAATGATATGCTTAAGAAGGTACTTAATTGTAAGTGGGTCTTCAGTACCTCCTGATCTCCAGAAGAACATGAATACATGCTTCTGTACTCTCCTGAATGAGTTGATTTCTGAACAGTGTTTTTTCTTGTCTCCCTCCTTAATTCTGCCTGCTATTTAGCACTATGGTTTTGGTACTATTAATTGTGTCCATTCTAAATTATATTCATAGACCAAAGAGACAAGTAGGAGCTGAGGGCCTAGCATCCGTCATCTCTGTATAGATGGGTTCTTTTTTTGTCCAGAAAGTAAGGATGGCATTAATACCACCCTGTACCCTAAGCTGTCCCTCACATCATGCAGAGGCACTGGTATCCCAGACAGCTGGGAGAAGTTGCCAAAAGGAAATGAGATGGGGTTCAATAGCATGCCTCAGTCCTAGGTCATGCAAACCTCATGAAATTCAACAGGAACTACAAGGTCTTGGGACAATCCTAATCACCAGAAAGGTCTGGGCAGAGATCCAAAGGATGGAGCACCTCTGCTGTGAAAGCAGTTGAGGAAGTTGAGGAAGTGGTTCGGCCTGGAGAAGAGAAGGCTTTGGATGCCTTTCAGTACTTGAAGAGGGCCTACAAGAAACCCAGGTAGGGACTTTTGGCAAGGATATAAAGGACAAGAAGAAATGGCTTTAAAGTAAAATAGAACATATTTATATTAGATATAAAGAGAAATTTTTGGTGAGACACTGTAACAGGTTTTGTCCAGAGAAGTTGTGAATGCCTCATCTCTGCAAATATTCAAGGCTGGGTTGGATGGGGCTCTGAGAAAATTGTTCTTGTGAAAGAAGTCCCTGCTTATGGTAGTGGACAGGGAGGTTTATTATAAGGTCTTTGAAAGTTCCTTCCACACCAAGCAATTCTATGTTTCTCTGAAAATACATTTTTTCTCTGCCCAGGACAGAGGCTGTACTAAATCTTACCCATGTGACTATTAGAAGATGAACACTGCTAAGCTAAACAACCTGACAGCTGGCCTGCTGCACTTTCCTCTACAATAATAAATTTTCTATGCTTAAGAATAATGACAGTCTGCTGGAAGAGAAAAGTTGATTGAAAAATACATCTTGTATTCGTGTGAGATACAGAAAAGCCCACCCTTTTCCACAGCTCCAGTTGGAATTGCTAGCATAAAAACAGAATTTCAGAATGTTTTTGTATATTTTTTCCCCCACAGTTTTTATCATATATGCCTCCCTCCATTACCAGTAAAATGCTCTCCCCAGAGAGAAAGGATGTCACTAAAAGCAGTTGGGCTGCACACAGGAGGAGCCATCCCTAGTGCATTGCCTGGTTGGACAAAAAAATGCCACTCTGTTGATGTCTTTATTTATTCCCATATTTATGGATAAATGTAGGCAGACTTAAAGATTCTTTAGTCTGCATGACACAGCTCTAGAAGCACCAGTCCCTCTCTAATAACAACCCACAAATGCAAATCTAGTAACCTAACTTACATACACAGATAGATTAGGCTGAAAAAATTGACAATTGTCTCTTTGAAAAAATGAGCTCTTGGCATTCCATCTCTACACCAAGAACAGAGAAAAAAATGCTATTTCTGGGTAACAGTTTCCAAGGTTGTTTAATATTCAGTGAGGATCTTAACATTAGCTCACATTTTAAGAATTTCACAGCACATCTGTGCATCATTGCATGTTTTACAGGTTTTCTTGGACACCATAATTTTTTTCCTAAAACTCTTACTTGACAAAACAAATTCAAGGTATTAATTGTTCTTCCTCCACAATCTCCAAAGAGATTGCATTTCTAATTACACACAATTGCAGCTTATTCAACTTCTTTACACTGCATGTTCATACAATGTGCTTTTGTCAAGAGCTGCTACTTGAAAAGGTGTTCACAAACAAGACAATGCAACATTTGATCCTCCTTTTCTTCCTTCAACAGTTTATCAAGACAGTACATTTTAGTTATGAAATATACTACTTTTATATTGCAAGCGTCTTTAAGTAAGTACTTAGGATTGCTATGATATTGTGACAAAGCAATGCTAAATTCTGTATCTTCTCTAACAAAATGGTTAAGTGAAAACTGAAAATAGCAACCTTAATTTTTTTGAAGGTCTAAAAGATATGACAACACATCTATCCTAGTTGTATAATAATCTTCCAACAAAGCACTGGACCACAGCACACAAACAAAACTGTCCCCACACTAATTATCATGGCACATTTCAGCCCAAAGGGAGTTTATCTGACTTATAAGCCTTTGGGGAAGGGGTATGAAAATATAATTGAAATGTGACAGATTCCTAATTATAGAAGCAACTGTATCAGTCAAATATTCTCAAAACAATAGCACGTGTAACTAACTTTGACAAAGTAATGGTTTTGTGAATTAATGTTGCTGACATTCATATCCAGCTTACAGGGAATTCAAGATATTCTGTGATGTTCCCTGTCTGTGCCCCTGTTAAGATCCAACATGATGATACAATGAGGAGTGACAATCATAACTAAGACCTTTCCTCACTAAGGCAAGCCTCCTTATTATCAGAATAATTTAATATATATTCATGTAGACTGTTATCTAATAAGAAAATCTTATCATAAAAATAAAACTTGCTTCATATTTTCAAGGACAAAAACTTTCTTCCTGTATGTCCTTATAGCAGTGACCTCAACATGTACCAGGGAAATAGCAACTCAGGTAGTGAACAACTCTTGGCAGTATGTGACATTTCTCAGAAAAAACTAAATTGCAAATAAGAACACAAATTCATCCAAGTTGACTTCCTGCAATTTCAGTTAAAAGGTTCTTAATAAACTTTTGTATAACCTAGCAGCACATTCCAACCTGGTGGGAGCTATTTTCTCAGATGAAGGAATCTGAGACCTGTATGAACAAAAAGTCAAAAGGGCTGGAATAAAGCAAGTAGGGGAAGAGGGGCACAGAATAGCTGTGCAATTTCTGGCAATAGTCCCTCACAGAGCATGGGAACAAGTGGGTCCCTCTTCGGCTTGGAGCACGCAGTACTCTCTTGGTGATATGAACTCTCAGAGTTCAAATGTACTCTCAGAAAACTAGATGAGTCTGACATCCCAACTTTTTGTGTAATGTGGTTGAGAATGCTGCAATAAGTGTTAGAATGTGTACCTACATCAAGAAGCGACCTGTATGGCACCCACTTCCTTTTGCCACCTGAGTACAGGCCATGCATGACCCAGCCATTGAAGGAACATGTTCTGTGGCTTCTCAGGTGTGAGAGATGATTTGGCTCCAGTGTAGAAGAAACAACCTCTGCCGTACAATTCAACAAGCTAGAGGGAGGAGAGCTAAAGCCACTGAGAAGTGAGAGCAGATGTAAGTAGCCAGTCCCCAGGATGCCGCCAGCCAGGTATACACAAGTCAAGGTGTTCTTTTATTACATCTGATCCCAGCAGACAAACGCATCTGATCTTGGAGCTGATATTCTTCATCCCAAGGAGTAGCAGGGAAAAGACACAAAGCCATAGTGCCTTGCGCACACCACAACAGTGCCTATTCAAAATAGGTGGATTTGACTCAAGCAAATCACCTTATCTTAACCTATGAGTTGTTCTCTGTTGTAGTTTCTCCCTTCTGTACGGCTGAGCAAGGGGACAGACAGAGTGATTTGGTGGGCATCTAGCATCCAGCCAAGGTAATCCACCACAGAAGTGAAGCCAGAGGATATCCTAGGGAGTGGGTGTCTTTTGTGGATGGATTAGAAATTTTGCAGGGCAAATATGCAGTAAGATCACACTGGTTTAATCCACAGTATGAATGTACAAGCAGGATGGATGCTCTGAGTTTTAGCCAAAGGCAAGAAACACTTGCATTGGAATTAACTCAGGGCTGCTTAGCTGGCTGAAACACAGATACCAAATGTTAGTGCTCTACAAATGTGTTTTTTAGATCTATTCAATTTGAGTGGTGTCTCCTAACTCTTCAATTACAGTTAACACCTTTCTGCTGACTTGAATAGCTTCAAGACTGCATTGTAAATGTGTAGTTACTACAAGATAATTAATCAATTAATTAAAAGCTAGAATCTGCAGGGAAGCAAAAAAACTCTGGGTAGCTAATGCAGTATCTGAAACTTTCCTCCTAGGAATGTAAGGAGATAGGTCTCTGGTACAATCATTATGGCAGCTGCTGCCACTCTGCCATTATTGTCTTTAAGTCTTTAAAGACAACAGGATCTTCCTCCTGAAGACAGAGACAGAGAGGAGGAGATAAAAGGTGTACCCTTTCATCACAGGGCAATGTGTAACTCAGATCACAGATTGTAGTGAGCCATTGAGGAAGAAAAAATTAAAGAGAATTCCACTTTGGTGTCACTGTCCTGTTCAAACCCACAAACTTCCTTTCAGTTTTACTCCTGGCATTGTTCTCAAGCTTCACTGCATTCACTTCCCCAGTACAATTCCACTGAGGGCCAAGTTCTTCCAATTTCTGTCCATTTACAATACCACCACCCCTGTCTTCCTCTTTTGCGGCCTAGTTAAAAAAAAACAGTGAATTTGGGAAAAATAGTTATTAGAAAGAGAGAAGATTACACAAGGTGATACTGACAACAGCTTTGGCAGAATATATTCACCACAGTAGACTTGGTCATGCCTTGTTTAGTGAAGCTCTCATCCCTTTTACAGACAGAAAGTCCAAGCCCAGAGAAAACAGAATCTGTTCTGCATGTACATAATTAATTTTATAGGCATGAGTAGTACCAGCAAACTCAACTGCACTGTTTGGATGATGAAAGATATTGGTACAGTGTGGTGCTTATAATTGCCTTTCATAATTTGTATATACTGGAATGGTCCTACTTCAATTGTATGAGTACCCATGGCATACCACACCTTTCTATTTCAATTTAGTTAAAGTGTATTAATCCCAGAGAGTAGAAACCAGAATAGACACTGATAATTTTAGTGTTCTAAAAATCTACTGACCCTGAAGTTCTGATTTTGCAAAAGATCCTTCTGTACAAGCACAGTGGCATGGATACCACAGCCAGCTTTACATATGCAGCTCCATCCTTCCCTACCTGCAGGCTGAAATGAACATTCATCAGTGACTCTCAACACTTATTGTTCCTTGCATCTAATTTTTATTGTAAGCATTTATTACTGTGAACTTCAATTCCATGTTTATTTTCTAACAAAGTAATTACATGTACAGTTTAACTGTAGTATTTATGTTTATTTTATACAATATCATAAAAATGTTATACATAGCACCATCTGTTGGCTGAGATAGCTATAACAAATGAAAAATAGTTTATGCAGATTAGGAAGAGAAAAGTAAACAAACAAGAAAACAGAAAAAGGGACATAAAAATTTAGATGACTAAACTGCACACTAAACTGATCTTACATGTACATTTTTCTGTAAGTTAGGGGATATATTTCCAAAGAACACATTTAAGGCTGCTCTACTTAAAAATTTTGGACACTTTTTGGAGGAAAAAAAGATGGATATGAAAAAGCTATAAACACTAGTAAGAGAGTGTGATAAATTAATTCACCTGCAGCACCATAGCTTACTCTGTGCTCTAGCATCATGCTTCTCTGAATCCTTGGTGCTTTTAATGGCTTTAGAAACACAATAAGGAAATTTATGGTGTTTTCTGCAGCCAGACATCTACCTGGAGAATTTCTGAGGCAGAAGGGTGTACTTCTCCCTACTGCTCCCACACAGCCTCCCTGAGAGCCTGTAAGGCAGCCTGGTCCCCAGGGTGCTGTACTTTCTGAGGTCCATGTTATGCGTGTGGCATGCAAGCAATCTACTCTGCTGGTGGTCTGTGTCTGCACAAAGGCCAGCCACAGCTGCAGTCTGACATCCCTGAGAACATCTCCTCAGAGTAAAAATTCTGTGAGGAGGAAGTCTCAGTGTGTTAGCACTTGTATGAAAGCCCCCTTTCCCACACTTTAGTCAGCCTCATGCCTACCACACCTACCTGGTGTGCTGAGCTGGATGGGATGCCCTGTGCTGGGCAGGGACTGGGCCAGCATTTCCATGTCCAGAAAATCTCCATCTGGCTGGAAATTACCACTTTAAGCAAAGACTGCATAAAGGTACCTGTCAACCCCTTGTGTTCTGTACCTGTACACAGTAGGTTTTGCTGAGCACCCCAACAAACATCATGACTTTTGTCTAGCAGTGCCATTAGACAGGCCAGAGTATTATCTAAAAAAACCCTTCAGTATTAAAAACGTATATGCACAGCTTTTTGCTCTTCAAAGTCAGGCAAGGAGAAGAAAGGACAAACTTGATTTTCCAGACAAGAAATCACAATATTCTGTTTCTCCGAATTTAGACCAATGGATCTTGAGATAATGAAATAAAAAATATTTTTACACAGAGCTTAATGAGGCAACTGAATTAGAGTTTAAATCTAAGATCAATCTCTTTATACAAAAAGCAAGTAGAAAAATTACTTATGAATTAAGTACTTCTGTCAGGAATACCCACTCTTAGGTTCCCTGATATCAAACCAAGAACCTGGTAGCTGCCTCACACAAAACATCAATCTGATACAAACCCACCCAATTCAAATTTGGTCAAAACATTTTGACATGTTAATTTTGTGCAGGCAGGCTCCTTTGTGCCTGATGAGCTCCATATCTTGCTTTGCCTAATTCCACAGAAGTGCAGTCACACATTTGATCTGAAGGGGTTCAGAGGTGCTGGGTGACCCAGTGACACGGGGAGGAGGCTCTAATGACATGGCCACCTCAGCTTCAAGTAGGTTCTGGTATTAATTTAGGCAGAAATCCAAGACTGCTTCACAGTGTGCATGTTTCGCTCCAAGCCTGCTGCTCTTGCAGCAAGAAGAATCTGACAGTCTTTCAAGACTGACAACATATTTTATCTCCTATGGCTGCCCTTTTACAGGACAGAGGAAGTCATCATTTCTTCCACCTGCCACTGTGAAGGAAACATATTCACACAGCTCATCATTCAGGGAGCACAAGCCTCAGCACATCTAGTACTCTGTAAATAGTCTTGGTGCAGATATAGCAATAAATACAGCTTTTAAAGTTGTAAAAGGCACCAGTGTTTCTAATGGTATATTTTTCTTTTCTCCAAAAGGCATTAACAAGAGTAAGGGCCAAATTCAACGCAGGGCTATTGTGTTCATTGTACAAAGCTAAAAGTCAAATGTCTTAATATGGTCAGTTTTATAATGAAGAAAAAAAGGACTAACAAAATATGTTCATTGCGTTCTTTTGTCCATTTTTTAAATCTGGAAGATTAGTGGCGCAGTTTCTCATAGCAGGGGGGACACTAATTTTTTTTTTAAGGATCTCATGCAGGAGCTCATCAAGTTCTGGGATTTACACATTTGTTTCTAACAAATTTTGAAATTATAATCGAACAACTAACAATGATTATTATGCTGGGAATGGATAAGAGACAATAGAAACAGCAAAAAAGACAAAAAAGACAAGCTACAGTGCACCTAAGTTTAGCTTGATTTCATAGTAACACATTTCATATTTGGTAGATTGAAAAGTTACAGTGCATATCTATAACATATCATGGAAATTGATCAGTATGTGCTAGGGAACAGTTAGAGCACAAAATAACTTTTAATTCCTACACATAGTTCACACAATTCGGGCAAAACAACCATACTTCATTTTCCCGCTATTCTGCTCTGCTCATCCACTAGAACAAATGGATTTCTGTATTTATCTGCCTGAGGAAAATGCATGGAAACATGAATCATTTAGGTTAACATGTCCTGGCACAAATGAAACTGTGAATATATTGCTTCCCTGAAGTCCTAAATGTGAAACACTGAAGAATAAGAGCAGGTCAGCCAGAGACAAGATCTCTAGTGGTCTTGCTCAGTGAATATTTGGTGCATAATTTGCACTGCTATTTAATCTGTATGAATTTGTGGACACAAAACCTTCCCTGTTTATCTTTGTGAGGCCTAACATGCAGTCTTTTCTCCTGTTTGTCAGAGATCAGTATAACCTCTACTGCATTTTGATTTCATTGCTCAAGGCAAAGGCAGGATGAGTTTTGAGTCAATGTCATGTAAACTGACTTTTCTTAAGTTTTCTGGATAGTTTATATGTTAAGCCATTTTTTAATAAATTGACATATACATGAAGGAAAATACAGAAATCAGGAACAATCAATAAGAATCTGTCATTACAAAATTATGCCTCATCAACCTGGGACAGTAGCAAACTGCAGATACCTTGATTTTCGTAACACTTCTGATACTGTTTCCAGTGGCATTTTAATCTGGAACGAATAGCATACTCTAATGTAACAGCCGAAGGTTCAACATCTGTCAATTAGTAAGAGAGGGGTTTCTGCAGCCTGATGGAGAAGGAGTTCAGGGTGATCTAATAGCACACAACTTGTTTGGAGGATTTACAGATATTACAAAGCCAAACTCCTCAGTCTTGGTGGATATCACAACAAGGGCCAAATTGCATCTAGGGAGGTTCAGAAAACATCAGGAAAAACCTTTTATTGGGAAGGATACTGCAGCAATTGCTGCCCTGAGACACTGTGAAGTCTCCATCTTATTCAAGACTTAATAAGATAGAAGCACGGTGTTGGCAATAGTCTTGCTTTCAGCAGAAGTTTGGAATTCCAGCCAGTGTTTCTGTGTTTCTGCGATCTCATGTGAGCTACAAAATTGACATTATCATATGACAGCAGTGCAGAGCTATTAAAAGTGACCCAAATTCACCAATGAATTTCCATAATGTATATCTACTGACACACTGGAGCCACTATTATGTTATTCTGAACAGAAGTAAAAGTCAAACAAAAGACGAAACATGTTTTTCTTGCCTTTTCAAACACTTAGATCCAGCACCAACTGTGTAATGGAGAAAGACATGCTAAAATTAGGAGGTCATCAACACTGGCAGTTGTGCTGGAAAGTGGGCAGCTTTAGTAGCTTATACCCTGTCGAAACAAATCAAGGACAGAATGTCCAGATTCAGTGCACAATGCAATGAACAGTATTAGGTGGAATAGATTATATAAAACATGTTGTATGTCTTCTTGCTTTCTTATCTCACTTAAAAATCAAAAGAACTGATATAATCTAAATCAAAGACCAGGAACTGACAGCAATAATGATGTTTACTTTCAAATCCCCACTATTGTTTGCACTACACTCCACCCAACAGACCACCATTTGCACACCCTGAGTGAAAGAGTGGATGTAAATTGAGCAAGCCTTTATTGTTTGGCAAAGTGGAAAATCCATTATTAGTTTCTTTTGCTTCTGCGCAGGGCAGTTCTGCTCCACTTTCACTGTTTAATGCAGTGTGACTAAAATTCTGTACCCTGCAGAAAGCTTTCAAGCAGTAGCAGAGCTGGATGCATTTGTAATGCTCTGGAAGCAGTGAAGAGCAGTGAACAGAAAAAGTGGCAGGGAACAGAGAACTGCTGAGCACACAATACACTATACCTTTCCCCTTGATATTTTCTGTCTCTCCCTAAATTTAAGTTCTTGGCCATTCATCCATATCCAAGAGGAGCAAAGGTTCTTCAGCTGCTGTCTTTGAAAGCAACATATTCGTAATTAGGGAAAGAGTGACCGGGCAGACATTTATGAGGTCTGTGTTTCATTTCCTTTGCTAAGGTAAACAAGATATGGAAACTGCTACAAGTATCTGGAGGACAGGAGAGTGGCCCTAGAGACAAATAAAGATACAACATTTTTCTCCCTACATGTCATTAAGATTTGTTGCATTCAGGTTTTCATTCTCCTGTCTCTTGACTCACATGCTACAGTAGGCATACTGTCTTAGGATCTTATTATGAAGGCTGAAAAATTAAGTTAGCTTTTAATCAATATTGCAGAAAAAGACACAGGTATCTTCCCTTCATAGCAGCAGGTACATATACACATGAGTAAAAACACAGGCTAGAGGAGAGGATATGATGATGGACATGGGACACCTGCCTGACCCTGCTCCTTGCTGCGAACTGTGCTGTCAGCAACTCCACCTTTCTTTTTTCCTTTACAGTGACCCAGAGCGGTGTGCTGAGGCTCCTGTCCTGTGAGGCAGACAGCTGGAAGAGGTGGGGGAGTACCTTACACCAAAAGAGATTCCCAGTAGAGGTCAAATTTTGCTTTTAGTTATTTGCATTGTTCTTTCATCTATTGCTATCTAGAAGGCTGAAGGGTGTTGTGTTGTGCTTCTTGTCTAAGAATAAATAAGAGCTAGACAGCACAAAGGAATGCCTTCCATTTGTTCCACTAGGTGTGTCAGTATATGTAGATGATTTATACTTAACTTCCCAGGCCAAAACCATTAGTTTTCTCTGAACATCTGGCTGGCATCTGCAAAATCTACATGTATGCATCATTAATCAGAATATCATTGTGAGGTTTAGTAATGAAAGATAGATCCAGTAAATTCACTATATTAGTGTAATAACACTTACTAGAATACCACAGAGCTACAGCTTTTAGTGTGCGCTTGAAAAAAGTAATTGCTTTAATAACAGCCTAGAGTAAAGCATGGTATTTGTGTTTAACAAAGTAATCTAATGAACATCTGTCTTCATTCCTACAAGTTTGCTCTGTACAAAGCAGATATCAAACTCTTCATTTCTTGTCATAAGCTGTTGCTAGCTATTAACGCCCTAATAACTTTACATGGATATGAGCTACTTGTGCATGTGTATATATATGTGTGTGTGTGTATATGTGTGCTCATGTATGTATATAAAGAGAGACAGAGGAGCACGTCGATAACTTTTTCTTTCTTCTGACTCCTCTCATTTCTCTGTTAGCAAACAAATCATAAGAAAGGGATCATTTGTGCTTAAATTTCTATTGGAAAAATTTTGAGTTACATGCAGTGCTTCCCCTGTTAATACCACCTACAGATTCTTATGGGATTTCTCTGCTATATGATTGTAGAAGGAAAGACAGTAACTTCTTTCCATATGTATAATATGGTGACCAAAAGTGGTTTTTGCTCTACATCAAGTTAAAATAATGTGCTTTTGGCGAAGTCAGAGCTGGAGGGTATTTGCCATATGTTTCACACATGAAAACTCACTTCATTTTCTGCCATTTAAAAAAACTCTGGTAAAGGTGTTTTAGGCACACTTTAAATAAGTAACACTGGAAACTGTGCAAAACATAATTGGTCCATTTCACACTTTTCCCCTGGCAGAACAGTGGTTTATATATTTCTTCTTGTCTTAGCAAGATTTTAAAGATCACTGTTTTCCACAATTAACGTTGCCATTTTAAACATAAAATATCTCCTTCTCACGCACTGGCATCCTCATTATCAGCTACGAATCCATCCAGAAACACTAAAGAATTAGAGGTAAATTGGTGGTGGAATTGTATTTTGGATTGAATTTGTAATTGCTTTTTAATATCAAGAAAAATCAGTTGGGTTATAATTGGCTTTAACTGGAATTCACACAGGATGGAGCTTTTGTCTTTACCTGAAGCCAAGTAGCTCTCAGACAAAGGAGTTTCTTTTCAGCATTTGAAAACATCAAAGAAAATCTAATCTGCACCATGCCATGCAATCTTTGATGAGGAGAAAATAGTTGGTAGTTGGAAGATAAATAGAAAAAGGACCTCATGTTTTATCCCCAGAAGTAGTCTCCACACTGCCCTTACATTTGAACCAGTTTTTTTTTCCTAAAGAACTGTTTTCTCACAAAGGTTGTTTAGTACCAAAGCTGAATAATTCAGGGATCACAATGGTAGAGGACATTAGTTCCTGTCACTCCAAAACTCCTACTGCTATGCTTCCTTTATGTACACAAGAGACTCTAAAAGCCTGAAAATACCTTCCTTCACAAAATCACTAGTTCTTCACTGAAGGTGAGCAATGTAGGAATCTGATAATGCCATTCCTTCAAAGGAATTATGAAGAGACTGAGCAAAATGCTTGATAGGGCCTCCATATTTCTGTAACTGAAGGCAAGAAGCATAGTGACTGACTGAGTGGTTGTTTTAACATATACGTCAGAAAGTAAAGTTAGCCATGAGCCATCAAAGGCAGAGAAAAGATACAACAACACGATGACCATACAAAAGAAAATTACTGTCATTAGCCTGGATAGTCCCATACAACCTATCCAGAGTGAAAAGTTGCTCTTAGAAAGATGTTTTATTCTGAATGGTTCCAAAGAAATGGAGCTCTCTCTTTCCCAGCTCTCATCTCTCACTATCCTTCCATGCACCAGCTCACAAACTCGCTGAAAAGTACGTAATGATTCTGTAAGCATGGTTCATAATTACTTTAAAATAGTGGGAAGTTAATTTTTTTCTGGATATTTGTGTATTTACATTCCAACATGTAAAGAATCTAATCTTAACTTTATGTCTAGGCTATTGCTATATGAAAGTCCTGTGCTGTTTGGCTTTGGGTGTTTAGACTGAGTATCTGTGGTGATGCAGAATTATTTATTAGGGGTTCTATGCCTCTATATCTAGGTGTCAGTTACGTGTCACAGCTGCCATATTAATGTCACATGTTCTTAAAAAGGCTTGCTCTGGTTTTCTGATTTATACTGACAATTGTATTAGGGTATTGGACTCAGAAATTACTCCTTTCTTGGACAAGGAATCAAGGGGGCAATGGAATGAGGTTAGTGCCTGATTTCAATAAAACAGAGATTTCTAAAAAGAGATGTATAACTGTCTGCCAAGGAATTCTTTTTCAATAAACTAAGCATTGGTCCTTTTAATCTTTCCCATCCTCATATTAAATACCTCTTGTTCCACATTTCTTTTCAAGCTAGTGGTAAAATACACATATTCTCTACAATAAACTACTATTTTGAAAAGCGAGTTTTAAAGATATTGCATTGGCACTAGTCCTCCCAAAGTTATTATCTTTAAATTTTGCATGTGTAACACAAGTAATAGCAGAATCAGAATCTGCCTCTGCAGAGTTATAGCACTTTATAAAAACAAAAATCAAGCACAGGAGGTTCTTAATATACAAAGCGTGTCAATGACATAAACAATGATAATTAATAATCCTAATTGATACTTGCATTTTGAAAGTTGTCCAATCCAAAAAATCCCTAAATCCAAAACCAAACATGAGGTGGTATAATAAATCAAATATTAGATATTACAATCCTGATAAAGACTGCCAACAGATTGTCATGATTGTCATTAAAATATGGAGCAATTGAAACAGCAGGATAGCAGTCATGTGCCCCCCACCTCTGGAAGTGAAAAGGCTTGTGATGAATCACTCACACAGAGCTTCATGGCACCATTAGTGCTAAAGCTCAGACCTATGCTTTTCTTGACACAGATTACAAAAGCTTATGATTCAGACTTTGCAGTCTGAGATGAAAAAGATGACATTTGCTGGTTCTGGAAGGCTGATCATCCTGCGTAATGTTCTTTCATATAGTTTTGCCTGCAACTGTAGTATTTATACTGCATTTTGCGCTGCTGTCACTCAAACACTGCTGTGAATGATCAGTCGAAGTTTCGTTCCAAAACAAAAGTGCTGCATGGCCTTGTTAACCTAGCTGCTGCTCAGAATTAATATTTGTGTGATGACTTGAATTATCTCCTCAGATAATCACAATATGGCATGCAATTTTGAATGTCATGTTTGTTTCACTCCTGGGAAATGGGAATAAAAAATTGCCTGGAGCATAGTGAATGCAAATAAGTTACCTCTTGGCAATGGTCACCTTATATTATATTATTACAATTTTATTAAAGGCACATCTGAACTAATTAAATATTTCGGTAGAATTCCACAATCTTTTACAAATCCTGCTCTTTAAAATGGACGTTTTACATGGGGTTGTTGATAGACATTTTCTGGAATTAGGAGAGCAGAGAAAACTAGTTAAACTTTGTACAAACACACTTCAATCACTTATTAAGTGAGAATGTAGTGTTGAAATTAATTATGAATTCACAACTGTGTGTATCCTTTTGGCTGAAAGCAAATATTCTAAGACAAGTTCTACTATACCTTGAAACTTCATTTACTTGTGAAATTATGGTCATTTAACAAGAGTTCTAAAGAAAAAATAATATTTTCAAAATGGATGGATATAATTTTATGTTATACTAAATAAATGAAATTCATGGAAGATTTGATCATAGATTTAAATGATTTTAAATTACAATACTTGTGTACCATACTTGTGCTAGCTCTTGTCCAAATTCTATCTTAACATTTAAAATTTCACTTTTTTCACTTGTACAATGCTGGATCAGTGTACAGGATTTCTGAGCACAGGTAGCCAAATCTTGATGCCAAATGCTGTAATAAGCTGGTTTAGGCTTTAGTGTAAAACATCTGAATCATTAAAATACTATTTGTTTTGTGGTGGCCACTGAGATTGTTCTGAAATCTTGCTAGGTTTACTAGACAGTGGCTTAGTACAGTTAGATCAAGTCTAGGCAGTTATTACAATATTTACAGAATTACTAAGCTCTGCACTGATATTTCTAACTTTATCATCAAAATACATAGTAATAATATGTGACTGTTGGCTGTATGACTTTTCTGAGAGTATAGACAGTTTCCACAGAGCATGTTATGGGAAAGGACATAATCACAGGCATGTGGGACTGAGAGGAATGTGAAGACCAGAACAGGACAACCTGGAACATCATCCACTTTTATGTGCACAGCCCATTGCACAGATTAATCAAACATTTGGTTAAAATTTTTCAGTGGAAGACATCCACAACTTCTGGATAACCTCTGACTGTTCCACCAACAAGAGTTGGGTGTTCTTAAAGCCTAAGCTCAGTCTCTTCTATAAATCAAGCCTGTATCTTCTATATTTCTTTTCAGAAAACAACTGTGGACTCTGGGACCATTTTTTCTGTATTGGAATATTGTCACAATAGACTACATCATGGGCTTCTCTCTTAGGTTTTATTTTCAGTAAATTATAAAGAGAATCCATTAACAGCTCCTCAAAGGATATATTTCCTAAACCTCTATCAATATTACATTTTCTGTCTGGCTGCATTGCTGGAGTTTTTCAAGACCCCAGGGTGGCAGATAATCTCATCCAGGCTCCCTTCCCCTGAAAAGTTGTATCTGATCTTCTGAAGTCCCTTTCTAGCTGGGTTGTTCTATGATTCCTATCACCTACTGTTGTATTCTTGCTAATGTGGGTGGTTGGTCTTCATCATCTCAAGGGTCTCTTATGATTCATATTCAATTTAAACTCAAAAAGAAGTCCTTTTTTGGGGACTAGAACTCTGTTTCATATCAAAGGTCAATATTTCAAAATAAATGTCCCACAGCTACTTACTAGTGAGAGGAATAAAATCAAGAATATGGAATTAGTTGTCATGAGTGGTTGACAGAGGTTTCAAGGATTTAAAAAAAGCAATCATGTGGGCAGTGAGTGTTACAGGCTTTCAAGAGGTCATTGACTTTGATCACTTCCCTTCACCAACAAGCCCAAATTGGAAGATGATTCTGGTTAAACAATAAAAAAAAAATAGCTACAGCCTCTAAATGTGGGATTTCTCTCAATCTCTAAATATACATAGACATTTAGATACAGGGTGAATGTCACTGACTGGTGTAAATAATCAGTTCTTCATCAGTTTCAACAAAGTGATGTCCTTTGTACTAGCAGAGAACACTGTGGGTGGATGGAGGATTAAGCTTATTTCAGTCATAGAACTTTTTCTGTATGAATTCATACTTAGTGTGCTGTGGTAATCCCTGGTACCTGGTACAGAGATGTTGGATACTTCTCTGTCTTTCATTGCTCTAAGCTCAAAATCTTGAACAAACAAAAAAAACCAAACCCAAAACAAATCACAAAACCATAAAAATGCACAAGCAAACAAACGAACAAACAAAAACTGAAGAAAAAATAAATCATTATGATTATCTCTGAAATCTGCGAAAGAATCCTCATTTACAGCTCAGGAATGTGGAACCACCTGGAAACTTTAAACATTGTTTCTAAGAACTTAAGACCTGTAACTCTGCCATTTTAGACAAAACCCAATAATATTCCTAACTAATTCTGAACAAGACCCCTACAAGACCAGATTCAAGAAGTCTGGATGCAAAGACATCCTGATGATTTGAAGTTAGAGGAGAGAGTTTTCTGACAGCTGAGGAACTGGAAAGGGTGATTGATAAACCAAAAATCAGAATCTTAATGGTAGTGAAGAGTTTCTTATTTTTGTTTTGAATCAAATTTTTTACTGATTTTTATTTTGTTCTTTGTTTTGCTATGGGTATTTTATTATTATATAAAAATAAATACACTTAAAAGCATTTTATATGGAAATCCAATTTCAGAGCTAGTACTAGATAGGGTCAAATTATCTCTTAGTTTAAATGGAGCACCTGTGCTCAAGTTTTTTCCTTCTGCTTTACCATGAATAATCTTTGCAAGATCCTTCTTCTTCTAGTGTCATGGACACGGACCCTGTGCTGACCAAAAGAACATCCATTCACACAGTTTTTCTGTCCACAAATTTAGTTCTAAAGGTGGTAGTCACTCAGAAAAAAATAGTCATAGAATCACAGAATTATTTGGGTTGGAAAAACCTTTAATCATCAAGTCCACCCATTAACCCAGCACCACCAAGCCCAGCAGTAAATCATGTGCCTCGGTGCCACGTCTTTGTGTGTCTTGAACTCAGCCAGGGATGATGACTCCACCACTTTCCTGGGCAGACTGTTGCAATGCTTGACAGGCCTTTCACTGCAGAAATTTATACTAAAAAAAAAAGCCAATCTAAACCTCCCAGGAGCAACTTGAGGCCATTTCCTCTTGTCCTATGACTTGTAATCTGGGAGCGCAGACCAACCTCCACTTGGCTAGAACATCCTTTCAGGTAGTTGTAGAGAGTGATAAGATCCCCTCTGAGCCTCCTTTCCTTCCTCCAGACTAAACAACTCCAGTTCCTTTTATCTATCCTTGCACATTTTGAGTTACTCAAACACTTCATTTGCCATTTGAAATTGTGTTAATGCAATCTGTACCATATTTTCAAAAAAATGTGTTTCTATGCTTCATTTATTCTAAGAATTCATGATAATTGTGAAGTAAACACTGACTTAACTTGTTAAAACATGAGTAAATTAGACAGCAAAAATAATGCTTAGATCCTAAAATTATTTTTAGAATAATTGGTTATGACTCACTAGGAGCTGATGGCTACCAGAACATTTGTTCATAGTTTTTATACAACCAAATGCATTTCTTGTCAGATGTTTGAACCACTTCTTTCATTATTCGTTCTAAACTTGAACAGGTGCCAGAGGTATAACACCATATCTGAAAAGCTGAGACAGTCATTATTTTACTTTTTTGTCTTGAATTGACATGGTTATAATACTGATTCAGACAGTTAAGTCTTAGCAAATCTTACCATTATTAAAAAAGGGGGAAAAAAGTCTTTACAAGAAAAAGAACATTTACTATAGGCCTAAGGAAATGCTTTAATAAAATATTTTTAAAGGAGTGGGATTTTACCCCTCATAACTGTTCATCTCTAGTCATTGTATCAAAGAATTAGGAAATGAAATGTCATCAACACACACACACAAAAGGACAGTTATATCCCAAAAAAGTACTAAGAAATAGAGTTTTATTGTCTCATAATATGGTGAATTAAGACCAAATGTAACTCTAGGCAAAGACATGTCCTTTTCATATATACATAAGCTTTCTGCAGATATATTCTCATTCGGAATCTTCAAAAAGATTCCACATGAATATTTCCTTACTGATTTATTACACTCATATACCTAAATATTTAGTATCTTTAGAGAACTACAAATAATGCGAGTGGCCAGTAACCCTTCAAGGAGACACACAAAAATGGCCCCACCTAATCTACCAGTCTAGTAAGTAGTTGTTACAATAGCATTTCAGTTAAAAAAAAAAGTCTCCATATTCGGTTATTGAATACAAGCTTGTTGCCTAGTCTCAGATGAGGACTTTATTCTAACATAAGACTGGTAGAGGCAAAAGGGCTCCATCACTAATCCAGGAAATGTAATGTCCACCTTACAAAGCCCCATGCCAATGTAGAGAGGATTTCCACTCATGATTAAGTGGTCTGCAAAGAGGAAACTTAATATCTAACAAGCAAAAAGAAAACAATTAGTTCTGGATGGCTGTAACAAGTTGATGTATGAGAAGAGTTTTTTTCTCTTAGAAGTCTCTTGTTTTAATACTAAAACAAATGATTCTTATATCCAGATGCAGATAGTAGAGCTCAACCCTCTGCCAAACTGGGGTGAACCCCTGCAAATTTCTAAAGAGTGTCCTACCTGTCATAATCTTATCAAAAATTAGGTTTTTGAGAATTAATCCAAAGTCCGGATCCTGTTATTTGGCATTCAAACTGAAGGACAACAACTAGGGAAAAGCAGCTGGATGCAATTTGTTAGGGTTAACTACAGAAGTAGTGCTTCTGACTTCCAAATAAAGGGAAAAGGCACTCCTGAATATTTTCTAAAATATGCACTGTGTATATGTTGACTCCTTTGCTATCCTTCTTCTAGAACACATAATTTCCCCATAAATAACAAAAATAATTTATTCGGAATGATTGCTAAAATCTTCTCTCTATTTTCAAACCTGTCCCTATTTGCCCTAATTTTATGAATTTTCCTTGGCCTATTAAAAGGTGTAATCTTGGCTGCAACCCTTGCCCCTATTTGTAAGTTATCACTTCATCCTGACTACAGCCCTCTAATTGCAAAGCTTTTTTTTTAAATCATACCCGATCCTCATCTAAAATGATGAAGAGATTGAAAGTTTCTCTTTGTTTAAATGAAAGAATATTCTTATAACCTGTGTCTGCATGGAATATTTCCCTGGAAAACCTTTTGGTATCTATGATTAGTGGTAGAGCCTTATACAAGTGTGGCATAATTCCACATGTAAATCCATCCAGCACTTCAGAGACTGCAATCCAAGTGTCAGCAGAGAGCAAAACTTGTGCAAATTTTTAGTGGTGAATGTGGAACTGTCCTAAATTATTCTAGCTACTAAGTCTACACCTCTGGTTTTCTGTTTTCTTATCACATTTCAAAGATAAACAATAAGCACATCCAAGATTTTGCTTTCTACTTGCCTTGGGGCCTTTGATAAAATTTAATGATTTACTACTCTTGAGATTGCAAACTTTGCCAAGGCAGAAGTATAACTGCTAAGTGCATGGGGATCAATATTATCAATCCCTTTAGAGTTCGAAAAGCTTGAAATTAGGACCTTATAAAATCTTCTTGCTCTACTCCAGCATGAATGACTTCTAGTTTCTCAGTGTTTTGTTATACCACGAATCAAGAAAGACGTGATGATATGACAGATAACTACACTCTTGTGAGAAGAACTGTATGCCCTTTGTAGGATTTATCATATGAAACTTTTCTCCAATAAATATTCCTGGCTGCTTTCTTCATTGAAGCTGACAGCCTGATATTTTTTAGTACAGCTTTTTCCTATACTTTCCTTGAAATCTTTGTTGGTTTATTACATGTGTTATTATTTTTTTCATCTCTTATACCCCTTTACTCTAGAAATTACCAATGTGTTTGAGTCTGTAGTGAAGTCCATTTGCAATCTATTATGCAGTACATAAATGACTGTAGTAATTTTGAATCTGATTGCATTTTACATTGTCCTTTATTATTTAATGAGACTTGCAGTTTAGTATCATCGACCTTGGCTATGACATTACCTGCTGGATCTTTGCTCTGTTCTGCCTTTTCTGAGCCAATTGCTCAGACTAAGTGTCTTGACAGATTCAAGATCCTCTTCTCATACCAGAAATACTTTTCAGAAAAGCAAAGAAAGAAAAAGCAAGTAGAATCCAACCCTAAACATATGAAAACTGAAAGACAAGTTTGCCTAATCCAAGTTTGGATTGCTGGAAATAACCTATATTGCAAAATCTTAGTGCTTTATTATGAGTAATGTGTCCTGGAAATGAGCAAACTAAATTATGATAAATGGGACCAGGTCCCATTTGAATTTATAAAAAAAATCTGTGAGCATGCTCTGCTTTGCACAGATATGGTAGAAGACCTAGGATTAAGTGTCAAAGGATTGTTTCTTCTTTCAGAGGTTTGATGCTGCTTTCTCATTTCTCTGTTGGCGTCTTATGCTCAGAGTTAACTGTCTTCAGTTAAATTTTCAAGTGGCAATTGTTAAGGAGAAGGACAGTGACAAGAGGAAGATAGAGAGGGAGGGAGGAAAGCTTTGTAGAACTACATGCTTTATGCCTGAGGTAACAGATGAATTTCTGTGAAATTTGAATTATTGCTATGTGTCAAAAATTTATGCCAATTAAATGTTATCAGAATACACAGAAAACTATGTTACTCAGATAATTCACAGTTTTGTAGCTTTCCCTTAGCAACGTTGCTGAGTACCTGAATTGCTGACAAATGATCTATCTTATTTCTCACAATGATTGACAAACAAAAGTTTCCTGATTTGATTCTCAAATTTCCTCCCCCAGTAAACCTGAAAAGAACCAAAAGTCACCAGAACTGGTATGAGAGTGTCCCTCCTCTCTCTGCCAAAGGCAGCAGGAGCCCACCTGTATAAACAGTGGGTGTATTTATTGAATTGTGCCAACTTTTTCTGAGAAACGTTGTTCATGTAAGATTCCAGAGACAAATACCCTTTTTGACATTTTCTTTTTTAATGTGAGATCTCAGTAGAGCTACCATGAGGCCTTTTTATTTTCAAAATTTCCTGTCTAGGAAATGAGACATCCTGGAGGGGAGAGTATTTGCGCCTCTAATGGGAAAGGAGTTATGTTGGCTTCATGCCCTCGTTGCCTTGAATTTTTTTTCTGAGAACTAGAATTGCCTCAACAGTATGAGCAAACTCAAAATATGGCAGCTATTATCTTACTTCCTTTGTACTCCTTGAGTTGCTGAATTCATCTATGTAAATTGTAATATTTTTTCATCCCAAATGTACTCAAGCATTGAAAACTTGCTTGTTAGTTCTTATGTAAGGCAAATAGATCACTTTAATTGTAATTTAATCAGCTGCAAAACAGCACTTCCTATCAAAAACATTGTGCAAGACGAAGTCAGTGCTTTCTTAGTGTAGTGTTGCTCACTCTTGCAGGCCTTCCCCCTTCAAGACATTTAAGCTATGTAGATTGAAAGTACAAAAACTTACTGGTCTTGGGAACCTCAGAAGCAGCTTTTCTTTTTCTTTCCTTCTCTCCTTACTAACAAACTGCCAGATGACAGTGTCAAATGACTTAAGTGAGGAATATTAACTAACGAAACAAAATGCCTGCTCACACCTTATGGGCCATAGTGGAATTTAGTAGCATGATTTAAGCTAAATATACATGCTTTTTATAAATATTCATGGAATTAAGGGTATTGTAATAAGTATGCACGCTTTTAAGATAAAAATATTCATGGCTCAGTGGAAAAACTTCATTCTGGATTTGAACTCTTCTAACACAAGTTTATTCTGTTGGCTATAGAAGTCCTTAGCCCCTTCTTGGTGTAGCTTGGTGGGCCTGACAATATTGTAGTTTAGGCACAGATGCTATTTTATTACTTGTATTTTCTCAACTATGCTCTAATTGCACTCATAATTATACTGCATATATTACAGCTGAAACTAACATATGATCGACTTTTTCTACTTAAATAATAAGTAAAATTATATAAATTATATTTAAGAATATATATTTGAATAAAACCTAATATGGATACTGAATTATTGGTTCTATAATTTGAAAGAGGAACTATAATGTGATGTTTGAAAATTAACTTTGACAGCTTAGAAAGCTTACACAGTACTGTTTATTAAACTTTTTCATCAAAAGTGTGCAACAACATAGTCCATAAGTCCTATGGAGTGCTCCCTTCCCCTCACTCTCTTCAAGCTAGTGGTCACATTTAGTTAACAGAAATATCTCAGTATCATCTTCTCAGGCAAAAAAAAAAGTAATAATTGTGGCTTATTCATACCTTCTTGTCTGTTCTGATGGCAAAATGACCTGTGGGGAAAAGACACATTGATATGCTCATCTCTTACTTAATCTGTCTTGCTTTGTGGGAGCAACTCTTTCTCTTTCAGCTAAGTAATATAAAAAGGAATTATTCTATTTGTAGAGATTCTACTTATCAATGAAATTTGAGATTGTGAAATTGTAAGTAGGAATCATGACCAAAATGCACCATAGATTTGAAAGGCTGCTTTCAAAATATCTTGAAAATGTAAAAGACATGTTTAGGCTTCAAAAATTGGCAATGCTTATATTTTCTGCCGACAAAAGGAATTAGAAAACACTGATTTTTCAATTTCTTGAAAATCCTAGAATTTCTTGAAACAGAAAAAGTGAAAAACTGATCTAAACAGAGAGAGTATTTTTAAAAGAAAAAAAATAAAACTGAGAATACTGATAATGGTATTTCTTTGGAAAGAAAAAAAGCTGACAATTTATGTTGATTATTCTGGGTTCATTTCTCAGCCTGGTATTTTAACCAGTTGTGTTTGGAAAGAACTTGAGACACCCAGCTCTCTCAGCCAGCTCATGAGCAAATAGCATTGCAGCGGCTGATCCAGCAGAAAGGAGGAATTCCCTACATGTCCACTGTGGAAGCAGAGGCCAAACATCCCAGCACACCCCCACTGCCAAGGACCCCCGATGCTGCCAGTCTCCTGTGCTCCAGGGCAGACCCAGCTCCCTGTGGATCTGGCGGTCCCAGGGACATGCCGGGGGCTCTCCTTGCCCCCAGGGCAGGAAGGAGCCGCAGCTCGGGCGGGGTGTTTGGGAGGCTGCGGCTCCTGCTGCAGGGCTGGCAGCTAGCCTGGAGCCTCGGTGTTCAGCAAAGGGGCTCATGATCCCACAGGATGAAAAGTGCTTTGAGTCCCAGTTTCTGTAAGCTGCAGAGAATGTATTGGAAAGCTGAGAAAGGTAGTGGAGTCTTGCAAATACAAGTCAGTCTTCCTAACTTTTACAAAGCAGCAGTGAGTGATACTCCTTTGTATAGTTTTTTCAGTCCCATTGTATTTATTCTTTTTCCTCATACTGAAAGGATATGCGCACCAGATTTAAAAAGCAAAGAAATTAAATTATAATAATCTGTAACAGTATAATTCTCAGATGTGTTAAACCCAAACTTAAGCTAAAAAGTGACTAATGTATCTTTTTTCCTGTTTTATCATACCTGATTTTTTTCAAACATCCACTCTGAAAAAACTAACCAAACCATCAAACCAACAAAACCAACCATTCTCCATTCAGGGAGAACGTTCAGAGCCTTGGAACACTCACAGTGAAATTTCATGCAAACTATCCCCAAATTTTTTGCAGCAAGTAGCTGCAAAACCATGACAACAGCTCCTGCAACAACAGCACAGGGAGGGATGGAACCCTGTGACTCTTTATAGAGGAATCTACTGATCTAGTCTACTTAAATGCACTAATAAAACTCTACATAATGCTTATATCTTGACTTCAAAATATTTTTAAAACTCTGGCCTTAATTTATAGTATCAAGCTTTTAGTAGAGGTCTTTAGCTTTTTAGAGAAATAGATGCAATTCCTTCTTGTAGGAAAGTAAATTAAGTTATCAAATACAGGGGTCAAACTTTAGTGACATTTTAAATGACAAAAAATACCCCTTGTCCCCCAATGGCTAAATGGCTCAAAAGGAACTCCATAAAAATATGATGACTACTGTCTTCATGGGGAAAGGACAATACTGAAAAGATCAACAGCTCTTTTAAGTATGAGAAATTTGTGCTGATACGATATGATATATGTTGATGGTGAGCCTGTTACCAAGCCTTCTGTTATTTTGATTTCCTTTCATTGGCATACTTATGTGACGTTAGTAGACATTTTTCCCCTGTCATAACTATGGCTGCTTAGGAAAGGTGGCTGTCAATGTCCCATTTCAGCAGACACTTAGACACCTTAGCAATTATACAAACATCTCTTCCTAGAATTTGGATCAGCTCTTGTTGGTACATTTGACCATCTGTTAAGCATTTTAACAGTTAAGTATAAGAGGGGTAGACAGAGTGATTGTCAAAGACTCAGCTTATTGTATAAAGATGATGCCGAAGGACATATATGGATGGAGAACACCACTTTCTCTTGGCACCACGTTTTCATATTTTGCCAGATTTTATCTTCAATAGTTGTGCAATGTCTTAAGCACATCCATGCTGCAAGGGAAGTTGGGCTTTGATTTCTCTAGTAACCTGAAGTCACCCACTACCACTACAGCCAATGCCCCTACGGTTAAATCAATTGAATGAGATCATAGCTCAAATAACTGCAAGTAGACTGAGACTAAAATCAGACAATGTTGTAGCATTCATGAGTGCTATTAGTTTAAGGAAAAATCCTCTACAAGAACAGATGAACACTTTTCACATTGGAGGATTAGTATTAATGGTTTGCATTTTGTTTTAGTTAGGGTTTTAGTTTTCTCTTTGAACTTCTCTATAGCAAATTAAAGAGTAAGATTGTTATATTGTCAGTTCCCTGTTTTTCACGAAATATTTTAAGATAATGAATAGACTCTTACAGTCCCCCTGCTCCTGACTTTTGAGTTGAACATATGTCAGTCATTTCTTGCAGAGTCTAACAATGGAGAGGTCTGAAAAAAATCTCAACTGCTTTTGAGTGGTCTAACTGGATTTTGTGGTCAGTATGGTTTACCACATGCACATGGTGAAAAGAACATGCACATTCTTTCCATGTGCAGACCCTCTTATTTGTGTACTGGAGCTCAGATATGAAAGCAATGGAAGTATCATGCTCAGTGTCTCAGGCCTGAGACAGAGGGACTTGTTAAGCTGATGTTGATTCCTTAGTCCACCTCCTATCCCACTTTTTTAATGTTGTGTTCTGTGGGCCATTAGAAATACCTGACTGGTGTTTAAAAGCTGCACCTTTATTATGTGAGCTGAAAGCTATTAACAGACTGGGGATATTAAACACAGCCTCAGAGTTCATCCTGCTGCAGAACATGTGAGACTGCTACTGCTGTACAACTTGTCCTACATCATTTGTAATCACAGAAACAAGAAATTGCTTCTCATTAAAATTATGAGGGAAATAATTAAGCAACATTTAGAAAAAGAGCACATATATAATGAAATCTTACTGGTGGAGTTGAATAACACACAACAGAATCAAATCTCAATCCTTGTATAAATGAAAGTACTGAAGTGAAATGCTCTTCAATGTACCTAAGCTGCGGTGTTCCTAATGCACACAACTGAAACCAATAAACTGTCCTAGATAATATTTTCCTTTCAAAAGATGCCGCAAACTTGCTCCTTGAAAAGGTAGTCATATATTCATTGCCACTATATATCCAGAATAGTAACTGCCAAAACGGGTACAGAAAAAGGAGCAAACATATCTTTTCAGACATGGAAAAAGATGATGTGGCCAAAGACTAACAGGAGTTAATATTTCAATTTTTGACCCAAAAGTAAAGACCAGCTGTTGTCTGTCATATAGTTAACTACATATACAAATGCATTACCTGAGATTTTGAAAGTTTCTAAAACTTTGTGTGCACTTGTTTGTAGAGAAGTGATTTTTTAATGTTAAAACCAGCTATGGATGATAAATATAAAAGTACTTGGAAGCCAACATTTGATATTTCTCTTAGTGCAGTAACAAAACATAAGGGAAAAATTAAAAGGAAGAAAAAAAGTAAAAATGTTGAGACTCTTAAGAATGCAACTATTTTCTTTGGTTTAAAAAAGCCTATGGTCCAAATTTTGAAGTATCTCTTTTTGATTCTTTTCCTTTGTCTCAGTGCAGAGTTCTACAAGGATATGGGTAGCAATTATTGTGTGCACACACAGTAACTGAGGAATAGTATTTTCTTGTCAGAAATATCCTTTGATTATATAAATCTATTTTTTTGTTTCTTCTTTTGTTTATAACTTGGTGATTAATACCCCTGGGCCAGTGGTCATTTAAGCACTACAGTTAGCAGCAGTGGTAGATATCCAGATTTAGGCATTTAATTTATCTGTGTGAACAAGGTTTATATCAATTCTGCAAAACCTTTTCCACTTTCTTGGAAATAAGATGGGGGAAAGAGAGAAGAAACATCTGCTGCATTTAAATACCTCAATGAAGCCAGCCCCGCAGTTAATCAGCGCTGCCCTCACCAACAGATGTCACTGCAAGCAAAAGGAATTAATTTGTGAGGTTATTGGGCTCAAGGAGCAACAAAACTCTCTGAAATACAAATGTGAAAGAACCTCTCTTTCAGAGCATATGTTCATGTCTCTGTTCCTCTGCCACAAGCTGAGAATTAGCAGCAGGCAGACTGGTAAAAATAACAAAAAAGAGGAAGGGAAAAAAAAAGTAAAAAAGCGTTCGAACTTACAGCCATGTGAAACAACTGAAACACATCAAAAGAAAATTCAGTACCCTGCTTTTAATTTTATGAATGACTTAACTGAGAAAACAAAATCAGTCACTTCATTGTGTATATTTCTACAAGGCACACAGAAAATTAGACATTCCAGTCACCTGATTCTGTGGGTAAAGATTACAGAAGGAATGTGTTCATATAGCAGTTAAAGCAGTTTTACAAATTTTTCTGATTAAAAAATACACATATATCAGAGCATACAAAACTGTCACAAAAAATGTTACAGCTACAAAATAGAGACATTAAAAGCTAAAGACTCTTACCATTAGGATTATTCACATGCAATCTTAATTTCCTATTTTTTGCATGCATGCACTGGTACAACTTTTAATTGCAGTCATTGCTGCTTTGTGTTTCTGAAGACAGCCTTAGATTAGAGGGAAATATTAGAATTCCACCAAAAAAAGGAATTTTGCCTCGTATGTCAGCAGGCACTAAAACAAATGCAAGTCACAACTCTCTCTTACATGTCCTACCATCAACACTGGCAGCAAGTGCAACCGATATCTGAGAAGGGCTGGTACACATTTTCCATACCTACTCGAGAGCCATAAAGGAATAAAGAAATGCATGGACTTTGGGATGTTACCAGAAGCTTTGAGGGTACAAAGAAACATTTGGTCACAGCACAAATTCTGTCCTGGCTCCTCACAGCCTGCTACAGCTATGATGTCCTTGCCTCTCTGGAACACCTCCTCCCAGTTCCTGTTTCTTCCTCAGACTGCTTTCATGTCATTCAGGTCTGTTTGTCTTTCTCTCTCTGTTCCGATTTGCGTTTTCCTGCTCCATGCTCCCACTTGTTAGCTAGGAACACTGTGAAGGTTGAGGTTTTTTCCCTGTTCAAAACTAATCTATCTTGGATGCCAGTAGGAAGAATTGCAAAATTGTCTTGCTAAGCCCCAGTGCTCTTCTCTCTCTCACTTAGATTTGCTGCAGCAGGAATCTCTGGCAAATTTAGCTGCCAACCCTTGACAAACCTGTGCTAAGCACTTGGAATTTGAGCTTTGTTACTTGCAAAGCCTTGCAAACTCAGCTGATATTTAGCTCACTTTGTTATTAGTAGTACTTTCATTAGTAGCATCATTACTGTTGTTATTATTTTCCCAGGGAAAACCAGATACCAAATGTCAGTCTTTGCTTGAAAGTAGGGGAATACTACAGGTTTTTCATAAAAGCAATAAAGTAATTAAGGTCCACAGGCAAATATTTTTTTCTCTCTTTCATTTGATCTGAGATTATCTTGTTGATGGTGTGAGCTTTCAGAGGAGGGACACAGTCATTATGGAACACATCCATAATGACTCCACGTAGTTGGAGAAAATACACAGTGTTCTCTATAGCACACAATCAATCTCACTACATGTGCTAAATGGAACATGCCAGAAAGATAATTTTAAAAACTGGAAATCAAAATGTGACTACTTAGAGAACCACTGGCTTTGAAAAGCATCATTAATTCTGACTGCCTTAGCGAGTTTTTTCAAACTGTTTTATGCTTTTGAAAAAGTATAAAGTATGATCACCACTCACAAATGATTAAAATTTTTAAAATAAAACCCTTTTGGTTTAAGCAGATTACATGCAGAATAGCTATGCAAGTCCTGTGGTAGGTTCATCTACACCAAACCCTGATGTCTGCCTTCTCATGCACTCTTTCTGCTTTGTTCAAGACCAAGCAAAGGACTGCCTTCTTACTAAACAGCTGCTTTGTATCTTGTGATATGACAAAATAATTCAATGAGGGTGTGGGGGCATGGGGTGGTGTGTGATCTCCATTTCATAGTCCTACATATTTCCCAGACTGGAGTCAGTGGGCTTTGGCAGGAAGCTGGACAATTCTTTTCATCTTTAATTTTTTCTATTTCTTTATTTTTGTTTCTCTCTCATTCTTCTTTCCCATTGCATTTTTCCTCCTACATGACAGCTAAAAGCCAGTCTGAAATAGGGCAGCACTTAGCCTTTGCTTTCTCCTTTCTGACTTGTTTTTGTTTTCCAAGTTCAATAGAAGAAACCGTAAATATTTCAGCTAGACCTCAGAAATATTCAGTTAGAGTTACCTTTTAGCAAGATAATCTTTCCTCATATCTGCAAATATAAAGTGGTAGTTTAGTAAAAGAAAACCATATTATTATTGTAGCCAGCATAAAGAAGCAATTCAAATACAGGTCTGTACCTATTAACAAAAGAATGGGAGTTTCTGTCACATAAAGAAAGTCTCTCCTCCCCTGTGTACAGTGTGAGGAAATGCAGCAGAAGTAGCAGATGGAAATCAGCAATACAAACAAGACTGCAGCATTCCTAGAGTCCAAACAGGAAATCACAACACATCAAAGATTCCAGCCACTTTGAAAGATCCATGAAAATATATAAGCAATTGGCCACCAGCAGAGCTGTACTCCAATCTTTGTTCTCCCATGGAGATGGGGAAATGCTGCATGTATTCCAGCATATTTGTCTTCTACTTAACATGGGAAATCTGGCTGCACTCCACAGAGGCCAGCTCTTTCAAAAGTTCAGTTGTTGACATTAGCAGTTTGGGTGACTAGTGTGTGCTGTGGTGGGCTGGATTCTTGCCATTCTGTGATGAGTGTATTTTTTAGTGTAGCACATTAGAGGAAGAAATTCCCTGCCATTACCTAATGAGGCTCCAGGCTTCCCAAAGCTAAAAAAACTCTTCTTATCTCTCTTCAGATGCCATGCAAAAGTGCAAGCAAGAGAGGAAGCATATTTTCCTAATTCACTATTAACATTCATAATTTTGAAAAAGAGATCTGGGGAAAATCTAGACATAATTTTCAGGTAGCATGGAAGTAGCTGCTGTTGATCAGGATATGAAGTAGTATCAGTAAACCTAATACAAATAAATTAGCAGGCAGAGTGAATTTGAAGTGATAAAAGATGTCCCATATATTACGTGGTTATTGAAGCACTAGTATTGTAAACTTTTGCTCCTATTTCTCATTTTAAGCAATCCCTCTGAAGTCAGATAAGACAAATCATTAAAGTTGAAGCTTGAAAAGTCTTGGAGCAAACCAAGTAGACTTGTGTTGATTTTAATTCTTCACATTTAACAATAATAACCTGAAGTATGTTAGTATGTTGACTTTGAATGTTGTGCTAGGTACTGTTGCTACTTATCAGATTATTTGTATTATTGTCTGCACAGTAGATACATGCTGCATGCAATTTTTTAAAACAAAAGAAACTGAACTGTCTAGAAAAGCCATTTATTTCTTACAAAAAATGTACCTACCCATAACTTACTTGAGACTTTCCTCTCTATTTATCAGTATGCAATAGGTACAAAATGGCCAAGTGTGAGCACTTTTTAATACTTAAGTCATGGTTAAAACATTCTGATGACTGATATTATCAAGTTTTTTTACTAAATATAATTCCACAATATTATATATAGTTTATATAATCCCCCATAAAACCAAAAACAAAGGAAAAAAATGAAAACAACCAAAACCCACAAAAAACCCTACATAAAAGATCAAGAAAAAACCAAAATGAAACAAAAAAAATTAAAAAAAACAACCACCACTACCCAAAAATCCCCAAAAATAAAGAAAGCCAATGCAGGATACAATAATCTCTTATTCGTATGGGAAATAGAGCTGACATTTCTGACCTCCATGAATGGAAAGATTTGCAAATGTTCAGTTTCCTTATGTGAATTCACCATTTCTAGTAACACCAGCTGTTTGTGTCAGTGTTTGCACATACAATATGCAGTGAAATGTCCCTCCAAAAAAAATCAATAGCCATTATCATTGTTATTTACCATCATCATAACCCATCATCTGCTGTTGTTTCACACCACGCTTTCCATGCCAAGTGTGGGTGTGCACTACCATGTTTATGAATAGCTGAAAATTGCCATGACATTTTGCTGAGTTTCTGCTGAGTTTCTGCTGACTGACACAGTAAAAACTGAATGATTCTTTACAGCAATATACTATTAATACATGCTACAAAGTTCATCTCTCATTGAGAGTTTCCCAATTTGGTTGTGTTCTCCTTGTAACATGCTAGAGTAGTTAGCCTCCAGATAGAGTAAAAGAAAAGCTTCTATTACAAATAACAATTTTGAATAGAATAGTAGCATCTGTCTATGAGTAGCATGAACATGTCTTTGCATTTTGGTTTGTTTATTATGATAACAGACAGTAAATCAGAAAAATGAATATACAAGAAACAACACATTGACTAAGGACGAAAAATTAAAATTCAGGGTAATCTTTAGCCTTATCTTTTCTTTTGCATGGTTGCTGCAAACACTGTGAAATCACCTTACCACCACTTATCTGTAACCAGTGTATTGCTCTACTTTTCAACCTGTTCTCCATTATAGAAGTTCTTCTAGAGGCTGAAGACAGTTTCTCATCTCCACAGCTAAATAGGCTAGATGTATGTGTTAAGGAACTCCTTAAAAATTAATAGCTATATAATTGTTTTGCTACTTTCTTAGATTCTTATCTGGTTCCATTTTATAAAATATTGAAGCATGTGTGTTCAAGATCAGTATGGAAAAACTCTTCATGAAAACCTGCAAGCCCAGAAGTGCTCAGAATATCCTGAAAATGCTTTCTATTGTCCTTATGCATTTATAATTTCACTTCTTGCCATATTACTTGCTCCCTGGCTTCAACAATTAAACACCCAGTCTTGCCCAAACCTGCTGATGTGAAGGCTAGGTACTCAAATACATTTGATTTATCTAGCGCACAGATGTGAATGAGTGCAAAAAGGATAAGCCAAGAGGTCAAGCTAATTTGAACACTCTCCTCCTTGCAAAGGAGAATGCTGATTTTTAGAGAAAATACATCTTGGCATGGTAGGGCTGTCTGTTCCAGCAGTATTGTATCTTTGCGGTAGGACAGTTTATCTCAGAAGCAGAGAGGTTGTTGTAACGTCTTCTCATCTTAAAAAAGGTTCTGACTCAGCATCCCACAGCAGCCAGAAAGTTAAAACTTGATTTCTTTTTCTGTATCTCAAAAGCCGAACCTGGGACTTTTGCATGGGGTAGTCAGAGCCTTTGTCTGCTGGGTAGAGGAGCTGCAGAGGAGCACTCTTCTGGGCAGGACATCTCCTGGGCATGGGGACTGCGAGACTGTGTCTCCTGCATTCTCTGTTGCTGACCTCTCCATAAACCATTTCCCTGCTTGCTGTGTAGAAGGCTTACCTGGTATCTCTGAAGTTTGTGTCTTTATCCATGCATTATGTGGGCCATAAGCACATAGCATAGAACTTTAGAGGAAAATCCGAGGAACACAGTGTCTACATTGTTGGTCGGACTCCATTAGTAAGGAAGAAAGGAGTCAAATCCAAATTTGTGTGAGTGCAGACTGGCAAAGGAAGGCATATGAATAAGCTCATTTTTAGCCAACATGACTTGGAAAACAGTAACCTTCTGTGTTTCATACATGGTGTTGAATTTGCACAAACACTTAAACGCTTTCTTCATTAAGGACATAAATCATAGCCTGGTTCATAAATGAAAACTATACAGTGAGATTCCTGCCCCACTTAGACAAAAAAGAAACATTGTAAAATTTTCCAAGGAATATATTATAACCACAAAATATATATTCTATTAGCTTGCTATAGTTCATTGTTAATCAGAATACAAAGTGCTTTTTAGAGAATCCTGAGAAAACCACTGTGGAGAAAAAAGTAAAGACAATAGCACCAGTGTGTTCTTTTTAGTATGCTCATACTCCAGTATGCATATAGTTTCTTTAAAACATATAGCAGGCCATATTCATGAGTTCAGGACTGCTTTCTGGGAAATACTCACTTTTTCCCCAAAACACTATGTCTGTGACTGTATGTGCACTGAATGACTGGAGTTCATAACATGTACTTTAAGAAACAATTTTTGAAGTTTGGAGTCCATCATCATTTTTCCACATTGTAAATGGAATAAGGAATGACTAACAGAGTAACTGTAAAGATTTTACATCTTCAATATCTTTGACAACTTAGTCTCTGCTAGTCAGCTGTTCAGAGCAGAGCAGATCTAGTGTAGCACAAATAAATGGTTTTAATCACTTTTCAATGAAGACAGAAAATTTTCCTTCCAATTAGTATATGATGCTCACATGAATTATGCTAACATGGTATCCTGATATTAAGAAAATAATTTTTTTATCTGTTATTTTTAGGTGTTGGGCTGATTTGTGCTGAAAAATAAAGCCATAACACAGGACCCTGGTGGCTTATGGATCCTTAGCTTTTGTCTTATTCGTCAAGATTTCCAAATATGAAATTATAATGAAGTTTCAGTTAGTGAGCCTATGAATTGGAAATGATAATTAGGATAATTGATAGAAACATAGTTATGAGAATGAAATCAACATATTTAGATCAGATCTGAACTTAAGCACATATAGTCTGACATCCATCTCCACAAAAGCTCTAAGCCTCCAAGCTCTTGTGTCTCCTCTTTTGCCTCCTCTTGTGCCTCCTCTTCCTCAGACCAGGGTGATTTCACACTCCTTGCATGCACAGATTTCTTTGAAAAAAAAAAAGAAATCCAACTAAAAACTCCAACCAATCAACTAAATAAAAAACAAACAAACCCCCCACCCCAAAATCCCAAACTGAGATATGAAAAAGAATAATGGGTTCCAAAGATTCAGTATGTAGCTGAGAAGTAAAAGAACCAGGCAAGACCAACCTGAGCACCCTGTAGCTGCTCTGCAGTGCAGATATTTTCTCACTGTAGAGGTGGACAGCTAAGCAGACTGACTTTGCAGGCAGCTCACAGAAGTGAGGTTTAGCATCCTTGTTTCACCTCTGTCCCAGCTATCCCCCATGTGTCTCAGTTTTCCATCAGGAAAATCTGACCTCTTTTCAGAGCCTGTGTGACTTTGAACAGGACCAAAGTGGAGGGTTAAGAGAACCATCAGCACTGCTCTTGGAAGGAAGAGGTCACCTAACTGCAGCCTGTTGCTATCTCTAATCTGGTTCCTCTGATGGTTTCATTTGTCTTTCATGGCTTTTCACTGGTAAGGAAGGAAATGGATCTGTAGTATGAACATTTCACTCTGCACTGCACTGCACCAGTGAAGTCCCATTTCAAGTACTTTGAGCAGCTTCAGGTGTCACAATATAAAGGGGACATCAAACTAATAAGAGTGTGTCCACAGGAGGGCTGTAAATATGGTCGAAAATCTGGAGGGCAAGACTTACAATGAGTGGCTGAGGTCACTTGGCATGTTCAGTGGAGACAAGAGACGGCTGACAGACCTCATCATGGTTTACAGCTTCCTCAAGTGGGGTAGCGGAGAAGGCACCGATCTCAGTCTGGGGATCAGCAATAGAACTTGAGGAAATGGAACGAAGCTGCATCAGGGGTAGTTCAGACTAGACTTTTGGAAAAGGTTCTTCATGAAGAGTGTGGTCAGTCACTGGAACAGACTTCCCCAGGGAAGTGGTGAAAGCACCAAGCTTGTCACATTCCAAGGAGCATATGATCTAATATTGTAGTCATGTGATTTAGTTTTATGTAGTCCTGTGAGGAGCTGGACTTCCTGCTCCTATAGATTCCATCCAGCTTAAGATTTTCTACGATCCTATGATTCTACTGCAACAAGTCTTATTTGAAGAAGCATCTTCTAGTTCTAGAGTTCATGCCCTTAGTTGCAGTTTGAATCACACATGTATTAAATGTGTGACCTGGCTTCAGATGAAGGTGTCTAACAAGGAAAAGGACTGTAATTTAATGTACTTAGAAGAATAAAGAAGAATGCCTACCAATTTTGGTGAGAGTGTTGATCTGCTGGAGGGCAGGAAGGCTCTGCAAAGGGATCTGCTATGGCTGGAAAATAGATTTGAGGCCAGTGGCATGAGGTTCAACAAGGTCAAATGCTTCCTTTGGAAGCATTGGACCTTCCAAGGTCCTTCCCTTGGATCACATCAACCCCAGGCAGTGTTACAGACTGGGGGACGGGTACCTAGAAAGCTACCCACTGGTATAATACCTGGGGCTGTTGGTTGATAGCTGGCTGAACACACGCCAGTATGTGCCCAGGTGGCCAAAGAAGGCCAGGGGCCAGTGGCCTCCTGGGCTGTAATACAAACACTGTGGCCAGTATGATGAGAGTAGGAACTGTATTGCTTTCTACAACTGCCTGAAAGGAAGTTGTAGTGAGGAGAGGATCAGCCTCTTCTCCCAGGTAACAAGTGACAGGATAAGAAGATACAGCCTCAAGTTGTGCCAGGGAAGGTTTAGATTAGATATTAGGAAAAAATTCCTCACCAGAAGGGTGGGCAGGCATTCGAACAGGATGTCCGGGGAAGCAGTAAAGTCACCATCCCTGAGAGTGATCAAAACAGATATGTGAATATGATATTTGAGGGCATTGTTAGAGGTGCACCTGATGACTGTGACAGGTTGACAGTTTTTTGAGGTCTTTTCCATGATTCTAACAACTGGTTCTGTCCAGGAGAGAATTAACGTTTTTAGTAGCTAGGAGGGGACATGGCGGGACCTGGAGGTTATTCTATACTACCTCACATCACTGCAGGGGGGTGTGGGAAAGTGACTTTCTTCAGGGGAGAAAGTCCAGAAAACATGGCAGGAAGTGCCAGCTGGTATTGTCTATTGTCAGCGAGGGTGTGTGGGGTGTGCTCAGTTACTGCTACCATTCCTTTTCTAATTCCATTTGCAGTTTCCGGTAAATTTTTCTCATCTCAACAAGTGATCTTTGCTTTTTGTCCCTCCCAATTGCCAATCCATCTAATAAAACGGAGAGACGGACGGCAAAACTGGGGGAGGGACAGAGACCAGCAGCCTGGTTTTGGAGTCTTGGTGGGGCTCTGAATTGGTGAGTACTATTCCACAAATCCTACACAACAGAAAAAAAGAAATATATTGCATAGTGATATCGTACAAAGCCATGGTTAAATTCTAAATTTTAAAATTTATATTCTAAGGACAGAAACACGTTCTGATTACAAACCAAGCAGTATTTATTCTCCACCTTAATTGCTCTACAATTTGGTTTGTAAACTGCCACTGCTCATACTTGGCTGAGTAGCTCTTTGGACAGAGGAAAACAGAGAAGGGTCTGCTATGTCTCAGACTGAAGTTAATTGGAAGGCTATATGTGAAAAGGTTAAATGATTTTTCTTGTCAAAAGTGGCTGTTGGCTTAGCATAATGAACTACCTCCTTAATGGCTGTAAATCCATCAACCTCACTAGGGCTACCATGTTTATTTTATTCGTCAGACTCACTCTAATGCAGTCATAGAAAAAGAAAGTTTGAAGTCTGTTAATATATTTACTACTTTTGTTCAGGTCAGCAAATGAAATTCAGAACATGTGTTCCACAATATGCTCAATTGCTGCTTTTTTCAAGTTACACTGGGCATTCAGTTTACTTATCTACATTTTCAAACAAAGCTGGTAAGATGAATGGAAAAGGCAAAAAAAGGGCCATTCTGAAAGGAAAGCTGAACTGGTTAGGCATCCACCCATGCATGTCTGGATGCACTTGTTGAGTATGTAAACATTTTTCTTTTTTTCATCTAAACAGCTTTTAATTTTTTTTTTATAGAAGGACAGAGTAAGGAAATTGGAAGAGGCTGGCAAGCTGAGAAATTGAGGCAAACATGATTTCCCTTGGAAAAGGCAGCATGGAAACTTTGTAATGATCAACAATTCAAATAGTTTTACTTCCTTTGAATGTTTTCCTTCATTCCTTCTGCTGAACTCATTTGAAAGAAATATTATTTCCCTCCTAGACATACTGAAATTATTTAGCTCTAGTACCATTCTATTATGTTTTCTGAAAGCTTCTATATATTTTTTCCAAACCTGCATACCAAAATTACTGAATAGGATATATCATCTTCCTTTCTTTCTACTGTGTTTACAAAATTGAGGGGTTTTTACTGCTGTAATGCTCATTAAAGTAAAGATAAGCTTAGTATTCTGGGTGCTTGGTGAACAAGTTGTCTGTTTCAGAGAAATGGCAGGTTGCAAAAAATATATTATCTGCGATATAAAAAAAGTAAATCAATGAAAAAATCCCAAGAAAAACAAGAAGAAAAACAAAAATTCCCCAATACCACCAAAAACCAAGCCAAGCCAAACCAAAGCAAAGCAAACCAAGACCAGAAGATAAATAACAGTACAGAGGCAGGTACAATCACATGAAATGTAGAACATATATCTGCAATAGTGTAATAATGCTCTCCTGGTAGAAGAAAGTACAAGAAATGGATCCTCCCCTTAAATGTTTCTGTCTGTGCTGAGCCTGATGAACACTGTTTGTTGACTTTTACATAGAACTACACTATTTTAGAAGACGGGGCTTACAATTATTGTCTCCTACAGAATTTATGCTCTTTATGTGATGATACAATACGTTCAATGAATAAAATAATAAATTAGACCCTTAGCTTAACACATAGTTACAACTAGTAATATTGAGGGTGAAATCACAGAATTATTTTTCTTCACAAACATCTATACTTCTTACTTTTATCAACAACATTAAAATTAAGTTATTTAATAAAATATTATTCCCATCTAGCTTGAATTAAAATATACTAAGTTATAATTTTTAATGAAAAAGATGAATGTAATGAGTTTATATTCTGAGCGTGTTAATAGATAAAGAGTATTGGTACATTTTCTGTATAGAAATAGCGCCTAGTGAAAGCTTTTAAATGATACTGGGAAGACAGCAAGATTTCTTTGGGTTTTGAGAATCAGAATTTATTTTAAAAATCAATATGGCTATCAATTAATAAATTGTGTCCTATGTAGACAAAACACAGCACAAAACTGGTACTATTAGAAAAGCGAGTAGGTGCGGATGAGAGCCAGTGGAACACAGCCCACACCCTGCCAGTCTTGGAAACAATATTATCTGAATTTCATTGATCTTATGAAAAGAAAAATGAACATCAGCTCAGAATTAAACACCAACAGTCTTTCTTTCATTTTTTTCTTACAATGACAAGAAATAAAATGAGAGAAAGAAGCTTGTCTCACATGAGAATAACATGGCTCATTTGACCACGTGATAATTCTGCAGTTAAAACTTCTTGATCACATGAAACTATACAAAAACTTCAAGGGCAATGTTGTACATTTTGTCTGTGTATATAGGTAAAGTATGAACCTTGGAACTTTTGTGTCTATCTCTTTTTGAAGCGTCACTGATCACCCCAGGTTTCTGTGAATTGCATGCAGAGTTTTCCTTAGTGCTGGTTTTTGGACTCCTCTGATTCTTATGTCCTTCCATTCCTATGAACTTCCAGTAGCAACAAAGCTGCAGAAAAGCAGAAGGAAGGACTACATAAAGAGAGTGATAGACCAAATAGAGAAGGCTGAGATTTTGTTTATTTATCTTCCCTGAAAAGAATAGAATTCTTTCCTGTCAGGCCAACATTTTGTCCCTTCTTAGAGCATAGTCTATGTGAGAAAAGTCTGAGGTTTTAAATCTTCAGATGAAGTCATCACAAGCTGACGTGCAGATATGTGATTATTAATGTCTGACACTGACAGTCACTGCATCTAACTAACCTAGTGGGTCATTCATTCTGTCAAATGTGTAATTTAATTTCAAGAGCTGTCCTTTTTTTCCATAAAAGCAGTAGTACTGTACACCTTATACAAGTGGATAAATGGGACCTGGTAGGTGTCTTTTAAGAAAAGAAAATAAAAAAGCAATATTATTTAGTCTGTGGCACAAAGATTCTGATCACTTGAATATCTGACCGAGAAATAGAAAATGTCAATCAATTATGTCAAACGTATGATGGGTCTGATAAGGGGGATTCTAAAGTGGTGATAAATGTTAATTTCAAAAGGGTTTTAGTCTATTGCCAGAGAAACAAAAATAAAAAATATATTTCAAAATTCTTTCAATTCCTAGTCCAATCTGAGGCTGTCCTGGAAGGACTCAAAACAGGAAAGTTTGTTGTTCTACAAGAATAAAGGAAAAGACAGCATGCAGAGGAGAAAAATGTACTGAAAGGAGCAAAGCACCTATTAAATTCACTTTGTTTAGAAGCAAAAAGTGCATTGTACTGTCATGTCTTTATCTATGCCTCAAACTATTTTTTATAGCACATCTTTCTTGAAAACCATCACTCTGTGCAAGGCAGGAAACATCACTCATTTTATAGAGGGAGGCTTGAGAAGGAGGGTTCAGATGGGTGATGTGTAATGGGGCCACCAAGAGGGGCCAGTTGTTTCCATTCCCTACTGTATATTTTACTTAATCATTCTTTATCTGGAATTTTATTAAAAACAACAAAATTAAAATATTCTCTGAGGAGTAAGGCAGTCAGAGGAAGTTTGTTTTTCCATTGGAAAGTCAGGAATATATTCTAGGACCTTTTTCATTGATCTTAGCCAGATGTGTAAATGGGAAGGTGGAAACAGCAGGGCTATTTCCATCCAGAAGTTCTGTGGCGGTCTAGCGAACTGGTGCATCACACATTTCTATGTGCCCTGGAATAAAACCATTTTTTCATCAATTCTGTTGAAATGAGTGTATGAATCCAACATCTTCCACAATTTATATTGTTTTTGCAATTGCTTCTAGGCATTTTTGAGCTTGGACTGTTTATAGTTCCTTGTGCTTCACTTTCAGATATCTTCAGACTTTTTCTTTCTCATGCTATTTTCAGCCATTCTATGTTAATTCTGTGACAAGTTTAGAGAAAGTTTTTCATTCTGTTAGAGAAAGCTTTTTGTTCATGTGCTGAAGGACAAACAGTAAAGTAGTTTCGAGAGACACGGTGAAACATATGCTGGAACAGAGTGAAGTGAGAGACCTAGCTGGGATCTCATATCACCAAACTGGAAAGAAATATATGCATGCTTACTGTGAAAACAGAGCAAGGCTGGGCCTTCTCAGTGTGAGAAAAAAGCGTATTATTGGAAAGAATAAAGTAGTCCACTCAATTAAATCAATTTTAAATCATCTCATGGTTACTGGAAATAAAATACTGAATTGGAAACTATTCATCTTTCATTTCACTGTTATCTATCAGGCATAGCTGCATGCCATTACATATTGCAGTATGTAGTCTAAGTGATAAAACATTTGAAAATAAAAGAATAAAACATATCCAGTTCCTGTTCAACTTGCTAATACTCAAGATAAAAATAACCACTTTTATTGAGAGAGGAGAAGAATCAACACTGTTGTACTAAATTTTGCCTAGTGGTTTAAGCATTTGGTTTAGTTCCTTTTCTTTAAAAATATTTAGTTACAGTTGGCCTTAGCTTAGAAGAAAATTCTAAGAACAAGAAAATTAGATAAATGTTATGCAATTGCTGTTGGTTTACTGCACCTTTTTTTGTCATAAGCAACAGCAGGAAAATAACTTTTTTTTCCTTCAGTGTAGCATTTCCATTCCTGGACTGTTATTGGTGTTTAGCATCTCTTCACTTTTTCACTGTAGAAAGCAGCCTAACATCATAAATGGAGTCAAGCATACATTAGAGAAAGAAAACAAGCTGAGATTCAGATTCTTGCAAAGGTAAGACTATGTACGTTGTTGAAGTGAATCTACACTTCAAAAAGGTGAGAGCACATTTTAATATTTCCCAGAATAAAATTTCCTTTTCAGTCCTTCCACAACTTTTGACTTCAAATGAGTGAAAATCCATCAGTCCTTCTGTATCAAGAAGAATAGAAAAAAAAAGCTTGAAGGTTTGGTGAAATTCGATTTTGAAGTGCTAGCTTTGTTTGCATTTTCTTCACTAATGTCCTCTAATATCCATTTTGATCCTTATTTTCATCTCCCTATTTTTCTCTAAAAATTAGTCTATTTTCTTTCCCAATAAAATGAATTGTAAGAAAGATGTAACAATACATTTTTAAGAGTGAGAAAGATGGACAAAAATTATTTCTGTATTTTCTTCAGATTTTGCCAATAGAAGTTCTTTCCCATTTCCCAGTGTAGCTACAATCTTACCATCTGCAATGCATTTGGCATTGTCCCACACATTAAAAAAAATTATACTTCATATTCTAGTAAATTAATGAGAATTTATCAAGGTAAAACAATGTCACTTCTGCTTTGATTCTAGTAAATTCTGGCTTAAGGCTGTTAAATCCATACAGTCCTGCCTGAGCTGTCCATGCCTTGTCTGGAAGCACTTTTTTCATTCTCCAGCTCTCTCTCTTTCTTCTAACTGATTAGCAATCAGTAATATCCTGGGATGCATCAAAATGAGCATGGCCAGCAGGGCAAGGAAAGGGATTGGATTCTGCCCCTCTGCTCTGCTCTGCTCTGGTGAGACCCCACCGCAGTGCTGTGTCCAGCTCAGGGGTTCCAGCTCAGGAAGGACATGCAGCTGTCGGAGCGAGTGCAGAGGAGGAACACCACAGTCATTGGAGGGACACAGTGTCTGTCATACAGAGAGAGGCTGAAACAATGGAGTTAGTTCAGCCTGGAGAAGAGACGGCTTTGGGGTGATCTAATTGTGAACTTCCAATACCTAAAGGGAGCTGACAACAAAGAGAGAGGCATGATTTACAGGGGCATGACAGGATAAAGGGGAATGGATTCAAACTATTAGAGAGCAGTTTTAGATTAGATGTTAGGAGGAAGCTCTCTATTGTGAGGGTGGTGAGGTGTTGGAATGAAATACCAAAATTGCCGGATGGAACGTGCCTGGGCCCGTCTGGCCCTTGCTGCTTGACCAAAGGCGGCAGCTGTGGTGGTTTCACTGCACAGACACCTTTGGCTAGCTGGATGCCGCAGCTGGGCACTTGGGACAAGTCCAGGCTTGCAGGAGCTCAGGTTTTCCTCTGGCGGAGAGGCTTCAAGGTGAAGGGAAAGAAAGGAGCCGGGTTCTGCTGGAGGGTTTGGATTCAGAGCTTTATTCCTGGCACACACGCTTCAACATCCCAAAACAGCTCTAACAGAGCTCTGCAAACTGCGTGCTTACTGCTCCTTTTAACCTCGGAGAGAGCGGGTGGGAAGGGGTAGGGATCCCACCAACCAGGTAGGGGGGGAAGTCTCAGGGGACAAATGACACCTGGATGGCCCAATGTCCTCCAGGGGGGGAGGTATCTTTTGAACTCTGCCAATCACTCGAGGCCCTTCTGGAATGCCAGGATTGACAGACAGCACTCGGCAGGGGGCAAGGGTGGGGGAAAGGAGAGGAGGCTGGCCGATCTAGGGAAGGAAGAGGAACGTGAAGCGAGGTATGGCGTCGCGCCGCAGCAGTGAGGCGCTGGAACAGATTGCCCAGAGAAGCTGTGGATGTCTCATTCCTGGAGGTGCTCAAGGCCAGACTGAAATGGCTGAGCAACCTGGTATAGCGGGAGGTGGCCCTGTCCATGGCAGAGTGTTTGTAACTAGATGTTCTTCAACATTCCTTTCAATCCAAATCTTTATATTATTCTATGATTTGTTTTAGATGTTCAAAACATAGGTCCACAAAAAGAAAATAACCTTCCATCTCTCCTATTTTTTCTTTTACTCAAAAGAGAATTCCAGAAAAAGTAAGATATCATTTTACCTGCCTTAGCTCATCCTATTAATACTCCACCAAGCCAAAAAATCTTTCGCCTTGAACATCATCCTCTCCATTATGAGTTCAAATGATAGTATAAAACATAAAATGAACATTAGTTATTTTGTGGCAGCAAATCTCAATGCTATATCTTTCCATCCCTGAAATTATGCTGAAAGAATTCTCTCTACACTAGGAATTATGAATCACTACATTTTATTTTGGTGAATGAAATCCTTATCTGTGCTTTAACCTTTTGTTTTAGGAAAAAAAAAAAAGTAGAGATGCAGATAAGTTTAATTAATTAGTTGCAGTATTCTAACTTCTGTCCCCCAACTGGATAACAATGTTTTCCTACTCTTAGTATTTTCTTCAAGGAATGCTGAGCTGAACAGTCTTATGATGAAACTGTTCCTCGGATTAACCAAAGAATTCCTATTTTCTGAAAACATAAGACAGTCTTCTGAAAAAAATTTTAGATAGTCTTGGAACATTTTTTCTTTATTATTAAAAGGAAATTAAAAATATCTTGCAGTCAAACTATTGTTTTTGAAAGAACTTTCACAGACACTCAGTATTTTCTTTTCCTATTGAGTCTATCTCTACCTTATAAAAAACATAAAAAATGCTGTAAATATGCTAGTGCACCTACATGTAAGATATTACCTGCTGCCCATTTCTTCATTAATTTTTCTCCTCCTTCAATGAAGCTAACCATGGAAATAAACAGGACACTGACTTTTGTTCAAGAACCAGTGGAAATGTGTTTTCCTGTGAAAGAACCTAACACTCATGAGAAACAGGCAGCTGGTGGGAGACATACATTTAAGAAGGCAGTAGATATATCACTGGGAATTAGAAGAATTGTCCTTGTCTGTCAGTTTCTTCCACAGCACAAAAGTTTAGCCCTGTGCATTTAAAAAAATAAAATCCTTTCAATTTTTTTCTCATCTTTGCCTGTTTTACCCCACTTCTTAGTTTTAGTTTCATGTCCAAAAGTAGTCCAGATGTTTTAGTTCGGTTGTAAATTTTGCCAGCTAGTTCAAGCTAGTATTTATTAAATGAAGCAGATAGTGAGGCTGAGAATGGTGGGATTAGACTTCAACAAAATTCTTTCAGTAAAAGTAGCTACTTATGAGCTTTTCTTTCTTTGTGTTCACTGTGGCCAAGATGACCACCAATCACTGCTTCACCACTTCACTCAAACAGCAACAAATCGAGGAGGACACTATTCCTAGTTGACTTCCTTAGTATCTGTACCATGAAGTTATCATTCAGGTGTTTTAAGAATCCTCTGGACCTGAAGAATCCTCTGTCCCAGCTGTGTGATGATCCTAGTTAACCTCTGGCAGGTTGAAATCCCTGATAAGAACTCAGGAAGTTGATTTGGAGCTGTTCATTTGTTCTTGAAGAAAAAATCATTAGTGCCATCATCTTCCATTCTTGTTATTTATTTGTCCCTTAACCCTCACCCAGATGCTCCCAATCACACCAATGCTGACTGTGTGCTCTGTACTCTGCAGCCCCTCCTTCACACACAGTGCCACTCCACTGTCCCACCTGCCCTGCCTGTCCCTCCTGAGGAGCCTGTAACCATCCCACATCCACACCAGTCACAGCACTCGCTCATCCCACCAGGTTTTTCTTGTGCCATGATGTCACTTGTGTGGGCCAAATCTTTCAGCTCATCTTGCCTGTTTCTCAGGTCGCATGTGCTGATTTCAGGTGTGGTTTGTGGTTGCTAATACCTCACAGAGCAGATTGAGAGATCGCACTCTCAGTCAGTTCCTCAGGATTTGGTGTGCCATCCCACTCATTATCCCTGCCAACACTGCTTTTGTGCCTTTGCCCCTTCCAATCTAGTTTTAAGATCTATCCATGAGTCCTTCTAGCTCTTGTGCAAACTTCCTTTCTCCCTCAGAGAAAGGTGCATCCCATCAAGTATCAGTAGTCCAGCTGGTGTAGAGACCATCTTCTGGTCAAAAGCCCCCAAAATTCTACCAACAGCTCCAGCCTTAAAGTCCTGTGTTGATTTGGTACAGAGTCTGCCTGTTCCTTTCAATATTCTTCAAATAGATGACAGTCCTCCTAATATTTCATGGAAATTAGGTCTAACATTCAAGAAACACATAGCTGGAGTTTCAGGTGATGTATCTGTTCAAGATCTGTTCACAAACATTCAGATTTGAATAAACAGAAAGTAGAGGCAGTTTGCATGTTATGAAGGAATCCATAACAGTATTCCAGCTGAAAAAAACTCAGACTTTTAGGTTAGCAAAAATGCTTAAATGCTCCAGAAAATATTTTTACAAATTTCACTTACATCTCTGTCTGGGCTGTAACATTAAGTTTAAAAGATCAGTAATGTATCACCTGAATTAATAGCACTACAATGAAAAGATTTATATATTTGTTTTGCTAGTTCTAGAGGATGTTTCCTCCTTTCTGAGAAGGTTTCTGATGATAGCTGCATATTGATTAATTTCAAGTTCTTACATAGTTTAAAAGTCAAATTACAAATTTGTTTGCAATTCAAGTTGAGAATCTTGTAAGTCAATACTTGTAATTTTGTCTCCAACTGCAGAGCAATGCTTTTTCCTTAAACCACCAGCATTAACAAGAGCAGCCACAGGTCTGCTTAAGGCCAGGTAATGCTTGGTGCCACTCTGATTTTCTATCATGCTGGGGCTCTCAACTGGCCCTGAATATGTTAATAATGTGACATGGACCAGGATTGTTCAGTTTAATCTTATGTTCTAATTTGAACAAAACCCCCTTTTAAGTCTATTATCTGGAAGAAGGCTACTTAATATTGTTCCTCATCATCTTGCAGAATCTGTGTATTTTCAGGCCCAAGGAATTCTTAACTGGGTCACATATTTAGGTCAACAGCCCAATAAACTAGGTGAGACTGTGGTGCTCCCATGAGGGAGTACCTTACCTGGGAGTCACTGACCAGGGAGTCACTTACCCTGCCAGGGAGTAATTTACCCTGCCAGAACAGTGATTTACCATGGATTTGAAAAGAGTTTGATAGAGGGTCATGAAGATTAGCAGTGTTAATTTCTATTAATGCTGAGAAATATAATTTGGGGGGAAAAAAAGGAAAAAAAGTCATACTTGTCCTTCCCTGTTCTAAAACTTGCTTGGCTGTATTGAAAGTGAGTAGAAATGGCACTGCCACAGAGAGAAAAGTGTTAGTTAACTAATAATATATGGAGTTAATGCAGCTACTAGAGTATTTGTGAACATTAAAGTAACTCTGCCTATTCTGTATTCAGTGCTATGTCTGAAGAATATAGAAATAGTATATAAACACATACTCCCATTGGGTAAAGTTGCTTGCACATGCCTTCTATTATTCCAGTGCCAATATGTCTATAGCTGTTTTTTGCGTTAGTATGCTCAATTATTTACTTCCCAGAAACCTATTCCAAATGGCCTGCAAACCATGTTTCCTTTATGATTCAGGCAGAAAATTATATAAAGGCCTAATTCCTGGAGAGGATAAAAAACAAGTCACTTTTTTACTTGTATTCTGATAAGGGCTTTGGAAAAAAAAAAGTTAATAGAGTTCTTTCCTTACTATGGTATGAAATTTTTTTAGAAAATTCCAGAACTAATTAATATCAAGACTTTCACTTAAAGGTAATCAGAGGTGCCTTTCAATATGCTACAAGAAATACATTTTGCAGTCCAGTGTGATCAAAGATATGTGAAAAAGTCCAATCTCATTTGTTCCACGCAGTTTAAATGCTTATTTTCACTAGTCATCCAATTTGTTGATACTATAACAGGAGACTGCCTCGCTTTTTCTTGAATCAATCATGGTAAAATTTTCTTTGTAAGGCTTAAGCAATTAATTGATATATTTATTCAATGCTCTGTGGACTGAAAACGGAAGCCAACAAAACAGAATGGTTTCAATGGAGAAAAACAGTAAGAAATTATTTTCTGCCAAGCTCTATTTCCTTTGCATTAAGCCCTTGTGGGAGGATCTTGCCAGAATAAATATTTTCCCCACATGAGGAATAGATTGAGTAACTGATGCTGCCGAATCAGAGTTACTGGGCTCAATGCTCCAAAACAAAAATCCTCCCTCCCTCCCTTGACATTTTGTGTTTATCACAGAGTCTGAATTTTATTGAATTCATGGCCTCCATGTTCAAACTCCCAGTTCATAGTTTTCATTGAATAAAACTTCTGCCAATGCCACTTACCCTTGAAGATGTTCAATGTTTCAGGTGCTCGAAAAGCCTTTTTGTGATGTTTTGCATTGGCTCTTGCAAGCATCTCTTAGCATTTCAACGTATAATCAGGAAAAAAATCCCCTGATGATATTTGGCCTTCCTGCTTTTGAATATGCTTGGCTATAAAGCTTTGAAATAGCGCTCACAGTATGTCAAGAGATGTGAATTAGGTCTTTACACTTCATTCTAATCTAGTCTTTCCAATTTGTGCTTATTTTTGCAAAATGAATATAGGCTGTGATCATTGAAGCCAAACTCCAGCGTTCTATGGCTTCCAGTTTTGAAAGCCCAACAGACCCCGAATAAATACCCACAGAAAAAGTCAAAACTGTCTAGATTAAGAATATAGAGCCATAATGATATTTTTGCAGTTATTATGAAGCTGATGATCAGTTTAGCATGCAATTGCTAAATTTAACTGCCTCTTTGAATGGTACTGCTTCTGTGCATTTAAACCTTACAATTCATTTTCTCTTGTTATTGGAGGGACTGAAAGTGTTAGAATTGCCCTTCATACTCCCTGTTATTTGTCCCTGAAGCATATGGATTTGGTGGCTTATATTGCTATGGGTTTGTTTGAGTTTTTTGAAAGTTTCTTTTGTGCAAAAGATTAATAGTAGATTTATGTGCTAAAAGAGGTTTTGTGGGCTTATGGTCTCTGAGGATGAAACTTTCTATTTATGGAAATTTATTTATAGATGTTCCACAATGTTTTTTAACTCTCTTATCAGAGCATCTTGCCATATTTATTGATCAGATTATATTACTAATAACTGTATTGGGTAAAGTAATAAGAAAAAAGATAAGCAGTTGGGAATTTGCTTATTGTGTCAACTAACCTTTTCAAAACCAAGCCAAATTTGGTTTATTTTTTAAATTTAAAGCAACACGGGAAATATGGTAATTGGGAGGAGCAATAGATTCCCCAGAAAAATATTCTGAGGCAGACTGTGGGGATCATTCTTTTCTTCCTGGCTGCATAATCACCTAGGGCACCACATCAGGGTCTTTTTCACAAAGGTATCTGACTAATTTACCAATAATTTCAGATAACAGGAGCCATGATGTCTTCTAAAGCTAAACGTAATGTACTATATTGTGACTTGGTATATGTCTAAGATCTCTGTTCTTACTAATTAGTCTTCATAGGAATGTCACATGGAAGGAAGTCTGGCTTTTTGCTCTATTTTCTTACATGGAACCAGAAGTCCAAGGGGACAAGAGAGGCAGAACAGAGCAGATGGTAACTTCGTGCCTGTTCCTGAACTACAACACGCGGGATAGCCTGGAGAAGGAAAGCTACTGGCTTACTCTTAGGACAGGAGACCAGTAAATTGCAAACTTTTTTGGGCAAGGACTGAGGATTGTAATTCAAAAATGGTGTCTGACACTCTGCCTCCAGAATCTAATCTAAATGCAGACTAAGCATACTTCTACTCATCACCTCTCCAAAAACTGACAGACTCTCTTAAATGTTTAATTAAAACTAATAAAATATAGTGCTCTCTATTTCTTCCTATGTTTTCCTTTTTTTTTTCATGTCCAGCATTACTGATAACAAACTGCAAGAATTTCTGCTAATTTAATTAAAGGAAATACATTATTTTTTTAAATTCTAACAAATTGGTTTTGTCTTATTTCCTGCCCATGACATCTCAACTTTGGAATGATCTGAAATAACATGTCAGTGGAACAATTGCTGCTCATTTCAAACACTTCAGCAGTTCATAGATTTCTATGCTTCTTGAATGTTGCACAAAACAATTTATACTAGCACATTCAGATAAATTGCTTGGCCCTGCAATTCTGTTTAAGTGGAGATCTTGGTAGCCTCTGACTACTGTTCCAGTCAACACATTATATAGTGCATTAATACTTCTAGTATTGTCACATTACACCTTGAGAGAATTTTTATGTGCATTTATACATGCATATACGTTTGTAAGTCCTGTTTAAATAAGCAGCAAATTGCCAAGAAGTCTCTCTTTGCTTCTACTAAAGAATACTGTGTCAGTATTAATATTTTATTAATGACCTTTCTAAATTACTTGTGCCATTTAGGAAAACACAGAAAGCTTCCCACAAAAAAGTGGGATAAATTATTGTTAAAAATACTGGAAAAGCTTGTGCAAAAGGAAAACGGTGCATATTAAGAACTGTGTCATTTTTTAGCTTTATACTCTACATTGTACAAAACATTGTTTGTAGCAACCATGCCTGGGAAAAGATACTCAGTATATTTATGTGAATGACAAAACAACAAGATCATTGGTTACTGCATGATTTTCAGTTTACCTCCTTCTTTAGCTTATGGAGTGGAGTGTTTACTACAATCTTCTATTTGACAAGCAGCTCTTGGATGTGTCAAACCCAGCTGAAATGCTGTCCTTCTCTCTGATTCTTACATGATGTTGGACCATATTTCAGCTCCAATGCTCTCTTAACAAGCTTCCTCAGCAGCCCTTGCTCTCCTGAGCCATGATTATTTGCCTTTGGTAGGGAAGACCTGGGAAATCTCTTAAAGTCTGTACTGAGACAAATCTTCAGCTTGCATAAATCAGACTAATTCCACCAAAGCAGTGAAGGAAGCTACATTGGTTTACACACGTGCAAAATCCTGCCCTGTAAATCTGTAGAGCCTGACATTTCAAGGGCCTTTGTACTCAATCTCTAGGACTAATTTAGTACTGAAAGTTGAGAGCTTTGCTGGAGCAGAGCCAGGCTGCTCCTCAGGAGCAAGAACCCACATATATTTCCCATTAATCCATTATTTCTTTCTATATTCAGGATGTTAAAGTAAAATAAATAATGCAGTAAAATCTAAGTAACTCTTTGAAATCTGTATAGTTTTTGAAAGAATACATTACTGCTGAACTTGTTTAGTCATAGCAATTGCAGTACATTTCATATTGAACCTTATCAATGCTTAATTTAAAAAAATTATTTTTGTTGTAGTATAATTTGTGGACAGAAAGGGCAGAAGTAAAATAAATAACAAACACTGTTGCCAAATACTAAAGTTTTTTACAGGCACCTTCTGTCAAATGTTCATGGATGTTTCCCGCCACTTAATGTATCTTGTACATGCAATTTATTCTCAGCTACTACATCTCAGATGTTGAGACTGACCTTTGAAAAACCAATGAGCACCTGTAGAGGAACTGAATAGGTACATTTTGATGAATTATTTTTCCCTCAAAACTAAAACCACTTTTTCTTTGTCCAGCCTGTTAATACCCAGAGTATTTCCTTTAACTCAGCTAAACCTAATAAAGTTTAAAGTGTTGTTTTCACGGTCTTTCGGTTCGCGTTGGCATTTCCAGAAAGGAAATCACACATTATTTTCTTCTGACTCAGTTGCAGCAATATGTAGTTGTACTCTTGGCCAGTTAATAAAAAAAGAGTGTTTCTATGAAGGCCACTAACTTAACATTACTCAAGAGCTTTGGCCCATAACTATTTGGCTGAGGTCCACAAATGACTTTGTTTACACATCTGCACCCCTGCACACACCTCATTAAGAGAGCAGGCACTGGACTATGCCAATTAATGCTTCACACTGCGTATGAAAGCCAGAAGTAGGATCTAGCACTTGAAATCTCAAGACTTCCCAGTTCACTCCCCTGCCGTACAAAATCAGAAGAGCTGCACCTGGAAAAAGGGCTATGTTATCACCTTTTCTGCCTCCCAGGCTGGGAGGTTGCTCCTTCCAGCTAGGAAAAAAAGGGAAAAGCAAAGGTAAATACTCTAATTTTTATATTATCTGGGACTCCTTACATCACTCACTTCCCTGTACAGTATTTTAAAGTGAAAAAGCCATTTTATAGGCTAAATCCTGTATCTAATGGCTTTATTACATATCTATGAAAAGTACCATTTAGTAACAGAAAAAAATACAAAATAGAAAAAAAAAATCTGAATTTATAACCAGACTCTAAATGAAACCTTCTGTGAAGATTTCCTGCAAACCTATGTGCAGAATCACTTTGGGTTTTTCATGCATCTCTGCAGTTGCTTTCTCACTGACAGCAATATTTTTCATTGGTTGCTACTTTAAAGACTTTAAAAATTTTTCAATCTACAGATCATTTGAACCATGAAGCAGGAAGTGGGTGGAGCATTACTAAACACATGGCCAATAAATTTCTTCAATCCTCACCTGAGACCACTAAGATAAACCAAAATGATGCCTAAAGGTGAATGAAAAATTACCACACTGCATATAACACAGCTACTTTACAAGAATTATAGGACACGGAGTTCCAAAAATGTATTACTTTAAAATAAAAAGTAAATCAAACCAAACAAAAAAGCTTTCATGTTCTATTAAAAATATAATTGTAAGCTAAATTGTCCTGCAGAAATTAGGTTTTTTTGTTAAAGTGCTTGACTTAAAAGCCTCGTTTCAATTACTTTTAGTCTTTTTTTTTTAAATCTTGATTTCTGGAACTGCAATTTCCTGTTGAAGGCTTTCTGTAAATGTTTGCCCAAGTTTTCCATAAAATCTGCGATCTTGCTCATAGCAAGTCAGTCTTGGTAACCTAGGTCAGTCCTTTGGAACTGAGGTACTGCTGCAGAGTATCTGATATAAAATTCTAACATGTTGGGCAAAAACCTGATATCTACAGAAGCCATTTCCACAAAGAGCACTTACCAAAAGCAGAGAATGGAAAATTAAATTGTTTTGACTTTAAACGAAGCATAAGTGATTTTTACTGTCAATGTTCTGGGATGCAAGTCAATAAAATCTACATTTTTTGGTCAGAAGTTGGAGAGAGACAGGCCCGCTAGTGTTGTGGTGAAAACACAGCATGAAATCTAGCCAGCCACATGGAAAAAGAACGAGTTTAGACAATTTGTTAATTTGAACTTGAATAGGAGTAACACAAAGTGATTTATGAACAAAAAAATTTTGTAATTTATAAAATTTGCAAACAAATATTTTGTTTTAGTTGAACTTTTAATAGGCAGATGTCTACTTCAAACAAACCACCTCCGCACCTGGCACTAATGGACATCCTTGGTGTCACTTCCAACAGAGAGGTCTGTGATTTCTGTGGGCCTAAGGACTGTACACATATGCTTAATTGTGACAGTTGCTGTATCTTATGTATTGCTGTACTAGAAAAGAGTAATATTTACAACAATGTGTGTCCAGTTCTGCACCCAGCACAATTGGAATGCTTTTCAGCTCTGTGAGCACAATGCTGCTCCACAAGATAGAGCGCAGCACTCATGCAGGAGCAGAGCAATGGCATCACTCATTGTAGCACGGAAACAGTGTCCTACAGACACAAGTCATGGGATTTTGCTTTGAAGACTGAATATGGCAATATGATTAGATGGGCTTAGGTTTTTACACCAGTGTGTTTGGAAGACAGGATAGTGTTGACACTACTACACTTTGCTGTCAGACCTTCTGTAGCAGTAAAACAGTTACAGTATTTAACAGAGTAGTTCTGAATTTCTTATTGTGTATAATGAGTATAGAGCTGAAAAAGTAAAATTAAGACAGAAGACTGAAGAGAAAGACCAATTAATATTTGATCCTAACATCTCTTGTGTTGTTCAAAACCTTGGACTTTACTAGTAAATGTATCATTTGCTTATAGTCTTTCAACACTTATGTTATTGCACATGTGTTAGTGTGTACACAGCCTTCATCACTTGAGTCCTACTTTTCTAGGCAAGTAATTTTTGCTCTGATTTTCTTGATATACAATTTTAAGCACTATGGGTTTTTAAAGCTGACAGTGCTGTTTCACTGGATATTATTTTATTCATGGAGATTTTATTTCATTCTTCAAAGTTTTTTTTCTTTCAAATAACCTTAAAATTTAGGAAAGTTATTCAACAGAACTTCATGTCTGAGATACTGTAATGACAGAATGATCATTGAACATTCAGGAATGGTTCACATATGAGTCTGAAGAAATTGTCAGCATTCATTAATAAAAAGCAGCAGATCATTTATAATACATCAGATAGAGCCCTTCAGGAATGGAATGGGGTGGGGAAGGTTTGCTTTATTTTTCATGAAATGAGATAGTAAAAGCCAAGTGTTTTTCTCTTAAACAGGATTTCATTTTGATCAGTCTTTCTTTAGTTGCAGTCTAAAATCTATTTTATGCGAATTTGTAATAAAATTGTGAATAAATCCTACATAATATGCATCTGTAAACTATGTTCTTGAACAGAATGAGTAAGAAATAGTGAAAGAATAATTTTATGTTGCTGAGAATAGTGTTTCACTGTGAAGTACATATTGGAATGCACCAAAAATAACCAGAAACCTGCAGAGCTTGTTTTTCAATCCTCTGATGGCAAACAGCAGCTTGTAGTTGCTGTACATCAGTTTCACAAAGGATTAATTTAGCTTTGAACACTAAGTCCGCATTAGCTTGATGCTGTGCAAATTTAATAGCTTATTGGGCTATATGGAGTTATAGACTGGAATAGCTCTGTTTTGGTGCTGGTGCTTCATCTGTTGTTGATAGCTTCAGATCTCACTAGGATTTTGAGAGGAACATTGCATCCATCAGGTCAGGAAGGGGACAATCTCCAAATGCTATGATTGCCTCACCTCTGCATAGGAAATCATCACTACAGTTCTAGCCCTACACTCTGCCAAATGAAATTGAGACTTAAAACCACTGAAGAGATGACCAAGGCTACCATATCTGAACATAGCATAGTCATTTGAAATAATTTACTTCTTTTGGACTGCCCCTGTAAACACGCAGTACTAGACAACTGCCTTAATTAACCAGTTCCTAATTTCCAGCTAACACAAAGTTGTAAAGGTTAAAATTATGACCACTTCTATGCAGTGTTCTCCAGTGAAAATGCAAGAAGTTTACAGTAAGGCCCTTTTTAAACACTTTCTTACCAATCTGGAAACAGAAAAAATAAAACCTTATTTAGCTGTTGGTACCTGGCTGAACCCATGTTTTTAGTAATTCAAACTATAATTAGAATCCAAACATTAACTTCAAACCAATATTAAATATTAACCTCTCCCTAAGGTACTTCTAATTCATGCATTATGTAGCATTATGTGGCTTCCTATTTTTAGCCTTTAAAACCTAATTCAGCTATCCAAGACCATAAAAGAAATAATTTCTTCTATCACATTAATCTGACAACAAGGATGGTAAAGCCCAAACTAAATCTTGATGTGATTAATTTGAAAAATTAATGGAACTTAGAGCTTATGACATTTGTATTCTGTGAGAAAATCCTGGCATGCTGACATTATGAGGAGAGCTTCATAGACAAAGAGCAAAATCCATTTTCTTGTCACCATTAAAACAAAACCAAGATGTTTCTGTTTGAATTTTTACAAAACACCAATGGATACATATTCAAAAGACACGTGTGATGGGTTAACCTCAGCTAGCAGTCAAATACCTACTCATCTGCTAACTCACTTCCTCTTGTCAGCAGGACAGAGTGAGAAAATAGGATAGAAATACCTATGGACTGAGATAAAAATAGGGAGATCACTTACTAATTTCTGCCTTGGACAAATGAGTTTCAGCTTGGGGGAAATTAGATTACATTTACTTTCAATTAAATTACATTTAATAACAATAAATAATTAGAAACAATAATAAATTATTTTCAGTAATATTTTTTATTTCCATATTTTTAAAAAGGGCTTAAAAGACACCTTGTCTCCTTTCTTAGTTCCAGCTTCCCTGCTGCACTCCCAACTTCACGCAAATCATACAGTTCACAGCCAATTGTTAAAAATGGTATTATGGTAAGTACGGGACTGTTTCTTAGCGTTACCCTCCCCTCATCACCCTTTTTCATGCTCCAGCCTGGGCTTTTCAGACTGTATTTGCACCAGAAAATATACACTGGCTCCAGTGTGAGGGTTCCCCACAGGCTGCAGTGTGGGTACCTGCTTCACCATGGAACATCTCAATCTGCTCATGGTGTTCTCTCTACTTTTTCTCATTTTCTCTCTTTCACCTTCTTTTCCCACTCCCCTGCACACTTGTCTGGTGTGTTCTGATCTTTCTGGAATGTGCTTTCAGAGAGGTATCTCTAGCTTGGCTGACAGGCTCAGCTATGTCCTGTGACATGTTTGTTGGACACAGAGTGATTGTGTCTGGCCCTGTCCTCTTCCCACAGGTGCCACCTCTGCAGTCTGCACATAGAGCACAAATACATACACACATTTGCTGCTGTGTGGCTTTTCAATGTTTGCTGCAGTTCACTTTAAACCTGTTCCAAAATTCCCATGTTCAAAAGCAGGAAAAGACAGGATTTCTGCCAAATATCTGCACCTTTGCCCAAATCATGCAGGTAAATTGAACTGACAAGCCCCTTAAATTTGGTATGTCTCTACCTGCATTCACTAGAGCCATCTCCACACCATATCTTGTTGCATCCAGCAGAGGTATGGCTGCCTGAGTGAGGACTGCTACTGCTTCATTCCCTGTGTGTTTTTCCTGGGTTTTGAGTCATTTGGTCTGGGAGTCTTCCTTCACTGGTTTGTTTCTCAGTGAGGGGTGTCGCTCTAGATTGCTATCAGGTGCTTTTGGGATAAGGCAGCTCAGAAGAAGTTTGGACTCAGAGCTGGTATAGGGTGATGACAAGAACCATATGTTGCAGCAACACCTCAATCTCAACACCTCAAGCCTGCCACTTCCAGTTGTGCCACAGGAGTGAGCAGGTGGTGAAATAGCAGATAACTTTGAATAAGGGATACGGCCACAGCACTGAGGGGGGTGAATACCAAAACAACACTGGAAAACAATGTCTTAACATTAATCTTTAGCAATAATCTTTAAAAATAATCAAGATGCTATGCCTTGTGGGGTAGCTTTCAAATCTCTCAGCTGCTGTTGTTTATTCAGTATCTCATGTTTCTGTGGTCCTTTCCTTTAACAGATAACTACAGCCTTTATAAACAGGCCAGACAAGGAAACAGCAATAAACATTCTTTTCTAATCCACACAAGACCCGATGTCTTTCCGTAAATGGATCAATTTGTAGGAAATACTTTTAGGTCATGTACAGTCACCTCTAACAATAGGGAAAGCAACTGCATGCACTTTTCCATCAGAATCACTGTATTCCATCAGTATATTTTTTGTTAGAGAGTATGTTCTTGAGGCATCAGAGTAGAGAATTTATTCTATAGCTGAAGTTCATTCTTTATCATTCTGAAAGCATGAATTTACTATGAAAGGGCTTATAGTTTCTAGGCTGCTACTTCTAAAGCAAATTACTGCAGTCCTGCTGGACAAAGGAAAGCTATGCCAGAGAGGCAGAAAGGGTCAATCAACAGAAAACAATCTTAAAAACATTTTTATTGAATATGCAGAATATATTAAAAGTGTGAGAGGGAAGGACCGTGCGATATTCAGTACCCTTTGTCCATCTAGGATAGTCTATATATCCCAAACCCAAAGGAACAAAATTAGATTACTTATTACAACACCATGTATTTTTCCCATATCTTTTCTGCCACTTTGAGAATATTCAACTGTGGGTGAATTGTGTCCTTCTATGTACTGTATTTCTATGTACTAATGTACCTAATTTCATTTCTTTAAGTTCTGACAGAAATCAAGAAACTTATTCTCAAGGTTTATATCCATTTTCTTAACCCCTAATTGGAGATCAAAAAAGAATTTGGAAATATTTGGCATTTTTGTCAGATCATCCTATAGTCTAATGACAAAGAAAATTATTTTCAAACTGTCAAGAGAAAATATTTCTTCTATTTTTAATGTGCATTTTATGTTTTCACATTTTGATTTTAAAATATGCTTTTAATAAGAAGCTTTTAGATTCCTTACTGTTTTAGTCATCTGTCTGGTTTTTGTTGATGTGTTTTATCTCTCTGCTGATATTTAGCTAGTGGCAAGAAGAGATTATTTTTGCTAGATTAAGACACAAAATCAAATGCTGAAAACAAGCCCCTAAGCCCCTAACATTACAGTTAGAAGAATCACTTCTCTAAATCACTAACTGCCTGTAAGTGGTTATTCTAGCTTCTTCACAGATACTTGTATTCACATATGGCATTAACTTTGCAATCCAAATCTAAATTCAAGATGATTACGTGAAGTATGATTAATTTTTAATGCGACAACAAAGCTGAACATGTAGAGAAAAAGTAGAGCATGCAGCTTGGCCAAACACTGAATTATCATTTTCTTTAAAAGAAAGAATAATCCTGAAATGTTCTGCAGGGCAAAAGAAGCACTGGTCATCACATTTATAAAACAAAAACTTTTTTAGAAGGTTTTTGTGGGAAAAATGGCAAAAGTAATTCTAGTTGTTGAGGAGTATTGATACAAAAGTATAAAGGTATTTCTTTTAAGAGGTATTCCTAAAACATGAAGTTACTACCTTCCTATTTAATTCCTAAATGATTCTATCAGCCTCATATCTGAGGGCTGGTTTTCAGCTGGCTGTTTTGGATTTTTATCTGTCCATTTGAAGTGATAGTGGCAGCATAATTGGGCTGATATGAGCAGAAAATATTTGCAGACAGAACTAAACCCATCTGTTAGACAAGCCAGGTAACTTTCTGAGCATAGAGACGTGCATCTGAAATTATAGATTATTTTACCCGGCTCCTCTTTCAGACCTGAAAAAGAGCTTTTGTATCCCAAGCCTTGTTCTGGTTTTCTACCCATGTTCTCTGGACTAAGAAAATTAAATTCCCTTTCCCTTCAAGCTGTTGCTTGTGAACAACTCTGTTTTTCTATGTCAGTTTGGCTTTCATAATATATTATTTCCTTCTACTAAATTAATGCAATAGATTCTCTTTGAATTTTTAACTACAGAGTATTCATATATGTACTAGTCCATATGATCTTTACCTCATTTACTCCAATCTCTGTCCAAAACAAAATTTAGATTAGTTTTCAAGAAGTATTTTTCTAATAGTATAAATCTGCATCAGAGCGAAAATACATCAACTAAACACTACTTTCTCTGAAAAGTCATCACAGTTTTCTTTTTTCTGATGTCTTTTTGTCTAGAATAGATAGATATATGTGGTATTTTTTCCTTTAGATGAGATTTAAAATAGAAAACATGGAAGCAAAACATGAGTGAATTACAGTGGTGCAGGCTGAAATATTGCTGATATAAGAGCTATTTAGTGAGCAGTGGACCAGTGAAGATTACTCCTTACAGTAAATCTATGTCCACACATTTTGTGTGTGGAAAAAACAAGAGATAATTAGAACATGTTTTTCATCATGTTACAAATAGTAGAAAAGGACAGTGGATTTTCAATTCACCAGCCAACCTGTTTCATGTTTCTCCAGTTTTGCTTTGCCCTCCTTGGCAGGTCTTTGGGCTCTGAGACTTTCATATGAAATTGGAAGTGGGGAGCAGTGGTTGTGCTGGTGGGAGCAGGCCCCCTCACATTTCTCCTTGCCCCATGGGCCCCTGAGGGTGTAGAAAGCATTGATTCACTTGTGTCCCTCTCCTTATGAAATCTAAGACAAATTAAAGAAAGCACTGTGGAGAGGGCTGGGTTTAGGCAATGTGAGCATGACCAGACGCAGGTGCCCCACCACAGTGAGCTTGTGGTGCAGCACGGCTTGACTGCACTGATTCACAGGCCAGGGATCATTTAGGAAACGAGTATGGCAGAGATGGTTCACCTCCTTCTTATGGCACCCTCTTGGTACCTCATCAAAGCATGGCTTGTGAAACAATGAGTCTTTTAGCTGGCTGTGCAAAGTACTGCAGCGTGGGCTTCCCATCTAACTGTGGATTTTAGCCTATGTTCATTTAGGCTCTGTTACATGAGAGCAAGCCAGATTTCAGACCTCCTTTAGCCAGGAATGACTGATCTGCTTGGCATATTATCCAGATAAATTTTAGAAAGCTTGATTAGTGGGTAAGTAAGCTCATCAGTGAGTTTTACTTGGATAATGATACTTCTTATGATGCCTCAGCACTAACCAGGTCCTTTTTATGGCTGGTTTGTGTTCATAAAACCTTATTCATTATTTCTGTCTTTTTGTAGGCCTATACAGTTTGCTACTGCTGAAACCTTTGTACAATTTGCCTTTTTTAGCCTGTTGAAAGCCTCTACTCATTCTTTGAATCAGTAGTTTTCATACAGTAATTGTATGTCTGCCTGCACAGAAAAACATCAGGCACAGAATTATTTATGGTTTGTTGGGAAAGATGGACTCAGCAGGCTAGAATATAGAGTATTTTATCAATAAAAAATCTGAAGAAAGTCCAGCTCTTTCTGAGACTATTTAGTCTCGTTTCATTGTGCAAAAGAGGCCACCATGGAATTAATCTGTCCTTTTGTAAAGTTATCTCATGTATGCACAAAAACTTTTTAGAAATTTTGTGGAGGAAAATTTCCTCCACAATTTCCTCTATGAGGAAATCACGTCTTTTCTTTAGAACACAAATAAATACAAAATAAATGAACATTAAACATGGAACCATTTTAACCTTTTATTCAGAATTTTTCAAAGAATATTTGGTGTGTATTTTCATTTTCAGATTTTGTCAGCTGAAAATGACTGCAAGAAGTCAGTATCCCAATGTATAGGGATTCATCATGGAGTCAAAAAACAAGCCAAAATGAGTTTTTCCACCTGATTTTCCAAAGTGGTTTGGAGCCACTTGGAGGTAATCACAACTCTGCTAATGCCCTAGACACACATGTGAGCTTACATCATCAATTCAAGAGGTCCCATCCCTCTTTTTTCCCAATTCCTGAGTGTGAAAGTGAGTGGTCTTCAAATCAAAGAGGACAGAGATTTCCTGGAAATAGACCAGATGAACTAAATAGGAGAGCTGGGATAGTGAAGCAACATAAAGAAAACAAACAAAAAAAAAAACCCTAATTATGTTGTAAGTGAAATTTTTGTCTCTCAATTATTCCAGAGTAGATTCAGCCCATTTAGCTTAATGTTCCTAGGACAGTCTTAAATTCTTTCGTTCCTGCAAAAAATTACATTTCATCCTTTAAGTATAGAATCAGCCAAGTTTTTTTCTTGGAAGCAAGCTTAGCATGCACCTGATTTTTGTGTTTTAAATATCACAGGTTTTGTAACCTGCCTGTAACTTTGCTGCTTTCCAGAATAGGAAGGGATGGTGTGATGTGTGACTTTGTGCGGGCAAGAGAGAATGGTAATCACGCAGGACTCAGACCTGGCCAAGCACTCTGTGCGCCTGTACAGCAAAGGTGTTGCAGTGTGTTAACATTTGACTCTGCCTGTTTCTTAAGCAGTGAGAAGTACTGATCCATCTATACCATGCTTTACACGTGTCCTTTCAGTATCTGCACTATTTCAGCTGTCAATAAATAGACAATTGATGGAAAACAATCAGTTATGGATGAGAGGCAAAGAAAAATGGGCAGACAGACCCTGAACTTGAATCTCGCATATTGTTGATTAGCCTTAAAGTCAGAAATAAGTAATCTATAAATTAGATTAGGCTTTTGATATTATCATCTCTTCATTTCTGAATAAAAGTTTACATTTCATATGTAACCAGAGACTGAAAATGAAAAGTTTTGAATTGAATCAGTCAATGCATTTTCTTAATTTGACTATTTTGCTTCAGACCTTTTTTGTACTCCTCCTGTACAGTGACTCCTGGTAAAAAAAGGAAGTTCTGTTCCAGTGAGAGTCCTTTTGCTATAGAAAATGTTAAAACAGGAAAGCTATGTGAAATAAACTAAATTATTTTTTCCAAAGCAGAATACCAGAATTTGCTGATGTAAACAAACAAAGTAAAAATTTCTTAAGGATCTAGACTTTTGTAACACTTATTTATGACTAGTTCATATTAGCCTCATGACATTAAATTAACAGTTACTAGAATTTCAGAGGAGTATCTACAGGATATCCGATAAAAAGCTGGAAACTTTATTTTGAAATGTTGCCTAAGTCTCTAAATAAATCTGATATGCATTATTGAAGTGAATTTATGTAACTAAAAGGAGTTAATGAAACATAGCACTACAAAGGCCTGATTCAAGCTGAAGTTTTTCCAGGATGCATGCAACTGGAATATAGAAAATGTAATAAGTGAGTTCTGGACTAATGAAAATGTTTTATTGCAGTGATGACAATTGCACATTGAGATGGGTTGCCCAGAAAGGCTGTCCAAACTCCATCCTTGGACAGTTGCTCTGGGCAATGTGGTCTAAATTCAATACTGGTATTGCTGTGAGCAGCAGGTTAGACAAGACTACCCCTTGAGATTCCATCTGCATTATTCTGCAATTTTAATTTGTAAGAGATATTAAAAATTGATTATGTAGCTGTGATCTAGGTGCAATTTCATCTATACAACTAACACTGAAAACTCGGTCCTATTTTGTGTAATACATGACAAATTTTGGACTATCTACTTGGGAAATCAAAGAGCTAAATCATGTTTTCTTTCCTAAACAGCCTTCAAGGAAACTTAATTGGAAGAATCTGGGGAAAACTTAATTTTCTGTTGAAAGTGGTGGTTTTTGTGGATCTATCCTTAGGTTATTTTTACTCCTAATCATTTTTATGATACAGGAAGAATGTTCACCTTCATATTTAATACTCGAAGCAGATGATTCAGATAATCCTTTAACCACCAAGAATAATTCTCTTTTCAAAATCATAACTGTTATTAGAGAAAATGCCTTGTCTTTAAAATAATACAAAATAAAATTTAAAAAGAGAGAGAGAGAGAGAGAGACTTTTCCAAATAACACATATTACACACGTTAAGATCTTGCCTCATGCTATTTGTGACTCTCTGGGCACCATAGCTCTAAAAGTGCATATGGAAGTATTCTGATGGCATCATATTGAAACACCTTAAGATACAAAAGAAATTAAGGAATAATTTTGTATTAAGGAATAAAAGAACTACCTCAAGATTACTTATTAATGGAAGCTAGTGGTTTTGTGGCAAAACAAATGGCAGCTAAGACAGCAGTAAGAAATTCAAGCCAGAAACATGGAACTGAGGAGCATTATGTATGCTTTGGAAATTACTGCTTGAAGATCATTCACAAAACCTTCTTGGAAAATAAGGTTCTTTTTTGTTTAAACACATGCCTTTTCAGCCAGAAAAGAGCGTAAGATGCTTACTTTTTTTTCCTTCTTCTTTTTCTATGGGTGAACTGGAAGATAAAAATTCTGATAATTGATAAACCACTTCACAACTTAATGAAGCTCCAGTAAAAAATAGGTTTTATTAAAATAAAAAAGAAAAAGAGCAAATATTTTTTAAAAATTTAAAAATCACTGTTAAAGACACCTTTTTGTCTCATTTGGTATTCAGCTAAGATTGTTCCTTTAAAAAAAATCAGACTGCAATCTGGTCATGTTAGAAAAGAATCAACTGCCAATTGTTTGTAGGAGAAAGAATAAGCCAGGTTACCTGGCCCAAATTCAAGAAAAAAAAAGGGGATGTAATCCTCCACCCCCAGAAAGAATACCTCCCAACCAAAACAAAACAAAAAACCCAACCACAGTCACCCCAACGAGAGTAAAAAGGGAGGGAAACAGAAAGAAAGGCTGTTTGCCAGTCTTGCTTCGTAATAGCAAGGAAACAGTGGTTTATGGCTTCCACAGCCACTTGTGGTTAGGTAACCCAACAACTTCAACAGGCTATAGCAGTGCAGCAGCTGCCCCATGACAGCACAGTCCTGGGACAGCAAACTTATTTTTTGCTTTAAAAGACTGAAAACCACATTATTATTATTATTATTATTATTATTATTATTATTATTATTATTATTATTATTATTATTATTATTATTATTATTATTATGTGCAAATGTTTTCCTGTTGGAGGTCGAGATTTTTTCCTGCATTCATAACATAGCAGATTTTCAGCAGAAGTATTAATTCTCTCAAGAGGACTATCTTGCCAGCAAAAGAATTAGAATGAAAAGTGGAAATACATCACCAAATTCAAGCGTCATTAAAACCTCAAACTCTTCTTTTATTTGCTTGCAAGCACTAGGTAGAGTAGACAAGAGTCCAGTGATGTTAGGAAATCCAGGAGCTGTGGTAGCGTCCACATGGCCAAGTGCCCTCTTCTGTGGGGTGCAGGGTGCAGGTCCCAGGGCTCCCTGCCAGGTGAGTGACTACCTGCACTGCCCAGAACACAGGCAAGATGCAAAGCCATTATTGACCAACATCCTGCTGTTTCCTTTTGGGGGCACTTGTTCCATCTTAGCCTGCTGCCATGATAAACCCCAATGAGTTTCCTTGGAATAGGTTGCACTTTAGTCTAACATATGTCAGAAAAGTCAGTCCCTACCTATTCAGTGAAAGAGAATCTGTTGCCTGAGGCATTTTCAGATAAGTTCCCAGTGTTTATTTCCTGTCTCAGAACAACTTAATCTCTTAGCTGATGAAATAGGTGCCATTCACTTGTGAAACAAAATTACTTCCTTGAAAGTGTGTATTTCCACTTCCAAGGTAAATCACGTCAACAACCACTCTTTTTAATGTATTAAGGTCTTTGAGGTCATCTGTACCCTGACTTGCAAGGAAGCAGTGAGAGCACAGCTTCCAGATACATGTAATTTGATATAATTTTGCACGTTTCTGTGTTTATACACATTATATCAGCACCTACATACCTGCAAGAGATACCATACCTGCTATATGTACCAGAAACGATAGATAAATTGCAACTAAATATACAACCAAAGACTCAGTTCCATCTGAAACTAAGACAATTGTAAAATATTAAACAGCTTCATACAATTAAGAGACCTTGATATTCTCAAGAAGCACCAGGCTAAAAACATAATGACTGTCATTACATCCCCAAGGGATATAGGTACATACACCTGAATATCGTTATCATTGTGCTGCCTCATTCCTCAGGATTTTCAGTGAATGCAGATAAACCCAGCAGGGAGAACAAACAGCTTCATGCTGATCAAGCAAACAGGGGAGAACAAACAGCTCAATGCTGATAGTGAACTTCCCTGACTTTTTAAACTAAACAAGCTTTATTTAGATTAGATATAAGGAAGAAGTCTTTTGCAGTGAGGTTGATGAAACATGGGAATAGTGGGTTTTTCAAAGACGTGGTAGGTGCTCCATCCCTGGAAACACTCAAGGTACTACTCAGCGCTGGTGAGGCCATGTTTGGAGTACTGTATCCAGTAGTGGGCTCCTAAGCATAAGAAAAACATGGACATACTGGAGAAAGCCCAAACAATGTCACAAAAATGAGTAAGAAAATAGACCTTTTCTAATACAAAGAAAGGCTGAGAGATCTGGGACTATTTTGTGAGGCAAAGAGAGAATTCAGAGAGAGTCTTACTAATGAATCTGAATACCCGAAGTGAGGGTGCAAAGAGGATAGAAGCAGGTTCTTTCCAGTTGTGCCTAGTGACAGGACCAGAGGCAAGCTCTTTTTTTTTCCTTGTAGCATGAAGCCATCCAATCAACAAGATTGAGTGTAACTTTCCCTCAGCACATAAATGCAATTCTCTCTGAAGATTTTGCTTGCCAGAAAACTCCTGAAACTATGTTCTAAGCCTTGTAAAGCTGTGCATTAGAACAAAAAAAAAAAAACCAAAAACAAAAAGAACAACCCAAGGAGGTTTAGAAGAGTTCATTTATGAAAATATTAACAGTAAAATCACTACACCAGGACTTTGAAGGCACATTTTTCAACAAACTACCAACCTGTTACATGTGAGATTCAAGAGTGAAAGAAAAGAAAAACAAAATCGTTTTAACCCAGAACTGATGCAATAGACCAAAATACAGAACCAGTAACTTCAATTAGAATGAGGACTACCAGCTAGACTTTAACTTCATCTCTAAATACCATATATCTTCAGCCCATTGTTGTTGTCTTTTTGATACAAGAGCTCTTTAAATTTGAAAACCTGAACTAACATTCTTTCAAAAGAATTCTAAGGACAAAGAGCTGTCATAAGTGTTATACAGTGTCTATATTTCTAAAATAGAAGATGGACCTGCTGCACAAGTTTTTAAAATCAGGAGAATCTTTGAAGGTACTCCAAAAGAAACAATGTCTACTCTACAAAATCAGAATTTGGCCCCAGTAAAAGAACTCAAAACTCTGATTTTCTGCAAAAATTAAAGACAGAAATAAAGAAAGAGTCAAGCCAAAATTCCACAGTATGCAGGTGTCTGTCACATGAGTCACCCTTTCTCCATGAGGCAAAGTTTAAGGCTGGAAGTAGAAAAAATTATTAAAGCAATCAAAACTTGTGCTTATACTGAGCCCACCTGTGTAGTTGACAAATTCCCCAGGTGATTCACATGGAAAGAATCCTATCAGAATCTTCTGTGTATATTGATCCAAAGATCTATTATCTTGCGCTTTTGAGCAGTGTTTTTTTGGAAACCAATTTTTTTTTTTTTTTGAAACCAAATGCAAAACTTTTCATTTGAAAATAAACTCTATAGATACTACTTCATCTCCAGTAAATTGTCAAAACTCAGTAAGATGTCTCACAAACACCCTGTACCCTTTTCCTTACCTTTGTGACCATCTCCATAATGAAATAACATATGCAGCCAGCACAGGTGTTTCTTTTTTTCCCTTAATCTCCTTTGTAAAGATTAAAATAGCTGTAAACAACCTAATCCTGTCATAATATTTTATTACCTTTTCAGTTATTAGAAGCTTCTGTAAGAGCATATTCAGTAGTGGATTTTCTTTAACCTTTATTATACTTCAAAGTTGATTGTGGTATGTGCTAATGGTTATTCCAGGCATTTTGCATTAGGTGTAGAGATTTTGGGACTAATGAAAGTGGCATATGCTTACAATAATTCTTTATGTTAACTTTCACTACTTCCACATCTGATTTTTATGTGTTACCCAAGAGACTCAGTGAGTAAGTTTTAGCTTCTTTGAAATGGCAGAGAAATGCTGGGCAATGATTTGGCAAACATTTCAGAGATGAACAGGGAAAAAGAGAGGGGTGACAGTGGGGCTGGCTTGGCTCGATAAAAAAACAGCAGCTGTCTGTGGAGAGCCTCAGGGGGCAGGCAGCATTCAGAGGAGGTATCAGGTTTTGCAAATTACCAATATCACATTATATTCTAATCTCAGGTCTCCAAAACATACAGTCAGCTATTACTTTTGGGAGAGTACTACTGTTAGTAACATGAAATTATGCAGCCGCAGGGAGTTTTTGCATTTATCTATATAGCTCCAGGACATCCACAGTATTTCAATCTAAACAAAACAAAACAATTTATTTTTCTCTGCCAGAATTCATTTTTCCCTCTTTCTAAGCATGAGAAATGCCTGAATGTTTTTATTATTTTTACTAGAAAATAAATTGTGATTCCAGTTGAAAAGTAAAGAAAAAAATTTGAACCAGCATCTGTTCATTCGAGTGCTATCATTTCCTTTTCTGTTTATCATTAAAACCATATCTCCCAACTGTTCAGACTGTCACACCTCTAGGTATCTGATGACTGATGTAATCATTGTGCAATCAGTGGGATCTCCCTGGCAATTATCTAACCCTCTTGGAGCAGTTTCTAGGATCATGTTGAGAAGTAGTTTAGCTGTATCTCTTAACAAATGATATTTAAAGTCCACCATTGTATCTCTGAGAACTGACAACAGTTCTAGGCCTGGATCTTCCCAATCTCTGTAAAGGTTTGCACAGAAAAGCAGCATTTTAATCGGCTTTCATCACCCTCCAGAAACACAAAACATGTATGATTTTTATGGGGCAAAATTTAAAGTACATTTTTTGTCATTCTGTCATAGAGGAACTTTTTTATCGTCCTTTCAACAAAAGAGGAGTAATATATGCACGTGTCTGTGTGTGTGGATAAATATATACATATTTATACGTATGTATATATGCACGCAGGTATGTATATACATAAATGTATGTATGTATTTCCTGGTCGAGAAAAAAAATGCTGCTGCTCCAAAATGCTGACTCTAGTCATGACTAATATGAAAATCCCCATTTTCTTTCAGACAAAATATATGGTGGCTCTGTGGTAAGCTGGCATTCTAATCTAATTTTTTTTTAATATCGAAGGGTTTGTTGACCATTTTTGAGCCTATGTGTCATATTGGACTGAAATTTTAAATTTTAATACATTTTTATCAGATAAAATGAGCTCATTAAAAAAAAGTATCTGCTTGGAGAGATATACCATCTCTTTTGGGTATAGAGATTCATCTGAGCAACCTCACTCTACTAAGTAGATTTATCACACTGACTTAGTGAGCAATACAGGTGAAATGATGAACTGAGTTTTTCCACAGTCATTCATGCCGTGAAAAAACAAGCAGTCAGCAAAACTCAGCAATCATCAAGTTAACTTTGTTTTGTTTAATACCATGAGGAGGATGATCATGATGATGAGGATGGTGCAAAAATGCCTCTTAGCCACTCTGCATATTAATTTACCAAGGGAGCTCTCTTTAAAAATGACTTCTGAAAGATTCCAGTGGATCGAAGGGTCCACACTATAAGAGAGGTCAGAATTACAGGGAGAACTTCAGCAAATCAATTGCCTAAATCAAAAACATTCTGCATTTTTGTACTTTCTATTGATTTGATGTTAGTACCAGAATTTATAAATTTCTTTTTCTGAACTTATCGCTGCAGTCAAGCTAGCCAGCAAAATTGCCTGTTCTATCTCTTTGTCCATTAACCTAATTTCATTTAACCGCCATTCTATCGTTCCCCATATCTGTTTTCTTGAAGGATTTTAAATTGCTGCAGTCCTAGCCTGATACAAAAATTCAAGGAATGGAAAGTTTATCAAGAACAGATATGTAGTTTGTGATAGGAAAGCCACTTAAATGATGATTGAAACTCCTGACTCTTGTTCTCAAGACACCTTATAATGGTTTTAATTTTGCACACAAACAATAACAAATATGTTTATTTGTGCACTACAGCAATTCTGAAACACTTATTTTCTTTTTTCAAAGCCTTATTGCTTCACTGTAATGTATTTCCACTAACCAAGTGATGTGAGCTCAGTGTGAGGATAATCTCTTCACAGAAGGCAGAAATTAAAATCAGATCATCCAGCACCCCATTTAGTGCAATACTCGCTGAGCTACAGGGGTATCTGTCACTTGGAGGTCAAGAATATGCACAAAAAACCTAAAAAAAGGAATTGCATGTTGCATATACCTGGGATCTTCTCTGTGGCAGGACCACTGAGCTTTCTTCACCATGAGATTTCACTCTTCAGTTGTGAAGCCAGCTCTGAGAAGTCTCCTGAAAAGATCTTTTGGACTCCAGACTTTGAAGACACAAGTACAGAGCAAACAATATCTCCAGGAATAGGGATTTCTACACCATTCAGACAGTGGTCAGATTGCTTTCAAACTTAGATATTTTGCAGCTTTTTTTCCTGAACCAGCTTCTTAAAGGTCTATGAAAAATGTCCCAAAACATAAAACCCTTCACTTTTAAACAGACTATTTTATAGTGTGAGCCTGTGTAAGTCTGTCTTTCAACTAGCTCAAAAGCCAATATATAGATTAGTCTAGCAGGCAGTGCTATAATGAGAAACTTAGGCAGCAAGTTTTTGTGAGTTTATTTGTTTTTTGGTTTTTTTTTTTTTATGAGCACTTAACAATTGCACTTTCTTAAAAAATAATTTAAAAATAACGTGCTGACAGTAAAATGTAATAGTGAATGAATTCTTTAGGTAATTTACAGTATTCTCAAGAAAAGAGAAATTCCTTTTTTCTATTACTACAGACAGCTAATTAGCTCTAATTACCTCTGATTAGTGCTATGAACAGGAGGTACATGTTTTTGTTTTTCATAAGCACTGACTGCAGACTCTCCAGTACAGAGTCAGGCAGCTTCTTCTCATTTCTCTGTATTTCTGTTCCCAACCAAACTGCCTTTGGGATTGTCACATTTGGAGGCAAAGGGTTCTGAAGCCGTAATGAGCAGGAGTATAAAGCTGTGGTAAAGATTCAAAAGGCCTGTAAGCCTTCCATTTTACTACATGTAATGAGGACAAAGCGGTTTTATTATGCTTTGAGATTTGCACTGGCTATATCACATAAAAATTAGTTACAAATCTTGGGAAAAGAACTAGGACTAGCTTAAGGTGTTGATATTAAATCAAGTACTGTCTAATTTTTTATTTGGGGAAAAATAACCCAGAATTTATGTACCTGATAAATACAATGAAGCAAGTCTGGTTAATTGGCTGTAGATTGTTAATACCCCTGTGTCTTCCTGCAAACCATTAAGATGAGAGTTTAGGGATTGGAATAATAAAGGCAAATATATAGGGGAAGGCAAGGGGGACATTTTGCCTTTATCCTACACTGATCTGATGAAATATGGGGAACCCAAATTTGTACTCTAAAGAGGAAAGTTGAAAGATAATTTTATATATATTTCCTTTTCTGATCCTTTTAAACTGCAAAGCCAGCTAAGACATTAAAAAAGACATGACAATCAAATTCCTTATGTAGGTTTCTCTTCTATAGTCATAGAATTTCTTAAGAATACCTAACCAACTTGAAAGTACATCTATGAAGAAATCAATTCTATGTCACCATAAAACACTGATTTGCAGCAGTTTGAGCTTAATTGAAGTTGAGGAGCTGAATGGGTTGACTATATTTCTAAATGCAATACATATGTGGTCCCCAGCCTTTCACTTGAACAGTTAACTTTGAAAAGTTTCAATCCTCATTTAGGCCTCAAAGAAAGTACTGTGGAGAGATGCAGTCTTTTTGAGCTTCCCTCCTTTTACTGAGCCAGAAAATCCTAGTTCACCTGTGCTCTAAGCATCACTGTAATTAGCTTCCCTGCTGGAACTAAAACAAAGCCAGTATTTAGGAGACATCTGTGGGAGTTTTCTAGGGCCCCTTTTTTCCACTAGATGAATACAGTGATTTTAGTGGAAAACTTTGTATTTGGAAACCTCAGCAGGAGATTTTTTTCTCCTTGTGCACTCCCCCTGAACTCCTGCACTCCCACTGCTCACTGCTCTACTGTTTCTTATAGGACTCTCTTGCATATTCCTATATTCAAGAGGTGGTGCTGGCTGTTAATTTGCTGGACTCAGGTATTTTAAGAGACTCCTAACAGTTTTACAATGGCACATGTTTCAGAATAACCATGAAGGATGTGTGCAAGGGAGAGGGCTTGGCAGGTTTTGCACATTTTTGTTTTTCATCACATCTATTTCAGCCTTTCCACCACATACAATGACAAAAGTTTGGGGAGCCTGGGAGTAAATACAATGGGAAATGTTCAACTTTCAGCCTCACATCGCTGCAAGTGTTTGGACTAAATTGTGGGGCTTTTAAAGCAATAGGTAACAACAATTTTTTCACTCCTTTTTGAATAGCCATCATTTTGAGACATTTCCGAGTTGCTTGTTTCACTAAAATGGCCTTGTCTATATTCTGTAGGGCATACTGGATGATGAACATTTTCAAATTACATGGTTTGCAGTTCCTAGTACTACTGAATTTACAGCTGCTTTCAGACTCAGTGAACTGCATTTGATAAGGCTGTATTCAGTCCAGAACCTTTCTTTAGGTACATAATTGAAACTATTCTACCAAATCTGTTTCACTTAGACTACAATCATGTTCTACCAGCCACTCAAAAATCCCCATTCTGCCATGAGCAGTTAGTTCGTGGTGGGTGTATAATATCATTTAATCATTTCCCTCTAAAGCTCTGGCATGTGAGAACAATACTGCAATGATGATCAGGTACGTGTCCAAGCAGTGTCTCAGGCTATTCCAGTGTGTGATCTTGTGGCGTGGCAGCTATAAATTTAGAGACACAGATGTCCCATTAAGGGACAGTCCAGACTTTGTGCTGTCATTTAGAGGCTGGCATGTGGCTCATAAAGGACTCGGTGGAGTTTTCCATCTGTTTGACCAGCTACAGCCTGCATAGTGAACACCTCCCCCCTTCTTGCTGTCATATTACAACTTGGGGGCCATCACTTTTTTTCAGTCTGTGTTGTAATAAAGGGGCTCTGAAAACACATTTTTCTTATAAATTCTCAAAGTGATTTGTTTACTAATTTTTCCCTCTGTCACTGCAGAATTGATCTTGCTTTACAAATTACTGCATCACTTTGTCCAGACATTTCTATGACAGGAGATTTCCAGTTCTTTCAGCAATCAGTCTGAACTGAAAGAGAAAAAAGAATTGCAGTGCTATTTACCATATTCCAGAAAACTTTCAAAGCAAAAGAAAAAAGAAGTTGGAGTTTCTTTTTGTTTGTTTGTTCGTTTGTTTGTTTGTGTGACCTGCTAATTAGGTTATTTAAAGAAATGGGATTGTGACTTTATAGGCAGAGAAATTAATGAAGAATGCATAAAACACTTTCTTCAGATAAGGATTTTCGAAGATATAGAAAAAAAATTTACAATTCCTTTTCTGAGTTGTAAATGAATCCTAGAACTCTAAATCTACTTTCTATTTTAAGAATATTGATACTTCTTTCATTCAATTTTAAAATTATATTTTTGTTAATAAGTCTGTTAAAGCAGCTCGTTTTATGTTTTGTTTGAAAGAGATAAATAAGAGATGTTTTTGCTACACTACTAATTTTATATTTTTCGAAGCTGTCATAATTAGACATTTACTATTTAATCCAAAGTCAGTTCAGTTTACTGCTTTGTGTGGAGCAAAGGGATTTGTAAGTACTTCTAACTCACTTTTTAAACCCAGCTGTTAAGCGACAGAGAGACTTTTTGCCATCAGCAGCCATACTGACAGTGACTTCCTTTTGGCTTCCCCAAGGAAAGGTTTGCCTCTTTCCTCAAAAAGGGCAAGGGATGAGTTTTGGGATAGATGAAGGCGCCCTGCTTCCACAGGAGGCATTGCACTTCTGCTGGGGAACAAAGACGAGTCATCATCTACATGGTGGGACCCACTGCATGAACTCTACATGAACTCTGGGCTCTTCATCTTGGGCAACAATGACATTTTCGGGAAACAGGCACTGAAAAGTTGGACCTAAAGGAAAAATTTCCTTTTCTGAAGGTATCATTTTCATTAGAGAATTTATTCAGTAATACTTCATTAGCATTTCATGTATGTATTTCTTGTTGTTTGGCACTCTTTCTGCTCCTTGGCTGTCGTAATTATCCAAGTAAGTAAGGAGAGTAGGAAATGGTCTAACCAAAGGGATAACTGTCAGTTCCTTTTCAGGAAATATTAAAATATTGTATCTTTTAAAACCTCTAGGAGTAATAAAGAAATAATATTAAATTTTTGTATTGCTTAGATCAGAAAATATCTGAAAATTAATTACAATGGAAACAAAAATATATTTGTATAGATGTCTGATAGAGCCAGCCTACTGGTGGCTCTCAGTCTATGGTCAATAAACAAATAATTGTCTGCAAAACATTTCATTCTTTTGACAACAAGATGTTTTGAGAGAAATATACCTGGAAAGATAGAAAATGAAATTAATTTTATCAAACTTCCCACAAAATTAAAAGGTAGAAATGCCTTAGATGTGTAGTATATTGTTTTTCTCCAGTTGTACATAGTGGGTAAAGCCCCACAAAGCCCTTACCAGTCCTGTAGATCCCATTTCAAACAAAGGCATGGCTCAACATAATTTCTGCTTTAAAGAGTATGTGGTTTAGGGCACAAGAGAATGTATCAGCCCTCGTAAAGGCAGAAATAAGGTACACCAAACAAAATATTTCTGCACTGCCATTGCACTGTGGAAAATCAAAGGCAGGATGAACACTTGCAGAAACATCAGTATTTCCCATGGCTGTTCTTAGCCTGGATCATCCCTATGCCTATCAATTCATAGATAGACAGAAAAAGCAGATACAGATGGAAACATATATACATCTGCACATTTAATATATGTGCAGTACTAAGGTCAGTTTTACTAAACTTTTTTTGACAGTCTTTTATTCTGGAAGTAGGCAAAACAGATTTGTCAGATTCCTCTGACAAAAAATCAGTACCTTTTATATAAATTTTTTGAACTCTCAGACATTCATTAGATGTATAAAAGGATCGGCCTCTGCAGACTATGGGGCAAGGGTGAAGAGGGTAGCAAAGGGCAAGGGAGACTGATTGAGCACTTGGAAAGTTGCAAATAGGATTTGATTGTTTTATTAGAGAGAAGGTTGGAGGTTATAAGACAAGGAGAAAAGATAGCTCCTCTGACAGGAAAGTTGGAGATCCACAGAGCCAATTAAGAGTGTGGAGGACTTTCCAGGCGGGGAAAATGCTGAGTGGTGCTGGGGGTTGGCACTAGGAATGTGAAATAGAGAAGGAGGAGGGAAAGGATGTGTGGTAGCTCAGCAGCCAGAACAGGGAAGGCAGTGGTGTAAATCACATGAACTGCCTTGCTCCTACATGGAAAGAAAAGAAGAGGAGGTCAGTTGGATTTGCTTGGGGTTTCACATGGTGTATTACCTTGGGTTATCAAATGGATCTAGAAACAAAGTGCTTGTTAGAGAAAGCAATTAGGGACAGGATTGTAAAGCAAACAGTTACCCTGATGTTTACAGAGAGTAGGTTGAGGTTAAAAGGAAGATGTCTGGAGGCACTCTGAAAGTAGATGTGCTTGTTTGGGTCTTTTTAAAGTAATCAGAAAATACCTGAAACCCCATTTCTACTCAGATTCTTATCTAATCTGATACATATCTTGAACTCACCAGCCTTAAGAGATTCAACCTTAGTGTTTATAGTTTTCCTTTTATCTTTCAAAAGTGGATCTATAGGATACAGTGGGGAGCTCAAAAAATTCTGAATAACTAAATAAATACAACTGTATAGCCATGATTATCTGTGTGTGCAACTGTCTCATAGGGAGAATGCGGGTTTCTGGCAGAGTGCCTTGTGTCTGACTGTTCCCTCTGTGGAGCAGTGGTGTATTCAGGTAGTCACGCCTATATCTAATAAAAACAACAAATTAACAACTCTATTTCTGAAAAATTAATCCTGCATCAAAAACCACATGAGAAAAAACCTTGCCAATACACATACACAAAAGCCATCCCACTATTAAGTGCCCATTACATTTTACATGGATACAAATTACTTAGGAAAAGAAACCACAGGATTAGATATGCTTAAGACATTAGTATTATTTTGGAAAGATCATAACCTGTGAAAGACTGGAAATGCTATAGCCAGTCTTCATAACCTGAAAGTGCTTAAGCCCAAACTTTCATGCGCCTGAGCTCTGACCATGAGTTTCTCGAAGTGAATAAACTATCAACAATGTCCTACCTCTAGGTATGTAAATGAAAAATATATTGGCAGATACTATATTATAATCTTGATAAGAAAATACTTATAAATCAAAGAATACATCATTTATTTAGGGTAAAAGACAGAAATTGAAGCTAAAATTGATGAATCACAAATGATTTAGAATGAAAATGGCTTCTTTAATTCTTCCAGTCCAATCTCTCTGCTCAAGCAGAATCAACTAGAGTAGGTGGCACAGGACCATGTCCAGCTGGGTTTTGAGTATCTTCTAGAAAAAAAATCCACAACCTCTCTAGAAAACTGTGCCAGTATTTGACTGCCTGCACAGTGAAAAGGCATCTTCTCATGTTCACATATAGTTTAACATGTTTTATAGTTTTAGTTTTAACATATAGTTTTAACTGTCCTGTTAGTGGGTGCTTCTGGGAAGAGTTTGGCCCCTCTTCTCCTTTCCTTCCTATTTAGTACTTATACATGTGGACAAGATTCCCTTGAGCCTTCTCTTCTGCAGGGTAAAGGGTAGCAGCCTTCTTTGTTTATGGAAAAGATGCTCCAGTCTCTTAAACTTCTTTGCGGCCCTGGTGTGCCTCACCAATATAATTACTTCTGGGATGATGTGACAGGATGATTTGTGGATGAGGGGAGAGCAGTTGATATAATTTTCCTCAGTTTTAGCAAAGCTTTTGACTGTCTTTCATACAGTACTCTGAAATCCAAATAAGAATTTTATTGTCTGCATGTGTGCACTACCAGATGGAGGAAACCCTGGCTAGATGTTGGACTCAGGGGATTTTGGTTAATGCCATTGTCAAGGGAACTACTGCAGAGATCTGTACTGGGATATGTCCTGATTGTGATTATGTAACCTGGAGGAGCAGAAGTGCTGTACCCATATCAAGCTTGAAGCTGATGTCAAATTAGGGGAAGTTTACAGCAAGGAAAGAAATGGAACAAGAAATTCAAGAATTCAACAAGAAAAAATGGAAATTCTGCCCCTGAGAGTGATAACCCCTCCGGCAGACTGCTTGACTGGGAGGAGCTCTGGCAGAAGGATTTGGGATCTGAGTGGGCAGGAAGCTGAACAGAAAGCAGCAGTGCTCTGACAGCTGTGAAGGCCAACTGGACTGTGAACTAGCCAGTCAATTAAGGGATAGGATTTTCTCCACTGGTTTGGCACTTACTAGTCTACACCAATATACTGCCCACAGTTTATGACCCCCAACAGCAGAAAGAGATCGATAAAATCAAGCTAGATCAGCAGAGGGACGCTTAGGTTATTAGAACAAAACAAATTCAGCACATTCCAAGAAGACACAATATCTAGGGAAAAAACCACATACCGCTATGTTATACAGAATGGTCATATTATTCTTGAAAGCAGTGATCTGGAAGAATTAAAAGTCATAGGAGACAAATAATTTTGTGTGGACTTCAATGACTTAAGTTCTGAGGTGATATTTACATGTATAAGCAGGGAAATAGAGTCAGGAGAGAAAAAGAAGGCACAGAAACCTCTAGATGTGAAATACGGTATCATTGTCTATAAATATTATGTAGAGGATTTTTTTGTGAGAAACATACAGAGCTTAATCAATTTACTTCACCACATCAGTGAAGAGACAGCTTGATTATGATGTGAAAGTGGGGGACAAACTACCTGTAACTAAAGAGCCTTTTAAACTACCTGTGAAGTGCCTAACAAGAGTGAATTGCTGCAAGTTAGAGCCAGTCACATTCAAACGACTAATACAGAACATTTTTAAATTATGCCGATTATCCGGTAAAACAATCTACAAATAAAAGTGAGGGATTTGAGTGAGGAGTTTTTCCTTTCTGGAAAAAGCTTTGTTGAGCTTTTGCATATGATTGCAGGTGTGAGACGCAGGACGTTCAGAGAAATTATGAGCTTTTGGCTGGAGGGTGTAATGACATAGAAACTAATCCTGAATTCAGACCAATTTGTTGCAAATGTGCTACAAAGTGGCAAACTCAAGGCGTTGCAATGGACTAGGATCAGCATGTTGGTTTTTTCAAACGAAGTAATTCAAACATTTGTAAACTATGTGAGCATACTGTTAGTTACAAAAAAGCTGGAATGGATTCTGTTGAGTGAGAAACGGGTGTAATATGATGGATAAACAGACAGATGGTATAATGATCCTTTCTGGTTTTAAAACTTCTGAATCTGAAAAAAGAAAAAATTCTACTTTGCTTTAGGGTACCCAGCTACATGTTATGCCTAATAGCAGCAATATGATTTACTTTGATGAGTTTTAAGTAATGTCAGAACCTTAGATATAGTCTGAGCCATAACTGTCATATTTATTGCAAATGATCAATCCGCATCAAACAAATCTTGAACAAGGAATCACAGTGGAAGTTTGTTGGTTTTTTGAGGAGGGTGGTTTTGCCTGTGCATCCTGAAAATCACCTTTGCTGTGGCAGCATTTTCAAGGCAGACTCAGGTGGAATCTCTGCGAGGAGGAGACAGAACAAGCAGGCAGCCCAGGGAGTCTGTGCGCCCACAGCCATCCCGGACAGCTGAGGATGCTCACAGTGCTCCAGGCTCCGGGGGCAGAGCTGCCACCTCCCTCTGGATCCAGGGTCTGGCAGATAAAACTTGCAGTGAGAGGGTCATGATAGAAAACTTGTCGGGAGAAATAGTCTTCACAGATTATGCATATTAACCCTAGAGCTCCAAGACAATTTGTCAACACTGCACATTATTTGCACTAGTTGAACAATTTGGTGCCTCTCAATTCACAGGAATTTCCTTGCAATTTAACAAGTAAAGAGGGCTGTGATGAAAGAGGCAATGAGTGGAGGAGAAAAGCAACAGTTACAGGGATACAAAATCATGTTCAGCCCTTAGTAAATCAGTCTAACATGCAGGAGGAGCCCTCAGGTGCCCTCCCAGCTGCTAATATATTGATGGCTTTGCCTTCTCTGAAATACATTAATTTCATTTCTACTGTGACTGTTTTGAACAGAAGTAATTTTTGTTCTTTGGAATACTGATCCTTTCCTGTTGCCACCCCGACACCCCTGTGTAACAGAGTCCAACATTATTCCCTGCAAATAGCCCTCTCACCAGCATTGCAGGGGGCACACATCCAATGGGCAGGACAGAGCCTGATTCTCTCACAACTTTAGAGAGAGCTGGACATGGTCACTTTGAAGACCACTGCTTGATTTACAGCTTGTGCACAAAACTGAAATTCATTCTTGCTGGGAGAGTCTGTCCCTCCTCTCTAATAGTGCCTGGGAGGCTTGAAACGAATTTCTGTTTCTAACCTCCAATTTTTACACACAACTTTACACACTTGATGGGTGGATACTTTCATATTTTATGAGTAATTTTGTGTCTGTGGCATTTAAATTTCTTTTTTATGCGCTGAAATATGCCCACAAAAATATGTGTTTAATGAACAGGTACATAGGTCCTCATTGAACATAGAGCTAGCAAAGTTTGACTTACATATTACCTAAGAGAAGACCTTAGTCGGAATTGTATCGTAGTTACTCTTTCTACCCCTATATTGAAATAATGTTTCAGAAATATTGGGAAGCAAACACGGAATTTTAAAACAATAAATTATAAACACCACATTTTAAACAGCAGTGACATTATTTTGCCCTTTGATTTCTGTTTTTCAGAGCATTATTACCAATGCAAATTTACAAAATTTAGCTTTGCATCTTTTATTATCAGCAGAGTGACTTTATCACTTTGGCCAAATAAAAAGAATCTGGGAGGTAAGCCACCATTGCAATTTTAAGAAATTTGGACTCATATTTTTACCTTTTGGGTATTTTAATGACTGTTTATTATTTGATAGTGATTATTCAAAAAGGTTATGTAGATAGCACTTTTTAAAGCAATATTGTGTGCAATAACCAGAATATGCAACATTTTAATCGATTTCAGGTTGTTCAATGGAGGTGTAACTGTATCTGTCCCTTCAGTTCCCGAAGAATTAGCAGGAGAAAGAGGGAAAAGTGCTAGAAGCATCTTTCCATTCAGTTGTTAGCTTCCCTGTATTCTCTGCTAATGCACTTGAACGCTTGCCTACAGTAAGTGCAGGAAGACCACTGAGAAGGTAATGGAGTTTATCTCTGCTCGCAGTCACCGCTCAGCACTTGTGCAGCCTGACATGACCGGGTCTTTCAGAGGGGCAGGCACGTGGCTGTAGAAGGCAAGATGAGGATGAGATGGATTTATTCGCTGGGGGAGTACTTTTTGCTGAAAAACTAAGTTGTGAATACAGTGGCATACATTTTAATCACAGAAAGATTTTAACAAATTGAAGTGCTTTGGAAATGTGATGAGTATAAGCCTTCTGATCCTTAGAGGTAGCTGGAGGAGTTTAGAGGAAGAGAATAGGACAGAGTCCTGCATCTGCAGAGAATGCATTGTTTCATGCGTATGTAACCATCTCCCTTCACAGCTACTCAGACCTGCAGCTCTCTCAGCACAACCACAACAAAAAGAAGAAACAATCAATCAATCAAACAAACAAACAAACATACAAACATAACCAAACAAAAACCCAAATAACTCCAACCTCCCCCCAAGAAAACACCCCCCAAAACCAAAAACAAACAAAAAAATCCCCTAGACCAGCACCATTCACTTTAACAAAAAAGACATATGATACAGATGAAATATAACAAGTGCTAAGGAAGCAGATTACATTTATTTACAAACATGCAAAGGAAATCTTATATTTCTCTTCCTTCTTGTTTTATTTCTAGAGCATATCACAGCATGAAGCAGCTCCACCCTCAAAATGGCATGAAGAGCCTGAGCAGTGGCATTTTAACAAGCCTAAATGATTTAGAGCCTGTAGTGATCTTGTTCTTTGATTGGATGCAATTAGTATGGGAGATACATGCCTGAATGCACCGAGTTGTGCACTCTAATGGTCTGACCCATTAAGAGACTTCACTGTGAACTGCATCCTGCTATACTGCAGGCAAGTAGGGCAGTAAATGATTTCAGTTTTATCACTGAATAAGGCAAGAGGTGAGAGGTACTCAGGTGATGCTGGCTTTCCCTTTCCCCACTGTGACTTGATCTTTTCTGACTGTTCATGTAAAATTTGTGAACAGGGAGCTGGCAAATAACATGACAGCATTCAGAAGCAGAAGTGGGGAAAAATATCAAGAGAGAGCTTATAGAAAACTCTAAGGTATCACACCAGATGATAAGAATACTAAGCCAGCTTGCTCCTACTAGTAGGAATCTTAGCCCTAGATATCATCCTAGCCAGTGACATTCAATGTTTTATTTTGTTGTTTGGTTTTTTTTTTAATTTTTAAAGCACAAAACTGAAAATGTTAAAGCATTTTAAGACAGCATAAGTTCTTTGCATTCTACTTCAAGTACCAGAAAAATCAGACCTATTGAAAAAAATGAATCCTATAAAATTTCCCTGCCCATTTTGCTGGGTTTCAAAGTGTTTGCTTCAATTCATGTGCACTTTGAGCATTGAAATAAAAGTTGGCTGCTTACTGAGAGCAGTGCTTCCCATTGTCTGTATCAACTTATTGCCTCATTTGATGATGATTTGGGTAACAGTATATTTTCATTATTCACAGTGTCTAGGCAAGACAGGATTCTGTCCCATGAATATAATTTCTATCCTCTATCTTAAAACATGATATAAACAATGAATAAACTTTAGGCCAAACAAAGGAATCCATTGAAATTGTATGGATATGACCCCAAGATGAAAAGTAGCATTTGCTAGTGTAGTTATTGATCTCCTGCAGTCTGAAAATAAAAACACACAAAAAAGATGCTCATCATTCAACAGTTCTTAAGCAAACTGCAAAATTTACAGATTGGGTTGTATAGATTCTTCTCCAGTTTGTACCACAGAGAACCTGGTGAACGACTGAAATTACATGGAGCTTATATTGTTTAGAGTGGGAATAGAATTTACTGCCTCAGTTATCCTTGAAGCTGGCATACATGCTCTGTGTGCATGTGTTCTTTAAGAGCATTGACCACATCTTCCCCAAAATATCTGACCAAAACTTTCACAATGCCTCCATGTAGAAACATTCAACACCATGACTGTGCTCAATCACTAACTCAAATACAAAGCTTGAGGCTGTTCCTTAAAAAGAAGAGATCAGCAAGCCAGTGCGTGCAGAAAGGGTGGGAAATGACAGGAGAGAAACAGAGCCTTGTATTCTACCGATTTCATGATAGTCTTAAAAATGAGGCCACACAGTTGGAAATACTTAATTCTGCAAGATTCAGGATAAAACCTCCACAAAGGTGTTAATCTCCCAGTCAAAAGTCACTCAGCACAAACAGAAGTTTCTGGAAGAAAGCATTGATGAAGGTGTCATACCAAAATACTACAAGAAGACAACTCACTATAGAAAGCAGACAGATTGAGTTTGAGGTTGAAATTTACATTTTCCCTAGAAAAAAAAAATTACTTTTCCTTAGGAAAAAAAAAAGAAGAGGTGTTCTAAGCAATTTGCAGTCATTTGTTGAAGTTAACACAGCAGAAATAGGGAGGGTATGGGCAGTAGCAAGCAGAGGTGAGCTCTCTGTGGACCACTGGACAAGATTACAAGCAAAGGAAATCAGACAGACGGTCTGAAAAGCAAAAGAGGGTGTATTTTAGTGATTTTTAACTGGAGACAAATCAGTGTCTTGCTGCTGGCAGTTATTGGTACCAGAGTGAAAAACATTATGGTGTGGAAAAAACATGACGCTAAATAGGAGACAATTAAATGTATATTAAAAAGTATGTTAGAGAACTAGAAAATAAAGGTGGGATGGATGGAAAATGTTCATTTGGAGTTCAAAAATTCTTTTGTCTCCTTCCTCTTGTAAGACTTTATTTCTAGGAAGAATAGGGAATGAAGACTACTCAACAAAGGTTGGGAAATACCCTCTGGTCATGGCATGGTCCTCAGGTGAGCACTGCTGGTTCATTCTGTTGTCCAAGTGGTACAGGATACTTGTAAATGTGGGTTGTATTTATACTGTTCATTTACATTGTGTTAAAAATTTTGGCTTGGAAAGTATGGTAACAGGGACTGTTACATATAATGACCTCTGGAGATGAGAGATGGAACAGCAGGAAAATATGTATTACAGACTAGTGAAATGAGCCAAAAAGAAAGGTCTACATATAAGAAAGAATAATAAAATAAATACTGAAAAGCTGGCAATTAAAAAAGGGAAATCTGTAAAACTCAATATACCATGGGACATAAGTAACATTGGGAAAGCATGGCAAAATCTGAAAGGCGTGTTTGAGAAACAAGTGAGAAACTGATTTTACTGATTTCTGAACCTGATGAGCTTTAAAATATTAACATATTTCCCTTGAATTTGTAGGATTCTTCTGAATCAAACTGATCAAATAACATCTGTAGGGGATTGCCCAACAGAGAATGATATAATTTAGGAATTTTCTTTAGCAAGACTACAGTTATTGCTTGGAGACTTTCTGTGAGAGAACTGGAGGAGAATGAGTTTTAATAAGATATTCTAATTACCACAAACATATTGTGAGAATCTGGTCTGAGGGCTAAGCAGACCGGCACACCCTGCCGATCTTAATGTTTTTCATTATTTGTGAGAAAAAAAAATTTGCTTTACTTTTGTTGAATTATGTAATTACTTAAATAGCTTCTCAATAAGCAGCCTTTATGGCTGGTAACTTGTTTGGATCCTGAAAGTCTTCCTTGGATACTGTGAGACTCCTAAGGGAGCATCAGGATTTCGTCAACTGTGTTATTAATATTTTATTTTTCTCTATAAGATTGGTAATTCTGCCTTGGGTGATTTATACCAATATGCAAGTCCTCAAAAAAGCACATATAAAGTGATAAGCCTGGGTAAGTTGCTATATTTGAATTAGAGGATATTTTCTCATTTAAAACCAGGAGTACATCAAACAGTGCACTGCAAAAGCAATCTACTAGCCTGGCTGTACTTTTTTTGTTACCACATTGCCCTTAAAAGAACTCTCTTTATAATCAATATCAAATAGTAAAAAGTAAATGTATTTCAGTGGAGTTCCCATCAAAACCAAAGAAATCACCTTGCTTTTGACTCTAGTTGATGGCATTTATTCCCAATTGAAAAAAAAAAAAAAAACCACAATCCTAGATGCAGCAATTGGTATATTTTGAATAGTTTTGTGATGAAAATTTGGTCCATTTCTGGACCATTACTGGACCATTTCTGGACCATTATTTTTTTACATATTGCCTGTGAGTTCTTTTCTGTTTATTTTTATCTCTCTTGTACAGTTGATGTGTTATCAAGGAAAAATTATATTCTGTGATTTTATAATGGAGATCATCATGTAACAAGGTGTTTTGTTGTCCCAAGTTGTCAAGATAGTGATAACAAGTGAAAATTCCCCTCTGCTTATGTTCCTGTGTACCTCATGCCTAACTCTGTAGAACATCTGTATTGGTGTTGTGCCAATGGAGCTACATTACTGAAAGGGATATTTTCACCAAAATATTCACTCAGTGAAGTATTGTTTTCTGCAGCAGTTTTGAAAAGCCCTAGAGCAATTATAATGTGCTGTCACTATAGTGTACATAAAAACACTTTTAAACTTGATAAAATATATTCTAGACATCCTTTCTAGGGCAAAACAATGTTGTTATGACAAGAAAAATTATGTAATACCTTCTGAACAGTCACTGTGCTGACCTATTCATTTGCCCTTTGGAAAGGAAATAAAGTTTTATATGGTCAAAGCTTGAGTTGCCTTCTCTAAGTCAGTCAGAGCCTCCTTAAGTTGGCTAAGATTTGATAGATAAAATTAGTAGGCACCATCTAGAACTATCCCAATTGAAGTAAACGTTATCAAAATCACACAGTATGAGAGATTATGATTGCCTTCTTGTATGCACATCTGTTTCATGCATGTATTGACTGCTTGTAGAGTTTATTGCCAACTATTTTGTTAAATGTCTTTAGGTAGTGAATACAGGCTGCTGTGTCCACCACAACTTTCTTCTGTTTGGCACCACTTTGATAAACATGAGAGAGAAAGTAATAGCTGTTAATTTTTCAGAGACATCTTAACACCCCAGTTTAGATATGAAAATCACAATGGTGCTAAACTGTCTAGAAAATTTCCTGTAGAAGGAGTTCAGTCTGCATGTGGTAAAGCAACATATGGTTGGCTGAAATATTGGGAATTCTGTTTCAAAGCCACATTGCACTTTAAAATTATATTCAGTGAGGACACAGTCCAGAAGGACTCATGACACCCAAACCAAATGCAGCTAAAGGATGAAAAATTGAAACCTCTCTGAAAGTTTTTTATCTGCTTCCCAGCTTTTGCAATCAACACAGTAGCTTTCAAATGTTTTTTTTGCTCATTTGGCCAAGACAGAATTTTTGTTAATATGGAGCAGTAGACCATAAGGAAACAGTAATATGAGTATCCAGGAAGCAAAGGCATAAAAAAAAAATGTTGAGAAACATGAAGGTTACTTTCAGTGTATGCTGCAGATGTATTGCAGCTATGAATGAGCTCCCACCAGAGCAGCTTCTGGCAGTCAGGAGTCAGCAGTCTGTTCAGCAGCTTATCCACAGCCTGTTTTGCAAAAGGGCATCAGACATGGACAAAAACTCTTCCCTGACTTTTTGTCAATCTAGACCTCTAAGCCCACTTCACAAAAAACTTGAATCAAATCTATCATTCACACCCCACCTACACAGTTCTCCTGCACACCTCTGTTCTGTACAGTCATCTGAAATGATACGGAAATACTCTGCAGAAATTATGATTCAAAAACCCATTAATCTCATCACATGACATCACAATCTTCTCGTGATTAATGAGAGAGTTTTAGGAGCTGATGCTATTTACCTACTGTGTCTTAGTGAAATACAATATACTGGTGTCTCCATCTGATGAAAATATTTACTGAACTTAAAGAACATCTCAGATGTTTTCTTATCAACTCCTGATGTGGTTTAGCACACCTTCTGGAAGGTCATATTTCAAAAAGGCCTGTGCAGCTTCCAGTGTTTTTGAGTTTTGGATGCAATATTCTGTGGAACAAAACTGGATGTTACAGTAATTGTTGCCCCATTCCATTGAAATGTACCATAATTTTCCAAGTTGTCTCTGCCTTGATATCATTTTATTGGAAAAAAGGCAGCTTTTTGATTTTAAGGTAAAGAATTTTCCAGAGCTCATCTGCAGAACCCTGAAAGTCAGCACGAGCAACAACTGACTAAGAAAAAATACTAATTCCTCTTCTGGGGATAATCTGATTTGAATTATTTAGTGTTTACTGAAAATTTGAAGTATGTGCATGGGCAATTTCTATGGATCAACCAAAATGCAACCGCTTCTCACTCTACAGTAAGCTCTTTGTATGTATAAGAACATTATTGCTTGCTTTGCATGGCATCCAAACACTCAGTTTTCCTTGGTTTTAGTATAGAATACTGAAGGGCTGGTGTTCTCTTATCTCCCTTGCTAGTTTCAAATAAATTTGTACTGCTTATGAATTTTTTATTTGCCCTCTGCTTTTTGCTTTCTGGAAACCTGAAGGGAAAATTATTTTCTGTTTCACGGAATCATGGAAACCTAGGATGTTTGAAAAGATCCCTAAGAACATCAAGTTCAATCATTAAATTAGCACCACTGTGTTCACCACTAAAACATGTCCCCAGGTTCTACAGCTATATGGCTTTTGAACTCTTCCAGTGATGGTGATTCAGCCAATTCCCAAGAAACCTATTCCACTGCTTTACTGTTCTTCCAGTAAAGAAAATTTTCCTGATATCTAACCTAAGCCTCCCCTGGCACAACTTGAGGCCATTTCCACTTCTTGTATAAATTTTTACTTGGGAGAAGATCCCAACCCCTACCTGGCTACAGCCTCCTTTCACGTAGCTTGATGAGAGTGATAAGGTCTCCCCTGAGCCTCCTTTTCTCCTGGTTAAACAACCCCAACTCCTTGAGCATCCTCACAGCATTTGCTCCAGACCCTTCAGCAGATCCATCGCCCTTCTCTGATCATTCTCCAGCACCTCAAGTGTCTTTCTTGTCATGAGGAGACAAGAACTGGACACAGGACCCCCTGGCACTGGCCTCACCAGTGCCCAGTACAGGTCACTGCCCTGGTCCTCCTGGCCACACTGTGGCTGACACAGGATAAGATGCCATTGGCTTTCCTGGCCACCTGGGCACATGCAGGCTCGTGTTAAGGTTCTGCTGACCAGCACCTGCCTCAGTGCACCTCCATCAGGTTCTTTTCCATCGGCGTCTTTACAGACCCTCTTTCCCAAGCCTTTAGCACTGCCTGGGGCTGTTGTGACATGAACTTCCGACCCAGCACTTTACCTTGTTGAACCTCATCTAACTGGCTTTGGTCTACTAATCCAGATCCCTCTGCAGAGCCTTCTGACCCTCCAGCAGATCAACACTTGCCCAACCCTGCAAATGAGAGCAGACTCAATTCTCTCATCCAAATAAAGATATTGAACAGGATTGTCCCCAGCCCTGAGCCCTGGGGAACCCCACTTGTGACTGGACACAGGTTAGATTTGACTCTGTCCATCACACACTCCAGGCACGGCAGGTCTTTAAGTCAGCTGTCAATGCACCCACCCAAACCATGAGCAGCCAGTTTCTGAGGAAAAATGAGAGCGTCAAAAGCTTAGAGAAAGGCAGGCAGACACATCTACAGCCTTTCCATCTTCCAACAAGCAGGTTAGCTTGTCACAGAAGGAGATAAGTTTGGTCAAGCAGGATCTACCCTTCATAAAACCATGCTGTCTGAGCCTGATCCCATGGTCATGCTGTATGATGAAACACAAGATTATCTGCTCCACTGCCTTTCCTGTCACTGAGGTGAGACTGGAAAGCCGTAGTTTTCTGGATTCCTTCCTGTCATTTTTGTCAATGGACATCACATTTGCTAACTTCCAGCCACTTGGGTCCTCCCTGGCTGAATAGGACTGCAGGTAAATGATTGAAAATTGTTTGGCAAGTTTTTCTGCTTCCAGAAGACTGATAGCTGGGTATTTATCACATTCATAATATTCTGTTCCATTTTTAACCAGAACAATAAAGATACGTGTGCCTGTAATACCATAAAGACACATGTTCATGTAATAATAATTAATCAGAGGAGAATTTCTGAGGAGGCTTAACATTTCTGTAACCACAGAGGATGTGAAGAAAAGTTTATCAGATTTTCAAGTAAAGATAATGGACAATTGTCATCACAACTAACTTAATCTTAAAGTGGGGTTATGATGAGCCCGTGTCTAAGACTAAGGCATACATTTAGCTCTGTTACTTGACACAGAAATTAATACACCTGACAACAGCAGTATCATGGTTTTGATTTTTTAAAACTCATATTTATAAGTGACTAATTTGAACAATTTAATAGAAGTTCTAAACAGATAAAATATAAATGAGAACAATTACTCCTTCATAATTACTTGATCTATTAAAAAAGAGGATTTAATTTGTAAATTTTTTCATATTTACATCAATAAATGCATGAATGTTATGCATGTTAAAAACATGATTTCACCAAGAAGTAAGTTTAAGAGCAAAGCAAATATAATTCGTAAGTCTTGACTGACCTGTTAAGGTTCAAAGCCATTCTTTCTGTTCAATGCCCTCTGAAACCTTTCAGCAAACAGTAAAAAAGGGTGCAAATCTTGCTTTATAGAGCTAAGCCTGTCATCACCATATGGACATTTTCATGAAAACCACACATGATCAGGGTGTGAAAAAAGAGATAAAGAGGACAAGAAATTCCTCAGTGCTTTGGTTACAGAGCTGCTATTGTCCTGTCATATTGTGAGAAGCATGTGGGTACTGTGGACAGCACACAGACCTTCTAGCAGGCCAACAATGCTCTCTTTCAGTATGGCTTTGCAGAGAATTGTACCACCCATGAAAACAAAACAGGGTGAAGAGAGAAAGGTGCTGTAGGTACTCCCCTTAATCTATATTTTCTGTGGCTGCATCTGCAAAAAACACAAAGGCTTAGTAACATCCACTCATTTGACTAAATTCTAATTCCAAGACAGAAATACTTGTAATCTGCTGGGCTTCTATACTTACAAAGTCTTAGCTAACCAGGCCATCATATGTACAATATACAAACATGATAAGAAATATTTTTTTTAATTTAAAAGTAAAATATTTGCACACCTGAAAAATTTCCAAGATGCAAGAAAACCAATGAAAATATGCTTGAATGTTTTTTAGACAAGAGAAGGTACAGCTGATTTGTTTTTCATTGTTTTCTTGATAGTACTGTGTACTTTGCTTCCAAATTCCAATAAGCAAATTCTGCTTTCTCAAAATATCTTATTCATCTCCAATATTTTAACTTCTGTCCTGCAAAAAAGTCCCGATATGTGGATCTGTGAATTCATATCATTCTCTTCTTCCCTTGGCACTAGTAGCCATTTTGGATTAGTGTATTTGGGTACATGTGCATTGATGTTATTAGATCCAAACCAATTTCCAGCCCTTGAGGAGACAGTCTTCCCTGCTCTGTCTCAATGCAGGTCGCATTATTTGGCCATTCACTAAGGGAGGTAGAAGAGCTATCACCCAGAAAACATAACTAGGTATTTGATGTGGATGATTATGCTAGGAAAGCCAAATTAGAAACTCATTTTCTCTTGATATGTGCGCACAAAATCAGAGTAGTTTCCCTATAATTAAAACTTTGAAGGTCACTCCCTTTTAGAGCATTAATTCCTGAATGAACCAAACTTTAGGTTCTCCACTACCGCTCACATTTGTATTTTATTAGCAATAAATAGGCATACTGAAAAAGGGGAATAATTTTTTAGATTTCCCTCTAATTTATATACCAAGCAACAGCCAGCTCAAGGCATTGCTTGTTTTGAAATAAAAGCACATCATCTCTTAGTGAAGAAATCTTACTGTAGGGAAAAGTAGATGCTGACAGTTTTATCAATCCTATTTGCCTAGGGATTATATGCCTTGCAATTTCATTTGGGTTGAAAGACAGTTTATGATGATTTGCAAGTCAGTTACAAATTCAGGTTTGAAATTTTAAGGGTAACCACTGGTGCAGTGGCTAAGTGATAAAGCCTCAAACAGAATTTGAGGAGCTTTGAGGAGTCTGAGTGATGCTGGTCCTAGGTCAAGCAGTAATGTCAGACATCAGATCCCCTTTCGCTGTGCTACAGACCTTAATCTAGTGGAGGAAGAGGCTGCATCCCTCTGGGTACCTCTGTGAAGTTCCTGCAAATCTCTGCCGGGCAGAGAAAATTTTGCAGGAATCCTTGTAACAGTACAGGAGAGAGCAGGTAAGGGGAAGGGCCTCACATGGAGAGAGGAACAAAGTCTCTGCTGGGGCTGCATTATACTGACCTCAGGCATGGGATAAATCACTCATCAGCCAAACACAAACTTGATGGCCACTAGCCTGTTGAAATAAAAGAAATATAAGGCAGAAAAGTAAGGGGAAGGAGAGTTGTGTTAGCTTCCTTTAAACACTGCACATTCCTGAAATACATACATGCATCTGTGTGGATGTTTTTCATAAATATGTTCTAAGTATATGGAGAGATAGAACTTAGTATTACTGATCCCAGTGGGATGATATATACTTTGTGACTTTTCTCGGTGTTAATTTCATAGGATGTTTAGTACCTTGGCTGTGCCTTGGCAATGCTTTTATGCCAAAATCTGTTTACATAATGGACAAGCATGACCTTACTTATGACCTATATTTGAAAATCTCACTGAAATGTACATTTTTGCAGCCAATGAAGTTGGTATGGTCTTCTGGGAAAAGCAGTGAGAAAAGTCCTCATTACTCAAAAGTAAGGAAATGTGGACTTCCTTTTCACACATCAATATTTTTTTTTTAATACAGAATTTAGTTCCACTTTAATAGTGTCAAAAGAATAAATTTATTTTCCATGTGCAAAAGGTCCAAGGAAGAAGATTCATATTTCAATGGGTCAGATTGTATTCTCTGAGTTATTATAACAGTTTATCATAAGATATAAGGCCATTGATCTGGGTAATAGCTTCAAACTATGAGGATTGTGGATTTTATTCCAAGTTATTCTCCCAACTTTGACATGATCAGATATCCTGAATTACACAAGCTGTTTTACAAATCCCAGTTATTTATGGGAGTATATTTGGTTTTGGAACCTTTTTGATTTAAATGGTTTCTGATTAAACATCTGTAGGCTAGAACCTTACTTTAGCCAATCAACATTTAGGAGGCCTGTTTTGGGAGTTTTTGAACTTTATTTTTTGTCTCCTTTATAAAGAAAGGAAATATACCACTTGTTACCACTTTCAACTTCAGAAATCTTGGATTCTAATACCACTGCTCTACTGTGAAATAACATTTAAGTAGATGTAACCTTGAAAAATGTTACTTTATGTTTTGATAGAAAAGTGTGGAAGTTCCTTTTAAGGAAGTGAAATCAAATTGTGGTAACAGAACATGTTTTCTAGCAAGAGTTTTAACAATTCAATGATGATGCAGGGTGGTCAGGTCTGATGATAGAGTCAGCAGAAACAGCAAGTTTTTTCATTGTGGGTTAGAAAAAATAAAGGTAGTGTGTCCAACCAGGACAGGGTGAATTTTTCACAGTAGCCAGGAGGGGGTATGTCCAGGACACCAAGATTATTCTATACAATCTCACATCATTTTCTGGGGATGGAGGGGAAGGCTCTCTTCCAGGTGGGAACAGGGTGGCAGCAGAGAAAGGTTGGGTATTTTCAGGGGTATTGCATGTGAACCATTTTCTTCTTTCTTGTACCCTCTACCATTATTATTGTTGTCGCTGCTGTTTGTTTGGTCATCTCATTGCTTTTTCCAGTAAATTGTTCTTATCTCAACCCATGATCTTTACCTTTTGTGCCTCTAATTCTGGTCTCCATCTTGCCCCAGAGGAGGTCAGGAAAGAGGTGGGTTAGTGAGCAGCACATGGTTTGGAGTGGTTTCTGTGGGAACACTAAATTGGAGAATGCCATTCTAAACTACAGCAGCCTTACTGCTTACCCCTGGTTCCAAGCAAATTGGCATTCACTTTCAAATACTGAATGTGACAAAATGCAAGGACTTGAAACTGGTAGCAGACAGTTAACTCATTATGTGAAATATTTGGGGCTCTCAGTTTGATCTACTGAGAGTTATACAGAAGAAACTACTAATAATAATGATCCAGACAAAGAAACAATGTCTAGTCCAACTCTAGACAACGTATACACTTTTAAAGAATATATTAACTCAATCTGTTCAGTTAAAAAAATGCACAGCAGACTTACTTATTGAAATATAAAGCCATTTACAAAACTCTTTATCATAATATTTACCTCTGCCTGAAGTTTGGGGTCAGTTTAAGATCCCAAAATTCTGCCAATTTTTGTACTTTATTTAAAACAGTATCCTTCAATAACCTGTATATTTTAATAAATCATGTTTCCATCAATTTTCTAAGACTAAAGACCCAAATGAGGGTTTATCCATACATTAATGAAGTGCCTGGAGGATTATATTACCAAACAAAATTTTTTTCTTAAAAGCATTCTATCATTTTAGAGATCACATTGTTTTCAAAATGTCATTGTCCAGCTATTGTAAAGTCCAGGAAACTATTGCATTAATTAGCTGATTTTGAAATAAAATATAGCCTTTATTATGACCTTGCTTTCTCTTGAGACTTTCAACTGCAGTTCAAGCAAGTCAATAATATCTTGGTTATAAGGGGACTAGTCAATTTTAATGAACTCAGACAGTTAAACTTTTTCTTCTTCAGGAACTATTCCTGGCTGTCTGAAACACTATTCTTGTTCTCTTGTACAGAATTGTGTAAGGCCTGAGCAGTTTGTCTCACTAGACAAAAGGAACAGCCAGCTGCAGCTCAGCCCGTGGAATCTGGGGTCCCAAACATGTGATTGTGTTCACTGCTGCTTCAGTGCAAACCTGTATAATTGTGCATGGACAAGTTTCACAGTCTTGTGGAGGCTGCTTCACTGATGAAAACAGGAGAAAAGAATACCTTACCAAGAATAATCCAAGTTAAAAAATAACAAGCTGAAACTTAGATTATCACTGGACTAACAAAGTAAGGAAAGGATTAGGCTCAGGGAATTTTTTTCACATCTGTCCCTTTCAACGTACACAAAATTATGCAAATGGAGCAAGGGCTGGCACTGCATAAGCTTGTTTGCCCTCCATACATGGAAAACTCTACTGGAAGAAGCTCTCTTCTATGTCTATAGCTACATTCACTAAACTTTGACATTAATCATGCTCATTTTTTGCCTTTTGGATGACAGTAAAGACAACATCCATTTTCTTGCTTTTTAAATTAATATATGTACCTGCAGGGTTAATCCAGTGTTGTTGAAAGAGCTCCCCTAGTCACTGAAATACTATTCTTTATCAACTTTGAGAGTAATTTCATCAGCAAAAATCCCATATGAGTGGAGAAAGGAAAATGTAATAGAAGGATCTTAAAAAACTCAGGCCTAGAAGCTTCAGTTTAACCTCTGTCCCTAGGAAAATCAAGAACTAAATACTCACAGAAGCCATCTCCAAACACAAAAGGACAAGGAGGCAATTAGGAATAGCTGGACTGGATTTTCCAATACCAAAAATAGATCCAATATCTGGATCTATATCACTTGGTTTACCTGGTTTACAGACACATTGGTTACAGTTTAAGAAAAAAAGTATGGAGAACAAAGAATGCTTTTTACCTTGATGTCACAAAGGGTTTCAGTACAGTAATAAGGTACTTATTTCAAAGAGATACACTGTTCAAAGCGAGCAAAATAAGTGAGATTTTGAGTCTAGAGAGTAGCATAGCTGGTAGGTTTTTGTGATATTACTCAAGGTTTCAAAATGTAAACATCTTCTTCAATGACTTTTGTAGTAATGTTATCAAGTTGGATGCCAGATTTTGGGGAATAACTGATAACATAGAACATAAAAGCAATTTCCCTGCAATCAGTTGGAGGAATGGCCTAACAGGAGCTGTGTAAAGTTTGTGACCGTGGTGAAGTTAAGGATCTAGGCTGGAGTAAACCCTGGATGAGTTGAGACAGTTTGGGGAAGCAATTATTTCCCTTTATTTGACATTAATTCAGGTTACCTCTGAAATATTTGAGTACAATTTTAGACTTCCTGGTGCAAAGAAATTGGGGTGAAACCAGTAAAGGGCCATAGGGCCCATTAGGAGTCTGGAACAGAAGACATCAGAGGACAACGAGGAAAGGATAAGGAAACTGGGTTTGTTTGGCACAGAAGCCAGCTAATTACAGACTTCCTCTGCACAAAGCTGGGTTAAGATGGAGCCAGGCTGTACTCAGAGCTATGAAGGTAAAGGACCAGAGACATCACCAATGGTTTACAGCAGGGAAGGTTCTGTCTGGTTTTAAGGAAATCTGTGGGCAATGAAAGTAGTTAAGCACAGGTTGTCCAGAGGGGCTAAAGCATCTCAATCCATGGAGACCTTTTAAACTTGATATGACACAGCCCTGAGCAGCTTGATGTACCTGTCACATCAAACTTGCTTTTGAGACTGGTTAGCTACATTCCAGAGGCCTCTTTCAACCTAAATTTTTCTGTGGTCCTATTGGATCAATGATGATACAAGCTAGTACTCTAGGTTTGAAGGGTGAGCGATGATTTTCTCCTAATGATCAGGATCAAAGGCAGCTGATCAGCATAGGTGGGATGAATCAGAGATGGTACAAGGATACATTGAGAAATCTAATGCACATATGAGTCTGGGTAATCAATAAAACAGATTTAAACTTGCTCAGACTGCCTAGGAGGCTAAAGTGGATCCTCTGTGAGTCATGGGATATTGTCAGCTACATTTCTCTCCAAAACACACAAAATCAGGCAAACTACATTTTTCTCGTTGCAAGTAATAACAAGCACTTTTGAACACCAATCTTTTGCTGAGGTGCACTTCACTAATAACTAAATAGGGCAGAGGGAATTACATAATATATCTGCACTAGATTCTCACAAAAGGTTACCTTTCAATAGACTAAGAAGTTTTTAGATGGATTTTTGGTTTAACTACTTCAACAAATAGACATTTTGTTACAGTTTCCTTATTTTTTAATGTAGACAACTGACTGTTAGAGTATATACTACCTTGATGCACATTTCCAACAAATGACAGTGAGCAGAGTGAGTACATTTTTGATTGTAGTTCTAAACTATAAATTGGATCACACAGTATAACATGCCTTTGATACTCTGAACTTCAACAAAGTACTTAAATAGCTTACATCTTCATTTCATAATGATTAATAAAAAATGCTGTGTTTAAAAAGTTGAAAGTGAGAAAGAGAATATTTTACATTTCAGTGCTTGGGGAATAAACAAGTAATACAGTTCTGGTCATAATGAAGCAGGTCACCAAACCAAGACAGTCTATGACAAAGAAGTCATGACCTCTAAAGTCATTAAATCTTATTTCTTGCTGTTTAAGATTGAGATGAGAAACCCAAGCTGAAATTAACTAATGGGCTTTGAAAGTTTCTCTGGAGGCTTAATGAACTGAAGGAGAGGAAAGGACATTTCAAAGTTGTTATAGCTCAAAATTAAAGTTTATATTTCATACATTTACTCTTTAACCAGAAAGCCCAATAAAGAGTCTCAACACACAGTAGAATTGTAATTCTATTATATAAATAATCTCAAATAATGCATCATTTCAATGATATATTGGCACTTCATGGGACTAGCAATTCCAAAGAACCGCCTCATGGAGAAAAGAGATGCTATTAAATACTTATCTGAACTGCAACTTAAAGGGTTGTGGTCACATCCCAAACTCACTGCTGAGTAATCCCCAATGTCAAAGGACTCATTCAACCTGTACTATACCCTGTAGCAAAGGTCTAGATGGGGCTCAGACTGCTCCCCATATCTAGTGTTAGGGCACAGGATGTGTGAAGGAGTCCTTTACAATTGCATTTTCATTCCTTGCAGCTTTTGACCTCATGTCTTCCAAGCTCACATAAATACAATCAATATTAATCATCAGAACAGACAATCTTACATCTGCCCCGAGCTTCCATGGTACCACACAAGCATCAGACTCTCTAAAACAGCCTAGGGTAGTTCCAGTACAGATTCAAAATTATTTTTCTTCTTCCTGAACATCTCCAGTTTTTGAGTTTTCCAGAAGTTTCTGAATGTAAAAGTGAGGGATGTCTAACCCAGGTTAGATGTTAAAATATGGAAGGCTTATTGCAGAACTGAACTTAAAGGATTTTGTTATGGTTGGATCTTCAAAATCTATTTAATCCATACACACAAAAAAAATCTGTTTGATTTCAGAGGATTTTGGATAATGCAAAGTTGGTTTATTGCAGTCACTCTAGCTGATTTCTTATGATACCACACACTCTTGTAGGTAGCACTTAGAAGATACAATTCCCATGAGTTGTTTGGTTGTCTCAGCAGTAGAAGGACTGGTGCAAGAGAAAAGATCCTGTTTGCTGCATTTTTTTGCAAGACTGATGCTTTTTCCCTGCTTCTTTTGTTCTTTCACCTTGATCATGATGTCAATGACTCTTCTTGCTTCAATTTATTGCAACAGCAATATCTGCAGATTTTTTCTTTCTTGATAACTTTTCTTCCTGTCCCTGTCATGGTAACAGTGTGCTAGCTTTATCATTCTGCTCACCTGCTTCCACTCCAATTGAAGCACTGACCTCTTTTGTTCTTTTACCACATCTGGTGGTTGAGGTCCTCTATACACCTTCTGCTCTTACACTTCCCTGTGTTTCACCAATCTGATGCCATTTTTTTTTCTCAAGCAAAATATATTTGAAGAAAATTAGGGGAGTGGAAAAGAGGTAAGAGATTTTTCCATTCTTCACCCTGCTTTTCTATATGAGCATGCTCTATCTAGAGCAACAACTATATTACTATTTTAAGTGGAAAATAAAAGAAACAGGTAGGAGCAAGCCTAGTCCTGTTTGCTTTTGTTTAGATTTGTAATTTCAGCTTTTGCTTCAGAATATCAGGAAGTAGTGCTAATATTTTGATGAAAATTGAGGAGTTTAGGCTTTTGTAAAAAGTTGTTTCTTACACTCCATCCAAAACTTTGGAGAAAAACTGCAAGAAGCTTCCATTTTTGTTATATATCTTTATTTTCTAAGAGTGTAATAGTTGCTTATTTTTAATTGCAAGATGCAACAGAATTCTGCAATTGAGTAGTCATATATGACAACATAATTGACCCATAATCAATTTAAATAAAGCAAGCAGGTTAAAATTCACTTGTTTCTGGCTTTTCTTATTTATGTCCAAAAAAATTCTACAGGATTAATAAAACAGATATAAGAACAAGAGTTACTCAACAATGTCTAATTTTAATTTACTGTCTTTTTAAATATCTGTCATTATGCTGGGAAAAGGTGAATTAACTGAGAAAAACAATCTGTAGGGTTACTGTCTTTTACACATTTATTTAGCCTTTACTGTCATTTTATATCACAAAGAAAAATGAAAAGAAATAACATGCTAGAAAACCATTGTTTATAAAATAAATATCTGTGCCATGGATTTGTGTCAGAGCGCTCTATCCTTCTTGAAACAGTTGTTTAAAAATATGACTTATGTAAAATGGGTTTACAAGGGAAAATTTTGCTTGTAATGTAGTTTCCCCAGAACTGAAGTTAATTGAGTCTCAGAAGTGCTAAAACCACTAAATTTAGGCAAGAAGAAACATTAAGGGCTTCTCAACATAAAAAATGGCCTGAAGTTTCAGTGAATACAGTTTAGAAATGCCAGCATTTTAACTTGCAACATTAAAAACAAAGAAACAAAAAGGGGAAAAATGTTTTGGCCAGCAGGTTGCCTGAGATTTTGCAGCCACTAGATGCATTAAAATTTAAATGATGAATAATATTTCCATCTATTGCTGACTAAACCCTAAAAGAAAGCACTTTGTAATACAAAAATTAAAATTGAAAAAACTAGTGCTAAAGCAAGACTCAATCTTATTAAAAGTTACAGAATTCAGTGAACATTGCTGTTCTATTAAATAACAAGTATGGCTAGATATGGGACGAGATATCTAAGCCAGAAGGAGATAACATAATTTTTACATGATCTGGGTTTGTATGTCTGAATTCTGAATAATTTTGATTCCCTGTTACCAAAATACATATTTTACAAAAGAAACCATCCCTCATATACAGCATTTCCTTGTTTTAAAAAATGCATAGTTTTAAAACAAGGAAAGCTACCAGTAAAGTTTACAATTGCAGTTTATATTCCTCCAATAATCATATTTTGCAATAGAACCACATTACCCTAGGTTAAAAACCTAAATATCAACTATTTTCCTAGTATCTGAGTCTCAGAAGGCACTGTTAAAAACCTGCCAAGTTATTCCCTGTGAGTTATTTTCACCACCATAGCTGGAATTAGTCAGAATGTTTGTGAGACAAAAAGCCTCTGGCTTATCTGAAAAATGTGAAGTTTATTTTTTCATCAGATCTTAGAGAAAAAATATTGTAAGGCGAGAAGTGTTTTAAACCCCTAAAGATAGATGAAAGTGATTGAACAACAGTTGAAATTTTTTTTCAAACTTTCAATTCACATAAATCTGACTATTATTTTACCGTTTGTTACTTTCAGTTTTGATGTAAATTTTTTTATTTTGATTAAACCTGACTCATTTTGCAAGGAGTGGTATAGCAGTGCTACCTCCCGCCTTAGAAATTTCTCTCATTCCTGCACATATAGGTTGAGAAACTAATTATTACTGTGTTCATTAAGCAATTCTCTGAAAATTACTGTAAAAAGATACCTAAAGACAGGAAATAATGTTTTCTTTTAGATAAATTGAATACATATCTGTATAAAGCCAAGAGCAAAATACTGCCTTGCTTTGGAAAGACCACATCAAAGGGGCTAGATTAATTGCTGAAACAAATATTTCACACAATTTTAATACATATTAGAATTGTGGCAGTAGTAATCTAGTGATGAAGGCCTGAAATGTGAGAGCAGCTGACCTTGGCTCTCATCATTCATGACCTAATTAAATGCATTCCTGCCCTTGCCTGTATCCTTGAATCCCGACTGAATGGTTCAGCTAGTTCTGCGCTTACACAGCTATTTCCAGCTGGTTACTCAATGATACATGAGCCTAGAGGAGGCATGGGAGGAAGAGCAGCTATACATAGCTATACATTTCAAATCTGACTTCAAATATAGTAAAAGTCTCTTTTCCAGGTAGAAAAAAATTAGTAATTTGTGTATATCGCTTTAGGACAAGAATCCCAATTAAAATATGGAAACTGTGATGATCTGCAGACCTACAAGTACACACCCAGAATTTGGTCAAGCACCTCTTCTCAGAGCTGACTGGGATGCAAATCGACTTGCATAAAATTGTGAATGTTTAGGGACTTTTGAGTCCAGACCGTACCTGTGGTATGTATAATGACTGTAAAAGTCTACCAAATCTTCTCAGAAAAATAAGAATACCTGAGAATATCTTTGACCTAACCTGAGAGGCTTTAATCTAGGAACGTCATGACCTTGACCGATTAATAGTGCTCTTTAAATCCTGTGAAAAATGACTACCACACATACAACATGATCCTCTGTTGTTAAAGGTTGAGGGTGATTTTGAATCTCAACCTTTTTGCAGGTTTTTTGTGCCAAAAGACAGAGAAGATTCCTTGTTAAATCATTCGCTTCTCTGTAATGGACAAGAACTACAGGTCCTTGAGACGAGACTACTATGGAAGAAAACTCTTTAGATTTTGGAGTTTGCACTGGAACAGATTACCAACAACTGGTATTCATTGCAAATTATCTTTAGTATATATCTTAAGAGTTTACTATTTGGAAAACCAGTGTAGTCTAGACAGTAAAACATACAAGGACAGCACAAGTGACCTTAAGCATCTGGCCATATCCTACATTACTTTGCAAAATTCCTTTGTGGAACACTCTTAGAAGGTTTGTGGAGGTGCATGGCTTGATTGTTAACGGCTTCTGCTCTGACACCTGAAAAAACTTTATTTTGTGTATATAATTAAACTTCTTACTGCTGCATGGCAGTAGATGAAATTGGCTGCCTGTTCCAACATCTGGAAATTGAGAACATATAGCTGATAGTTCATAAATTAAGAATAACAAAACCATGGAATGGAACACCCAGGTTTTTTCAAGCAACCACATAGATCAAGACAAAGATGAATCATTTCAACCAGTTTTGCATGACCTGTGATACGCCTCATTACAATTAACAAGGATGCATGTGAACTGAAAGATACTGAAAAAATAGCTAATCAAGAACAACTGTACTAAACCAACCTCTAGCTCATTAAAAATGATAGTCCTTTGAGTTTTCTCAATGTTTTAAAGTAAAAGAAGTTATGAGAAGATTCTTTTTTGGGGAAATATATGCAAGAATTTGAGAAACTTCACATGTGAGCACTGCTTATTTTCTGATCATTTGTAGGAGAAAAAAATCTTGGAATTTTAAGATTCCTTTTATAAAGCCAAAGAATTTTGTTCAAACCTTTGGTAAGTTCATGAAAAAGCAGTCTCCAAATTTTTACCAGTTTTTCTCTAGTAATAAACTACAGCCAGTTTACAGGAGAGTGAAAATATTCAGACTTTGCTGCTGAGGAGCAAACCTTTACCCAGTTCCCAATGCTTCTTTGCTGGCAAATCTGACTTCCTAAATCTCACTACAACTGATCCTGTTATTCTCTTCTAAATAATTAAAGTCAATGTGTTGCTACTTTTGCTGACAACTAAGACAATTGTATGAAATCATTAAGTTGAAAAGAGCAGCTCTGGAAAACTGCTTTTAATGAGATAATCTACCTTCATCCTGCATGACTATCATGCCCCTTTAAGAGGAGAAGACTTTCTAAGTGTGAAGGTTATGCATTAATTGCCTGTCCCTTTGAGAAAATGTCCTGTTTTGCCTTACAGGTGCTCAGCAGGGAGAATGCTGACTGCCATTTGCTAGCTCTACACAGCACAGACTGCCCATCAAGCAAGAGATGGAAGTGATGGATGCCAAAGTGGGCGAACCCAGCACACAGTGTTTTGTACCAAACTCCTTTCCAGCACCTCAGTAGGAGCTGACGTGAATGCCTTGCACAGGTTCCATCATCTTCTCTGGCCATTGATCCCAGTATGACTTTTGCACCCAGACTTGCATCTTGGATTGCAGGAAGGAGTTTGACAGCTGATGTGATCATAGAACTAGGTCAAAGGAGGCTAGTTCCTCAAGACCTTCTCTAAAACTTTCCAGATGATGGATAGAAGAATAATGTTAGAACAAGTGTTCAACCTATTTGCCTTAATTTTTGTGTGATATGAATCACCTGAAGTAGTCAGATCTATTAGCAGACTAAACATTTAGTTAAATGGAGGTCACCTCTTTAAATCTCTGCGTACAAAATATGCTTTGTCAGACATGCCAATAATCCAAATCCCTTAACTGCAGTAAGCTTAGGTTCATTTCAAATACAAGAATGAAAAAACAAAAATTGATTTTTCTAGACATTAGCATTAAAGAGTAGCCAAAGAATCAAATTTGTTTGAAGTTTGTGTGATAACAATTACAGCACCAGCATCAAGCTTAATCTTTTTTAAAGCCCATTTACATGGAAAATGAATTTATAACAAGCACTTGAGTCCCACAGGATATAATAAATTATTGCTTTCCTTACAGTTTTTGGATGTTTTCTCACCCTTCATTGCCTTTGATATATAACACTCATAACACAAAGCTTCTAATAAGTCACAGAAAGTGTAATTCAATGAAAGAATATATTAAATGCTGTGCCCTACAAGGATATAAAAGGAAAGTATTTTTTGTTTAAAAATGCCTTCCTGTTTTACCAAAAAAATAAAGAATAGTCCCAATAATTACTGGAAATGCCCCCTCAAAGCATAAACTCCTTTTATCTGTCCAAATAGATGCTGAGATCAAAAGGTGAGATGCACGCATTAAGGGTAGATGTTTAGTCAGCAGCTCTTGTTTAGTTTAACAGAGATGTATTCATGAGCATGAGATGAAAAGACCATTTTGCACATGATTACAATCAGTGGTGAAGAGTTCTCATAAATAAGGACTTCCCCTCACACTGTATGGTAAACAGCTGGACTTGTACAAAAACAATTATTAAAATCTTTCCAAGATGCTGGAATGCTACACAGAATAAAATTTTCTGTAGATACTGCCTTTCACCCCTTGTTTTCTGTTTAATTAGCCCTACTGAGATATAGAGATCATTAACACCGTCAGAGAACAATGTTAGTATGCTGGTTTGTGATATGAGGGCATATCACTGAGGAGATAAAAAGCTTCCTATTCCCCTCTAAAACTGACTTCAGTGAGTTATTCTTGTTACACCATGAATTATAACTAGGAAAAAGAAAATAACCTTTGCAGAAGAGTTAATCCTTTTGGCAGAAGCAGTGACAGAAGCATTGTCCTTTCCCTAAATCCAAAAGGAGGTTTAAAGGAGAAAAAGGAGACTGTACATTTAATTTCATTGAAAGAGCATATTTATGGGGTGTATTTGTGCTTGAAAATGCTGATTTACAGACATTTATTAAACCAGGAGTTGTTTATTTATCTATATATGGCAGCTGTAAGGAGCAGAGCAGGTCAAAGCTAAGTATTATTTAAACTGATAGCAAATGACATTCCCCTCCCTGAAGTCATTAGAGTTTAAAATAAATGTTCATAGAATAACCTTCTAAATACAATTTATGTGCAGCATAAAGCATTCTATTTTAAGAGAGACATATGGGAAGAATATTGCTAATAAGGTTACATCTACACACAAGGTTACAAGAAGAGATGTCTCTTCACTGCTCATGCTCTCGGGTGGATGTTAGCCAGCTCTGGCCTGGAGTGACCAGGCTCTGTCAGCATAATATTGTCTTGGTGGCAAAATACTCAGTCTCTTAGCAGAACCTGTTGACCCTGAAGCTATGGGGTTTTTACTAGGCAAGGACTGGATCAAGGCCACGCAGCACATCAAAGAGAACTGAAACAGGAGCTATTCATGTAAGGGTAGATGATAATAAAAGGATTACCTCAACACTGCTTTAATAGAAACCTTGAACCTGTTGCTAACTTTGCAAATAAATGCCTCAAAGCTGTATAACATTGTCTTCTTGGTACTCTTTTGTAGAAAGGCAATATTCCTCTGGATGTCAAAAAGGATGTCCAAAGGATGTCAAAATAAGTCTTTCCTCCTTTACCTTAATTGAATGATTTTGGACTAGGACCTATCTCTACCTTTACTTCCTTTTATTAAGAGTAGATGCACACAAAGTGTTGTAAGTGTGATAAATCAAGGTTGGGACTGTGCAGAAATATTTGCTTTTTTTTCAGAGATGTGAGAATGGATCTGTTGGTCATTAAGGACAAGTTGTAGCACCTTAGTTCTCCATTACTGTTCACCCCCTACCAATTCTGATTACAGACAAGATTTTTAAAAAGCCACAAAAGCACAGGAAATGCTCAGCTGGAAGGAATTGCATTCACACCAGGTGAAAGTAGCCTGTAAAGATCAATTACTCAAGACACTTAGTACAAAGAAATATGTTCCCATGGGGTCAATAGTGCAATACTATAAACAATTATTATTGAGATATACAGTGAACTGAAATCTAAGCTATACTGAACTATCTTTGCTTGGTTAAAAACCTGTTTGCCTAAGATCAAAGCTAATTCTAGCTTTGCAATTTGCTGAATCTGCATCTTTCTTATTTTAGGAAAAAAAAAACTGAAAAAAAGAAAGACGCAGGAAGGGCAGTGACAAAAGAGAAAGGAATACTTCTGCTGGGATCCAGTATATACAGATCAGATCTCTCCTGAAAAGAGCCTAGTGCATAAGAGAATGGAACAGCACTCTGCTGGCTCCCCTAGAGCCATTAATGCAGCGTTAAACTCCCGCATCCAGATCATGGATCTCACTATCAGCCAGCCCTGGGGGGAGGGATGAGCCCTGAGGAGCAGCTGCTGGCCACTCCCCAGCCTGCTGGCCAAACCTGCAGCCCTGCTGCACAGTGTCCCTCCAGCCAGTGCTCCACTGGCCCACATGGCCACAGCTGGACCACTGCTACAGAAGGTCCTGTGAGGCACAGTATAAAAAGCATCACTAAATGCAAAAAACCCTATATCCTCTGCATTTCTCTATTCGCTGGGTGGGTGGCCTTATCTTAGAGGAGACTGGATTGTTTGAACAGGACCTTATCTTTGTGAGACTCTTTGTTGACTGTGCCTGAGGGCTCTACTGTCCTTTAAAAGACTTTTTATGGCACCCAGTCTCTATCTGTCTCCTCCATAATTTTTTCAGGCCTTGAGGTTAGACTCACAGGTCTGTATGTTTCTGGGTTTTCCCTTATACCCTTCTTGTAAATTGGAATAACATGGGCCAGCATTCATACCCCAGATTCCTCAACCTTTGGTAGCTGATGGAGAGAATTCCATAAGATCTCCTCGCTCCTTCAGCTCTCTGGGTTCCATGTGATCAGGTCCCATGGACACATGAACCTTCCCCTGATGTAGCTGGTCTCTGACAAGCTCAGAGTCAAAACAAATGGGGACTCCCTGCTCCCACCTCATGGTCCTTTGGCTCAGAGGATTGGGCAGTCCATGGTCTATCAGGACTGTTAGAAGCTGAGGGAAAAAAGCACGGTCTCATTTTTTGTCTAAACTTACTTCCGTGGACGTGGAACATCCTTGACTGAAAGGAGAGGAGGCAGGAAAAAAGAAACAAAACCAGATGGATTACTCACCTCTTTTTCAAGTTCCTCCTCTACTGAATCCATCATCCTTGTGTGAAATTCTTTTGGAAAACGGCAAACCTTGTTATTGCTTTGGGGAATATATCTCCCTTTTTCCTACCATTTATTCACTTCCTATCTTCTTAACCATCCCCTTGCTCTTGAGATATTTTTGAGGTAGAGAAGCCTTTAGATGCTGACTGTCAGTATTAACATCCAGTCAAAGTTACCTAAGAGATATTTTACATCTGCCCAACAGTGACAGCCTGTTACTTGCCGCCTGAGTGACCCTGTTCCCTTGAGCTGAAAGCAAAGAGGGGTCTGGTGAGAATACTATGGGTTACATATCAAAAGCAAGAATTTGATCCCAATTTAGGAGCAGACAGGCAGGTGGTTATATTTCAATTAGGCCAGCAATACAAAGCTGAGCACTTTGGCATAAATAAAGCATCTGTGTTACCTTTTCTTGCCAGTGCTAAGCACTCTTCTGGGAATTCTTCTAAATCACATCTGAAGACTTGGAGAAACATCACCAGTGACTTTGGTGAAATTTGCATCAGGCAACTTAATTTGGATATATTTTTTACTTACTAAAATATATTGTTGTTTTTCAGACATTGCCTTGCCCCATACACCTCCAAATCCTAGGAGAATTATTGAAACAAACAGTCTGGGTTCACCAAGGATAGAAAAAAAGAGAGAAGGCCTATTGTGTTTTCATTGTTGTGTGGACCCACCACCAGGACCACTATCTCAGAGACAGTTTGCAGGTGGAAAGATGCCTATGTGTTTCTGCTGAGGCAGATGTGCCTGTATCTAAATTCTATATTAACTCTGATTTTCTTCTTCTGGGACTTAGCTAAGACAGGCTGTAGGTTTCCCTGTATATCAAAAATTTGTAGTCAGACCTAGGTAACCATTTATCTTCACTTAATTTTGTCTAGTAATCATACTTTTTCTCATACATAAAATTATTACGGATCTAGGGCAGCAATTTCAGTTGGACAAATGATGCCTTGCTGTCACAGAGTATATTCATGATTAACATGAACATACCCTCTTTCAGAATTGCATTTTGACTTAAACTTTCATATAGTTATAAGAGTAAAGAGTTCAAAGAGGCTACAAAATCTTTTAGGCATTGCTGACTTTTTAGTAGTCCAGTCACTCTTTTTAGTCATAAGAGATTCAATTTAATTTTGCATCTTTCTGCCTGCCAGAAAGCTCTACTTTTAGTCATAATGAATACTAAACCAGATTAAAGCCATAACATAAAGAATATAACAATGCATAATTACTTAAAATGCCCATATTCAGTTGGAGTAATTCACAGTGACAATATGAAATCAAATACTTCAATTAAACTGGTGTGCAAAGTTTTGAATTCGAGCATGTTACAGAAAAAAAAAAAAACCAACCAAAAAACAAACAATAGAGCAGCAAGACGTCATGAACAAGGTAAATAATTACCTAGCTACTTCAAATCCATGTTAATTTTTTTTTAAAAATCCCAGAATAAACAAACTAACACAAAAAAAAAGCTTAATGCTGATTCCTTGTAGTAACTACATACCTAGGCAAAGAAAAGACAAATCAACAATACATTAGCAGAACACAGAAAATAATGCAAGATTAATTTGGCTCAATTTCTTCGAAACAGTGGAATACTGGATATTCAAGATGGCATCCCACTTAGTATAATTTGCTTCTTGTGAATGTAGCCCTCAGGAACATACCTACTTTGTTTTACATGAGCACTTTCAAATAAATGAACCCTGAAATATCTTTACCAGAACCTCTGTATTTCAGGATAATTTCATGCTCCACATAATAAAACATTTTACCACTTTTCTACTGCAGAGTGGAGAAACATATACATTTGTGGCTTCAAGCAAGCAGTCTTTAGTATCCTACACACAACATTTAGGTCCCCTGGGTAACAACATTCTTTTGCTGACTTGCTAATCTGCCCCATTATCCAACTTTTGATGCTTTCAGCTGTTTCGTGCAATATATATGGAAGCAGGCCTTTTCAAGGCCACTTAGATTAGTTAGACAGGCTTACTTCTTGCTGGTGGTACACGTGTAACTTTTTTTTTTTATTTAATATTTTTAGTTCTTTAAGGCAGTAATGATAGGAGACTTGCCCTCAACACTAAGCATAGAAACGCAGACTTGGGTTTATTGTGCCCATAAGAATAGATTCTGAAATCTCCGAATATAGATACACATTTATCTCATGTAAACCAGACTCTGTTCTATCTCCTTCTGTGCATCCAGGGCTTGAGTTAGCCTAATATTGATCTAATTTTTACATGAGCAGGGATGATACAAAAAGGCAAGAGTTCTTGACATTGATTTTATGTGGTGTTCTCACTACATAAGTTAAGCACACAAACAAATTTTTTATTCAAGCTAAGACTTCAGCTTTGATTAAATGTTTTTTCTTTGAGTGATTCAGAGTTGAGTAAAATGGTAAGAAAACAGTAAATGCTTTAAAAGGGACTTTGGAGTATCTCAGTTTTTCTTTTATAAATAGCTAAAATAATAACATGAAATAAAAAATGCTCTCCATGTTTTGCAAGATTTGTGCCACTGAGCCTTGATTGTCTGTTTGCAAGGTAGATAAATAGGTATCATTGTCTAAAATATAGAACTGTCCTGTGAAAATTTAAGAACAAATATGCCATACAGCATAGAACAAATTTAAGTAGCTAATGTTTTTCTCTGTTCTCCACTCTTTTGAGACATAAAATATTTCTAGCAACACTCAGAGATACCATAGAAGAAAACACCATAGAGAAACAGCTCTGCTCCCACCACAACAGACTTTCTCTCCTTCTCTCTATCAGACAGAATTGCAGCTACTTACCCATTTTGAATTCCAAAAAAGAAAAAGGGGTGTATGTCTGGAAGTCAAATCCAGGTGAATATTTTAGGGGCCATGTCTGTGATGAAAAAGCTTTAATAATTTTCAGCCAGATATACATGCAGTGAGAAAGTCATCTCCAGGAAAGATAACTTGTAATTTACTTAAAATCCTGCCAATTTACACACTGTGAAATTTAAATGTTTTCTCTTTCCCACTAGTTTACTTTTCCCCAGCTTCTTCTTGTTCTCTTTTTATACAGAAATCACATTAAAATCAATGGGCAATGGCATTTCCAGTCTCATGTTACAGAGAATATGTTTTAAGCCTACACAAAAAAATTTCACAGCACATCAGACACTGCAAATACATCAAAACAGTAAATATAGGCTGAATTCTTACATCTGTTGTAAGGATTTTTGGAAGTGCAATACCAAGCTACTGGGTTGCCGAAGTCTTCAAGGTTTTGCTGTGAGACTGCCCACCTGTCTTAGAAACTGAGCAGCTCCAGGCTGTGCCCCTCTCAGCACAGTGGTGCATCTCTGGAAATGAGGATCAATGGCTGCAGTTTGCCAGCTACTCCAACCTTTTAAATAGGCCCTTGGAGGAGAAGACATTCAATAAATAAATTTTTCAGACATAACGCAACAAGCATCCTTGTTCATCTTCGTATTCTTGCTCTGCTGTGTCCTCATGTTCCACATGAGCTCAAGCAGACTTAAAAAACAGGAGCTATATCCCAATTTTAAACATCTTTAAATAGAAGGGACTTCATTACTTCATCTGTGATCTGACAATGATATAGAACTCCACTTACAAAGATAACAAACATGATTGTTAAAGTGATATTACCTTAAGCCTGTGAGGGAAGGAAACATTCTTAAAAGGAATTTTTTAAACTCATTTTGCCCTTCCATTGTGGTGTTTCAGCACTAGGAAAAGATGAATTAGTATTTATGCAATTCTCTTTAACGAAGTACTTACAACACTCATGAAACTTATACTATGAATCTATTAATCTTAATTATTAGGCAGATTAAGCAATTTTCCAGTGAGAATGTAGAGACCTGGTGTTTTTTCAGTTCCATCTCTATGAGTAAATTGCATTCTGTGCTCATAGGGGCATCTAGATGTAATGCTGCAGGTTTCACAATATTGCACCTCCTTTCTTTGTATGAATTCAGGGTTCATCCATCCCCTGACCTTTTCATTGACTTCTGCCCATGCACATAGCACCAGCATGGCACATCCCTGCTGGAGTCTGTACAGAAACAGGACATTTCTCTCTGACAATGCAGCATTATGTGTCAGTGACAAAAGGGAAAGTGAAGTGAACCTTACTGAGAAATGATCTATCTATAGCCCCTGTAGCCAGTGGGATTCATAAGACCTCTGTGTGAATCTAGTCCTAGTCCAGAGTTTTATCATTGCTGTTAATATAAAAAAAAATTTTCATGTCTTTATGTTCTACCCAAGTAATACAATTCTGTTTTAATTGGTGCAATTAGACCATGAGAAGTGACATTAAATAAAATACTATCAGTTCTTTTGCTTTTTTTTTTGGGGGGCGGGGGTGTTAAATCTGTGGAATAGTAAGTTTCTTTTTTGTTTTTATTATTATCACTGAAAAAAATGCCAGCTAACAGTAAGAAAGTTAACATTGCAAAGCTTTCAAACTATTAAAAGCTGAGATTTCTTAACTGCCATTAAGGGCACACTTGCAAAGTAACAGGATTGCATAAGTGAAAAGTCAGCACTACAAGAAAACAACCACACATTTTTTCCATTCCAAAAGGATATCTAGATTGACAAAAATGAGCATTTATGTGAAAGCTAACTATGTATCACCTGGAAGTAAAAGACCATTACTGAGTTTCATACTGTACTTGCAAAATTGTGTTTCCTAACACCAGTGAAATATATTTGGGTTGATTTAGGTCTGGTTTTGGTCTATTTTGTCTTCCTGAGAATTGTCCTAGATACATTTCTCTGACTTTTCCCTTATTTAAAGAGTTGTTCCTGGAAGAATAATGGTTTCACACTTTTCCTGCTTCTTGTTATGAAATGTTTGAAAAGTTCGTATACCTACAACTCTTTTATTGAATAGCTAGTACTGCAAGTAGTCTCAGCAATCTTTTTCTTTTTTTTTATTGGGCATGTTGTCCCTGGCCAGGGAAGTTATCTGACCCTTAGCAGAAAGGAAGGTAACCAACAGGACACCAAGACAGCTGAAAAAGACAAGAACAATTCTTTCAGTTTAAGAGAAGGTTACGTGCACATATGTGTACATTGACAGGCAGAGGAACCTGCTTGAAATGTCTCAGAATTATGTTTGCCATCTACACAAAAAAAAATTTAATGGACCTTAACAGAAGAGTAAGAAAGCTGGTTTGATATTTGTCACTTTTCACATCCTCCCACTCAAAGCTAGGAGGATTTGAAGCCTGTGCCAGCACTGCATCCCTAACTTCACCTTCTGATGTGAAAGTGGAGTGACAATACAAGCATATTTCCTGTTTTTACAGTGTGACTTTCAGGGCACAGCAACAGTTCTAATAAAGTTCTCGTGGCATTATCATAAGGAGAATTTCCCTAACTGGAAACGTTACTGGGGACTCCCTGAGATGGCTTTTTTTTAGTAGCAGAGGAGACCCTCCTGATCTTTCGGTGCAAATCCTGACAAGCACTAACATGTGAGTTGCTGATTGGTTTGGTGGTTTGGTTGAGAGCAATCATAAATCAGATCTGAAAACAGGACACAGTTCAGTGAGATTTAAATGAGATTCACTATAGCAAATGATAATGATAAAGAGATGGAAGAGAAAGATAATATTTTTTTCCCAACAATGTTACAAAAGGACTTAAAAACCATTACGTTGATCATTCCTAAAGAGGTTTGCAGAAAGCCCTCATCTGCGTTACATCTGCTCATTGCAACGCAAATTGCTTATAAAGTTAATACTTTGCATTTTGATAACTTGCTAATTGAAGAATCCCTTCATCCTTTAAGAATATAAATTATATCTTGATGTTACATGCCTCGTTAGATAACAGGTGTTTGGAGGACAGTTGCTTTAGAGAAACACTCTCTAACTCTTACATAAGAAGTCTTGCTGTCTTGATGTACTCAACTGCTTACATTGTATAAAAGTCCTTCATCTGCTAGTCTGATAAATTGTTCATCAGCATGTAAGAATTATTTCAGTCTAAGCATAAGCTGAACCAGTTTGTTGACTGCTTTGACTCAATATATTTAATCGCATTATTTCTTTGGTTTCAGGTTTCATGATTTGGCACTAATTGTTCTGAAATGGCTTCATTTTAATTGCTGGTATTTCTGATTTAGTGTTAAATCAAACTGTATTTACATTAGTACAAATAGCAACAGAGTGCAAGACAATGGGACACCTCACCTCAATTACATGAGAAAAATTGTTCCAGAGAAAATTATATAATTATAACTAAACAAATTTTATGAGGTACTTTAATTTCATACATTATTGCATCATGCAAGTTGTTCCTGTGGGTCAGCTAAGCTTTTATTGTCAGTCTTAGATACAATGCATCAATGACAAAAATAGGATAAAATGTTACATGCATGTCCTCTCACAAACCCGCATGACAGGCAGAACAAAATATATGATCAAATCCCATCATTTTAATAACAAAAGAACATTCTGATAAACCTGAATTCTGTGTTGTACTCCAACTAAATTAAGATTTCTCCCTGCATATACTGGGGAAGTGAAACCATATTTCCCATCTATCTTGTGATGAGGAATAAGATAACAAAGAAAGGGAGCTAAGATCCCAAACACAGACAAGTTTTAGCCTTCATTTTTGGAGTAGAGATTTTGAGTGTTGGCTGTGTCCAACACTCACTTTGTGTAGTGTGAAGGATCCCATAGAATCTCTATTTTGGCTATATTAGATTAGTGTAATATCACATAATTTTTATTGCATATTATATTTTAGGTGTTTATATTTACAATGTGTATTTCAGTGGGATAAAAATTTTAGGTATTTCCTCCTCAGATTCTACCTTCCAATCAGAAGAAAAGCTTTCTACTGCCTGCTATTATTCAGATTAAGCATATTACAGAAGGAACAAAAAAAAAAAAAAAAACCAAGACAATTCAGTGAAATAAAATTTTTTCAACCTTAATGTAATTAAATGCTTTGGCTCTTTTTCCACTTTCTGCAATCATCTCAATGTTTTTATATTAAATTATTTCAAATAAGTTGGTATTGATGATTTATAACACCCAAATGGATTTATTGTAAAGTACATTTAAATGAAAATTAATCAAAGTTTGGGGTGGTTCTCATGTCATGCATGAAAGTCACATTTGTGTTTTAAAATAATCTGAAATAAGAAATGAGAACTTAGCTAATGTTTACAGAGTGCAAAGCATGAATCCTGTTATAAGATCTTAATATTGCAAAGATCATTGAAATTAATTAAATTTCATGGAGCAAGAAATCAAAAGAAGCATTCTAGAAGGAGTGGATATATGGCTTTTCATTTAGAAGGCAGTGTGATATCCTTGTTACACACCCAGTTCTCATTTTTTTAAGAACAGCCTCCAATTGTTCTGTTGTAATTCATACCTGTTTAGTTGGAACAGGTTTTTCTTAGCATAAAAGAAATGAGGTCTTATTTTCTTTCTAAGATAGTCTTCCATATTCCAGTCACATTCAGACATATGCACCTGAGACAGTGCAGAGAGAAACAGCACATCGAAAAACATGTACAGTTCCCTTTCCAGAAGTTCAGGGCTTTTCCAGCCATTTTGTTCCTCTTCATACCATATAGTGGAGAGATACATGTGGGATGCTCAGCACATCTTAATGCAGAATTTGTTGTTGGGCTTTGGATATAGTCTGCTGAGGGGGGAAAAATCAGTCTGGCGTGTAAAAAAGTTCAGTGTTGTTCTACTGGTACAAATCAATATACTGAAATGCCAGGGAAGTATTAGAAAGGGGAAATTTCCCCATTTTAGAGCTAAGACAGAATGAATTTTAAATACTTGTCTCATTTAACTTTTCTTAATTCAAAATTGAATGCATGTAGATCTGAAAGCAAAATTCACAGATTCATTTGTTCATTTTTTTGTCCCTCAGAAGTTCAAAACCAACCTTATAATGGAAGATTCTCTGTTTCATTCAACTAAAAGTTAATTTTCTCTCACTTTAAGGGCCAAGGGGATAAATCAAGGATATTAATTCAACACTATGTATAAACAGATTCCTAACCTCCACTTGGAAAGTGGTTCCCTGTGTAGAGGGGAACTAAAGAAATGTCAAACTTTAATACGCATATGCTGATGCCTTTCAGAAAAGGTGCAGGTGGAAGCTGTCTTGCTAAAATAATGGAAGGGTGAGTATTCAGAGGTCATATTTAATCAAAATTAATGTCAGTGTATGCTTTTCCAAACAGGACATCTGAAAGATGGGACTTCAAAGTTCAAATGATTTCTGTTTTAATTGAGGGAACAGAAGCTGGCAGCACATTAAGGTATAAGAAGTAAGGCATATGAAAGTTTTACCTATACAGTTTTTGTATATCTAATGAACACACCCACCAGGACAAACCATGTTAACCTCATGCAACATGCAACAGTTTCCAAACAGGGAGTCTATCAAAATACTACAAGAAAAAAGCTGGAAATGCTATATATATACATATATGTGTGTGTGTGTGTGTGTGATGTTATGTGCTTAATGATGTTACAAAATTTCACTTACTTTAAAATACTGATTTAAAAATATGAATTCATTGACAAAAAAGTAGAAAATAATTTTTAAAAAATCACTGCTTTCCTAATTATAGCAAGTGTCATTGCAGAGCTGAGTGAAATAATTATGTGTATTCTTAGGATCCACTGACATACAGTATTTTGATGATTTTCCTTTGTCATTCCAAATTAAGGACTTAAACAGTTTATGGACATCTAATCAACTTTTTAGATTGTTGCATTCTCATTGTTGGAAAGGAAAACTTTTTTAACATGCTTAATACTATCATTTTTCATTTGCTTATCTATTAAATAATGGAAAATAAAAAGTTCAGTCACAGTAACTTTCACACCTCTCTGGTTTCATATACAAATTTTCCTGATGTTGTTGTTTGGCCTGTGGTTCCATGGAAGTATTTGATGACTGATGTTAGATTTTGCTTTTCTGAGCTAGTGAAGTAAATTCAGGAGAAAGACCCAACAGTAAAGATGGGAGGCACTGAATTTTTCAAATTTAATTTCAGATATCTATAATTTCAGATATCTATATTAATATAATAAAATCTATATTTTTATATCTATATACAAGAAGTGTCTCCTCTTTTCAGTCATATAATGTAATTCTTATTTAATCTGTAGTAATTTGAGCTGTAGTTTCATAATACAGCAGCTGTCCTGTATCACTCCAGAGGTTCATATTATTGTGTTCTCCCTCCAGCTGCATCTGTGAACAAATGACTTAGAAGGAATGAGAAGGGGCAAATCATGGTGCTCCTCTTTCTAATGCAACTTGCTTCATACTTAATTATATTTTTTTTATTTTGCACAGAGGCTGCCTGAGTTATTAGTACATATATTTGGTAACCATATATTTTTCCCAAGCCTTTAAATAAATTGTTCCTCCTAGAACTTGTGAACTTATGAACTTTACAATAAAACAAACTTGACAGAGAGCACAGCTTGCTATTTTTCTGATTAGGAGGCACCTTTGGTTGTTTTGAACCAGGCTCCTACTAGTATGTTCTGGAGGTGCTCAGAAAATCAATTTGCTTCCCACACAGCATGATGATTTGTTGACTTGCCTTCCAAAAGTCTTCTAATCCCAGCTGGAGAGTACTAGTTTACTCAGCCAGGCATACTGCAGAAGTTGCTTGGTACTTTTTATCATCCTTGTCGTCACTTTCTGAAGTTTCTCCTTTTCAACTAGATTTTCTACTGCTTTTTTTTAAGATGGGGAGATGGGGAGATCATGATTATGCAGACCATTGAAGAGTGAACTGGCAAAATCAAGTCCTCTTGTTCCACTTAATTATTTTCTAAAAATTCTCAACTTTATCCTTGTTTAGATCTGAAAATGGTTTGGATCATGTATTCAACTTTTCATGGAACTATACAGCAAATACACATTTTGAAAATCCCCCCTGTGCTGCAATAAAGTCTTAGATGTGTTTTGAACATTCCACTATTCCATATTAAACAGCACGTTGTAAGACTGTCACAATATTTGTGCACCTCTCTATCACTGTATCTATCCTTACTAATCCTTCTCAGATGAAGAACAAAGACCCACAGGCAGTAGGTGAGACACAGCACTGGCAATGATGTGCATGCACAATGAACAGATTCTCTATTCTGAGTCAGATCTCTATTCTGCTGTTAAGTAACTTGGATTAGGCATTGTCTTTCTTAGCATGTCTGGACCCTCATCAGGCTTAATTCAGTTTAGCAGTGAAATGGTTATACTGTTTCTAGGTTTTCACAGAATACCAAGTTGGAAGGGGACTCAAGGATCATGTGGCCCAGCCTTCCTTGGCAGAAGCCCAGTTTAGACAGCACCTGGTTCAGCCAAATCTTAAAAGTGTCCAGCGTTAGGGAATCCACCACGTCCCTCTGATCATTCCAGTGGATGACTGTTCTCATTGAGAAAAATTCTCCTGTTGTGTCCATATGAGATCACCTCAGGAGTGACTTGAACTCATTACCTCTCAACTTTTCATGTGACTCCTTTAAAAAGGGAGTTTCTATCATCTTTGCAGTCAACCTTTTAAATACTGGAACATACTGATTAGTTTTCCCTTAAGCCTACTTTCCCAGGGCAGAAACCCCCAGTTTTCCCAGCTTTATCCCATATGGCAGGTTTCCGTGTCCTTTGGTCATCTTTGTGATCCTTTTGTGGACCCTTGCCAACCAGTCCACATCTTTTTTTCATGGGCCAAAACTGAACACAGTATTCCAGGTGTAGTTGACAAGTGCTGAGTAGAGTGAGACAATGACTCCTCTATCTCTGCTGGTGGTGTCCTTGTTGATGCAGCCTGGCGTCCCACTGGCTTTCTCTGCCATAGCAGGACTGTTCACTGAGCTTGTTGCCCAAGGACTTCCCGGTCCCTTTCCACAGAGCTGTTCCCCAGACAAGTAGATGCCAGCCTGTGCTTATGTTTTCCCAGGCACATTGCCTTGCACTTGTCCTTGTTGGATCTCCTAAGGGTCTTGTTACTCTTCCAATGTATTCAGGTGTCTCTGCAGGATGGCTGTCCCTTATGGAGTGTCCACATCCCCACTCAGTTTGGAATCAGTAGCAAACTTCATTACTGCACACTTGATCCCATCACTTACTGAGGATACTAGCCAGCTTAGGCTCCAATATTTATCCCTGAGGACTACATTTTTGTGACAGGCTGGCAATTTTTAAAGGAACTTTATATCCTGGGTGCAACCAGGAAGACAGTTCCCCAACCACCTCACCAACCGCATGCCTAGGCTGTAACATATCTGTTTTTCTAGGACTGGCTCTGGGAAACTGCATTGAAAGCCTTGGAGAAATTAATGTGGACAATGTCCACCTCTTGCCCCACACTGACACAGCCGGTTACCTTGTCATAGAGGGAAATTAGTTTGTCAGGCATGATTGGCCATTGGTAAATCCATGCTGACCTTTCCCAGAAATGTTCTTCTTCTCACTTGTAAGACCTCCCAGGAGAAATTGTTCCATAATTTTTCCAGGAAGAGAAGTAAAACGGATGGAACTACAATTGCTGGATTTAAGTCCTTCCTGCAAATAGGGGTGCCTTTGGCTTTCTCATAGGGTTCTGGCTGTTCTCTGATCTCCACAACTTCTCAAAGATTATGGAGTGTAGCCTCATAGTGATGTCAACCAGCTCCCTTAACACCCTGAGGTAGATATTGTCAGGGCCCATTGATTTGCAGGGATCAAGGTTCTGTAAAAGCTCAAATACCAACTCCTACTTCTCTACTGTTAGGTCTGTGTTGGCATCAACCCAGAATATTCTTCCCAATTTCTAAGACCCTATAGTGCTGGCAAAGACAGAAGGAAGTATTAAGAATGTCACACTTTTCAGCATTGTTGGTGGCTAATTCACATCTCCTGTTTGACAGTAGGTCAATACTTTCTTCCTTTTCAGTTTTTTGTTTGAGTACCCGAAGAATCCTTTTGTACATCAAATTTCAATTCAAGCTGAGCTTTTTGTTTTCTAACTGCATCTCTGCACACCCTGGCAATGACCTTGTAGTTCTTTAAGGGTATTTATTTGTATTTCCATCTTGATTCCTGTACAATGATGGACATGCCACTGTTCAAGGCTGGATCAATGAGAAATGGTGCAATGTACCACAACCTCTGTGACAACATATTGAAGAAGAAGAAGAAAAAGAAAAAAATATTTTGCTCTTGTAATCACAGGCAGAGAAGATCAGGGTGAGAATATGCAAGTGGAACTCGGGAAGTGCCAAGGTTAGTGGAGAAGGAAGGTCAGGAAGTGCTCCAGGCACCAGAGCTGAGGCTCCTCTGTCACAGACATCTTTTATGAAAATCCTTTTCTTAGGATTTTTTCCCACTGAGAAGCTGAGAAGCTACAGCAACAAAATGTAAAAAATGGTTATCTGCTGCTGTGGAATGCATCAGGTGTGCCTGTGATTGGCCCATCTCGAATGTTTACAATTAGTGACCAACCACAGACCAGATAGCTTGGACTCTCTGTCCGAGCCACAGACCTTTGTTATTCATTCCATTCTATGCTTAGCTAGCCTTCTGAGATGAACCTTTTCCTTCTATTTCTTTTTAGTATAGTTATATTGTAATATATATATATATCATAAAATAATAAATCAAGCCTTCTGAACATGGAGTCAACAATTTCATCTCTTCCCTCATCCAAGAGCCCCTGTGACCACGGTCACACTCCTCTGCAGCCTGTGGTGCAGACCATGGTGAAGCAGCTGTGCCCCTGCAGCCCTTGAAGGATCTCAGAGATGCAGAAATCTCCCCACAGCCCATGGAGGAGCCCTGTACTGGGTCAGGGGGATGCCTGAAAGGAGGCTGTAACCCCATGTGAGACCTGTGGAGAGAGGCCCACATTGAAGCACCCTCCCTTTGAAGGACTGCAGCCCGTGGAAGAACGACCCATGTTGCAGCAGTTCGGCAAGGACTGTGAGATAGAGCCACATTGGAAAAGTTCATGGAGGAACTCTGTCCCCTGGGAGGGGCCCCATGGTGGGCAGGGGAAGGACTTTTCTCCATCAGCAGCCAGAGAAGCCACAAGTGATGAAATTACCATAACCCCCATTTGCTGGGGTAGCAGGTAGAGCTGGAAGGGAGGGAGGGGTGGGGACAAGGTGTTTTTGAGGTCTTATTTTACTTCACGTTATCCTTCTCTGACTTTGTTTGTAATAAATTCAATTAATGTCCCTAATTCTAGCTGGTTTTTCCTGTGACAATATTTGGTGAGTCATCTCTCCCCATCCTTATCTCAACTCATGGAACTTTTCTTATATTTTCTGTATAAGGAGGCAGGAGACTCTGTCCAGTCTGCAGAAGGGAGTGAGAGATGAACTTGGCAGGCACCTGGTATCTAGCCAAGGTCAAACCATTACAACATTCAATGTTTTCCTTAACATAAAGTGCTAGTCCTACACCAATTCCTCCTAGTCCATCTTTTCAAAACAAGTCATGTGACCTGTCCCACCATGTTTCAGCTATTTCTACAATACAGTTCTGTCACAGACATTTCTTTTATGAAAAATCCTCTCTTAGGATTTTCCTGCTGAAGCTGAGAAGTTCAGCAACCAGACATAAACAATAGGTTATCTGCTTCTGTGGAATGCAACGGATCAGTTCTGGATTTGCCCAGATTGAATGTTTGGAGATAATAGCCAATCCAGAACTGAGCTCTCTCGGACATAGTCCGAGAGAGCAAGGTTTGTTGAGCATTCTTTACTTTCTATTCTTAGGTAGTTAGCAGCTTCTGGAAACTCTCCTCTTCTTTTTCTTTTTAGTATAGTTATAATAGATGTATATATCATAACTTAATAAATCAAGCCTTCTGATCATGGAGCCCATCTCGTCTCTTCTTTCACCCTGAAAACCTTGTGGCCAACCGGCGACAATTGGTGACCCCTCGTGTTTCTGAGGACATTTATCACTTTGTGAGACCCCAGAGGAGCAGAAGTGGATTCGGGCCAGGAGCTGAAGAACCGAAGATCCAGATTTGGACAGAGTTCACAGCAAGGCTGACCACAAAAAGGACCTTTTGAAGCCTCCAGGAAGATGCCCAGAGAGCCTTACAGCCTCGAACAGGAGCTGGCCAGAGAGTGCTGGATTCTCTCAAAAAAAGGTACTATTAGGTTTTCCCTTCATAAAGATGCCGCCCTGTGATGGTGGTGGCTGGAAAAGTGGACGAATTTTCCCACTCAAACAGAGGTCCATCTCTCTCCGTCAGAGGAGAGACAAATTTCCCTCTGGAAAAAATGGGGTGAGGAGGATGGAATTCTCCTGTTGACAAAAGATTTATATGACTTTTTTCGATGGGCAAAGTTCTTTGGATTTTTTACTAATATTCTATATGCATTGGATTCGTATGTATGGGAATGCATGCAATTTGTCTGCCAAGCTGTTTGGGGTCGGACTTCCCGTGTTCCTCGCGCTTATCCCGTCTTCATGGCTTTGTTCCCGGTTTTGAAACGAAGAGCAGCTGCCTTTCCCTGGATCGCGGAAGCGAGGGGGCAGGCGCCGTTCCCCCCGACTCACGGGGGACGACCCTTCGGAGGGGGACAAACGGCTGCTTCCCAGCCCCCCCGTCCCAGCGGGGGGGGCGAAGTTTCGCCCGGAGCTGCAGGTTTTTTTCCTCCATCTTCGGCGCATGCGCAGATGGGGCCACCTTCTCCCTCCCCCCGCCGCTCTCAGAGGGGGCAGCCAGCGCTGCCGGCCCCACAATCTCCAGTGGTTACGCTTTTGCCCGCAGTGCCGAGGTCGGAGGTTGCACCTGAGAAGAGCGACCCGCCGCCCCCTCCGGCCCCTTCCGGGCCAGCCCCACCACCTTCTGCGGCCGAACCAGACCCCCCCAGCAGCCCCGCCACCTCCCGCCGACCCGGTTCCAGTCCAGGATGATGCCGAGGGCGGCGATGGGCCCGCGGGACCGCCGTCAGAGCTGCCCGCCCCAGAGGTTCTGGCACCTTCGGAGGCCCCGTCCCCTGGACCCAGCGTGGCTCCCACCCCGAGTTTTTCAGGCTGTCCCGGGGCGGCCCCTGCGGGGGCAGCTGGGACAAGGGAAGAGGGCTTCAGCCTTTCCTTCCGTGGGGGGGGCGTGACCCGACAGCTGGGGGCGTGGGCAGCACGGCTGCCTGTTTTCAAAATCAGCGTTTTTGGGGGGTTTGGGGTCCTTCCTTGGAAATTGTCATCTCTGACACCCCTCGTGCGCCCCAGTGGCGAGGGGACAGTGGGTCCCAAGGGGTCTGCCTTTGGTCTGCAGCCCAAAGGGGGTGTTTGGTCGTTTTTTTCCCCTTGGGGGGCGCGGATCCCTTCACCGCCCCTCACTCGCTCCAGTGGCGAGCTGGGGGTGGATCTCGAAAGTTCTGCCTCCGGTCCCCAGTCCGGAGAGGATGGGGGTGATGCGAGGGGGCAGATGAGAACAACACCCTCTGCATCTGCATGGCAGGAGCAGGGGGGACGACGGAAACGTTTGGTCACCCGGGTTGCCATTCCATTGGCAATGTGGTGCCGGGTTGTGAGAACACAGAGCCCGCCCGGCGGGCTGGGCCTGGGCCATTGGGCTCGGGTCCCTGGGCCAGGGCCGCCTCACGGCCTCCGGCTGGATTTGGGGGCTTTGTTTTCCCCTTCAGGTCCTGGGCCACCGTTTTGTGGGCCAGGTCTGGGGTTCCTGATTCTCCCACATGGGCCTGGCCCCCCAGGGTCTCTCTCAGGCCCCTCTGCTGCTTTCTGTTGTTTCAAAAAAAAAAAAAAAATAATAAAAAGGGTTGAAATACCTGCAGCAGCAGCTCAAAAAGCATTGAAGGGCCAAAACCTAGCTTCAGCCCAAGTTGTTCAATAAGGGGCTGTGTCAAAGACATTTTAGAAACTTTTTAAAAAATTGTTTGGAACTGTTTGATAACTATTGATGGATTCTCTGCAGCAAGTCTGTTTCAGGACCAAAAGACACTTTCAGATATGGCAAAGAAGAACATCTTCAGTCCATGGACTTTTTCCTGAAACTCAGCTGTTGGGACTTGGACTTTGTGTTTGCATTGTTTTTGCATTTTCTTATATTGTAAGATTGTTTTAGTGGTATCATAGAATTTTATGTTTTATAGGTGAAGAAATTCCCTGTTCATCCCACAGAAGCACTTGATTGAGTTTGATTGGCAACAGATAACCTGTCAGGTGTTTGTTCTTTTCTCTGCATGACTCAGCAGAAAAAATTACAAACATTTTTCTTTTTAATTTAATTAAATAAAAAGAGTCAGATGTCACAGACATTTCTTTTTATGAAAAATCCTCTCTTAGGATTTTCCTGCTGAAGCTGAGAAGTTCAGCAACCAGACATAAACAATAGGTTATCTGCTTCTGTGGAATGCAACGGGTCAGTTCTGGATTGGCCCAGATTGAGTGTTTGGAGATAATAGCCAATGCAGAACTGAGCTCTCTCGGACATAGTCCGAGAGAGCAAGGTTTGTTGATCAATTCTTTACTTTCTATTCTTAGGTAGCTAGCAGCTTCTGGAAACTCTCCTTTTCTTTTTCTTTTTAGTATAGTTATAATAGATGTATATATCATAACTTAATAAATCAAGCCTTCTGATCATGGAGCCCATCTCGTCTCTTCCTTCAATCTGAAAACCTTGTGGCCAACCGGCGACACAGTTCTCTCACAATGTCTGATGTTCCACTTGCTCCAGTTTCTTCCCTAGTCTGAGTGTTTTACTATGAAATCTCTTGAGGTGGCTGGTCTTCTGATGCTCATCCTGGGAGGCAGCTAAGTAGCATTGTTTTGCAGCTCTGGTTTTCCTGGTCTATTCATCAGTTTGTTGCAATATCATGAGTGTTGCCACCGTGGATCCTGTATCCCAAGTCCTTAATTTTAAAACCTGCCTCACCAAGTTTGTCAGTGTGTTGCTAAAGGTTCTTCTGCATCTTCTGTAGAATTGTAGATGCCATCTCTCCCTGACAGTCTACAATCATGGTAGAATGCCCCATTTTCATAAAGACCAAAACCCTCAAAATAGGATTTTGCCACAAAGCCAGAAGCTAGTTTGCATTGCATGTCTATTTCTGACTACACCCACTCCTGCAACTCATAAAACAGAAGAAAAGGCAGCTTGGACACCAACACCTCACTTTCACTCCCCGGGATCTGCAGCTTTTCCTCATATGCCCAAATTCCAGCTTGAAGTATCATTCATGAAAAAGTAGTAAAGGATAGTAGGCTGTGCTCTGAAGAAGTTGTGGCACCTTCCCAACATCATTTCAGACCTTAGCTCCCAGAAGGCAGAATGCCTCTCACGGCTGCCTGTAAGCTCAGCAGGTGTGGGAGCCTTGGTAACCCTTAACAGAGTCACTCATGAGTACTCCTCATGTATTTTTGCAGTTTTCACTGTGAGCTGCTGTATAGTTTCTCCTTGCAGGTCTTGCTTGTCAGTGTCTACAGCTGTTAAGCTGCAAATCTATTTTTGATTGTAATGCTGGAGGGTTAGGAATGATGCAGAGTCCTGAGTTTGTGGTTATTTTCTCCTAACAGTTTCATGGAACTATACAAATTATATGCCGCTTTGCCAACTCCTATCAAAACATCTAAGGAGTACCAAGGAAGTTGAAGAGGCCTGAAAAAGGTAATCAGATTGTAAATGCCTATCTGAAGAATTTCAGAATTGGTAACAGCATTCACTCATCATGTGATAAATTGCAGATTTTCTCCATCCAGCATCTCAGACAGCCCTCACTTCCACCCTTAGCCCTAGACTCAAATTAAAGAGATAGACACAATATCCTTCAGAGATTTCATATGAGCAAATCTCGCCAATATATATTTGGCACAATATTAGCCTGGCCTCATACAGATTACTTATCACAGTACCCTCACACCTCATGTCAGAAGCTGGAAACTGATGAAACATTGAGATACAACCAGGTTTAGAGAGTTTACAGGAACTCTCTTTTCTGAAGACATGAACTCTTTAATGAAAGTCTTTTCCAGCTCCATAAATTTCAAAGTCAAAATCATTGTCAGAAAAATGTGGGTTTAAGTTCTAGGTAAATTAATAACTTTATATTTTCTAAATAAGAGATCTCACTCACGCTTCTCATAAATGCAACACTTGCAGTTGCCTCAGAGTTTTCCACAGAATATTTAGTAAAATGTGTGTACTCCGTGTTTATTTGCTTTTCTCTGTCGGCCCCTCTTATGCCTTGTGAGGACAAAGGACAGTCCAGAGGGGGATTTTCTCTCTGCAGATTCAAGCATGGACTTCCTTTGTTGAGCAGAGAAAGGGGCATGGGTTTCACAAGGGTGCGAATTTAGAGTTGGTTTTTTTCTATTCAGCAGATTCTGCGCTAATTTAAAAGATTCCTTGCTGTGTTGCCAAAGAGACATACTTCTAGGCTTTAGCCTTTCCCATACTAGCTGTTCTTGGCTTTGATGACTCTTGATTACAGCAGACATTGTGGTGGTCAACCCTGTAAGACTTCACACTAAATCAACACCATCTTTCTCTCAGTCTAGCATAACACACTTCAATGGCTGACCTGGAGCATCTCTTTTCTACTCTAGTTATGAGCTTTCTAGGACAAGGACCATCCTTCTGTCTATGCTGTTTGGCACTCTGCACAGAGGGCTTTGGGTTCAGTTGCCAAGGCAAAATGCAGGTTAAACAGACACAAGACTCATCAAGGCACCTATCTGCCAAGTCATGCTTTAAAACACATTTTCCCACTATTTCTTACTTGTACTGAGATTTCTGAGATACATATTCAAAATGTGTTTTTGGTTAGCTGGAAGTTTATGTTTCAGAGCTTATCATGGTAGTCTTTTCCCCTGGTTTCCATATGGTTACTCACTTTACCAGCTAGTTTTATTTCATAATAATACTACTTTAGGACAAACTCTATTTCAGAGATTTCATGCTATGTTCATTTTTCAAGCTTCTAGTGCTAAAGACTAACTGACATTGCTAGAGACATTCCAACATGAAGATTTTATTTGAAGTGATGTAGCAAAAAAAAATTTAATCTACTTTTAATCACCTATTGTTCTTGTAAGTAATCATAATTTATTTAGTCCTGATTTCAAATAGGGATGTTACCACATGGAATCCTATGGTTACATTACTACTTCCGATAAATAACGTTCAGAAGCCCTGAAATGCAGCATTTCACTATTCACTACTTTAAAGTGTTTTAGTCTCTCTCTAGAGTTATAGTGAAGATAATTTAATCATTCCTCATTTAAATTTTATTAATCATCCTGCATAACATTTCTTCACTATTGCATTTGAAGCAATGATTCAAGTGTTAAGATAAATGTAATTGGCTAGGAGATCAACCAATAAAGAAGGGGTTTCTTTATGATGAGATGGTGATTTCTGATTCCTTTTTATTTTATGTAACTTTTAATTCCCCTGTAGCACTTTCTTATGCAAGTTTTCTAATCCTAATCTACTGATCTGTCATTTATGATTCATTTCAAATTAATTTTATTGCATGCATCTCATACAAGGGTATGAGAGATAGAAGAGCAGTACAGTGTTTCACAGAGTCATTGGCAGTTTATACTCAGATCTATGTCTCCCTCAAATTGAGTCTTCCTCTCTTTAAACGGGGAGACAAAATTTAAAAATTCTCTGTTAACTGGATTTTAATGCATATTAAAGCTTTTTTTATGTTCTATCTGCTTGCTTTAAAATTCAAGCTTTTATTTGAGCAAACGAGTGAACCCAAATTTCATATTCTTAACATATATGATACAACAGCTCAAGTCACACAAGCGACGAAGCAAAAGGAGTTGAAAAGATGGAGATAAAAAATTGATCTGCAACACTTTGGTCTTGCAGGTCACATTTGAGCAGTAGCAACTCAGGGGCCTGAAAATCAAGGACAGAAAACCTGATTTGCTTCTTGAGAGCTGAGGCAACACTCCACACCAGACAGGGTTCTTCTGCCTCTGAGGGGGCCTTCTGGAACCAAGATAGTTATCTTGTTATTCCTGGGATCCAACAGCATCAAATTATCCTGTTCGCAGAGTAGATTTTTGTTCATTTTCCATCAAAAAAAATCACTTTTCAATCTTTGAAAAAATGCACCTTTTTAAAAAATTAACATGAATATTTCTGTTTCCTATATTTTAAATACTTTTCCAGGCTAAATAAAGTAGAATGCTAATAGGATAGGAAATACTCAGAAAGGAAGAAAAAAAAAGCCTCTGAAAGTATTTGCCTTTGCATATGGGACTCTCTGATTAAAAGAAGCCAAGTACACACCACCTCAGGTAATTTTAGTTATAAAAGCCAGAATCCACAAGTCAGTGATTTCCTTAATGGAAGAGTTTTAATATTTCTTTTGGGAATATCAGGCACTCAAGCACTATTGAAGCAGAATGCCACTTACAGTTTAAGAAAAATTACTGTCAAGTGAATAATGGCTGCTCAAGGCTCATGTTATCTATTTCTGCAATTAGTAGAGAAATCCTGTTGTAAGACTCATTTAAAACATCAGTTTTGCTGCCAGAGGAAAGCAGCAATGTGTGTTGCATTTGGCAGCACCACTGTGCTGTAGTTTAAGACCTGTCAGGCTTACAGTTACAAGGTTTTATTTTGAGAATTGTGCAACCATGAGATATAAATTTTCTCCAAACAAAGTCTGCGTTCAAGATTTCCCCTGAGAAGGAGTTTCCTCTTACTGAAAACGAGTCAGTCAAAGGGGATTTTTTTCTTTTTTTCAAAGTTGTCAAAGGTGATTTTTCTTTTTTAATGTTAAAAATATTAAAACCTTAAATCTAAATTGCAATAGATTAAGCAGATATTCATATTATACATGAAGCAGTGGATATGAGACTTGCCAAACTCTATTTCTCTCAGAGCTAAGTCCTGCACACCCAGTGTAATCTTTCCCACCAGCTCACATGCTATATACATTGAGAATCAGATAAGTCTTTCCACAGTGAAATTTGAATAAAGGCTCAGTGTGTATAGCTGTATTTTGCACTCAAGTGAGGACACATGTCCCTGAAAACAGAGTAATTCAAGGACTATCTCCTTTCCGAAGTAGTAGCAGGAAATCTCTCTGCATATACACGTAAAAGCTCTGAGTCCCAGGGAACCTGGTCTAGTATGATAGTTTTAACCTAGAAATTGTATTTGCAAGCGTGTATTCACAACATTTCCATGCTGACAATTCCAACATTTATTGTGCTATAAATCATTCATGGAGGTTGAAAACCTTCATCCCGTTACTTGCCTCTGTGTAAAAAACCAGAAAGCTTTGAATAAATGGACCTCACAACAGAATTGTAGTGGAAAGAGAAAAGAATGTCAGGATGGGGACGTGACACAAAATGCAGTTCCTAATCCATATCCACATGTAGTGCTATGTTAAGGTTTCTGAATCCTCATATGAGCTACACCATTTTCTTCCTTTCCTCCTCCTTGGCGCTGCCCAGATCAAGGCCCATAGGACAAATGTCATGACAAGTACTTCCACCACATTCCTCATCTGAATGACATAAAGAGAAGAGAACCAGGACATTCTCGTATCACATCAAGTCAAAGCCATGAAGGGATCTACTGTTCCAGAAGTTCAGCCTGAAATACAGTCCTCTGAAAGGAAAATTTGGAAGATCCTGCTATATTCTGTGCATATTTATTTAGATACTTTGTGAGTAAAAGAGGTCTCTGTGGCTTTTACCATAAGCCAGGATGCAGATGCTAGCTTTGCAAACACAATATTTTGCACTTTTAATGATATTTACTATCTGTCTAAGACATACATGGCAAGTAATACCAAATGCTTCGCACTATCAAGAAACACTATGCAAACTGCAATGTTTCTTATGTGACAGTCCTCATAGAAAGAGAAAAAATGTATGTACTAGCACAAGTATGATAAATAAGCCTTAATAATGCACAGAGAACAAAAAATTATGGTACATAAAGTTTTCCTGCTGTCTGGGACAGGAGATTTCCTCTGGAGCAGATTGTCTCCACACTCCATTTTTGTGTAATTTGTCTGGCTCTTTTCTTTGGAGCCTGCACTCAGAAAATTACGTGTATTTCAGGTTTCTTACTGTGGTGATTGGTTTGGTGCTAAATAGCACACATTGTGCAAGCAGATTGGTGAGAAGGAACATTTTTCTGAGATGTAAAATGTGGCCTGGGCATAGAAGAGTGTGCAGTTCATGGTTGTGCAACACTTTTTCAGACATTAACGAGATGTGATGTGACTTTCCCTGGGAGAAAGTCTAACACAATGCAATGTTCCCATCCTATTAACTGGCATTACATAGTTTTAGATTTTCATACAATGATATTCACTGCTCTGGCATCTGCAAATATTGTCTCATGTTAACTTCAATACAAATCAGATATACGTCAAGAAGAAAATCTCAAACAGTACATTTTGTATTTCTAGTATTATGCATTTCAAGTTTTGTTTTTAAAGTTATTACATCATAATCAACACAAACAGTTAAAATCAATACCAAAATTATTTTATAATCCAAGCCCTTATTCTACTGGAATTCTTTCCTTGCCCATTATAAAAAAAGAAATAGGCTTGCTGTTATATTAGTTTCACTTAGAAACTCATGCTTGCAGGGTCATAAATAATTTTAAAATTAAAATATTTTTTCACTTATTCTATGAATTTCAAACTTCTATCACATCTTTGCTTCATGGTAAAAGAAGGAGAAGATATATCAGAATAAGATATATCAGCATAAGTATGAGGCAGCCATGACAGTAAGGGTAAATTTAAGTACTCTAACACATTTAAGAGTTCATCTAGTGGAGGCGTGAGAATAAAACAAGGGCATCAAAAGAAAAATAAATGTATTTTAACCACTCCATTTCTGCAGGGATAAGGAGACTCAAACAGTCTTTTCTCTCATTGTACAAATGCCCTGTTTCCAGCCCTGTTATATAGTTCTTATGAGAAGAGACATTTAATAAATTGATTACAACATAAATCTGAAGTAATATTGTTCCCTCCTCATACCTTCATGAATAGAAATCTTTGGTGCTTTGACTGTGTGCCAGTGAAGTGGAGGGTGTCCAAGACAAATCTGCATTCTCCTACATACCCTAAATATTGCCCTAAGGCATGCACTATTCTTTTTCATTCATTCCTGATATATCTGGTATAAGACTGTAAGTTGAAATAACAACTACTAGGCTCTGCAGAAAAAAATTGTACATTAATGGCAGATTATCAGTCCATTAAAACCCTAAGACTATAATTATTTCTGTAGGCTCCAACCTTTCACTTCTTCATTTTGCTCTGGCAGCCAGAAGCAAGTGTAGTTTTGCTTTTGGAGGCATCCAGTGGAGATCCCCTCCAGAGGACAGAAAACTCACAGGAATCCTTTGTCCTGAATCAAATGCTGCTGGCACAATCTGTGCATCAGCACAGAAGAAGGCCCTGTACACAAATATTCACGCCTCCTTTGAGCAGGTCAAAGCATTACAGCTTTGACATGAAAGCAAGGTCTGAGAGGATTTTTGACAGAAGATTGACAGCTCTCTACTGGCCCCAGCTGATTTGTGGAATTTTTTTGACTCTGTATAGTTGCAGAAGTCACTTTAACCTTGGGGGGTATTGTGGGTTAATAACCATGGATGTCTGTTGCTGCAATTTTGCTTTTTTATTTCGTATTTCTTCCTCACGTGATTTTTTTTTAACACGTCCTTTCCCTGGCAGTAAGCTGATGTATGTTGACAGGTTTAGCTCCACAGTCAGTCAAAAGAATAAATTGCTAGATTGACTATGCACTTGTTTCAAAGATATTCAATTTTTTTATCACTGAAGGAACTAAAATTCACTGTTGTATCTGAGACATTAGTCAACAATATGATCTGAGCCTAGCTTTTTATTTGCATTAGGGTCACAAGCTTATCAGAAAAACAAGGTTACTGAAGTGTGAGTTTGAAGACATATGAAAGTGACACCTGTTTGTGTTACACCCCTCCCAGGCTTCCCATTCTCTTGCTTTGTGAAGCCTTTCCAGTCCAGCAACTTCTAAGAGCATTTCAAAATGTATTCTTCCTCGACAAGTGCTTCTGTTTACAGTAGAGCTTTCAAGAACTGACAGGTATGCCTTAGTGCACTAATTTATTTATCCTATTCATATGCAGAGCTGCACACAGCTTCTTAGTGCTGTCTCAGGTTGAGAACTGAAAGTACACTACAGCCTGTTAGATACTGAATTTGACATGGAGCTATCCGTACCAACTCAGTTTGCAGATCAGGGTCTCCAAGGCAATAGGGCCTGTGATTTGTAGACAGTTTTTCCAGAAGCAGGTTTCCAATAAACCCTGTTTCTTGTAAAATCAAGTTTCAGAATACACCCTGAAACACTACTTTTGATGAAAAAGCAAATTGACTTGCTTGAAGTGTATGAAGCTGCTCAAAGATAATTTTATAAAGGCTTTGTAAAATTAGCCAAGATAATAGCTTTTATAAGAGAAGTTATAGATATAGAATTTAAAATACTTATTTTTAATAATATCATCCCTGACCACAAAATAAGATATCAGTCTTTCCATTAAAAGCAGAGAAAGCAGAGTGTGTACTTTGCTATCTCTAAAACCATAATATGGAATTAAGTTTTCTCAGGGTCCTAGATGTAACAAGCTTACCATTTGTGATAAACTTATCCAGCCATTTGTTGTCTTCATTTCTCTTTCAATTTTATGTTCACAGCATTGCCTGATATTTATTCTGACAGACTCTGAGTTAATGATAAAATTCTCAGAAATGTTAGTAATCCTGATTGACACATAGGCATGCAAATTTCAGATGATATTGACCATGTTTTAGGGCTCACAGTCCAGATATTTCAGTTTGCTCCTGAAAAAGAATGTAATTCCAAACAATCTCCTCAGGAAGGCTGCAAACAGAACATTAATAAATTACAATACATTGTTTTGGATTATTTCTCTCCCTTGTTGTTGTCTGTAATAGTTTTTGCACACATTTCCTCTTTAGAGGATAATGTCAGGAGAAGCTTAAAAACTCTGCAGGAAGCTCATAAGACCCCCTGCCAAGACCCAAAGCAATGCTCATGGAAAATAAAACCTCTTATTTTATCCTCATTTCTTTCCCCGCCCCATTTCACCCAGTAAAAGCAAGTGAAATAGAAGACAGTGAGAGCAAGACATCCAGTGCAGTGAACAAAGAAAAGCAAGCAGAAAAACATCTGAAGAGCTGATAAAAAAATAGCATGTGTCTCCTGAAACACCCCTGTCCAATTATTTCTAGTGTTTTCTATTATCTGATGTGTTATATGATTTTCTTTTTAATGCTTTATGTATGGTTTCATGCTGTAACCAGTTTAACAATGGCCACATTTTTATTTCCTTGTACTGATCATGGTTTCAGCATATCCAGCGTACTCAGAATCCATCTTCAAGTGTATCTGGAGCTGCAGTATGTCTCCGTAAGCAAACTGATGATGTGCCACATAAACCAGAGAATGAGGAAGGTTTGCAGTGGTAATAGTGTGGTGAGGTAATGTGCTGTAATAACTAAATCTGCTAAAATAAAAGTTCATCTGATTCTTACGTACAATTGCGAGCAGTAAAAACAAACCCTGCTAAACCTATTTCCTTCTCCCACTATCCCTAATAACTGAAAGTCTAGAAAATAATTGTAGAATTTAATACTAATATGAAATATTTTGTTCAACATGGAACAAAATATAATGTGGTCTATTTATCAGTAAGACAGAAAAGCCTGCTTACTACTGTAATTTTTAACTCTTAGTTTCACATGGACTTGCCACAAGTCAAACTAAAATTAATTCAGTGGTTTTGGTTTGTTGTTTTTTTTTTTTTTGGTTTAAGCACTTTTTCCCAAGTTTTGTTTCCCCTGCGTCTTTTTTTTTTTTTTTTTTTTTGGTTTGGATTTTAGTTTTTTAGTTTTGTTTAATTTTTAGGGGTTTTTTTGTGACTAACAGCATATTTGTTTAGGAGGTAAAAAAAGTTTTCTTCTGCTGTAAAACCAGAGTTTGGGAGAGCAAATGTGGGAAGTTTTCTGCCCTTATTTCCAAGCAAGCTGAACAGGCATCCTGAGGGCGTACAGAACACCGACTTTGCTGTTTTGCTTTTTCCTGTTGTGTCTGCTTGTTACACTGAAGGACAATCAGCCAAACTCAACTCAGTAGTAAGGTAGGCAAGGTAAGTCCCCACTCTGTGTACACTGTCCACTGAATTAATTTACCATTGCTGCAGCCCATAATATCTGCATTCTTTCTTAGCAGGCACTGGAAATGGAGGACATAGAGCATTTCTGGTATGTCCTGTTTTCCCAAAAGATGATCACACTTTCAGTGCAACAGTTCACCCTGTCACACACAGGCAAGTTTGTTTACAAGCTCTGCTCTGGTTCAGCAGCTTCCTGCTGCAGTAAGTGTGGCATGGACCCAGTGTCCCAGCAAGGCTGATGTTTGATGCACATAACTCAGGAGTAGAACACTGGTTTTTGTTTAGGGCAAAATATTTACCAACCCTGTGGTAAATCATAGCCACCACAAAATGAAAAGTTAATCTTTGAGAATAACTGAAGTTACCAATATGATCTTTTCAGTCTTCATTTTTTGAATTTTATGGTCTTCTTTATAACCTTCAATGTGTTTGTACCTGCCCTTCCTCCTCCTGTTTTCCCTTCTCTGCTTTTTTCAAACACTAAGCAAGATTTTTCAAACACTAAGCAAGATATCGAGAAAGTACTATTTACTGCTAGAGAGGAATTTTGTACCTAATCTGCTTCTAACCCCCCAGATGCACATTCATTTGTTTGATATACAGTGTTCTGCACATCGTGGCCTGAGAGGAACTGTGCAAAAGTAAACAGCAGTGTGAGACACAAGACCAGACCACCAGGCATTCACAGAGGAGAAGTACCACCCCCTGGAACACCATTCCTTCCTTTGTTTTCCAAAGGCAATCAATCATTTGTCAGTGAAAACCCTCCCACTTTTGCTGATTTTTTTTTCCTTTGCAGAATATATTAGTTAAATCTTCTACTTTGCAGCCAAAGGAAAATCTCTGCCTGAAATGGTGTCCCCAATTGAAACACAAATTTGTCATGCCCATTTAATCCTATAATGCTTATCTGCTTTACCACCTTTGGGGTGTACAGACTTCCACTATCATCAAAGTCCCAAGCCCTCTCTCCTCCGTTTCCCTATTATAATCCTATAAATAAACATTTGAAGAATAAAAAGGACTACTTTCTGTGTGGGTGGGGGAAGGGGCTCCTAGGTGATTTTTGAAAGGACACCACTAAGCTAATCACTCGCCTTGCAGATGTGTGCCCATCTTTTCAGGCTTGCCAAAAATTGCTTTCATTTGTGTGCTTTCATTTTGTGTCAGATTAACCCAACAAAGTGATTTGACAGCCAGATTCAGATCCAAAATGGGCTTGTTTCATAGCCTGCAAACTCAAATTATTCCCAGGCTTTTCATATGTCAGCTGCTGTAAACATGCATGGAGATAACAACAAATATCAGAGGTTTGACTGAGCTGGCATTGCAGCTCTCAGCGCCACTCCTTGAAATGTTTGAAGTTATCTTAGTAACACAACTTCACCTTTTTCCTGAAGAAAAAAAAAAGGCTGAATGCCTTGCAGACTGTTAAAAATCAAAAAGACTTTCCAATGTGATCACTTACATGAAGCTGCTTTAGAGACAAAATTCTGATGGAGGATATTTAACAAATTTAACATAAGAAATTTTGAAAAGCAGTGTATGTTTTCAAACATTTTTGTACACTTCATTTTTCCCATAGATTTCTTCCAAAATCCTGGTTCAAATTTAGTAATTTCAGATATTCTGCAGAGGTGCAATGTCTAAGTTGGAATGCTATCTCAACATGGGCTTAGACAAGATTTTAGAATTTGTGAGATCACTTGTTCCTGTTCACAAGGAATATTGCTGTGTTTCTGATCAAAATTAACATATTTTTGTGTTCTGGGCCCATTTAAAAAAAAAACAAAACAGGAAAGTTCATTCACTAAATTAAAAAATTAAAAACTCTGATTCACTTAAATGATTGCTGGATTGGATTTTTTTTCAAGACACCAATCATCAGTCAAAGATAATCCTAAAAAGTTAAACTGCCACAAGAAAGCTGAATTGCACTCTGCCATTATTAGACTGTGAAGAAGCTGATGTGAGAAAAGAACTAAAATAATTGTGCCAGCTTCTTCTTTAAAATGTCTGTTTGTAGTAATTTGAAATGTCTGTGTCTGGAAAGTCTTGCTTGACAAGTAATAAAACTAGTTTTAAATACTAGTTGAGTTTTTCATAGACTGCTCACTTCCACACAAAAATGCACACATGTACTGTGTAATCTGAGGTTATTTACAGCCTGAGCCTGACTATGAGTCAGGGAAACCAGGACTGTAATACCAGGTAACACTGCATCACACGAACCTGCACTAAATTTCAGGAAGAAGCAAAATCAAAAGCCTTGAGTTTTAATACCTCTTGCAATTTTTTATTTCCCTTTATTACGAACTGTAAGGTAAGCTGATCCGAGAAAACAAGAGAAACAACATGCCGTTTATTCTACAATCTATCAAATTTCCAACCATATTCCTTTGCAACTAACTTAAGATAATTAGTTACCACTAATCATTAGTGAAGAAAGGTATGTCCGTCAGACCGAATAGAACTTCATACACACTTTTTATTGACTGAATGGAAAGAAACTACATAGTATAAAGCCTGCATTCAGTACTTGTCTACAGAAACAAAAAGACACCCCAAAAAGGTCACTGGTCAATAAAGTACAATCCATAGACTTCCAAGGAAAACACTGAAGTTGTGAAAGTTTTTGGTTTTCTTGAACATATTTAAATAATTTTCAAATTGTCAAACCAAGAGGAGTTCCACGTCTTTACTATAAAATTTCATGCCACATGTGCTGGGGTTTTTCTCTGTTAATATTTTTAGTACCCCATCAAAAGCTGAAGCATCAGCAAATACCAGAAACAATGCCATAGTTAACCCCTGCTTGATTAATGGTGCTTCAGCCGCAATGTCAGTTTAAATGGATGTATAAATAGGATGGGGGGGGAACAAGTTCTAAATTAATCTCTAACTTCAAAAGTGTTTAATCTCAGTAAAGTCTATTTCAAATAAAGGTGGCACCTCTGAACAGTCAAGGGATATAATTAATTATTTGTTTCAGGTTTTATAGAAAGAAGCATATGTATGTATAGGAAAGCTGAATTTGTATTTTTTTTTTAAACACTTCTGTCTTCAGCACTTATCTCCATTTGAATGACATTAAATTGAAATCTGGTATGTCAGACCAGATGTGTTTGGTGATTCCTTTATTTTGAAGGGAGGTGATTGGAAGAGGTTTTGAAAAGGTTGTGCTTTTCATTTAAGAAAGCAAAGCCTATAAGTGGGTAAAATTCTTGCAAACGCATGAGTAGTGAGAGAGAAGAGCATTAGATTAAGAATTTGTTCATTCTCCAACATTTTTAACATGATTTTTTTCCCCTGGAATTTTGAAATGCTCCCTTCTGAAAAAGTTAAAATGTATAAAGTGGAAAAATTTAGTATCATGAGGATTCATACTTATCCTTAGTTAGCCTTGTGTGTTACTAATTTCCAGCTCACTTTAATGAAAATGAAAAGATCACAACATATTCAAAATACACCCCTGCAAAGCTAAGGGTGACAGAATATATTAGTGTCCATAGGACGTCTTCATAGTCTGAGGGTCTTGACGCAGCAAAGTCCAAATCTTATTGAGAAATTTTAAATATTTGCCTCTTGAGTGAGAATTTTGCAATACTTTGGGTATATGTCCTTAGGGGCTGTTTCATAATTTTCTTTTTTTTTTCTTACTGAGCCTAGAGAGAGGGTCTTGTGATATCAGATTTATGGTAAAGCATCTTCTGAGCTTTAGGTCTTTTGGTAAACTTCTATTGTTCTCAAACATACTAAAATCAAAACTGATGTTTCAGTACTAACTGAAGAAAGCTTACTGTATAAAAATATGAAGTCAAAAAATTGCAGATGAATGCCCTGCAAAGTGAATCCATCATGGTTCTTAGGGCATTCCGTGGAGAGATCTTCCGTACCAAATCTAGATCACCTGGGGACCCAGAGTGTTGATTCATGTACTTTCTAGTGTTTCCAGTGGTTTCCTTCAGGAAGCTCTTGTTTTAGGGACTACAGAGTCCTCTCATTCTTAACTTGGCCACTTCAACATCTCAGCTTGGCCTCCTGGGACTATCTGGTATCTCTACAATTTCTGCAACCCTAGACAAAAGAAGGTGTTTGCCATCAACATGAATATTCATGCACGTGTCTAGTTACATGGGTTACCCTTTCAATACTTTAATAGTATGCAAACAAGTGGCTAATCTTCAAAATTTTCGAGTGCTTCCTTCAGTAGTCTTGTTCCCCAGAAATGAGGAAGAGGGCAGAAGAAGACCTTACACTCTGGGGTTGTTTGGAAGTCGTTTTGCTTTTCACAGTGTCTCCTATAATAATTTTGTGGTAAAGTCAAGGCTGGAGTTACATGTTCAAGGGACAGAGATATAGATATTGCAAACACAAGGAAAACATTGACAGCCTGGATATTCCATTGGTGTCACCAAAATTTGTATATTAAGGGAAATTTATTAAACAGCCTAAATCTTTATATTCTTCGTTAGGAAAAGTTTCATTTGAATGTGGAATTGTTTTCCTTAATTTGACTATTTCCAAAGATTACATTATTTTTAATTTATTGAAAATGCAAATGTGTAGGTTTTATTAACTGAAGAACAGGTGTTGCTTTTTCCATCTGTGGAGAGATTTTTTCACTTACAGTAAACTGTGACACAGAGACACAGAGCAAACCCACAAAGTCAGGACCAAAGCATGGCTTTTAGTAATTTGTCTGCCTTAGCTACACCTTGCAAGTATTTACAAGAAGATTACACCTCTGGTAGTCTACTTTTCATTAGTGATGTGTATGAAGTTGAATTTATTTTCTTGCCCTAGACAACTCTGTTGTCAGAATCTGTTCCCACTTGAAAAACATTACAGGAGAGTGTGGTGTTTCAGTTGTAATAAAACCTTAATAGATTTATATTATTAATTAAGATAAATCTAACAAAACCTTAATATATTTATCTTAAATAATTTATCCCTTCCAAGATCAAAAATACCAAGAGGGTCTTTGCAAAAATTTCTGGCACACAAGTTTGTCCTGCTGTCTGGCCTGTGTGTTATAGACAGAGAGGTAATGTTAGCTAGGCTGGATTTTTAGGTTTTATGCTGTTGTGTATCTAACACATTTTGTGCTTCTTAATCTACCTATGTCCTAATTTATAGGAGCATTACCTTGATGCAGATGATTTGACCTTCTATCAGTTATTTGTGTCTGCTACACACATTCTCAAATTTCTAAACTCTCTCTCAGAAGCCATCATTTGCAAGTGGTTAGCTTGCTCTCCAGCAACTCCCATGAGAAGGTAGTCTGGAAAAGCATGAGTGTCTCTTGTTTCTTGCAAAAATTAATATTTAAAAAGTCTCATGTTTGCAGTATTACTAGAGGATCCTTTCTAGCAATAATACAAAGGTCGTATCACTGCTTCCTGAACTAGCCAATGAAGTTAAGCTATTTTTTACTTTAATATATTTGTGAATTATCTGTGCTTTTTCAATATATATATTTTAAAATTATTAATTGTCATTACTGGTGCAACAATAATCCTTTGTATATATTGCATTTTCATACTCTAAAACTGTAATATGGTATCTTAGATTAACGCTGACCAACACCAGCCTATCCCAGTGCTTGGAATCCGGGACAGGTGAGAGAAAGCAAGTAGTTCTGCTTCACAACTCTTTTCCCCAGAGGTAGTGGGAGTAAAGAGAATACAGTGGGATTGCCCCTTCCAGAATGTGTTTTTGAGTGTTTTGGCATATGGTAGAGGGTTGGAATGGGTTTCATTGTTGAATTCATTTCAATGGCCACTTAAAAACAATTTTTCCACTTAATTAACTAAAATCTAAGAATCAGTCTGTCCCTCGAGTACACACTGCATGGAGACGGGACTACTCCAAATTCAAAGTCAGCCAGTCTCTTGGAATTACATGATGTAGTAATTAGCAGTTCCACACATCAGTACATCTTTACTCAAAAGAATGCAAGGAGCCTTATCTGGATTGATTGGTCCTACTTACACCATTTTATATGCTGAATTAGAAAAGGGTTCCACATCTTGTGTTTGGGGAATGAAACAAAACATCATTCTATTACCAATTCCCAGACAGAACTTTAAAACCATGATAATAATTAATTTTCTAATACTCTTTAGCTTAAGATGTTAAAAATATATTTCTTTACATAAATCAAATATTACAAAACCTGTTAAACCTGGTTGCAGTGTATTAAAATAATAAAATTTTGAGCTGAAAAACTGATCTTCAGACTAAGGACTGACTGTCCAACCCAGCAATCCATCCTCCCCCCCTACCCCTACCTAGAATACAAGCAATTACAAAGAGATAGCATTCTACCTTAGTCAGCTTTTTCTGGGGAGATAATTTTCCACTTTGTTTTGATAAGAACTTCTCCAAATGGTTCATATTAACACCAGAACTGCTCTGAACTCTGTGTGTATTTGTACAAGCCCAAGACAATTTGTTCACTGAGAGTGCTGACTGAAAGACAGCTTTACTGGTGAGTTAGAGGTGAAGCAGTCACATGAAAGAACCTAATCTGCTGTTTTTGCATTAGACATCCTCCACTGAAACCTCAGAAGTGAAAAAATCCTCAGATTTGAATAAGGGAGCTAGAACTAAGCCACAATAGCAGGCACTTTAAAAGCAAGCTCGCTTTGCTGGGTTCTGCAGACTGACAGATGTGCCAAATTTACCCAAAGCAAGAGACACGTTTGTTCATCTCTTGCCTTCTTAGCCTTTCCCCGATACCTTAACCTCATTTCACGTGTAGATGTATCATCAGCAGCTATAAAAGATTTTACAATCTGTTTGTCTGTAGTCTCCAAGGAATCTTCTGTACGAAGCACTTCATACACAGTGTATAGATTGTCTTTCCTAACAGCAGAACAAAATCAAGGGAATCCAGTTCATCTTCTGATCAAGACACAAGACTATTCATGCAGTAACTTAGGACAGATGTGTTGAAATAAGCGGCAGAATTTGTAGAAATTATGTCTAAACACCACTGAAGAAGGAAGGCCTGCCCAAAATCTGGACTGTGAAAGACGGAGAAAATGATTCTTGAAATGACTCTTTCCATAGACAGCCAACTAGAAATTACTTTGAAGTTTCCTACCAGAGAAAGGAAGAAGCCAGGACTAATAGATTTTATTTTGGTTTTTGATAAAGATTTGTGGCATTTTATGCATTCATATAAATAGGTAATAATATATAAATTTGATAATGTATTAAAGCAAATAAAATTAAAGACATTATTCTTCAGCTACAGGCATGATGCAAATTGCAAGTATTCCCTCATAGGAGTAGAAGCTCAAAGGATTGTAGAAACAGCTCTGCTGTGTAGACCAGGATTTCACTATTAATTGTACCCTCATCAGCTCTCTTCTGAGAAATCATTGAAGCTAGACTGAAAATTAACACACAGAGTCACAAATTCATGTTCATGTGCAAATGCTGAGCAAAGTCAGCTACATGTGGGCTTTTTCTGCAGGATTTCATCCAGAGTAACCCAGATCCAAACAGCAGAGATTTAGGAGAATCCAAACCACAAACTGTGACAAGTAAGTGAGCAGAAAAAAGCCTACATCACTCCTCTGGATAGCCTTCTTAGAGCACAGCTGCAGTGACACAAGCTATTCATAACCCTCATTGTATGTGCTGCCATTGTCAAGGGAATATGATGGTGAATCATATAATCACCCAAGTCATAGCAATGCAAAATCACCTTTTTTGTCTTTCCCAGAGGTTATGTCTTCCCTGCAAACCATCTTTTTGAATCCCTGCTGGCTGCAGGAGAGCTGACATGAATACTTTCAGCTGTGTACAAATTGTTAGGAACGGCTCACGCTCTTGAAAGGTTCCAAATTTAGCAATATGACTCATATATGTGATAATTTAAAATATCTTCATTATTTCTAGTTCATTTCATTCTGAGCTACTATATATAAATATAGTAGCATTAGAGAGATCACTTCTAAAAACTTACTGGCAAAAACCCCCATATATATATATACACATTTAAGATAAGTTGACCACAGAAATGAACTATTTTTCAGCACTGATTAACTGTGAGGAGAGTACCATGTGAAGAACAATGAAAGGCTTTTTTTCATATTACAAAGCAATTCCAAAAACATGAAGCAGGCTTTGGTCTATACTTAAAATTTACTGCATAAACAGGATTTTCAAAATGTCAATACAAGATATTTAAAATATTTCTCCCAGGTTTTGTTTGAAGAAAGGAATGGGTTCCCACAAACTGATTTTTATGCATCCAAGGTGCAATCAACCCTAATATAAAATTAAGAATATTCAGTAGCTAACAATGGAACAACAAGAAATACAAGCAAATAAAAATGCAGAATTTTCTTTCAGGCTCATCTTAGGTGTTCAGTCGCCATCAAAGAAGTGATGAGAAAAATACATTATTTCAATGAGGATCTGCCCAACAAAAAAATAAGACCAGAATATCAATAGAAGAAAATTCTATCCCAAGATAACTATACTGAGAAATGTTAAGCAATTTTATGGAAAAGGCACCACTAAATTTTATAGAGTTTTATTCTGCCAGCACATGTTATAGTTCTCTTAAACTTTGAATATTTTAAAGTTCCCTTGGTTTTCATCTAAATTGTTCTCAATTTCTGGTCTCTTGGTTCAGAACTCCAGAAAGGCTTACTACAATTTCTATCAGGATAATAATGAATGTTTTTCATTTTACTGCTTGATATGTCAGTGGCATTAAACAATTTCTGCAATCTCACCTTGAAACACAGAGACATATTAAAATATTAAGATAATGGAACAAGTATCCTGGTCTGTATCGTGTTCAAACTGAGGGGTTTATCCTATTATTATGTCCTCCAGCATGTACTCCCACTAGAAGGGTATAAAGCCCTGTAATTTGTCTTTTACTGAAACTGTTCAAAACACATCTTGCTTTTTATATATTTATAGTTGCCAACGAACTGGTAATGGTGTAGAAAATGAAATTCTCATATACTAATCACAGGTAATGGGCAGTGCTTAAGGTGGCTGTATTCCTGATTGCAGTTTTGTAAGCTCAGAAATGATACTACATCATCTCGTGCTGCTCAGATGTGTCAGCTACTGAACAGATTTTAACTAGGAACAAAAAGCAAAGGATGTTTTGAAATGCAAATTCAGAGCTCATATTTTCCTTCTATGCTTACTATTTAATCTTTCCAAAATGTCTGAATAAAACCACAAAGCATTGCAGCCCTACTTAATTTTGAAGCATCAACATCCTTTAATTTAAAAAGAGTCTCTACTGTTACTTGTTTATGGGAAAGCTACGAAAATATCCATGATAACCACTCACTGAATAAGTTCCAAGCATATAATTTTGCTTCTGTACTTTGAGATGATGAGTAGTCCTTTCTGACTATGGAGAATGTAGTACTATTTAGTGAATATTCTCCTTGTTCAGTTTTCCCTCTTTTAGCATTTACTTCATAATAGCTAGTTAGATTCAGCTTTTTTGTGGGTTGCATGTGGTTATTGTTGTTCAATTCCATGCCTACTTGCAGCAAATGTGCTCATATAGCATAGATAATTATATGTGATTTTCTCCCTTAATGAATGATAAATAATTTGGCAGTCTTGCCTCATGTATTTTTTCTATTTTGATACAACTCATTATTTGGATTAGGTCTTTTTTAATACAGCTTTGCAAGCAGATCAATTGTGTAGCTTTTAATGCAAGGTACTGCTATTTGTATTAGAGATTTTCATATGATCATTAATTTCTAATACTAATTATTATTTAATGATAATTATATAGTTCTTTTGTGTACAAACTAAATAATTTCTGTTATACAGAAATAATTTTCTGTTATACAGGCAGAAAAACTTCAAAAGAAACAGCAGAAGGCATATTTATAGCAACTAAATAGAATGAAAAGCAGTAGTCAGTTCTAATTTCCATTAGACCCTATTTCTTCTTGTCAACAACCCTTAATGCAAAGAGACACAAGTCAGAGCAGGACAGGACTCAACAAAGACAGAAATATTTATGTAATATTTTCCATTTTCAGATCAGATTGTACTTCAAGGTGTTAGACTTACAAATCTCAGGCAGTTGTTACAGCTTCACACCTTACAAATGAGTGCTTGACAGAAGAGAAATTTTTTAACAAACTGACACCTGCATGTAAAACTGTTTACATGAAAAATCTTTGCTTCTAGTTTTTTTAATTGTTATGAGGAAGCTTAATAATCTGCCAGAAAAGTCAGCAGCTCTGCTTCAGTGCTCTCCAGTGACCATGAATGATGCACAAAGATGTTCAGTGCCACCCAGAACAACCAGACAAAAAAGATAACAATCAGCTTGGCAGTTTTGGTTTTGTGCTCTAGCAATTTTTCTACAAAAGTGGGACACCACAAAATGAGGAGAACAAAGGGGGCAGACTGGTTAATGTAGCTCAGAGGGCTGGTTTATCATGCTACGTTTATTTAGCTGCTGGAAAAGAAAGTTAGACAGGAAAAACAAATACTGAAAGAAGTGGCAGGAGGAAGAAATTAAATAAATGAGCTTCCAGTTCATATTTTGCTTAATAATCTTTGCAAAGATAAATTAATTAATAACAACACTGGGTTCCAATCAAAAGAGAAGATGTTACAGTTAAGGAGTAATATGAGGAAATCATAAAACTAAACCCCAGAAATAAACTATTTGCAAGCAAAATATGTTTATGGAGAAATGGCAAATTTTAAAACAAAATAATAACCAGTGTATAAACATCCATGTGACCACTATACCTGATTTTGATGGTGTGGTTTTCTTTTGTCTGAAGAAACTGAAGCAGATATCAGCATAATTCTGGCAGAAAAAGAAACAAGTCTACAGGTGACAGAGTGGATATGCAGCTGAATAAACCATTGGATTAGAGCACTGCTGTGCAACAGTTTTTATATGTTAAGTCAAGCTGTGTTCCTCAGGCTGAGAAAAGGAAATTCCACATGTATCTGCTTGGGACCACCACTGGAGTAAAACATTTAGGTATGACAAGGTCAAGAAAGAGTCAGGGGGAAAAAAAAGCAGGAATAACAGTTAAGTACTTGACCAACTAAAGGTTAAAACTTCTTTCTTCTGGTAGCTAAGTTTAAAGGAGGATTTCCCACAGTGGAAATGAATGAGATCAGCATGGAAAAGGGAGAAAAATATCAAGCCTACAAATCCAATTAGAATTAAACCCAGCATTCCATTGCCAACAGCCAAAATTAGCTACCTTTGAAAGAACCCATATCTATTCTACGTATATTGTATAAGCACGACATGGTTGCAAAACATATCCAGGAGAAGGAAGGTACATGAAATGGTGAACAGTTCCAGCATCAGGCACCCAGCACAGTAACGCAAAATGCATTTCAGATGGAGCTGTAGGCTTAGTGCACGTGGGATTTTCTCTGTTCCAACTCTGCAGTAACTTCTTCTTTAAAAATTGACGTAAATAGGAAAATATGCTGTCTAATATGGAAGATTATATACATCCAGAATAGCAGATATGATAAATTCACTGTTCAAACACAATAGCACAGTTTACATGGGAGCCTTTTGGAGACCACTGACCTCATACATGGCCTTACAGAAAAGTCTCCTGAGTGCCCAGAAGAACCCTAAGGCATCAGGTCATTGCAGAACACATTAATCTTAGCGAACCTCAGGAAGAGCAGATAGGCAATACATGAACCAAATGGCTGAGGAAAAAAAGGATGGTTGAGATGGAGAGGAGAAAGTGAGAAAAGACATACATTTTGAGTCCTACTTTCTACAGCAATTTTGTTTCCTTACTGTTAGGAGTTGAAACTCTTTATAATCACAACTTCTACCTTGTCCTGAAATCTGGAACATTTTTAAAGAAAAAGCCATCTTATGCATATCGTTGGCCTTCTGCAAGACTGATGTTATGTCTATCTGCCCACAGAACTTCAGGAAGGACAGCCCTAGTTTTGCATGACCTATTGGTGTCCATACAACAGATTTCATTATTATAAAAATAATTCTTATAAATGTCATCATTCTGTTTGCATAAAATAAGTTTACCACCACTTTTGCTTTTGATAAGCAATTGATATCTTTCAAAATTATTGCCTTTTTTTAATATCTGAGACTGAAGTGTGGACTGAGGATTGTGGTAAAAACAACTAGGAACAAATGTGTTCAAATAATTTTGTATTTGGTATAATAATGCTGTGGGATATTCAAAAGCAATATGTGTTTTCATTACAAACCAGGAAGTACAGATGAGTTTAGACTGTTTCTGTCACTTCAATGAATTGAGCAGATGGATTCACTACTTTCAAAGGTAGTATTGTTAAAGGTCTATAAAATATGATGTGTTCCATTCAGCGTCACCACTTGTTCTGTCTAGCCTATGTGTCTCATGCAATCTTGCAGATCTCCAATCCCAATTCTTTTAGGAAAAGCCTTTCCACCTGCCTCTCTCCTTGTCTTTTATACAGCCTACCAGAAGACAATATGTTTCTGCAATATTTCGCTACAGTAGCTTGTAAGAACTCTTTGCCACAGCTGCCAAAAGCTTCACGGCACCTCAAGCAGCTGAGCACTGATTTTGATTGAAGCATCACACTGCAACAGCAGCTGCTGGGGCTCCTTTACCTCCAGTCCTGACCTGACATTAACCCTGGGACAAGAACACAGTAAGGCCACTCACATTTTCTGTGATGCATTAAAAACAAAGCAGAATGTAGGAGGCAATAACCAGGCCAGAACACAATGCTTTCAGGCAACATTTAAGGAATCCTTGGATCTTGTGCCAGCTCTCTGCACAATAGCAAATTTCACCTTCAATGACTATGAAAAACATTGTGAACTGAGCAGGAATGTGAATTTCCTGTTATCACTGTGAAGCACAGTTTTTCATTTAGCTTATAAAAAAAAGAAAGAAAAATGAAGATTTAAAAAAAGTGAATGTATTCTGTTTCTGAGATATAACTTTTCACACTTAAAAGCAGAAGAGTATGAAATGGTGTTTATTGTACCAGAATGAATCCTTTATCCTCTGCAAGTCTTAAATATTTAGGTCATCATTTCTTAATCTCAGAAAAGTTTTTGCAAGTTGTGGGTTATAATCTACCTAACAATAAAGAGGAGTTCTACCCCTATTCACAGACAGCTTTTATGTTACAGAGGAAGACAAATAGGGGAAGAAAAACAAATCCAAACCAGAACTGGCATATAACCTGTGAGATTAAAATTAAAGCTGGCCTGTTCTGTCTACTAACCAAGCAGATTTAAAGGGAACAGACTCTGTCTTTCAAGATGAAACAGTTATGTTTTTTAAGAATGACACTCTAGAAAATGCATCAGGAAAATCATGGCACAAAGGCTTTTTGACATTTTGTTCTGTAGGAAGATTTTCTCTTCTCTTATTTTACACAGAAAATCAGGCTTCAATTTTTAACACACAGGATACAGAAGGACAAGGCTGGGCACATTTTTGACTCAGAGCTTTGAACTCATAATTTTTGTAACATTGGAAACAGGTCAATTGATTTTTATTTCAGGGAGAACCTGGTTCCAAATCACCATCTTTGAACAAGTTTGTTGCTATTATTTTTATATTGTACAACTTTTTTCCTTTTTTTAAATGTAATTTTCCACCTACTACACAGAAGTCTTCATAATACTGAGAAGCCCTTGTTCTTAGAGTGCGTTTCAAGTTCGAAGGCTTTCCAGCATGTTTTACTGCACTGAAAATGTCTTTCTTTAAAGATTGCATGTCATTGTTAGCAATGTGACCTTGGGAAATTTTCTGTGGCAGAAAAAAGGTACTTCTTGAAAGATTGGAATGGAATTCCTGCACACGTATCCATAACGTTTTCAGACTCCCAGACATGGAGAAAATAAAACTTTGACAAACACTTGCCTTTCACAGTCCAGGATTTTATTATCACATAATTTCTCTGGGTTTTCAAAAAATACCTGAGTGTATATATGGCATGTGGTTTTAAACCTCTGTGCCTTATGCAAAGAGGAACAAGTGAAAGAAAGGCGAAGTCTCAGCACTTGTGCTTGACAGAAACAATGGCCATTGCTTGGTGTGTTTGCATGACTGCTGACTACTCCTGGTGAGAGCAAAAATATTCAGATATTCAGGAGAAAGACATCCAACATTTTAGGTCTAGGAAGTTAGTAAATCGCACTCAGAGTGTGCGTCTTCCCAGAACGACTCTTCATAGCTCAAGTACATTGAAAGCGTCAGGAAGAATGCCTTTTCATAAGCCAGAGAAAAAAAGAAATTTTAGCCTCTAAAGACTGCAGAAATTATTTCTGCCAAAATATAATGGTAGCCTAACTGAGGCACACTTTGTTATTTTATAGCATGCTACTAATTAATTAAGTGCTCTACCTCATGATTTTCCTCATGTATTTACTTTATATTTCAAGAGTTTAGCACCTTAAGTTTTCTTTTTTTTTTATTTAATCATGAAGTCACATTTGAATATATACATATACATATATATATATGTGACCTTCTTGAAAACTCCAGAAGAATATTCTCAGAAATCCACTTAAAATGTAGATTTTCAATTAAATAATTCAAATTCAAATCAAACTTTCATACAGAGGTGCAATAAATAATTGGTCATTAATTTCTATTTCCCTACCAGACCATATTTTTCAAAGTTTTTTTATCTGAAAGAGGATATGCAAAAAAAAGACATCTCAGATGCAAACAGAAACAAAATAAATTATAGATACACACATGTTGCCTCACCATTCCTAGACTTAGCAAAAAACCCAAACTGATTTGCTCAAGCATATAAAAAGGGTAGGGTTTTGTCACAAAGTCTTGAGATTCTAAGAGAATATACACAGCAATCAAACAAAAATACTGCTAACAAAATTGTGCCCTTAATCCATACCCTTAAAACAGCCTCAGTCTACCCTGTAATCTGTAAAGAAAGGGTTTAGTTGAATGAATCTTTCTATTTATTGCAGCCATCATTTGATCCTTCCTCCTGCATCTTAAACGAGTAGTTTTACCTTCTCAATTTGGCCTTCTAGCTGTTGAAAATATAACACAAATAAACCAGATAACAAGCAAGATAGATAAATAATGCACTCAAAATGAGATGGAACACAAAAGTTGCAGGAAGAAAACATAGCTGACAAGAATCAAAAATCTCTGAAAATACTTTTTTTTAGTCAGGGAGAGAAAATGTTCCTTTTCCATCCCTTTCAAGAAAATGCAATTTTAATGTACTGAGCTGCAATGGAGTACAAGACCTCAATTAATTATAGTTTCCCATGGATTTGGTATATTCAGAAGCTAACTGATATAAATTGATTTTTCAAGTGGTTGTTTACTGGTGGATGATTTTTTTCTTTTGTCACATCTAGAATATCTACTCTCAGAGAAAACTGTTGTTTCTATTCTCTGATCAGTCTTTATCCTTTAAGATGAACAATTGCTCTCCCATATAAACTAGAGAAACTATAGTTTTCCAATTCAAGAAAAAAACCTCTCTCTCTCCTGCCAATTTCAGTCTCCAAATGGCAAAGCAATGTAGTGGTGAATCCACACAGACCCTAGAAAAGGTTTTTTGGATGAAATACATTAAACTTGGGAAAAGACAGACAGGATAGACTAAGCACTGGCATTCCCCAAGCAATGATTAACAGTGAATATTTGTAACAACAACAGCAACAACAAAAAGCTTAAGCTACACTAAACCAAGAAATTGTGGCAAAATATGAAAACAAAACCCAAAAACAAACCAACCAAAAACCCAAGTGCCTCAGGAAGTCACAAGGAGCTTCTCTGTGGAAATCTTCCCCTACCACTCAGATGGCCCCCAAGATCACTATTTGATGAAGGCTACTCCTTTGACCTTAAGAGAAGCAGTTCAAGGCACAGCCCAGGGAAATTTTCTCTCCTTTAAATTATATGTGTTCAAATAACGCTACCACTCTTCAAGATAAAAGTAAACGTAACCGTTTCCCTCAATACTTTTCACTGTCACGTTTGATGGATTGAAATAAGTTTTTTGTGGGGCTTAATGCAGGTTACACTTGAGGAAATCATGTCATATAATCATGATGTAATTACAAATCAGTACATGCACTTCATTTGTTTGCTTGCGCAATGGAGTACAATGTAGGCACATTTCTGATTCATTACATCTTCTTCCATCCCCATCAGGAGCAGAAATAATTTTGCAGGCCTAATTACATGGTTCCTCCTCAGCAAAGACCAAAGATGCAGAGAGACAGAGGAAAGCAAGAGTCACAACAGTCAGCCAATTCCCAAAAATAATATTAATTTTGAGAATGATAAGCTATAGGAATCAATTTCATTTATGCAACTTTCAAGAGAAAATTGTTTTATATTCTCTGTAATTCCTTGAGAAATTACATATTTTATATGCATGTGTTCATATATAACTCTATCCCTCTCTTTCTGTACATATATACTATATAAATTACACAAACATATTGAAACACTTTGAGAAAATTTGTTCATATAATCTTCTACTTCAGGAATGTCATGGCAGCAAGTTTTTAATTAGGATAGGAACATTAGTAAGTTATGTGTTTCCTTGACAAAATCCATCAGATCAGTGCTTCACATGCAAAGACTTCCAGTGTTTAGGTAGTGACAGATTAACACAAAGCTAAGATAAATACCATGGTTTTATGGTTTACAAATAACCAAGTTATTTGTACTTGTACTGTGAAGATTTCTAACCAATTTCTGTGCATAAATGTACTTTAGGTTTTCAGCAGAATAACCTTCAAAATTTTAAAATGTGTTTTTTCACAGAATACTTAAGGAGTTCAGATTTTATATGCCTCTTTTTTCCTTTTAATTTCACAGAACTATAAAATCATTAAGGTTGGAAAAAACCTTCAAGATCATCAAAGCCAACCACAACAAAACACCACCATGCCAAAAAAGACCATGTCACTAAAGCCCCTCATCCAGTCATTTCTTGAACAGCTGTTGTTTAATATGGTGGGTGCACCTCCCTGGGAAGCCCATTCCAATGCTTAACCACCCCACAAGTGAGAAAAGCCTTCTTGATATCCAGATGGAACCTCCCCTGACACACAGCCTGAGACTGTCCTCTTGTCCTGTCACTGATTGCCTGGAAGAAGAGACCATCCCCACCTGGCTACAGCCTCCTTTCAGGCAGTTGCACAGAGTCCTGAGCATCCTTTGCTCCAGACTAGACAACCCCATCTCCTGCAGCTGCTCCTCGTAGGTCTTGTACTCCAGACTCTTCTCCAGCTCCATTGCCTTTCTCTGGACACTCTCCAGCACCTCAATGCCCTTGTTCCCAGGGCCCCATCCCTGGACACAGCCCCCTAGCTGTATCCTCACCTGTGCCCAGTACAGGGGGACAGTCACTGCCTGCTCCTGCTGGCCACACTACTGTGGACACAGGTCAGGATGCCATTGGCCTTCTTGGCAACCTGGGCACAGCTGGCTCATGTTCAGCTGCCATTGACCAGCATCCCCAGGTTCTTTTCCATCAATATCTTTGCCCTTTCTCAAGCCTTTAGCACTGCCTGGGGTTCTTGTGACCCAAACTTCTGACCCAGCACTTCCCCTTGTTGAATCTCACATAACTGGCCTTGCCCATCAATCCAGCCTGTCCAGATCCCTCTGCAGATCCTTCCTACCTTCCAGCAGACTAACACTCCCACTTGTGTCATCTGAAAACTTACTCAGGGGACGCTTGAACCCCTCGTCCAGATCACTGATAAAGATATTAGAGTCCTGGTCCCTGTACTGAGCCGTGGGGAACACCACTGCTGACCAGCCTCCAACTGGATGTAACTCCATTCACCTTCACTCTCTGAGCCTGGCCATCCAGACAGATTCTAAACCAGAGTGCCCCTGTCCAAGCCACAAGCTGCCAGTAGGACTTCACCTGCTTTCAAAAGACCCATGTTCCTCAAGCAATCAGCTATCATCTAAATAAAGACCTTTCTCATCTAAAAAATTGTTTCAGTAAAGGAAATTTTGTAGTGCAATATGTTATTGAACACACTAATAGAAATCCAAGAAAATCTCTGCAGTTTTAATTTCCTAATAATGTTTCTTGCCTAGAAAACCATTTATAACAAAGATTAATCCATGAAAGAAAAGCTTAGGGTACTTTTATCTAGGATCCATACACTACTCTTAAAATCCAAACTGCATGCACTAAAGAAATATACAGTTTCCAGCTGGTCATCTAAAAGAAAATAGCACAGGTTCTTGTCACAGTGTACAGTATTAATTGTCTTATTTCTTGTAATTACTTCAACCTGGAAAAAAAGTGTTCTTCCTGTCTAAATAGAGGGCAATGGGAGATGAAGTTATGCAGACTACTCATCAGTCATTTTTACGGGGATCTGACAATTGTTACACAAACAAGGAAGTATTTTTATTTAGTTTTTGTAGTAATCTTAATAAAGGATTTTATCAATGGTCTCTCTGTTTGAGAGCAAAAGCAAGCCCATTTCCATGCACCAAATTATATGGTATTCATAATAATTCTCATCCATTCACACATCAAAAAACAAAGTAATAAAAGGCCAGGCGTATCATACAGGCATAAAATAATACACTGTGATGAAACAGGAGCTGACATTTTTGACACCACTAACACCACATAGATAATGCAAAGAAGGAAAAATCATGACAGGAAATAGGTTTAAGAATATGTAACACTGTGCCTTGAAAGAATAGCTGTTTAAAAATTAAAAAAACAGTAACATGCTTATGTAGATCTTTATAATTCTTTCATACTACCGAACAGTGACCAAACCTGCCTGATACCTTTGCATGGAAAATAAAACCAACATGCAATACACATTGTTGCTACCATAAAGAATATGGAATTTTCTATATTTGAACTCATTTCTTACATTCATCTCTAATTTCCTACATTTTAAAGCCCCTTTTGCTTTGCAAGTTATTCATGACACATATATTTTATAAGAATCATATTTTGCAAAGGAATTAAAGGATGCAAGTTTCTTCAGTCATTTACCAAGGTTCTTGAATAAATACAAATGGACTTAAAGGAGTTTCTGCACCTGACAGATGCTTGGTCTCTACTCAAATCGTCACTTATCTTTCATATCGTACAGAAACAGAAGGACATCAAAAAAAGTCTAACTATATGACAGAATTTGTTTTTCCTCTAGGAGGTTGGTTGGTATCCTGTTATCAGACAAAAATCTAATAACTCTAAAAATAAATAATAACCTAAAATAAATCTACAAACTTGAAAGTGTCTATAGAAATAAAACTTTTATAGCACAGTAAAAGATAAAATATAAAGATAGCTGTCATTGTTCTGTGGAGTATTATCACTGATGATTTATATCCAGAAAATTTTTCAAGACTGAGAGTATTTCACAAGTATGATTTTGAAATATACATGATAAATAAATCTAAAAACTGGTATCTGCATTACCAACAATATGTACTGCTGAATGTTCACTTTCTTTATATGTAAAGACATATAGATATACACAATTGTACCTCTGCATAGGGTTAAAAATCTTCCTACTTTGGAACATCATCACTTTTTTACAATGAAGACTTCATAAACTGAATTAGCTTTGACCTCAGTATCTGGAGTAAGGACAACTTCACAGACATAGAAATAAAGGTTGCAAAACCTTTCTCAGGAGGTGAAAACAGTTTTTTGTCTCCATTTAACTTCAGGCATAATACTTTTAATACCAAGTCTAGCAATGGAAGGGTGGCCTTACGTGATTTTTTTAAAAGCCTGTTCACACATAGACTTCTCAGAAAAAAATGCTACACACTAATTGTTTACTTTTGCTGACTTGTAGCATCTACACGTGCTTGTGAAAAGCAAAGAGAACTGAAATGGTATATGGGAATTCTTTCCTTATTTTCAACTTCCCTCATGCCTTCTGCTGACTCTATAAAGTCTGAAAACCTCTTCTCAAAACTGCTTGATGTGAACAAAAAGCTTGGTTAAACCAGTATTGCTTAAATGCCTGAAAGGCTGAGAGTTCATTCTGAAACAGGAGTAACACCAACAATTTCTTTACAAATGTGTCCGCTATCCAACATGGTATAATAATAATCTTTGTGTCAATAGCTGCTACTGCAGAATGCCTGGTAAATATTGAATCTCTGATCGGTTTCATACATTAGATATTTTGTCTTGGGTTTGATATTTAAGCCTGATATTAAAAGATTGGTAATTTCTAGGCTATGCTTGTAGGCAGATGTGAGTCATTACAATAGAGTAGCAGAAATATAAACCAAATATACATTAGCAGAGTGCAGGTAAATATAACTGCCCCATTTTTACTCTAATTGTTTTTGTTGTTGTAGTAAAATATGATAATTTAATTGAAAAAGAAAAAAGACAAAATTTCTGCATTGGGAAGATTAAAGAAGGAATAAAAAGTCAAAATATAAAAAGAGAAAAACCTGAAATTTTTATGAAGTGCTCTTCATAAAAGAGTGAGTAAGGAGACCAAGCACTCCTTGAAGGTGGCTTCTGCGACTACTTCCTACAGACATATTTTTTGATCTCTCATAATTCACATTAGAAATTTCAAATTTAAAGCAATTTTACAAAAACTGATAAAAAAATATGTGGCTTGCCTGCTGTGGGACCACCTCACGGCCTTCCCTGCTGAAGCACCTTCAAAATAGGGAAGCCTCACTTGAATAATTTTTTAACTATAAATTGAATGGGGTTGAGACTTAAGAGATGGGACGTTTCCCTGCAACACAGGAAGATCCCAGCATAAGGTTATCCTGTGTGAATCTGTCCCAGTATTAGTTTTCCACCTTTGACTGTAAAGAAAATTTGATAATGACTTGATAAATTTCTTATTTTGGCTGTATTAGAAATCTCAAAAGTCACTGAAGAATCTTTACTCCCTTCCTACCTCTCCAGTATTAACACAACTACTGCCTTTTACCACAGCTTTTTATTATAATCATGGAAAAAAATATTTTTGAAGGATGAAATAAATTAATCAATATTCTAGATTAACTGTATCTTTGATGGTATTTCAAGATCATATTTCTTTTGAAATGCTGTGGTGAAGGTTTTTTCTTGGACATACCATGGAATCACTTTGAGACAACAGAAAAAACATCCAGTGGAAAAGCAGCAAAAGGGTCACTGGTGTTGACAAAACAACTTAAACTCTTGTACTCAGTTGTACCTTCCAGTGAGGATCTGTCTCATCGTCTTTTCAGTGTGTATATCAGTTAATGAAGTAGACACAATATGCTTTTGACAGTCTTGAGTCTTGGAAAGCAAAAGAAAAATGCTAAGAGAACTTGTGCTTGTGACTGCTGCCACTATTAAACTCTGCTCAATATCTCTGGGGAAGGTAAGAGAACTGTTGACTGAGCATTGCAGAAAATAGGCTGACATCTCATGTTATAAGGTGCAGTCTGAAAGTATTCTTCAAACATAAAGCAGAAAACCATTCACTGACGTCTGTGATCCTCTATGACTAAGTGAAAAGCAGCCAGAGAGGTACTAGAGCTTGTATTTGCTAGCTCTGTGCATTTAATAGTACTCAGAAAACAAGTGTTCTGACCGATGTTTCCTAATGTCAAACTGATCTCCCTGGAGTTTTCTGCTAATGGCACACAAAGGACACAATTCTCCCTACTGCAAGTGGAATAATGAAGTGTATTCATGGAGTTAAAAGACCAGCAAGCCTGGTAAATCTGTTCCTTGACTACCTGGACAGAACACAACAGATGTGCAATGAATAGACAATGCAGAGAACCAAAGTGGAGCATTGGTAATATGTTGCTGTGGGGAAAAAAAAGGCAATTCTCCAGATTTCTCAAAACCTGAAATTCCAGTGTCCTCTCTTGAAACATTAACTAGGGACTGTGACTGCCATCTGTGTCTCATTACCAATAAAGATATACAACCCCTTTATCACTGAGGACTGACAGTTTGGGAACACAGCACAACAAAAGAGAATGCAATCACAAGTGACATTCTCAGCTACAAGGAAAAACCACTCAGCACTTCCCATTTTTCAGGAGGAAAACCCCAGCATCACTAGAAATACGCAGACACTATGAGCAAAAGCTATTAATAATAACATCCCTTTTTATTACAATATGATTCTCAGCTGACTGCAGGTTCAAATTTTAGATCAGCCTTCTATTTTGTACATTATAATTTTTTTCTAAAGACTTTAGAGAAATTCAACTTCACACACCAGATAGATCAATACACATAAATATACCATATGCTAAGAAACATTTCCAGCTGTTGGAAAAATTATTTGCTTAAAACTGAAAAATCCTGAATATTGCTATTTAGCAAATAGTTTGAAAGTGCTAAAGAATTTTATTGTGATTTAAATGCATATAATAATCACTTTTTCAAACGTGTCAAGGCAACTATATACCAAGGGATTTTCTGGTCTTCCAGTACTTCACACAAATTTTGAAAGCAGCCTCTGCAAATAAGCATTTGAGATGTATAATATAATTCTTAGGGAAAAAATACCCACTGTATCTGTTCCAAAGTGAAATATAAAAGGACTCTCTCAGCACCTACGCAGATTAAAGCACTGGTGGCCAGTGAAGTAAAGATGACAGAGAAAAAGATGGACTGACGACATATATTGCAGCTCAAAATGATGCTTGCAGGACAAAAGCCAATACTTTGCTGAAAGCAAGGCCTTATAATTTCCAGTAAATAAACACATGATTAGAGCAGAATAAATAAGAGTCATCCGTTGCCTCCATAGTTTTGGAATGACATAATTACAACCAATTAAAGGAAATGCATGCTATAGTCAAAGAGAGCTTTATCAGCAGCCCTGCCCAAATGATGGAAACAGGACATCACCATTGCCAGACAGTCTCTAGATTAAACACACTTCTCTGATCCTGTCTTCTGTAGTACAGCAAATATTAATTTTTCCCATAGGTGGAAATAAATACACTCTTTAGCTTGATTTAAGGATACTGAGGAGTCATAGTAACATGACCAATGTAAGAATTCTAAGAACAGAAAATGAGAACTACAATCATTTTGGCACTATTTTTCATAAACAATATTTGTGTTGGCAAGCAAGGTAATATTTCTACATGCAAACAAGTGCATAATGCAAGTGGTAAGGTGCTCTTTCTGTCCCTCTTTGAAAAGAATATTAAATTTTGGAAAAAATAAATAAATTATTTACACTTTTTTTTATCAGGTTGATATACTAAACTAATAGAAAAATGTCTCTTGTGGTGCAGTCATCATCAATTGATTGATACATACTTCTCATTTAACAAAATGATAGATGTAACTAATGAAAGTAGAGTGCAAGGTTGTTTTAACAAGAGAAGGTTTTAATTTGTTTTAGAGGTAAATATAGTTGGTATACAGTACCTCTAATACATCAAGATTGCACGCAAATTGGGGTTGTATCTGACCAGATCTGTATCTGAGAGTTTCCCAGAACAGTTAAGAACATGGCACTGACAAAAGACACATTTCAAGGCTCCCTCCAAGTTTGTGATAGGTGGATTTGTAAGGGAGTCTTGCGAAAAAAAGCTAATTAACAGTGTAGTGAGATGTGGAAGATGAACAATTCCCAAAAACTAACATAAGTAATAAAGGTGTAATAAAAATTTTCATTAATAAAGACAAAAAATAATTATTACATCATGTGGAACATGTCTAATGAACTATGCAGCAGACAGAGTCTGCATTCCTACCTGGGTCATGAATCTTACAACAGGCAAAGGAAATTTAGAAATGTAAGCTTTTGTGGTATGTCTACTAATTATTGTTAAAAATCCAGTTAAGAACAAGAATATAACAGAATATTCTGAATGGTAGCAGCAAGGATTGTCACTTAAGCTCTTGAGCATATGTTAGAAAGCCCTATAATTGAATATTAGAAGACATGAAAGAACTACTGTTCTTTAGATCCAGACCTGGGAATAGTATGAAGTAGAAAAGTAATTGCATAAAAAAACCTTGCCAAAATAATGCTTTTAATATTTTACTATCAGACTTCTGATAGTAAGAAATAAATAAAGAGACAGTAGTCTGGAACACAAAAACAATCACTGAAGCAAAGGTAAGGACTGAAGCAGGGCACTGCAGACTGCTGAAATTCTGTGGACAGCATATCATTCAACAGAGAATCATGGAATTCAATTGGGCTTGGGTTGGAAGAGACCTTAAACATCCCATCATTCCAGTTGTCATGCCATGGACAGAAACAACTTTCACTAGACCAGATTTTTCATCCAGTTGTCTTGAGCTTTTGCCACATTACTATTCTCAAAGAAACTAAAAGTAAGAGGACATCCTGAAAGAAAATTCTTCAATGTATGAAACTCAACTATCAGATAATGAACAAATTTAGGTGTTCTATGTCTCTAATACTATACAACACACAGAGGAGTCGCTAAAATATTAAAAAAATATTGACAGGGTTAACTATGAAAAAAATCTCTTCATCATTCAACATTTATGCAGTAAGATTTGGCAGCAAAGCACACAAAATTATTCAGGAAATATAAAGCGGAGTCAAAATACAGCCCTGTTGCAGGTTATTCACCTCTCAGTTTCTATTGCAAGGCAACCCAAGAAGTTGTGTGTATCATAGGATCATAGGATCATAGAATGTTCAGGGCTGTTAATAGACCTCGAATACCATCTAACTCCAACCCTCCCTGCCATGGGCAGGAACATCTCCCACTAGATTCCATCCAGCCTGGCCTTGAACACTTCCAGGGCTGGGGCACCCAAAGCTTCTCTGGGCAACCTGTGCCAGTGCCTCACTGCCCTTACAATAAAAAATTCCAAAATATAGCCAAAAAGTCCAAAATATAACCTAAATACAACTTGAACAAATAGAAAATCAAGGAATGTTTTTACTGGAGCTTTAGCTTTGAGCTGCCAAATTTTTTTCAAAAGTTTTCCTATTGCATTTTTTCCATCTAGCTCAATGTTTTAGCCCCAGCTGCGGTATTTTGGAACTTCTTTACAAACCTTACTGTAGTGCACTTTTCTATATTGGCCCTGTTTCTCTCTCTCTGCTCCTCTGCAAGTACTACAGCTGTCAAAACCAGACAAATTAATAATTGCTAGCATTGTTATGACATGTAGTGTAAACCAAAGCTGCAGGCAGGCAAGCCACTGGCCAAAATGGATAGCTACCACTATTATCTTTAGGTCTGCATTCAAAAGTTTTATTCTGAATCAACTTTCTGGCTGGCTTTGTTTTGTGATGGACAGCACCTGTTCATCACACATTTGGACTGTATAATCCTTCAATGCATTCTTTTTTATGAGGCTTGTAAAGAGCGATAATCCTACAGGTAAATTAGATGGGCAAGGAGTTAGTTCTATAACTCATTATCTTAAATAAATGTAAAGGATTTATCAAGCTGATGTTAATACCATAAAAGTCACTGTATTAATATGAATTTCAGAGAAAAGTATTTCAACAAAATTAGAAAACTCTCCAGTTTCTAACCAGTCTTTTCTTTACAGCTTAAATACATGTATAAGTAGATTAGAGACACCATAGGCCTTCCAAATTGGTTAATTTCATATCTGTCTAGTTTAGCACCTTTTTCAACTCATGATTTGAACCTACCTTTGTCATCACTGTCATAATCCAGATGAAAAACTGTTACATACTTAAAGAGTTAAGAACTTCAAAAGCAAAAGTTGTTGCACACAAATCCTATCCCATGTCACAAAAACAAGTAATTTTTAATATACACCAGCATATCAACATGGCTAAAAGTTCTGTTGAATATCACAGTCACAGAATGACTGAGATTGGAAGGGACCTCCAGAGCTCATCTAGTCCAACCCAGTTGCAAAAGCAGGATGGCCTAGACCAAGTGGCCCAAGACCATCTGGAGCTTTTGGATGCCTCTTGCAGTCAGTAAATGTTTCCTGATGTTCAGAGGGAACATTATGCATTTTTGTTCATGCCCATTGCCTCTTGTCCCTTGGGAACAATCAGAAAGATCCTGGCTCCATCTTCTTTGTACCCTCCCTCCAGGAATTTCTACACATTAATAAAACCCTCCCTGAGTCTTCTCTTCTCCAGGCAAAACCGTCCCAGATCTCTCACAGCAGAGATTCTTCAGGCCCTTCATCGTCTTCATGATCCTTTGCTGGACTTTGAAACTCATCCAATTGAATTTCTCTCTAGCTCGGTGGCCCCCAGGTTTTTTCTCCCCAGATGCAAGATATTACATTTTCCCTTATTGAACTTTAGGTGCTCCTGTCCTCCCACCTCTCCAGTCTGTTGAGGTACATCTGGAAGACAGCATGATCTTTGATGATTCATCCACTTTTTCCAGTTTTATGTCTGATTCTGATGCAAATTTACTGATAGCACTCTACAATATTGTCCAAATCATTAATGAAGATGTTAAACAGGAGTGGGTCCAGGACTATCCATGGGGGTACACCACTAGTTCAATGACCCTTCTACCTTCCCCCGGACTCTGGAGCTTCTCCTTCACTCAGCTCCCGTCACTGTAGCAAGGCTGCCTCTGGTGTTTGCACACTCCTTATTGGTGAGTTTGTGGCCCAGCACAGCATCTCTCCTTGCTGACTTCTCTATCACTTGCAGAGGAGGGTATCATCAAAATAGTGCAAGAATCTCCTGGATTGTTTATGTGCTGATGTGTTGTCCCTCCAACATGTATCAAGGTGGTTGAAGACACCCATGAAGACCAGCACCTTCAAACCTGAGGTCTGTATAGAATCTGAGCCACTAGTTGAAGAACTGTGGTCAACCATAGTTGACTCTGTGGTCAGGTGGCCTATTGTAGACGCTATAATGCTACCTTTGCCTAATTCTAACATGTAAAATCCCCTTGGCTGCTCATCTACCACTAGGTAGATTTCCAAGACCTTAAGCTGCTGTGTCATATAAAAGGAAATTTTCCTCCTCATCATACTTTCCTGTCTTTCTGAAAGAGCCTGTATCATTCCTTTGCAACATTTCAGTCATGGGGGCCAACTCACTATAATTCCATCATCCCAACAAAAACATAGTCCTGCAAATGCAATAAACGTGAACATACACACATAAGTATTTGCAATAGGAATGCTCTTCACTTTTGATTTTCCACTGTCATTGCTGTTCACCTTATGACCCTCTCTGGAAATCTTGTCAGGCAAAACTTATTTCAAACAGATTCCCTCCTGTCCTGTCTCTGATGGGAGAGGATATCAAGGGAACTACTGAGAAATCAGAGAAAGGAGAAACAGAAAAAATTACAATTAATAACTAAGAAATAAATAAACAAAATGGCAAATTCCTCTCCCACAATCCCCCCACCCCCAGCCCAACATTCAAAAGCTACTTAGTTGTAGCTCAAAAAATTACCCCCAGCTATGCCCAGGAACAAAAGTCCAGTCAAGAAAATGAGGATCAGGCTGCTGATTTGGAAAAGGCACTGGCACAAAACATGCAGGAGATTTGGGAAATGCCTGCTGATCCAATCAAGAAAGGAACCAGCAAGTATTTTCCTTTCCTGTACTTGTTTCCAGATATTTAAAAATTATGTTTCAAAGCCTAAACAAATGTTTACTGCTTGCTCTATGATGACAAATATGTCACATACAGCGCACCACAAATAAAAAGAAATAAAAAAGTGAATGGCGTATGCATTGTAGAATCCACTTTAAACATGATTGCTAACATGCAGTTAGCAATAACAGAAAGGAATGTGGTGATGCCAATAGGGCAGGGATGGCAAAGATTTGGTAAGATTGCAGGAGATAAGTCTATTTTGTAGTAGAAATATGGGCAGTCATACTATGCAGTTGTATTTTTCATTCAGTATAATTTTACTGTAAAAAGTAAGTGCTTTAAAGTAAGTGCTTTCAAGTAAGTGCTTTAAAGTTTAAATCACTTGTAAATCTAGATACAAATAATAGCTTTAAAACTGTTAGATAATGTGTCATGTCCTGTATAGTTCAGATCTTTAGAATTGCCAAAAGTACCAGAAGTATTGAAATGTAAAGTAAAAAAGTTAGCTGGAGGTGTTGTTTGTCATTTGAAATCAATACTAGTACTAAGTTTCACCAAGACATTAAAGTACATTGTCTTAATAGCTGTATTAAGCCCAGAAGCAAATCTCATTTCTTACAGGTAACTCATAGTGCATGTCAGAAAACACCGGCTTAGACTGCCACATTCCTTCGTGTTTCACTGCATTCAGAATTTCCTTGTTTCTTTTAGCAACATGTGAGTTATTTGTTGGACAGAGGGAAAAGTGTACACCCAGCTTTATGTGTACACCCTTATCAGGTTCAGGTCTTATTGTAGCGCTTTCCCTTTTAAAAGAAACAATCCATGCAGAAAAGGAGCTGGGCATGCCTCGGGTGTAGATATCTCCAAATGCACCTTCAACGCTTGTTGCCTATATACACTTGATAACTTTCTCCTGTTTAAATGTGACAGTAAGAAGCTATTTTACACACTAACAGTGGCTAGTTAAAAGTGGCTCAACATTAACTTAGAGCACCTTTACACTGTTTTGGCACAGATTACTGGGAGTCTAAAGTGGACAAAAGCTACGTGTAAGGCACTGGCACAAGGTTGAGCATAAACCATCTCCTTCTACTCTGGTAACTCATAACATAAAGCATTACATAACTTTAATTCTTAAAACACTAGATACTTTAATGGAGACAAAGACAAAATGTATCCTGTCTTCCTATGAGCCCTGGTAGACTTGCATACTGCGGCTGTGACCTGACTTACTGTGATAAGAGACTTGTTTTATATATAATTTTAAATAATTAGGCATTGAATTAACTTCTGAATAGGTGAAATTGCAATGTCTGCCTTTTCTAGACTAAGAGCTGATAGTACTGCTGGAGGGAGAGAGCCTTTACCATTCCCAGTGGAAATGGCCTTGAACTCAGGAAATCATTAAGCGAAACAGTAAATGGAAATTACTCAGTAGCTGAGCTGCTGAAAAAAGGACATTAAAGAGGAACAGGGATTTCTTTTTTTCCCTCTCTTGCCTTGCCTTTTGATGGTCGCTGAGCAAGATACTTGTTAAGGCAAAGATGTCAGCAAGGAGCATTCTGAGAGACGTCATCTCCTTAGTCACCAAATACAATCTCTAGAACAATGTGAAACAGAACATTACATTGGTGATTAAGCATATATGTGCATATATAGATATATATAATATATAAGTATATTATATGTATATAATTATTTAATTATATACATAAGTATATATATTCATATATAATATTATGCATATATATACACATAATCTCTATACATATATATATATATATATATACATATATACATATATTCTTCATTGATAACAGAGACAAGAGAGAGAACATTAAAACCCTAATATAAAAATTTCAGGTAATTTTTCATACTCTGAGAAAGTTTCTTAAAAATTTTTCATATCCTAGAACTGTCAGAAGAGTTTTTTTTATATATTCTTCTGGAACAAATTTGCTTAACATCAACAGAGCCTGACCTGATTTCTAACCTTTATTAAAGTTTGTATCAACCAAGCCTTAAGGTTAACTGAAGTAAATTTTTGTTTTTACTCTTACAGATCTGTCCTTCTCCCTGGATTTTGTTATGTTTGGATTTTTGGAGGGGTTTTTGTTCTTATTACCTTTACATCAGATCAAAATTAATGATTTTTCTTCTGTGGGAAGAGAAAATTGGAGCTATGTGTTGACTGGCCAAAGCTGCTAAGGAAAACAACTACTGGCACTCAGTAAGGAGTTTAAAAGATATAGGAGAACAGAGGAAGAACAGAAACTTTCCTGAGTAGTTACCTTACTGTATTCTGTGATTTCTTTTTTATTATTTATGCATGTTAGATTTGTCTTCCTTGTAATGTTAATATAAATGTTGTATTTTAGAACATGATCATTGATTTCAGGATGGGTCCATTAACTTTTCCTTAGCTGAGAATCAATAGATGCAATTATTTTCCAGTGAGATAATTCAGGATGGTATTCAGAGAATGATCTTTATCCAGTATAAATATGAAAGATGTTGACAAAATGGAGTTTAATTTTGTTTACTTGCAGCATATATTTTCCTCAAAAACTTTGGTTTTTAAGTTTCAGGGTGGCTTTGCAATTAATAGAAATAGTTATGGGGTTAAAAAGACATTCTGTTAAAAGAAAGAGAACATATAAAAACTCACTGCAGTCACTATGAGCACTTAGAATATGGTCAAGTTCTGGTGGTCTCAGATCACTGATATTTTATAATTCTGAAAGTATTTTCAAAATATAGCAATTGCAAAAGTATTTCAGATAATGTGTTAGCTATCCCTTAAAAAAATCCAGGATGTATCTGTAACTTAATAATGGTGCTAGGGAAACTGTGCAGAGTAGGACCAAGTGACTTAGAAAAAGCCCTATTATTGCTCTGATTATTTATGCTCTGGTCCCATATGATAAATAAGGTAAATGTATACTTAACTTCGCTGTGATGCCACCCTAGGAAAAGTTTAATGTAAAGTTCTATAATAGCTATTTTCTTTCTTTATCTTGGACACATTTTTTAAGTAATATTTATTCTGCTCCAGTGTGGAGATACCAAGCACAGACACATTCTCATGCTTCTGACCATAAACCAACACAGTGTTTATGCAGAGATCTCTTGTTTTTCTACAGGAGGGAACATGTAATAAACAGCAATAAACAGCCAACCAAAGGATGTTCTTCTGATTTTTTTATTCATTTATTGAAGTAATTCTTCATGACTTGGTTAGATTCTGTGCAAATTAATTCCCTCACTGTTACTCCTTACAGATTTAAATATTTCTCCCATACACACTCCAAATATTCTTTATATAAAGAATATATATTATATGACTTCTTAGCAAGAAGTGGTTTTTGTGGTCCCAGTTAAATATCTTGATATGTAATACAGAGATTTTGCTAATGCCTCCTGTCCTCTCAAAATGTCCCTAGAGGAGTGATCAGCAAAAAATCCTGTTTTCACAGCCCCATGCTGGAATTCAAAACACAGAAAAAAACTTTTTATCAAGGTCTTTACAGTGCTATCTTTATAACTGTCTGCTGCCTGGCATAAGGACATTCACGAAAAAAGCGATTCGAGCACTTTCTACCTTCCCAGACAATCATGTTCTTACAAAAGCAGTTTAAGTAAAAAAAAACAACTTTGGAGCATCAATTGAAAAATTTACTAGATCAGTCCCTTGGGAAAACAAGTCTTAAAAAAAAAAAAATCTGATGCATTTTAGAGGGTGTCCTAAAGAACTGTTTGGACCTGAGCATGGCAAAGCAAGTGCCAGGGCAGAGCTGAGTTGGAAGTCTGGCACCATGGAACATGTCCAGTAGCACCGAAACAGCTCAAACTGTGCAGACCCCACGAGGAACTGCTGTTCTGCCTCATATGGCACAGAGCTCACTTCTTCCTTCCCAATTCTGATTCCACCAGTCATGCCCCAGCTCAAATAACTGGAAAAACAGAGGAAATCATGCTGTAGCTAAACAAAAGAAAATATATCTGAATAATAAGAAATTAATTAGAAATAAAAATTAATTTTAAAAGGACTACAGAAATAAAGAATTAAGAAATATGTACCTAGAAAGCAACATATTACATATTATGTTTTTCAAGATATCTTATCAAGATGTCTTATGATAACATAAATTGTTTAAAAAGATATATTTGGCCATGAAATTAAAAAAAAATGTACCAGCTAAATATGCAAGAGTTGGAAGAGTTACAGTAATATTGTTCCAAGTTCATGAACAATAAATTCATAATTATTGTTCTTAAATCACATATATGTGAATTTATGCATATACCTACACTTACACACGCATATAGGTATATGCATATTTCAAAGGCAAATTTTCAGGTATGAAGTCTACAGCAAAACGAATTCTTAGCAGGATCTGTTTGTGTCAGTCACAAAAATACTGCAAAGTTCATCAATTATCTAAAATTAAGTCGGCTATAAAGAAATAACATGAGGAATTAAATACAGCAGTAAAAGAGTTTAGTTAGTAACTTATCTCCTAAAACAAAACTCTGACAATGTATCTAATAGTAATTAATTATAATTTCATAATTTTAAAGGAAGGTATAACCCCTACTATTATCCTACCATGTAAAAAAAATAATTATACCTTGTATGAGTATCCCTTCTAACGAGTTCTTATAAAGAACACAGAATACAGTTACAAAAGACTGCCAAAATGCCATTTTATGCCATATTCAAATATAAGTCCTGAACTTTTCAATTGCCAGAGGCACAGGGAAGAGTTTCATAATGCTCTTTTTCCTACTTCCCTTGATTAGCATCAGTTTTTATATAAAGTCAGACAAGTTAAATGATGTGTGGCAGTGTTTGTTATTGAATATTGAAAGGGACTAGGTTTCATATATGCAGCAATGGATTGAATGTGCCTGAAGAAAAATGTGAAATCAATAAGCTACTAGGATATAGTTTATGATACCATATGTTGTCATCAAAGTGGGTGAAGAGCAGCCTCTGAAATTCAGAGTCTTGGTACTCCAAAAGCACTGTGTGTTCAGGAATGAATGCTGGCTTTAGAATTCAGCATGAGGTAAAATAAAATTAGAATTCAGCACTTTCCAATATAAAATCAGGCTCATTAACATATTCTAATTAAATGAACACAAAATAAAAGATGTGTTAACATAAGTTTTCCTAGTTGTTTTGTGTAAAAGTCATTAAGATAATAGCTGAAGGATTTTAGAAATAATGAAGAGTATGCTTAAATAACAAATATTTTACTTTGAATGAAAACAACTTTTCCATTGACAAGTAACTAAAAAAAATACAAAAGTTCCAACAAACTCTCCTAAGCTATGGACAGTTCAATAAGTTTGAGGAAACAGCTCAGCCCCAAAACAGAAATAAGTATATTTTCACTACATCTGCCACAAACAACAGTACCTCATCATTTAACACATAGCAAACAACTTCATTCTGTCTGCCAACTGCATGTGGTTCCTTATGACACATACACACATGAGAATTATGTTCTGCATGCAACTGTTTATTTCTGTGAATTTGTAATGTTATCCTACAGGCAATAGACTAGTGTTTAAGACTCTGCAATATTGGAGAATGAAACAACAAAAACTTGTGTGAGAGAATTGCATTAAACTGTTCATAGCTTTTGAAATGAAGCTGAAATTACTCTCTCACTCCTTGTTTGCAAGACATTTATTAGTTACTACTGATACTGTGAAATGTTTTTTCTGAGCAAAAAGGTCATCTTTTCAATTTTTTTAAAGAGTTTTAAGTACAAGATTGACCTACATATTCCTTTTGTCTGTTAGCTTAGCTAATATCTCTAAATATTGCAGCACAAGCACATCAAAGGCAGGATTAGGTTTATCCAGTCTAAACCTGAACTTCTCATCCCAGTGAATAGAAGGCCAACACATACATGTGGATTTAACATAAATATCCTGTCTGCAATCCATTTAGTCATTTGCTTATGCCTTTCCTTTATATTTCCCAAATATGTTTTTATTCCCTGTGTCATTCCAAGTCACATGAAAAATTTAAATTCATAACTTAAAGGAGCAGAGTATTTATATCTGGGACAACTGGTCCTAATCCTTCTCTAATTTTTTTTTTAACTCTCCTAGTAGTGATGAGCCTGCAGCAGCACTTCAGATTATTTCCTCACAAGGCAATAGACAAAATAACAAAAGGCAAAAGACAGGAGGTGTATTTATAATTGTGACATCAATCAGCATCTGAACTCCTTTCTTAAAAGTTTGGAGTAGGAATTTAGAATTAATGTGTCACAATGTTATTGCTGGGCAATGATCCTTTAATCTGAATGAATATTCACTGCACAAATAATAAATATTAAGTATTGAATATATAAACAAGTCTTACATCTTGATAACAATTGACATATAACTATAGTTTATATTATTTGCTTTATAGCGGGGAAAACCCTTAAATTATTATCACATCTTTTTACTATTATTGTATTTTTTTTTATTTATTACCTAAAATTAAGGAGAGTAAGTCCTCTCAGAGAAACTACTGAAACATATAATTAGATTATTTCCATGGTCAAGCGGTAAAAAAAATGCTAAGCATGGATGCTAAGCAATGGGAAATGAATCAAATGCAACACCCACCTTAAAATATGTCTGAAGCTCAAGTACAACAGATGATAGTTCAAAACCTATGCAGAACCAAGCGCTCCATGTCACTCACCAAATTGTTAAAATGTAGCTGCTTCACCTGAAAGAGGGTAGAAATCTTCATTGGACAATATTTTTTACAACAATTTTCTCCTCTGTTAGCAAATGCTGGTTGAAGCATTTCTTGCCTACTTGAGTCAATTACATTCAGTAACAGCAATACTTCAAACATTTCCCAGTAAGGCTATGTCTCGCACTATGATGGTGTCATCTAATAGGACTTGTCCACCCCAATCTTCTATGTGTTAGAATAATACAGTTTGTAAAGAACAAGATATAAAAGAGGAAAACACTGAAAATAGCATTTCATAATCTTACTGAGGATTTCTTTTGGAAAACACAGAGATTTTGCCCAAACTTTAACTGATATATACTCATTTAACCAAATAACTTTCCCCCTCATTTAAAAGATAATTTTTTCCCCATTATCAAAGCTGATCTTGAACATAACTGCTGAAATACTAAAGCAGATGTTCAACAATAGCTCGATTTCTCTCATGAGAATATTGAAAGTGCATTTTTGAGGATTATGCTGGCAAAATTTCTTCACAACAAATGAAAAATGGCTTTTCCTATAGCTTTGTTTACCAGGACTCAGAACACTATCAAGTTCACTCAAGTTCTATTCGAAACACACTGTATCTTTATGGAAGTCATCATCAGGTAGCCAAATTATCAAAATATCTTTAAATGTGAGCTACCTTTTTGTTTTCTTATGACAAGCGTGGAAGATCTGTTAACACTTACCCCTCAAACATGGAAGAAAGTATGTGGGAGGTTCTTCAGATCACTTGGTTTAGACTTGCTAACAGAAAATTCTTGTGTTGCAATACTAGTAGAGTTTTATTTAAAATGCTCTATAACTTTTTCTTAAAATGCAAATTTAACCCTATAGGGAAAACTTCTGGAATTTTTGACAGACAAACCTAAAACATAGTCTTATATAAAAGATGTAAAATATTATTCAGCAGAACTATTATTCAAATATTTTTATTGGGTTTGATTGAACTGCAGCGACTGTTGGTTATTGTTGAGATGCAGCAGAAAAGTAAGGAAGCCTACTTTATTTTCCCCATCCAAGTCAGAGTTGGCCTGCCTTCACAAGAGGAAAGTCCTGCTTATCAAACCTGAATTCATTGCATGACAAGGTAACCCACCCAGCTGATCAAGGAAAGCCAGTGGGTGTAACCTTTTTGGATTTCAGTAAAGCTTTTGATACTGTCTCTCCCAGTATCCTTCTGGACAAAACATCCAGCTCACAGCTGGATAAATGCATCATGGGGTGGGTGAGCAGCTGGGTCAGACACAAAGGGTGACATCGGTGAATGGGGTGACACCAGACCGGGGACACTTGACTAGTGGGCTTCTGCAGGGCTCCATCCTCAGCCCTGTGCCCTTCAACACCTCCAGCAATGACCTGGGCACAGGACTGGAAAGGATAATGTCCTGGGGTGACTTTATGGTGCTGAACTGTACCCCAATTTGTCTGTTTAGCCCAGAAGCAAGTTTTGTGTCTTTACATCTAGTTCCAAGAGCAAAGGGGCAGAGAGGGAAAAGCAGTGGAATTTTTTTATATTTGAAAACATAGAGATAAGAGCTTCAGTTCTCTCTCTGGGTGCATGTGGTCTGCAGCATGGACAGGGAACGGAAGAGAGCTCGCCTTTGCTTTTAGTTAGTATATTTTATCTAGCTGAGGCCAGTTTTTTGGAACTGTTCAGCTATGGTTCAGTCTGGGAACACCATGACTATTGTCCAGGGGCCCCCAGGCTGCACTGCAGCTGGGACATCAGACCTTAGTCCCCAAGAGACTGAGACAGCTGAGGACACATCCACAAAAAGGACTCTGAACAACAGGGCTTTCTAAATTGGCAGTCTCTTCAGAACAACAAGAGGTTCCATTGTTTAATATTATTCACTTTCTCAGGTTTGCGAATATTTTGCTTGTCAAATAAACAGTTTTTTTCCAGTTTTCTCGAAAAATTGTGTCTTTCAAACCAGCTGGGGGAGAGGCAGCCTAAATTTGCTTTACAGACGAGACCACTTCAAAAGTTTCCTCCTAAATTTGCCCTAAACCAGGACAGATACTAAGCGAGTTCACAGCTGATACAAAGCTGGGAGGAGCTGTTGGTCCCTCAGAGGTAGAGAGGCCCTGCAGAGAGACTTCAACGTTTTAGAAGGTTGGGCAGTCAGCAACTGTATGAAATTCAACAAGGGAATATGCTGGATTCTGCACCTGAGGTGGAGAAACCATGCATGAATGGACAGACTGGGGAATGAGAGGCTGGAGTGCAGAGCCATGGAAAGGGACCTGGGGTTCCTGGTCAATGGCAAGCTGAACATGAGCCAGCAGTGCTCCGGCAGCCAGGAGAGCCCCCATGTCCTGGGGTGCATCAGGCACAGCATGGCCAGCTGTGCCTCATGCAAGGGACAATCCCCAAGGGAGGGGATTGTCCCTCTCTGCTCTGCACTGGGGCAGCCTCACCTCGAGTGCTGGGGGCAGTTCTGGGTGCCACAATGCAAGAAGGATCTAAAGTTATTAGAAAGTGTCCAAAGGAGGGCACTGAAGAAATGAAGATGAAGAGCCCTGAGAGGAAGCCATGTGAGGAGTGGCTGAGGTCACTTGGTCTGTTCAGCCTGGAGAAGGGGGGACTGAGGGGAGACCTCACTGCATCTTCTTGTGAGGGGGAGAGGAGGGGCAGGCACTGATCTCTTCCCTATAGTGACAGTGACAGAGCCCAAGGGAATGGCCTGAAGATGTGTCAGGGGATGTTTAAGTTGGATATCAAGGCAAGGTTTTTCACCCAGAAGGTGGCTGGTTCACTGGAACAGAGAAGTGATCACAGCCCAGCCTGACAAAAGAGTTCAAAGAGCATTTGGACAATGTTCTCAGGCACATGACGTGGTGTGACTCTTGGGGTGGCCTGTGCAGGGCCAGGAGTTGGACTCAATGATCCTTGTGAGTCCCTTCCAACACAGCATATTCTGTGATTCTGTGAAAATTCTGTAAAAAAATTATTTTGTAATAATTATACTAGACAGAAAATAAAATGCAGTTACATTTCTTCTGGGAATTCCTAACAACAAGTTAGGAATTGTAACTTGCAACTAACTGTAACTGAAGTGTGACCAGACTTGATTTTTTCTGATTTAGTGATGAAACCATAGCATCTGAAATAAAGCCAAAAGAGAGAGGCCATATTTACCCTTATCTTGCAGATTTCAATGATTTCTATTCCTCTACAAAAAATACCCCAGTATCTCTAATGTTTCTCACAAAAATATAACATTAAATTTATCATTTAATCTTCTTTTCTTTGTGTCAGTTTATGGCAGTAAAAATCAAAATAAAAAGAAAGAATGTATGAGATAAATAAGGGTAGTTTTGGAAAATGGAAAGGCGGAAGTATTCATTTCGGGGAAGGGAGAAAGGGACTTTCTCCACCTGAGTAACATTATAACAATGGAAATAAGGTGCAATAACCAGTCTGAAAATGTGACTGTCCTTGTGAGGGACTCAACAGATTCAAGATAATCCATGGCTCAGTAACAATATAGAAAAATTGTAGAAAAAGCTTTTTTTTTTCAGTATCATCGATATGGGGGTTGCTCTTTAGGGAAAACTAAGAAATCTATGAACTAGATAAATGTTCATGAGCTAGTACAGAGCTTTTTGCCTTTAACTTGTTAAAGTAATAATAAGTAACACTTCTAATTTTATTATACATGGCAACACTGTAAAGGTAAAATGAATTCCTCATTGCATCTTCCAAATGACACTATATTTATCTGTCAGAATGGGAAGACTGCATCTCCTAATCTCTTTTCCTTCCCTGAGTACCTCTATTGAATAAATATTAAGTAGCTGTTGAATAAAGATGCATCTTTCTCCTCTAGTGCAAGACTGAATGGGGTTCACAGGTCTTATGTCAACATTCACTGCTAGCTATTTTTCTTCCTTATTTCTATGAAGAGCTTTCACTTAAAGTATATTACCCTTATGAAAACTTCACAGAAATATTTTATACTAATTGAGTATTTGCTGTTTAGAAAGATAGCAACACGTTGACTTTCTCTATGACACTGAACTCATTACTGTTGATTTCAACATTCCTGCTACTTTGTATTTGTTCTCCTAATACAGTAGCTACTAAGGTGATACTACATAGATAAGAATGATTAAGAACACCTCAATGCATATTTTTCAGAAAAAAACCCACCATTATTGTACCAGATTTTTCCATTAGCAATGATTTTTAAAAAGATATTCCGTATAATACTTTAATATAGGCACAGATCCAGGGGAGGACTTAAACACTTCCAAGAAATTTTGCTTGGCTTTCAGTGTCAATCAGAAACTGGCATATGATTTTAAGCTCTTTCTCTCGTATCAAAATGGAGGAAAGATACTGAGTAGAGAGGAATGATCACCACTCCTGACCTGCTGGTTAGGCTCTCCCAGTGCTGACCAGGAGGCTGAAATCTCCTCTTCCCTGCAAGGGCATACTACTGATCCACCTTCAATCTGAGAGAAATAACACTGCCTTTCTTTTTCATTTCATCTATGCCTGATCTATTTATAGATTTCTGTAACCTGAGAACTTTGTGTAAGAGAAGAGATTATTCACAACTTTCACAGCTTTCAAAATGTAAACAAAGGACAAAGAATAGAGACAGGCAAAGGGAGAAAAAAGTGAAGACAAGATGAAAAATAATTAAATTCATCAAAACATCACATCTGAATAGTTGAAGGATTAAAAGCACAATCAGATTTTCAGTGTATGCTGTGACCAGTGTTGTCTTGCATATGCTTGCATAAAAAGACAAAGAGTTCAAAAAGAACATAATTATAAAGAGGTATATTTTCTCGTGAGTGACAAATCATGGGTAATGCACTCCTTCAGGTGTTATTCGATATTTTTGGCAGGGTTGATATGATTTGATAACTGGAACTGCTAAGTGATAGCTCACAGTGGCACTTCTCAGCACTTTCAGTCCATCAGCTAACGCATTTATACACTTCTGCAAAAACTAGGACTCCACTATGTATATATCAATAGAGCACAAGAGCTCAGAAGATTCTGTTAACTAAATGTGGGCATCAGTTTCATGAGGTATATTTGGTAACTGTAGTAAGAAAATACTATATAACCATAATTATCCAACAGAAATAGAAACCTCTCCCCATGTCTTCTTTACTAATTTCAGAAATAAGAAAAGCATGCAACTTGTTTCTTTAAATTCACAGCAAACTTTTTGGCTGTTTCAGTTTGGTCACTTCAGTAAGAAAGATTCATATTTGTACTTTTAATTGTTGGTTATGCAAATCAGATAACTCCTGTTTTCATCTAAAATTTTCTTTTAAGAAAATCTGTGGGTAATTTGGGGTCTTTCTTTGTCTTTTGAATAGTGAAGTAATTCCACCCAAACCATAAGATCAGAACAATTACATTTTAACTTTTCAAGGCACCAACCAACAAAATTCCTTCTCTTCTGGAAAATGAGGGACTATAAAGAGCAGTCCAATTCTGCCTTCAAAATCAAATGTATCAGGAGGCTAGGTGCTGTTCCCAAGGTGTTGATTTGCAAGAGTCTGGAGATTTTAGCAAAAGTGAATGAAGAAGTTATGGATCTTGAATAACTTCACCTTATGCCTATTTTTTCATAGCAGTATAATTTTCAGATGCACTGAAATAAGGAAAACAGTTTAATTAAAGCAAGTCAAACAATCCACTGCATTCTTGGATTATCTTCTCCTATTTGTTTGATGATGCAGCCCCACACACAAATGATTGTGCTGACAAGCATGCGGTGTTACTGCATAGGAGCAGTTCCAGGAGTTCCAGGAAGCATTAAAACTGCTTCCCCACTGAAGCCAGCATCTCATGATGCATTCCTCCAGTCTACAAGCCCTTTTTCCCAATTATCCCATTAATTCTAATGAGTTTTCTCAGCAAGACCATAAGTTGCCAAAGTTGGGTTTGAAATATATTCTCAGCAAAAGACCACAAGTTCCAGCAATATAATTTTTAATAAGAGCAGCAGTCAAAATACTTTTCCTAATTTTTTTTTCATAAACTAAATAACTCAGTAAACCAGTAATCATTTCTCTTTGTTTAGGTATAGTCATGTCTCTGTGACCAGTATTTTATGCATTCACAGGTTTATGTGGACATACAGTATAAATATACACATGCATCCTTATTTAAGGATAATGTAAAAACAAGAGTATCTCTTGTGATACCCAATAGTCCTACATCTAATAATAATGGCTTTCAGGGATAACTTCAGAAAGCAGAACATTGAAATATCATAACAAAGTCATAATTTCTAGTCTGTTGCACTTATAGTCCAGGAAAGCATGCTCAACATACATAATTTCTGTATAAATTGTGTGATATGTGTATTGGCTGCACTGCAGAAATGGCAAGGGCCCAGGTTACTGATTCTTTGCTTCACTGCTTTTAATACAAGTCATCTAACAAGGTAATGAGGTAGACAACACGAAATTTAATATTAATTTTCCATGGCCTATTCAAACCTTTTTCTTCTAAGAATTTTTTTGATTTACCTTAACTAATATCACCTAGTCAGAGACATCATTATTTATATCTATTTAAGCAGAACAGGATAACTGACTGTAACGCAGAATGTACCATTGCTAACATTATACCTTGCCTACAGCAAGACAATAAAGGCTTGGCTTTCAAAAGCAAAAGTGTTTATATGCAATGCTGCAGTTGATTTCCTTTCTACAACTGATTTTTATTATATTCCATAGCAAGTACTCTCAGCAAATTTAAAGATCATCTGCAATATGCATTCTTGGAATAAACCTGCTGTGGTTATACAAGGAGTTCTATAAACTATTCCTATAGATTCATTTTACAGTTTAATATCCTTAGATTAAAGAGACCATCACAGCATTTTATATGCTGAGGTATGCAAAAAATGTACAGTGGGGCAAATATTTGATAAATATTACTTCAAGACTTGAGCATCTATTCCACATACATAACAGGATGTAGTAGTGAATCAAATAAATTTTTTCTTTTATTTTTAGTGATATCTTCATTTGGATGTAGTCTCTACCACAAAAATTATCTTTCCAGTGACCTATTTTTCTATGAACATTATTAGGAAATATGTGTTAATGAATATACAGACAGTATTCTCAGTACATAGTTTCTCATCTCACAGCACTACAACAGACAGGAAAACAGTCATCAAAACCTCTTCTTGAGCAATGGAATATTGTCTGAAGCTTGTTTCAGATTTCCATTCAGTCTTAGAAACAATGACATTTCAAAGAAGTGTCCTCTGATCTAGAACACCTGTTTTTTGCCACATATGAGTGAGTTGCATCATTGATTGAAAATCTACAAAAGTTGAAAAGACTTGGACAATGATACAAAGTGCTTGTTCACTGTAATGTAACTAGCTTTCAGCATACTGTTTACTGATGTTGGAGTTAGAAATGTCAAGAGTGGCCTCTTGGCCACAGACAAATCCTGCATCCTCAGGTCGCCTGCTTGGCACAGAAGGGGCAAGGATTTTCTCCTGGACAGACTGTGAGAGGATTGTACCCAGAGGCCATCAGAGTCCCAAACACACCCTTAGCAGAAGAAAGTGGGCATCTTCAACTGACAGTGGGCATCTTCAGCTGACAAAGTTCCTGCCTTTGTGCAGGGATAAGACACTGGCAACCAGCTGCCTCACCATCATTTACTAGCGCATCACAGCTTGTGGTGCCTTTTGATATCTTGCCATTAGGCAAGGTTTGCTGTGGGTGGTTTTGAGTTAGGACTGGTTATATCTCTTTTTCTGAGCCAAAGGACAACATACATGTACTTACAATGCTTGCTTCAAACATATCTACTAAGAAAGCAAATAATATATTTTTTATATATATATATAATTCTTGGCAGTGATGACAGCTTCTTTGCTGGCCTTAAGAAATAGATCCTTTAGGACTAATAATTTTAAAAAATTCTCTCTTTGTTCACTATTTTACCAGGTAGTTCTGCTTTTGCATTTCTTTAATTGCAGAGGTGCTGTTTTTTCAGTTACTCAGTTCATTAGCAGTGTGAAAGACCCAAAGCTCTGGTGGTATAATTTTTAAAGAGAGATTCACCTTTCTCAAAGATCAATGGAAAAAGCAAAGTCATGACATAATTCCTCATTTTATAATGGGGAATTTATTCAAACATGTTTTGGTTACCATTTATTACTGAGGACACCTTACAATTAAATGCCTTCATTTGCGCATAAGTATTCCCAAAACCTTTTAAATTCCGTTAAACTCACTCTGGATTTTCCTTCTTTTTTTCTTCATTTTCACTTAGTCTCTCAGCTCTGTTTTGCAACAAGATAGAGTCATGCTGACATAATAAACAGTTTTTTTGCTTGCATGTTTGAAGAATCAGTATTTAATTAATAACAGGAGGTTTGTGAAAATTAAAAAAGGTTTGTTTCGAAAGTGCATTTGAGAACACAGGGACAAAGTAAGTTTGCAGGATGGAAACTATCCTTTTTCTTTTTCTCTTGAATTATCACTGTATGAAATAATTGAAACAGTTGCCATCTTTTTCATAGCAGCCAGAAAATCAGACACTGCTTAGAGTAGTGGAGAAGATTTATTATTAGGTGATACAGAACATTTTCAGATGAACATGACAAGTTAATTCCCAGGAATCCAAACAAAATATATAGCCCAAATTCCCATATTTATACAAACTCACTTTCACACTACTGGCTGCCTTTTAAAGTCATTCTCATAACAGTGTTTCGTTACACTACTATCATTACATCGGTCACATGAAAATATTTTTCATACTTTTAGCTGTTATTTATCTGCTTATAGATTGGGGTTTTTTTATAATTAAGATATTAAAAAATATATATAAAGAGAAACTGAAATCTATCCCTCTAGTGATTATTTCCTTCTGACAGTGGTTTATCTGTGCAGGGGTATCCATGCTGAGACCTGAACTACTGGCACATTAATTACAGCATGAAGAGCACAGATGCATTTTCTTTGAGTTACCAAAGTATGTATGGACTCAGATATATAGGAGCATCTCAGCTGGGACCATAACAAAAAAATTAACCTTACCAGTGTCAACATTATTGCAGCTCCTGGCAGCCAATTTAGACAAGAGTTAATTTGAAATGCAATTCAGAAAAGGAAGTGTGGGGATCTAACAGCTAAAAACAGATTTGTCCCTTCCCCACCACCACCCTCACTGTGCACATAAATCTTTCTCTTTTTCTCTTGAATTACTTTTCTCCACACTAGCCTTTCTGTTAATATTGCAGGCCATATTTTTGCAACTATTTCTACCACCTCCCCTCTCCCTTCACATTGAAACTTGCACTCCATGTTGTTCATATACGTAATCTCCTAGTTTTACTCCAGGAGCTGAGGAAGTGGCGTTGCTCTGTGCTCTCTAGAAATGCCAGAAGATGCCACAACCCAAAACAACCCTGGACAGCGCTGGAGAGAGAACATTAGAGAGAACATTTGCAGGCACTGATAGCATTGTGCATACCAGAGCACTGCTGAGAGATCTCAGGGTTATTGGCTCAAGAAAATGAGATGGTTGACAATATAAAAAGATGTATTTATTAATTTTGGGTAATCTACCTCAATCGTCAATATATAGTATATTTCAGTTTGTTCAGATTTGTGTGCTATTTCACAAAAGCACATTACAGGCTTTTGCAAATGCTGTGGTATAAATCATAATAATATTTATTCTACACTGTCAGTAAGGTAAAACACCTAATGAATTAAAATAAAGATAGAAGTGTGATTAACAAGACAGTTTTCCATAAGGAAACCAAGCCAGGTAGATGGTCAGGAGCAGAGAAGCAGCCTGTCTTTGCACCCTGAGGAGTAGCAAAGGCATTGGAGGTTCCCTCCACAAAGCAGGAACATTTTTTTCTGGGAAAGCAGAGGGATTTGATAACCGAATTTCCTGGTCATCTGTGTGTTATTTCACATACCTCAGTCCCTCCTGCTACCCAGCCACTGCCCCAGAGCAGTAGGATGCTGCACACCCTGCTTGGTCTGCAGCTGCAACCACAGAAAGCCACCATCACCCAGCAAAACCAGAGTTATGTGGGGAGCTTGTCCAGATGCTTCTCCCAGGGAAACCTATGGGGGGAAAAAAAAAAAGTCACCTCTGCTTGCCCTCCTATTTCCCACAGACCTATTTCCTGTTTCATGCTGTTCCCCTACCAGAAAGACCATTTCCCCTCTCCACCTATTTCTTATTAAGCCTGTCTTCAATATGCTTTCAGGGCCCTTATGGAAGTAAGACACTTCCATAAACAAAACTCTGCAGAGTGCAGCATTTTAACAAATTATAACAGCCTGGCATTTGTATCATATGTACAACTTTTAGGAGATTTTATCAGCTTTACTTTTCTAACACATGAAGATGTGTTTCTTTGATCTCATCCCTGCTTCTGCTAATTGCAGAATACTTTCAGGATGGGGCTGCCTTTTACATTCATGTGTTAAAATATGTTTCAAAGAAACAATAGTATCTTTTTGTGTCCAGTAAGGTCCAGATTGAACCATCAGCTTTTAAAAAACAATTATTTGCTCATTTCAGCTGACACAATTCAGTTAATGTTCTTTTTAGATGGAACATTCATTTTGAATTTACAATTCCAAACATTCATTTTGATCTATTTTGTTGTTATCAGCAAGAATCTTTACCCTTTCTTTGTTCTTGCGGTTTGTAGTTCTTTTGGTCTTAAAACAAATAAAACAGCACTAACTTGACTGAATAGTCAACTGACCCTCACCATTTGCTTCTAGGGACACAGCATAAAGCAAACATTCTTGTTTATTTTTTTTGTGTACCTTAAATTATGCAGGCATCTTGCCAGTCTTTGTGAAGTTTATTACTTTGGTTGTCTGAGTAATACTTCAGGTTATCCTGATAAATAAATAAATAGACCTTTTTAAATATAGTTTTCCTCTATCTTTACTTTTCCATAAATAAAGACATTTTTTTTAACACTGTGAAAGGAAAAGCAGAAAGTAAAAGAAAAACATCAGTAAGAAAAACAAATTTTGACAAGGAGCACAGTTTTCAGCTGCAGACTGTAATGTAATATTTTAGTTCAAACAAAAGCAAAGGAATTTCTATGTAGGTGTAGACAAACAGTAGCAATGCTGTGACCTGTCATTTTTTGTTTCACATGGGAAAGGAATATCAGTAGAGCATATACAGACATCTGAATCGACTTACTAACATCAATAAACACAAGCTATAGAGAAAAAATCTCTTCACTAGATTACTTTTCACTGAGAACAGTAACTGCTCTGTTAATGTTGTCTTTGAAAATTCTGTTTCATGCTTGATGCTCTAAGAACAAGTAAAGTATTTTCTCACATAGTTCATTAACAACACTAGAAAGGGATCAGTTCTGAATTAACATTTACCTGAATACAAAGATCCAAATAGGAGAGACTTTTACATACAAGTCATTTTAATGCCTTTCTCTCAGAAAGACAACTGGCTGTAAATGTGCTTATTACATCAAATTTGGGCCAAAACTGAAGTTGGCCAAGGAAATCACAGAAATAATCAAGTAAATAACCTTTATCTTGTGAGAGGTTTAAAAAAATTTAAAAAGAAAGAAATACCCTCAGAAATATTTCATGCAAAAATCTATTAGATCTAGATTGGAACATTTTAAAAAAAGACAAAAAACAGTATGAGTTGTTTGGGTCTTATTTCAGGTTCTCATGTGCAAAGTCTTTCTTTAGAAAAGCCTTTTATATATCTTCGATTGATAAAAAACAACAAACAAATAAACTAGTCAGTTCAATACTGATGATGTGCTTGGTATTGTTATTTTGTTGTGGAAATTATATATGCCTTTTTTTGATTTTGTTCCACTTCTATCATACAACAACTATGTCTAAGAAAAGTTTTCTTACTAAAAAAAAAAAGAAAATAAAAATAAGTCTATAATTTAAGCACATTGGTTTTAATACTTTGATCCTGTTCCTATCTTCCATAAGAAAAACATTAAAATCATGAGAAAGTTTTTTTTTTGCATTATTTTATTCACACCATTTTTCTACTGAGATGGAAGGGTAGGACAAAAGAGAGAAATTTAAAGTTCAAATTATATTTTTTTAGCAATTTAAAAAGCTGTTTTTAAAATAAAATATTTGATAAATTGATTGAAAAAGTATAATGAAGTAGGAAAAACAGGGATCTTTCCAATATTTTGACTTGCATCATGATGTCAGAAAACAGACACACTAGAGTAACACATATAAAAGTACACTGAAAGCAAATTCCTGTTAAATACCTGCTTTTTCTGTCCTCTAATGAGGAAATTACAGTTTTACCTACAAAGTTACTGCTTAATTCATCATCATGAGAGAGTTTGGTAATGCATCTGTTATAGTGAAACACCATAACAGAGATATTTCCTTTTCTTCTCCATGGTAAGATTTTCCACAGGATGACAAAACATTTATTCTCTTGCTTTTGAGCAGGTAATTACACTCTTCAATAGCAGGAGAAAAATTTTCAGTTTCTTTGCATTTGATACTCATTCTCTGCATTGAAAACCTGTTGTCCCTCAGAGCTTAATGCAACCTGTCAATCCTCACATCAAAATCAAAAGAGCACCTGACTTTCCTCTTCTTCAGAGACAGCCAGCCTTTGTTTTTGGAGGATGACCTATTGTATCTCACCCAAGACCAAGTAATAGCAATATCATCTGATAATCATAGAAGTAGGTAACTGCTTATGCAAAACAATCCACACACATTTGTGGATTTGTTCATTTTGTCTTTGTCTCATTTTCAATTTTAAACAGACTTGCTCATTCAGACACACACGTACCTTTACCAATTTAGCATTCAACAAAATGTCACAGTACATAAGCAATTCTCTGAGACTACAGCTGAAGCTTCACCATCCTCTTCAGTGACAGAGCCACAGTCAAGGTCACCTGTAGCAAGGTCTAAAACTGACATTTCTGAAATGGCACTGCATGAATAAGTACAATGAAAAAATAAACAGAAAAGGCAGAATAGACAGAAAGAGAGGGGCTAGTAAAGGAATGAGAACAGTGAAGGAAATGAAAAGTAGGGATGCACAGCTTATCAATACCTCTCCACACAGTGGGGGAGATTGCTTGCTCATTTGGTTCTCAGGTTCTCATGCACAGATTTCTTTCAAATCCTATCTGTCAATCCCCATTCTGCCAAACTGAGAATATGTGGATTTTTTTTTTATTGTTTTTACTCTTTACTTTATGATAATTCAGTCACTTCTCATCAGTCTTTGACTAGCATTTTAAATGTTGTGGCTCCTTCAGTTCATGGCACAGAATTTACTCATCAAGGAATAATGAAAGCATTAAAGATCTTTCTATGCCTAACAGAGCTTTAGGCATCAACCAGTAATAGCTGATGATGCAACATTTTATGTATATGTTTACTTTACTAGAAAAAAAAGTTATTCAACCTTTACATTCAAGGTAGGGATTGTAACTTATTAAAGACTTAATTTTAAAACTAGGACAAAAGAAAGCTATTGCCATGAGTGATGTTATATTTCTACTACAGCCAAAGTGTGTAACTTTTATCCTCAAGAAGCATGCAGAACTGCATATTTGCTTCTGAAGCATTTGCCAGGTTGTACCTGTAGCAATATGAAAAAATTTACGACTCTTGGAAAACGAGTAAATCTGAAATCATGAAAGGTGGATTTAGAACTGGTGTCTAGCACCCAAGTGTAACTTGAAGAATTACATTATTACTTTCTTGTGCTACAATTTCTATTTCTTATTTACTCCTAGGATGGTTGATTTTTTTTTTCCCTAGAAGAAACTTCCCCAGTACAGATGATGCAGAAGCACTGTATCTGCAAATGACAAGATTTCATCCTTGAATAGAGCAATTTGTACTGGTATTGACATGTTCTTTAGATTCCACGATTCCTTTTTGAGTTTAGTGAGTCAGGGTACACTACCCTGGGTTTATGACTGAATGTTTTGCATAAAGACGTGTACCTATGCACATACACAGTTACCTGAATGTGCTAATACAGTTACTGGGCCTCCTCTGAACATAAAATATGTGCATAGTCCCTCATGGCTCAAAAGCAACAATCCACTTTCTTGACCTTTGTTTTCACACAATTTCATTAAATTTACAGGAACTTGCCATCTTCTCTTTTTCAGCTTAGTTTAAACTGACCTATGATTAGAAGGTTTTGGAGGATAAACAAAAAAACTTTTGGATAATCTTTTTTTACTCAGGAAACTGAGACCCATAGTGTCTCCTTTTGTATTACACTTAGCAGATGGGAGTTCCTTTATGGAAATGCAGTGCAAGAAGTAATAATAGTTGTAAATATGTCTATGATTTACTACTACAATAAAAAAGTAAAGGAGTACTTCAGTTATGTATTTCATATATTGATTGGAAAGAGATATAAATTAAGCTTTAAACAACCATTATTACCATATGCTTCTTAGAGACAGCTTTCAGTTCTCTTTTACTTTCTAATTTTCATTTCATTTTCTATAGAAGATTAGAAAAAATTTCTCTTATATACAAAAAATATGCTAGTTCAGATATTCTATACTTTTTTCCTATGCAAAGCTTAAAATTTGTTTTGTAAAACATTATTTGTGTCAGAAATCACGAAGAAAAAAATTTTTAAGTATAAGTATAGAAAAAAGCTAGTGGAGAAAAAGTTGTTTTCATAAGATTTTTTAACACTGTTTACAGAGTGATATGAAATACTGGACATCCTCCTGAGAAAGAAGAAGATTATTGCTAAGTAACAGTATATCTATACAGAGGTCATGCAAGTTTTGGAACAGATGTAAAGTCTATGTATGAAGAGAAAGAAAAAATGAGAATGGAAAAATAAGTACTTTCCATGCCTCTGTGCCCTAAGTTTTTTCTTGGCAGACAGACACATGTAGCATGGCATCAGCCCATTAGCCCACAGCTTTTCTGAGCTATGCTAGCAGTAGTAGAGAGGTGGCAGCTTCATCATGTTATTCCATTTACACTGAATGATGAACCATCATATAGATCTATCAGTGTAGAGGTACAGCTAGCTCTGAGATGGCAGAAGTCCTCTGATGCAAAATTTTCCACTTCCACTCCGTGACCTCTAAAAAGGATATAATGTTGTACAATACATCCATGTAGTGTGGAGACCTGGCCAGGTTTTCCATTCCAGCAGAACTTTGGCCGTCCCTGCAGCACACCTCTAGGTGTGTACAAGACATTGTCCTACTGCACTCAGGACATGTGGGCAAAGGCCATGACATCAAGTTATTATTATACAAGATTGAGAGCTCATGCTGTGGGACTGTCTAGGTCCACAAAGACACAGGTCAGTAAAAGATCTCTCTCAAATTCCTAGAATAAGAAACCTCTTTTGAAGAAACACATGATTGTTTTGGCACCATCTGAAATACAAAAATGACTGCTACTCATTGACTTCTGTGTAAAACTTCTTTTTTATTCTGGGTACCAAATAAGTCACTCTAATCCACTGTCCTACATGTTCAGTGTGTGTTAAAAAAACACCTAAAGTGATAAGACAGCTGACAAGAGCACATCATCAAGAACAGAGGAATGGATCCTCAGGACTGAAAATAACATACTTGAACTCTTTGTAAAGGGAGTAGTCCAAGATCATATTACTAATCTTTAATGATTTTAAAAGAATATGCAGATAAAGTCAGCTCTTTAAAGTAATTTGAATGCTTAAAGATTTATACTATTACTTAATTGGTATTTTTTTCAGCAGGACCTCATGTCTGAATCTTATTTAAACTTCTGAAAAATTCTCTGCAGGTGTCCATCATCATTTTGTTTAAAAGCCTGGTCCCAGTCCTACATTTCAAAGATTTAAAAGAGAATTAGGATAAATTTTAAATCCTTTCTTTGTGATCTCAAGCCCACTCTCTGAGTAGGCTTCTAAAGGCATTGCTTACATGTGTTTTTCCTTCTCAAGTAATCTACTGTGTCTGAAGTCTGAGAAAAGCTGTGATAGTAATTTTCCTTAACTACACAATTCTTTCCCATTTGAAACAACGGGGAGTGAAATGTCACTATTTCAAACTGAAGCCTAATTACAAGAGCAGCTATAACTGAAGATTAATGATAAAATCCTCACAACCTCCACCACCAAGGCCATCATCTGCTAACATTAATTTTGTCACCAGTTCTGGATCCAGGTATACCCAATTGCCTGGCCTTCTTTTCCCCTTTCTTCCCTCCTGACTCCCAGCAGATATCAATACTGTATGGATGTTCTCTTCCAAGCTTGTTGCAGAGAGAGGTGCCCTAAAGGAAGGCGTGGAGTGACTGGCAGGGTCTAAAGTCAGTGCTGTCCCAACGACAGCCACGAGACTTCATGGACCTTCACAGGCATGCCACTGCCCCTTATGTTTAATTTTGCACTGAGGTAATTCAGTGCAAAAAATACTGTTTGTTATGATTTCTACATGGACCAAACTTTTCTGTCTCCTGACAGAAAAACCTATAGAATACTTTTCTAGTAATTTTTGTGACACAAATGTGACAGAAATTACTTTCTATGCCAAGCTACATTCAGTGTTTCCGTTTTATTTCTATTCGTGCTGAAGTGTTGAAATCATTAAAACATTACAAAACAATGAGAGGACACAGAATAAGGTATTGTCTTTGTGCAGTATCTTGGAGATGTGATACCCTTCACTGGATCCTCAGACAAATGAACTTTAGACCCACTGAATTAATTATTTGATTTCAAGGCAAATTAATTGAATACCAATACTACTGAATACTCCTGCAATGTTCCATTAGATTTAACACGTGGTTATGTCATCATTCTCTTTTAAGAGCCAGCTTCCTAGTCTAGACTACAAGTCCCATGAGGCCTTACAGAAACTCAGGGAAATGTAAGTTTAGGTCCAAAAGATAGACATAAATACTTCTTGTTTGACCAGGAAACTTCCCTGAAACTTCTGAATTTGCAAATGTCAAATCTTTTGCTGATTTGTTTGTTTCTAGAAAATGTTCATTTAGTAATAATAAATTATTCTGTGAAAATGTTATTTCAAATCACCAAAAGAACAAATAATAAACCCACGTCAAACAATCAGAAAGAAATTTCAACTTCAGTGCAATCCTTTCTAAACCAGTTACATTTCATCTTCTCAATTTAACAAGAAAATCTTCAAACACAGGCTGCAGTTTTTAAGAATGTGCCACACTTCACTCATCTCTCACACGCTGAACATAACACGGAGAATTTTTGCTTGTTCAGCTCAATTCTCATGGAACACTTCAACATTGCAAAACTCCTTTTCATCTTCTTATTTCTGTATGAAAGAAAAGAAAAGTGTTGCAGAAATGTGCCTCCAGTATCAGTAATCACCTCTTTAGTGGTATGGCCATGTTGTAGAGTGACAGATTCTGTTGTTCCCTCCAACTCAGGAGCATTTTGCAGCATATCAGCGAATCTTCCTCATTCGTTAATGCTGATAATGTTTTCTTCTGGTGCTATTAAGCCTCATATCTTTCAGATAATGTCAAAATACCTTTCAAGCATGATGAAGAATGTTAGGAATCAGGTATTCATTGTTAATATCTCCAAAAGACTTAATTTGAAGATCAGTTATATTTCTTCTTGTCTAGTTATTTTGAAAATTGGTCACTTATGCTGGTTTTGGCCGGGGTAAAGCCTCACAGTGATTAATATGAGCCCTCAAAACAATATGTTTTGGATTTGCGCTGGACACAGGGATGTTTTGTTATTGCTGAGCAGGGCTTACACAGAGACAAAGCCTGTTCTGCTGTTCGTGCTGCCATGCTGGCAGGAGGGCTGGTTCTGCATGGGAGGCTGGGAGGAGACACAGCCAGGACAGGTGACACAAAGTGACCAAAGAGATATTCCACATCATCTGACATCATGGTCAGTGCATAAACTGGGGGGAAGAAGGAGGAAGGGGGAGCTGTTTGGAGTGGTGATGTTTGTCTCCCTGAGTCACTGTCATCTCTGATGGGCCCTGCTCTCCTGGAGATGGGTGAACACCTGGCTGTCATGGGAAGCAGTGAACTGATTCCTTGTTTTACCTTCTTTGTGTGTGTGGCCTTTGTTGTAACTGCCTTTATCTCTATCCATGAGTTTTCTGGCTTTTGATCTTCTGATCCTCTTCCCGATCCTGCTGGTGGGGGACTGAAGGAGCGACTGCTTAGGACTTGATGTCAGCTGGGGTTAACCACACCTACAGTGCAACTGAGATTAAGGTAAAGTACATGGAGAAATTCAATTATGGAATCCAGAATACACCACATGCTCACAGAGAGAACTTGCCTACCAAACAGGTTTTTCCATTCCGTGAGGGCCCTCACAAAGGAGGAAGCATCAATTGTGAATTTGGGATGTGTATATTTGTTTGCTGGAACAATTTCCACTGTCTCCCATTCCCATAATTTTGACAGGAAATTCTTTTATCCTAGTCTGAATGTTCCTTTCTCCCACTTGAGCTCACTTAGCTATGACTGGAGAAAGTTAAAGAAAGGAGTCAGCGTTTGGTAGTCAGGCAGGTAAAATAACTACCCTTTTTGCAAACATATTTATATTTTCCCCATTCTTTGAGAAGTAATATTTGTTTATTAATGGTTCTTGTTTGCCAGAAACACTGTAACTGTGTTATGAGCTCATGACAAAGTACCTTTCTGACCCAGGAAAGGGAGAATGAAATTCTGCATTCACTGGAAGAATGAAATTCTGCAAATTTTTAGTCTGTTTTCATTTTGACAGTATCAAAATACACAAATACATGCCTGCTTTATTGTATGATAGGCAGTAAGTTATTTTCACCAGAGTCCTAGAAAGAGCTGTAATTTACAGAGAATATCCCCAATGTTGTCTGTGTTTTTATTTCATATAGCATTTACTTTCTATATTAGTTAGAAAACTATAAAGATACAGGAAATGAGAGTTCCTAGGGTTAGATAGCACACAAATAAAAATATAAATTCTCCACTAATTAAAAAATTAACATAAATCTACTCAATTAACATGTTACTGCATCTTCAAGTCCTATTGTCATATTAAGCACCTGGGCAAAACATACAACACAGTAAGAAAACCACATTTTTATTGATTTATTTTAAAAATTAATGAATGAAGAGCTTTCTTGTCCAGCTTAGGTCCCCTCTAACCTAAATTTTCTTTTCTATTCTATTTAGCTTTAGGTGTGAAAGAGAAACAGGACTCTTAAAAAAAAAATCAAAGATATTTTGTGAAAAAATGTCATTACATGGCATTATGTTTTGTGAAAAACATTATGCCTGAACTTCCAGCAAAACCAAAATATGACTAATCCAAAAGTGTACTGTATCAGCTAAAAAATGTCAAAAAATTCCAAAAAGTGAAAGAGGAAAACAGACTGTACAGGTCCAATCGCTTCACCTCAAAGCAAAAACAGAAATAAAAAAATACCCATTCGCTCCCACTGCCTATGGACCTGATAACAGATGGGCCTCTATGGTGGAAAACATTGTCTGAGGAGAGGCTGAGAACTCTGGGCTTGCCTAATGTGGGAAAAAGGAGATGGAGAGGTGACCTCATTGCTCTCTGCAACTTCCTGGTGACAAGGATGTGGAGAGGGAGGTACTGATTTTGTCTCCCTAGAATCTAGTGAGATGCAAATGGCTCAAAGCTGCACCACGGAGATTCAGACTGGGCATCTGGAAGCATCTTTTAACTGAGATGCTGGTCAGACACTGGAACAGGCTCCCTTGAGAAGTGGTTGATACTCCAAGCTTCTCTGTGTTTAAGAGTCATTTGAACAGTGTTCTTAACAGTATGTTTGGTCAGCCCTGCAGTTGGGGTTTTTGCCTTTTTCTTATCTTTTGTTTTCCTCCTCTCAAGCAGAATAACTCTCCACAGCCCCCGAGGGCTGTAGGCAATGGTAATGCAGCTGCTGTGGGGGACAGGCCTGGCACAAGGACAGGGTGGACATTGCTCAGGGTGGGTCAGTGTGCACAATATTTTTCCTGATTTTTTTAAGCATTACCTGTAGCAGGACAAGTTAAAAGGCAGAAAACACCTTTAATACAGTTTATTTTGAAAGAGAATGTATCTTGAATTGTGCCAAGGTAATAACATGTGCTATAGAAGTTATGACATTCACAGCTTCAGACTTTACAGAAAAAAATGTACTCTGTAGGTATTAAAAGTAGAATTTAATTGAATTCTTTATTTTATCGACATAATATTAAACCAGTCAAATCATAACTTTCTTTTTGAAGCATCAGTTCCTCTTCAGAAAATGAACAAAAGTTTATAGTTATGTATACTCCTATAGTTATGTAAACTCCTAAATATATAGCACAAAAGGTTCTTACAAGCTTATTTTTAAAGAAAAGCTATCAGATATGGACCTGCACAACACCAAAGTGGAGTAATTTAAACTAAAATTTTTGTCTGAAAAACAAACCAAATTCGTATCTGAACTTTGAAACTACACTACGTGTCTTATTGTTTAATCATCCCTTTCCATTTCAGAAGTTTATTCCATTAATAAACAATTAAAGACAGTACTTCGAAAGTTAAACTTAAGTATTTAATATCTCAAAATGTTACTTAGTTTATATAAAATTTCAAATCAATGTTAAAAAGCTAAAATAAAAGATTTCTTGTGTACAGCTGACAAAATAAGAAAAAGTTTTCAATATGATAGCAATATATCAAACTTCCTGATCTAGCCTGCTTGCTTTAACCCGCAGCTCTAAGGAAAAAACTCTAGTAAAGCATTTCTTGAATCTGAATACCTCAAATCTACTTTAATTATTCTGAATGGACTGATACAGTGTCCCTTCCATGGAAGTGTTCAAAGCCATCATGGATGGGATTCTGAGCAACTTGGTCTGCTGGAAGGTGTCCGTGGCAGAGGATTTGGAACCAGATAATCTTTAAGATCCCTTACTACTGAGGCCATGATATGGAGGAAAAAAATAGTAAACTAGCAAGTAGTGTTTAATCCAGTTCAAAAATACCTTGCAGGTAAAATACAAGTTCCATTTCTCTTTTGAACATATTTGTGAATTAATTATTGGCTAGACAACTATAAATATACAAATATAAAAGTAGAATATACTGAGACTACTATCAAAGCAATTACTTTAAGTCTTTGGCTCAAGACCTTACTGAACTGTCATTCTAATTCTGCGTGCAGCTTAGACAAAAAGTGGTAAGTAGACTGCAACATACCTAGTCTAATCACTTACACTGAAGCACATAGCTGAATCTCAATAATAAAATTCTTTACCACAACAGGAAAATAAATCTTAGGTATTTATTTTACTATGTTACACAATTGATTTAAAAACAGAATGAATGGGACACTTCGCCCAGGTTGACTGACTACCTATAGGAAGTTGTTGTTATGTGCTGAATGGAAAAAAATAATGTCAACGAAAATTATCTATGACTCAAACTGGACACATATGACCATAGATGGAAATCAACAGTAACATAAAATCTAATCAAGAATTGAGAACTGCTCACAAAAGTTTCATATGCTTTTGATTCATATACTCGTTTCATATACCTTTGGTTTAAAGGTCCATATGTTGTTGGAAAAAGTATCTGGAACAAAGAGAAGAAATCAGATCATGAGTAAAATGAGAAATTAATTGGCATTAAAAAAGACTAAATTGGGGCCATTATTAGGTGATTATGCTGCAGATAAAGAAGGATATATCTCATTGAAGATTTTTAAAAGTGCAAAAAGTATCAAAGAAATATAAATCTTCTTCACTATTCAGAGTGCTGATGGTCTCCGAATATAGAAAAGAAGACAACAAAGAAGATGTTGTTGTGGTAGGGATGTGTTAAAGAAATCCAGATTCAGAAAGAAAATCATTAGACTAAGGTTTTCTTTGTACAACAAACAGAATTTCAAGGTCATCTAGAATTAGAGTTCACTAACTGCTTCATTATGAAAGGAATGTTGTAGAATATGGGTTGTCCAGTGAAATCTTAGAATGAGTATTCCACTCAAGGCAGAATGGTTTTAAAAGACTGTTACTACAAAGGAATGAAGAACAGCAGCCTCTTTAGAACACAGAGAGGATGAAGTTCTTGGTTTCCCCTATCTTCTCATTTAAAGACAAACAAGTAAACAAAAATCATGGAAAAAAAACCCCTTTGGGTCATTTGAAGAATATGCTCGAGAAGAAAAGAAAGAAATAGCAGAATTGCTGTTATACATTTTTATTACGCTTAATCACTCTACATACATAATGCATGCATTAAAAATCTAACGCAAAAATGAATTTACCTCACTACAGGCACTGTTAATTGTAGATGTATTATTTTCACACCTGACATAGTTTGAAATGGAACACATCGTATTTCCACTTTCTAATTGGAACTGGCTGCATTGAGTCCTGTACCTCTAAAACAGTAAGACGCAATGTGTTCAATGTGCTTAGAAAGTATTTGGAAAAGGCACACCATACATCACTTACTCCAAGCCATTCACTGAACAGACTAGTAATGTGCAGAGCAAGAGTGCTGTTACAGAAGTTAGAGTTGCCACACTAATTATTTAGATAAATAACCTGAGTTTTATCACTTTCATCATTTCTATTCTAAGATAAGAATTACTCATTAATTTTGTCACTGTACTGGAAGCTGATGTGTTAGGCTCCTATGCAGACATTGGCTAAACTGAAAAGTGAAAACATGTGAGCACTTTCTGGTCTGCAAATACAGACACAAAGATATAACACTAATTTGTGATATTGACACATAATCTCTTCAGTGAAAAATGGAATGAAATTTTTCTTTTAAGTAGTTTAAACACAATTGCTCTGACCAATAGAATTACTTGAGACTTTTTCCCTTACAAACCACATAAATACTGTGGTTGTCATCATTGTCTTACTTTTGTATGCTATTTACAAACTCTTCTGGATCAAGATGTCTTTCTGCTTTTCACACTAAAGAGTCCTTCATTACTGGAGCAAATCCCGCACAAAATACACTTCAAGACATCTATTCCTTGTATTTGCTGGTGTGGTATTGTTGTTCTGCTTTTAGGACACTACTCATTGCTGGCCATAGACGTGAATAAAGTGTACATCTGTTGCAAGCAACCTTCTATCAAGTAGAAGGAATATTCAAATTTACCTTAGTGTGGTGAAAAGTGGAGGTTATTACCGTAGGGATGGAGTACCTAGTCCAGCTAATGGGTATCTAAGCCATTTTAGGAAAAGTGTTTCCCTGGTAACAGACTCTTAACAGTATGGGTGTTGTGGAATGGATGTATGTAAGCCTCTAAGAGTCACAGGAGAAAGTCAAACAAGCAGGAGTCCTAGGGTGAAGTCATGAAACAAGGCAACTTTAGAGCAGAGTTCTTACAGGCAAAAAAGATTCTGATTTCTAAGTAGGACACTCTCATTTAGACATAGTTTTTCCTGACTGCAGCAAAACAGAACTTTGTTTAGTCTCAGTAATGGACAAGATATCAACATACTGGTATATATTCACTGTCAGTTCTTCTTCCTAAGAGAAACATATCAGCAAAAGGAAAAAATAACCCCGTTATTTATTTAGCTAACTAAAAGCACTTAGTATGCAGGAGATGTTACTGAAAAGGATACCAAGGGTGTTTTGCTTGAAGGCAATGTGGGTTTTGCAAATGGCAGTTGTTACATAAATAAGTCAAATGAAAAACAGATGGTTATTCTAATTCTGTCCAGCATGTTGTTCTTATTATTAATAAATCATAGAGAATTCATGAAGACAGTGTTACAGATGTTAACAGAACCTACTTGAATGAATATAGTTAGTAAATTTGATTTATCCAGATAGTTTACTGTGGTAAAGCATGTACTGACTAAAGGGTTAACAGAAATAATAATTTATTTTTACAATTCATTTTAGTGTGGCAGTTCAATGAGATTAGCAATAAAAAAAATCATCCTTAGAAACGGCACTTTGGGGTTCTTCGTAATACAGCTCTGAAACTTGTGAAAAGGGTAAGTTCAAATACTCAGTTTCTCAGGTTTTACTGAAGGCTTTCTGTAATATGCTCAAAATAAAGGAAAAGAATAAAGATTATGCTCAAGGAGCCCTAACTCAGGGAAAGAGATGACACTTCAGAGACAGAGTCTAAGAATGCCCAATAGCAGACTATCTGAAGAACTTCTTCAGCAGCCCCAAGGCATTTTGTCATCTGAGCAAAATTCATCACTAGCACAGTTACAGCAGGAGCAGTTGGATAGAAGATTTAGATAAAAGAGTACGGAATAAGGAACCCTAGTACTCCTGGGCTTTTGACCTATGGAATGTATGAAGCCAATAGAATCTTCAAACAGTCAAGGAGCCTTACAAGCCACTGGACATAAGAACTAAAGAGGTCAAAGACATGTGAGGTGATTTAATCTATTTTCCTTCTCCAGTTTTTCAGAAAGTGCATTGTATTTTCCAGTCTATACAGGTTTAAAATTATAGAATAACAGGCTTCCTTTTAGGACAGGATGAAGGAAGATATGTGGTAATCTTAATGATAGCATATTTTGAATTCTGTTTTCTCTATTTTTCCTATCAAGTACTTGAATGTGTAGCTTAAGCATCACTAGAGCTAGTATTTTCATCATTTATATTTGCACTTTATTATGAGATCACTGACTTCATATTAAAAACAGGACAACTTGCTGAAAAGCATCCAAAAACCTCAAGAAAAATATAAATGTAAAATATTGCCCCAAAAAATTGATGTTACAAATTTTATCTCAAACAATCCCTAATAAAAACCTATAGTCAAAAGATGGAAAGATATAGAGGTTTTAATTTTTTTTTAAATTCAGTAATATAGTAGAGTCAATAATGTTAATTTCTTCAAGTTTTTTCTATAGGTATGAAATATTTTGTTCAGAACTGGTTAAATATGCAGAAAGATATCAATACCATATCTATAGGGAACTCAGCCCAATATTTTGAGTGATAAAAAGCAGAGCATTGTAAAGTTGGTACAATGTGCTGCCATCCACCTCTGCCCGCATTTGTGACTGACAGCAAAACTTCCCTTGGGAGGTAGGGCTTATGAAAATCCTGGTAGACATCCTCAGTGAGGAATAAATATCAGAGAAAGCGCACATACACACTCAGCATACATAGAATTATCCCTTTTTTTAAAATAAGAATTAGACTAATAATTTCTGACTAAGAAAATTGATTTGCTGCCAGGTATCAGTAGTTGCCTATGGACACAGACTTTAACAAAAACTAAATGTACATATATGTGATGGAAAAGCACAGCTGAAAATTTAGGCATTTGTGATAAATCTTTTATTTATAGCAAAATATAAACTGTCCTGATAATCAGAGATAAAAGTCAAGTTGTGTGGAAAATCTTGAAATCAAGCACCAGATGTTATTTTAGAAATGTTAGGTACTTCCCTTTAAATGTGTCTCTTGTTTCACCTGGTCACATTCTATACCTTGGACCTCCTCCTTATATTGCTTTTATTGACACTTTTTTTTTTTTTTTTATTAGCACTGTCATTAATTATAAAAGGTGTCAGGCTATAGCCTTTGAAGATACCTCTTTCTGTGTTATAACTCTAAGCTTTTCAATTCACAGGGTAGGTCTCTGCCTATCACTTAAAGCTAGTTAGCATGAAGGCAAAGGGCTGTATTCAGGATTAGGTCTTGCCAATTATAAATGAGACCTGTGACAAAATCCCATTAAATTTGAACAATTTTCAGTGGCTTTCATTTGCCTAGCACCTTATCACCTGTCAGATTACATGCTTTTCCTTCCTTATTGATTTCTGTCTCATAATTTGTTGGACTAATTTCTAATATCTGCCACATTGACTGCTGCATTCTGATTGCCCATAAATTTGTCTTTTAAGTCCCACATTTATGACTGCCTTATTACTTGTCTTAATATTATCTGCAATATTATCTAATGTTTTCTTTCTATAGATTTACTGGTGTTTTCCTATTCCTCTTAAGGCAGTTATCTGTCTGACTCTATAACCTCCCCTTTTTGCCTTTCCATTTATCTCTCATATTTTTCTCCTTCATCTTCAAATTCTTCAAGCTTTCTTTAGTTTATGACAATGGATACTGAGCTATTGATTTTTCAAGCTTATAACAGAGTCATAGAATGATGCCTTTTTCCACTGTCCAGCTAGGTGTCTGATGTATTTTCTCTTTTGACTTGTAGAATCTACCCTTAACTCTACCCTCTTTCTTCCAGGAAGGGAGGGAAAGACATCTTCACCATCTTAAACAGCAGTGTGAGGAGGAAATTGAAAAAAGAAAAAGCTTTTCAGCATATGTTGTAATCTTGTTTGAAGCATTTTATCTATCTTGTTGAAGACAGGAAAAAAAATGTTATGACTCAGGTGGCCATTTATTTATGTATGAATAGCAAAAATCTCAAATGGGAAAGACTTCATACTCCACCCATTCACTAAAACATATTTGGACCAGTGGCTCAAAGAAATTCAAATTAAAAATGCATTCTTTCAAAACAATACCCAAGAAAAAAAAATTAGAAAACTGAAAAGGAATATATTCATCAGATAAAAAGTGTCAGATAAAAGCTTTACTGATCTCTGTCATTGTCTGTGCCTCTCATGCTTCACAGCTGAATTCTTGATAGTGGAACATATAAGACCACAGCATCTGATGGACACTGATATATCTCGCATTTTGTTGGTATTTTTTTTATTTTTGTTGGTATTTTTCTTTTAGCTCTGGAAAGCATGTTTTAGAACTAAGCTGGTTGCTGTCTTTTGAAAAATGATGTGTTCTTTGGGCTTATGATTCATAAATTAAAAAAATTACCCAGTGTACTTTCGCAGTTTGCTTTAGAAGATTCTTATATTTGTGAGATCAGTTAATTTTTTTTCTCTTTTAAATTTTTCAATTCCTTTCTATTATTAAATATATCTTTCAACAGTTGGCCTGGAAGTATTTATTTTGATTTCAGCTGAGAAGTTTGAAACTGTCACTTAGAAGCTTGAACATTTTGGGGTCACCTCATGCACAATGTAGAAGGGAGCAGGAACACATCTCTATCTTGTTGCACATGGCTTTCAGCCATCGTTTTTCATCTTTTTGGATGCTGTCTCACAAGTTTGACAAATACTTGGTTGTATAGTGAGATTTTAGTGCTGCACTTTTACACACTAGTAACAGTTCTGGAAACCGTGGCAGTATCTACATCATATGTTCTGATTCAGAACACAAAAACAGCGAGTGGATATTAAATTAAATATTTAATTTAAAATGCATTTGAATTTGTCTTTCTTCTTTCATACATTATGACCTCTAACTAGAGAAAATTTTATTTTAAGGTTGTTTCTTCTCTTTGGATCTGTGAGAATTTTTCCTGTGTCTCTGAACGCCCCCATTCATTTTTTTTGTCACATTCACTATCAAATTCAAAGATCTATTCTTGCTATGGAAAGTACCACTCACTTCCTTTTCTTCTTGAAATAGTTTCTGGCTTTTTATTGTTCCAAGTTATCTCAAACTACTATTTCCGCACTCTCCTTTTCTAATAATTTTTATCGTATGGGTTTTGTGTGTGTGTGTGACAGCCAAATGTTCTTTATCTGGGTTTACCTTTTTATCATCAGTAATCAGATGTATTAGTCCTCTTTTTGGTACATGGAATATATTGTTTTTGATAACATAAGGAAGATGTGCTGTAAAATACACAAATACTAAACTGAAATGGTAATATTGGAAACTGAGTTAATAATTATATATCTGCATCTTCTTTGTGTGGGACTCAATTGCCTCTTTCCCTAGGAAAAGAAATTTTCAGTAATTTTATGGAGGATGCTTCATATAGTTACGAGAAAACTGATGCTTCATAACTTTCTGCCATGTATGCAGACTGTTAAAATGTACTCTGAAAAAATAGTCTGTCATTTCCAAGGTAATGAAAAAACCTATGAAGATGCCCTGAGCATAAAATTGTTTCTCTGTTTTTTTAAGCTTTATATCTTCTATAATAAATGTGGTTTCTTCTCTATGTTATTCTGGGCCCTAAGCTCACACATACTGGAACATTTTATTTTGGTCAGTCACAAACGTATACATCAAATATCAAGTTATGTTGAATGATGCTGTTTGCACAATTTTAAAAAACTCTATGTCTTCCAAGCAATATTTAGTGAAGATTTTTAATCTAATTTTAATTAACAACTAAATTATTAATTAAATGCTAATTTAATTTAACAATTTAATATAAAAATGCTAATTTAATTTAACAATTTTTAATCTAAACACTTTGATTGTGCACATTTTTTAAAATAACTATTACACAGTGTCATATCTACAGTGTACTTAACCTTTGTCAGATATTTTTCCTTTTCCTGTACTCCCTACTATATATGTTATCCTTGCTTTCTGGAAAAAAAAATCATTTAATCTGTTGTAATTTTAAAATTTCTTGGCATTTTTATCTGATAGAAACCAATACAACCTATGAAACCTATACCATAGCTCACTAGGCTGGTAGATGAAAGTTAAAGATGAAGAGCTCTGGTTCAGAGCTAGCTTGCAGTTCTTTTAGTGACTTACTTCACAAGGCATTGGACCCCTGGTTGACCACAAGAAATTTAAAATTCTTCATGCTCACCTTTCATGACTAGTTGAAGTACCTCATCCTAAAACATGAGTGTTGCAAAGATTAATTTCTGTAAATGGTCCTGAACAGGAAGACTATTTACTATGATAATGTAGCTCTTAAATTGTAATGGACATAAGAAATGAACATCCTGTTTAAACATATTTTTTTACTTTGATAGTTTTTCTGTGTATAAATCTTCACTGCCTTGTGGTGTGATAATTTCATTCTTTCTGTCTTATTATTTTTTGTTTCAACTAAAGTAATTCTCACAGCAAAGGATTTTCAGTATGCGTGGCAGTTAAGTTATTACATTCAATCAGTCATTCATGTCATCTCAGTCAGGGTAAAACATTTTTAGTATCAAACAAAAACTAGAAAACTGAAGATCTTTTGCCTTTAAGAAGTAATACAGTGAAGCCACAGCAGTGAAAGCTCATACTAGAAAATAAATTACTTTCATGATAGGATACCTAAGGTTTTCTACCAGTTTCACTCCAGGTAATGACAAACAAACCATGACAGGATAATTGGCATTGCAAGCTGACGAAGATCAATGATTTTCTTTTATTATTGCAGGTAAACAGCCAGACTCTTGCCTTCAGAGATTCTACCACAGAAAAGTCCTACTGGTCAAATAATTTTCACAAAAAATATCACTGAAGACTTTTAGTCATCAAAACAATTTTGCTTTGGAAAAAAATGACATGTAAATTTACACAAAGAAAGTACATTTCCTTAGTTTATTCTCAGGCTGGCAGTCAGAGGCTTAACTTGAGCCTTAATCCCTTTTAGCTGAAAGCTCCTTTAGCTGGAAGTTCATCTGCCAGCAGTCTGTCAGTCCAGCTATTTCTCATGTCAGCTACTGATGAACAATTACTGACACATTAATCCTGTATCACTTCCTCGCAGACTGGGCTTTGTCTGGGTATGAACAGAATGAGATGAGATATAGCAACTATTTTGGACTACCTAGGGGTAATGGGGAGGAAAGGAAAAATAAAGTTTAAGGAATATATATCATTAAAAAGGACTCTGACCTCTTTGAGCATGAATTATTAAGATCATAAGAAATTATCATCAAAATATTTTCAAGTTTATAGTGGAAGTATGGGAATGAGTTCTGAAAAATTAAAAAGCTCTAATTTTTAAATAGGCTGCTGCAACCAAGTAGAAGGAGTCATTCACAGAGGCAAAAAATTCAAAATTTCTTTCTGTAATGTTACTCTAATTCATTTCCTACTTTGCTTTGTTTTTTCTTAACTATATAAATATATTGCAAATTAAGAAGTATTTGTGAACCTCAGATAAAAAACAGCTCTAAATGTGACAAACTGGATCTTCCACTGAATTATCCTTCATTCTAAATCTTAGCTTTTCAGAAGGGATTAATTTAAGGTGTAGAAAATAAAGCCATCATTTAAAATTGTTATAAGTGCATCAACTTTATTTTGATTTTGATTTAAGTGATTAGCTAATTAGATTAACATTTTATTGGTTATTAAAATAAAATTTCAAAAATTATAGTGCACATGTTTTATAAGGTAAAAGTGCAGTATACTGCGCTGACCTTTCCAATATTCTGAATCATGATTGTTGTTCTATTTCTCTTCTTCTATTAAGGAGCTCTAAACATACAAAAGTGATTATATAAGAGCAGTCAACATAATAACTCTAGTAGAACAATGCTAATCTTCTAGCCTGACCTAAAGACAAAAAATGAAGGTGAGGGAGGAAATGAAGTAAAAAATTCTTTTCCAGAAGAAAATGCTTATAACCATGTGTTTCAGAGTATTTTGACATATGTGTAAAAATTAGTTATTTAGAAATATTTCTTTCACACTCTATTGTTATCACTCAGTTCCAGACACAACTGATTTGTAGCAGGCTTAAACTTTAGCATCGCATGATCTTCAGAACGGATTGTTCATTCTGAAGAGAGAAGTTATAAACTTAAAATTTTAAGATTTGTGTTTTGGTAGCTGTAGACCCAAAGGTATCAAAACAGCCATGTATACTGTCTCATCTGACCCAGTCAATATTCAGCTACAAATGCCAATGGAGAGGTCTATCATTGTATAGATTTTGATGCCATATCCCTGTTTTTTCCTTATGAATTTTTTGATACCCAAGGGACATAAAACATGAAAATTATTTAGTTAACTATTACAAACACATTATTAGTAAATGGCACTGTCATAGGATTGTTTTTGCAAGGCAGAAAAAATCATGTCTTTGGCCTTAAAAAACCCCATATTTCTGTTTTTCTTGGAAAAATATGGCTGCATCTGGTTTATAATACAGAACAAGTTACAATATTATAAGAATCTTACAGCATCATAATAATTTTATAGAGTTATAATATTCCAAAGAGTTGATTTGAAATAATTTCCAACAAGCTGGAAGAGTTTTCAAGACTTTGGGTTTAATTGTTTTCAAACACAAACTGTTTGCCATTATTTTGTGATACTTTCAGTCACACATTGTGTAAATGAATAAAAGTGGGTGGCTGGTTTCTTGACCATTCCTCTTTCTCCCACTCCATTGCAACCTGTACATAACTCTTAGTCAAACAAGGAGAGAACTGAGAGCGGTAAAAGATTAAACTTGGAACTTAGAAAACTAAGCAGTCAATGACATACATAAATATAAGAGTCAAATTTAACATTTTTATGGCAACATAAAATCTTCATCATAGCTAAGAATGAGAACCTTAGGAATGTGTTGTGCATGTGTTCAGTATCAGGTACGAAGACGGATAGTGGGAGCAGAGAAAATAGTTTGTGATCTACACCTCAAAGAGGATGATTTATTCCTCTTGGAATAAATTTTTCTTCATACAACCTCCACAAGGAGGATGCAACTATATATAGCCTGTAACTTTTACTTTTCTGGGAACACATTGGATTTGATTTGACACTTGGGAGTTCTAGAATCAACAATGAAACTACTTTGCTAAAATATCTCGATATTAATATCGATTAATTTAGTCCTTTCAGTTAATTTTTTTTTAATTTAAATAAATTATTAATTTCTCCAAAATGAGGAGAATTATAAGCATCAGTTGTTTTTCTGTTCTATCTCAAAAGTTGTCTCTTTTTAATATAAAAAACACACATGTTGGAACATTCTAGCATACTTATTTTAAAACCTATTATGGAGCAGTTTATCATAAGGACTACTGTAATAGTTTAATGATGAAAAAGCTGCCAGCTGTGAAATTGTAAAATAATCAGTATAATTGAATATGTGTAAGTGTGGAAAACATTTTTTTTTCTCACATATTATTAAGAACAACTATCTAACCAGGCTCTATTTTCAATTTCACACCATTTATTAGGTCAGGAATTTACCACTCATAAGCATCTCAAAAACATTCAGATCCCTACATAAAACCACTGTCTGTTTCCTTGAATGAAAATGATATAACACAGTGCCGTAAGAGCCCATGACCAGAATCTGAACCCATCTTATGCATACCCAAGTATGCATAAGATATTAACCCTATTAGTGACTTTGCCTTCAAGAGGATCTATCTCGTAAGTAGCTGACAAAGGTCATCAATATAATCTTTAATCAAATTTTCTTTTTCAGTGGAGGATAATACAGGTTTTTGAATTAAAAAAAAATAGAACAAAAGAGAAAAATTTATGATACAAAAAAAGGTACTTGGAGGACTTCTACCCACAGCAGAAATTTCATCATTTTTTGGCAGTCATCTTTAAACAGACTTAGACATGATATGGTGGTTATGAGAAGTATTATACTGCCTGAAATATTTCTGTGCCAGTCATGCTGTCTTGGGTGCAAAATGAAATGTGCAGTTTGAAGACTTAATTCTGCATAATCCATTTCCCTGTAAGTAGCAGCCTCAGTTCTTAACCTGAATGTATGACTTTCTGTATGACTCCCTGAAGACAATGGTGTTTTAACTCCAACTCTGTAATAACCAGTGTCTTATAGTTTGTTAACGAACTTTTGATTTCTTATGCAATTAAACTTCAATGAAACACCAGTAAATTTTCACATATCTATACATGGAATTCTCAGGGAAATCGGAGCCTTGCAAAAAGATATTGCTGTATTTTGAGAGTCAGCGCAGACTGTGATAAGTCAGCCAAGTTTATTAAAAATGCCATTGACATGCATAAGAATATCTTATAGGAGAATAGGTGCCAGCAATGGAGAGAGACAGGGAGACCAACTCGTTGATCAGAATCTGATTTTATTGTGGGATACAAACACTTATATACTATTTCAGGGAGACTAGTAATGTGTACTACAAAGATTATTTTGAAGTCACATACACAAACATGCATATAACAAGATCTATTGCTTGCAGAGTTCAATGGGATTTTCTTTTTCTGGTAAACTTGTTTAATCTTCTTGCAATCCAGGTCTGATTTTCAAAGTTCCGTTTGCTTTGGCATCCTGTCATAAAGTCTCTTATGTTAACCCGATCCCAAGTCCATCATCTGTCTTGTGTCCTTCAACATTCCCACAAATAGGTTCTTTAGAAAGTTCACAAGATGCTCTTAATGGAGTTCATGAACTGTAAGTCTCCTAGCTCTGCTCAGACCTTGATGCTGTGCAAGCACTGCTCAGCAACATCTAAAAGTGGTGATGACATTATTAGGAGTGTTTTGGTCACAAATCTGAAGCACAGTACCATAGAGGATGCTATGAGGAAGCTCACTCCATCCCATTCAGACTCAGAATTGCTGGAAATGTTGCTCATACTAAAGCCAGAGACATGGGTTTGACAGGTGTAGCACTCAGTGGATAAGGAATTGGATAGATGGTTGCACTCAAAAAGCTGCAGTCAAGGTCTCCAAGTCCAAGTGGAGGTTATTGATGAGAAACATTCCTCAGGGGTTGGTGCTGGGACTGACAATGCAATGACATCTTTGTCAGCATCAGAGATGGTGGGATCAGAGCACCCTCAGCAACTTCACCAACACCAAGCTGTGAGGTGCAGCCAACATGCTGGAGGAAAAGAACGCAATCTGGAGGGACTTTGATAAGCTTGAGAAGTGGGCTCATGGGAATCTTATTCATTTCAGAAGGCCAGTTGTAAGATCCTGCAGCTGTGTTGGAGCCATCCCAAGCACAAGTACTGTCTGAGTGTAGAATGGATAGAGAGCAGTTCTAGAGAGAACGACTTGTGGGTGTTGGTGGATGAAATGTTTGACATGACCTAGCAATGTGAACTGGCAGCTCATAAAGCCAACCTGGGCTGCATCCAAAGCAGCCTGTCCAGCTGGGAGGGCAAGGGAGGGGATTCTGCTCCTCCGCTGTGCTCTGGTGGGATCCACCCAGCTCTGGGGCCCCCAGCATAGCAGGGACATGGATGTGCTATAGCAAGTCCAGAGGAGGAACAGGAAGGTGATCTGAGGTATAGAGAACTTCTGTGAAGACAGACAGAGAGAGCTTAGCCTGGAGAAGGCTCTAGGGAGGTCTTGTAGTGCCTCTCAGTACCTGAAATAAACAGCTGGTGAGTGGCTTTTACAAGGGCATGTAGTAATAGGAAATGGGGAGTGGGATTAAGCAGAAAAAGTCTAGGTTTAGATTAGTTTTTTGGAAGAAATTCCTTACTGTGAGGGTGGTGAGGCACTAGGAGACATTGCCCAGGGAAGTTGTGGAAGCCTTATCCCTGGAATTGTTCAAGACCAGGCTTTGTAGTGCTTTGAGCCATCCTGTCTACTGGGAGTAATCCCTACTTATGAGGCTGAGTTGAAACTAGATGATCTTTAGGGTCCCTTCCAAACGAAATTATTCGGTGATTCTATGATAAAAAGTAGCAAAACAAGAATCTATAGCTTTTCAGCAGCTCATTTATCACCTGTATTCAAGATGCATAGTAAAACCTGACTGCATACAGTGTCCTAATTTCCACACTGAGTTTGTCAGAAAATAGTTTCTGCATCTCATCAAATTACTGGAGAAAAACAAAAACATAGAAACCTAGGAGCCAGGAAGTTAAAAAAAAACACCACTTCTGAACTGTTAAAAGGTGAGTTGTTTTCAGTTTTCCAGACTATGTTGAAAGCAATGGCTGCAGATACAATATGTAGGATCAATATGGAAAGTGCAAAGGCAAGTTAGCTGTGAGTGTACAGATGACAACAAAAGTAAATGGGTTAAGGCCTACAAAGCATTTTATTCCTCTATTTTTTTTGTTACTGTCAGCTCTCTATATGAACTGTGAATGCTGCACTACAGGGATGTCATGTTACTTCTGACCCCATTTCAAGGACTATAATTATTTAATAACATCACAGATAACATAATTAGCTCCTCAAATGTGGGTTAGTTGCATGACATATTTAACAGACAGACCCAGAATAACTCTCCCCTCTGAGACACTGTGCTGTAGGAAAAGGAGAAAACAATATCAGAATAAGTGCATGAATAATATTCTGCAATATTAACACATCTGTTTCACTGCAAGCAAGTGACATGTTCTGGAATTTTAAAGTGTATATATACTGGGTTTTTTGTTCAATAAAGATAATTCATCAGACCAGAAATATCTATCCAGTGGAATTAATTAATGTTATAGTTAATGTCCTTGTTAAATTCATTATGTATTAATTTCCCTCTGCCTTTTTTTTTGTCATGATTTATCATTATTATTGGATTTATTGACATTTACCAAGTCCTTTACATTACTGACTTGTTCTCCCCTCATTAACCAAGGTGCAGGACAAAATTTGGCTGACTGAAGTCCATCACTGGAGCAGCAATGCCATGGAGGCCTTACTGCAGGCACATCTGTCGCTGCTGGAGTCCTGCAAGGGCTATGGATGCTCCACCAAGTGTCAGGCAGGAACAGGAGAGGCAACAGAGCAGTCAGGAGATACAAGGCTTTATGTCTGTACATCTGCTGTTGGGAAGTTAGGAAACATCCCATCAAGAGATAAAGGATCAAGAGCATGTGTTTGTGTGTATTGTATTTGCAGTTTTTACACTTTTTACAGAGGAATTCAATGCCTCAGCACAATTCTTTACAGCATTCATAAGGTGCAAGACAGTTGTAAAGAAGGGACATCATCAATGCAAATGCTACACGGAAGATAAATAAAACTGCAACACATCCATATTGACATCTGAGCAAAAATTACTTCACACAATTTTAATAGGCCACAGTGAGTTGATGCAGCAAATCAAAGCAGTCATATTTCCCATAAACCACCTTTGACAGTTATATTTCCTCAGGAGAATACATAAATGAGTTAAAAAACGTGTTTTCTTAAATGTGTTATATGAAGAAATAAACCTAAATGTACCAAACAAAGTGAAAAATGTGTTTGATCTCCATTATCTGTATGCAAACACAAAGTGCTCTCTGGTGGGGGCTGTTCAGAAAACAAAGCAATCCAAAAAAGGAAAGAGGCAGCGAGAGCAATTTGGAAATTACTCTGTTATTTTAATTTACTTTTTAGATCAAAAAGCTCAAATTATTTTTGCAGGGATACATACTGCTCTTGGCTACAAGGAAGAAACTGCACAGTGTGTAATATTCATCCAGATCATTTAACCAAAGCCAAAAAACCAAAAAGCTCTTTGGACTGCTCACATTTGAGCCTGACTAGCAACAAAAATATTATTTTGTTTCTGGGTCCTTTTCATACAAATATATATAAATACACACTAAATACTTTCAGAGAGCATAATAACTTCACATTCAGAATAAATTAAAATATGTGAATCCAAACTACTTTTTGCCTCCACCAAACAAATCCATTTAAAAAAATCTAAATAAATCATTATATCATAACAAAAACACTCATTAAATTGATTTCTACTACCCAGGTGACTATTCTGAACATGGAGAGGAAATAAGGAAAGTTGTAGAAATGTGTAACAGAAATATGTGATAAGATAAAAAATCATAACTGTTCTGGTCAATTTTTTATTTTAAGAATAAAGTGTCAAATTCCATTAACTTCTTCAGAGACTAGCTATTACTATTGATTTTATACAGAAAACATTCAGATATTATAGCAATAACTCAAATTTTAAAAAGCCCTTAGAGATACAATTTATTTGTGGCTAATCAACCAAGTATTTAACCACATTGAGAGCATGAAACCTTGAAACCTTAAGCACAAGTATGGGTGTAGTTCTTCTGTTTCAAAATTACCTGAGTGATGAAGTATTTGTGTCCAGAGGCATCTGGTTAATGTGACAGCTTTTATTGCTGAAAGAGTAATATCTCCTACTTATATTTAAGAAAAATTCAATTTTTTCACAAAACAAACCAGACTTACAGGACTTAATATAACATTCTCTCTTCCACTTGTGTACAAAAAGGCCAGGCAAAGAGCAATTACAAAACATAATTTCAACAGTTTCATTATGTATGTAAACAGATAACATCTGATTCGTGCTTATCTATAATATCCATGTTGCTCAGTTTTAGGTAAACACAAAATAACAAACAACAATGACATTTTCTTCACAAAAATTGTAATGGAGTTGTTATGCAGAACAGATTTTGAAGTGACAGCTGGTTTCCAAGAGAAAAGAATTTATTCTTGGATGTCTTTTTTCCCAGAGACGCTTATAGGTTAAAAAGATAATTCAGTGATTTTTCTAACATATTGCACTCCTCCTAAAGTAACATGATTTAAAATTACAGTCAGTCTGAGAAGCTGGTAACAAACTAGATAGGATGTGAGACATTTTAGAAAATTATGATTTTTTTAATGTTCCACTCATTTTAGAGAAGAATTGTCCTCCAGACACAATGTTTCAATCATAACTAGCTCAGCATATTAATTTTGGATCTCATATCATGTTTTTCAAATCATATCTGAAACTAAGAATAGAACAGGACCTGCATCTGTGGATGGGTAGAAAATGTCAAAATTTGTTATGCTTCCTGAGAGAAACAAAAATAAAAAAAAAACATGTAAGCCCTTATTGTAAATCCAATCTGAGGTAGCATCCATTAGCAAAGTTGTGAATCCTGAAGAAAAGATGATCTGCAGACTTCAGGTCATTCAGGGTTTCAGAAAACAAACAGCAGGTTCATCCCTGAAGGACTGGATTACAAACGAGACAGATGCTTCAAAACTAGAACTAGAACTGGAGATTTTTCCCCTAAGCGTTTTTAGAACATTTAAGTACAAATATTTTAGCAAATTTTTAGCTCCCCTCTACACCTAACCAAAAGATAGTTCTGACCAATTGTCCATTTCATGTATTTACTGTAATTAATTTTGTCTTTGACAATGGCTCTAGGTGCCAAAAGTTGTAGACCAGCATAAGTGAGAATAAGAACAGGATGCAGAAGTTGACATTTTGAAAAATATAAAAAAGAGTGGAGCAGGGTTAACTATACTCATGCCTTTTGCTCTTTTTGCCAATGGCTGGTGATTAAGTCACTCTTAATGCTGTACATTTGACACTTGATGCCAAGAAGCAAAACCCACAGGGACATTTCCATTCATATTACTCTCTATATTTTGTGATATTCCTTTTTTATTTTTTTTTCCAGGTCCATTGCTTAATTTAGGTTATCCCATGCAGGGCCACTGTCAGTTGAAAACTTACCCTCAGCTGCATTCACTGTAAGGCAGGAAGTGACTGCCTTCCTTAACATGAGATCTACAGGCGAATGAGGCTTGGGACTGCGCAGCTTTTTCTCAGGGTTAAACACCCAGATGACTAAGATCTTTCAATAACTGCCTTCTATCTGAAAGACAACTGGCTAATCTCTAATGATTTGGGGTTTCTTTACAATAAAGCTGCTAAAATTAAATTTCATTACATTTGTTGTATAATTATTTATGCTAAGTAATCTGGTTAAGATTGTCTGGTTTTTGAAAGCTTAATGGTTACCCAAGATGTGCATTTTCGTTCATTGCAACACTTCACCACAGTTTGTACAGTATACTTTAAAATCTTAATATCATAATAAGAAAATATCACACTGAAAAAAGTCTGTGGAAACTAGAAAAATATTTGGGTATGATATGCCTATTTGTATAGCACCCTCTGTTATGGTTTGACACTGGCACAATGCCAGTGCCCCATGAAAATATACTTCCCTGGTGTTTGCTGTGAGATGTGACCAGGAAATAAGCAAAGCAGGCCTCTAGCTTAGGGAAAAAAAAGGTATATTAACTAAACTACAAAAGGAAAAAAACCAAAACACACACACACACACACACACACACACACACACACCCACACACACACACCTGGAAAATGAAAACTCTACAAAAGCATATCCTCCTCCCCCCACCACATTTCCAATACATCTTCCAAATTTCAACTCTCCATCCATCACTCTGTAAATACTCAATTTCAGTCCGTCAGGAGGAGAGGAGTCCTTCTTGGAGGGCCATCGTGACCTCTTCCTTCCATGCCCAGCGCTCTCACCGCTGCGCATGGACTAGAGCTGCTTCGAGGGTTGTCCTTTTAAGGGTGCTTTGACCAGTTCCAAAAAAGCACAGTCTCTCACTTTCGGGACCTCTTGTCCCCCCATACTTGTCTACCCCCTGGGGCCGGGGGGTCTCCAACACTGAACCCTCTCAGTTCTGAGCCATCGCCTCCCCGCTGCATGCAGCCTCTGTGTCGCGAGGAAGCATGGTTCTGTCCGTGGCTGTACCAAAAAGAGTCCAGCAACCAGCTATTCCATCATCTCTTTCCAGCCTCTTCCTTACTCTCCCAGCCTCGCTCACTGCTCCAACTGTCATTCACTTGCCCATTTCCTCTTTATCATCCACTCCATCTCCCCTCCAGGAAAGGTCCAAATGCTCTGTGAGGTCTTCATTGTCCAGAAAGGGGTTAACAAACTTCTGCACGTGGCCAGGCTCCTTCCCTGCTGCACTCCCCCCTTCCCCCTCCTTCTCCACAGCCAATATCACTTCAAGGCCACAGGCCCCTACCAGCTTTCTCTCTTGTCTTCTGGGGGCTGGGGGGGGGCTGCCCAAATCCTCTCGGGGCCTCTCTCCCTCTGTCTCTCCTGGGGGGGGTGCCCAACGCCTCCTGGTGCCCCCACCACCCTTCCATCTTGAGGGGTCAGGCCTACCTCTGCCGGGCCACAGGTTTCCCCTCCCCCGCCCAGCTCGAAGCCAGGCAGGGGAGGCCTGGCCTCTTCGCTGGCCGGAAATCAAAGAGAGAGCCCAAGGGAGTGCTCTGCTTCTAACCCCTGTGTTCTCAGAGGCGCATCCACCCTCAGTGGCCAAGCCTGGTGCCAGTTTAGAATCTGAACACCTATTGGCCTCTGGCCACTCCATTCCCAAAAATCCTATTTCCTGTAAACCCACGACATTCTTCCATGCCTCATTTTATGCTATGACACTACTGAGCTAACTGCAAATATTTACTAAAAATGCATGGTGTTAGATATTGCACATATCCACAAAGATAATTTCTTCGTGAATGCAGATGTTTCAAGAGAAATATAAAACTCTATTCTTCCAGTTCTTAGATCATAGGTTTGGAAGTACTATTTCTTGTTTACTGCATCAACTATTACAGCCCAGCAGATGTAACACACCATGTTTTATTATTGTTCACTCTTCTTGGAACACTGCATTTCCTTCCTTTGGTTTTAGTAGAGATTGCTACACAAGAGAAAATTAATGAATCTCCAGAAATTATTTAGAGCAGTCAAAATAATTGGATCAGCTTTAGAAAAATCAAAACAACTTCTTGGAAAAATTAATTTGATTAAGTTTTACAAGAGACTTTCAAAATTCCATCTTAGAAATGATTCCAAGAAACAGAATAATTATAGTTTGCCATTAGTAGTAATAATTATATACACTAAATAGCAGAATATTATTATAATCAGATATTATAAACCACACTCACTCTAATTAAACCTAATTATATAATAATTATAGGGCAATGCAATACATGAAAATTACAACATATTACACCCCAAGAATTTAAATATTTAGATGTTCTTTCAAATAAGCAGAAAGAGATGTATACTGATATTGACTTCCAGTAAATTCTGGTGTGCATGTCTGTGAAGATTCAAAATATTTTCAGGGTGGGCCAAGGGAAGGCACTGATTTGGGGCATTGGTGGCATGTTCCACAGGCGAACATATACAATGTTAAATTTCTAGCAGTACCAGCTTTATGCTTATGTTACCCGGTAGACCATCAACCACATCAAAATGGCTGGGGCGGGATTTTGTGCTATTTTCTTATTTAGAAATTACTGTCTATTTGAACACTGTTATTGGAGTTTTCTCTGGATACAGAACTTCTGGTTGTAGAATTGGCTGTGCTGCAACCTGCCTACCAATCTTGTAGCTGCTTTTGTGTTTCCTTCACAGAAGGGTGAGCACATGGTGCAATCATCTTGGATCAGTCCAACGAACTGAGTACTGCGGAGAAGCATTAACACTGCAGTGTTATTTGTAGCCTACAGGGATTTATAACCTCTGTGGAACACAGAGCAACCTATTACTTTTCCAAAATAACAACTAAAATAATTGATACCACTCTTTTATTTGTAAAGGCAAATATACCAGTCTTAATCTTTCAGCTAATGTCAATCATATGAGCAACATCAGCTCAAAAATATACACATTTTGCATATACAACATAATCTATTAATCTATTTAGCAATCTTGGCCTCAACAGACACAGTCAAGACAATTGCAGTTTCTAGACTATCTTTCTGGTTTCAAAAAGCATAGCATGGTTTGCTTTTTAATCTTTCAAGGGGCAGTATTCTAAAAGACATTTAAGCATGGACTTGTCTTACAAATATAAAAACCTTAAAAATTCATAAACCAGTGAGAATAAAAAAATGGGTCAGTGTCAGGAATAGATTAATTTTTCAACACAAGAATTCAATTCTCCAGCACACTCTTTCCAGGACCCTTTGAAGTAAACAGCAGTAAAATTGGAACGTGTTTGAGTTCAGAATTTGTGTATTACATTTTTTAATGGAGCTGCTTTTGAGTACAAAGGAAATTAATGAGTCCTTTAAAACTACATCATTTCATGTTTTGCTTTGAACATACAGTTACACTGAGTGGCAAGGTTTGTGAAGACTGGAATAAACAAGAAAGAGTAAGTGTCTATGTCTCAGCAGTTCAAAGGAATACCATGGGGAGCCTGCATCAAACCACGAAGTCCCTATCCTTCATTACCACCATCTTCAAGCAGATATTTGGGGTGTGTAATTGCAAAGGGTGGGGGGATTAGCTTTTAAATTTTTTAATTATTTTGCTCTTTTTGAAACACCATGAAGATTATGCAAATGTATAAAAGCATATTTAACATTAACCATGAATCAATTATAGGAAGTCTGTCCTTCAAAAAGTCATACAAACTTCAACTCAAACTATAAGGAGATTCATGAAGTAAAGACCACTACATTTAGCACTGTCATTCTTTTAAATCAATTTTGCAGGAACACCAAATTCCTTATAATTGTACAAATCACAGTCTTGTTTTCAAAAACAATTTAAATAATATTGTACTAATTGTGCACTCAAGCTGCTTCTACAGCACTCACCACAAAATATCCAAGGGACCCCGGGTGGATTTGGATAAGCCAACTTACTTACAATATGTTGCATTGTTTTTCTGACCTGCCCGCAGAATATTTGTTAAAAACTTAATTCAATATCCCTAATTTATTGGAATTTGATCAATTAAAAAATCAAAACAAAAATAAATTCTAAAAAAAGGTATTTTAGGAAAGCCTGTTATACCTGTTCATCAAGCACAAAACAACTAGGAACAGTAGCCCATTTCAGACAAAATAAAAATATCTTACCACAAGCTTCATAACTTTAATTAAAAAACGTTGAATAAAGTATCCTGTTGTGAAGGTCATAGCCACAAGTAGGTGAACATCTAGACTTATATTTATAATTATTTACTGACAATACTTACATACAATTAACAATAAATTATGGTGAGGTAATTTTTTTTTCTAGCAGTAAAAATAATAGCTCCATTATATGCTGGATTTCTCTTTTCTCTTTGATGCTTGATTTCTATTTTATGTGAGTATTTTTCAGAAAGAACTACTCTAAAATCCATGTGGTGTACTCAAAAGTGGTATGAGATCAAAACAGGACTTATAGTTTTTCCTGTCTTTTTTTTTTATAATTCTATTTGAATATGCACACAGAGTAAACAAAGCTTTGGAATGGGCACATGGCAATGATCTGCTTTTTCATTGTCACAGTGGGTAAAAGGATTATGGGTAGGTTTTACATCTCAGCCAAAACACTGTCAAGACAATTTTCCATACATACATGCAAACATACAAAGTAGAAATATGCCTATGCTTCACTAAAGAGTATGCTAAACGCAATTAATCTCTCCTACACACTTGGTTTGAACAGCTTAAAGATTATTTATTATTATTTTTCATCTTCCACCATTTTCCTCTAAAAAATGAATAAGTTATTTCATCATATTTTTGTATGTAAGGCTTTGAGTATAATTGAATCACAAAATCAATTTGCATGTTCTTTTTCCCACCCAAGGCAACTGGTCCTGGGGTAGTTTAGCACTAGGTTTTGCTCTGGCCATGATTTTGATGAAAAGATTGCCAACTTGTAACTAAAGAATGGCCTAAGAGGATTCATACCCATCAGCCATCACTTCTATAGATTTGAGTTCACTGTGAACATAAATCTGACTCAAAAGTTCATCTATGGACAATGAACACCATGTATCAGTGCCAATCTCCTAACTTTTCTCTTTTTTTCACTAGTTAGTGAATTACTAGAAGTAATTTCTCAGGGCATGTCTCTTTAGACCAAAGCTTGGAATGAATCTTTATTATTTGCAACTGCGCTTCTTCATGGCCTAATAGGGCTTACATCATTTAGTTGTATTATCAGCAAATTAACTACATAATACTGAAATATTTTTGCACTTTATGCAAATCTTCCTTTAGAAGAAATCTTGGATCACATTTTTTGTTTAATTGTATTGTTAATAACGTCACTGGAATCAATGAAATACCTTATTTTTAATAATGTTGTAAATTATTTTTTCATAGTGAAATATGGAATATAACAAAATATATTAATAATATATTACTCATAAATAATACATCTAGCACACAAAGATAGTGTATAAATAAAAATATATAAAGCTACATTGTATCCAGCAGAAGAAAACAAAACCATATAAATTTTTGTTTTCCTTCCCTGCCATTAAAGAAAAACTTCAAAACAATATAAATTTTTGTTTTCTTTTTTTTCCTTCCCCGCCTATAAAGAAAAAATTATTGCCCTTAGTTTTAAATACCTTTGAAGCTTGCTTATCCATTGTAATGTCCCTGTGGGCTGTACATATTCTGTTCTATAAAATAATTAAACATATGTTGATCTATATGATGCTAATGAAACTGGAAGTAAAAGGCTTTGTACAGAAAAAGGAAACATAATTCATTCATAAGGCACACCTACTTTCAGAATGGCCCAAATAGCCTCCTGAATGGAAATGCAGAACATACTGCAGAGCTAAAGAGTGGCTCTGCATCACCAGGCAGGGAAAAACTAAGCCTGTGCGGCAGCTCTTTAAGTCTCTTTCACAGTTCAAGTTAATGTTGAGCCTCATGTAGCAAACCCTGCTCAAGCTGGAGGGTGAGCAGGGTTTGCTATGTGAGGCTCAACATGTTGTTGCTGGCCTTTGGATGAAGTTTTACCAGATTGATACCCCAATCAGTATAAAAAGAAACAAAACTCTTATGAGCTGATTATATTTCATAGGCATGTTATGCTTAGACAACAACATATAAATCAGTATAAAATCCAGCCTGGTTGTTATTTACATTTATTACACCTTTACTATGCTTCTATTATTCTTTTCCTTGTGGGTGGCTCTTCTTTTCTTTAACTCTGTTGCAAATCCTTCATGCCCAAAGCTATATATATATATATATATATATATATATATATATATATATATATATATATATATATGTCCATGGTACAAAATACTGTATTGTTTGTCAGATTTATCCTCTCTTACAGAGCCAATATCTGTCACAACAGCTAAGGATCTGACAGATACTTGTAGTTCCTTTAAATCTGGCTTCTTCTTATGCCAAGAAGTAAATATCTACAGTTACCCACAGCTCTACAGTTTCAGCAATAATGAGTGGCAGCTCAGGGAGTCAGCTTCAGATATTGTACTATTTTACAGCATAGAAACTTCCTCTTAATATACAATGAGATATCTTTTTTAAAATCCCTCTTATTCTCTCAATATTTAAAATCCATGTCAACTCAAAATAAGGGTGTGGACCTGGTAAAGAGGGTCCAGGGGATGGCCATGAGTGTGATCTGAGGCACGGAGCATCTCTTCTGTGAAAACAGGCTCAGAGACCTGGAGCTCTTGGGCCTGGAGAAAAGAAGGCTCCAGGGAGACCTGACTGCAGCTTTCCAGTGCCTGAAGGGGGCTTGTAAAAGGGAAAGAGATGGACTTTTTATACAGGCAAGACAAGAGGCGATGGTAAACTGAGAGAAGACAGGTTTACATTAGATGTTAGTGGGAAGTTCCTTACTCAGAGAGTGGTGAGGTGCCGGCACAGCTTGTCCAGAGAAGCTGTGGATGCCCCTACTCCAGAAGGGCTCAAGGCCACGTTGGATCAGGCCATGAGCAACCTCATCTAGTGAAGAACAGGATGGCTGGAACCAGATGATCTTTAAGGTCCCTTCCAAACCAAGCCATTCTAGGCTTCAATGATTCTTTGAGTCTATGTATTTTCAAGGCTGTTTGACTTTTACCAGCACACCTATTTTCACGGATCTCTAACTTAGCATAAAATCTCAGTTCTTGCCTAAAATCTAGAACCAGGCAAATTCTCTTTGCAATCAATTTGCTGTAGAAAATGAAATAACATAAAAATGCTTTTACTTTTTCCTTTATGATACAAAAACCACCTATTCTTACTAAGTTATACTTAGGTAAAATAAAAAGTTATATGAGCAACATACATCAGAAGGGGGTCGTGATATTTTAGAGATTGTCTTTTCCTTCAACAGCCAGGTGAAATTTCATATTAATCCATAGATCTAAGAGTTTTACTCTGTAGGATTACTGCTTCCAGCTCTCAAGAAAGCCACACATCTTCTTTTTAGATCTTGATGAGATCTAAAGAAGCTAAAAATTCCTTTAACAATAGACACATTTAAACAATAATAAAAGAAGAGCCTGTGTGTGAGTCAAGAAAGCAACCAGACATCAAATGTGTAATTAAGTGCATGTAGCCAAATGCAGGAAAACCTGAAAGTTTCAATTTCAAAACCAACTTTTAGGAAATAAAATCCTTAAAGTAAACACGATGTGACCACTCAGATTGCTGTTTACCCAAGTCAACTTCTGGTCATGTCCACCAATATGAACTACAATATAATTGCTCACTTGCCCTTTTTCTCCCACTTTCATACTTGAAAAATCTCATGTCTAATGCCCTAATGCATATATACATATGTGTGTGTGGTATTTACATTCTGTGAAAAGAGAGAGACATAACTCTCCCTCCCAGGATTTTTCCTGGGGAAGGCAGTAAGAAAGCTCAGAAGCTCAGAGAGAGAAGAAAAAGATATTCTTACCTCTACTTGCTGTGCCTGTTATTTGGCACATGTGGAATGTGCTATGGAGATTATTTATAAAAAAGGATTTGTTAACTGGCCTCTGCTGATGGTTGTTTGGACTGATTGACCAATTAGGTCAAAGTGTGTGGTAACTATCTGATAAGGGTCACAGGTTTTTCTTTAGTAGTATTGTATAGTTTTAGGATAATGTAGCATACTAAAGCATTTGTTCAGGCTTCTGAATCATGGAGTCAGAGCATGTAATTCCCCGGCTGGGGGCTGCCCTGCATCGATATATACATGTAGATAGATAGATAGATAGATAGATAGATAGATAGATAGATAGATAGATAGATAGATAGATAGATAGATAGATATACATACATATGTACTTTTAGGGCATAGTTCTGTATAATTTCACTTCACTAATACAAAATGACTGTCTTCGGTTGCAAATGCAAGATGTGGCTGGGGGTGTGCATTCTATTATCATCTGTCAGAAGTGGGGCAGTAATATTCTGTTAATTGGGCCACCTGTTAAAAGCAGGAGGGACAGTTTTCTATATCCCTTCCATGAGCCATCCTCCCTCAGGGGAGATGTCTTCTGTTAATGGGCCATTGAATCTCACTGCATGACTGATAAAATTGCATCATCTGCTTGTGAGATGCTCTCACCAGGGGGAGGAGCCAAGCATTCCTACTTGGATATAATCTGAGATTTGGAACACCACAGGCAACCCTTCTCCCTGGATTCCCAGAGAAGCAGCTTTCTTCTCCACTGGATTCCCAGAGGAAGATAAGGCCCATCTACACCACCACTGGACCTTCAGAGGAAAACTCCACCCTTCTGCAGGATCACCGCTCCAACAGAACCACACCTGACACTGCAGGAGGGCTGCAGCCGCCATTTCAACTGGACTGCTACCAATCCCCTGACCAACAGGATGTCACATCGTATTCTGACTCTGTCGGTGTTGTTTGTATTACTGCGTTTTTATTTTTCTAATAAAGAACTGTTATCCCTACTCCCATATCTTTGCCTGAGAGCCGCTTTAATTTCAAAATTATAATAATTTGGACAGAGCGAGTTTACATTTTTCCTTTCAAGGTAGGTTCCTTCCTTTGTTAGCAGACTCCTGTCTTTTCAAACCAAGACAATGACAGTTCAAAAAGTGCTTTTGTTTTAGGTCTGTTGATGTAGTGCAGGATGCTGCAATTTTGAGGTGCTATGTTTGCTAAACCCAGGGGGGCACAGCAGTGGATTCAGTTCTGCAATCTTCTCTAAATTGTCGGCTAAGTTAATATTTTAATGGAATAAGAATTAGCCTTCTGCTTACCTGAAGAAGCAGTTGTGCTCATTGCCACATGATCCCGTAGTAGTTCCTGAGTCAGCAAAGCCAGTGTGGAACTTCCCATTGCCTTCACTGGGTCAAGATTAGTGCTTTGTCATGTTTAGCTGAATGAAGTGTAGTGGTACATTAGCACACCAACTTCTTATGAGAGCAAAAGTTAATCAAGCCAATGCAGCAGAAGGCCAGATGAAGATCCTGCCTGAGTCTACAGGCAGAAAGTACATTTAGACTGTTTTGGCAGAATTCACAACTGTGATATAAAAGAAGCTGGATATTCTCAGAAAATAATGTGCTTGGTTTTTGAAAAAACAGCATCTCCAGTCCATTAAATGGAAATCTTAATCTCTTTTTTTTTTGTCTTCAGGCCCTGATGAATATAATTTAAAAAAAGTAAAAACACAGGCCTAATGATTTTTTTTCTGTATGGAAAAAATTGCTTAAAATAGACATGGATCAAAGAACAAGAACATGAAAACAGATCTGTTCCTTGTCAGGATTTTGTACATCTTTTTCCTCAGAAACACCAGTTTCGAAAAATGATGTTCCAGTTTTTGTGCTTGTTATTAACTTAGTTGAGATTCATCCCACAGAAAATACATCATTAATTTTCAAGTAATTTTCTTTCTTTTTATGTAAGACAAAAGGCTGAGTTCTACACTGGGCACATACAAGGAATGAATTTTAATTTATGTAATGAGTGAAAAATACATTTTATGATCTCTGCAGAATAGGAACATTTTTGAATCATGATTTTTTTATATTGAAGTCTACCAAATATTGTTTTATTGTCTCAAAAGGCTGTTCATATTATATAATTTTTATACACTTTAGGAATTAATAACCAAAACATTACCATTTAATGATAAACAATTCATGGTCTTTTTCTGTACCTTCCAATACACTAAATAATCCTTCTGGGTTTTCTTGAGGTGTTTTGCAACCAAATCTTTCTTACATGTCACAGAGAATAAAAGAAATCTTGTTATATAATATGGTAAAATAAGAGAGACTGGAACATCAGAAAGTCCAATGGTGGATTAATGAGGTCTGTTGCAACTCTGGGTAAGTAGTTTCCAAAAGCTTTGGTGGACCATATTCAAATACTTGCTCCAACCAAGTATTTTAGTGTAAAAGCCTTTTGACTTGAATGGTGACTACCCCATCAAAATCTTTCTTTCTGTAATTTTACTTTGTTTTTTCTTGTCTTAACCTCAGTGGTTATGAAACACATCATACACCATCCATCTCTGAAGCTTCTCTTTAGTCTTTGAAGACATATCACACTTCTTCAACTTTTCTTCAGCTAGTCTGTTATTCCATGGGTGTTCTCTGGAGCCAGTTGGCTAATATCTTTCTTGAACTGCAGTTATCAGGAAAAAGCCGAAATACCAAGACAAAAATCTTTACTCTTACAGTTTTTTAACAGCATGACAGGTCTGAGTCATGTTCTGCTTGTTATTCATGATAAACTGCAAGTTTCCTGCACTGCATTCCTATTTGTGTTGCAGATTATCTGAGCTAACTTTAGAAATTTGCTCCTGTTCTTATTTCTCTTCTGCATAAATTAGATTGATTTCTCAAATTATTTTGAATAGTAAACCTTCTCTTTGATCCTGATTTTGAACCTTAATGGTTCAACAGAATCTGCAAAACCAGTAAATGGACTATATATTCTATGGATTATTGCTAAGGAGAGTAAAGATATGCTTTATATTTGCATTGAGATATGTACTTTATTGGAGCATATATTTGTATGTCTGTCTGCAGTTCTTGGCAGACTCCCATGGAACCCTATTTGTTACATCTCCCTTTTGACAATGAACCAAAATCAATCTTAGATACTGTCACTTTATCCAAGTTTCATCTAAACAGCATTTTCCTTCAGACTTCCAGGTGGGAAGACAATTTCTCTCCTGGAATGGAGTGGAAGAGTAATTTTCCTCAAATAAGCACAGGGCTGTTGAATGTGAATAAAATAAATTGATACTGTGAATACATTCCATCACCAGAGTAAGTCTCTCCTAACATAAACAGCTGCAAAAAGGGATGGAGGACAAATAGCTAGTGAGGGGAGTGGAAATGGCTCAAGCTCCCTTACTGTTAAATTCACACTTACATTTTTTATATGATATGTATTCATCTGACAGATTCATCAAATATATATTTTGTAAGAATATCTTTATACACTTTATAGTCTTTAAAAATAATATCTGGGAATTAGATATGAGTGTGAAGAGTTCATACACAGAGATTTAGCAGAGTCCAGAGTGCCTCCTTTTTTATATATCTTTTTGTTTACAGCCTCTTTCAAAGTATCTGGCTGTGATATCCATTCCACAGAGCTATTTGAATTGCCTGTATAAACAGCCATGTACAATATTCACTAAATAGTAGCTCAGACTTATTTACTTTTTCCTGCTAATGACATTCGGAAAAGGACACAAAAATGGCTGATGCCCTGAAACCTGCCTGACAGTCAAGGAAAGCATGACATACTCTGCACGGAAGAGCAGAGAGCAGAGAGCAGAAAAGAGGTCACAGTTTTCTATCAGACTTTAAATATTTTCTGAATTGCTGAAGAGCACCATATTACATCTAGGGACACAAGTGAGCATCAGCTGCATGATGTTTACAATAGGACTAGGTTTGTATTTCATCAGATAGACATTTTCATTGCATCCTCAAAAAGGTGGAGTCTCTTTCTTGAAGGAAAAAAAAACACTCCAAAGAAACAAGCAACCAACCAAAGCAAAATCAGGCAACTACAAAGAGCTTTATAAAAAAACTACAAAACTACAAAGAGCTTTATAAAAAACATTTATCAATAATACACATAAAGAGGAGGAATATTAAGGACAGAAATTTTTTCTTTTTCACCTGCAAGGTGAAATGTGTTCAGACTTCAACAGAATGACATTTTCATCTGAGCTACAGTGGCCATTAAGTCAAGTACGCTCAAGTAAGAGTATGTACTAAAAGGCAAAGACATTATGTGGGCTCTGAAAACACCTGAATCTAGTGGTTAGGGGGTATCATAACATGTGTCCTAAAGCACCAGCTGCTGCTGTGTCCTATGTATGTTGATTTTCTGATTTTGCTACCATAGTGTCACTTTGCCTTTCAGAAAGGTAAATTTTCACATAGCCTCCTTCTTAAGATCAGAGAGAAGCAACACTGCTGCTTCAAGAGATTGGTTGTTGAAGCTGGCATTTAACTGACTGTCAATTCAAAAGTTTTAGTTCAGTAACCTTTCATTTCTTGTCCTCTTCCTTACTACTGTGAGAGACTACTCAGCGCAAGAAATTAGTGGAGCTATACCATCTATACCACCAGAATATCTGACAGCACATTTCAAATACATGTAATTCTTTTCTTTTAGGGCCTTTTCCTGTGAAATAATTTAATTTAAAAGTTCATCTTTTCATGAGAAATATGCTGCAGCATTTATAAAAATAGCAGGGATTCTACCCAGAGGAAGTATAGACAGATTTTATCTGTCAAATATATATGGTTTGATTTTTTTTTCTCTAACTGTTTATTTGTTTCTGCATTTTCAGTAATATTTGTTTGGTTGGTATTCTGGAGCATGAGAATAATCACAACATTTCATCAATGTCATAGCTGACATGCTGCCTAGTGGAACAGTAGGAGAGAATGCCAGCTGAATGCAAATTGAGATAAAGTTCAGGAAATAATTAAATTTTTAATTGTAAAGGTCTTCAGAATATTTCTGTGGCTCCTACACAACTGATTTGTCCTTAAGAATCAACAAGGTGAAAAACAGACCATGATATTAAGGGTGGGAGGAGAAAAAACTGGGAAAAAACACCACAAATATTGTGGATACTGAAGAAAGAGGAGCTAGTGAATTTCTTAAATACATGGTATCATTCAGACCTACTTGGTTATGACATTTTTCATTAATATCATGGACCTGAGAATATTTACCTGAGCGAGAATTTCACAGCTGATAAAGGACTGACATATTGAGTGGAGTACTGAAAAAATTCTGTACTGTATCCTTAAAAAAAGTGGCTACTTTAAGATTGTGATAATGTCTTGCCACTTTTATTAAGGCTAAATCTATAAAGTTAATCTTTTGCTTATATGAAATGTGAAAACATGCCTCTTTGGTATGTGAAAACATGGTGTATGCTGAAACACAACTTTCTGATAACACATGTGGTTCAAAACAGCATAAGTCACCTGGTTTAATACAGCAAGAACAGATTATCCATAGTTAACAAAATATCACTCATACTGTGCTATTCCAAGTTATCAAAACTAGACTCATCTTATTTTTTTATACTGTAAGTATGTTAAGTTCAGGAATTCTTTGTCCTGATTACTTAATTGTATGTGTCAAACCACACTTAGCAAAAAAAAAAAAATCACTATATCTGTGCTAATCTTCTTTCTATTCTGCTTATACTGATTATATAACATACTCTCTTGGTTTGAAACAGGACACATACAATTCTTACAGAGTGGACTGGCCATAATTTCTTTGGTTGCCCTTAAAATTTCCATAGAATTAGGAGAAATTACATATATTGAGGAGATTTTTCAGCATAGAATTTGGCTTTTATATGAATAAAATAGAAAGTGTACTGGTTTTCCACATTAAAAGTTGATGGAATTGATGTTTCAAAATAGTAATTTTGTTACAAAGGATATGCTTTTCCCTATGACTTGGTTCATGGTTCTTTGGAGCAGAGAAGAATGTGTGGTTTTGAATGAGGAATCCACTTCAAATGATGAGTTTATAAACAAAGCCTGTGTCAATAGCTAGAAAAGGAATAACTAGGGAAGGGAAAGGTAGATGTAAGGAGCCTATCAGTCAAGTCATAATTTTAAATTTTTAATCTGAGTTCTTACCAGACTTTGATCAGAATCAGACAGAATTTTCTGATGCATAATGGCTTGGACCCATGTAGTGCACAGAGAAAACTCAATTTGTCTCATCAAAGAGGGATATAAAAACATCAACTTACTAGCATTATTTTTAATCTCCATTGCTATCTCTAATTGAGGTCTAGGTTACTAAGACAGAATTCATAAATGTTGTATTAAGCAACAACAATATATATAGATATATGAGCACAGATTGAGTAACTTTTATATTCATTTTACTTGTAAGCATATTTCAGCATTAAGAATGCTTTTTTGTTGTTCCATACTCTTGATCTTTTGAAGGGGGATGATTTCTGGTTATAGCTTGTGTAATTTTGAAGGTAATCAGCTTACCAATTTACCATCAAATCGAAACACCTGCTCTTCATCCATTTAAAATCCCTTAGGAGGGATATTTCTGTTGCATAAAAAAGAAAAATCAACCCAACACTATCTTACAGTAGGTTTTTCTGTTTAAAACTATAAAAGCTCAGTCCAGAAATATAGTTACTACAGAACTCAGGTTAAGTCATTAAAATTTTCACAAATTATTTTAGCATTCCCTAAAGTAATTTATATTCAGAAGAGAGGTCAGTCTTTGCTTTGAAATGGATGTACCTTATTCTCAAAAAGAAATACTATGCAATATTTGGGAGCGAGCAAAATAATGCTTTCAGAGCAGAAACACAGTTATTTATGTTATTTATCTTTGCTATTCAGTAGCTTACACACATAAATGCACACATATTCACATACATCTCTCACCCCTGGACACATCTGGAGAATTTTAATACTGGAATAAAAATTCATTTCTGATTGAGTGCAACATTTTTCTTTTTGCCACCTTTCCTTTTTTTTTGCATTACAGGGAACAGAGAAATTAAAAGCTTTCTGCGCAATGTCTTGGAATCTGATAGAGATCGCTATCTTCTGCAGAGAGACATAAGATAAGGGAAGCAGACTTAGAAAACCAACACATGAGGAGAGCTGCCTAGCATCTCTAAAATCAAAACTGCTCCAACAAGCTAATGCTAGGACAAGGAGACGAATTCTAACAAAAGCAGTGGAACTGTAATAATGTTTCACTATACAATATAAGCATTCCATGGGAACCCTCAATGCCTGTAGTATTCTAGGACATGAAAGCATTTGGCTACAATGAAGCGAATACAATTGGAGCTTTCACACTTAGCCAGATGCAAAATCACCCTATTGTTTTCCCAGTTATTATTCATGAGACACTTTTTCCAAAACTAGTAGACCTCCTATAATATTTCTGCTGATTTCAAAAGCTTCTGCCCCACATCACCTATCTGAATTCTTTTTTTTTGGAATTTGTATAAGCCTTGGAAATAAATAGTCACAAATATTTCCAAGTCCTATTCTGTGTGTTCTCCTTAGTAAGGACATTGAAGCTCTAATTAAGTCAAAAACCTTCGTTCCTTCTTATTAGAAAGAAGGGGGAATGACAGAACTGGTAGCAAAATCCATTATTTTTTAACTAAACATGTGGCTGAGGAATATTTGAATACAATAGATGGAGTTGAAATTTTAGGGAAACCTTCTTTTATTTAGAAATGTATTATTGCTTAGTTGCACTGTGTTAAAACTGTTTACTGTTTGTCTCATTTTCAGATCTTTAAAATTAGGCTATAAGATATTTTTTTTCCATTTCTTCTTGAGAAGGAAGCCATTACAGATGGTAAGCTGTGAAAGTACAAGGTGAGAAGTGAAAATGCAACCTGACTGGGGATTCCACTTATACTTACGGTATAAGTAAGTATCCCCAGACAGAGATGCTTTTTGACAAAATCGGTTCAATTGGTAAAGTGTGAAAAGTTTCAAAAGAGCAACTGAAGGGATATTTGGGATTTAGCAGCAAGAAAGCATATGGAAGGGCTACTACTTTATAATATATAAAAATGTAAAAAAACTGTTAAAGAAAAACTAAATTGCAGTTTCCATGTTCTTATTCCTTCTGCTCGGAGGTCCTTGTCTCATAGTTACTATCTACCTGAACTTTCCTACTGATGAGTTGACACTCCCTTGTCTTCCTTTGAAACTCCTCTTTCCAATATCTTTGGCCTCCATCTGCTCTCGTTTGCTTTTGACCTGACATCTGAAGGGCTTTGCACTCTCAGAAGGCCAATGCTATTGATGCCTGAGCCTCTGTACCTTCACGGAGCTTCTCTTTCTCCAGTATCAGAATATAATTTTCAGTCTCCCTACAAGTGACCTTTATTTACTCTCATATATCAGCTTTGATGATATTCCAGTCTTTAATGAAAACAAATTTGCTGTTTAACCTCTCTCAAAATGCTTTCTATAAATTATTGCTTTTTTTACATAGAAATTAATCAACTCTGCATATTTTTCCTTCTAAATTGTCATGATATTTAAGAGTTGGGCTCATTTGTTATGAAGTGGGCAGTTAACTTATGTATAAAACGCACATCCCTAAAAGGGATCAATAATCTCTTTTTGGTTAACGTTTTCCTATAGATTCAGATTCCTATAGATTTGGAATATAAAATAAGTCTTTGGAAGATAATGAGGTGTTTTAGGCAGGAAGTCTTCAGCTGACTTCTGTGTCTGAGTTTCATTTTCAGAGAACTACCTTAAAACACCTTGAATCCCGCTGCTTTGAAGTGGGTCAACAAAGTAATTTCCTAAAAGGAGAAAAAATTCCTAAACGTAGGTGGAAATATGGATGCCTCAAGGGCAGACTGCGCATACCATGTATTTAATTTTAGTTTTATATACTGGAAGAAAAATATGGGCTTCAAGCTCTACTGTAAACCTCAGGGTTTCTGTGATTTTTGGAGTAGACTGCAGATGAGGATGGAAAAGGAGCTATTTCATTAATAGGTAGGGGCGTAGCATTTCAGGTCACTGCATTCAGCTGTGGTGGAGCAGAGAGTGGCCAAGGGTGCCAGCACAGTGTGGTGTACAAACACAGATGGAGCAGTGATGCTGTATGAAGTCCACTCAAATCAGCATATTGTCAGATAGTCACCCTTTTTTAGCCTGATCTACCTCTTCTTCTGCAAACTCAGAGGAAGTCTGCTCTGAAACCTGGTCTGATTTCTGGGCTACATGAGTAAATAATCAGCAGTGGCAGACTTTCTGCTCAGTTCTTTCCAATGATGAGACGGTTGTAACTGGCAGAATTTGAAGCTTACTGGAAGGCCTGTAAGAAACCAGGCCAAAGAAATGCACCAAGATGAGAAGCCTCATTTTTGTAAGAAGGCTTTTTTCAAGTGTGTCACTGGTGCTTTCTTCATAATACAAATTTTCTTGATGCCCACAAAGTCATTAGAATGCTTTCAAAAAGCTCAAGACAAATAGTGTTGACAGGTACAAGACAGTGCTGAGAAGTAATTGGAATTAACACCGGGAAAAATGGATATTTGGCAGGTCTAGCATAAACTGTCACGTAAACCAAATATCAAATTAACTTCCTAAGGCATACACAATCCTCAGTAACCTCTAAGATCAGGTAGAGCAGGAGTATGATGAAAGGGGAAAGAATCTGAGCAGAAAAAGCAGAAAGAAGGGTCGACAGGAAGGCTATGCCTGTTAGCATATATATATGATGGAAATAAGATATCAGTAAAAGATCCAATGGTCAGTCTGAGGAATTGGAAAGAAATGGAAAACATACTTCTAATTTCTTTGAGAATATCTGATCAGCCAGGGTCACTTAGGTATGGATGTTGATGTATTTGATACTCTGTAAAAAATTTTCTGTATCTCCTTGCAGGGCTTGCACAGCAGACAGCAGATACAGCCTGCCAATAGAGTCTGAGCATCACTGAAACCAAATCTTTATTTTTCAACAACATCCAGCTATCTCTGTGGAAAATGCTGGTAGCTTGCTGTAATACCCCAGGGAGCTAGATCCAAGAACTTTTGATGATCATTCTGCTACAAACCTTTTATTTTTCACCAAAAACTCTCAGGGCTGCAAATTGAACTCTCAGCTGAAGTCCACAAATATTGACTGTAGACTTCATTTGCCAACATAAACCAAACCAGATTGTTACAGCAGATTTAAGATGTTCTCTTTTATGGCATTCATTGCAAGTATCTGACTTAAAATATCAAACCACTCAACAGTTTGGAGATATGCATGTACAGAAATAGTGCGATACATGTACTTTTTACAGTTTCTTAATAAATCCTTGTAATATTACATTTGCATAATACTCTTCTGTATTTTAATTTTGAATTGGTGAATTTTCTTTACAAGATATTCCTTTTTGCTGTAGTCAAAACCACAAGATTTCAGATTTAAAATTGAACTTAGAAAAGTCTATTCTATGAATCTTTTCACAACACAGTTGCACTAACCTCAGGTCAGAATTTCTCCTGGAGAGCAGTTGGAAAATAAGTATAAACTTTTCACAGTGCACTTAAAACTTTATAAAACATTCTACACAACACAGCATGGGATATTAGGCATTTTAAACTAGTTTTCTGTTCTGTTTTATTATTTGGCCAAATGTTTTGGGTCAACACTACAACATCATGCAGCTGATTTTACTTTTTAATAAAGTTGAGAATGTAGATTTTTATTGCTCACTTGTAAAATGTGTTGCATAAACAACATGCTATAAGCACAATTGACCTACCATTATTCTTTTGGAGCTCAGTGTGGAACACAGTAACAGCACCATTATCATTATACACTTTGTGTTGGTCCAAAGCCATTCAGAAGGTCATTTCAAATATTGTCTCCAACTGTGCCTAACATACCTTACTGAAAAATTATCTTTGGTTCCCACCAGTGTTATGAAGTTATCTGCTTTAGACTTCACAGAAATGTTAAAGAATGACCTAGGGAATGACTATTTCTCTGCCTATGGTATTTTGATATACTACCTTCTCTGTAATAGGAGTTTGGAACCCAGCTCAATACTAAAGGAAAGTTCAGACTTCCTAAACATGAACCAAGCTAGCAAAATTCTACTGCTCAACCTCGTTTCAGCTTCATTCAAAAGTTGTTGTCCTACATGCAGATCTTGGCTGCAGGGTCCAGTCCAATCCATTGGATGACCATGACATCAATGCCAAGACTCTTGTTTATACCCTGGATTCTGTACCAGATGACAAAGTTCCAAGTTAAGGTAAGTTGGTGAAATCTGAATTGTTCCATAGATGAGATCTCAGTTACATTCAATCCAATCTGGATGAGATCAACGTCTCTGATAGCATTCCAGTTACAGTTAATCACGCTCTCTTGACTCAGAACTCAATACTTTGCAAATCTGTCTACTTCATTCTCTATCTGTTCTCCCAGGCTCCATAACTTCCTGGTTCCTGTTCCAAAGAGGAATTTGTGACAACTTCACACAAGATGATCCAACAAGATCATTTCTACTTTTCAGAATTTATGGATGATTAAGAGATATAATGTTTCAAAAAGACAAGAGAAGTAGGAAAAATATTACATAATTATGCAAGAGTGATAGAGCAAGTTTGATGTAAACCCTGTGTCTAGCCAAGGTCAACATACCACAGTATTTTTCAATATCCAGCATGAGGCTCAAATAATTTGAGATAACTCGGAGACATAAAAAGCAGAACATGGATGGAACGCTGTTACAGAGCAAAATGAAGGTGGGGAATTTTGGTTGTTCCAATTTTGAAGAGATGAGGAGTGGATTTTGTGTAAATTGTCCATTTTTATTCAGGGTTATAATGATGTTATTTTGATTTTGATGTGGCAAATTCTTTTTGTTGATGGTGAAGATTGTACAATTGATATTACTTTAATGAAAAAGCTTAAAAGTGCTGTTCAGAGAGGCTAGACACAGAATATAATGAGTTTGCATGGTAAGGTTTTGGAGGCAGAAGGGTTGCAGGAGTGGCTTATAGGAGAAGGTGCAAGAAGCTTCCCTTGTGTCCCATAAAAGCAGTACCAGCTGACTCCAAGATGGACCAATGGCCAAGCAACAACAGTGATAGTGCCTCTCAGATAACATAGTTAACATGTAGGGATGGATATAGGCCCCTATAGTGCAAGGGAGATGCACAGCACTCAGCAAAATGTACCAAAATGGCTTCCTCTAAAAGAATTTGACGCTTGGATGTTGTTTCACATTTACTTCTCATACATTTTATCTCACAATAAACATCAAAACTAGATTAGTCTGATCTGGTCCAGTATAGCAATCCATAAACTCTCATGTTCTGTGCCCTCCTTGTGGACAAAGCTTTCAAGCAGCATGACACTCAGGAAATGCCACCTATGAAAAAAATAATGGATCACTCTGATTTTTTATTTTAATCAAACTATAATAGAAGAGCTAAAGTTCATCTGGTCCAAACAATTTGCAATGAGCAGGGACATCTTCAACTAGCCCAGGTTTTTCAGAGTGCCCTTTGACCTGACCTTGAAAACACAGGGCACCTAGCACGTCTCTGAAAAACCCATTACAGTGTTTCACCACTCATTGTAAAAAGTTTTTCTTCTCATTTAATCCAAATCTACTATCTTTTAATTTAAAAATGCTGCCCCTTGTCCTGTTGTTTCAGGACCTGTTAAAAAGTCTGTTCCCATCTTTCTAGCCCAGTTTAATTCTTGAGAGGCCACAAAAATGTGTGTCTGGAGGCTTCTGTTGTCTGAAAAGCCCCAACTCTTGATCTTCTCCCCATAGGAGATGTGTTTCTGATCATTTTCATTGCCCTCCTCTGGGCTCTATTCAATAGGTCCATGTCTTGCGAGGAGGACCCCAGAGCAGGGCACAGTGCTCCAAGTGACACCTCATCAAAGTGGAGCAGAGGGGGAATATCACATCCCTCAACTATGGAGGTAGTAATTTCATCTCATGCCAAAAGCTGATCCTGTGACAAACCTGGGAAAAAAATAGGAGAACAAGAACGTTCTACTTCTCGTCACTTCTCATATTTGACATGTTCTTTTCAGTCTGATACAATAAGTACTTGAATATATAGCAGGGTTGTGATTCAGACAGGGTTTTAAAACACATGTTTTGTTTTACAAATACATCCCAAAACATAACATTGAGTTGCATTTTTGTCTGGCAGAGAAAAGAACATTAATAGATAACTGTGGGTTTGAATCTAGTTGTACTGACCCTAGAGGTTTTTCTGGTGTTGTAAACTTTTTAAACTGCAGGTTTGTACCTTAGGACATAAAATACAGGCTCTTAAGAAATGCTGACTTTTGTGTTCAAAACTAATTCATAATGTATATTGTTAACATTGTCTCTTATAATCAAAGTTTGGAGAACCATACAGAAGAATGGTTAATCCTGGGTTAGATTTTTGGAGAGTGAGGTACACATTTCCAGCACTTCTCTTGGCACGGTTACTGCTTCCCCATTTTCATGATCACAGTTGGGAGTTCTTTGAAAGCTACTTCAGAATTGCTCATATTATTCATGCAGTTCATTGGAAGGTATTGACACCACTGCATAAGGAAATTGAACTCATATGTTTAAGTAGGCAAGTTTATAATGGGCTAAGCCTTCTCGGGATAAAAAAAAAAAAAAACAAAAACAAAAAAAAAAAAAAAACAAAACAAAAAAAAAAAAAAAAAAAAAAAACCAAAAAAAAAAAAAAAAAGAAACCCAAAAAACACCCCTGAACAACTTATAGTGGCCAATACCTACTTGCTGATACCAGGGGTCATTGACCCCTGTTTCCTTCAGAAACCTTAAGACAACCAATAGTATTAAACATGCAGCAGCAAAGTGCTGTTTTCTTACTTGTGTTTTCTCCTAAGCAAGGCTGAGACATGTAAGACCATAAGACTCTTTAAGTTACACAAGTATTCATAATCCTTCACATCTCATTCAAATAAAGTCTTTAGAACCACCTGACACTCCCTGGTCATCTGTCACTCCAAATAAATTGACTGTAACCATAAAAAACCAAAACTAAATAAAATTAATTTTTCATTATGAGAAGACTGCATAATTCTACAGTATAGCAAATAAATACTTATACCTTCTCTCTCCTGAAAGGCAGCAGAGACTAAATGAAACACTGGATCAAATATTTCCATTGTGGATAAAACAACAATAAACCTAATGCTGTAAGCATTGTACTTCTCAAGTTCCTCTGTAAAATTCAGAACATGATGAATATTATTTGTACACAGTACCGTGAAAAAAATACTTATTAAATCAAAGCAAATAGATTTGGATCCTAATGTAAAAGAGTACATTCAGAGCAAGTTGACTTCCTCAGCTGTTTTCTAAATAATTAAATTAGCAAAACAAAGTTGTGATGAAAGGAAAAACCTTTACACAAAAGAAAATCCAAGGCATAAAAGGAAGCATTTATTTAAAGAGAAGAAAAATTAAATTATATTTATTTTCTGATTCTAGTGTTTTAGAACACATATTAAAAGAACTTATTTTAATTTATTAGGTTTGAGGGAATTATCTTACTGTTTCAATCACAGTACAATAAATGTGCGTTTAAATCCAGTCTAAGTCTGACCTGCAGACACTATGAAACTAAATGATACCTGGGGTTTAGAATTCATTTATATTTCCAACTGTTTCTATCTAATTAAAATGAAATTTCTGTCCTGAGAAATCACTAGGATCAGAAACCATTGTCAAGAACACTCAGAACCCAACAAATTAGACAGGTACTCTACAATTTAGTAGTGCCTGAAAAGAACATCAAATGCCTCTATTTATTGCTATAAGAAAAGTCAAAGAGTATCAGACCATCAAAGGTCTGTCTTACTGAGTAACCTCTTTCTAAGTGTGCCCCAAGTCAGAAGTGTAAGTGATGGATGAACACTAAAACAGGGCAAACAGGATGTAATTCTTCGCAAAAAAAAACAAACCAGCAGCTCCACCCTTTTCAGTTAAGAAATTTGCTGGGCTAGAGTTAATTTTTCTATTTATGGATTATTTTCCATAAATTAAACTTCTCTCCTCCTGAGTCCATATAGAGTCCTAGAGTCTATATCAGACCCTGTTGCAGTAAGAAGAGTCCTTCTTTCTTGAAAGTTTTGAACTACTCCCCTGCTATGTTTATCAAGAACTTCATAGAGGTTATTTTCAGCAGAAGTACTAGTAGACAATAAATTACTTTTTTCATTGTCTATGCTGTCCAAGAGTTTAATCATCTTTCAGGTTCCCTTCTGGACAGACAGCTGCTCACTTATCTTCATTGTAACCCCTGAGGAAGCTACCCTTGTTCTACCCTTGACCTGCCCTTGATCACCTTCCACTGCATCCACAGCATTTTGATTCTAACAGTAAAGGCAGATTTGAAGAAAATCCCCTGTTTGTAGCACTCATTCCACACTGAACAATTCTGACACATAAGAACTAGATTTTTTTCCAGACAAAAACAATCAACCTGTTGAGGTTTGCAACAAGCAGAAAGCTTTGAACTGTGTGCATAGCTGTATGGCTATATATGGCTATAATATATGGTTGTAAGGACAACTCCCAAGGTATCTACCATGTAGGTGTAGAGTCCTTTGCATTAGCTGCTCTGCTCAGTTAGTGCAGCTCTGTGCCTCATCTCCTTCCTCTGAAACTTTTTAAATTCATGTACAGTGTCTTGGAGATGTAAAAAGCTACGTTATAGTCAGTATTGAAGAAATTGGTGTGCATTTTAGCAGCGTAATAACTTCCACTGTCCATTTCTTAATAATTTGCAAGATACTGACTTTTTGACTGCTACTAAGCTTTAGGTTGACCTTTCCATGTAGCTATCTCCTAACAGCCTGTACCCTGGTTGAAATCTGCTACTTATTACAATAATTCTGACTGAATTCCACTGAAAATTTTACTCAAGAGAAGAGCATCAATATATGCTACAACAGACCCAAACACACTAAGTTAATAATTACTCTAAAAAATATCAGATGACTGTGAATATGTGGAACATGCTTTTTTCAGTCACACCTTGACTTCCTCCTTCTGCTTTAAAATGAGGATGAAACATCCCACAGAAACGGCCTTCCTTGCTCTCTGCCCTGATCCACAGGTTCTCCTGCTGAGAAACGTTTTAATTGCCATTCTATATTAGATTTATAAGCCATTTTGCATCACAGAAATAAAAGAAGGAGCCAGAACACCATGCCATCAGATACCCAATGTGAGCATGTTAGAGATCACCATATTTGTCAGGGTTGGGGAAGCCACAGCATATATAAAAATATGGCTACATGTTATGATTCTGATTGTATTTTCTTTTTACCAATTAATAATAAATCTAATCTAATCTAATCCATACACTTAGGCAGTTTTAAAGGGAAGAAAAAAAAAGTATTTTTGAATCTCCTCCTATTTTTTCCTTGAAGCAAGTACTTTTTGAACTATGATAATTAAATTCCTGGGATAAACTCTCTTCAGGAGTCCTCAAGTCCCAAAAGGACAAAGCCCTGAGCAAGCTGGCATGAACCCATGCTTGACTGCTCCCTGCAACTCCCTTGCATCAGACAATGCTTCATTTTCCAAACATATAATGTTATGCATATTAAAAACAAGTTGGGATGAGATTTTGACACCCTGTTCCTCCATATCCAAAGAATTGAGTTAAAGAATGTAACTCCTGATTGCAAAGTAGGTAGGATTTCAGCAACTCTTTTAACAGTCATCGAATCGTAGAACAGCTTTTGTTGGAAATGACCCCTTCGATCATCCTCCTGTCCCCCTCTGGACCTGCTTCAGCAAGTCTGTGTCCTTCCCGTACCTAGAGCTCTAGAGTTGGGTGGTGAGGTCCCACCAGATCAGAGCAGAGCAGAGGGGCAGAATTCCCTCCCTTGCCCAGCTGGATAGGCTGCTTTGGATGGAGCCCAGGATGTCTTTGGCTTTATGGGCTGTCAGTTCACATGCGAGGTCATGTCAAACTTCTCATCCACCAACACCCACAAAGTCCTTCTCCCTAGAACTGCTCCTTGTCGCATTCTCCATCTAGCCTGTATTTGCATGTGGAGGTGCCCCAAACCATGTACAGAGCCTCACACTTGGCCTTGTTGAATTTCTTTAAGTTTGCACAGCGCCATCTCTCAATACTTCCAAACTCCCCGTGGACAGCAATTCTTCCTGCATCACCCAGCTTTGTCTTGTTGGCAAACTTGCTGAGGGTGTTCTCAGTCTCACTCTCCCCATCAGTGACAATGTTAAGCAGTGCTGGTCCCAGCACTGACCCCTGAGAAATGCCACTCTTTACTGTTCTCCTCTTGGACGCCGGGCTGCTGACCACACCACTTTGGGGGCAACCATCCAGCCAAGTCCTTATCCATAAAATATGTGTCTCTCCAGTCTGGAGAGAAGATGGATGTGTGGGATAGTGTCAAACTCTTTGCGCAAGTCCCAGCAGCTGATATCACTCTCTCTTGCCTCATTCAGTGCCTCTGTAACCCCATCACAGAAGGCCACCAAATTTGTCAGGCACAATTTGCCCTTTAGGAAAGAGTGTTGATTGTCACCAGTCGCATGTTTTGAATCAGTACTTTGACATATGCCCTGCAAATATGCCACAAAAGAAAAAATCAGCTTTTTTAGACTTATCTTTTTATCCTTTGATCATCTTAGAGTTCACCATATCCCAGCTCTTCTGTTCTGTCTTCTTTCTCAGTAATTGTTTCTCACATTCTTTCAGTAGAGGATGAACTTTAAAAAAAAATTCAACAAAGGCTAACAATGCCAGTGTGAAACAACAAAACAGTGAATGAATTTGATATCAAAAGCAAAAGAAAGATTTTCTTTGCATTGATTATGTTCCTTTCTACCTTAATTCTGCACTAACAATATGGAATTTATAGTGTTGCCATGGGCACTTCTATTACCAAGTTACATTTTCCTTTCATTAACAATCACACATTCATCTTATCTCAAAAAATGAGATCAATTCTCCTTTATGCTTTACTGTTATCCTTTCATTTCCAAATTCATAAATGTATTGAGCTGTAAGTTTTCCTAGCTGATTTCTAACTTTTCTCCAAACTTGAGCTTTTTAAATGTTTTTTTTTTTTTTTAATTAGCTCTTTGCTCTTTCTCTTTTTCAGTACACAGTTTGGAGGGAAGAAGAATGACTGAGGAGGCAGAGGTGCATTGAAGATCAAACCCTTTTCTTGCTGATTGTGTTTCTTTTCTGACCATGATCAAAATTACACTACAGAATCAAGACTAAGTTGAAGTGGCAGATGTAAGTGGGTTTGTTTTTAGCTTCTACTGCACTTCTGTAGGGCAGAAAATGAAGATAATGGGCACCTAAATAAGCCACATAGGAGCCGAATTAAATTCTCTGTAATGTAGTTCTAACATTTCTATGTCACTATAATAACATTAGCCTTGACTGTGTAGCTTATCTAACATGGTTTAAAAGCCTTTGGTGTACAATTAATTTGTGCTAGATAATGTTTTAAAAATTGTGTCCCAGATTCCTCCCTGGCATTACTTCATACTTCATTACTGGTTTCAGCAGAGGGACACAAGGGATTAATTTGGTACTAGCAATTTACTTTATAAAGTTCCTATTACCTTTGATATTTTCAGGTGTTATGGCATTTTAAATGCTCCTGATAATTAGAATACAAAAGTATTATAAGTATAGTGCTGCACATGTTTTTGCTGTTAAATTCAGAACAAGGTCAACAGCTAAGTGACAGACAGGGAACTTGAGTTTGCTTAGGTTCATGGTCACTTGCTATGAGAACGAGGAAATTTACTTCATCTATTTCCTCAGTGCAGGATTTCTTTACACAACACTGAAATAAATTGAGGTAGTCACTAAACAGAGACCAAGAGTATAAAATATCTTCGAAAAGTCATAAGCCAAATTCATTGAGGACAAATTCATCTGCAACTTTTCCACAACAATGACCTGAGTGTACTATAGAGCTTACAAAATCCTGAACTTGCTGCCTGCCACAAAACATAATGAGGGAAAAGTTTTTCCATGTGTGGTGTTTCTTATATTCCTTCTTATACTCTTCCCTATTAGAGACAGTATAGCAAGATAGACAAAATATCTCTTTCACCCCTCAGATACAAAGGGTGTCTGTGTATTACATATGTAAACAATACATTATATTCTTGCATATGAATTCAAAAGCATTAAATATGCCATTTTAAGAGAGCCCTTTAAGCACTTATTCCTATGTTTGGCTATATCTAACCGGTTTATGGGCTGAGGTGGATGATGGCAACTATCCAGTTCTTATTTTTCAGCTGGCTTTTGGTATGGAAGTAGGAGAGCACAATATTTTTTACTCAACCCAGTTATATGTTGTCCACTAATCAAAATGAAAAGAAATGTGAAACCTCAATATTGCTTACTTGTTTTTGCAGCAGGGAACCTCTTGTCAGTTGCACTTGCACTGCTTTTTAAGTAGTTCACCGACAGTGAATTTCATCATACAGAGCAGTGTTGGTTTCCATGTGATTAAGGCACTCGGATCCAAAAAGATATATTTAGTGGTGTCAAAGATGGAGGAATTATTTTCTTTTGCCCTGCTTTTATTGGGGAGCTGTAGCTGGTTGAGATTTAATGAAAAGAAAATGAAGTAATGACTTAGTAATCTTACACAGACACTTGCAAATAGACAGGGGAAAAATTAAAAAAAAAATTAAAAGTTAATTTATTTTTAGTATAATTTGTAAGGAAAGTTTCAAGAGAACCCAGCAAGGTGTTGTCAGTGCAGCAGTTTCAGAGAAATTTGATTGACAATAAGGAGTTCAATGGTTCAGGTTGTGCATGCCTGGAAAAACAGTGAAAGTAACATGGCAGGAGAAAAAAAAGGACCAGTCACAATTCCCAGTTCCAAAATTAAAGTACTAATGTATTTATAGACTCTTTGGCCATTGAATAAATGTGTCATCTTCTCCACAACAGTTCAAACACAGCACAAGTAGATGTTGTACTTGGGTGTTAGAGTGACCCTCACTTGGATCCTGCACTACATATTTTTTATTATTTCCTTCAGATGGTTACACTTGCCCACCAAATCCAACAAAGGTTTTAATTTCAACTGTCATGGGAGGCGCCATTGTCATTGCCTCCAAATCATGAGACTCAGAGGTTCTGCAAGTACTCAATTATTTTTGTTGAAGCTAAAGTATTTTTACTTTTATTGCCTATATCATGTATGGCTGGTCATCAGAACAGTAATGATCATCATCTAACATGTTAAATTTTATCCATACTAAGATTTACAATGCACAAAAATACAACCAAGAACAATAATTGTTTATTTTTTCTCCTATCCATCACTAAGAGGACCTATTTATACTCTCATTACTTTGTGGTATTGTTAGGCCCGGAAGCACGATATACCTTTAATCAGAATAATTTACAGTTAATATCTAGGACTCCCACTGAAAAGTGTGCTGCATTTGTTGTTGCTCAAAAGAAAATATTTTACACAACATGATAACAGAAATGCTCATGTTGACACTGTCTTTAGCAGAAATGGAAAGTGAGGTTCTTGAACATGTTCCTGCTGTTTGAGATTGGAAGCATGGGTCATTAATTTTTTATTGGTGTCTTTCATACAGTACCCTTTATACAAAAGGTTTTCAAAGAAGCTGGATATCAAAGCTGGCTGGCCTCCTGATTTAACAGTACTAAGCGGGTGTTTCCTGCATAGAAATGTATTAGTGCTGCACAGATGACAGGATCTAACATTCCAGACAGTGTGAGACAGTTGAAAAAACAAAGTCCCAGGGCTATTATTGATGAAAACGACATAATAAAAAAAGGTATGCTCACAGCAGGAGTTTTTCCTGTTGAATACAATCCCTGTTTCACACTTTAAAAGAATCATTTCAGATTTCTCTAAGCACAAATCTATAAATTTTGACAATAATGAGTGGCAGATATTTTTCTTTACTTCCTTGTTTAGCCTTATCTGAACATATTTTGCCACTGGGGTAACATTAAAAAGGCCATATAAAAACCTGTGCTCAAGCAGGCGTCTATTGAGATGATTTCATAGCATTTAGTTGGAAGTAGGGTTTTAAACAATGCTCTCTGGTCTCAGGCAGGAGCAGTCAGAGTACTCACATCTCCTTTTGAAGAGTTACAGTAGTTACTGACTACCCTTGACTTTCTTTACTGGCAAGCAGGTCTGTGGAGGAGTAGGATTTGGCCTATTTTCATTTAGAGTCATGAGGCTTGAACCAAGTTGTCATAGGTCCCTTGTAGTCCACAAATTGTCTTGTTCCTTCACCTTGTGCAGAATTCCCTCCTGTTCTCTAATTATAAAGCCATTAGTATCAACATAAACAAGATGCACTGCATTACACAAAATTACGATAGAAGGGGTCTGTATGACATTACATGAAAGGGACTTAGAAAGTGAGCTTATTTACCTTAGAATTTTTTTTAATAGCAGTTAAGGTCTACAATTTTTTTTAATTATTGTTTATTTTATGTATATAAAAAAGAGACAGGGTCTAGTTTTTTGAGGTACCAAAAATATGTACAATGAGCAAACAAATCTAACTATCATAGTCCATACGTTGCTTTTATATTTATTATTTATTGAACAACTTTTAATCTTTCTGGTGTTTCAGAAAAGCAAACTTTCTGATGAATAAAGGAGCAAAATAGTAGTGAAAAATATTTACTCCACTTTACTAGCTCTGTTATACAGTAGAGATACCTGTTTCTCCTCAGCAGTATTTCCTTATGTCCTTCTAAAATTGCAGGACTGGAAACAAGTCTAAATTACAAGAGCTACTCATTAGCTAATTATTAAATTCCTCAGTTTTTCACAGACAACCAAGCACTGTCCAAAAACATCCAGTTTCATTTGAAACAGATTTTTAATATATTCCTTTGAAAACCTGGCCCCCAGCAACAAATGGGGTTAAGCACTTGACTGCTGGAGCACAATCCATGGCATCATGTTAGATGTTGCTTTCCATACCCTGCACCCAAAGGGATCTGCCTAGAACCAGGCGGTAGATGTAAAACTGCAGTGCTTGCACAGTCCAGTTGAAATATGTCTGCCTAAACTCAGAACTTCCTTCGTTAGACCATGACAAATACATAAGACACCTATGCAAATCAAAATTCATTCTTTTCTGTGACTCAGATACTTCATTCACTGTATCTGGAAAGCACAGCTTGCACAGAGGATTCACAGCTCTGTTTTCTGTCCAAAACAAGCAGTATTAACATTTTTAGAAAAATACACTTGTGGTTCCTCCAAGCTTTTTCCTGCATCTCAGTATTGTAGCACTTGGTTACAGTCAATATTGAGTAGTGTTGGAATGAAATAAAAAATTAATTTCTTCATATGTCAATCCTTTCTACCTTTCTCAAAATGTAAACAATAATATGAAGTCTAATTTGTGTGAAAGAGTTTTCCACCCATTTTCTTCTTCCATTTAGCTGAGAGATTTTAAGCATTTGCTGACTGAAGTACAAGAGATTTCTGGTCCTGTTGACATTTGGCTGGCAGTAGACTGACATATCTTCCAAAACCTTCTCTGAGGACTGTTTAAATATTCCAGGCTATTGTTTCATGTAAAATATAGTCTTGAGTATGACCATCTGATAAGAACCCCAGCTGTTAAGATACTATGAAAGAGGAGCTCTATTTACTCCTCTGGCTGTGTTTTGTTTTTTGGTTTTTTTTAAGTAGGGGTCACTGAATTCACATCCTGGTTACTAGTTTTGAGGTTTCCATAACTAATTTTAGAGGATCATTATCCTCAAAAGTGAGATCTATATTTAATTCTTTTACCTGGAATAAGAATCATGAAGACTTAGTATGAAGAGAGAGCTATTCGTATAAACTTTGTTAGGTCAGGATGATATGTTATGATAAAGAGGCAAGAGCATTATGTGTACTTGACTTGAATAATCATCGGAATCTTTGATCATTTCTGAAATAACAAAACAAAAAACCAAAAAGCAAGAACAAAAACAAAAAACCAAACCCAAACCTATTTATTTTATCCCTATCATGTTGAAAAATTAGGCAATTCCATCTAAGGGATTCTGGGGGGGAGACCTTACAGAGTGAATTTGGCTTTCTGAGGGTTTTTTTAAATTTTGCTTTTTATGCTTTTCTCATTTGGCTTGTAGAATATTACCATTTCTGGCATGCACACCAGATGGGCAGTAGGAAATAAATGGATAAATAAAATCTTAAATGTCTGGAGCCTTTAAATTGATTACTGTGTTAGTTAAATACCAAATGACTAATTTGCATGTGCACATTTCAACTGAGCAGAATTTATTTTATTTAAAGGTCTGACATATAATCGAGTTTTGTTTGTCATACCCTTTGACGCCCAGCCTTTTACATAAACCTAGCTTTAAATAACACATGCAGCTGGTGAAAACATGTCTGTGGTAATAACATAGCTACCTTGTATTCCTTCCCAGCGCAGAAATAGCTCATGCTGCCTGCATGATTAACGGATATGCTGGGATATTAGATGTCACAAGGAAAAATATCCGCTCTGTCAACATTCATAGTAGAATTAGTCCTAGATAATTTCCTACTGTGCAGTATAGCACAAGTGAGGCGGCTCTGCCTTGTGAATATTTGTGTGGGAGGATGTGCTAAAACCCTGTCACCCTAAAAATCAGGTCCTTTCCCTGTCAATCTCTTTTTATTTCTGAGCAACTTCTGAGTTTAGAACTATATTCTTTATCACATGGATATAAACTTACACTCAGGCAGAAATGCAGGGGTTTTCTGCATCCACCAGCACACATGACTAGCTGCAATGGTCCAACAAGCGCTTTGTTTTACGGCTGACTTCCTACTGGAATCAGGATGCAGTGACTCAGAGGATTCAGGAGACAGTGACTTGGTTTAGAGGTGCAGTGTTGTAGCAGCACAGTGATGCATTATCTCTCCATTTAACTCAGCTAAATCCTTGACCGGAACAAACACTCACTAATCTACAGCAGCAGAGAAAAAGTCACAATTGATACGTTTTCAATATTCTGATGCTACAATGCTGAGTGATGGGTCCCTGTAGCACCCATTAGTAGCACAGAGTTGCCAGAAGAACCTGTGTGTGCCTATTTCTGCATCCTCAGACCCAGACCCTGCTCTCCAACACTGCTGAGCTTCGCAGTGGGTTTTAACTTCTAATAAGCCCTCCTCAGGAATAAATAGTCATTATAAGTTCCTCCATACTGAAATAATCTTTCCTTTCTTTTTTCCTTTCTCTTTTCCTCTTTCATTTCCTTTTCCCTTTCCTATTTTCCCTTTATTTTTTCCCCTCCCCTCCCCTTCTCACCTTCTCTCCCCTTCCTTCTTCTTCCTTTTTTCTTTCTTTTTCTTTTTTTTTCTTTTTCTTTTCTTTTTTTTTTTCTTTTTTTTTTTCTTTTTCTTTTTCTTTTTTTTTTCTTTTCTTTTTCTTTTTCTTTTTCTTTTTCTTTTTCTTTTTCTTTTTCTTTTTCTTTTTCTTTTTCTTTTTCTTTTTCTTTTTTTTTTTTTTTTTTTTTTTTTTGTCTTCTTTTTTTTTCTATTCCATTCCATTCTATTCCATTCTATTCCATTCCATTCCATTCCATTCTCCTGTTTGCAGGGCTGGCGCTCCATCAATATCACTATTCAATTTTCCAGGAGTAAGTTAGTGAGCTGTGGTGATATCCTACAAGCAATCAGAAAATAAACTCTTTGGTGAGAGACACCATTCAAGATTGGCCCTAGGCCAAGGCCTAAGACTTTCTGTTTAGTCCTGGTTTCATGAAAGCTCCTGCACCTGGCATAAGCCCTGTAACAGCATTCTTAAAGACACTATCTTTACACTTGATTTATTGATGTTTTTCCATTCAGAAACAGTGTAGATGATAGTCAAGAAAAAGACATTCTTTGTTGTGGAGGTCTTCCACTATTTACCTTGTTTTCCCCTTTTTCAGTCAAACTAAAAAAAATGAATGGTTTATTGTATTTCCAGTTTGTAGATTGCTGCTGCTATTTTTCTTTCTTTTCATTCACAAATTAATTGTTTTCATTTATTCAGGGACTAACAACAGCCACTTTTCACCTCTTTTTATCTTGTGTTTACATTAAATAAAATATTCACACTTCAACACTGTAAATTCCATATAACTGCTACTGTGAAGTTATACACCACTCATTTAAAAGAAAGAGCAGAGTTGAAACCATTATTCTGAATGGTTACAAAGATACATTTACCTTTCCAGCTATTTACAACATTTTTAAAAATAACAAATGTTCAGCTATGAATTCTTGAGTTCACTTGTGAATTAATCTTAGTATGTGTAAATCTTCCCTTGTGAAAGTCCAGAAGGAAAAAATATATATGAAAGAACTGACGTTCTAAAATTCAAAGTTTATTTTAGCTGGAGCAAGTATACCAAGATTCATCAGTCTTGACAAAGTACTGCAGCAGAGGAAGAAGTAACTCATAGAAGGAAGGTTTAAAAGTTTTATAGCAGGATAACATCATTCTAATTTTGAAGGTTTTCTGTCCAATATAAATGTGTACTACAGATTATCTTGCCTCTTTTTCATAAGACAACTCCTACCTCTTCCTGTCCCATTTTTCATCCAGAGAATTGTTAAGTACCCCTGTTTATATTTAATGAATTTTCTTGGCTTCTCTATACTTTTCACTAACTGCTTTCCTTTCTGTCCATGCACAATTACATGCTCTTAGTTGCGACAGCGTCTTGTCTAGTCCTTGGCCAATCTCCATGAAATTAACAAAGGTCTGAAAGCTCTGCAGATGTCAAAAGCTGTTCCATGTACTTCAGATCATTGTGGGGTTCTAACTTTTAATAATGGGCAGGGAAAGGTGCTGGAGTCAATTTTCACTGCCAGCTCCTGACACATTTAAACAGAATCACAGGAAGGTTATGAAGGCCATTTCTGAGCTATGGTTATGCTCTACTGATGTAGCTCTGGAAAGTGGTTTGTTTAATTTCAGTTAATGTAATACTTAGACCTCAGACAAGCACACTGGAAAATTCAAAGGTGGAAGTGGGAGGAGAGAGGAGGGAATGCCTCAAACACAAAGTACACCCCCAAAATAAAAAAGTTATGGTTTTACATCAAAATTACTCCTCATCTCTTGGGTGTTACATAATAAACGAGGACTGGGTGAGAGACAGGAAACTAAAAAAAATACAAGTTACTAAATAAGGCCAAGAAACTGCACAAAGAATATTTGGTATTTAACTACCTGTCCTGGGTTGACTTTATGATGCTTGAATACCCATTCATTTGTTTAGCCCAGAAATAAGTTTTGCACCTTTAAGATTGGTTCTGATTGTGAAGGGGGAGAGAAGATCGTGCAGTTTGTTTTCAGACACTGCACTCACTCCTCCACATTCCTGCTCCTGGACTGCATTGTCTGCGGATGGACAGACAGCGGGACAGAGCTCTCCTTTGCTTTTTACTTAGTTATAGCTAGCTGAGGCAAAGAAATTCTCTGGACTGCGTTTTTTTCTCTTCCTTGGAGCTGCTCAAACCTGCTCTGGACTGAACACCAGAAGAGCACCAGCAGCTCACACCTGTGGCCCACCGGGCCAGGCCTGGCCCGCGGCATTTCCATTACTGGAGGGACTGATAAGAGACTGAGTGAGCTAAGCTACAGCCCACGAAGGGAACTTTCTGAGTTTGTCACCTCTTCAGAGCAGCAAGAGGTTTTGTTGTTTAATATTGTGCATTTTCTGTGCTGGTGAATGTTTTGCCATTTAAATATTCAGGTTTTTTTCACTTTTCTCTGAGGAAATATTTTTCTGAACCAGCTGGGGAGAGGCTGCTTGAATCTGCTTTCAGGAGGAACCCTTTTAGAGGTTTTCTCCCAAACTTGCCCTAAACCAGGACAAATATATATTTTAGTGCCCAGTATAGGGCCTCTGGGCCAGTCACAATAGGGTGTTTCTTCCATTCATTTCCTGTCAGGCTCACATCACCTTCTAACAGGGTCAAATCCTGTGATCCCCCTGTCATGTCAGCAATAGAAACAGATTCTGCCCCCACATTTCTCGGGATTAATGTGCACTGTGCACCAGTACCAACAAAGGTCTCATATTTTTCTGGTTCTGATGTGCCAGGCCAATGCATCCACACAGTCCAGAAAACACGATTTTCCCTAGCCTCTGTCTGGCCAAAGGCAAGACCTCTCTAAGCCTGGTTATCCTTCTTTCCCTGGATATATGTCTTGGAGTTTCCTTCAAGGGCATCAGACATGCCATCATCATCATCATACCTGGCAGTTCAGCTACAGGCAAATGGAGCTGCTTTCCTTTTGGTGGAACTTCCTCTCTGAGTCTTGTTGTTCTTCAATTCAAGCACCCATGGTTCCAGAGCAGCAGTAGATTTTCCACTCCATTTCCTCAAGTATTCTCCGCAATCACGCAGGAAGAACCACAGCTCAGCTCATGGAGTGTGCCTTCTCTCCTCACCTGGGGGATGTCTGCATTTGGTACCAGAACTTATTATCTGTACTGCCGAGATTTGGAGAAGGTCCTCTGTAATCTCCTCCCTAAGTTTCTTGTGAGTCTCTTGCATGATCTGGGAAAAGGCTTGTTGCTCTTCAAGGCTTGACTGGAAACTGCTCTTCTTGTGGGTGACCAGGTGGAGAGGGCTTACAAGACCCTTTAGGGGTTTTCTCCCAAATTTGCCCTAAACTAGGATGCTACCAAGTACAAGTTCAGTAATTCAATTTAACTGGAAAATTTCAGGGTTTGGACTATTACCATTGATCAAACAGCCATTGCAAAGTATTGTTTGTGGGACTCTAAAATAGTAGAATATTTGACTTGATTTTTAAAAAAATATTTAATTTTAAAAAGTATGCAGATTGTGTTAATAAACTGCACTCACAAATTAAGAATAAAACAACAGAAATTAAAATTTAAAAAAAAACTAAAACCAAAGAAAAAAGAAAAAATAAAAACTTTAAACCTCACAAAACATCCAGATTGGCAGTGGACAGTATTTTTGTATATGGCCAGCAAATAAACGGAAAGAAATCCATCAGTCAGCTATGAAATGCAACATTCACACTGACAATATTAAAAGAGGAAACAAAATCAGCAGCTATCATACTAAACAACAAAATTAATCAATAGATGTCTAAATAAATATTTTTTACTTCAGAACAAGCAAGAATACTTTTCTAAGCAAAGATCCAGCCTTAGAAGTAGTTTGGGGTCTTTTGAAGGTTCTAAAAACATATTCATAAAGTGTTTCATTTGTTACAGTCTGAATTTTCTAAAGACTTTTGACAAAATCAATCCCAAAACCTTTTGACAAAGGATATGGTGAACAAAGGAAGTACAAATGGGTTCAAGTGAAAATTTGCTAAGTAAATTGGAAAACAGATACACTGAATTTTATTAAGTAGATAAATCGTAGCAGGTCCAGAAAATGCTCTGCACTATATGGAGTTGGAGGCTTCACATTTATCACAATGAAGTATCAGATATTTTTTTCCCTGGCTTTAGACTTCCTTTTCCAAAAAAAACATCAGAGAAAGTGTCTGTCTCTTTACAGGTCTGTAGCCTAAAAAAATATGGCTATTTCCATACTTTTGTATTAATAAATAGGGTTTTCTTGTACTTGTCCCGTACTTCTGACTATGTGGTATTGCAGTGCCCTAGATAAGTGAGGGCAACACAAAACACCTTTTTCTTTAGAACAGACTGGCTGCTTAATAGAGTGCAGATAGTGCTTATAAGAGGGAAAAATAAGTAGGCATTTTGGGTTGCATCTAAGTTCACTACATAGCCAGATCTGTGATTCAAAGGGTTAAAGTTAATTTCAAGGTTTTTTTTTTAAAACAACATGGGATTTCTTTTTCTGAAAAGCAACAGTAATAAAATGACAGGAAATCCTGAATAGTCCTCCTATAGCTGAGGGGATTTTTTCCCCTCCTCATGCAAAATCAAGTACAGAAGGGTTGTCAAGCAAGGCTCACAAATCTCACACAAATTTGGGTGAATTTACATTTTTCTTGGAGAAAATACAGTATTTTTTAACACACTGGATTGTGCTTTATGTGGCTTCATATGGCTTTATGTATCCATGTCTTTATGTATTCGTACAACCAAAAGTCTGAGGTTAATCAAAAGAGGCTTCAAAACCTTGCAAAGAGCAGCAAAAAATATGGGAGCACAAAAAATATTTTCCTCAATCCTAGTAGTAATTAAGGGAGAAGACAGAATATATGTTATCGAGGCCAGGATATTAATACCTGTGTACAAGACTTATGTGTCTCACAGAACTATGGGTTTTTAAACCATGGAAGAGCCTTCAAGAGACAAAGTATGTTGGATCCTGTCAGGGTGTGCCTGTCCTGATGAGTAAAACATGCCTTTGGGCTTAAGTGAGAAGAGCCGATCAAGAGGTCTTTAAGCTAGAATTGATTCTGGAAAGGGATACCCATAGGACTGCAGTGGATAAGCCAAGGACTGCCATGGCATCAGGGGTGGAAGGAAATCCAATAGGAACATTTACAGTGCTTCTGGGAGCACAGAGGGTTCAGGAGCACATCTGAAATTCTTGTACATAATCACACACAGTGTGAGAAAAAATCAGGATGAAATTGAAGGATTAGTCAGCTCTCAAACCTACAACCTCACTATCTTGGCCGCAGTCCTTATGGAATGGTTGAGTTTAACATTTTCAGTGTAATGAAGTAAAATCTTAACAGATTAGTGACTACAAGAGAGCAAACTTTACTCATCCATGGAGCTACTTGGCAAAGTAACCAAGAAATCTGTTGGATGAGGAGATCATGAGCATTTGTCAATCTTAAGAACCTTATGTTAGAAACAAGAAACAATTCCATCGTGCCCTAAAGAAATCAAGAAGGCCAGTTGGGCTGAACAGGGAAGTTCTCACAGAGCTCCAGAGGAGAAAGGGAATTGTAGGGTCTCTGGAGCAAGGTCAGTCTCTGTAGGAAGATAATAGACCTTGGGTGTGTGTTTATGCCATAAGAAGGCATGAAAAGCATGAACCAACCAATTTGAAACTGGTCGGTTTTGTGTCTGACAACAAGAAAAGATCTTCAAGGATGTTAACAGCAAGAGGATGTCTAAGTAAATAGTAGTGCTTGTTGACAATGTCAACAGGCGATGTTGACCTGACAAAAAGATGAAGTGAGGCATTCAGTGGTTTGTTTGGGATTTTTGCCTCAGTCTTTAATTATACTGATAGACTTTGGACTGCCTTTTCCCAAGAGTGTGGGAACAGTGATTTCCCATTTGTTTGGACATTGAACTTGTTAGAGACCAGCTATATCAGCAGAATGTTCACAAGTCCATGGGGCCTGATGGGATGCAAGTCAGAGAACTGAAGTATATGAAGGGTGTTATGGGAGGAATTTTCTCCATCAGCGATCAAAAGTCTGAAAAGTCTGAGGAACTCCTAACTGACTAGGGCACTGGCCCCTGCTGTTCCAGTTTAAGGTATGAGAGAGGATGCAGGAACCTATACACCTCTGTGTCTAGCCTCAACACCTGAAAAAATGTGGAGAAGATGGGTAGACTGGGTGCCACCAAAAGGCATTTAAAGAACAACTCAATTAGGCACAGTCAGCGTGTGTTCACAAAAGAAAGTCCTGTTTAACAAATCTGATCTCCTTCAGTGTAAGGTCAATCACCCAAGATGAAGGGAGCGTGGTGGATGTGCTGTTTTTTGGCATTTAGTGGTGCTTTTGTTACTGTCCCTCACAGAATCCTTGTGTACTGAGCAGCCACCAGTGGCGTTCTTCAGGGCTCAGTCCTCGCTCCTGGGCTGGTCAATATTTTGATCCATTATCTGGATGTGGGAGTGGAATACCCCATTAGCAAGCTTGTTGATAATAACACATTAGGAGGTGTTGTTGACTCACTTGAGAGACAAGAGGGGTTGCAGGGGAATCTGGATAGATGAAAGCATTGGGCAGTCATCGGTGGCGTGAAATTTAACCAGTCCAAGTGCTGGAAGGCTGTAATGCTTAGCACAGGTCTCAGCTGGGAGAGGAGCGGCTAGAGAGCAGCCCTCGAGGAAGGGACCTGGGAATGCTGGTTGGCAGCAGGCTCAAGTGGAGGTAGCTGTGTTCCCAGGCAGCCAAGAGGGTAAGCCACATCCTGTAGCATCCATCAAAAGAAACATGGCCAGCCAGTTCAGCTGTGTTCAGCGCAGGTTCAGCACACTGCTGGGCCCCACCACTGCAGGAGCATGCCATGGTCCTTGAATGCTTCCATAAGAGGAAAACCAAGCTGGGGAGAGAGCTGGGAGGTATATGCTCTGAGGAGAGGCTGAGGACTTTGGGCTTGTCTAATGTAGAGAAAAGGAAGCTGTGAGTGACCTCATGACGTTGCACCTTTCTGAAGAAAAGTAAGGGCAGAGAGAAGTGCTGAGCTCTTCTCCATGAGGTTCAGTGAGAATGGCTCAATGCTGCAACATGTGACCTTTAGATGGGACACCAAGAAACATTTCTTTACCAAGAGGATGGTCAAACACTGGCACAGACTAGTTTGAGAGATAGTTGACACCCCAGGTCTCCCCATGTTGAACTTGATTTAACATTTGGTCAGCCCTGAAATAATTAGGCAGCTGGACTAGGTGATCACTGTAGTTCCCTTCCAGCTGGAACTATTCTATTCTATTCTATTCTATTCTATTCTATTCTATTCTATTCTATTCTATTCTATTCTATTCTATTCCATTCCATTCCATTCCATTCATAGGTCAAACAATTCAGCAGACAAGTATTTTACTTTTTTGTTACTTTCCGTGCTGTATGTTTAACCTCTATGTACCTGTATGCTGAAGCTTGTCATTGCCTATAAGACTGATGGTATTTTGTTCTACCTTACTAAATGTAAAACTGATTTTTGAAGTGAAATAATAAAGTTAAACCATAAATATTAAGGAAGATAATTGTAGGCCTTTGTTCTTCAGTCTATGAGAAAAGCACACCCTTCATGATTCTTTCTTCCTCTTCAATGGCTGCCTGGTGGTTGCTTCAGAAAATCCAGAGATTTTTCAGCTACAAACACAAAATAGGGGGGGAAATTATCTAAATTGAAACTCTGACTGATTTAAGAATGAGGATACCAACGATGGGTTTTCATCAACTAAACATTAGGCCACACACATGGATGTTTTACACTGATGTTATTTCTACCTTCATCTTACACTTTGTCAGGCTGAGGCCAGAGATGAAGAGTGGAGTATTATTTATCCTACTAACAGTCTACTTCAGCAAAACAATAGAAAGACTTACCAATGAGCATCTGAAAGCAGAAGTAACTGCTGAAATATACCACCTAAATTCAAGGAATACCACCTGCTTTTTTCTTACACCGCTCTTACTGATGTTACTTTTCTGGCTTCCTATGAAGGAAAGTAGCTTTTGTGCCTAAATATGCAAGTAAGGATAAATAACGGCTGCAGATTTTGCTGCAGCATTTGGACTCTAAAATCCTTTCGTTTTGATGCCTCAAAGCTAAAGAAAATCCCGCCAGATGTCTGCCTGTAACATTAGGTGTGTAAACAATATTGAAAGGCAGGCACTCAGAGACAAGCTAGGAATTCTTTCAGAGGGTTTGACACACAAAAAGTCATGAGATTAATCTGTCAGATTAAATTGGTGGGCAGCTCAAATGAGCACATTTTGCCATGCACTGAGTTGCTTCATTTCACCAGGCAAACAACAATGTCACGTGAAGTTATATTCCAATTCTGCCTTGCAATCCTGTGCACAAATCCAAAAAAGACAGATAAATGAGTAGGAGTAAGAAAGCAGTTGAAACTGCCTTATAATGTTGCTTATCTTGCAACTCAACATAAATAGTACATGTACTTAAACAGATTCATACATACATGCCTCTCTTCCATGCCTATCTGTATTGACTTTATGCCAAGCCATGTTTGTCAGCAGAGGTTTCAGCTAAGTCATGAAGCAGGTGTTAATCAAAATTGTTTGCTTATATAATTTTAAGCGTTTTCACCCTGCCAATTTCTGTTTCTTCTGTGTTTTAACTGACCATCTGCTTTCCATGAATGGGTTGTTCAAGCAGTTCAAAAACGTATGTCTCACTTTTGAACAGCATAATCTTACCTGTGAAAGTAAAATTATTTAGAACTCTGTTGAAATAGATAAATTCATTTCTAGAGGAAAAAAAACTCCACTATTTCAGTACTTCTGAAGGGTGGTGTCTCAAAAAGAAATCCTGACCATGTCCTGAAGCCTAATTTTAATTTTTCTTTGTATCAGATGAAGAGGATAGAATTTTCTTAGAAACTAGCTGCAGGAAAATAAAGATTCTTCACTTATTTTAGGCATTCTTACCTTAATCCATAAAATTTGAGGGAAGGGTTGTGCGCTAAATGCAAAGTACTTTCCATTTGACCAGATATGACAACGCAACTGAATTTTTCACTTAATTCAACTTTCTCGACTCAGAGTCGTATATTAAATGTTCAGATTATTCTTTCAAATACGTCCATTGCAAGAGAGACAGAGTACAGAAATATGTTCTAAGGACAGCATATGCCTCATCTGACTGAGAAGTTTTCTATGATGCTATAGCACATCCAACTCTTCCTACACATTATAGTGCTGCAATGTTGTGTTTAGAAGAAATTTTGTATCAAAATTACTAATATTAAATTTTCATTCATTTACTTGGCATGTAAAATCATCTGATTGATATTTTCCTTGAAGTAGATCATTATTATTTTCACTCTTGGAATCTAACTGAAAAAACACTGGTGGAATGCTTAGTGGAATGAGAGATTATTTTTAATACTTCAATAAAGGTGTTCAGCCAAAGGTTTCTACGTACCCTGTGATCCATATCAGTCATCAACTGAAGTTAAAATCAAAGCAGCTCTTTGCTGTGCTTCCAACTCTTCCAGCTAACAGGTTTTATATGAATGAATGGGAGGAGAAAAAACTATAGCAATATCCTTAATTAATTTTATTGTTATTCCTTGGATGGTTTATTTAATGTTAAAGGGTAAGATGTGATATACAAAGCATGTCTAGGAAGAATGAAGCATAGCCTGAGGCATCCTCTAGTCTCTGAAGCATTGCTGATACACTGAATTTTCTTCCTCTTTTGTTTTTTTTTAAGTGTCAAAAATCACTTCACATGGCAAGCCAGATAGCATTTCAGGGTTCATTACAGCCTCAAATTGCTTCCACTGCTGGTGATCTACAGAGATTTCATTAGTCTCCCTGCATTCTATATTAACATGGAGTTATGGGTTTGGTCTTCATGCCAAAGGGATACTTTTCATTTCAGAATGAAGCTCCTAATGAGCTCCAATGTTTTTCTTAATGAGCCACTGCACATCAGCCCCCTTTCCAGCAATAGAGTCAGAAACTCCTTTCTGACCATCTGCCATGTAAATGGACCAAACCCTGGAGATAATCAAAAATAAAGCCATGGAAGATTTGATGTATAAATCGCAGAAGTACTTTTGCCTTGCCTTGCCTTGCCTTGCCTTGCCTTGCCTTGCCTTGCCTTGCCTTGCCTTGCCTTGCCTTGCCTTCCCTTCCCTTCCCTTCCCTTCCCTTCCTTCCCTTCCCTTCCCTTCCCTTCCCTTCCCTTCCCTTCCCTTCCCTCTCCTTCTTCCTTTCCTTCCCTCTCCTTCTTCCTTTCCTTTCCCATTCTTTTTATGCCTTTCTTTTTTTCTTTCCTTACCTTGCCTTGCCTTTCCCTTGCCTTGTTTTTCTTCTCTGATGAGCAGGTTGAAGACCATCTGCTTCAAGGATTACCTCAGCTATGGATTCCAGATGGGAAATGCACATCAATACATTCTCCAGCCTATACAACCTATTAAGACAGGCTTTTGGAGTGGGTCAGCCTAATAAAGTCTACCCTTGGATAACCTTATGGCTGTGCCTTCAGTGTATAATTGTGAATGCCAATGGTTTATTATTATGTTTCTCTGTTGCCAGATGAAAAATGGGAACAGTATGGGAAAGGAATGAAGAACACAGAAAAAGCTCAGAAAAATATAAAGGATATCGGTGTGCGTAACAGTTCTCTGATTTTGAGGGACAAGACGAATTCAGACAGATCTGAACCCTTTTATACCATCTAAAAAACTGCCTCTTTTTAAGCTCCAGCCATTTTTTAATATGTTTCCAGAATTAGCCTCGTGAAACAATCCCTTAAAAATCTTAACAATATTTGCCTTTAAAAGACATAGAGTACAGCTACATGAAAGGCTGCTGGTGAAATATTCTACTCTACAAATACATTGCAAGGATACACAAGAAATGTAAATATTACCAAAAATTCAAACACAAATGAAAGCCTAAACAGATCTGGATAAAAATTTAAGGAATGTTTAATTACATAATTTAGGTCAGAGCTGATTTAGAATGCAAAGAATCAGAACTATACATCAAAAGATGGATCATGATCTGGCACGTCTCAAGTAGTCAAGGTTTTCTAAGACAAACAAAGTTTTGATTTTAATTCCAAAGGAAAGTGTCCTGAATGTCTGCACATTGTTTTCCATTAAATAAAAGGAATATTGGATTTTTTTCAGAGGAACGAAATTGTGTATTACTTCTAGGAAATTGTTAACTATGGTATGTGAGTACATACACACTTTTAGGCAAACTGTTCAACATATGGGCTAAACACACACTCACAAATTTGAAGACAGTCCTTCACACACAGTGAACTCCACATTACTTTAGGCAGGAGCCTACAAAATTCTATTGAAATGTTTGCTCTTCATCAAGGAGACAGCATCATTTGTGTTGAGCTACTATTGTATAGCAATCCTACTTCGCTTTGTGTAACTTTACCAGTACAAATGGTGCAATACACCTTATATCATCAACCTTTCTGAGAAGAAAAATTCATTAAGATAATCCACTATGCAGAATCATAAATTAACCCTGTGAATCAATTCACAGTCTCAGGAATAACCTCTTACTTAGTTATGTCATCCCTTTAACACATATGAGTTGTTAATTTTATTAGTACCAGGTGAGGAAGCAGTTCTTATTTATAGGTGAAATTATCATTAATTTTTTGGCTCTTAAAAATTGCTAAATATGTGAAAATTCATCAACACAGACTTGTATACTTCTCCCCATTTGTCTGAGACAATTAATACCTGGAAAGGCCTTTTAAATGGCAACATTTTTGAAGGTAGGAAATGAAATAAACATTGGATTACAGCGGTGGTCTGTCATACTGAATTTCAAGCTGGAATAAACTGTGAGAAGATTTATAAGCTCTTTTCTTTGAAGCAATGGATGAATAATGCCATCCAGTACTCAGATCTTCTTAACACTTGAAGGAAATCAAATGGAATGACAGAATTTTTATTTAATGTCTTTTCTGAATCCCCAGCACGTGAGTTTAGAATCTTTCCACACAAATGTAATGTGAAGCCCGAGGGCAACTGTGGATGAACTCTTCCTTCATCAATAAAATGGTGTAACACATTGGTATTAGCAACAATTCATTAGTCTATACATATTTATATCTTAGAAATTATCAGCATCTAAGATATGTTCTACAAAACTGAAAAAAAAATACAGTTAACAAACTATAGTGTTTCAAATTGAGCAAAAACACTATATGTAATCTGAAAAGCACAGCAGCAAGGTCAAAATGCTGGTATGAGGGGTTCCATAACATAAGCAACAGCATTGGAGAAACTTCTCTCCCAAGGCATTCTGGTGGTTTCCCAATTTTATTTGCCTCCTCTGCATAAGAAAAAGTAACTTGAGAATTCTGGTTGGTCTTCAACACGGGGCTCTCTGAGAAGACTCATGAGCAAAATTTATGCAAGAAATTTCCATTCATGAAGAAACGAAAATTTTTTTATAAAATTTATTATCGTAAAATTTTTTCAGGGGTATTGCAGAAAGGAAATCATGGAGTTACGGCAATTAATATGACAGCTAAATTTTGAGTCTTTTGGAACCAAAAGCTACAGTGAATTTGGAAAGTGTAGCTCTCCTTGATAAAGAAATTCACAAGGACCACCAGAGGATTCGATTCCATGCAGATGTCACAGAAACTGAACTGAATTTTAGAGGAGTTATTGAAACAGTAAATTCGAAGTAGTTATCTTATCTCATCTTATCTCATCTCATTTCATCTCAGCTCGTCTCGTCTCATCTTGTCTCATCTCATCTTGTCTCATCTCATCGTCTCATCTCATCTCATCTCTCTTGCATTTCTATTTTGTTGTTTGGGTTTTTTAAGCAAGAACTGAGACTTAACTATGGGTCACCTTGGATGATTACTATCTCTAAAACCCACATAATACTCTTACCAGTCAGTGCCAAGGTGATTGACAGCACTGTTCCGTCTCTTAGAGAAACAAAAAATAATAATAAAACAACAAATCAGCATTTGATCCCCGAAATACTAAGAAAATCTAGAGCAGCAACAGATATAAAAAGTTCTATCCCTTTCTTCAACAACTGCAATATCATTTCCATTATTTCTCCAGGCTCCCATTCTGAATTCAAAGCAATTTATCTGAAGTTCAGACACTGTCAGTGTGATTTAGTTTCACTTTTATGGCAACTGCAGGTCTCTAATAAGTATGCTCCCTTCATTGATTTTGTTCCCCTTCAGCTGCTGCTGTAAATGTAATTGAAATTTTTGGGTTTTTTACCCTGACCTACCTTTCTTTTCCACTGATGGTAGAGCAATCAGAGCAGATTCCTATATCCTATTAATAAGAAATACAGCTTCTCCTGGAAATGGACTTCCATAATAACCATTATGATATTGATATTAAAATATCGCTAATTTTGTAGATACAATTTTACAATTTTGCAGGTTTTCATTAATAAGTAGCCCAATGAACAAAGAGAGTCTGAATATTACTTTTTATTTATGCACACAAAATTGGATGCTATCCTCTACTTATCTAATGCGCCAAATTTACTTCAATAAATAATTTTGCCAATATCTCAAGCTGTCATTTTAGCATTAAAACAGTGCTTTCTGCCACCTTGGAATATAAGCTGATTGATGCATAGGGGTATATTAATGCTTTGTGCACCATTGTTCTAGACTGTATGTGATGTTAGACTCCTATCTGCTTCCACACCTATAAATGGCAAGGGAATGAAAAATATTACTGAAGGAAAACCTAAATGAGAGAAATTAATTATGTGTTTGGTTCTGAAAATGATCAGGTTACTCTTCTTTCCATACAAGATATTCCACAGGCCAAGTCCTGAGAAGGGTTTTGGCCTCCCCACTGGCAATGTGCCCAGTGTCCAGTGACACGTGATCCAACAAGACCTCCCTGTCACCAGGGGGCTGCTGACCAGGATGAAACTTTGATTTCACACTGAACTAGACCTGTCCTTATGAAAACCATACTCAAATGTATCTCAAATACATCTTAAATTAATATCTAGTGCACAGAGCAGAGGTGCTGATTGAGACGTTCGTAGTGCCAAGTTATGCGGCCAACAAGATTACCACATGCAGGACACAGCTACAGATTTTGTGTATGCGTGATGCTCTGATAAAAGATACATAATGCAACAGGAAATAGAAGTCTCAAATGGTAAAATTATCTTGCACTTGTATGCAGGCAATCTTCAGTGACACAATAATCACAATCACATAATTTAATTTATATTAATAAAAAGGCTATAGAATGAACTAGAAACATATAGTCATATTAATGAAACAGTAAAGAATTTCATTTCTGTTCCCTCCATAGTTTAACACTGCCCATCTGCTAGCCTCTTCATCTAGAGCTGAATGTAGCTGCATAAGCAAAAAAGTAGCCATGGTTTCACAAAATTTTGCAAACTGTAATCTGCATTGTAAGTATCCAATCACTCACCCATAGAATCAATTAATAAAAAGGCATAAATGGAGTGAGTCTTGTCCACACGTATTTCTACAATCATTGTGGGTTTTGATTTATAAAAAAATTTAATTGCCTTCCAGTAGAAACCACACTGTTTACAGTTAATTGCGCCTAAGACCCTCAACATGGAAAAATCTTCTACCGTGGGTATAGGTAGCAAGTATAAGTAGAAGGAACAGGCTCCTTCTCAGCCACAAATCTAGGTTTCACAGAGAATGACCCAGAACACAAGCAGCTTTGGTGTTTGTGAGGGTTTTTTGTTGTTCATTTTAGGATTAGAGTAGGTATTCAAACCCCTTTAATCTAAAGATCCAACTTGCAGACAAGTCTTTGCAAATCTTTTGCATTTTGTCCACCTGTCCTCGTGGCAGACAAAAGCTTTTGACAGAGCAGCTAAGGAACCTGCCTGGGCTCCTTGGTGGTGTGAGAATGTTGGTGAGGCGACCAAAGGAAGCAGCCCTAGTCTGGGGCAGTGGGGAGAAAACAATACCTTTTAGCACAGAGGAGCTACTGAGTCTGGGCGCAAGACTTTGGACAGCCCAGTCAACACTATTCAAAAATTAAAGCCCAGTATTGCACTGTGGCATTCTCTGCACTGGTATCTGTTATGCACATCAGGTACTGCTGTTGCACAGAACATTTAATTAAGCAAATAATTCAGTTTAACAGGGTGATAAATGGAGCAGTGTCACAGTAAATCCTGTGATATACAGAGAAACAAAAATTGCTCATATCAAAATCTTAGAAAAGCATTGAACAGCCTCCAAAAAAGGGATAAATTTTAGTATTTTCATACTCATGCATTGCTCCTGTTTCTAAATTACTGTGGATTTGAGCTTTTTTTTTTTACTATCAGTGGGGCTTAACATATTGATTTCAGTCAGGCCCACTCTGGGTGTTGCAGTTAATTAGCAACCTCACAGTGTGAGGACACAAGTCTGGCGCTTCAGTCTCTGCTTCCCAGGGAGAGACGGTTATCCTTAACACAGGGCAGCTGACAATTCTGTCTTTTATTAGCCAAGCCCCAGACATCTGTGGTTCCACAATCACAATCCTTGGATGCATATATATAATGTAATCAAAGTGATAGCACATGAAGTTGCAGTGCCAGATACTTTTCATTTCCACAATAGCTGTCAACCCCCTTGCAAAATGAAAGTATTGAGAATAGTAAATTATCACCTCAAAATGTGTTTGGGAAAAAAAATTTGTCCAGCAAATATTTTAACACTGATAAGCTAATGGTCCCTTTGGTCTGGATCTTTACTATAATGGATATTAATGCTTTTTGACGTCTCATTTCCAACCCTGTTGAAAAAAAGCCAGTGAATCAGCAGATTAGACTCTGAGAGAACTAGTGACTGGAGATAATCACTTTCAGAGCCCACACAATAGGGGCTGCGGTTTCCTCCAGCAGTGGAAAAAGAGTGTGATCCTCTTCCTGTTCAGTCTGTCATTGTTCATATGCTTCTTTCTCATTTTCCTTCCTTAATCTCAGAATAATACCCCGCCTTGTCTGCTGCCCTAGAGATTTGCGTAGTATAGCCATAAAAAGCTGCCAGTGTGTTTTAAAAGAGTCAGAATAATAAATATATAAAGCCATGGTGGGGAGAAAGTTGTAAACAATCAGCACTGGTATTTATTTAAACCTTTGTATTTAGTTTAAATATGAAATTAAATAAAAACACTCTCTAACCAAGAACATATATTTAAATCCTGATCTGCATGGCTACCAGTCTTGCCTGATAACAGTTCTATTTCCTAGATTTTGAAATAGAGTTTATTTAACATTTCATAAGTCTGGGCCCTTTGATACCAACTCAGCATCGGGTAAACCTGTCTAAGGAGCAAATCTAGTCCAGGATGATTCATTGCCGTAACGCATAACAGGAATTTAGCTTCCCAGACAGCAGGGACACGCAGAAAGTGCTATCATCCACAGAGTATACATCTCTAGTGCAGAGGACCAAAGAATGCAACTAAATCTAGATAAGCCTTAAACTAAAGAAAGAATCTTCCTTCTGTTAGAACGGAACATCTGCAGAAAAAAAGAATTCCATCATTTATTAGCAAATGTCTAGCCCTTGAGAAGTCCCTTCCCTAACATTTTTCTTTTTCAAAGTAGCTGGTTCTGCAAGCCTCCAAACATCTGGCTTATATGCATCACTGGCACTTTTCCAGCCTTCAGGAGAGAAAGCAAGGCAAAAACAAACTCAGACTGCTGTGAAAACAGAAATGTAGGCAAAATGAGAGGTATGTTTCTTGTGCTTTTGGGTTTGTCCCCTTTTTCTCTTTCATTACCTGCTCAGCTTATTCCAAATAAAAGAACATGTAAAATACCAACAATTAAGGAGTAACTCCTGCCTTGGGTGCTCTAAAAACTATGTGAACCTTAACTACAGGGGGGGAAGAGAACATTAGAAACCAGCACAATGTACGCCTGCCAATTGCCAGTAGTACTCAGAATAACACATTCTCAGTCAGCAATATTGCCTGGCCGATCCTTCTGCAATGCTCTATGCAATGAGATGATACCTTTCAATATTTTTAGAGGTTGGGAGGACACTAGAAGCAAAGGTTTCCAAAAAATAAAACAAAGTTGTGAACACATTTTGCCTTACAATTTGCCTCTCAATTTGCCTCTCAATTCAATACAGAACTGGTGAAAAAATTGCACAGTCTTCATTTTAAGATTTATTCTACTTAGTTTATGTTGTATCAATATGCTTTTTAATCTTCTTAATGTTAGCTGTTATAATTTCTGTAATACTAATTAGATGCCACAGACTGTCTGCATTCATTATACCACGAAAAGCTGCTTTTCATACTAAATTAGTATGATTGCCACTGTAGTTAGCATATACACTCAACAAGTCCCTGCTGGAAACAAATAATCAATCAATAATCACTCATTCAGTGAACAGATTAAGCAGAAATCTCATCTGAGGTATATTTAGGTAAAGGTGAATACAGCAAATATGTCATAAAGCAGCTTTTTTAAAACTATTAGAAAAACAAAAAGATACCTCCTGCTTTTTCTGGAAACACATCATAATATATGCTCTATTATATAGAGAGCATACAATTTTACTATATAATTATACTCTGGTGTAACTAACTGGAAGTTTATGGACATGAATAAAAACACACCGTAAGAGAAAAATTTGCCAAAATCACACCTGTAATAACTGATGTTAATTATCCTAGCTAGATATGAGACACATTGCATGGCTAAAAGGATGACACATGCTGATTCAGCTGAACACATCTTCCCCTGGCTACCTATCTTATTTGTTCCCTTTCTCCATCACAGATTTCTTGAATGTCCCTCATGTATATAGTACAGTCTTATATGTTGTTTGGTAGAACCAAAGAGAATGTCAAAGGTATAAATTGTTTGAAACAAACTATGCACCTTAAATATACCAAAATGGGGAGAGATCAGCTTGCAGAGAGGGAGTAAAGGGATGGATGAAGAAAGTAAGAGACACAGTACAAAACTGTCAAACTGAGATAGGCAATGAGTTCATGCAGACCTGTACACCACCTACGGTTGACCATTGCCTTCCTTTTAGTATAACCACTGAGTTTTTCCCTAACATCTTAAACCTACTCAGAAGGACACATCAGATGCAGAACCATTCAACCATGAAGGTTTAACAAGAGGTAATCATAAACATCTGTCCTTCTGTTGTATTTTTTCAGAGGTAAGCCCAGAGGGCCTTTGTTTGGGTTCAGACACCAGACTAGGCAGGTGGAATCCAGAGGGAACCCAGGCATAGTAAGTTTCTCCCCTTTCTCAAAGGACAGCAGGGCCAATTAGAAAAGAGGTATTTACATAACCCCTGGAAAAAATATTAGTCGTCTATAGAGTATGCTAATTGATTTTATTTCTTACTGTGAGTCACCATTTTGCCCATAGAAATGTGAACAAACTTTTTAATTTTCATTTTGCGTGGACATATAACACTAAAATTTACTTTGAAATTCATGTGAGGTTGTATTTGCATAATTATAGAGAAGTGAAATTATAACCGCTGGGGTTTGTGTCAAACCTATGCTATTCTATTAATTGACCTTTTTTTCCAATACTTGCATATATAATAGTGCATGTTGACTCATGGTACTAAATTGTGCAAAAAATGGATGAATTTCCAATGTTCCTAATTTGTGTTTTGAATTTGCAAGAACAAGATAGTTATACATTAGTCCAGATCTCATGAGAAATATTTTTTCATCCCTGTATGGTATTTCCTATGCTTTCATGGTATTAGAATCACTACACACAAGTTTTTAAATATACTAAGAGAAAACACTCTAGAGCCAAAGCTCAGTAAAAAATAAGCTGATGCCGTTTTCCAACAGCAATTCAATATATTTCACTAAGTTCAACAGCATGGGTATTACTTAGCCAGTCACCTCTTAATTAAAATATGAACAAAGCACACATGTTGCAATTATCTAAGTGGTATAATAGGTTATAGTACAAATACTTATTAAATAAAAAGTAAGTATTAATAATAAAATAATTAATAACAATTTAAAATTAGTGAGAATCATTCTCATTTCTTGGTGGTTTCCAGCAGACAGTAACCGATAAATCAATAAGTTGTCTAAAAAAATTACTGTAACAGAAACTGCCCCAAATGGGTAATGCTTTCACAGCTTTACTTAAGTAAATACTCATCTAAGTCAGGATATACCTGACATGACCTCTTCTTTCATGAGCAGGTGTCTAGGATGTAGAGAGGAAAAAAGAAAAACTTATTTAAAATAATTAAAAAGAAAAAAAATGGTAGAAAAAATGAAAGAAAACACCTGGTATGAAACTCCAATGCAAAACAATTGTCATAAAAGTATGGAACAGTCATTATCTTTCAAAAACCTGACAAGATAGGAAACACAGGAATTACCACCAGGGGGTTGAGGTAGCTGCCAAATCCTGTTCATTACTTGCTTACTTAGCAGCTAATTGAGGCTGCAGTTCAGTACCTGGATCCATGCAAATGGATAGCAGTATTTTCACTGTCCTGATGACTCCTTTTGGGACACACAGAAGTGTGAGCATCCACCTGTGGAGGCACGACTGCAAGATTAGAGGTCAGCTGAGGCTCTCCTGCCAGAGAACAGCATGTGACACCTTTACAGTGTCAAAGGAGGAGGACAAAGCAAGTAAAAATAAGCAAATGGGTCTTAGATTGTTCCCTGAAGTGTTATGGTACTAAGTATCCATTTAAACTAAGTATTTCTACTTTATTTACTTTGGAAGCCCTTCTCCATACGTAACATGTAATCTATCTTAAAAGTCACTGGATACTAAGTCTTTTGCTTAGAAAAGCAAAACAGCAGTACTTTACAAACAAAAACACTTCCTAACGCATTTCAGAGTTCCTTTGTTGCTTTTAATTGAAAAAAAAAAAAAGATAAGGAAAAACCACCACTTTTCTCACTTTTCTTCAAAATCACAATTCATTAAACATAATTGCCCAGAAAGTAAAATACAAAATAAATCTCTTCCTTACAGTCTTTAAAGTCAGGTATAATGGCATATACCTTTTTGTCCTTTCAGCTGTAAAGGATTTTCAGAACAATGAGTTATTACTAGAGAAGTTGAAAGTTAAAATTGATGTCATTTTGATAGTGGAGCCCTGGAAAATATTACAGATAGACTCTGAAAATGTTAGGCTTTGTGTTTTGCCAGATCATTGCACCTGCATAAGCAGTATGATAAATTATAATATTGTTAGATGTGATGATTGTTTAGTAATTAAATATAATTATTGTATAATCATAAGAAGAATCATGACAAACTATGTTAGAAATTTAAAGGGGGGCCACAAGGAGCCATGCTTGGTTAAAATCTATGTATACAATAGAACAATATAAGTTTAAGAATTAACACGAAAGTTATACAATGATAGAATATAAAAACATGTTCATCCTGAATGCATATCAGAGTCAGATTTGGGTTGTTACCCCTGACGCCCAGAGCTCTTCAATAAAAGCAGCTACATATAATAATTTTGTGATTATGTGTTTCTGAATGCTAAGATTTTGGTGACGCAGATGGGACCCTGTGAGTGCTGCTGAGCAAGTTCACGACTCGATCACGCTCCAAGCCAGCACTGATAGATTCTCGGGGAGCCCATTAGCTGCGACCGCCTCTGCTGCTCACAACGTCCCCAGAAGAAAGGTAAGGTGCTTTTACTTTGGTTTGGTTGCCTGCCAATAAGACGCAGCGAAAGCTACACTTGGATTGGGCTAAAGGAATTCCTGGTGGCATTGCCTAGGCGCCATTCCATAAGCGTTACAGGTACGGCATTTGTGGTGTATTAGGATGGAGAAGCTTAAAGGGATTTTAGGCAGCAATGCCTCTATTCCACAAACTTCTCCTTTGGGGTGCTTATTAGCACATTGGAAACAGGGTCATTTTGGGGAAGAATTATGTAAGGCTAAGTTGATTGATTATTGTAATACATGGCGGCCAAAATATGTCTTGGAGGATGGCGAAAGATGGCTGAAGTACGGGACTCTGCAATATAACACTATTCCACAGTTAATGTCGTTTTGTAAACAAGAAGGAAAATGGGATGAGGTTCCGTATATTGATTTGTTTTTCTATTTATGGGGAAAGCCAGAATGGCAGGATGAATGTGGATTAATGGTTGTTAGAGCATCTGCAAGTGATAAGTGTGGGATTAGTGACAAACATTGTCTAGAACACTTGGCATTGAAAGAAAGTCTGAGTAGAGAAAATTATATAGATATTGACTTACAGGTAGCTCCAATAAGACCAAGAGAACCTAGCCCTATCCCACCTGCTTCACCTGTCCCTATCCCACTGTCTGCCCCTACATCACCTAATCCTGAACCTGTCTCGTCTAATACACCCTTCTCTCTTTATCCTCCTCTCCCACTGTCACCTGATCCCTCTTCCTCAGAAGATGAGCAAAAGCTAACTCTGATAGAAAGGAGGGGGAGGGATGCAAGTGAAAAAGGTAGCGACAGTAATGAATCAGCGACACCGGTATCCCACAGAACTCGAAGTAAGTCAAAGCTTGCCCTGGTCGTGGGCAGACAAAAGCAAACTGTGATTGCCCCCTTGCAACAAGGTGTAGGAGTGGAAGGCTAGTACTTGTAAAAGTGCCTTTTTCTCCTGCAGATTCAGTTATTTGGAAACAAACAGCCGGAACTTATAGAGAAAATCCTGATAAGATGGCTCGAGTAGTAAAAATGGTTATAAAAACTCAGAATCCTGACTGGGATGACATATAAGTAATATTAGATACTTTGATGGGTTCTACTGAGAAAGAGATGGTACTTAAGGCAGCAAAAAAAGGGCAAGGGAGGATATCAGAAACAGGCTCATAACAGGAACTTTAGATGAAAATTTCCCAATTGAGGATCCAAAATGGAACCCTTATTTATCTTGGGGTATGAGAAGGCTGCAGAGATATCAGGAATGGATCCAAATAGGAGTTCAGAATGCTGTGCCCAAAACTATGAATTGGTCTAAACTATATGGGGTTTGACAGGAAAAGAAAGAATCTCCCACTGCGTTTTTGGAGAGGCTTAAGGAGGCAGCAAGGAAATGTACAGATCTCCAAATAGACACAGAACAAGCAAATGTTCAGCTTGCTCTCATATTCTTGGGCCAGTCACAAGACAATATCAGAAGGAAATGGCAAAAATTAGAAGGGGAGGAATTAAGGAATCTGGATAAACTACTTGAGGTAGCCTCGAAGGTATATAATAATCGCGAAAGAGAAGCTAGTAAAAGGCAGCAGCAAAATCTTTTGGCAGTAATACAAGGAAAAGGGAACCCAAATTTCAGGGGACGAGGCAGAGGTAGTCATGATAGAAGACCAGTTATGCAAGGGTTAAGCCTAAATTAATGTGCTTATTGCAAACAGGTGGACCATTGGAAAAGAGAGTGCCCAAGCAACTTGAACAATCAGTTTCACCAGGGCAATCAGTTCCAGCAGGAAAACATTGCCAAGGCGATGGTCTTAGGCAAATATAACAGCTGACTAGACGTGGAACCTGTAAAACAGGTTCAAGAACCTGTCATAAATATACAGTTAGGTCATAAGGAGGTCAAATTTCTAATAGATACAGGAGCTATGTATTCTGTGCTAAATTATCTGCAAGGACAAATTGGGGACAAGAAAAGAACAATAGTTGGGGCTACAGGGAAAGAGGAAAAATGGCCATTCTTGCAACCCCTAGATTTGTGTTTTGGGAACAAGGTTTTAACACACGAGTTCCTATATGTACCTGAGTGTCCAATTCCGCTTTTAGGGAGAGATTTGCTAGCGAAACTTGACGCGGTAATAACATTTGAAAATGGGGAACTTATAATGAAAATACCTAAATCAAAGACAGGACAGATTTTAATGATCAAAAAAAAACCTGTTCCCTCTATCCCTAGGGAGGCAGAAGATGCAGTCATCTCCTCTGTATGGGAAACAGATATACCAGGAAAAGCTAAATTGGCACAGCCAGCGCATGTAGAGTTAAAAGAAGGGGCGAGGGCTATACTAGTCAAACAGTATCCCATAAAACCAGAAACATGGCAAGGAATAGTAAAGATTATAAGTTCTTGAAATACCAAATTCTAGAAGAATGTGAATCAGAATTTAATACACCAATTTTTCCAGTAAAGAAACCAAGTGGTGAATATAGATTAGTGCAGGATTTGAGAGCAATAAATAAAATAACAAAGGACATTTATCCAGTGGTAACAAATCCCTACACATTGCTGACATCCATAAAAGAGATATATAAATGGTTTACTGTAATTGATTTAAAAGATGCCTTTTTCTGCATACCCCTTGACAAAGAAAGTAGGAAACTGTTTGCCTTTGAGTGGGAAAACCCAGGGAACGGAAGAAAGACCCAGCTCACCTGGGAACGACTTCCACAAGGCTACAAGAAGTCACTCACCCTATTCAGAAACCAACTGGCAAAGGAGCTGGAGATTTGGACCGAAAATGGGCAAGTACCAAGAGACCAATACCTATTGTTGCAGTATGTTGATTATATACTAATAACTACAGAAGAAAAAGCAATTTGTATAGAGGTAACCATTGAGAATTCACTGGGAATGGGAGGTTATAAAGTATCCAGAGGAGAGTAACAAACTGCCCAACAGACTGTGATCTGCCTGGGATGTGAAATTTCACAAGGGCAATGAAAACTAGGTACTAACCGTATCCAAGCTATTTGTGCTATTCCAGAGCCCCAGAATTTACATGAGCTGTGAGTCTTCCTCGGGATGGCAGGATGGTGTCGCCTGTGGATCATGGACTATGGGCTTGTGAAACTCCTGTATGAAGCTCAGAAAATGAAGCCATTCACCTGGGGAAGCCACAGAAAGAAGCCTTCCTAAAATTAAAGGAAGCACTGACAACTGCTCCAGCACTAGGGTTACCAGATCAGTCTAAAGATTTTCAGCTATTTGTACATGAAAGGCTGTGCCTAGCACTAGGAGTCCTGACCCAATGTCTGGGAAGCTGGAAAAGGCCGGTCTTTTCCAAACAACGACAACATAAGTGCCAAGTGACTTCCATGTCTGTGGGCAGTCACAGCCACTGTTATGTTGATACAAGAAGCTAGGAAGCTTACTATAGGAAGGCACATAGATATGTATGTACCACACATGGTAACCACTGTCTTAGAACAGAAGGGGGACCACTGGCTATCTCCAAGCAGGATGATAAAATTCCAGGTAGTCTTGACTGAGCAGGATGATGTCACATTAAAAACAACTAACATTTTGAATCCAGCTTTGTTCCTAGGTACCACAACTGAAGAAGGTCCATTAGAACACGACTGTGTAGAGGTAATAGAGTAAACTTATTCAACAAGAGAAGACCAGAAAGACGTTCCACTAGAGCAGCCAGAGTGGGAGCTATTTACAGATGGGAGCAGCTTCGTGGAAAACAGAGCCAGATACGCTGGATATGTGGTAACAACAGTAAGTACAGTAGTGCAGGCAAAAGCATTACCACCAAATACATCTGCCCAGAAGGCAGAAGTGGTTGCCTTAACCAGGGCACTAGAATTAAGTGAAGGGAAAAGGGTAAATATATGGACTGACTCAAAATATGCTTTTGGAGTCGTGCATGTACATGGAGCACTGTGGAAAGAAAGAGGACTATTGTCTTCTCAAGGTATGCACATTAAACATCAAGATGCAGTCCTGGAATTGATCAAAGCAGTACAAAAACCTGAACAAGTGGCAATTATACACTGCAAAGTACACCAATCAGGAAACTCCAAACTCTGTGAGGGAAATCGAAAGGCAGACTGGGCAGCCCGACAGGTTGCTCAAGAGGTGCAAACAACAATGGCATTGATACCTTTAAAGCTTAATGTATCCCAATTCAATTTGCCTCCAAAACCAAAATATTCAGTAGAAGATGAGAGACTGGCGCGTTTACTAAACGTGCAAAAGAATTCAGAAGGATGGTATGTGACTGCACAAGGACAGATAGTGGTACCCCCCTTGATAATGAGAGAAGTTCTACAAATTAAACATAACAAATGTCATTGGGGTGCAGAGGCATTGGTAAAATTGCTAAAGCAGAGTTTAATTTCGGTACGGATGTTAACAATGACAAAATCAGTAATGTCAAAATATGATATCTGCTTGAAAAATAACCCAGTGGCTAGGCGACAGGAAGGAAGAATTCAGATAGGAATAGAGCCAGGAGACTACTGGCAGGTAGAATTTGTAAAATTGCTAAGAACTCGAGGATACAAACACCTGTTGGGGGGGTTGACACATTTTCTGGATGGCCAGAAGCCCTTCCCTGTCGCACAAACCAAGCAAAGGAAACAGTTAAGTAGTTATTACAGGAGATTATTCCCAGGTTCGGGGTTCCCCTAGGGGTGTCATCAGATAGGGGGCCCCATTTCATAGCTACAGTAGTAAGAGAGTTAAGTAGATTGCTGGGGATAAGTTGGGACCTCCACACACTGTGGCGACCCCAGTCAAGTGGACAGATAGAGAGGATAAATCAGACACTAAAAAGGCAAATCAGTAAAATATGCCAAGAAGACAAACTGCAGTGGCCCCAGACTTTGCCAGTAGCACTGTTGAGGATTCATATAAAGCCTAGGAGCGGGATGTCAGTCAGTCCTTATGAGATATTGTATGGGAAACCATATGAATCTCCTGAGCCTAACCCTAATGTACATGTCACAGGAAAGCAGGATGCGTATAATTATGTTCTGTCTCTCGGGAAAATTTTAGCTCAGCTCTGGAGCATCCTCGTGTGGAACAGACCGCTGACTCTCAAGAATCCTGTTCATAACATACAACCAGGAGACGAGGTGTACATTAAAAACTGGAACAAAGAACCACTGAAAGAAAAGCGGGGTGGACCCCATCAGGTACTACTGACCACCTTTACAGCAGTCAAAGTAGCCGGCGTGGACCCCTGGATTCACTATACCCGAGTGAAGAAAATCCATCCTGGATCACGGACTGCATAAACTGTGGAACCAGCAAGGCTGCAGATAAGACATGTTTAATTGCTTTGAGAATGCAATCAGTAATTGTGCCAATGTTATGGTCATTAATGTCTTTGGGATATGGAATGCAAAAGGATCAACTAACCACTATTCATTCTAGAATGAAGAGAGAGGTACAAGCAGAAACACAGGTGATAAAAGTTTCTAATGCAGTTCAGGCTGAGGATGTAATGATTGGATTAGTCAAAGACTGCCAAAATGCAAAACACCAGCAGAAGAACTGTCTATCTGCCAATACCAAAGGCAGCAGGAGACCCAGTAAATTGGGGAATCATAACATCAAAACTACCTGAAATACAGAAGAACAAAACAATTGCATGCAAACAGGTACCTGAGTTGAGGCAAGTAATCAAGGAAACTTGGGAGAAAATAGGAACATGGATGAAACCCATGAGCCAGAAAGCCTGTATTCTAAGTGATGGCACACTAGGAACCCTTCGAGAGAGTCGGGAGGCATCACACAATGGCAAAGCTATTTGCCACACTATAAAAAGATTATAGAAAATATTACAGAAACCACTCTGGTATGGAAGTGTGAGGCCAAGGATCAGAAAGATCAGATAGAGCCTTGGGACAGTGCGTGGTCTGTGAGTATACTTCAAAAATTCCAATATATGGCAAACACCCCTTGGTGTATTAAGTGGGAAGGCACTGAGAATGAAACAGATCCAGCAGTAGCATACACTGCCAGTATACCAGTAGCAGAACGAGGGCAGACATAGTAAGTTGGTGGGCATGTAATAAAACTTATGACTGCACTTCTGATGATGCAGAGATAAAACAGACGCCACCCCTGGCAATAGCCCTACAAATTGGTTGTGCTTGCAGAGGGATCAAACATAAACAAGGCAGAGTGAATTATAAAGTAGTTGTAGGATGTACCAGGAGTACAGTCCAAAGTCCAGGACAATTTGTATGGGCAACAAGCGATGGTACCTGGACAACACATCTGCCTGTAGATGGGAAAGTAAAGGAAATTACTTTACGCCTCCCAACCTTATGTCCAATTTGGAAAAAGTCCCCATTTAACGGACAACATGAACTTCTACAGATAAGAGCAAGATGAGAAGTTCTAGACAATGAAAATCTAGATGACACTTGCAAGAACCCTCTAGTGGAGTGAAATTTGGGTGGGCCCTAGCATCTTTGCTTGGTTCTATAGCAAACTATCAGAGTAGAGAGATCCTGTACAAACTTACAGGTCAGGTAGATAGACTGGCAAGAGTCACCCAGGAAGGATTGAAAGAATTAAACATACAATTAGAAGCCACCACAAAAATGACTTTACAAAATCGATCAGCCTTAGATTTGTTACTCCTGAAAGAGCATGGAGTATGTGGATTTTTAAAGGGAGGGATTGATCATTGCTGTATCCACATCCCAAATGTAACTGCAAATGTAGAATATGACATCAATCAGTTGAAACAAATAGAGCATGAAGCACAAGAAGAGCAAAAGGATTTGACTACGAGCTGGCTAGGCAAAATCTTTAAAGGGTTAGGGTGGAATGTGAGTTCATGGATTAAATCTGTCATTGAGAGTGTGATAATCTTACTAATTGTATTCTTAGCAATTTGGTTAGTTTACAACCTCTTAAAAGGAGAGATACAGAAGAAAACGTCCTGGAGCCAGAAAATAATAAAGGCACTGACACGAGATCCATGCCCACCATCTTCTGGTTCTCCAGTTCATTATAGCATCCACAACAAGGTTTACATTAACCATGGATTTGAAGATAGTCAAGTATAAATTGAGAAATAAAGGACTGTATCAAGTGAAAACATTTACACCTATAGTGAAGTGAAAATGCTTTCAAAGGGGGGAGAATGATAGTGGGACCCTGGAAAATGTTACAGATAGACTCTGAAAATGTTAGGCTTTGTGTTTTGCCAGATCATTGCACCTGCATAAGCAGTATGATAAATTATAATATTGTTAGATGTGATGATTGTTTAGTAATTAAATATAATTATTGTATAATCATAAGAAGAATCATGACAAACTATGTTAGAAATTTAAAGGGGGGCCACAAGGAGCCATGCTTGGTTAAAATCTATGTATACAATAGAACAATATAAGTTTAAGAATTAACACGAAAGTTATACAATGATAGAATATAAAAACATGTTCATCCTGAATGCATATCAGAGTCAGATTTGGGTTGTTACCCTTGATGCCCAGAGCTCTTCAATAAAAGCAGCTACATATAATAATTTTGTGATTATGTGTTTCTGAACGCTAACATTTTGTCTTGGTAGCAAAAAAACTTCACTTTTTTTCTTAAAAGAAAGATATCCTCAGTAAAAAGTTACAATGTGCAGTTGATTCTATTATTACGTTAATTTTTATCATACACATAATCAGCTAGAGCACAATTGATGTTTTCCTCAACCTAATAATAGATTTCACCTACACTATAGTATAGCAAAATTGTGTTGGCCAAAACCTTGTAGAGTACTGAATTGTGTCTACTGTAGACCATAGGGATCATTTGCTTGAGTTCTTCTCAAGAGCAACTTAACTCTGTTGTTCAAAAAATATTTTTTAGGTAGAGAACACTGGGGTTTGGAAACGGTGTATATTATGTTTTGAGATGTCTAAAACTCTTTCATATATCTACTTGAAGGAGGAATTCAGTGTGGTTCTTCCATATTTCATAAGTGCACTAATAGATTAATCTCTTGAAAAACCTTTCATCTTCCTTACATATAAAAACTAGTTTCATTGAGGTATATCTCCTCCTAGATTTATGAAATTTGGCCCCCAGCTGATCAGGAAAAATTTGCCCCCAGCTGATTTTATGAAAAAAATTTCCTGTGTTTTCATATTTAATTTGGTGTCTTCCAACAAAACAAATAAAATAAAAACTTCTGCTTAAACTGAACAAATAAAATTCTTTTTTTTTCTAGAAATGCATAGTCTGGATAAGTTTTGGTCTTATACTGCAAATCCATATAACATGTATATTCTACTAAAATGGCATTTTAAATATCCAGAGAAATTAGCTGGATTCACAGACATTCTGCTAGTAGTAACAAGCTTCAGGGATGTTATGCATGGTTCTTTCAAGGTGCATTAATGCTTATCTCAGTATGGTAATTCCTGTTAATAGAAAACTTACAGTCTTTATTATATCATCACAGATCCCATAAATTCTTATACTGAAATCACAACAGATTGTTTTTCAGGGATTGAGTGGGGTTTGAACCTAAGTCTGAAAACATTCAATGTACACTTAAGATCTCCACAGTGTAAAATTGAATAATCCATCCTTGTTTACTTGTTTGCACTCAATATTCATCTTTTGGTAGTTTCAGGCTTCAAGGCATGAATGTGTATTTTTTTTTTTTTACTGGGAGGCTGAATGCATCTTTCAGACACCTTTGGCATGCAACACATTAATAGCTACCTTCCAATTAACCAGTTGTAGTTCTAGAGCACCTTGTGGCTAAGGGCTGTGTTTGAAGTGAAGAATGTAATACAGTGTGTTTATCATTGTGTATTTATCACTCCACCTGTGAAAAAACCAAAAATGTTTCTGAAAAAAATTTTATTTTCCAAGCTGCTGTTGCAAACTTCAGAGCTCTTCACTTTTTTTTTTTTCCCATTAGTTTGGGGCTTAGTGGAGAAAATTCTGATCCAGTGTCTTCATGCCTAAGCGTTGGAAACTAGAGCCTGGACAGGGACTGTGCAAGTGGATTTGCTAACTGTCCTGTTAAAGGTGGAGCCCAACCTTCCTACATTACTCAACATCATGTCTTTCAGTCCCACCTTCCTACTGTCCAAAACTGCATGAACAAACAGAGGTACAAACGAGCTTTATCAGGTTTTCAGTCTTGCAAGCAGTGGAATTTATTTCTGAACCTGATTGTATATCCAACTCCATATCTAAGCCATTATGACAGCTATAGAAGTGAAAAAAATATGTTAAAAAGTTGTCAAAAATAAATTTCTCTGCAATATTTTTTTTGTATTGATATTTGAGGCTCATCTCAATGAGTAAGTAGGCTGGATTCAAGATACTATATTTATTTCCTCTGGCTCCTGGCCTATGGAATACAAGTGGAGAAGACTACATTACAAAAGTAAAGGCAGGTGCTTCAAGCTCGGACCATAGCAAAATCCTGTCATTTGCTGGAGCAGATCAAGATGCTTACAGCCGTTAAAAGAATTTTTCATCATGATTTCAGTTAGTTTCCCCTTTTCAAGAGTCTTGTATTCCACAAGCATTTTTAAGAGACATAAATTTAAAAAACATAAAAGACTGAAAGTCAAGATTGCCTAACTGAGTATATTTCAACTGTCATAAATAGATTTACAGAACTCTTACAGCTTCTTCCAAGTCTTCTTCCAGAGTGAATTAATGTCCTGGTTTCAATTTGGAAGGAGTTAATTTCTTCTCAGGGGCTGGTACATTGTTGTGTTTTGGATTCAGAAGGGGAATAATGTAGAGAACACCAGTGTTTGATTTGTGATATTTAGCCTGAATCAACGACTTTTTTTTTTGTGTGTGTCTGTGTGTCTCATGCTCTATTGGTTAGGAGGTACACAAAAGAAAAACTGTGAAGGAGCATAAGGACTGGTGGCCCAAATGTCATGTCCAGTATATAAATTAGAGGTGTTACCTGGAAAGGAGACAGACCTGGGTGCAATGACTGGGGTCATGCATTGGTCAGAGAGTGGTGAGTAATCGTATTGTACATCACTTTTTTGGGGTTTATTATTTCCCTTTTTATTATCATTTATATTTACTATTGTTATTACATTCTATTTTGTTTTCAATTATCAAACTCTTCTTATCCCAACCCACAAGTTTTACTTTTGATTTTTCTTCCTATTCCTTTAGTGTGGAGAGGAGAGGTGGAGCTGAGCAAGCAACTGTGTGATTCCTATTTGCCAGCTGGGCTTAAACAACAACAACTATCTCATGAAGGTAAATTAATATTTAGCCACCTCTCTAGGATGTTTTGGGAGTTCAATAATTAAATATCAGTGAGGTACTTTGAGATCATCAGATAAAACATGATGTTTGAGTACCAGATATTATTCCCTGTTATGATTCATCCCATGCTTTTATTACTGCATGCTATAGACTTTCTAAAATTAGCATCTTAATGTTCTTCAGGAGTTATTGAAGCAGTGACTCATGTTCCATCCTCATGTCTTGCAAGTTGTCTTGATCTCATGTCAGCTGAACAGCAGACAAAAATAATTTTCTAAATGGTCCTCTCTCATCTTATTTTTAATTCTCTGCAAACAAAAATTCCTTCGCACTCAGGCACTAAGATCTTTCAATTTCTGAACATAAACAACAGTATGCAAAAAACAAATTTACAAGAAGACAAAGTTGTGGAGGTTCATAAGCCCATATACATTGCTACATATATACATTATTAACTTTAAAAAACTTTCCAAAAAAAGTGACAGAATTTTATCAAATCACAACATCACAGCTGGTTCAGATGGAAAACAATAAACATATGGACAGCCATGTTCATTCTATGTTTTCCATTATGCCTCCTTCTACAATGATTTGTCTATTTGCTCCCTGCAATTATTTGACACGAGAGCTACCTGGAAATGTACCACCACAAAAGGCACAAGATGTGCTGTCAAGAATACTTAGTTCCTTTTGTACAAATTATACTTATGGCCATAAGTAAAGCAATTTCCCCATTTTCATCCTGGAAGTCTACTAATACTAGGTAAAGAAATTATTTTATTTCTGAAGCTTAGGAGATACTTTACTGGCTGTCATTTCTTATTGATTCATTCCTTGTTAGAGGGGAGAGAAAAAATTGAAAAATCCCAACAAATTTCCCATTATAGTCGGATGTATTCAAACTATTACAATGCAAGAAAAAAATCCAATTTTCATAAGAATAATAACAGAAGAGCATAGATTACTTTTCTTGTCTGGTATCTCATCTGAATTACGCCATAATTGCCTTTTTTGGTAACATTCAAGGGTACACTCCACAGTTGTACAGATGAGAAAAATTTTTCATAAAGCAATTTCTTTGATTATATAGCTCTAATGAACAACATTATATTTTTTGAAATTTATGAACTTGATTGAGAAAAAAAAATTAAAACCAGTGTGTTTTAGTTTAAATCCTCAAAGGGAATATAGACTTCTGCTGGAAGTTGGTAAGTAGTAAAAGTGCCTGCAAAAGTAATAGGAAGTAGACTTGTACCCTTATGGCAGCCTTGTAAAAGCCTTGAAACAGTAAAACATAAACATACCAAACTATGACGTACATTGCAGTGCACTTAGAAAGTCATTTTATCAGGAAAATTATGAGGAAAGTATCAAAGTAATTGAACATGTCTCCAGCTTCACTCCTGTTGTGAAGCACCATCCTTTAATACCATGTATATGAAGATTTCCAGTTCTCCCAAGACACAGAAAATGAACAGTTTATTAACAGCATGTCTGTTCTTCCTTTTTCTAGATCTAAAAGCAGAAAGTCTATAGTGAGCAATCAAACTCTTATCAATACTCCTGGCAGAGGTCATTAACAAGAATTGCTGCAAAAAACATTTAATGTTCACAAAAGTCATAAAACCCCCATTGTGCTTGAAGCTGACCATGTTTTATACGAATAATCCTTGGTGACATATTGAGTTTTATAGCCTGTAGATTTGTCATAAAGAATGAATCGAGCAGTTCCCAAATCAGAAAAAAACCTGGCAGTTTACTAGAAATTTGATTTTCTTAATACTGGTTGCAGCAGCAATCATATGAAGAACACGAAGGCAGCAGAAATCTTCAGGTTTGAAAACACATAGGAACTTGTTTATAATACCACTATTCTTGAAATAATCATTTGCCCAGTTTGTGTTATTTCTTGTGATCATGGCTAGTTGGATATTTAAGCAGATATGTCTACATACAGCCATTAGATTTGCAATGGCCAAGGAAAATGCATAGTTTGGCAGCTATGAATAGATATTTAGCTCTTTACTGCTGGATATTATATTCCCTATGAATCAGTTCTATATTTTAAAGCTCCGAATCCAAAGTGTCGACTTTAAAATATGACTCTGCCTGCTTAATATTCAGAAATTGCTTTTCCTTTGTCTCATTTGCAGCAGAAGTATTGTGGCTTAGATGGATCTTGGATTCTAACATTTTCTAAGTATTTTAAGCGATTTTGTTAAAGCTGCTGCAAGTGATAAAATGTCTAGTCTACCATTTTTTATTGAACATTTCATGAACATCCACATTACTCACTCAAGGTAATTTATGTTCTTGGCAGAACTAGACATGTTTTGGAGCACATTTTTGCACATCCCAATTTAACTGAGTTTATGAAGAGATATTTACAGTAAAATGCTTCCTGTTGCAGAAAGGCACATGATGTGCCATGGAGCATTATTGACATTGGAGGACACCACCCAAAAAATGCAAGACACAGGTGTTTCTTCCATTACTCAGAAAATACCAGCAAATAAGATTGCCATAAATATATGTGTATACATTAGACATCCAAAAAACCATCAGTTCTTGCTTCCAAATCTAAATACATAAAGCAATTCTGGCCAAAACTAAGCTCTTGTACCTTTCTTGCATAAATCTGAGGACTAACTTTTTAGTAAACTAATATTTTTTTAATAGTAAAGGAATACAAAGAGACCTATAGTAACATGTCCAAGGAAAAGTTGAAAGCAGTATAAATTAGATCAAAATAAGTAGCATCCCATAAACGTAGTATGAATTTATAATAAAATCAATAACTTTGCAGTAATTTACCACAAGGTTAACAGCTAATATGACACTGTTACAAAATCAGGCCAGATCTTCATAAAATTGCCTGGTTTATCCATTATTTTGAAAGATAATCCTTCCAACACTGCCACATCAGGGATTTCAGTTTTCCAGTCATGAATTAATAAAATAAAAAGTGGTTTTAACTTTAAGAGAATTAATTTCTTTGCTGTGGGAGAAGTATGGAATGTTTATCTTTTTAATGGTTTAAAATCCTGGGAAAATATCTAGAGCTACAGAAGTAAATAACATCAGGAGAGGGAAAGTTTTCCTAGTGTTTGCATAATCTCAATGGATTTAAACTTCAAACTCCAGATTATTTAAAATGAAACAATAGAGAATAGATCCAAATCACAGATATTTTTGAACATTAAGTTTAGATTGTAAATGAATTTGACATTTGAAAAATTTTATCTGCATAAAATTTTACATGGTCAGTAGCAGCAGTATTCACATTAGAAACCTCTATTCCATTCCCCTTACCCTAAAATGTCTGAAAGAGTGTTTCAGAAATTACACCTCATGAAAGTATATTTTAGTGTGCAGGATTTACTGTCTAACATTTTTTATTAAATAACTAAAAGAAGAGTAAAAACTTAATAGATTACTTGGGTTTTTTTGTATCCAAGAAGAACTACAGCTGAGTTCATATAAACTTTGGGAAGAAAAACTGCAACATAGGGTATAGCTTGTGCTTACCTCTCAAGAAAGTGTTCTCTGACTCATTGTGGGAAATATTCTGGAAACAGCTCACTGATCAAGAGATAGGTTTAAACATTAGGAATCTTATAAAAGAATGAGAAAGTAATAAGGAAAATTAATACATGTGCCCATATCTTGAATTCTGTGAAAATAAATAATACATAGCGAAAAACTACATATGAGGTGACAAAGATGATTAGCACTATCAAGCATCTTAAAGCAAAGGAATAAACAAATAAGTAAGGATTTTTCAGCTCAGAACACAGAGTAATGGTACAATGGAAATATACACATTCTAACTGATACAGAGGAATCAAACATGGAAGTTCCTAAACTGTCATAAAATAACTTTTTAAATCTAGTGGTTCTGCTTGATGACCTTGTTGGCCACCTAAACTTGAGGAATGCATATCACTTGGTTTATTCTGGTAGGCTTTTCCTTTTCTGCTAACAGCTGCTGTCGGACACTGCATATTAAGACCTTTGGTTGGAGGTAGAATAGTCATTCTTTCAGCTTTGGAGCCAGTACTGTACATGAGTCTTGCACTATGTAGGTAGCAAGATGCCTCTTCAGTACAGTAAAACTCACTGTCTCTAGTCATAAAGATACGCATATTTAAAAAGAAAGATCTTGTGCAAAACTGTTTGCTCTCAAATCAGGAGTATTAGTCTATTGCCATGTTTTTCCAAATTTAGTATTAACTACATTAAAGAAATACAATTTTAACTACTTTTATTGGTATATTATCAAAAGTCTTAATACATTCTCCTAGAGAATACATTATCCTAGAGGCTTTTCTATAATTTCACTTTAGGTTAAATATGTTTATATATAATATCTTTGTATAATTCTATATAATCCCTCTGGGTAATTCAGGTTCATCACCCCTCCAAGACTAGATCACTCAACATTTAAATATTGATATTTCTTCACTTACAGGGTTTTTTATCCCTCTCTGTCAGCTCTCTCTCAACATCAGAGGTGATTCTAATGCTTTTTCTATGCTTATTTCTATGGGCAAGAGTGGCAGCATAAGACCTTCTCAGACAAAAAAAGAATGTTTGGTGTTTAGAACAGTTCCATTTTAGGCAGGAGATGGGAGAAAAGTTGCAGAGTCCAGCTTCAACTTTTACACAGATTGATCTGAATGCCGAATTCCTGATAAAACAAATAGCTCAAATAGTATAGGCAGAACTCTGACACAATAATCTGTCATAGATGCTAGGAAAAATTGTGGTTAGACATTGATGATACCCAAAATAAAGTCTGTAAAATCTTCCATGCCTGAGTGTTCTAGAGAGGTCATACACAAACACTTCTTTATCTGTGCCCTTTTCCAACATTTCCTTTTCCTCTTTTCACAGTTTCATTGGGCAGCAGACACAAAAACAAGAGTAAGCTAATCTTGCAATGCTAGTCTACCAATTTTTCAGCACTACGACATCTCTTGCATTACGAGTCATATGCAGATGAGTGCAAACATTAATTCTCCAAGAAAGTTTGAGTTGTCCAGATATATTAATTTATCTTCTCTAATGATTTTATTATTTCTAATTATTTTTTTAATTCCTGTAAACTTTAATTTTTTTATATCACACGTGTGTTCAGCTCCCCTGCATGAGCTATAATTGACAACACTCTTTTCCGGAGTAGTTATGAAGATTTTAAAATTAGGATTTAACTAATGCAGGGCCAATAATTCCCCACCAGACTCACAATATTTTGCCACTACTCATTAATTTCTTATTTAAGTCAGAGTGAAAAGCACATTCTAATCTTTGTGTTCAGGCAGACCTAAAGCACTTGTCAGATTTAAGATTTCATCATTCTTTGCCAAGGCATTACAGAAATGTTGGTGACATAGAGACTTGATTTTTTTTCTTATTCCACTTGCAATAAGTCACTTTTCTCACTAAAATAAGAACTTCTATACATTTCAGGAAATTTTCCATTATCCCATGTAAATCTAAAAAATGAGTTATTTCTGGTATTAGGATTTTTTATAAAAACGTTATCAAAATATCTAGCTTCCTCTAAACATGTTGCATCAGCTCATAAAATTAAAGGATAAGGTGAAGGGTTTTAACAAAGCAAAAAAAGAACCCCCTAAAGTTTCTTGTTATATGGTTGTAGAAGTTTTCCTATAAATTCTTCCTCATTAAATATGAATTATAGCTCTTTAAATTGAGATGGTTTGAAAATCAGACAGGCTTAGCTTTACTCCACTGCTACATATCCACAGGATATATAAATCTATTGTAAAGTTAGTTTGAAAAGTTAACTTGGCAAAATAGATCTGTGATGATTTGATCCTATGCTATGTAATTGAAAGCATGTTGCACAGAATCCAGGAAATGTTCATTCCCAGAATACTTGGGAAATATATTTTTTCTACTTTGAAGATTCTGGGTGTAAGAAGCTTACCATTTCCAGGACAGATTATTATATTATGGGAATATACTAGGAAAGGCAGGGTTGCTGGTAGTCTGCAATAAAATCCTGATATAATTCAAAAACTACAAGGCAGTCAGCACCTTGCACAGGACATTTTTTTCCTAAGACCTGACACAAAATTGGGACCCTAGACACCAATATGACTGATAACTCTCAGGAAAAAAACCATCATACACCAAACTGCAGGTGAATATTTTTTTTCAGTGGTAACTGTCACAACAAATACATGTGATGTATTAAACCAGGTTTTTAGACGCTGGACACCTACATTACTATCAGTTTTCACTGCAAATACATGTGCCTCATTAATGTTGCATTTCAGCATAATTCATAGTACAGTAGTAGGTCATGTTTTTCCTGAGCTGCATTGCATATAAAGAGGCATCATTAAAGAACACTTTTAGATTGTTTTACACTTTCCAGCAGTCAGAAGATAAATCCTTTAGACAAGCCTATCATTTCCCAATTTTTCCTGGGTCAAAGTGAAAATGATTCATATGCCAATCATTTCATCTTGGGACCTATAATACAATAACATAGTATCAAACATGACATCAGAGTTGATGGAAGAGAAAATATCATGCTATACTGACATTATTATTTTAAACATTCTTTGCTCTCAGCAAAGTGACACAAAGTGATTTTTTTTCCATTTGCCTGTAAATGGGAAATTGACTTTCGAGGCATGCTGTACTAAGTAATATCTTTTTCTAGGTGCGCGTCAACTTAAATGTCCAAAAATAGCATTCTTTTCTTGTTTTATTTATGCTGAGTTTCCTGATTTTTAGCAACTAATAGAATATTCTGGTAATTTGCATACTTTAATAACAAAACATTTTTTCTACACCTAAACATTTTTCATTCTATTTTAACTAGGTAGACATTAATGCAAATTTCTTTCCACATTTTCAGGAGACTCCGCTTAGAAAATGAAAATGTATCTTACAGTGTTCAAGTCTGTATAATGCAATAGCAGAAAGGCCTTGGTGGGGAGTTATGCAAAAAAAGCACAGTAATAAACTCCAACACAGCTGATTTATCACGAGTTATTAAAACATCTTTAAATGCACAGTTTTGAGGAATAGTAAGGAAAGGAAGGAATGAAATCTCCTAATTTTAGGGATTCTCCAGGAGGGTATTCAAATATAATATATATGACAAAGGTAATAAAAGAGAAATTACCAAAAACATTACGGAGCATATTTCATCTGACTGATGTGGTCACAGAATTTCCTGTCAAAAATAGAGTCAGTATTACTTGAGTGACATATTAGTGACCAGATATTTAGGACTGGATAATTGGAGTTTCTTGGGATCAAAATACATATTTAAAACCAAGGCGTGCAGAGCAGAAGATCAAAAGTTAGTTCTGTAGTTCCTGTGTAGCTCTGAAATCCTTCTCATCTTAGCCTGCCTTTCTGATGATTTCCAGCTCACGTTGCTAAATTCTTTTCTCTTCAGGCTTTTGAAAAATGAGAATTTGAGAGCAATCATGAAAGGAAGAAAGAAATAGAAGTTTCTTTCAGTTGTCTGGAATATCGATTCCATATTGGTTTTACTGTCACATTCTGGTTCTCCTTGAGGTACTCATTTCATTCTATTTTTAAATTAGAAGAGAGACCCTGAGAATAAACATACTGAAGGTGAAATCATGTTCAATAAAATTCAGGGACTTGTGGTAGAAAGAAATTTTTTTCCTGAAACTTGTATTATTATATTTGTGGAAATGAAAACATAAAATAATAACTGGTAATCTTATCCTGCTAGTAAAAGAAGCTGAATTTCCTCAGGCTAGCAATAATTTACATACAATAGCGTGGCAAACAGTTGATTAGAAAACCTGTGAGGCTTTTTCTTCCTTCAGTATTTATGTTTAACTCCCTATTATTAGGATTATGTATTGTCAAAATCTCTGCTGAGACGCTTGGTTGAAATGATTCTCAGTTGAGTTATTTTATAAGCAGCTGAGAGCCACTTTGCAGAGGGACACATTGAGATTTATTTTATGAACAGAGTAGTATATGCAACACAATGTCAAATTGCTTACCAAACCAAGCACAGTATCCTTGTTCCCACAGTACTCAGGAGCTGCTGTTCAGGATAAAGGGAGTGGCTTGTGCCAGAAAAGAGAACATCACTCTTTTCTGTAGTAGGAGACAACGTTTCCTAACAGTTCTTAAGAAAATTAACTAAAGTTTCTAAGTCATGAGATGTGAGTATTCATATCTCAGGACCTGATCCAGAAAAGCTCTTAAGCATAGGCTTAACTTTTACCAAGGTCTTAAGTGATTTGTTGGATTTGAGCCCTGAAACACATAACTACAAATCTTAGTCATCTGATGAAAGCAGCAATTCTAATTGCTGTGTTAGTCAATATTCTCTATTTTTGTGAAGGGTGCAACAAGAAATTTATGTCAGTCATACAAATATGGGATTTTTTTTTGTTTTGTTTTGGGGAGGTTTAATTTAATTTTTAATCTTAGAGCTAACCAAAAAATGTCTTCAGCTTCAAAACAATCTGTTAATACTCATTAACTGTTTGCATGCCATTGGTAAATTACTGTTAATCTAGCCTACTATTAAGTTGTAAACTTTAATCTCTGAATTATTTACCTTACCATAGTAGTAGGTTAATGTCATATCAATACAGAGCAAAAGTTCTACTTAAGTGAGCATACTCAGAAGTACAAATAACCTTAGCGGGTTCTTAAAATGCATAGAGATAAAAATTCTCAATGCCAGAAATAAAACCAAATGAGTAGATCTTGCACTGTGTACTGATCCTGTTCTAAGATGAAATTAAATTTAAAGCACTTCCTCAATAATACTGCAATTGAAAAGAACACTTTACTTACATAAATTGCTTATATTTATACTTTGTGTATGCTGTACATTTAGGCGTATCTTTTACTAGGTATCTCATTTTACTCTCTAGTTCACTATAAGGAAACCAACTGCACATCACATATTTAAAATGTATGTCTGTACTTCTGCTACATAGAACATTATATTTAACACTGTCAGGGACACTGCCTCTGGAGAACAATCAGAATTAAGCATGTTTTCTATACTGCTTTATAAAGATGAAGTTGATCAGCAGGTATAGGAGGTTCTATTTAACCTAATTTTCTATCGAAAACATTACAAACACACTATTTACTTTCTTAATGATCATCTAATTCTTGGAGTGATATTTCAAAGCCAGGCACGCTGTTTTCTCATTTAAACGTTTTAGTACCCTATATGCCTCCCTCCCTCCTGCTACTTCTCATTTCACTCCAGGGTCTTGCCTCATTTTACTTCTGAATTGTATTGCATAGGAACAATCTGAGTAGTTACATGGTGATTTTCAGGTTTCCTTAATCAATGGAGCTAATTCCATAAAGCAGAAGAGACTGCAGAAGATGCTGTGACTCATTCCAAGGCAGAAAAACCTCTCTGCAGAGCTACATGCTTCTAAAGGCACTCTTCTATATGCTGAGCAGTTGGCCTCTGCCCACATGTTATTGTGACAAGTATTGTAACTGAGTTTTCCCTCCAGACAGCACAGAAACGTACATGCTGGGAATTCTTGAACATTTATTTCTGTACCCTGGAACTGATTTAAGAAATTAATTAATTTTGCTCATTTGCAATGTAACAAAAGAAATCAGCCCAGGATCTGAGAGAGATCAAAGATGAACATACTCCTAGAGGCTATTTTGTCATGTCTAAACTCTTAATCTTAACATACAAGGAGCTGTTGTATTGTCTTTTGTTTAACATTATTTGTATTTCTTCTCCATCACATTACAGTACAATATGTTCTAAGAGCAACCATTCTCTGAGATCTGAGGACTCAGTCTGCTGTACCACTCCTTCCCTATAACCTCCAGCGAATACACTGAGTGATGGGAGCCTGAATAATGAGTGAGGGCAGTGAATGTAGGCCATAACACTGTAAAATCCCTTTTAATTGTATGGCTGAGGAACTAACCAGACTGTAATCTGTTTGACGTTGTATTAAACTTCTGCATCAAGTATATATTTTCAGGCTTGGAATAGAATTATTCAGAAATAAAAATCACACAGTTCTTAGAGGGACCCAAAGAGGGATGTGCACTAATGTGAAAATAATAGATGTGCACATATAAATATACATACATACATACATACATACATACATACATACATATATATGTGTGTGTATATGAATTTATGCACGAATGTAGGACAGGAGCTATTGCACTGTCAAGTAAGAAATAAAATCTTCATATTAGAAGAAGGTAGTTTTAAGGAGACTACTTTTAGGAGCCATAAGCCCATATTCAATCTGCTGTTTCATTTTGTAGTCTACAGAGTCTGCATGTCCATCTTAAAGGAGCAGGAAAAAATGAGTCATAGAAGAAGCTTTCCTGAGAGATGCAGTGATATTTTGGAATAAGAGCATGCTGATACCTTGTCTGGAAAGTGGTCTGAGGAAAAAGCTGGGAGACACTCATGGGGAGCAAAGCTATGTGAAAAGCAATAGCCCATAGGAGAATATTACTTTCCTGTTGTCCTCTTGAAACTACAAAGGAGGAAATAGATTGTCAAATGTCCTCCCAAACGTCTTGAAAGACAGAATGTCTCACATATCACAAAATTTTGCTCAAAAGACAGAATGACCCTGTAGTTCATGGAGCAAGGTCTAAGGTAAATTTGCCTCTGCCTGCTCATGTCTTCTACAGCCAACAAGTACAGAGACATGTGCATAAAAGCAAACAGGTTTCTAAGCAAAGGTGAAAGACATAGGTGAAGCTTGTTTTTCTCCACATGATGTCATTGGCATACCATGTGCCACACTTTAAAAAAATTGTTCCTGGTGCCAAATGCTTTTCCTTCTTACAAAATAAAAATTAATCCCACCAGATTGTTTTCTTCTCAGTTTTCATTCTCAAATCTGTAATGTTTGCAAACAAGTCAACACAATGATAATTTCCCATAAAAATGGGAGATTTATGTGTTCCTATTCATTGCTCTAATTACCCAGCTGGGACCTTTATATAATTTTTGTGTCCTTCTTCCTTATGCTTTGATCATCTCATTTTGTCACATATACTGAAAGACATGGCTAATTTGATCACAGCCCATAATGACACTTGAAATACAGTTTTTACCTATATTATTTCAAACATCAAGTTATCTAGATCTTTCTGTAGAAACACTGACAATATATTAGATTTTGGGGATATTTCGTTGGGGTTTTTATTTTTTTCCAGTGGGATAACTGAGGGTTAATGTATTAAGTCCACTTTATATAGACATTCCTAGGATGTCATTTTCACAAATATTTTTCCAGCCATCTCCTATATATAGAAATTATTGCACTAATCAGGCAAAAGTTATTAAAGCCACCCAGTTTTTTAAATACCTAATGAAAAGTCATAAGGATATTTCTTGTTGCATTTTCCCAGAATGTATAATGTGCTTACAAAGCTCTCCACAGGATTTGAAGTCTAGCTTGGCTTCAGGAATGGAAAATATTCTGTAGTCACAAACAATTTCATCCATCTCAAGGCAGTCCTTTTCATCAGAAATCAACAGGGAAAATTATCATTTGAACTTTTTAAGTGACACCACTTCATCTCTTCAAAAATATTTGAATATAACTTGCTCTTAAAGATACTAAATAAGAGTAAAACTGTCAATTAAAAGGTTTTTAACACATTTTAGACTGTAAAAGAAATCATACATTTGACAAAGTATGTTCATTAAAGGACAGTAGGACTACACAGCAGTATTTGTTGGAAATGGAATGGAAATGACAGAACAAGTATGGAATGGAAATGACTGAACGAGTATTTTGAAAGCATGTGTAAAAAATGGTTTTCATCTTACTATTGGACAGAAGCACTTTCAGACTTTCACCTTTAGAATAAAATTTGTATTTATGAATAGTCACTGCTTGCCTTTGAAGCGGCAAATACAGACTGCAAACACTGCTGGACCTGAAAAGAGTCAAGGGACTTCTCTGGCGGTAATCATTTCAGCAGCGACACCTCAGCATCTTCTTGGACTTCACAGAAAACGCAGTGAGATATCATGACTACTTCATTACCTAGTTCTTAAGCAAAGTGTTTTCCTGGGATTCTCCTGTGAAATATGCTTATACCTTTGTACAAACATTTGGTAAATTAACCTTACTTTGTTCTCTTTCTACTAGGTATGTGAAAAAGCTCTAGCTCTACTTCAGTCTGGTCCCCAATCAACATCCACGTTCTGATTATTAAAAAGAAGTACAATGTCCTTTATGCTTACTTTGGTTACTCTTTTTTGCTCTGCCCAATAGGTCAAGCACTTGTCACTTAGCTCCAGTCTCCTCGTGTGGCAGGTCCCTATCTGGACTAGACTAACCTGACTATTAAAAGCCACTGTTCTTGTTGACATAATTAGCAAGGAATGTAAGGCAGCTACAGCTAATACAAAAGGCTTTGCAGCCTGCAGATCAGCTAGAACTTTTAAACTCCTACCCTTTGGGACCACTTCGGAAAATTGACAATTCAAAAACATTTATGAAGACAAACTATTCCCTGGTAAGCCTTTCTAAAAATTCAAGCATGAGCTACTCTTAATTGTTTTCAGCTCATTCTGTTTTGGTAAATTGCATAAGAAATATCTATTTATTATTATGAATGTCACACAGTAATGGAGAACTCTCTAAATTATTAATGGACTGTTCACACCGGAGAAGGATGGGGAGATGTAAGACAAAGGGTGAGTTTTTTCATAAATTAATGAAAGTATTAATATTGTAAATCAGGGAAGACAGTTAGAGTTCTCTCCCTAGTGAAAGAAAGAAAGAAAGAAAGAATGAAAGAAAGAATGAAAGAAAGAATGAAAGAAAGAAAGAAAGAAAAAGAAAGAAAGAATGAAAGAAAGAATGAAAGAAAGAATGAAAGAAAGAGAAAGAAAAAGAAAGAAAGAAAGAAAGAAAGAAAGAAAGAAAGAAAGAAAGAAAAGAAAGAAAGAAAGAAAGAAAGAAAGAAAAAAGAAAGAAAGAAAGAAAGAAAGAAAGAAAGAAAGAAAGAAAGAAAGAAAGAAAGAAAGAAAGAAAGAAAGAAAAGAAAAGAAAGAAAAGAAAAGAAAGAAAGAAAGAAAGAAAGAAAGAAAGAAAGAAAGAAAGAAAGAAAGAAAGAAAGAAAGAAAGAAAAGAAAGAAAGAAAGAAAGAAAGAAAGAAAGAAAGAAAGAAAGAAAGAAAGAAAGAAAGAAAAGAAAGAAAGAAAGAAAGAAAGAAAGAAAGAAAGAAAGAAAAGAAAGAAAGAAAGAAAGAAAGAAAGAAAGAAAGAAAGAAAGAAAGAAAGAAAGAAAGAAAGAAAGAAAAGAAAGAAAGAAAGAAAGAAAGAAAGAAAGAAAGAAAGAAAGAAAGAAAGAAAGAAAGAAAGAAAGAAAGAAAGAAAGAAAGAAAGAAAGAAAGAAAGAAAGAAAGAAAAGCACTTTGAAATTGCCCAATCCAGACCAGGGGTATGACTTTCAAATATGAAAAGGACATGGTAAAGGTAAGTTAAAAATAAATCAAAGAAAAGAACACAAGACATAAAATTTGTAGTCTGCCTACAAAAAAATCCTCTCATTCTCAGTTACATTGTACCCATCACAGAAAAAGTCCCTCTCATGGTCTAGAATTCAGAACAGTTTGGAAGAAAGGAGATACAGCTTCCAAGAACAAGGAATGCCGAAAAAAGCTTGAGCGGGTCAGGAATGACAGACTACCCACTAATGGCAGGCAGCCACTCCACAGAGCCCTGCAGGACTTTCTCAGACAGTTTCAGCTCAGTGCTCAGTGGTGACACAGCTACTGTGAGCAGCAGGACCTTCCCAACAGTGTGGGTCTTTGTGAAGCAAAAACCAGATCTTTACAGGGCTTGTATAGACAGGGTCAAGCCAGAAAACCAGGCACATGCTGGGGGTGGTATTTTACTGCACATTCAGACAGCAGCACACATGCTTGCTCCCACAGGTTAGGGAAAAATTTCTGAGATTTCAAGTTTGTTGTATGGAAGAATGCAACACACTTAAATCCTCACACCACAATGAATGGCCACATTTTTCACTTGAGTGCACTCATTTTCCTTTGAGACACCAATAAGGGTCAGTTCTTTCATGTCTGCCAGTCCTAAGTTTTTAGTACATTAAATTTATTGCCAGTACACTTGTGTGAATATGGGAAAAAATGTGCAAGTGTATGAATGACATTGCAAATTAATTACTGAATATAAACAAATTAACTATTTCTGTCAGCAGTGGAAGAAGTTCTATATTCTTCCCATATCTTCATATTATTAAAATCACATTTACACAAGTTTAATTTCCGTAAGAATAGAGAAGTGGAAAACTTTTTAAAGAAGTGTGACTATAAATTTGAAATCTTATACCTTGAAAAGCTTTTAATGTGTAACCACAGATTGGATGGCAAGATTTTTCCATCTAATTAAAAAATTTTGCACCTGCGACTTAGATAATTGCTATGATTTGGTTTGAATGCAGCTAGTACATAGTGCATCAATCATTACCAAAGAACAGACATTTGTCTGGCAGTAGTATCTGCGATTTTGGTAGGTGACTCAGGGAGTTTACATAATGATAACCTATGGTCTGGCACGAATTATTGTTTTGTGATTTAGCAGTTTTAAACCTGAGCCTTTCAGAATGCAATTTTTTGTATGCTTATCCTATGTGTAAAATTTATTTTTTAAACCATTTTATGTTTTTATGGAAGCCATGACTTCTTCCTTCATCTGTAAAATCCCCACTGCCTGTACAATGTTTACTCCACAATTGTATTTGTGCCTAATGTCTCCCTCTGCTCCCCTATAAAACTGCATATGTTTGAGTGAACTGCTGGCAGAAAGCAACTCTCTTTGCAAACCAGACTGTAATTCAGATGAACACTTATCCCAGAACAATTACATGAAAAAAATAATTCTGTGGTAAGGAGTAAGAGTTATTTATTATAGCTTCATGATTATTGAGTTAATAAAAGTGGAAAAGGCCTTTAAGTTTAAATAAGTGCACCATTAGAAAGTAAATTAGGAAAAAAAAATTGATCGAGGCTGTTTTCTAATATCCTTCACCTTAACAGAGTCCATTTGGCATATAGTGCTACCAAGAGGTCAGCTATAAAACATTCTAAAATAAATTAAATTAATAAAAATAAACACTCCTTTTGCTTAAAGAAGCTGTGTTTTTAATAACTAGTCTAAGGTAAAGATATTAGAATACACTTGGGAAAAGAAATAATTAAAAAATAAAACCACTTGATATTTCCCAGTTGATCAAATTAGAAAGCAATTTGAAGTAGAAAATGCATTTTTCAGATTATATATCTTACATAAAATTTAATAAAGATTTAGAGTTTTTTTCTGAGTTGTATTATTTTAATGATTTCTACTTAGAGGTAGTTAGCAATACTTTGAGCTACAAGATGCCACCAAACCAGTAAAAACATTGTAAGAAAAATCCTTTAAAAGTTAGGGGTTTTTCCCCAGGTTGATAACAAACAAAATTTCCTTCAAAAGAAAAAGTACCTTTGAAGAAAAAACACAGTTGGTAACTGGGACATTGCATAAGATGTCATATAATACATCAAGGCCAGCCTCTCTGCATGCTGTTTCATGTATTTTTGGGGAATAAGACAGAAGTGTTTTCTCATTAAGAAAGACTAAACATACAAAATTTTATTTTTTTATACCTAATAATCTTTATGTTTTGTCAAATGCAAAAGTTACCAAAAAAAATTATTAGAATACAAGAAAATAAAATCACATGTGGGTCAAAGTCATTTAAACAATGTTTATTTATAATGGAATAACATATTTATATAGACACTATTATTTCTGGAGGAAGGTGTCTGGGATATATAAAGACAAAGACATGCAATCAGAATACTGATTTGGAGTTCTTTGCTAACATTTTCTTCTGTATGACACAGCTTTTTTCTTTCTGTAATTTGTCATTTAAATAAAAATTAGGGACTCTCATGTGCATTTCCAAAATATGTTTGGAAATTTTCATTCTTCTTGTTCCAGAAAAGCATTTTTCTTAATCAGCGGAAAAACCAGTTATTAAAGGAGAGTAACATCTCCATCTTTATTCTCTTTCCCCTTGTCCTTACTTGCCCAGTGCAACCCACCCTTATTATCTCCTGCTGGCCACATGTGCAGCTAGAAGGCAGCAGAAAACACTGCAGGTGTTGTTCTTCTGGGCTGGGATGTCCTCTCCACTCTCTCCTTTTAAATGCAAATCAGAGCCTCTAGGAGAAAAATCACCTTGATGAGCAGTAATTTCACTTCTAAAAACTAGAAACAGATTCTAGTATATTTCACTAACCATTTTATGCAGCACTTCTTAAGGTAGTCCATGTTTGAAACTCCTAGCTACCTTAAGAGTAAATAAAACCAATTAAAAGTATAAAAAAGAAATTAGATGTAGACTTTCTTCTTTGAACTCACTTTAAAGTTCACCCTTACTCTTGCAGAAATACATTTTCATCATACTTTTTGTACTTTAGCAGTTGCTTTTAAAGTATTTTGTATGAGCAAGCATTTAAGATATTATCTTTAAGAAAAGCCATGCAATATAGAAACTGTTTATGTAGTTGAAGAGTTCTTTGAAAAAAAATGCATGCTGTGAGGCATAGCTGCAAAGGAAATTTCAAAGTATTTACATAAAGCTATGATCAGTATTTAGAGTTGCCAAAAAAAGACTCATTTTTTTCTTTATCCTGGAAGAGGATAGTAGTACATTTTTTCTGTCAACTAAAGCGAACACTCAGCATGAAAAGCACAAGCAGCAATTTACTCCAAGGTAAGTTTCCAAGTAACAGAAACACTATTTAAAGCACATTTTCTTAATAAATTTCTGCATGTACAGTCATAGGAAATTCTGTCGCGGTTAGAGAAAATTATGCTGTTTTTCTCAGAGACAGAGATAAGGGGCATAGGAGGTTTTCTTTGTTTTTCAGGTTTTTAGTTAGTTTTTAGTTTTTCTTTGTTTTTCAGACTCTGCAGCTTGAGCAATTTTTTCCCACTTAATGGGCTGAGATGCTTTAATATTGTAAAATACCTCTAATATTTCACTGATTTATGGCGTAATGATGCATCACAAAGCTGGGCTGCAGAGGAGATCATCCTGTCATCAGAGGGGAGAAGAGTGAAGGAAACCCCACTAAATATGCCAGAAATTCAGGGAAAAGAAGTTCAGGTAAGATAGACTTGCTTTAGTAAGCCCATTCTAGATGAGGGAGTGCTTGCTATGGAAAATAAACTCTTCAAAACATTGTTATCTGCTCCTGGCTCTTGCCACAACCTAAGGTCACCACAAATGCTTCTAGAGATTTCTTAATGAAATTTATTTCCTCATCAGCATGTTCTGAAAATTTCCAGTGCTCTCCCAGTTTCCTAGGTAGGCTTTCATTAGCTTCCAATTAAAAGAACTAAGTAAAGTTTTGGGGAAAAAAAAAAATCTATAAGTGGGAAAAACTTTAATTCTCTGAGCATACATATTTCAGATTATAATTTATACTGAAATTCTTGCTGAGTTATTGAACTGTTTTACATAAGAAGAGTTAATAAAACATTTCTGATAATTTTTAAGCAAGATTTTTGTTTCAAGAATTATATAGTTCACCAAAAAGGTAGATGAGTAATAGCAGCATTTTACATTTTGTACTGTGGAATTCTGTAACAGACAAAGCAAGAGAAGAAAACAAAAATTATGTGTCAAATAGACAAAGCCCAGTCCAAGGAAAGATGTTTTAGGTTGGGTTTTCTTTCAGGGAGGAAAGAGAATTTGTTTGGTTGATTTTATTTCTTTTTAGAAAGTGACTGAGACCTAATAATTTTTTATGGTATCCAGTACCAATGTTGTCCTATTACCATGGAAGTCACATTCCACCTAATCCAGTCTCCATTTCTTTACTACTTGCATCAATGAAAAAGCATCTCTTCCTTTGACAAATCAATTTCAGTTGTGCGTTCACCAAAAGAGCTATTTTCTCATCAATACATTCCCCAAATAACACATGGGGGAAAAAGCCATCACAATGTATAAGAGTATTACAGCAAGTTTTTTTTCCTTTGTTTTTTATTCAGTTAAAATGTCGTTAGTCATAAACAAGAGAGTTTTAATTTATTAACCAACAATCCTACATCACTGTGGACACACATGAATACATGCTGCACATAAAATAAAAAAACAACAAAAACCGCTCTTCAGTAATGAAATTCCTGAATAGCTTGCGATGTGTAATTTGGGATTAAAAGGAGGTATTACTTGTAATTAAGCTACAGTATTATCTTTCCTTGTTAGTGAGAGGCGGCAATTATAAACTGCCATATTTTTAAAAAATACTATGAAATCTACTTTTATAGATACAATTGTAGGTTTTGGCTGTCTGTAACAGATGGATATGGCCCAAGAAATGAAGCATTTGGAAAGGCTGAGAGAAGCCTGTTAGTAATCCCACCAAAAATTTGTCAGCTAACACTGTTTCTTGGCATCATGGAAATTTCCTGGCAATATAAAGGCTGTAAGAAAGATAAATCCCATATCCCCTCTATACAAAGAAATTGGGAAGGAAAATACACAACACTTTTCTGTATGCTGCTCTTTGAACATTGCAAATCCAGCTTGGAGCACCACAACAAATCTGTGAAGGCCTCCAAATGCTACGAAGTGTGTGCAAAGGAATACAGGCAATTTGTGTCCCCAGTCTGGTATAATAGTGGTGATAGCTGCTGCTCCTCTGCTCCAGCCTCCACAGCAATATTCCCTGCATGATGTAGATGATAACTGCTGCTGATGAGGAGGGCAAGATGTCAGGAGATTCCTCAGCAATTCAAGGGAAATCCTGAAACAAGGCACACACATGGGTGGATAAGAAGGGCATTGAAATGGGATGGTGATGGATTTTTGGATGAGATGGATTGGGAACAAGGAAGATTTTACTGATTTCTGAAGTAAGGAAGAAAGAAAAGAACTTGAAGTTTTAATAACAGAATTTTTTTTCTTCTACCTCAGAAAAGAAAAGAACATTTTCTCTTTTTCTTTATTACAGTTATTAAGTCTAACTTGCTATTGATTTTTAAGAAGAAAAGTCTACTTTTACTGTACTGCAATTCTCCAAGGATGTTTTCTGAGAGAATCCAACAACCATAAATATCTTTGACTTTTTAATGCATCATAATATCAATAATTTAAAAGGTTATTCTAGAACTTTAAAAATGCTCTACTGGTTTCAATGTTACAAAACAATACCCCTTTCTGCAGTAAAATATTTGTGCATATGTTGCACCAGATATCTAAGCTATTTACTTAATGTTGGGACTTTGTAAACCTTTTTATCTTCATCTTACAGTAGACCAAACTACTTTCATCAACTGGGAAATACATTTGCCTTCTGGGAAATTCCCCACAGTATTTCTGGGTTCTGCACAGAATTCTAGGGTTTTATATAGAAGACTTTATTTTCCTCTCCATTTGTTTCCTGGTTTAGTTTGGTCAGCAATTGTGCTGCCTAGCGGATAGCTCCAAAATTGCCATTAAATAATAGAAGATACAGGGTTGAAGTTACAGAACCCTGCTAAGATTTTTGACAAGGCCTGGAAATCTACAACTACAGAAAAACTTCATGGATCTGAGATTTTATCTATCCCTAGATGTTCAAACAATACAGTCTCAGAGTTAAACCTGATAGTAATGAGCCTTTGCAGCTTGGTATAGGTATCTAAAATTGTATTTTCTTCGTCTGCCATACAGGTAACTATGGGTTGCTCTTTTAATTTCTGTACTGTTTAATGGCAAAAAAATCACATAGCTACATGCAAATGTTTATTTTATATTTATATATATATATATTTATATATATATATATAACGAATTTTCATTTTATACATATATATGTGTATATATATATTTCATTTCATTCATATATGAAATATGAGATATATATTATATCTGATCATATAACTAGGAATGTTAGTAAAATATTAGAAACGAAATTAATCTAAATACAAATTTTTTAAATGTAAAGAAAAAGTTTAATTCAAGAGCTGTAAGCTATATTGTAGTATATTTTATTTCACAAAAGAGTTAGCTGCTCTAAACCTTTTAATTACTTTTCAAAATAAAAGTAAAACCCACATTTTTAAGCTCTTTAATGGAACTTACTAGAAATTGTTAAGAAATATTATGAACTACAGGTTAATGAATAGAAAAAATGGCTATTTAATTTTGGAAAAGGAACTAACTGGTGATTTTCTATCTGAAAATTCTCACCTTCCTACAAAATAGTACTGTATTAGCAAAATACTCCAGCTTTTCCAAGAAAGATATTATGGTGGTCAACTATAGTGGTCTTTCATTCAGGGATAAAAATTTGTTCTTAAGTGTTTACTTTTGCTCTTCAGCTTGCATTATCATTTCTTGGGTTTTTATCAATTGCCTTCTACACAGAATGTCTCCTAAGTAAACTTATTTTTCCCTGGAAGGAATTCCTGGAAATGCAGTGACTTATTTCCCTGAAAAAACTACTCAGAAAATTTATATAAATTATACAGTGTATTTCAACTTCTTTTGCTCCATTTTGTTGTGAGTAGCAGAATTGAATGTATTGACTTCTAGTCAGGAAAAAAGAAACCACAAAAAAACACAAACCCAACAAACAGCACAACGCGTCATATGAACATATTTTTTCTTATGAATCTAGCAAAAATTCTCATTTTTTATTTTCCCTGGCAAACTTCACTTAAAAGTAACTCAGGAAATATGTGTTATTACCCTTTTTTTCATCTTTTGCCATGCTAAGTCTTTCTTTTTCTCACTTCTTTTAATAAGTTTATTCACTGACATATTCTCCTGAATGCTCAGTCTACACACTTGGTGCCTGCGCGACAAAAGGTGGAGGGTGGAAATTGGAGGTGCAATTTTTCAGCTCCAGAGAGTTGAACAAGCTCTTTCCAGAGTTGTGGAGACTTATGAATATTAAACTTTGATTTTACTGTGCAAAAAATTAATTCCTTCACCATCATTCATCCTTTAGTTAAAAAAAAATTTTGCATTACATACAAATTGAAGGGGAAAATTTGCCTCCCACAGATGTCAGTAGCCCATTTGCCACTCAGTTCAGTAATTTCAAAATAGATTACTGCTTGATGTATTTTTTCCCACTCAGGATTTCTCATTCTCAATCTATTTTTAAATTTAAAGCAGGATAAATGCACAAAGCAAAATATTTCTTGTTCTTAGTTACTGAGAGACTTTGCATAAAAAAGTCAAGTTGCCAGCCCTGGATGAGAAAATCTCATTGTCCCTCTAAGCTGTCAACTACTCACTTTTTGTATTTTTTGTAAACTAGAGTGAAATAATTTATTTCTGCCTGATTAATGTATACTGATGAAACCCGTCTATTGTTGGAGACCTAACCTACATTTTTATTCTCAACACTCTATAAACCAATATAAGAAAGAAAGCCCAACTGTATTTTTCTTAAATTTCAAGCCTCAATTGCAGTTGAGGATCAACCCAGATGTTCTTGCAAGCCAGTTATTTCCTTTAAGTTGTTCATGTAATATCCCTCTATAATCAATGCAACTCCAGGAGGCAATTTCACCCATCATAAGTCAACTGACAGAAATAAATGGACTAAACAACCCTCTACAAGTATTAGCTGGGATTTGCTGAGTGCAGAGCAAAACTAGCTAGCATAAACCAAGCATCTAACTGTATGTAATAAAAATTACGTCAAAAATCTGTCATCCTAAATTTTAGAGGGTTTTTTGGTATAAAATTACAATAAATTATTATTAGTCTTTGTAGGATAAAATGGTAAATACTCAAAAAAAAATTTAAAATACACTTTTAAGACCTTATATGCCCAAAATCATGGACATCTACAAAACTTTATCCTTTTTATTTCTATTATTTCCCATCATTATTTTGTATTAGCTCTCCCAACATTCAGTTTTGGTTTTAATTCTGTTAATGAATCCAGATAATGGAAAAATTTCTTTCCAATTTCCAGATCTTTTCTTGACTAATTTCTCACCTTAACCTCCTCTTTATAAATGGGTATGGTGAAGCTTAACTTATTGTGCAGATTTATATTTTATGTGTCACCACTGCCTTGAGCGCTCCATTGTCTCCACTCCAGGTTCCCAATGAAGCACTCCTGGACTCCACAGTCACTCTTCCTCCCTAGACAAATGTCTATCATTCAAGTACAACAAGCAGTACATATTACAAGGCCCAGGTACTCACTCACGATGGAAAAGCAGTGTTACTATACTGTAGTTTCCAGTATAGAGATATTTCTTAAGAAATTATTTCCTGTTAATTAATAAAGAAATTGTGAATTACCTGAAAAACTTTTAACCATAAGTCATATCAGCTAGGGTACCCAATAAATATTTGCTGCATCAGAAACTTATTACATCAAGCAAAGACTGTTCTATGTGTTTCTACTCTTTCTAAGAGAGAGAAAATATTGCTTTTTATTTTCAAAAAAGAGCTAGCCTTTCAATCTGCAAAAGATCAATTTACTCAAAGTGATGCTTTTCTAAAAGCTAAAAGACTTTTAGTTTCTTCATACTAGAAGCTCATATTGAGAAATCTAGTTCGTTATATGTAGTAAAATATGATTACTCCTTTCATTCCTTGGATTATGGTTGCACTTATCCTAGAGAGTCAGGCGTGAATGACTGTAGTATGTACACAGACTGAATGAACACATAGTGTAGACCAAATTGAGACCAACAATGCCACACAGAGAGAGTGCCCACGTATCTCATAGTTTTCTCATTCTTTGGGGCTTCTTTTAAGACATGAAAGCAAGCCTCAAAAACTGGGAATTTTTTTAGAGATCACAAAGCACCTTTAATCAAATGCAAATATTAGAAAGCCTACATGGTTTTTCCCACACCAGAATTGTGGGAGAGGAGGGGAAGGAAAAAATGAGTTTCTGTACTGTGTATTTAACTTGTCTGGGCTATATTTACTGATGTTTTATTTAACTGGACAACGTGAACATTTACAATATTATATTACACAGCTCATCTGCAAGCAGCGCTGTATTTGTTTTTTATTAGATAAAGTCCTTCAATGAACTTTTAAGTGACAGATATTATTTAAGGAATCTTTTAAAATTATTTTTGATAGTCACAGTTTCTGTCATTAGTAGGGCAGACTGACAAATTATCAATGACATGTTTATGCTACTGCTGGTATTCCCTGGCAGCCAGGACATGGAAGAAAAATTTTTGGAAAACAGTATGTATACAGTATAGTGGATGTTTGCCACTTGGTTATTTGCACTGAGTTTTGCATTAATTAAAAGGGAGTGATGGTGGGGCTACTGGTTTTGTTGCAAGCAGGAGATGCCGTATATCTTTGGGCTTTAGTAGGCTGCTTCTCTTTATGACAACCATTTCCTTTCGTATGTCATTAGAGACTCAAACATGGCAACGCTCCATCATTGCTGAATTGCAATTGGATTTGGATTGCATTTCACCTTTTCTTGATAGAATTTTCACTTTTTCTAGGACTAATTCACTGAAAAGGAGAGGGCCAGCAGCTCGCTGTGGGAGGCAGTGAGGGAGCAGGGCAGGCCATGATGGGAGCCAGAGGCAGTCCCGGTGCAGGACATCAGGCATCAGTCCTGCACAATGCTGGGACTGTTGCAGTGCTTAAATTACTGGCGGCTGATCTGCTTCTTGCTGTGTCCCAATGGAGCCAGACATGTCTAATAGCCACAGGATTAGCAAATGCACAACACATTTGTGCTGCCTGAGGAGTTGCCAGAGGTGCATATATCATGGATCCTGGATTTGACTATGAGATTCTTGCAACATTTCCTCTAAATCAGAACATTCACTCAATTTTTAAAAAGTAGACTGAACAAGACTCTAAGGCTGTAGAAATATAGTATGTACTTTCAAGACAATGGAGCTGCATCTGACTTTTCTTCGATGGGGAAGAATCCTCTGTGCTTTCTGCTCTGTCATGTTAAGCATTCCACAGTCCACACAATGTGCAATAGTTTCCTAAAAGTTGCATTTGCAAAATATATCATATCAACCTTTTAAAACAAATGGAGACCCATGTCCACAGCTGTTACCAATGTGTAAAATTCCAATGAAGTTAATATGGCCATGGGGATTTCTGCTCCTAGACTCAGAGAATTTAAGACTTTCAAAACAGAACACAAATAAAGTCTTATAATATTGTCATAAGACCTAATAATAAGTACTGCACAACAGTATGAAGGATATCCTGATAGCTGGAGGCACAAAAGAAGCGCAAAAGGATGGGTATGCATTTAATGTTTGCAATCTAGTAAGTACTGTAATTACTGTAATTATACACTATCCTCAATATTGTGCTCTGTCTGATAGCCAAGCATCATTTTATGTCATATTTATGTAGCCTTCTCTACAGCTAAAATATTTTCATATTTTGCATAAACCCTGGAAGACAAAATCTTCTTATCAGGACAAGCAGAATGTACAGTTTGCTGCAATCAAAAACCACTGACCTTCAAACTCCTCCTTGCACTACATTACCTTACTTATGAGATTTTAGTTCTGCTTTTAGTGTGTTCAGTTATCTCTCATAGATATGATAAACCAGTTGCATTTAAGTTCTGAAATTTGAATTTTAACTGTTTTTTAAACTAACTCAGAATTTACTCTTAAGGAGGTGGGTTAAAACCATTAAAGTATGCATTAGTCCTTCCTGGATTTGAAGGAATCTACAGAACACAGTTAATATCATCCCATTTCTATGACTAGAATTTCCCTAAAATTATTTAAATATGTGAAATAAATAAGAGAAATTATTTAAATATTTTTCTTAGAAGATTTTGTGCTCAGTGGTAAACATGGGATTGCAGTCCTTATCTAATCTGAAATAAAGTATATTAGGCTTTCTATAATGTGCTCAGCTCTGCTTTCGCTTCAACACATAAAAGTTTATTACTTAGAAGAAAAAGTCTGCATGGTTCATAGACCATAATCTGTCCCTGCACTACTCAATAACTACAATGTGATTACACCCTTTATTCTCTAAATTTACCTCTAAATGATAAGAAATCAAAAAGTAATGTGGTAAGGATGAGCTGGTGTGTCACCCTCTAGTTTAAAACTTTAGCCAAGACTTTTGCAAGCACAAAAGCCACAGTTGCTTTCTTAATGATGTACCATTTTTTAGCATATTCATTCTCAAAGATATACTGAAGAAAAGACAGAGAATAAACCTGAACTAACTCCTGTCCTGGTAACCCAAATGTCTCTTTTCACTTTGGAAAAGTCGAGTTCAGTTCTGATATCAACATCCAGAGATGTTGAAAAGGAAAATTATTCAGAAAAATTATTCAGCTGGAGCCAGTCAAAAGACACACACTTCTCAAAACAGCCCCACATCATCAATATTTTCAACTTGTCATTTATCTAAGAGGTATATAGTTACATTTTAGAGGGATCTATACAAAGATGAAAAGTTCTATCATATTAAGGCATAAATGCATCAAATTTCCCTGGAACACAATTAGACAAAGTGAACTGCTGAATAGAGGTTAGTACTGAGAACAAGTGATGGCTCTGTTATGGTACTACAATCCGCACATTGAAAGGTTACTTTAGAACACCCTCAAATTCAGGCCCTGATGTAGAAGCTCTGTTCACAGATGACTTTATAAGAACTGTAAATATACTCTCTATTCATTTATTAATCCCTATTGATGTACTGTAGACAGTGTAAATGCTATTACTAGGGAAGTGCAAACAATTGGGTATCGCTGCTGTTATAAAGAAAAGCTTGAAGTCGGAAGCAATGTTTGTTCCAATACTTCAGTAATATTATTGTATTTATTACATAAAAAACATCTGGAAGCAGAAGGGATAAAATCAACACTCAATTTTAGCAAGAAAATATTATACAATTACTGAAGTTAATGTTCTTTCCTTGAAAAGCTCAAGTTGCAGGACAATTGAAAATGCATGTTTACCTGAAAGCCCTTTGTGAATGATGATTAGCTGCAGCATGAAATCACTACCTATGTAAAATCTCCCATATGGCACAAAGTGCAAGTGCAGGGAGATATCTGCTAAATGCCATTCAAATCAACATTAAAATTAGTGCAGTTTATAATGCTAACCTATTTACCAATCAAGTGTGCCCCTAAGGATTTATTATTGGAACTGGTCACAATCATAACTATGTAGCACTTTGAAATTCTTTGAGAAGACAGATTTCTGTTTTTCATTTTTTAAATGGTATATCTGAATACTTAATATTTATTATTTCAATTTTCTGCTTCATTGGTCAATGAAATAATACAATGGAGTATTTCTTTTTCTTCTGTCCTTGGATTAGATAATTGTGAATTATTTGAAAGAAGGGGAAAAGAAATGGATAATTCATCTAAGTCTTTCTCCCATGGAAATAAAATGAAGACAACTTTCAAGATAGAGATGACTGAATGGGACAATAAGAGGACACAAACAGGTCAAGAGAAATTTACAGCGTTTAAGCCCTGCTTTTCTCTTTGGCAAAGAAACCTGACAACTGTTTAAAAATATATACATTTTTTCTCAGTAGAAATAGACACATGTGTATCTGGAAAATCAGTACTGCCTTATCACATATTTAGAAAGTAAATGCACTAATGTATTCTTGAAAGAATGTGTATAAAATCATCTTTTATTCTGACTTCAATTTTATTTATGTTTTACATTACTTTCACCTAAAAAAAAGAGACAGAACAATAATATTCCTTGCAGCTTCAAAAGAAACAGCTTGTTACCAATAATTCATTTTCAATTCAAAGTTCAGTTGTGAACAGCCTAACTAACAAGTCTAGCAGGCTTAGGTTAGTATGACCTAATTAACCAATTAAGACAACCTAAGCAGGTTGGGTTAGGTATGTTGTGGGAGTCTCCCACAAGGAATGGTGTGCTGCTCATCCTAGTACTACCCAACAAGAAAGGCCTTGGTAATGCAAAGGTCATGGTCAGCCTTGGCTGTAGTGACCAGAGAGATTGTGGAGTTCAGTATTGAATGAAAAGGTAGCAGGACAGAAAGAAAAATTATGGCCATGGGCTTCTGGGGGGTAATGGGTCTCTTCAGGGACCTGATTAGGTCCCTGGAGAAATCCCATGTCATAGAACTCTAGCAAAGAAGGGAGTCCAAGAATGCTAGTCAATATTTAAACACCACTTCCTCCAAGCTCAAAACCAGTTTATCCCCATGATGAAGAATCAGGCAAAGGTAAGACCTGCATGGATGACCCAGGAGGTCTTACTGCCACTATAATTAGGGCAGTAGCTGCATATGGAATGCTTACTTCAGTGGCAAATAAAAGCTTTATAATTAATAAAAACTAACCCCTTAATATTGATTTATTACCAAGTAATCACAAGATACTATATAAACATGCAAAGACCATTTTCAAGTAGAATAGTGACTGGAAAATATCTGTTATTGAAGATTCCAATATGGTAGTCTCATGTAGTGATATAAAATTAAATTAGTATTTATATACTTAGTATATAAATATTTCATTTTCAAATTTTTTTCTTCCCTCAGAAGAAGAAATTCTAGTTGTTACTTTTTTTCCTCTGTCAATTCCCTGTTCTGAATATCTTCTTTCCATCATACTCGCAGATCCGTGATAATTCTCAAAATATAACATCTCCTTTGAGGCTTTGGATTCTTTACTGAGTATATTTCTTTTTAAAAGTCAAATTTATCCATAATGCACATATTTTAGTCCCAATTACATTTATCTTCCTTTCTTTTAGTTGAATAAACAGAGAATAAATGACAGCTGTATTTCCAACTTTGAATCTTGTAGCGCACTATTCCAGAGTGTACATTTACCCACATGTACTGGTTGAGACTGAGGTAGAGTTAATTTCTTTCACAGTGGCTGGCATGGGGCTCTGTTTTGGATTTGTGCTGAACACAGGGTTGATAATACAGAGATGTTTTGTTGTTGCTGAGCAGGGCTTACACAGAGCCAAGGCCTTTTCTGCTTTTGTGTTTGCACACTGGTGAGGAAGTTGGGGATGCCTGGGAGGTTGGGAGGAGACACAGTCAGTACAGGTGGCCCCAGCTGACCAAAGGGATATTCCAGAGCATCTGACATCATGCTCTAAACACAAAGTGAGGGGAAGAAGGAGGGAGGGGGAGATGTTTGAAGTGATGGTGTCTGTCTTCCCAAGTCACTGTTCACATCTGATGGAGCCGTGCTTTCCTGGAGATGGCTGAATATCTGCCTGGCATAGGAAGCACTGCATTCATTCCTTGTTTCATTTTCCTTGTGTATATGGCTTTTGTTTTCCCTATTAAACCGTCTTTATCTCAACCCAGCAGTTTTCTACTTTTATTCTTCCAACCCTCTCCCCAGTCCTGCTGATGTCAGAGTGAGCGAAAGGCTGCCTGTGTCTTGGTGTTGCCTGGGGTTAAACCATGACGCTTCATTACCTGGCTGATTTGTCCACACTTCTGTACAGCACACTTGAAGTGCTCACTCTGGAATCATCAAGCACTATCTTAGTAGTCATTTATGGATGATCAAATAGAGCTTGTTCAGTAATTCTCAACAATTAAAGGACACTAGGTAAACAAGAAGAAACTGAAGAAAAATATTACTGACTTACAAGACTAATGCATCTTTAAAATCTATGCCCTGAATTATGTAAGAGACTGAACTCCATAGAAAGCACGAGGACACAGTTCCAAACTGACTCTTGGATGCCTATCTGCTCTTTTCTATTTCTGATTATAGTCAATAGGGATAGATAATCAACACCAGCTATAGTGCCTTGAACCATTTCAGGTCAGGATGCAGATGCCTACCAGTATCTGCAACACTTTCTGACCTTACTCAAACCACCATCCAAACGTAGACATCTGAATTTAAATCTTTATAAATGAATACAATCCTCATAAAATGAGTTCAGCAGCATCTATATATTTTCATATGGTGTAGTTGAAATTACACATTTCTCTGTTTACTACACCTCCTCTGCCTAATGGAGACCAAATCAAGAATGTTTCACTTCACACATATCTCTTCTTCAACAAGTCCCATGACATACTGACTTTTCTGGCTCAACCAGCCAGGTGTGCTGTAGCTCTCAGTATAAGCACTCAGAGATGACTTGTGTGTTAGAAGCAAAATAGTGTAACTGCTTTCCCTTATTTTCACTGTCTGCACATTCTTTGTAGTGATTATCCGCATATTGCTGTCAGTTCTTTGCACCTGTACAAGAGATTCAACCACAAATGACAGAGAGGTAAACAGTAATGATAAGTAGGACACAAGATCACAAACTATTTTCCTTGCTCTTACCTGAGTGCTTCATGCCTTTGTGTTTGCCTGGCTTGTAGGTAACTCTCAGGATGTCATAAAGGCAGGCATACTCCTTTTCAGCCCTGTGACAGCCCTGGAGCACTGACCACTCAGTAAAAGGGGCCTGGCACCTCACCAGAGCAGACCACATGAGACACATCTCTTTTGAGATCAGTTAGAATGACAAGAAGAACAGTTTGTCTCACTATTCACTACTCACCAATACTTTCGTATTTCTAGATCCAACAGTCAACCAAGTGCTAGGCTGCCTTCCCTTTCATCCACAAAGAATGAAAGCCTTAACTGATGACAATAATTTATTGAGCCCTGTCAGAATGACAGAAAATGCAAAGGGTAGGCCTAACTAACACAGAAGTCTAAAATGGAAACAGCTTTTTCCATTCTTAGGCAAAAGGTTTCTATGACTGCAAGTACTTACACATGCACAATACTTACGCATCCCTCTGCTAACCCAAATCAGTTAATTTTTCTTTTCATGCTAGCTAATCCTATTGAGCAAATTGTATCATGAGAAATAGAGGTTCTACACTTTGCTTTTTTTATTAAAAATGCTTACTGGCTCCAATACAACTCTTAGCTCCCTAATCAAGAATGGACAGCGAGAAGATATACACTTTCAGCTGCTAACTGAGCATATTACCATGGAAATTCCAGGGACCACAGTACTCACATCACACTAATGTTGCATAGCCTCCTTTCAGATCAGAATCCCCTTAGTTTATACTGGCCCACCCAGTAACAGAAGATGGCTGGAAATGACTGCTGAAGATCTGGAAAGAGTTAGGAAGAGACACCAAAGATCTCATTTGCAATGAGATTTTAATTCAATCCAGGCTATTCAAAGGAAGGAAAAAGGACTTTTATGAATTTTCTAAAGTTACTTGCAGATACAGGACAAAGCAGTAAAAGCCCAATCCAGTGAGTCATTGACAACATTTTATTTCCAGTGAGTCACTGAACTTCAGAGCACCAAAGAACATTCCCTTATTTTTCCTTATTTCCTCTGAGAAAATTGTGATCTGCCAAAAGACACCTGTTTTAAAATAGCAATAAAATATCCTGAATGTCTTCATTAGTGTCTTTGATGTATCTTGCAGTTCGATTTTGCAAAAACCTCTGAACAAGAGATTTTATTATCAGCAGGTAACTCAGATTTTATCAGGTGCCCATCACCTCATTTCCTAGTGCAGTCATAGGTTGTGTCAATGCCTTCCTTTGTATCAAGAATAGATACTAATTTGGACTAAAATGTAGTTGAGACAAAGAAAATAAATTGAAAAAGCAACAACTCATCTGAAAAACTGTTTAAAAAGACAGCTTGAAGTCAGCTCCTGAGCCTTGAGGATATTTTCATAACATCTTCGTCATGAAGTGGAAAGTATTTCTAGAAAGACAATACATAAACTTAATTGCTTTTAAGAAGCACATGTCTGTACTGTGAGGCAGTGAGCTTTATTTCTAGTTTCAGCCCCAACATTAGGGGCAGAACTAAAATGGGATCACAGCAAGATCCCAAATGTTGCATAAAATGTATTAGAAGGAGGAGAAGCTATTCTTTGTCACTGAAAAACATTACCTGATCATTATCCCTAGTTCCTCCTCCTGACATTACTTGTTCATGATATCATGCCCCTGTTCACTGGTTACCTCCTTCACAGTATGATGTACTATCTCATCATCCTACGATGAAACCTGTCCTGAATCAGAGAGGGCTAAAAGGTTCAGAACACAGAGGCAAAGTCAAGTACCAATAAGAAAGACTATCGTATTTCATGTATTTCTTATGAACCATTAAAGTAATTTCCCATAAAGTCACAAATTACTTTAAATACTTGCTTTTAACCTACTGCATCCTTCATGGACACAGCTCATCTCATTTAACTGAATCTCTATTCCCCTCAAATTCCACTTCAGCCTCTGAGTCTCTGTGAAACGAGTTGTGAAAATGATTGCATACATATTTTATGTATATATATATTTGTGTATATATTTGTTTTATATATATTTGTATATGTATACATATTTTTACTTTTATGGCTGGTAATTCAGTGCTGACTACCAACAGCATATTCGCATTTACCAGTTGCCCATTTAGCTGATATGTTCCTCACATACCCTACAAAGGCTTTCATACAAAGTCGAGCCACAGCCTAGACTTCATGCCTCATCAAAGCCTTTATTAAATATTCTCTCAAGGATCTTGAATTCACAGTTTAAGATCTCTTTGTACTTTCTTCTCTACGTCTCTAACTTTATGAAGCTAGAATTAGCTCATCCCTCTTTCTGTTGTTTCAGCTAATCTTCCTTTATGTCTTGAAAAAACTTTCTTGAATTGCAACTGTTTCAGGAGGACATGAACATTATTGTATTCTCAGAACCTGAGATATAAACACAGCTTTATGATCTTAGAATACTATTTTTAATATAACCTCACAGTAGTTAAGAACTTGTTTAAAATTGCCCCCAAAACCAAGTCGATTTCTTTCTAATGCCTTAAATTTCCACATTTATTAACAATATCTTGTGGCAGGCCCAGAATTCAGTAAAAGAGGGCAGTAATGAGGTCCCTAATACTGTCTGAAAAAAAATATTAAAATTAGGCAGAGAAAATATATACTATTTTTAATATTTTTTATTGCATTGGCTTTAAAACAGAATTATTTCATGAACAGGAAAATCCCTTTGTTTATAAAAATGAAATATGCCAGAACTACATCTATGCAGTGTCAACAACCTAAAGCATGAAATCCATGCCTAATCTAGACCCAGACACAAATTTTCCTTACCAGTTCCTCTCTTTGCAGCTACTACAGCCAATTGTCTAGAGAAAGTCTAAGGAGTTTCCTATGTTAATGCCGTGGTCCCTCTCCAGTCATACATTTACCACATGCAGAGCGTTAGAAGTCAACTCATGTTCTTGTTATCAATCATTGACATATGTGTATCTAGGGTCTCAACATTAGATTTTTAACTAGGTTTCACCCTTAGTTACTATTGAAAAGGATTTTTTTTCTTTTTTCAAAGGAAGAGTTATGAAAACCACAAAAGGGAAAACAAGAAAGTTGGCAAAAATACAGCAATATTATGAAACTCATTAACACAAAGAATCTAATTAAAACAGTGGAGAGCTTTTCATCATGAACAAATTAACCATTTTCTTAATATATAGTGGGTGAGAGGTTGCAACATCTGACAGATGATCTAGAAGGACATTTTTTCCAATATGAGGAACAAAATCATTTGGAGCATCCATCATTTTTAAAACACGCTAGGAATCCAAACAGCACAGAAAAGTGCTGTGCTGTGCCCTGGCGGACAAATGCAAATCATTAACTTCTGTTCAGTTCAAGCAGCCCATTTATGAAGTTTGCCTTTTTTACTTAGTGTGAATTGAGTACAAAAATATCACAAAGTTTCCAGTCTTTAAAATTTATGTTTAGACATTAGTTCAGGGTGGGGGTTTTTTTCACCTTACGATAGCAGTTATCATGGTCATCTGCAACCCATTGCAGCTTAACTGATTGTCATGAGGTTTAGGACAGGGTGGTTTTGCTCACTCTTTGGATCAAAATCTGCTGTATTTCACTGTAAATTCTTTCAGTCTGAAATGCTTTAGTTGTAAAATGCAAGTAGAGTTGGGAGAATAACGAGATCACAAATAAGTAACTGGCAGAACAACAGGTCATTAAAAACTTATACAAGGCTTTGTATACTTATACAAGGCATTGTAAACTTATACTGCATTGTTTAATGCAATGATTTTTGGCTAAGCAAAAGCTACTAACTAACATTTAAAGTCCTCTCCTATATATAACTGAACTGGCGTTACCATCTCAAGAAATAACATAGAAGAACCTTACAGTTTACTTACTGTTAACAGACATATTCCCTATTCTGGGAGAAGCACTTTATGTTCTTGTTCATAATTCAGACTCATAGAGAATGGGGATTGCACTTTATTTTTGGAAGAAGTTTAGGAGGCTATAGGATACCTTAGATGAGGTCCAACACTTTGCCAACACAATCATGTAGGCTTTGGGAACAGAACTAGTACCATTACCCCTCGACAAATGTATTTAGAACTGCTGCATCACACTGCACAAAAATAACAGATCTAGTTCCTGCACTGTTTACTGTGGAGCACACAGTTCTAGTCCTAGGTCACAGTTCTAGGTCCTAGTCATGTCATCTTTTGGGGGCAACTTGTTTTCCAACCAGGACAGCACCAAACTAGCAGATCTTCTTTGAAGGATCTATAGAGCAGATGACACGTCCATTATCCTCAGAGAGATTGGCTTCGACACTTTAACATGTAGGCAATTCGGTATTACTCAAGAGAAACCAGCTTACTCCAGTAAGGCAATCAATAAGGCAATAACACAGCCAGATCAGTTACAACACCAAGAGATTTGTGCTGACTGTGATGGACATCTTGTGTCAGTAGTAGGAGCTTCCATGGCTGTGTCAAAACTGGAACAGATGACGTATGTTTAAGTACCAGGCTTACTGAAAGTATAGAGTGTGTTATTCTAACTCAACACCTTTCGACTAAAATGTTGTTAAGAAGCTTAGTGATTGAAAACACCTCCTTTTGCCTTTTAGAATTCTGTTTCTCTACTCGATGCATATTGACTTATTGAGAAGTCCAGATGGTTACTATCCACTTGGATAAGTCAGCTCACACAAATTTTAAAATCTGTTTTGAAATACCATATGGACCCTTTTGTTGGTGAAATACAAGCCCAATTTGAGGGTTAGAAAAAGAAACTAATCCTTTTTTCTCAATGGGAGAAAAGATATAAGCACATTAATATTTTGGGAACCAAAATTAATGCATGAGAGCTCCCATTCTTAAATCCCAGAGAGACTGTCTTTGTCCTTTCACTTCATACTTGTAAGTGAAGGTAAAGTCTGATGTAGACAGACTTGTGACTATATGTTTGTCTGAATGAAAACCTGAATAAGTTCAAGATCAAGCTGTTATTCATTCATATTGAGTAGAACTAAGTGATTTATTTGTCTATGTTTAATCCCCTAAATATCATTCTTCTTGACAATTTGCTACTTCTATTTTGTTTCGGTTTTATTTCTTAGATGAATCACATTGTAATACTCAATGATTTTCAAATAGAAAGAAATTTTGCAATTTTGGGACCATTTCCAACAACTAGATTTACAGCTGGCAAAGAAAATCACTTTGTTTCATCTTAAATTGTACTCAGTATTGAAAGAAACTGCTCAATTGTTAGTAGTATAACTTTAAGACTTTGAGCCACAGACTGGCAATTTTGATAATGGAATTTAATGGGGTAAGAAGAAAAAGTCTTTCAGGTTTAATGAAGTGTATCTGTACAAGACTCAGCTTGATACAAAACATTTTCAAATGTACATTTCAAAGCATTGCTTTTCAGCCACTAGAATAGAAACACTGTATTAAAAAACTTTTTAAATGTTGGGATTTGCTTTCTATGTAAAGAAAGCTGATTCAAATGGCAAGCACTGGGCAAAGAGAAGGCAGTTTTCTAGTGCGCAGGTATTCCCACATAAAGTCTTAAAGAAAGAAGAGATAGAGTTTCTTTTTGAAAGCTGAGAAACTGTTAATTGCAATAGCAAAAGCAGAAAAAATAAATAGAAGAAAGAATTTTTTGTTCATTTCCCGGCCAGACACTGTATAGTGGAAGGGGCCTGCAGAGTATATACAGGAATGGCTTTTTTTCTTATTTAATGATCAAGAAAAGCTGTCATTCATGTTTGTCGGTTTTTATTGTGAAGTCAAACTTTCTGACACTTTAACTTTTCCCATGCTTTTCCTTTCTGTAAGAAGGGACCTGAAGCAAAGCAAAGGTGATATAATTACTTAGCAGGGCTTCAAAAGACCACTGCACTGCTGTGAAAAATTATTATTATTATTTCTTCCTATTGCCTCTACTCATTTTTTCCAACATTATTGTTTAGCAATATCAGGATCTGAAACAGCATGAAGGTCCAGAGCAGTAACTGATAAAATTTCATACTTTGTTTTGAGCAGGTGAAATAACATTTAACAGTATTGAGAAAACTTTGAGCTATAATGGGATCATTTTAATAAATAAATAATTTCAGCCAAATATTTACATGTACTGGTCTTTCATTGCACTAGCACAAATGTCTTAAAAGACCACAATAGAATGAGGTCAGAGAGTGGGAGAATAGAATGAGGTCAGAGAGTAGGTGAAGTAAGGGAACTGTCCAGAAGTATAGGAGAAGAGTCCAGAAGTATTTGCTTGACTATTTTTTAAAGAAAAGTGGAAAATGGAAAATTTGCCTGTCTTTATTTTCGGATTTTACATCTTCCAGGTCTGTATGAGTCAAATTCATAGTTTTCAGTCCTTCCCACATGTTAGATTCTCTGGTCAGGAATCATAACATCATCTCAAGCCATTTAAAAATCTGGCAAAACAGCAAGAAAATTATGGGATTTATAGCGCTTTACCTCTTTCTCATTGTATATGGTATAAATTTGGATTCTATTTAGGTAGAATAACATTACTCCTCTATAAATTTTTTGTCTGAAAAAAATAGAAAGGTTATTTCCCCAGTATTGGGTTGTTTGGTTTTTTTTTTTTTCATTTTCCCCCCTATTTTATAATAATGGCTTAATCAAAAGAAAGACACAAGCATAAAAGATATTCTGGGTTCTGTTTGCAAAATACAGTATGCTAGAAAACACCAGAAGTTCTGGAGTTAAATGCAAGGTAAATGAGAGAAAATATAGTTGATTTTGAATCCTTTTCCAGCAGAGGAAATATACATAATCAGCCATCATTATCATTAAACCCATCCTGTTATCTCAGCTGGTCGTCAAAAGTCCCATTCAAAAATGTTTCACCTCTCGCAGCACTCTCCCTCTTTAATTACTGTTGATGTGCACAGAAACAACATCCTTTGCCCATCTCACCATGTGTAAATTTAGGCCTGAAACTTCAGTTCAACTACTTATGCACCAGAAAGCCACCACCAATCATGGCATTTGAAGTAAGACTGTTCTTTTTATTTATTGCATTCAGGATGATTCAAGTATGTCCTATATCAACAGTTGCTTCCAAATCAGCAGTTGAATAAAAAATTAATACTGAAATATTTCTGCTTATCTTTATAATTCTTTCCATCTCATAGTGAGGAATAGAAGGTAATGTAGACATTATAGATATTTGGTGGGTGAAATCACTCTACAGCAAAGAAAAGAATGAATCCTTCTTCAGTGATGGATCTGAGAACACAGGATGCATCTTGTGTGCCCAAAGGTTTCTGCTGACCAAAGCCAACACACACAGGGGCACTGCACACTTTGGGCAGACAGCACTGAGGGGTAAAAAGTCATCAACAGACATGAGTGCAAATACACATCACAGAGGTTCTGTACTGATACAAAAGTTTTAAGTGCATCTGTGCTGCAGTCAAGACCTGCTCCATGCTTTCCTGACATACCTCTGGGACAGTTGAAATAGGGCAACACAGCTCTGACCCACCTGCATCTTCCCTGAATATATTATTATCACCCATCCCAAACACTCCTTACAGATTATCTGGAAGCACCTTTAAATAAGGCCTGGCCTGGAGGCAGCCCTGCGTCAGTTTTGTGATAGCTTTTCTTCTATAAGGGCACAAAAAGGATCAAACGCTTGAGGTTTAAATGTGAAGCAATAAGTTACTTACTCTCAGTGCACACAGAAGAAAGCAATCTCATCCTTTGCTACATGAGAAAAACACTTGTTCCTATACAAATGAACCCTGTGCTTGAATGTAAATCAGTGGAAAAAAGGAACATTTCTCTTTACATGAAAAATTCTGTGAGAAACTAAATACATGCTAAAAATGTCTTGCTGTTTGCTTACCAAAGCTCATCTCCAAGCCATCAGGCATTCTTAATCTCAATTAAAAAATACAATTGTTACTTCAGCTCTGACAAGTCCTAGAGTGCCTGCATGCTGTTACTAATGTAAAACAATTCTCCTATTCTCCACTCTCTCACTACTCATCACTCCCATAACTCTCCTATCACTGCAAAGTCTGAAAGGAGTTAGTAACATTTTTTAATATGTTCTAGGGCCTCTTGCAGGGGAGTGAATCCTGTGTTCAAGTCTTACATGAAAGGCATGATAAGACACACCTCTACTTCAGTTTAGAGTAATTTGTGGTCTTTTTCTTTGGTTTTCTAGGTTCATTGGGGACTTTCCTCTTCTTTAATCAGCATCATGCATATTTTTTCCCATATGCAGAATATTTTACACTATAAATTTCTGAACAAGTGTGATATGGCCAAGATCTAGAGAAACCTGTTGAGCTTTTTACAATCTGAAATTATTGAGACAACATACGCAAGCAAGACAGAATTTCCAGATTGACATTTTCTTTGTTTCATTGAAAATATGTGCAACAGTATATTTTAAAATTAATTAACTTAAGGGATATTGCAAACTAGGAATTGGACATAAATTTCTTCTTTGAAGATTACGCCTTAAGATATTTTTACAGCTGTATGTAAGATTTTATTTTTTAAATGTTCCTTCTTGTCATGTTTGATATTGCCTATAACTGTACTCACGGTTTCTCCCCATTTCTGTTTCCAATCACCAATTCTGCTTTAGATATGCTGGTTGATAAAAGATTTTTAAAAAAATAAATAATAAAGCACCAAAAACTATCATTTGGTTCAAACAAGTCTAAAAGTAACTTTGGAAAAAAACTTTAAACTAGGTGTGAGAACATTAATCATCAAAGGGAAAAAATTAATGAACACACAGAAGTGGATAAGTAAACCTATGTGGGGTAGTTGCAAAATTGTAAAAAACTCCTTTGTATTAAAGTAATTCCTGTAAATCTTTTTCATTTGCTCAACTGTGTTGTAAAAAGTTTTCATGCAATGACCACGCAAAAAAAATTTCTTCACATACACAAAAAATCCTAGTTTAGCAGAAGAAACCACTTATGCTGCTATAGTAACATTTCTAAGTCCAGCTATCAACAACTACAAATTTATATTTCTAATTAAGTTTTTTCAGATACATAAAAAACTGTATAAAATCTTCTGACTTGCCCCGGACAAGCTATAGATACTTTTTACAAGTCATTTATATCTTTTTCTTACAATGAAGCAAGCAGGAAAGTTTGACAAAAGAAAGCTGAATAATAAAGAGTCAGAAAATTTAAGAGTAACAATTGCTACATCAATTTCCACATATATTTTTTTAACCTTTTTTTAAGTGTTCACCTGCATTGTACACCCACAATTAGGGATCAGCCATATGCCTCCAATCTCTGGTGGAAAATTAATTACACTATCCTGCCAGCATAGCTGGACACTTCAGTATCTGGATCCCTTCCATGTTTTCTAGAAACTGTTGTGAAGACCGAACAAAAAGCTGAACAGTCTAAAACAGGGTAACGAGTTCACACACTTGTCTTTTGAATTTGGCTCTGTGTGTATATGTATGTGTGTGGGTGTGCAGGAATGTATATATACAAAGAGCTACATAATAAATAGTACTACATATAGTATATAATTTTATTCATATGTACAATGTATAATTTGAGATACAATATGTGTGATTTATCTCCTTGGCATGAGAGTGAGAGTTGCCAACATGAAACCACACAGAGTTTGACTTTGATAGGGACCATGAAATGCTACATAAAAGGGAAGAGCGCTGCAAAAATCAGGTTATCTTTCTATAGCATCTTTCACTTTGGCAATGGTCTCTGATGATTCAATCTCCACAGAGATATTATGACTTTCTCATCCTTGATATTTTGTAAATGTAGGAAATAAGATCAAATGTAGGAAATAAGACTGTTCAACAGTCAAATGAACATATTTCTTCTCCTGGTAACAGTAGTGCCTAAAATCAAAATATACATTTTGCAGACAGCATTACCAGGCTGTAGTTGAAGTAATTAATTTCTTCATGATCTTTTTTTAAGCCATTTTAGATAATTTTGAATATATAAGATGTTTATGGTTTCTTTAAGTATATTCTTCCTCTATACTAAATTTTTCAGACTAAGTTCTTACAAAAACATATTAATGATAAAAACTAGTCTGTAATTTTGATACATTAAAGCATACCTCAAACATATCAAAAGGTTCTAACAAGGCAGACATTAATGGATGAGATTAAAGTGTACAGAGTAAAATAACTTCAGTAATAAAAACTTTTAAGTCTTCCCTGATTAAGCAATGAGGGAAAATGAAAATGTCTAATATCTCTAAATACAAAACCTATGTTAAAAGGGATTAAATTTAAAAATCTCTTTCTTTTTATAGCACATATAGAAAAAATCTCTTTCTTGGATCATGTTCCCTGTCATCCCAGACAGCTACTTCACCTACTTCACCAGTCCCTTTCATAAATACATCACGTTGAAAATTTCAGCATCACTGGATATACACTACAAACTCCTTTTTAGAATTACTTCATCTTCTGAATTTCAGGAATAAATAAATGGAAATACCACAATTACTATGAGCTAAAAACAATTTTTTACCAACAGCCACCTGCTGGGAAAGCAGCATCGGAAGCTCTAGGGAATCCAGGAGACTCCTGAAGTTCATTGAAGATATCATCTTTAGCCACGTAATAGACAGGCCAAGCAGAGGGGATGTGGTACTAGGTCTGATGGTGACCAGCACAAGTGAGCTGGGCAGAGATGTGTGATTGGAGACAGTCTGGGCTGCAGTCATAATGCACCAACAGAATTCACAGCCCTTGAGCACAGGGGTCAGGCAAAGAGTAATTTCAGGACCCTAAATTCCAGGAAAGAAAACTTGCAGCTGTTTAAGGTATTGGTCAGCAGGACCCCCTGGGAAGTTGCTCTCAGGAGCATAGGACATAAACAGAGCTAGCAGACCTTCCAGTACACCTTCCACAGAGATCCAAAGGTCTTGGTTGCCAGGTGTAACAAATCAGGAATATAAGGGACCTGCATGGCCAAGTCAAGACAGGCTGGAAAAATAAAAGGGCAAGAAGGAAATGTACAGGCAAGGGAAAGATATCCCAGGAAGAGCAGAAGAATGCAGTCTGGTTGTTTAAGGATGGAATGAGGAAGACCAAGGTGAAGCCAGAGCTGAAAATCACAAAGGATGCAAACACTTACAAAAAGAGCTTCAACAGGCCCGTCAGCCTGAAAACAAATATCAAAAATGTGTACAGCCCCTGATGAATATGACTGGCAAACTGGTAACAATGGATGAAGACTGAGGTACTCAACAACTTTTTAGGCCTCAGTCTTCAACAGCAGCCTCTCTTCCCGCTCCTCTCAAGGGGATGGATGAAAGGCAGGGACTGGGGAAGCATAATCCCTCCCAGTGAAGGAGAAGATCAGCTCTAAACCTCCTGAGGAACCTGAACATATATTAGTGAGTGACACCTGAATAAGATGCATCCCAGAGTCCTGAAGGAATTGGCTGACATAGTTGCCAAGTCAATCTTCACATATTTAAGAAGTCATGGCAGTCACCCGAAATCAGAGGTGACTGGAAAAAGAGAAACATTGTTCCCATCATATGAAAGGGTAGAAAGGAGGATCCTGGGAGCTACCAACCTGTCAGCCTCACTCTGTGTCTGGGAAGATCATGGAACAGATCCTCCTAGAAGGTTGGATCCATGTGCTAAGGCGCATAGAGGACAAGGAAGAAATTTGAGACAGCCAGTATGGCTTCATCAAGGGAAAGTGCTGCCTGACCAAGCTGGTGGCTTTCTGTGGTGGAGTGGCTCTATCAGCACATGAGGGAAGGGCCAGGCATGTCATTTATCTGGAATTCTGTAAGGCCTTTGACAGCCAGCCCACAACATCCTTATCTCTAAACTGGAGAGAGGTGGGTTTTTGATCACTGGCTGTTCAGGGGATAAGGAAGTGGTTGGGTAATCACCACCCAGAGGTGACATCCATCCTAGCCAAGCTTAAGGAGTGGGCCCAGGTGAATGTCATGAGATTCAACCAGGTGAAGTACAAGCTCTTGCACTTGAAATGAGGCAGCCTGGTATCATTGCAGCCTGGAGGAGAAGAGATCAAGAGCAGCCCTACCAAGAAGGGCTTAGGACAACTGCTGGCTGAAAAACTGGACATGAGCCAATAATGTATTAACACAGCCCAGAGGGCCAACTGCACTCCATTCTCATGAGACTCCACTTGGAATGCTGCATCCAGCTTTGGGGTCAGAGGAGAGTGGGTTAGAGGAGAGTCAAAGTAATCAGAGAGTTGGAATACCTCTCGTATTAGGAGAGGCTGAGAGATGCGGTTGCTCAGTCTCGAGAAAACTCTGGGAAAACCTTATTAATCTTTCTTGCAGGGCGCTTATATGAAAGATAGGAACAGGATTTGCAGTAGGGAATGTAGTGATAGGACAAGATGGCTTTACACTAAAAGTCAATTTAGAATTTAGAATAGATATAAGAGAGATATTCTTTTACAGTGAGGGCGCTGAAACACTGGAATGGGTTTTACAAAAGGGTGGTAGATTCCCCATCCATGGAAACCTGCAAGGTCAGGCTGAACAAGGATCTGACCAAACTGGTAAAGGTGTCCCTACTCATTGCAGGGGCTTGGACTAGATTTCCTTTAATAAGGTCCCTTCCAATCCAAATAATTCTATGATTGTAAAAGCAAAGATAAAGTATTTAATCTCTTGACCCTCTGTGGTGCTACATTGTTTTCAAAACCTGTCCTGTAGATTGTAATCATCATGCTGTTTTGTATATGTTTGTAGGGACTTGGAGGGGAAAAAAAGGTATATGCAAAAAATGCTAGGGACTCCTATGAATACAATTTTGAGGGTTTGCTTATGCTTGTTTAGGCAAAAATTTTCAGGAAAACACAACAGTTGCTTCAGGTTTTCAAAAGATATGTCATGAAATGAGTGGTTCAGCTCCGCAGTATTAGAAAATTCAAGCGACTTGATTTCAAAGGGCTGGAATTAAGCCATAACTCCATGTAACCCACAGCAGACCAGTAAACTTATTATTGCCCAAGAATATTTATGCATCTATATATCCTTAGACATATAGACATATAGATCTATAGACTTATTTTCTCATTATAGTTTTGGGAATTCTCACTAAACATCATTCTGCATCACACAATGAATAAAGGTTCTTCCAATTGATTGTGCTTACCCTAATCAACCCTTTCTTATATATGCCTTATAAATTCAGTTAAATGCCAATATAGAATAGTAGTAAAGTCATAATTTTGTTCCACTTCATTTATAAACAGCTCTTCATATCAATCCTTCATCTAGTTCCAATGTGAAAAATATTACCAATAACATGACAGTTTAAAAATAAACAAATCAAAACTAACATAACTTCAAGACTCTGCCAGAATCACTTCCAATAACATATGACATCTTTTCAACCTGCATATCATATCAGAATAGGTTACTTAAAGCAAGGAGTCAAAGACATAAAAATGCTTGTAGAGATGCCTTTATCAATCTTTGTGCTCAGAAATTTTATTTTGAGCAATATAAAGCAATAAAATATTTATAGCTTATCCAGCTATAAATTTTGTTTAAAGAAGGAAAAAAAATTAAAAATGTGGTAAATAGGTCTTGTTAAGCACATTTTAAAATCGTCACTGTTTAACTATCAAAATAATGTGCTGATTTTCAATGTTCCCGTGAATTATTAGGTCTTATTTATGCATAAATCAAGGTTTGAAAGGCAGTTTTTGGAAATACATAACAAGTTGTGCCAAAAAACAAACCAGGGTAGGTCAGCCAATATTTATATATTCCATGACAACAGCAAAAGAAAGTGTATTGCATCCAATTCTGTAGTTGCAAACAAACCAGATAGTACTACTATTTCCTATGCATTACTTCATACAGGTGGCATTTACTAATTACTTGCAAAATGTGGAATCTTTAAAATTATCTTGAGAAAGGATGTTCTTTGGTGGTTGATCTTCACATACTTTCAAGCCTAATCAAGAAGAAAGATGAATTAACCCATGAAACACAGAGCAGCTAACAAGCTCTGAGTGATGTGCAATATTTAGAAAGACAAAATACTTGATGGAAGAGTTGCCTTGTTGAGGTTTAGGGCCTGACATGCATCAGTGACCTCAGACCTAGGGGAAGGGTAACAAGACCTGGGAAGAAGGATGTACCACCAACAGTGAACACAACGAATGCAGAATTTATGGGCCTCAAGAAGATTTGGCAGAACTCCCAAGATAAGGGAGAAACTGATAAAGCAAATTCAGCAACTGTGCTGAAATTAGCTCTGATTGGGTGAAAGGTAATTCCTGCAGAGGAATCTGCAACCATTGGCTCACAGACCACAAACCCAAGAAGCCCACTGACTCTAGGGAAGAGAGAGACTGAGCATGCAGACTAATTTAGTATGGGAAGCAAAATAATCATCAACCAGTAGAAGACAGAATATTAATAAATAAGAATTATGTAACTTGTTACCAATGAACACTAAAGCATTTTTTTCCTAAAATGTATAAATGGAACAAAAATTTTGATATTCCATATGCTTGATTTGTGAAATACCACTGAGCACCCATGCTTCTGAAACATTTAAATAAATAATCAATGCCTCCCTCAAGTGTGTAACCATCAGTTTTTATGTCAGGTAACAAATCTGATTTTCATGTACAATGTTCTCCTATTCTTAGTTTTTCAACACAGGAATCTGTTCCAATTGAATATCAGAGCAGGTAAAATTCACTCAGATCACTAGAAAATCTCCAATCTCTTTAAACTTCATCAACCCCCGTAAAGAAAGGAGTATGTCCCAGCAGTGTTTGCCCAAGGTCTGACAGATAGACAGTGACCATTTTCTGTATTCCATGAAGTTGATATGCAAAAGGCAGGTTCTCACTCTCACATGCACACAACCAGCCACATATAGACTGAGAAATGGAGTTTGGCATTTCCCCACTAGGAAATAGAAAATACCAGTGTTTAAAAACTGAAAAACTGAAGACAATGTGCTATTAGCCATCTCTAGGTGGTGGGACAAAGTGCAGTCAGAAGGAAAACCTTCTGACAGAATCTTCTCAAGCAGTGTATCCACTGGCTGGAAAATGTGCTTAGAAGCCCTCTCACTGGAAATTCTTTGTCTGGCAATCTACAGAACAGGAGATGGGGATGTCATCAGGGGACTCTGTGGCCCGCTGAGAACTGGAAACTGCTTGCTGCATGGTATTGCTTCCTTGGTGGAGCAGTGTCTCAATGGTGACTTTGTGGTGACATTATCCAGAAGCAAGGTTGTATAAATAGCATCTTTGTGGCAAAGTGCAACATTCAGCTCTTACAGCCTTCTGTTGAAACAATCAGGACCCAAAAAAATAAAAGGGGTTGCCTATAGAGACAACCTCATATTTACAGCAAACCCTTCCACGTGCACTGCCTGAAATCTGCTCCTCAATGAGGAGATGATAAGAGTGAGCAGGGAGTATTCAGGGATCTGTTTAAAAGTTATATGCCTATAGGATTTTCACACCACAGTTGGGGAACTAGATGACTGACTGATGGTGAGATATTTCTCTGATTATTTATTCTTCCCTAAATGGCATTGGTTTCTTTTCATCCTGGAAAAGATCTTCCTTATTCTGTATACTGACTCATGCTTCACAAACATTAAGGACACTTCTGATATGGGGCATGATTTCAAATAAATCTGCATAAGAATTTTCATGAAAATTAGATTCATTCATACTCCTCCTACATGACTCAAATGAACTGAAGAACATACTTAAAAGAAGAAAATCAGCGCCTACACCTCAAACAATTCAATCGGTTAATTCCACCTTAAAGAATTTAGAATTATTTGCATTAAGTGTTAGGGAAAATCTGCATCTCAGCTTAGTCTTTACAAACAAGGCAAGGTGACTTTCAATCTCCTTACACTGAAATACTATTGTCACATCTCATGCCTTGATGTGAATGGGTAGGCATCACAATTTGGGTATGTTGAAGTTAAGGCCACTGCTGAAAGCAATATTGTCAGGGTACCTTCGCTGGTAAACATGGCGCAAGAGTGATGTTGGGATGGAAAATTCTATAGGACAGGAATTTTTATAGAACTAAGCCTGACTCCATCTTTTGCTAAACACATTGGCCCTTTTCTGGCTCTGACACACAGCCTGCAAAGCCAGTGAGATTTATCGCACACAGGCTTTTTAATAATCCTGTCCAATTACTGCACCTAAAACAAGAATTCAATGAAAGACAGTAATTAGACACACACAGAAATGCACAAAAGAGAGAAAGAGGATATGATTAAAGTCCAAAAGAATCTGGAGCTATTTATTTTATAGGGACTCCTTTATGATTCCAAACTCTATCAACACAGAGTCCACACAATTAGGACTCTGCAGAGGTCACATATTTTGGCAGATAACTAAATGCCCGTAAATGCCCATAAATGACAGAACTGCTGTGTCTTAAGGAAGGAAAGGGGAGGGGAGGGAGGGGAGGGAGGGAGGGGAGGGGAGGGAGGGGAAGGGGAGGGGAGGGGAGGGGAGGGGAGGGGAGGGGAGGGGAGGGGAGGGGAGGGGGAGGGAGGGAGGGGAGGGGAGGGGAGGGGAGGGAGGGGGAGGGGAGCAGTTCATCTGCTGGAGGAAAGGGATACCAAACAAAGGGCCTTTGAAAGACTTTGGGAGTGGAGTCATCTGAACCTCTTGCAGTTCTGCAAGGACAAGTGAAAGCATACAGGTGGATGAAAAAATTGCACATGAGACCACAGTGTGTGCTTGCAATTTAAAACGTCAACCACATCCTGGGCTGCACAAAAAAAAAAGCGTGGCCAGCAGATCCGGTGAGGTTATTCTCCCCCTCTATTCCATTTCTGTGAGAGCCCACCTGGAGAAGAGCATCCAGGTCTGGGTCTCCACCAAAAGGAAACCATAGATCTGTTAGAGTGGGTCCAGAGTAGGGCTGCAAAGATGGTCCAAGTGCAGACACCCTTCTGCTATGAGCGCAGGCTGAGTTGGGTTGTTTGGTCTGGAAAGCCTCCAGGGAGACCTTATATCATCTTCCAGTTCCTAAACTGAGCTTATGAAAAGAAGAAGAGAGACTTTTTACCAAGGCCTGTGGTGACAGTCAGGAGGCAACAGTTTTAAACAAAATAAAGCTGTTAGTCAGTCTGAGACTCTGTAGCAACCAGATTATGGCTTAATTTCATGGACTGAACAATTTTAGTTATAAATTAGGAAAAAAATATAAGCTTTTCCTCTTCTTCTTCTTCTTCTGTGGACAAAGTATCACAGTTCTAAATTTCATTTCATTCCTACAGGAGCAACAAACTTTCAGGTTTTTTGCTGGGTAACACGCTGCCTTGTTATTACACCAGATTATTCTTTCAGCAGCCTCCAAATGAGACTTGCTTCTAAATCCACTATGGAGTCTAGCTGCTGTTTCCCTGCTCAGCTCTTTTATCTCCCATGAAACTAATGGCAAACTCACTATTTGAAGCCATTCACATAGCACTACCAGACAATTTATTGGAAGGACTCCTTCTGAGATGCCAATTAAGGTTGCTAAAACTCACTGGTTTTGCCTTAAGGTGTAACATTAATATTTATGTCAAAGTTACATCTAATTTTCCTCAAATTTAAAGGGATATGACTATTAAAATGTATATATTTCCTTGCTTAGTAGAATTCCACATGGAATCTGTTATAATTTGAGAGAGAAAAATCAACCTGCTGTCTCCTACATAACTATTAAGGGCCAAAACAGATGTTCCCACTCATTGCAAATATTTAAAAATTTGAAAGTTTATTTTTATAATTGTTTTTAGTTCTAAAACTAAATAACCTTGAAATTAAAAAAAAATCCTAATCCTTAATATTTGTTTCCTACTTAGAACCAAGACAGAGTTTCCCAAGTGATGAAAAATGTAAATTAGTCTAAAAATAAACAATCATCTCTTCTACAGGATATTTATTTTGGATTTCTTGAATAAAACGCAAAACAAATATCACTGTAGTTAGAACACTACCAAAATGGCTTTCAATGGCTTTCCTTCAAAATGCAAGGAACATCTACTTGAGAATGACCTCTTTAATCCAACTGATCAGAATAAATTAAAGGGAACACACTGTACACCAGCTAACTGTCAAAAAGGTTTAATCATGCCATGATATAACAGTTGCTGTAGTTCATGCTAGCTAGCAAGTACTGGGAAGTATTTCAAGGAGAGAAGTCTCATACTGCCTTTAAAAAGAATACCTTACCCCTGGGCTTTCCACCCTCTGCTAATAATGAATTCTATTGCAGGTGAACACCATCCAGGCTGCTCCTTCAGCCACTTTCTGACTTTCACTTAGAACACATCCATTACAAAATTTAAAATTGATCAAACTCTAATCAATATTTAATTTCAAATTGGAGTAGGTTTTTTAGTAAGGACCTAATATGGAGGGTTCAGAAAGGTTACATATCACCTAAGACATTGAATTGGAAAAGGAGCTCAAAATTGTCTTTGTGACTGCCCACAGTGGCTTACCAGGAAACTACCACCCTGTAGATTGGTTTCTCTGGCACTGTGCTGTATTTGGGCACTGGCAATCCTGCCCCTGCCTCTGTTGGGACAGAAAGTGAAAGGAGAATTCTACATACCCTCGCTGAGCCTCTTGCAACCCAGGGACAGCCTGGTGGGTGTAAGTGGCACCAGATTGGCAGAGGAACTAAGAAGCATGTGTAAGCCAATTCATATCCCCTGCCTCCTCTGAGCTCCTACACTTCCATTGCAACCAAAGTTGAGCTACACTACATGAAATTTATTTTCTTGAGCTACTTTTGCCTCTTTACGTTTAACCTCTCAAGGACTTCTCTACAAATATGTGAAAAAAATATTACATTTGTTGCAGGTCTGTTATCAAATCACCATTGAAATCTAATTTATACTGGATTTTGCCTAGGTGCAACCCATAAATAAATAAGAAACTTTAATTTGCATTTCAGTCCCAAGTGAGAGTACAAAAATGTAATATTTATTTTTTATTTTGAGAGTACCAAACACCATTAAATAATATGACACCACCAGTAAAAGCATTTATGTCATCTCTGTTTCACAATTGCTGCTTGGAAAGTCTACAACAGAGGAGCTTCTTATTAGCACATCTGCAGGATGTGCTATGTGTTGTTTTACCTGTTCAGAATTCCACCAGAGTTCACACACAGCTTGAACACAGGGACAAAGAGGTCTTTTTGCTTTGTCAGCTGCAACCAAGCAAGGAAACCAAACAGCCCCCCGAACCTAACAAACTTGAACAAAAAAAACACCCTAACTCTAAACATGGCAAACAATCTTTTAATTTCCTCAGATAATATAGGGACTTTAGTTCATTAAAAACAGGGCATGGCTAGAACAACATATTGGAAGCATCTATTTGATTAAGGTATTTTGCTTTGAGACTTGAAAAAAATGCAATTAAATAAAGAATTTGGAAGTTAAATTTTCACTCAAACTACTTTCATTCACAGCAATAGCTACTGTAGTGTTTTTCTTTTGGGAAAATCCTCACTGGGAATTAACTTTAGAAAAGCAATTAGACCCTGCTGGGTAGCTAAATGAATCAACCTGTCTAAACTATTTTTTTACTAGAAATATATCTGCATTCCAGCATCTTGAAACTATTGTGAAAACACACACACACTACGTAAAATTAATCCCCAGGGGACCATAATAGTTGTTGTTAATAATACTCATCTGAACTTGAGGCCTCAAGTGTTGAATATCTGTCAAATAAAGAAGAGAGACAGCCAGCAGCAAAAGGACAAAACAAGGGGAGCATTTTCAGCTTCAACAGGTACAAGCTGTAAATGTGAAATGGGTTGTTAGAAAAATAAATTATTTCCTGCCCTCCTCTAATTTTTCACAGTCTGTGTGGTAAAGCCTTCACCACTGACACAATTGACATAGTCTTTGCATCTGCATTCACTTACCGTGACCTAGCGGATAAACCAATCTTGCTCTCCCTAATAGCTTAATGCCAGAAGCACTTCACAAAATGTAAAACATCTCAACCTCCCCAACACTACCTCAAATTAAAAGGAAAAAAAATCAACCTGGTCATGTTATTGCTTGTCTAACAACTAAAAAGGTGGTTATGAAAGTCTTTTGTTTTCCTGAACTTCTGTTTAACAACAAGCTTAGCCCCAAACCTAACCTCTTAGGAACATCTGCAGGAAAGTTCATATCTCCCCAGTGCATCATAATTTCTTCAGTAAAATTATGTTTAACAGTTAATCCTACAACTGCTGCAGCATGGTCATGCCCTGGAATGTTTCTGTGTTGTCACTGAAATTAATGAAATCTTCAAATCTCAAAATATGCTGAGCATAAAATAAAGTGATATTTCCTACCTAGCGTGCTGCTAATGCAACTGACCCGCTGCAAAACCAACTGTTTTCACCAGCTGTCTTGTTTTGTCTTTCCTAGAATGATGACAGTGCAGGTGAAGTGAAGAATCCAGTTCTTTTACCATCTCTAGTCAATAGATGGTCAGCCAAGGCACCTGAACATATGTCATGCATATGTAGTAAATTTTCCTGACTTATGGGGATGAAGACAGAAAGCTGAAAAATATCATTGTACATATAAATGCACTTCCTCTATATTAAGGAGGGAAGGGGCAACCTAGTGAACCACAGAGGACATATGATTCTCAGAATTCCTCGCCATATACTTTCTATGAGTCCTACAGGGATTCACAGCTTTCTTCTTTTTCATTATGGAAAATACCTGTGACCTGAATTGCTAGTGTGCTGAGGAAAATTAAATTTCGACCATGAAATGTGTGCACTCTTTTAAGCAGAGTCCTTCTATCTTCTTTATTTATTTGTACAATGCATAGAAGAATAAAATCTAAATATTGCTGAGGCCTCTGTGAATTATTGCTGTGTAAATGAGGTAATAATGGTGTTATGGAGCTTACTCCTGGAGTAAATTGAGGGGGCAAGTGCAAGTACTCAACAACCATGTCCTCCTATCCAGCAGAAAGACTGGGAAACAAGCTGATTTCTCAGTGTTTCTTAGACTGCTTTCATGGGCATAAAATAAATATTAAACCTATGTTTTTCTGTGTCAAAAATAAAACCCCCAAAAGGTGTTTTGCTTTGTGCATGGGAAAGCAATCTGGACTGACCGCTACTAAACACACACCAGTTTCCCTGGCTGTCAGTTCCACTGCTCATGGGCTGAGTTAAGACTGAGTCTGCCTTGTTTTGCTCACTTAGAGCAAGAGAGTGACTGGGGTCAAGGCCCACATCCCCCACAAGCACATATTCTGTGAATTGTGATAGCTACTCAGGGGGAAAAAAAGCAGCTTCTGAGCCATCACTGATATACATATCCATGCAAAACAGGATCTAATCTGAGACTGCGTCTTAAGCACTGCTCAAAGGCAGAGAAAGGAAATTAAAACAATAGTGGTTGTTCAGAAGGGAGGTCTTCTGCAGAAATGTCATACGATCTGTTGTCTTTGAAATTTTTTGCTGCTTGGATTTGAACAATCAAAAGCAATTATATTTTTAAAAGCAAATCTGTAAGTAGTATTGTATTTTTCATCTACTGTGTGTCTTTGGACCACACAGACAAAATTATAGGTGTACTGAAATCTCATCCAGCAAAAACCAGTAATTATTTTTATGGTTTCTGACACAGCTCAAAAAGCTCTCAGGCAACCATGTGTTTGCAGAAGCATACAGATCCTTTCCCTGTGCAGCTACAACTTTCCTAAAAAGAAGAGTAAAGAGTGCAGTATGTCATTATTTTGAAGGGTGCAGATAGCAAGCCTTAGCTGTAACAATGGAGGAATATAGTTAGCAAAACTAACGAAGAATATGATCAGCATAAACTTATCAAGTTGTATGTCATCAAAAGTCACATGGAGCAGCCAGGAATTGTGAGCTGAGACTTCTTACAGTGCATGTGTAATTTTTAAGTGTGAAAATACCACACAGCTCTACTTTTCTCAGAATGCTAATATACGGATGTGTTAAAAGTGAAAATAAAAACCCCAGCAACCGTCATTTTATACCAGTTGATCATTTTATGCAAGCAAAAGAATACATAATATTTAAAAAACTGGATCAATGATATACTATAAGATACTAAGTATACCAGGCAGAAAAAAGCCTTCCTTGTTACCACATCTCTGGATGTAATTAAGGCTGTCATGATCTGAATGAGCGTGACTTGATCAAAGCTAAGCAAAACAACACCAGCCTTTTAAGCATGAAGAGATAGACACTTTATGAAATACAAAAAGACATGGGCTAAAAGATATTCTATGAGATGAAAATAGATTTTTTATGAAGGCTAATTTTAACCTCTTCCTACAATGAACTAGGTCACCTACTGCAAACATGCAGAAGCTGAAATTCTTAGAATTTTTATAGCTGACATACAAAAAATAATGTGAAAAATAAGTAAAACATCCTCTCAGTCTTTAGAAAACAGAAAAATGCAGTTGAAGTGAGGATTTTAACAGGCAAGAGACAGAACCAGAACTTTTACAATGTATTTGCATCACTGCAGATATACTTAGGATATACAGTGATGGCTGATACTGAAGTCTGTTGTATGCAAAGGAGAAGCAACACCGAGTTTGAATGACGCACCTGCAGAACTTTTGACTGTATATAAATTTTTTATTGTTGTATTTTTTTTCCATTTGTCCATTTTCAATATCCTGGACAGATTTCACATTATGTCTTACATCAGCTGCACTATAATACCTCATGAGATGTTTTGCATACGAATTTGCATTCCACATATTAATATAGTACAAGAAAACCCAGATAAAATCTTTCCTTTTCAGCTTAACCTGAAGTAAAATAAAATCTTTGGCACCCTCACAATAATGTCTTTGTATATCATCAGGTTTGTAAAGTAGTGCCAGTTCCATGTCTATGTTTCTAAATTTTGAGCAACATTCTGATTCAAAATCTCTAGTAAGAGCCATAGAAACTGTTAACAATTAAATCTGTAATTATATATTTTTCTGACCTCCGAGATTGTTGCAGGCCTTTGTTTCATTTACAGAGAGTCATGGAATGTTTCGTTGCTCATTAAATCCTAACAGTACAAAGATTTCTTCCTCTCACCAAAATATTCCAGTTATAGCATGTCAACTAACCATAAACAAAACTCACACTATAACCACTGTAACTTGGTTTGGTCATTCAAATTATGTTGGTGGACACATTTTACCACTTTTAACATCTAGACCATTTTACAAAAACTTTGCATTAGAGTAGAAAGTGTCAGAGGGAAAAGGCCTTTAAACCAAGCATCTCTTTGATCCAACTCATGTTCCAGAGTGTAGGAAAACATACACTGCCAAAAATTCATGGATCACATAACTGTGCAATGAATCTGTGTCTTGGGAAGGGTCAGGAAGGCTTCACTGCATTATTACCCTTGTGTCTATGATAGGTCTTCAAGGTTGGACACAGTGTCTAATAAAAACAACAGTGAAAAGAAATCATTAATATTTCTCATTCCACGTTGAGGGCCAGTTGCACATGCTGTTGTGTTTTTTATGTAGAGGTGTAATGCTTACCAACACCACTTAACTGCCTCAGAACTAATTCACATAATAAACCTTTTTTTACTGGGTCAGCCATTACTCCACCCTTTTATGTTCTTCTGCCGGTGGATGGACAGCCTGGTAGGCTTCTGCTCCATCCTGCTTTTTCAGGCAGCTAACTGGTAAGCCTCTGCAAATTCCCTGTGAAGGACAGGGGCCTGGCAGCAGTTTCCACACAGGGCCATGTGAGCTGCACCCCACCGCTCCCTGGAGGCTTTAAATACTTCACTCGGGAGCACCAACTGCTGTGGGATGCCAGCAGACGTAGATTGTTCCAAAGCCTCTCCTCAAGAAAAGCTTGCTGCAGTGATTAAAATTAAACAAACGAGGACGTGTCTGGCTCTTCCTTCAGGAATATTTATCAAAATGAGACATGCGAGTGGTTCGAAGTTAAATGATATCCAAAGATTTAGCGTAGGAGGAGAGCGGTTCTTATTTTAGCAATACTGCTACATACACGATGAAACAGGATTAAGATTTTACATATGCTCTTTTATTTGTGCATGATTTATCTACAGAAACAGCTTAATGTGTTGGCGGAACAGCGCCCATCAACAGAAGTTAAAAATCCCATGGAGCAGAGTATCTGCCTCCAGGCATAGCCAGGCAAGACATGGATTTGCGTAGAAGAATCAAGTCTGTCAAACAGGCAAAAGAAATTCTATCTTTGGACCCATTAGTAAGCTGACATTATCCACAGTTATTTTTGTTGACTGAAAATAAGTTTAGGTGGCATGTAAGAGATAGGTTCCGTTCAGTTTTGGGGAAAAGCACAAATGAATTAGAGTGTTATAAATATCCTAGGATCTGTCTTGTTGGCTAGTCACGGTGTACGTTTTTATCCAGTTGCTGAAACAGTTGTCATTTAAATACATGTCCTCCTCCAGTTCTCTGAGCATGACACATAACCTGATTTTCTGCCCTGTGAAAAGGATGCAACAGGACAAAGGGCGCATTCAGGGGTTTCAGATGTCAGGGTGACAAAATCATTTGATGGTCCCAAAGGCCAGAGCCAGTGTTTCTGCTGTAGAGATTTCCTGAGCAGTAGCACCTGCTCTTCCAGCATGGCAACTTGGACAGGAAAAAAGCAGCATCTGAAGAGACACATTCTGCTACACCCTGTCTCCTCATGACAACTATCTTTCAGCAGCTTTGATGTATCCCTTTGTCCTTATTAAATAAGGCACTGAATGTTTTCAGTGCAGTACTGTAGTGGGTAAGTGATTTTCTTTCAGAGCCCCTTTGGAGCTCCCAACTGGGAAATGAACTTGGCTATTTAATCTGCGTCCCATCTGGACCAGCAGGGCTCATCATTCTGCAAATACTCTTCCAGTAATTCATGGCTGCTAATGTCACATCAAATTGTAATGAAGTTAGGCACATTCAAATGGGTTTTCCAGTGGTATTATCATTGATGTGCCTCTTTATTTATTGAAAAGGTGGTAATATTCCACAGACAAAATTCTTCATTCTAAAACTGAAATGTTAAGACATAAATGGCAGATGGTCAAGCTTATAATGTAAAGAATTTGGTTCCCTAATTACAGCTGGATAAACTAATCATTTTAGTAGTATGAGCTGTGATTTCATACCAGCCTCTCTACTTTTTCCATTCAGTCCTTGTAAATGAATTTGGGCTGAAGGGTAAATCAGACAAGCTATAAGGAGTTCACACAACAGTGATTTCCATGAATCTGGCTATGATGACAACCTTTGTACTTAGCCCTTTTAACTCCTTTGAGCCTGTAGCCTTTCTCCTTACCCTCCTTACTACCATTTCAGTCACTCCTTCTAAGGCAAAACTTGTGTTTGGAATGACATTTTTTTAAATTATGACTTAACAGGCTGAGTTTCTCGCTCCAGAGTTGAACACATGTAGCATAACAGAATTATATTTCCAAAGCTCTAAAAGGATCACCTGTGTCTGAAAAGACAGTTAACGTCAGCCTGACTACTAAACATGTCTCTCAGCTAACAAAAGGACAATTAAAACCATATTTGTATTAAGAAAGAGTCATTAATCTTGCACTCCATCATTTTTGAGTAAAATCTCTGCCTGCCCACTATGAAACAAAGATTCACTTGGCTGAAACACCTGCACTAGAAAAAAAGAATGAATGGAGATTCTCAAAAAGGCTAAATACTGTACAGGCAGCCCAGATGCCAAGGTAATACTGTGAGAATATGTGAGGAAACAAGGAAGTCCATAAACTGAACTGGGCATTGAAAAAAAGCTTTGCTCAAAATTTGTTAAAATGGCACATGTGGCACTTCTCTTTATACATCGTGAAAAACCAGTACATACACAAGATGCTTGCAGTTATTTACATCTATAAACTCGGACCCAGGATTTGTTGAGACTCTCTTCTCCAATGCAATGCATTCCAAACTACCCAAGGAATGCTATGTTATGGATATTTTAGTATATGCTATAGATGTCTTTCTCCTTATGAAATACTAGAGTGACTCTACAAATGCTTTTTCTATTTATGAATACTTGGAAGTCACTCCATGTAAATATTTACTGAGACTGAAAGATTTCAATGGTAGTCCCAGAAATTGAATCTCAGTACTTTTTATTAGTAACTATAGTTTTTCTGATCATTTTATTCCAAATTTCAGGCTTCCCAGCAGGCTCTTAGTTAAATAGTCAGCTAGCTCCTTAACTTGACAAATAGAATTGAAATGGCTGAAGAACAGTAGAAATGTCCACATAATTTCAGCAAATAAGGTGGAGATGTTGCAGACAATTTTATTCATGCACAGATATCTTGAACTTAAATCCAAAATGCTCAGAATAAAAGCATGGTCTATCTCAAAAGCATGTGGAAAATATTTTAAATGTTCTAGAGGGGAAAAAAAAAAGTAAACACGCCAAAAAAAGGCACTACAAAAACTGCTAATATATATTCACTTTTCAGCTATTATTGCTGGAAGCTTCTCTATTAGATCCAGAATGATGGTCTATGGTAACAGGCCAAAGTTTCTCTCCTGAGATGGAGACATCTGAGAGGCAATTGAGGAGCTTTTTTGGTGGTTTCTGTAAAGTCTATTTTGCTCTAATATTCCATGCAGCCGTTTTGTGTTACACCTTCCAGAATCAGAAGCATGTATGCTACCATTTTTAGAGCAACACTTTTGGTCCACAATGAGAAAATCCCATAACAAATGTGTAAAAGGGAAGAATAATTTCCTGTGGATAATATGTGAGACAAAATGTAGAAGTCCAGTATCATTTGCATTAACCAAATGGCTCATCTGGAGTCTTCTACTCAGCACAGAGCTGGTGAAATCACTGTGTTATACCAAGCATTCAAGTTGCCAAGCAGTCTTAAAACATAGAAGGTTGTTAATTAGAGAAAACAACTGAGAAAAAATACACTTTCTATTAATAATTAGGCAGAATACGTGTGTTGTGACAAACGCTTCACAGGCAACCTACTCATCAATGACACACTTAATGGGGTATAACTTGCAAGGAGACTTCTTTCTTGGACTTCTTTCTTCTTACTTGGATCATATCTGGTCACAAAAGGCCTCTTCAAAGATGAAGGGTTTAAAGGTGTTTCCTCTTTCTAGTGTCCCTGCTGCGTGTTCCCCACTGTAATTAGACACAGAGTTTTCATGAAATGCTATATGTGAATGCAATTAAATTTTTCTCCTTGATTTTCCGCTTGACTATGAATGGACACAAAACTAATTATCTTTCAGATCCTTGCTCTTGCATTGCAGTGAAAGTTTTCTTATGTTGGACAACAACTTCTAAAGACAGAGGAGTGGGACAAAGAGAAACTAATGAAAAATCCCTGAAACTCAACTCCTTTCAAATCCTTAAGTAGAAAAGATTCTGTGATTGAACTGAAATACCTGCAAAAAGCATTAGGAAACTAAGAAAGAGGGAGAAGCACAAAAGAGAAAAAAATTAAAAGTTTCAGGACTGGATTACAAATTTGAACATTTTCCATTTCACAACAAAAAAAAAATTATTGCCTGTGTTTAAAGTGTTTGTAAAGTAAATTAAGTAAAATGTAAGTAAATTATGAGGAATGCTTCTGCAGAGTTATAACTGATGGCACAGAGATCAAAGAGAAATCCAGACAATGAGAGAAACAATTTGAAAGACAGCTTCAGAATGAAGTGGGCAGATGTAATGGAAATATCCTCTGCAGAGCACAACACAATTTCATTTCTCCTATGAAACTCATAAACAAGACCCCAGACACAGTATTTCCCCTTCAGAAATAAAACCATTATCATCCAATCATAAAACATGCTTACTGAACTCCAATAACCTGTCTCTGCTCATACCAGATATTCCTAGGAGGGTAAGGGAAGTCACCAATGGATGTAATATGTCAGCACTGCTAACAGTGAGAACCTTAATCTTCTCTATAATTTACAGTTGATGAAGTCCGAAAATATGTCACTGAATAGGTCTTCAAAAATATTGCATTATTAGGAGGAATTACTTATTAAATTTTGCTCTAATTAAGGATCTGCCACTTCACAGCTTAAATAAAGACAGTGTATCATGAAAATTGTTTCTAACATGAAAAGTCTCCCACTTTTTCGTTTAATATATCCAAATATTTTTCTTTCTTCTGTCATGTTCCACACCAACAGAAGCTCCAAATACCTTGCCTTGTTCTTCCCATATCTTTTTTATAATTTCATTTCAACGATAAAAAGTACATTTTCACGGTGAAGGTACTCATGGTGTACATGTCCTTACTCCCCATCTTTCTCTCTGCCAGAAATGCTGTGTCTGAAGAGCATAAAATTGGGCTTCTGAATATTACATTTAAGTCAATTTATTATTTTTACCTACAAACCTCTGTTGGGCAGTTTGAAGTGAAAGACTTCTGCTTGTAGACAGACCATAATATGCAGGTAAAGGATCTATTATTGCTAATTCTGTATCTTAAGAGAATTGTGCTATACACAATATGGAGGGCATCCCAGAAAACTTCTGGAAACTGCAGTCTATAACACTCAGTACTGCTCTTGGATCTGTCATTCAGGTAAGGTTTTGTGCCACAACAACGTTGTGTGATAACTTACAGAGAGATTAAGGACCTTTTCATTAAGCAATTTCAATTACAAGCATTACTCTGTAAGGAACTATGTCAATATGGTAGCACATTTAAGAGATTGGCCATCAAATTCTACTCCTTAAACAAATGAATGCGGAAAAGCAAAATTCAAAAAATAAATTTGAAAGAAAACTATTTTTCTTTATGTATATAATGTAAAATATTCTATTTGTAGTGCTCGGGTTTTTTTCAGTAAGAAGAAAAATTGCATTGTAAAAACATGATAAAACTACAGGAAAAAAGCCCCAAAACTGTATAAATATACATAGCTTGATTTAATAGATTTCATTCCACATGACAAAGTTACAATGTAACAGTCTGGCTTTATTAAAATCTGGGATTCACACAAAACCAGCATTAGATTACAAGAACCTAAAGATGTTTTGTTTGCAGATTGATTGGAGGAAACATAATACAAGAAATGGTAGGTAACCTGACATTTGAAAATGGTTGCATGCAGAGTTAAAGGTAAAGGAGAGGTTATGGCATGGATGTAATTGGAGACCTCATCTAGCAGAGTATTTTTTAAGAATGCAAGAGTCTGGAATTGTTCTGTAATAAAAACGTCACAGAACCTATGTTCTAAACCAACACAATTCAAGACACACATTAGGAAAAAAATGCATATCCTAGTTGTCAGCTTTTGAAATATTGTCTAACCCATCCAGGGATAGCTTCACAGCAGATTAGCTAAAAATCTTGCCAACTACCACCCGAATAAATTGTTGTACAGCAATTGTCCTTACAAAGTCAGAGAAATTCTCTCCTCTCTATGCATATAACTCCCAGGAAATCCTTAGGCAAACAGCAAATAAATATATTAACAAATTTGAAATACTCTTTTGGCTAAGAAGAGGGTTTGAATCCATTCAAGGAATGCCTCACATGCACACCCAGCCCCCTGAAACTGATTCAGGCTGCAGTGTCATGGGAACCAGGTCTCGTTGGAGCCTGTAAGGGAGAAGGTGGTGACCGAAGGAGTCTCCCATGCCACAGCTGGCTTCAAATCAAACACCACCACTATAGAAGGAGACACCTCTAAATAACAATCCAGGAGTTGTTACAAAATACAGCATTCACAGGAGGGCATCAATCTGCACTTTATGCCAAGATAGCACAATGTACTTCTTGAGAGCTTCTCTAATGGGACAGAGAAAGCATTGGAAACACAGAAACATGTGCTACATCCACTCCTCCTCACCCTCCCCTTTCACAGCTCACTAAAGAAGCATAGTCATTTATAAGGCAGAAGAGGATAAAGCAAACTTCTCTGAAAAGCCTGCGGCCAAGATCTAAGAGCATAAGGGGGAGGCCACAAAATAGCAGAAACCGCCTGAACTCTGAGTATCACGAATAAATGAATTGGAGGAAAGAAAAGTTTTGTCTGGATAGGAGTCAGGCTGCCAGGAACAGGAATTTTCAAACTGGCTAATGCTCTCAGATAATTCAAGATTCCATGTCTCAAATACTCATTTTACCACTGAATTCTCACCATATAATGCTCACACCATATGTTTGTAGAAGATAAATAGTCTGGGATTGAACAAAATCAGAAGTCCTGCCCAAACTCAGTACTGTGCTCTTTCATATGCTGGTGTTCCCCCTTGGACCACTGGGCTTTGGAGAGAACTGCAGCCTGGAGGCACCCACACATAAGTACAGAATGGGATTTCTGGGGTCAGAAATGAAATTGCATGTCCATATGACTGTCTGTCTTGTTTTCACTGTGTCCCAAATTGGAGGCAAGACTTGCTAATCCTTGTTTCAATATAGGCAACTATTAAGCAACAAATAAAATGTAAGGTCGTCTTTTTATTTTCATTGAACACAGCAAATTAGAAACTTCACTTGAAATACTGATTTCAAACAATCTTTGAAAATATAGCAGGTACATGGGAAAAAATTTACTAATGAAAAAGCATGGATGTTTTTTGTCTTCTTAGACCAACATTTCTAGAGTAGTAACGCTAATCTCCTTTCAACTGTACAGTCATCCAATTTAAACAAGAAAACTCCCTTTAGATTGTCTTCAGTATCACTGCTAATGAAATGGGTCATTAACTTTAATAACATAAATGTGTTGCACTAGCCCATTCAGTGCAACTAGTGTACAAGATGATATTTTAAGAGCACACTTTGCAATGTAGCAACTAGTAGATAATGATATTTAAAAAAAAACACCCTTCTATGGCAATGGGCCACCAAAATCCAACAGCCTAATGGTGGCAGATATGATACAGGAAGGCAACAATGGACAATGTAATCTTAGATCCAGGCAAGCACAATTTAATAACTGAACCAAAGGGTGTTTTCCATTTTTAATACACTTAAACCAATCTTTCAGAGACACTAAATATTTTTTCAGAGGTAAAGGAAGGGTATATGAAATTTATATTTACATTTCCTCAATCTAATTCTGGATTTGTAATGCAAAAATCCAGATCATTATGCAGTATTTCATTTTCTACTTATTATACAAGAACTTCAGCAGCACACTTTCTCACCCTTTTTTCTATTACATAATTTGTTCTTATGTGTTTTCTTAGTACTTCAATTTAAAATAAATTGACTAATAGGATCTCCCACACTAAATTGCACCATTTATGCATCAAGTCCAATGCCTTGCCTCCAGCAACAGCCAGTATTCAGCAATTTAGAAGGAAACTAAGAAATATATATTGCTTCTCACCAATTGCGGTAGTTTTAGTTCACAAGGGAAGTGTTTCCTGCCTTCTGAAGCAGTTCTTTTTTATCCCAGAGGTCTGTAAATCCATTTGTGCCAAATTTCATTCAAGACATGTGTGTCACAATATTACTAACAAAAACTCAGGGAATGCTTCCATAAAGCATGCATTTTTCAAAAGGTATATATGCCAGACCCAGCACAGGGACCTGTTTGCTTCATTTTCATTTTCTCAAAAGAAAATCTTATCTAGGTCTCTCACTTCTCGTCACCCTTCTTTTGATCCAACCTGTCCTCTTTTACCAGCACTGTGTGGGTTAAAAATTATACTTATTCTAAATTCATCTTTCCCAGAAAAATTGCTAAAGAAACAAACAAAACCATTTCTCACCATAAGTGTGCCTTTTCAGCCTGGAAGTGCAGGTGCAGTATAAGGGCCTTGTTTCCTCATTTCCTTCTCCAGCAATTAAAGGCCTGGAAAAATCATTACTTCGGTGATATAATTGCTTCCCCCATCCCAAAGATACTCAGAAATATAATAGGATAAAAGGTAAATTTCCAGGGCAACAGAATAGCTATCAAAAGCAAAGGAGTCGTATATCACCTTTACAAACTAGCTGGTATTAATTTTTTTTCAGAGAGAAGCATAGATAGATCAATCTGTATGTCTATTATTATTCCACTGTAGATCTGAGGGTCAGAAATGTTCTTCTAATTCCTACCACACTTTTCTTACTGATAGTTTCTCTTATTTCTTTTTATATCAGTTAAGTAACTTCCTTTGCTTGACATTTACTTCTTACCTCTCAATATACACCAAATCCATTTGTGCCTTTCTTTTCCCCCCAGTTCAGGCCAAGATCCTCTGTTCTTCTTTAAATAAATATGGTTCTGCTCCAGACTCCTTTCAGCCTCAGCTTAACTTCCACATACTTAACTGGTCTGTATGTACCTGAGTCTTACACAGACATTTTGGATATTTATTATCCTTGTCTCACTCATTACACCAGATCTTTCACCTTGTGGCATTGACAACTCAAATACATTCATTAATCCATTTGTTTTCCTTATTATAATCTTGACTGCTTTTATTTCCATTTAGCACTATAAATGCAAAATATCTATTAATTTTAAAGGAATGGTTTTTTTGCTTCTGTATAATTAAGTAACAGCTCTAGTTCTGAAAGTTAACTTTTGCAATTTATTCAGCTTAGATCAATTCAACTGTGTTGCTTTGCAGATCACAATTGTTCCTCTACCTTATAAGTCACTGGCTGTCTCCTTTTTTCTTGCTGAGGAGCACTAAAATACAGCTATATATGTCAGCATTAATTACAACAGACCTGTAATTGATGGAACTTTCGGCATTTTAAAAATTTGTTTCCCAGGCCTTCATAGATCTAGTGATACACTTCCAATTGGCAGAAAGAAATGTGGTAAAACTTCTTTTCTTCCTTCTCATGTGCTGCATGCTAAGATAGGCTTATCTATAAATTCAGTAGCATTAATCATGTCCTCATTCTGTTGACTCATATTTATAAAGAATGTGTTATAAAAGAGACTTTTGGTAGCAAGCTTCCTCTACAGCTATTGCATTCTGCTGACAGCAGTATTATAATTCTTAATGAAATGTAAGTAAGAAAGAGTTTGCCTTCCATGACCTCAAAACAGGATATAAAATACTGGCAGGAGAGGTGTACAAATGAATTTAATCCAAAGAAGAAATGCTTTTTAAAAAACATACTCTTTTAATAGGCAAACTAAATGTAAAGAAAGAATACTATTAAAAGGAGATAAAAAGAAATGTTAAATGTTTTAACTTAATGAAAAATTCTGTGCAATTTGGCAATCAGGAGATATTTTTATGCAGATAGAGTGTAACTGTAGAACCTTACACATTATGCACATATGTAATAAGTACATTAAGATTTATCGTCAGGAAAAACAATCTTATTCAATTCTATATATGATGTATGCTCTTCACTGCAGTCAGATTTTTATAATTTTAAAATCAAGAATACAAAAATATCTCATTATTCCTCAATATTATGCACCAAGACCAAAAAAAGTCATCCTATTACTGCACCCCTCCCCCCCAAACAAAACCTCTTTTACTGGCTAGGTTACAGAATATTTTTTTCCTTATTTCAAACAGTCTCAAAAAATATAGAAGAGCATTCTATCATTTGGAGAAGACCACTTGAAAACTTACTGGCATTTAGTAGTTTAAAAAACCTGATAGAAACAAGGATCATGTTAGATGCCTCAGTGTAAAACCAGGAATTATTAATCTCATTGTATCTTCAGAAGCTTAAAAATGTTAAGTGTCCAGAACCTTGATGTGTCAGTTCAAATGATTTCTTTATATGCTGTAATCCAAAACAAGACTGAAATTTCTAGGCATATAGACATTGAAATTAGAGAACTAGATCTGGGTCATTTGTTTGTTTTCCAAAGTACTCTCTATGAAATATCACATTGTCAATGCAGTTTGTGATAAATACTCTCTAAAACTCCACAGAAATTAAAATCTTCATTAATGTTAAAAAATTTCCATCCCAAAAGCCATTTACTTAGAGGGCAATGGCTTACAGAAACAGTTCAGAAGAGTCCCAAGGTCTTTCTATTCTGTTAGCTAATCAAAACATCAGCAAATATAATAAATGAAAATATTTATTTCAGTAGATCTCTTATGTCACTACCCTTTTCTCAGTATCTTTACTAACGCCTTAAATGTATTTATTATAGGAGTTACATATGGGTATATTGCTTATGCTGTCATTCTGTTCAGCAGTCCTAATTACAGACTGTTTGATGTTATACAAAAACAGAAAATAAATTATGCCTGCCTTCAACCAGATTAAATGGAAATTGAAAGCAAGAAAAAATCAGGAAAGGCACAGTGTGCATTTCTGAAACTATCACAGAACACTGACAATTGAGCCGATTTCAAGGTTGTTTTTTGTATAGACAAGGTTGTTTTCTACTACACAAAAGTGAGAGGAACTAGAGAGGGTTATACAAGTCATTCTGGAAAAAAATATCTGCATGTTTAATGAGTAGTGATGAAGTCTGAACCAGATGGTAACAGGTCAGTTATTACCACTGAGTGAAGGACAAGGGCCCTAGCTATAACCTCTGCCTGAAAATAGGTGCATGGGGATTTATTATGTAGCAGGACTGATGTAGAGAAAGAGGAGGCATGGATAAAAAAGCTGAGTAGAAAAAGGGTATGTCCAACATCTCAAATCAAGGCCAAATTAGGGAGTGGGGGTAAAGAAGCACATAACCAAGGTGCTGGATATGAATTATCTACAAAAACTAGTGTAGGAGATGGCAAGTGCAAGAGATTGTACAAGGGATAGAGAGAGGCTAGGAGAAAAGACAGTGTGTGCTCTCTGAGAGAGGAAAAAAGGGGAGGGAATGAGATACCATTTCAGCGAGCAAAGAAAACTTGGGAGCAGCCATATTCAGAAACACGGGAAAAATGGGAGGTGAAATCTCTGAATTACAGACACTGAAGAGAAGAAGCCTGGCGTGTAAAACAAGATAAAGCCCAACACATGAAATCCAATTTACCAATTGCTTTAATTCTTTTTGAAATATTTAAATATATTTAGCCTCTGCATACTAAATTATCATAACCAAAACTGCATACCTTAAACAGAAGCAACTGAAACTTGTGAGAGTAAAGGGAAGGATACACCATATGAACAGATGAACAAAAAGGCTTTACATATTGCATAGCAGTTAGTCAATATTCACACTCTTCATGTGTTTGGCACACAGTATAAAGGTGTGAAAATTTACAGGTACTGAGCATCTGTGTCTAAACTGACAAATCCAACTCCAACTGTATGACCTAAAGCGAATCAATACTAAAAGTGAATGTTTGCATCTATATTTTTAGTGTGGAAGGGAACTGAGTGATTTTTTTTTTTTAGGTAAGAGCAATTGCTGCCAGCCTAGAGCACCAGAGAGAATATTCTAATATATGAACTTCTCTCTACCCAATTAGTGTTTAAAATTACAATAGCTGCAAACAAGGCTTCAAAATATTACAAGGATCATGTTAGATACATCTGCATCTAATGTGCTTCTGAGAATTTCAGATGATTCTCTAAAATATCAAGAAATCAATATCAAAAAGCAAACAAATGGAGGAAATATTGAGAAGCTGACAAAATTTATTTAGAATGGCAGTTAATCTGATGCCTTTGAAAAGCTGGCACTGCAGAGAGCTATGGGTCTCTTACCAAATTCTTGCCATAGGCAGTCATTAAAAAATAAAAACAACATTCATTTCTACAAATAAAAGAAGGTCTCTGCATGTTAAAATTAATGGTCACCTATGAAGTAGGAAAACTCATGTAAGTGAAACTGCTGAAAACACACTGAAGGGAAGAGAACGTGCTTTATTCCCTTCTTGATGTGTGAAACTTAGGAAGAGTTAGAGGTAACAGAACCTTAGAGATAACACTAAAGATGGCTTATCAGATAAATATAAACCAAATCTATTGAGCCAGCTATATCACTTCCATACATTTTTATATTAAGCAAACACCTTGATAAAAGGCTAAAACCAGAATGGGCAGGAGATGGCAGAAGAAAGTACAGCAGTCATAGAAACTACTGTGAACTGATAGCAATAACACAAAATTAAAGAGCACAATTCAATCACAAATCCACTGATTTTTGCCAGTCTGGGGTGTTGTGGCTGCAGTTGCACCTTATGTTTTATTTACCCATTCCAAACTGTATCAGTTGCAATTTACTTGGTGTCATCAAGAGGGACAACATAGGCTCCACACACATGCAGTCACATAGGTGACTTAGGGGTGTGTTTGGGAACTAAAAGAGCACTTCACATCCTACCTGTCATGGCAACAACTCTTCCTGTTAATGCTCTAAATAACCAGAATTAATTGCTCAATAATGAAGCGGTATGGATTAAAGCCATACAACCAATGATTGATTATATGGCTTCACAAGAAGAGCCTCTTTTTTTCAACCTACCAAATATTGTACATCAAGTGATAGACATTTATGCTTCTAGACAGATTTTAGAAAAAGCAAACAGCCCCTCTGCTGAAGTTAAGGGAGAATCACAAATGTGTTAATTGCCTAGTAGCTGTAGCTAGGCAGAAGCAAGGGGAAAAGTTTCAAATTACATTCAGTTACCAACAACACAAGGCTTTTAGTTTTTTTCTTAATCCCTAGAAACTAACAACAACAACAAAAAAAAAATTCTGATGCTGTGAATATTATCTATTCACATTATACAATAAACAAGATGGGTCAGTCCTCAATTTATCTAGATTTTTCTTAAACCAGAGAAGACCCTTTAAATTGGAAACAAAGCCATTTTAGACAGCTAAATCCTGCAAAAACTGCCAGTAGCCAGCAAATTAACTCTGTATCATCAAATTGCCAAATAAAAGAAACAGTAATGCTTACTCTGTATAACCCAGATTATGCCTTTTTGGCTCCTTCTGGAATTAAAAACACTTTAAATTACCCATTCAGCTTCCATCAGCAAGACATGTAGAACTGCAGGGGGTTAAGGCTAATTCTCAGAGCCAGATCCTGTGCCCCATGTTTACAGTATGTTGTTTACAACAAGCTTTAAAAGAAGGAACAAAACAAATTGGTAATAACTGAGCTCATAAGAAACAGTAGTAAGAGGACAGAATTACTTAAGAAAAAAGGGCAAAAGAAAATGAATGCAATTTTTAAACCTCAGAATAAGTATTTGTACCACAATATATCTTGCAGGGAAGGGATTCTTTCCCCCTTTTTTTATTGTTGGTAATCTTTGAAAATTTTATTACAAATTTCATTGTTTACAAGATGATTATTTAAACAATTGATACAAATAGGTTCCAAAAGATGAAGCGTTGTCTCTCTGCAGATCTCAGCATTTACAGTTTTAAAAAGTAGGAAACATGCTGTGAATGTAATGAACAGAAAATATACCTGAGAAAAAATTATCTGTTTATGGACACTTTTTAGACGTAAAGAAATCAATAAACACAATAAACATACACATACACACACACACACACGCACACAGAAAAGAAAAGGAAAAAAAAGCCACTAGAAAATACACTGTTTACTTCTGGAATTGTGTTTGTTTTTTTTTTAAATACAGAATCTACTATACAGAAATACCTCTTGTTCTGCAAAATGTCAGAATAGGCTTTTGTCAAATGTGGATCATATCTCCATTTTTTTTGCTGTTCAGTTCTCTCTATTTCTATTACTCTGTATAAAATAATTGCCATTTCTACATCACTTACACATAAAAGTTTGAGGTTTTAGCTCTGTTAAAAATTAAATTCTCCATTACCCTTCAGGTAATTAAGCACTAATCCAAGTTATTTTTTAATTAGTTTATTGATGCAGCACTGTAAGAAACAGACTTCCAAGGGGATCATTTTAACCAAAATGGAGTTGTAAGGATTTTGGGTTACAGGGGAAAAGATACAAACTACACCTTGTCTACGGGAAAGTGGTACTGAAGAAAATTGTTGGTATCTTGCAGATGTGACTGTGTCTCGTAACCAGGCATCTTGACTGATAATTTGAGAAGTCTGCTTAATGCAATAGTTCATCTTCCTTTTGTTTACATCATTAGGCCTGCTATTAACAGTGAAAGGGCTCATATTTAATATTCTGCAAAAGATTCTCAACAAGTCCAGTCTCTACAAGCTCTCCTCTTCAAAATAAAAGAAAAACAAAACAAAAAAAACAACCATCAAAAACAAAACAAAACAAAACCCAAAAAAATCCTCATAATTCAAAATTGCAGAGTTTAAGAACAGAATCCATCTGTACCACTGATTTTTTTTTCTCAGTCTTGGACTGCTTTCATCATTTGAGAAGGTAGCACCATTAACAGAACTGTATTAAGACTAAACAGCTATATTTAGACATCTGTAAATTGACAGACCTTTTGTTACTCTTAAAATTGTGAGAAAGGTTGATTTTCTGAGACATCAGTTGAGGCAATGTATTTAATATCTGTTTGCTCACTTCCTAAAGCAGAATATTATTATTCTGCTTTAGGAAGTGAGCAAACAGATATTAAACAGCAACATTCTGAATTTAGGAAGTTTACTTCCCTCATCTTCACCTCACAGAGATGGAAAAGCTTCGAGTGAAACATAACATTTTAAATTGTTATGCTCTGTTATGAGACTTCTCCAGAGGTCTGTTTTCTTGTGGCTGTAAGTCATAGGTAAACAATATAGAGAATAATTACTTCAGTATAGCCACAGATGAGCTCAGTAACATGCTCTTATGCTGGGGAGTCAGCAGCACAACTCAATAACAAAATGTAAAACCCTGATGCCTCTGGTTTAGTGTATCATGAGAGATCTGGACATCTGGAACCATAAAGCTGCCAGAAGCAGGGTAATGTTTTTGCTTGGCAGAAGGCAATTAAAAGGAAAGCTTTCTGTGAAGATGCCAACATTTTGAAAATGTTCAATGCCAACAAAGTGGTGCAGAGATCTCCACCTTGATAGCAAGTTTTGACATCACATTACTGATAGTCATTTGGCAACTGTGTCCTCTGGTGCCTGCAATCTCAAACATAATGGATATTATAATTTATTTAGGTAAAGCCCTAGATCAGAAGGTGACTCAAGCAGACATCTAGAGCAGTCCTGGAAGACACAGAGGGGTAAAAAGAAAGGAGAGAAAAAAGGAAGGAAAAAAGGAAAAAATAAGCCTGGTAGGAGAAAACAAGTGTTGACAGTAACTACAGGTAAGAACACACAGTTATTAACAGATCTGCTGAATTTAATGGGTCTTCCTTCAGCTACATAGTTGAACTATGGATAAAGGAACACGTGATAAAAACACCAGGATAAATCAAATTCTGAAATGTGCAGAGCTTCATAATTTTTAAAGGATGTCTGTATTTCATTATAAAACATACAGAAGAAGTTATAGCTGTTAATTTTAAAGCATCAGTTTAGTATCAGTAAACTGCAGACCAGTTTGTGAAATATTATATGTTTTCCAGCCCTCATTGAATCTAGATATATTAGCTATGGGACTGTAACAAAATCTTATGAACTGCCAGGTTTTTCACCTTCAACATACATGCAGTTTTTTATGCTTTGAAAAAAAAATCTTTGATTGCAGCATCTGATATTTTTCAACAAGATTATAAGAGACAGTATTCATAAGATAGTCTATTTCATGAACCTTTTAAGCTTCTCTAAACAAACATAAAGAATTTGTTGCTCCTCTGTTTCCCTGTTTTCACTCCCTGATAAAATGTTTTAATCCACTCTCAATTTTGCTCTCTAATGTCTTGTCCTCATTGCAGTCACTCTTAATATTCACTATAGAATAAAAGAGAAAAATTAGTCCCATTATATATACATTCACATTAGCAGATGGGATTTCAGGTGGGACTCAGACCAAAACAATGGTACAGAGAAGAAATCCTGCAGAGCATTCAGCATCCTCGGGGGTTTAGCAGGACGACTTTAAATCACCAGTGCCCTCTGCTGCTCTCAGGATGGTCTTTTACCTCGTCTTGTTTTTCCATTCAACCAGGTATAACTTTGACAGTCCTCCAAGCCATCCTTAATTGCTGCTTCCTTCATAGCTGCTGTGATTTGCAGAATTCTGTCCCGGTGAGACAGAATTACAGCCTGTCTTACCCCTGCAGTGACATGGGTGTGTTGCTGAGGCAGGGCTTGGGGTGATGGCCTGGGAGCCAGGGCTGTTACTGCCCTGCCTCACAGCTCTGCCAGGAGTGCTCATCCTCTCCAAAAGCAAAAGCTTGCAAGGTTTTCAAGGAATTTTACAGCTTGTCCCTAAAGACCATGGATAGAGAGGGACAATTGTCTCTGCTTTTGCCTAGGAGGCTCAGTTTTGTAGGGAGGATTCAGCGCAGTAAATAGACTAAATCTAATAATAAGAAATATGAAGGATAGAGAAACATGAGTAGTTACAATTTCAGCAGCTGCGCAGAGTCATACCTACCTAGGGGGAAAATCAATCAGATAGTGTCTGATCAATGTTTCTTGAGAGCATTAGCTATGTGGCTTATAAAACCTCTGAGGAGATGGTACTTGTTTTCCTTACCTGTGTAATTCATTTATTAGCCTAAATTTACAGCTGTCAGCATTGATTTGAAGCACCAAACATACATGAACACACATTCTGTGGGTTCCAAGGACAGATAGCTAAAAGCCTAAGCAAAAACTAACAGAATTTTTTGCACAGAACAGCTAACTAATTTTCATTTCATTTATGTATACAAGAAAATAATTTGATTTGTAGAAGGAAAGCTCTCTGGTCAGGAGTTCTGAATTTGGCTTTCATTTCCCTTTCTCCATAAGGAAGTATGTAACTCCAATCCAATACAATAACTCTCATACCCCTCAAAATAGGAGGAATGGTCAACTTAAAGTGAAAGGACATTTTTTGTGACTGTAGGCTACATTTACATGCATGTCCAAAATCCTTCTGCACAGCCACTTCCACTGACTACCAAATATGACAATCTGAACTTGTCTGGCACAAAAAATAATGTTAATTGCAATATTTATTTGGTATGCCTTTTTATATAAAGGTACAGAAGAGGCCAAGAAAGCCTTATTTTTCTGTTGGGCCAAATACTGGGTTGACTCATAATCTAATGTGGTTCCTGCTTAAAGTAGACATGAGACAGCTTGGGTGCTCCCCCATTTGCTTGAACTTTTATTCTCTCCTTCCTCTTCATACATGGCTCTTTGAGAGGTATAGGGAAGCCTTGATTTTTTGGCAGGAAGGGCTGCTGCACACAGACACTGCTCACACACTTAGGGAGAGATACATGTGCTCCTCTTCCTCTTCCTCTTGGTCTTTACTAGTTAATGGGCACTGTGGCAAGCTGATGCTGCGATATCCATTATGCTGTTCGAGCTGTCCTCTGTGGGGATCTGATATCTTTCAGCATAGGATCCAGTTTATAACAAAAAGTTACTTCTGTCCAAGGCTGACCATGTCCCAGAACAGGAGCCTGGGATGTGTTTCGCTGTCATTCATTTGGCCATTCTACACCAAGATACAGAGACCCCCTCCAAATAAAGTTGTTCCCTGCTTTCTTCTGAAAGTAAAGGATTTTTTTACTCATTTCCCAAAGATGAGGTGCCACCTCACCTATGTATTATGATTTGGTGGCAGCGCCAGACCACTGCAATAAAATAATATCAGTTTACATAGCACAATGCAAATTATAAGGCACATTCAGTGGCCCACAGGAAACATAAAGTACCAGGAGAGGTATTCAGTGACTATGCCTTATGAAGTATTCTCATCAATTATATTGAAAAGTAGCAAGAGGCTCGGTAACTCAGGCAAGTTACACCAACAGAAAACAAAACGAAGCACTCAACCCTTGCTGACTTTCAAACAAACAGACCATGTGCAACTATTGGCATGCTCCTCAGAGTTAGTATCAGAAAATAAAATTGGATTTATCTAGTCTATTCTTTGATCAAGAAGTCAAGCAATATCTTTTTCTTGCATTTGAATGTTTGTGTGTTTGAAGACCATCCAAGTTAGATGAAAAATTTTCACATTTCCTGACAAGTTTGACTGCTGAATTATAGATTGTTTTAAATGGAATATTGTGATGGTATAGGTCATAGATTTTTGATACTTTTTCTCAATTCTGAGGACTTAATTGCCAAAATCAGACAATTCCTGTTGTGAACACTGTAATAGTCTAATATATGGCATCTGTATTTTGACATAGGTAAAGGTGGCTGTTGTCAACATGTGTATCACAACAATACTACTCTTTTCATTGACACTATATCTTACTGTGTCTACTTGTTCATGTTGAAAATCAGCTTAATATGAGAGCATATTTTTCCCTTGCACTCTTGCAAAAGAAATAGGAGGAAAATGTGAAGGGAAAAAAGTGAAAGGAAGAAGAACAAAGAATGAAAAGGGGAAGACAAAATTTGGGAGCAAGGGAAAAGAGCCTTATAGTCCTTCAAATGGAAGCTACTCAGTGCAGGAGGAAGTTCTGCTCATTTCTTTTGCCAAAAAAAAACAAAAGAAAACTTATGTCCTGGGGCATTTTCAGTTGCTGTCTTCATTTTATCAGATACATGCTAGAATTTTAAACGTGTGCAAAGACCATGAATTGTTTTCTACCAGCTACACTCTAATCTTCTCATGCTGATTTCTGAGCTTAATCTTTCCGTGAATTTCACACCAAGAGACAGATAGTTGCAGAGGGAGAGCAGTTCAGAAGTCAGTGTTTCAATACATAGGCAGAAAGTAAGTGAATTAAATGATTATGAATAGGACAATTCATAAAACAAGCGCACGTTGGAAGACACTGAGGAAAAGGGTTTCAACCTCCTTGATAAATTTCTTGAAAGGAATTGGAAATTCCTTTCCAATTATGAAAAATTTCCTTAAACCCATTAAAACACTTTGTCTTTCAAATATATGATGCCATGCAACCTTGGCAGGGTTTCTGGAGAGGAGAAGGGAAACAAAGATTCATATGAAGCTCAATAGAAGATTTTTTATCTCTTCTATTTTTCAAGAGAAAGGATTTTTTGTTATTATACTGTTTATGACCTTCCTTGCAAAGAAGAAATCTCTCAAGGTTTGTAACATGAAGAAACAGCTCATTATGTCTAGTTGCTTTTTATATGGTATACACCTTTACTTGTATTTTTACTTCAGGACAAATTATGAATCAAATTCATAGTCCACCATTATCCCCCTAAAATTAGTGGGATTTGATGAAGATCTTTTCTTTTCATTAATATTGGCATTAAGGAGTCTAATTCTGTAAAAAGATTTTTAAAATGCCAAAAATATTTGTTTCATGGATATGGGCATGGTCTCACCATTCTCTCCATTGCTAATCACTTCTGTTGATATCTGTGGAGCCTGCTGTGGTACCTTTCACTTGGTGTCACCTTTATTTTCCCAGCATTGTTTTCCTGGAATGCCCACCTTTTCTTAGCCAGTAACAGCTGAAGACTTTCCCCTAATTCAAGCTCCTTGTCACGCTACCTCCTGCCCTGTGTTTGACTCCTTGTTGAGCTCAGTGTCCTCCCTCAAAGCTTCCTCTTGCTTTCAGTCTGTGCCTTAGACCCTTAATTTGTGTTGACTCACAGCATGGTTGCTGTGAGCTCTGCACCTGCTCCTACCCCTACTTCAGCACCTGAATTCGTACAGATGACTGTTTCCAAGGGAGACTCAGGAAGAAACTTAAAAATAACAGTGGAGCAAGATATGCAGGGCTGCCTTGAGCCTGTGCACACAGCGGCTGCCAACACAGTCCCACTTCAAAACTGCACCACGCAGTCACTGACCCAAAATCTGAGCATACTCCGGCTTCCCTCGTCCTAGCCAAGCCAGCACCTGCACGAACAACATTAGCCTGGTAGCAGCTCTGGCTAAATTCAATTCTGCTTGCCCAAATGTACCATGAATGTTGACAATTTCCTTGCTTAAGTGCCTCTGCGCAGTGCCTCTGGGCTTCCTGAGGCTAAGCCTTGACAAAACCAAAGTGGGTGTTTTGTATGGAAAACTTTGAAGAAAATTAGGAAAGATGTGCTTGAGACAGACTTCCCAGTTTCCCAAAAAGATAAAATCAAAACTACAACCTTCACATCTTCCTCCCAAAATATCAAAAATTTTTTCCCTTTTTATTAAACAAAGAATGTGGAAGACAGGAAAGCTTAAGAAATTTTGTAGGAAAATAAATTAAAATTTCAGGTTTTCCTTATAACCTGAATGGGTTGGAAGAATTTTCTTCATCACCACTTCCATGAATTTGTGAGAAAATCATACAAAACAATCCTTCCTTTACACTGTTTCTTCTGTGACTATGAAACTTGTAAACTGAATCATAACATAAGAACATTAGGAACAATGTCTGAATTGTAGCTCAAAATTTGTTATCATCATATGAGTGCAGACACCCTCAATTACTTTAACAAAGAACAGCTGTGTTGTTGTGGGGTTGCCATTTGCTTCCCATTAATGATTAATTTTTAACAATCTCACAGGACCAGCAATTAATAAAAAAAAAAGAATTAATTATTGGCTAATAAATAATACTTATGACAGGAACATTTATGACATTTGATTCACATTGTACATTGACATGGATGCTATTTATTTTTACTTTATGTCACATGAGAGAAAAAACACTTTTTAGGCAGCAATAGCGTTCTTGAGGAAATCAAATCCATATTCAATAAAATCAGGTATTTTTAGTATTGTAAAGTACTGGCCACATTTTATAAAAACAGTCCTTTCTTTATATAATTTTAGTTATTGTCCAGCTTGTGAAAGATTCGACTGAAGATAGAGAGCAACATAAGGCAGTTTGCTCTAGATGTTTAATAAGAGGGCGTTTAAAACTATTATAGCTGCTACATTCTTCCTATTCCCCAATGCTAAACATTAATCCCTTTCATAAACTGCACTCCTAAATTAAAGATGAGCCAAGGCATTATTTTATTACCCAAACTCTACTAGCACTTCCTCTTCAGAAAATTTTTATGCTTCAGTACTTTGGGGGGTTTAGGTGATCTAGAGCTTTTACTGCTGACAATAAATTCTTGGATTGAAAATTAATATAGACTAAAGTTAAAAAATTTTCACATTGAAATGTTTCAGTTGTGAAAACCTACTTTAAAAAACAAATCTACAACCAAACAAAGCTTCAATCCTTCAACATTTGTTTGGAAGTAAACTGTGAGGAGAAGAAATTTTCACCCCATATTGAAACACATATACTTGTGTTTCCATATACTTGCATTTGTTGCTTGTGATAGGGAACTACAAAAGCATCATTTTGTTTTGAAACAATAAAACAATACAAGAACACAACAAAACCTTTGGATGAATACAACAAAACCTTCTGATAAAATGAACTTATGACAATAAGTCTCTGGCAAATCTCACTAGCCTGATATACAACCGTATGGAAATCAATCCCAAACATACCTCTTCAGAAAACTCAGTGGAAATACACACATTATTCACACTGGTACTTATCAGTTTTTATTTATCACCTAATGAATACTCAAAATTTATAAAGCACATTGTCTTCAATTTCAGAGATATCACTTAATATACAAACATAAAGCTTGAATTCTCTCCTTGATGGATATCATATAAAACCACTTAGCTAAAACACTGGCAAGGCCATAAAAACATTTTAAAAGTTGTTACAAAAAAAGGCAATGTATAGTAACATGATGGAACTTTTTAAAATTTTCTTGCTGATACAGAGGAATCTCTTAAGTATATCTTGAGATCCTTGTAAAAGTCATTGTGTTTACAAGGTCAAAATGATTAAAAATAACGCAGTGAGTAGACTAAAGAGGCAGCAAAGAAGCTAAGTGATTTATTTGTTTTGGTTTGGAAAGAGGGAAAAGGGAGGAAATATCTTGTTTTAGTGCTGATCTTTAAAGATAGTGAAGGTGAAGCATTGTCAAACACAGACACGTAAAAGAATAAGATAGAAGAACCCTAGAAATTGTACTAACATAAATTACTGAGGCACGATGCCAAAGCACTGGCAGAAAACAGAAGCAGAAACTGTTGAGCAGTTATGCTCCAGTTCACTATCCCTGGACTTTTTCTGGATGTGGAATGAAGGATAGGAGCCTCCAAAGCCATATTAAACTCTTTTAACCTACCTAATATAGATGAGACTCGTTTCATTCATCATAAAAGGGACAAGTTCTCCAAAAGCACAGCAAATTAGATTCAGTGAATAAAAGCATAAAGAAAAATTATTTTCTGGATGCGAACAGCACATAATGACCGAAGTATGACTGAATGATCAGTGCTTAGTAGAGAAAGGGGTTAGAACTGTTAGGTGAATAGTGAAGACAAATTTCCAGAAATCTGTGTTATAAAGTTGTAATTAGTTAGTTTCAGATCTGCCAACACTTTTTCAAATCATGCTTTTATTTCGCCAGCATGAATGGTATGGAGACCTGCAATTATGAAGCTCTTAGTGTAACTCTACCCTTGCGGAGCAGTTTCAACACCTCTACCTGCACAAAAGAGTAACAGCACTGCAGAGACCACCCATGACCAGGCAGCCACAACTAACCAGCTCATCACATGACTCCTGCTTCTGGTTTCCTGTCCAAACCTCATATGCACAATTCCTCATATACCTTTCCCATGCTGCAAAAACCACAGAACCTGCAGGAAAGCAAAATCAGAATGTAGACAGTGCATCAGGGAGTGAATCCATCTTGGACAAAAACCATCATTTTTGTCCAAGATGGTTTCACAGGCAGACAGTAGGGCACTCTAGCCTAACTCAGTTCCACTTGGCAGCAAACCCTCATCTGCCACCACCAATAGGTTTCTCTAGAAGAAGGAATGAAAAAGTGAGATTGTTTCTGTAGCATATCTCAGAATCCAGAGATGCTTTAGACATCCAAGGAATCAATAAAAAACATCTGCTTACTGCACATCATCAACAACTCCTCCTATTAAATCTGCATAGTGTTATGCATATTGTGGTCCTGACCATCCCTGCTGCACTTACTGGGTTTAATGTAAAGACAAACCTTGATTCCACCTTAGGACAGCAATTAGGAAATCAGCCTTTATCTGTTGACAGCAACTGGTTTGCAGAGCATTATTCCACATGTACTAATGCCAGTATAGTAATAAACTTTCTTGTTGTAAAATGGAAAAAACATATTCACCTGTCCAATACAGTACTATAAGCATATATTTTTTAATAGAAAAAGGTTTGTCTAATAATATTTAATGTCAGTATCAATGGGACAAAAACTATTTCTTGATTTCTTTTTATTAAATAAATCTATCAGCAAGCAATAATAGGTGGTGAGCACAATAATACATCAAAATCCCAGAGAAATTATTTTGATTAATGCCAGTAGCACATAGCAAGTCTCACTCATATTTCTCTACAGTATGTGCAGCAGGACATATCAGAATGTTAATTTGGATATAAGAATAAATCTTCCAGAAAGTTTCAATTTGCTTGATTGAGTGTTTAGGTATACAGAAAGCAACCCAACAATTAGTGTTAAACTCCTCAGTCACCATTGCCTAGCTAGCATCCTTGCAATAACACACCTACCCAGTGTTAACTCCCATAATAGAAGATATAATCCTAAAAGATAATTGCTGCTAAAAGTTGAATTTTTCAAGCACTTGTTAATTACTTTGTCCTTGCTCTGGATGCCTATGTTATAATAGTGCAGTGAATTTAAGCTGTGCAATACAACTTAAATGCTGTGTTTCTGCATCTCTCAGTCTACAGGTATTTCCCTGAAAATATCATAAGTGTCTCGTGTAAACCCATGTTAGCATCTGAGGGACTGCACCAATCAGTCTCTCATGTAGCTGCTAATCATCTTCATTCTCAAGATTCACCTCGTGCCAATTGCAGAACACAGTAAGTAGGCTTCATAATTTTTAGGGTTTCACAGCATTACTGAGTCTTACAATCGGTAAAATCAGTCAGCTGTTCAAACTTGACAGTATAAAAAAGAAATAATGGATCAGCAACATCATGCAGGGTTTGTTTCCAGAGTAGAATATCAAAAAAAGGCAGTTATTTTTCTTTTCACTCTATTCTTTAGACAGAGCAGTATTAACCTTGGATTCACACCATTTGCTACTGTTGAAGACCCCACCATTCATCAGCAAAATGGCTTTTAGATGGTTCTACCCTAACAACCATAAAAAAACATACATAAATTTGTCCTTTGTAAATCTTTACATTTTCCACTGTTTTGTCTACAAAGCAAACTAAAATGAAGTCAAGGATGTACAATTATATATCTAGATCAAATAATCCATGTAACATTGCTCTTAGGAAGCAAACACTACTACCAGACTGTGTTAGGGAGGGGTTCCATGTCATTGACTCTCATTCTGCTGGGAACAGCTTCTTGCTAATATATTTTTGAACTAGAAAAGCATCTGGACATGATTCTGAGCAGTAGCTGTTAACACCAGTTATGTCCTAAGCTTTGTCCCACATTTCAAAATACGTCTACTGCATTCTGTCTGCACACTTCATGCTAACTCAAATTGTGCATTTGGATAGTTGGGTTTTGCAGACTACTGCATCTCCTGACTAATCCTATTATGAAATATTTTCATTCTTGTTGATAGTCCAAGGTAATTCTTTCCAGGTGTTGCATTCAGATTTCATGTACTTTTCACTATGAGATTGTATCATTAAAGCTATTTTCACATCCTTTGAGATTTGCTCCTTATTCCACCAGACAAAACAGGAACACATGGGATGCACTGCCATTTCTCCACCCAAACTAAAGCATCTCAAATATTCTACTACGAAACATGGATGACTAGTATGAATTAATTTGATTGCGCTTCCAGGCATTCTTCACATTTTTCACTCTATTTCAATCGGGGAAGTATTACTTCTCTGGTACCAAATAGGGAAAGTATTACTTCTCTAGCACTTGTAGCCCATAGTGTGTCCCAATGGAAATGATTACTAATCTCCTACAAGGAGATTAACTGCAGGATGCCTCACACCTAGACTATGAAATTGTCTGTATCAATATCTTTATCTTTTTTTTTTTTTTTTTTTTTGCTAACATTCAAGGCAGTACTAACAGATATTACAGCTGGTAACTGCTGAGGGAAAAAGCTAAAACATCATAATGTATTTAAATGTAATGTTATATATATTTTTGTTACTGTAGTTGTGGGGCTTTTCTGATATGCAAGTTCATAACATCATATACATATTTGATGTAATAGCCAGTGGTATGAACTTGCATATCAGAAAATACCTCACAGAATTTGATTCTTAATAGAGTATTTACTCAATGTAGCAGATTTTAAAACTCAGACATGAGCAAGAAATGGCTACATATAGGTATTAGCCAATTGTAAAAATCTGAAGGCTCTGAAAGGTTTGAGTGACTTCACTAAAGTGCTGAAAATTTCCAGCATCTGTAATCAATCAAATCAATCAATCAATCAGTCAATCAGTCTCAAAAAAATATTATTTAAATTTGAACATATATATCTTTTCAATCATATAGATACATTTGATAGGGTTAAATTCTATAATATATTTTCACTGGCATTCATTTACAAATTTACCTAGTAATTTGTGCATTGTATTATAGCTTGTCATTATAGAGTTAGTAATATGTGCAACTCTAACAAACTTGCTTTTAACACAGCATAAAAAAAACCAAGTACAAAAAGGTTGTACTGCAGAAATCCCTTAGTATCTTGCTTTTCCTCAGATTTGTTTGAGGCAACTAGGGATTCTGCAAGCTGGGACTCTAAAAACTTTGCACACTTTCCTGTTTTTATTCCATGACACTTGCCAAAGTCTCAGAAAATTAAATATATCATACTGGACATAAGTGTCTTTTCCTTTTCCCCTACTCTTCCGTTGTCCTCAGTCTCCACATTTAAAAGAAATCTCTGGATGAAAAGGCTAGACCTAATAAAAAACTACTTCTCTATAAAATATTTTCTACCAGTCTGTCTTTATAAAATATGAGTAGAGCTATTTGATAGATATTTTTAATGTTGTCATTCAGCTGTAATCTCTAGGCTGTAGAGATTACAGCTGAATGACAACATTAAAACTTCAAAAATGTTATCAAATATTATTATTGTTTAGTATTATGTAGAAAATGTTCCTCAACAGAACAGGAGTTCATGCAGTACATAATCTTGGTTTGGTAGAACAGACTTCATTTGATTTTCATGCCCAAATCACTCACAACACCCACATCTGCCCACACCTCAGCAGGACATCTACTGGAAAACCATCACAAGGGACTATATTCATATAAGTACCCATGCCCTACTGCTGAATGGAGAGCACCTCTGTATTAACAGCCTGGTATTGTTTAACCTCCGAAGGTCAGGTCTACAAGGGCATTAAGCTAAAACAATTTTCATCACCCATTTTTTCGTTAAAACTGCTGCTTTCTCCCAGTACAGTTCTGATCTGGATAAAAAGATTGCAGGGCACTCTTTGAAGTCTTTACTAGAATTAGTATTTCAAGTCTGTAGCCATGTGCATAACATGTACCATTTTTTTCAGAGAAACTAGAACAAAAATGTCCAATAATTGTAATTGTTCTGTAGTTAAAAGAGCACTAATTTGTCAATGTTATTTGACACTTCTGGCTTTGAATGACCATAGGACCAATTTAGTCTACCAGACTATAAAATGAGATAAACATATGGTATTTTACTGTTTCTTTTTGCTTTTCTGATCACAATGAGATCTTCAGATCAAAAGTTGTTTTCCCTAAAAAACATAGGAAAAATATTATATGGACATGCGCAGTGTTCCTAGGATATTGGATATCAGGCATGCCAAATCATTGTTAATGAGATTAATATTATCTTACTATATGAAGCAAAATGCTCCTAAATCACTGAAGAAATAGACAAGATATAGGCAAGTTTTAAGGAAGTACTTGGACTGCTGGGAGGAAGGGATCAGCAAAGAATGGAAGTTTCAGCAGCTGCTCCAGAAGAGGAAGAACCATTATACATCATGTGGTAGCACCTTGGCACCACCAAATTTAAGGGTAGCAAAGTTTATGAAAGAAACTTGCTGTTCATCTGGAACTGAAATAAATGAGATGAGGATGAACTATGTAGAGTCAGGTATTTGTTGAACAGAACTTATGAACCACAGGATACTGTTGTTATTGGAAAGATTTCTAACATTGTGAAACTTCTAGTTATATTTTGATTGACCTTATTTGATTATAGGCAAATCAAGAAACATATATTTTCACCTTTCCAGGAAAAAAAATAAAGCTAAAGGAGATTTTTTGAAGGAAGAAGAATACTAATGAAAGCAAAAGAAAAACAAAGGTTTGTTGATATTTGTTTTGTTTTGGTTTTTTTTTTCTAAAGATATCATGATTATTAAATGACAAGAATACAACTAAGAAAAGAATGCAGGTTTGAAAGAAGTTGAAAATATCAATTGAACCTGTCATAAATGAAATGCTGGCATCAGAAGAAGATAGATGAGTGACTGATAAAAACCCCGAGATACTGTTAATGGGAGTATTCTCATCCCCGAGAGTACTGATATTCCCAGTATTTGGAGGCAGGTGTGTGGCATTGACTTCAGCTTTGTGTAGTCTTCTGCAATTCAGCAACTACTGCCTGCTTTTGAGGGAAAAATCATTGTTTACTTGTATTCAGAGGGAAAAGTTACTGCTCTGCTTTTGTGAAGAAGCTCAGCAAAAGCAAATCGATGAGCAAGGGTCTACAGAGATTCCCTAAAATGCATATCAAACTGAAAAGGACAAGCTACTCTTCTTATACATCTGTGTACACTAGTTCAGTTACAGATAAAAACAAAATTAATATTCATATTTTAGATTCAAACACACAAAAATGTTCAGAGGCATTTCTCATTTGAATTTATATATTTTGTGTATTAACAAGGGAAAAACTAAATAAAATGTAGATGATCCTACAACTCACCTGAGTGAAATAATTAGAAGAATTACAAAGAGCCTTAAGCAGATAGATCTGAAAGTAGGCACAGACAAGTTACTTATACTTGGCTTTAGATATCAAAAGTGTATATAAATTAGCATCTGCTAACATTATCTACAAATATATTTCTGCCACTTAATTATCTGAACACAGAATCTGGTATTTCAAGTCTCAAGTCATACTCCACTGACTGTTGCTTCACATGTGACAGTAGGCAGCAGGTAAGAGGGCAGTTACCTCCACAGATCCAACCTGGGTAAGTCTGCTTCCAAAACACTCTGACAGTTTTGGGAATCCTTTGACCATGGTCTAGAGAAGATTGAGAAAGCAAAGGGGTGCAGTAGAAGACTGTAAAAATGGTTGGCAGATAGCAAGAAGCTGAGGGAAACAGGATTGCATCATATTTGTCCCAGCAGGAACTTTGTCATTTCCAAAATACAGGTTTTTAAGCATACAACTTTAACCCTGAGAATTGCTCTGCACACTCTTTGTAGCTGAGTGTCGCATGAGGAGATCAACAGCAGAAGTCTTGGAAAGACACTCCAGGACAAGACTACCAATATCTGGGTTTTAAGGCAATTTTCTTACAAATTTTTAAGCTACCTCTGAGCAAAACAGAATTTGCAGGTAATATGAAGAACCGTGCAAGAGGGACTCGGCAGTGGAGTGAACTCTTGGCTCATGAGTGAGAAAGCAGACAAGCACAGAAAGCAAGTTTCGTAAAAATAGGCCATGAAATGGTCCAATTTGTCCCTTATTTGGCAGGGACCCGAGGAGCAGTGGCCATGAGTGCCCTTCTTCACGTTGTGCTTTGCCCTCTGTGGAGCTCCCTCTATCACTGCCACAGTTAAACTAAACACTGGCATTAATTACAACGCACAGAAACTGTACCTCATGCGCATTTAAATGACTGGCACTCCATTAGAGAAACAATTCAGTCTGTATTGTTCACATATTTTGTCATCCTATGATGTAAATGGTACTCCTTTCATGGTCATTCTTTCATTATTTTAAAGATTTCTTTCCGACACACAAACCATTCATTTAGTTGTGCATCTCACTGGAAAAAAAAGAACGACGAATAAAGCCGAATAGTGCTCCCTTAATCTGTTTTAGCAGGAGATCATATTAGTCATCAGTGTCTGAACCCTCTATAGTTTCCATTTCCCTCCTTCACAGTGGATAAAACAGAGCTGACAACACATTTTTTTCTTTGTCAAAACATTTCCATTTCACCTACTCTTCAGCGCACAGACTTCTTTAAGAGACATAACTTGGGCCAAGATTACAGCAACGTTTCTCTTGCTATCTTGCTGGTATTGGAAAGGTACCTGCACTAGATCCTTAACAGGAGTATACTAGCTTTAAAACTTGTCGCAGATAAAACAGGATTTCTCAAATGATAGTGTCAAATAGAGACAAAAAATAACCTAGGCAGTTATCAGATGAGAGTGAGAGGGCTAGGCCAATACTGTCTTCTATGTCTATATACGCATCATGTTCAGCTGTTTCAAAAGTCATTCAAGCACATTATAGTTTTGGTTGGCTGAAATGCAGTATATACATCTCATTCTACATCCTTGTCTGATGCTTTTTTAACTTTTAGAGAATGGCCAAAGCAGACACAGATAGTTTGTGCAAAACCTTGCCTTGCAGAAAATGAGTTATGGTGCTGAGAAATGTGTCTTCCAGGTATATTTTTCCTGAGGATTATGTAAAGAAAATCTATGTATAAATCACAGTAATCTATGAAAAAAGCATGCGCAGAAATAAATTGCTCTGGGTCCCAAATATGAAGTTGTAATACAGTTGTCCTTCAAATATTTACTTCTCAGTGTGAAATAGAAGGACTACCAATAAATCAAAATGCTGTGTCTGCACACTGCACACTGCTGCAAAATGAAAGGCAAAGCAAAAATAACTATTAATCATTCACAACAGACAATTACATTATTCCTGATTTCTACATGTAAATAGACACGAAGCTGACCAGGCTGATGAGAAAAGCATTATTATAGCACTTGTATCAAGAGCAAAATTGCTACTGTGTGCAGAAATAACCACAGACAGTAAATTCTGTTGTATCCAAAGTGAAGAACTGGGCATGGCCACAGGAAGCTGGGGTCAGAGGACGGTTCTCACACATGGTAGATTGAGCAGACATTTCAATGTACCAGGACCTCACTTTCAGCTGTCTGTTTCTCCCTACTTCTACTTCTACCTTGCATGGCAAAAGTATACCTCTCTCAGTATTGTGAGACCTCAAAAAAAACCATTTAAATTGTTTGTACAAACCATGTATGCCTGGAAACTAAAGAACTGGGAGATGCAGGAAGGGAAAACACATTTAAGCAAAATTCCAATATAATATTATTCTGGTTCACAGCTTCATGACTCAAATTATATTCAGTTCAGCTGAATAAAAGTATTTATTTCAAATTATACACTTGTTAATTTTTTCCTTAGCTGCAGCCTGAGCTCCCCTGCCCCCCATGCATTCCAGTATTGGCACTGGCCTCGAGGGTTTGACAGATTGATTCCCTTTTCTATCCTTAAATATACATTGATGGTATGAAACATTTTGCACAGTCATCCTAATAATTGCCTACTAACTGAACAATTATTTCATATTTTTCTCTCATTTTAATTTATAGTACAATGTGCAAAATTCAATTACTGAAATGCAGACTTTTTAAATGCAATTCCTTGAAACTGAGATAAATGGATTTACAATCCTATATCAATTAGGATATGGGTCTACCACTGTCAAATCAGCTTAACTGTTAAATGTTGACCAAATCATATCCTAATTATCTTTTTCAGATTCTATATAAGAAAAATCACTTATTTTAAGAATTACTTTTTCTACTTAGTCCACACTGACAAATTAATTTCACACAACGTCATGTTATATCATATTCAACACCTCATTATATTTCTTAGGTTCATGTTTTCTTGTCTGCAGTTGCCACATCCACATGTGATTTTACATTTAGAGTCATTTCACAGAAAATGAAAGCCTTACATAATATTAATACCACAGAACTATAGAGTAATCTTGGGTGAAGAGATCTCTGAAGGTCTCTAGTGCTCCAAAGGAATCGACCACTGTAGATGTAAATTTATATCTATTCATTTAATGCACCAACTGCCATAAATTCCACCTGCAACAATGGCATCTTCACCTTCTGAATGCCAAATCACAATAAATTGGCATAAGTGACTTTTAGTAGTCCATTTTATTTGGATGACGTGTTTTCCACTCCCCATGAGTCTGATGTCATGGTAGACAGAAGCACAGAGCTGCAGCTCAGCCACATCCTGTGGATGGATGGAAATACAGACATGATCATGTGGAACAAATCTGTACAGAGATGGAAAAATAGAAACTGGAAAAACAAGGCCCATAATATGCTTATTGTAAATTGAAAGTACACTTAGAAAACATGTGAAAACATTCCAGAGTTATTGCTTCTTTATTCTCTCTTTGAATTAACAGTTTTAACTGCAACATGATAATTTTTTTTTTCTTTTAACAAATATTATGCTGATCATATTTATTGTAATCAATATAGAGGTTAAGTGTACATCTAGTTACACCCTAATTGATCTTTAACAGTCATTTTGGGTGATTAAAGACCACAAGCTTTTACCCTTTCGTATACAGAGTACTCCAGGTATGTATTTATACTCCATTAATGCACCATCATCCTGTCTTATTGCTTAATTCCTTTACATGTTGCAAATCTGAAGCAATGGTTTTTTCACAATATTTTTCTAGAAAATGATTTGGAGGAAAGGATGTTGCAGAATTTCCACAATGGGTTAAACATCTAAAAGAGAATTTTGTAATAAATTGAAATTGTGTTTACTAAAGAAGACTCTTTGTGGCTTGTAATCTTTATTTGAGTTATGACCTGCTATGAACCAGAAAAAAAACTTCAGTAACCTAAACTAAGCAAAACCAAAATTTTCCTGCTTATTCTGCTTTATCCCTGCGCAAAATTTCCAAATGACTACTGCTTCCTCTACCACGTTTCCCAGGCTCAAGGCAGGAAGACCAGGACATGTAAAACAGATGGGCACTCAAGTGACATACTGCAGACAAAGGGCAGCCTCTGGACTAGCAGAGCAGACCAGTGGAGAAACAGCAGGTCGTCTCACATTTCTTTTCCAGACAACACATCAGATTACTCACAGTCTTGAGCAATTTTCAGCTTGAATATCTGATTTATACCTTTAAGGTTTTCCTCACAAAAGTAAAGGACAATCGACCAAGATCTTAAAAAAAAAAAAAAAAAGGCAACCTGAAAAGTCATGTCTGAAGTCCAGAGTGAAGTCATGAGCTGTTTCGTGTCACTGGGCTACAAAAAGTCAACTCAGATCATCCCTGTTACTTCCTTCCATCACAGAAGATTATATGTACAACACCTCTTGCCAGTTACTTACAAAATCTTGTATTAATAGACACTTGCCCTCATTTCTTTTTCAGGAAAGCTTGTTTTAAATTCCCTAGGTCTTGGCTCAGCACACCCTGAGTCATTTTATCCAGTTTCTTGCATGTTCTCCTACTACGAGTTGGACCCATTTTAAACCATAATATCACTCTGCTCAATGCTCTTGATCAAAGTAGTTAACACAGATGTAATTACTCTTGAGTAGTTTCCAGAGCAATAAAAAGGGTGAAGCAAAAGGATATTAACTTCATACAGAGTTATCATTACAATCATTAGCGTGACAGTAGGTGAGATGCAACTTGCAGAAATCTACTCAGTTGGTAATCCAGATGGGTAATTCTGAGGTTGTTTGCAATTTGGAAAAGTACCATGACTGTTCATTGCTCTCAACTTGTCCAAAATAAATGAAACATCCAATAAAATGTTGGTAAAAGGTTGAGAACAAATCCTAAAGCTACCAACTATGATATTATGACTGTATTTCCTTGATGAGTTAATAGGCACACAAGTCCATTATCCCAGCCAATGCTGACAAACAGCATTGAGTCTTACTTAATGGAAAGGTTAATCAGAAAAACCTCATTGGAGGCTTTTAAATACACGTGATTACACATACATAGTGGAGCACAGGGTCTAGCAGAGAAGTTCCCTGTTGTAGAAAGACTCTCAATGGATCAAGGGATTCTTGGAGCCCAGTCCATATCTGTCACATCTACTTCTGCATCCACCTCCTATCACAGGTGAATACACCAGAAACCAGAGAAAAGTGGAATAGCTCAGGTAAATCATTAATAGTTAAGTTTAGAGATAAAGATGAAGCCAGCTCTTAGAGCCAAAATAGAAAAGCTGATATCATTAATTTTACCCCAATATACCAATAATAAACTTGGTCAGAAACTTGCAGAACGTCTGGTAACCCCTAGAGGAAACAGCCTAGTTCAAGTAATTCAGACAACAATATGACGCAGACCAAGGGCTCCATGTTCACACCCAGCCACAGGAAAGGACCTAGATTCAGTCAGATTCTGGGGGAAATGTGGTTTTCTGCTCTCTCTCATGCTGTACACACCCATATTACAAAGGACAGATATGCTGAGTACCTGGGGACATCTGGCTATCCTGAGTGCCATGGGAACCTGGAGAAAAACAGCAGACATTCTGGCAGCAAGAAATGGCTTATCTCCAGAATAATCAGGGCTGGGGCCTATGCACAATGTAGCAAAATAGGATGGAGATTCTGTGGGAAGAAGTCTGAGATGGCCATGGGTTCAGGCACACTTAAATTCTTCCCCAGAAATGATGATAACTCCTAATTGCTACACGCAGATGCAAATATAAGTTAATTGGTATCAAGATAAAACTGCATCACGCCGGTTTTTGCTCATCAGTTTATTGAACAACACTACTCTTTCCCTCATAAATCTCAAGAAGGAGCCCTTCCTGTGCTCATTATCCCTGGTAAAACAGAGTAGAATGAGCAATTTTTCATTTCTTTGAAGTGAAGCCTAGATTGAAACTGTTGCCTGAGTAAGTACAGACAATGTGCAGAACATGAGTAACCCCATTGAGATTAGAAAAGACCCACTGCTTCCTAAATGCATGTAGTTAGTGGAAAATGTAGCACATTTTCTCAACATTACTTTTCATTTTGTGTTTTGCATAGATCTAACCAACTCAGACTTCGCTGAGCCTGCAGAAAAAATAAATCTCTTCTGCATATGGCCACTGTTTGTGAAGACATTCATTGAGACTGCATCATGCAGAGCTCATTATAGGAGCAGATCCAGAGAAATCTAATGTTGTGCAGCTGAAAGATTAAGTTCCCCCCTTAGTTAAATGTGAAGTTTTTACATGTGGCAGTGTGATAGCACTTATTGAGACTTCCTTGCCTCAAGCCTGGATGTCATCAGTCTTTAAAAAAGTACTATTCCTGTAACCTGAAACTGATTTTGTTGTCACTTATCTCAGTTTTGCACAGGAATATTCCCAGTAAAGATAGTTGATTTTTTCTGACACATGAAGAAGAACCATTGTTATATATACCAGCTCAACAAATCAGCTGTTAAACAGTTCTAAGTTGAATCAACTTTCATGGGAAATGTTTTAAATCAGACAGACTCCCTGGCATTTATTTTATCAATATAAACTGTTAAAATAATTTTCAAGCACTTGTGCTGGCCTAGCAATGTAGGCAGGTAAAATGCATGGCATAATACTATCAAGTATGCTATGTGAGTTTATGATTTCACCTTTGTGCCAGCCAAGGAGCAGCTTCTTTTGGAAATAAACAGTCATTAATAAGGACTTCTCCATAATTTTCATGCTCTCTGTGAAAGGACGAAGAGATAATGGAGCTCAAACACCTTTTCTGGTTTAATCTTCCTGAATATCTCTTGCATTACTGTAGTAGAAGAGGCAGAACATTGGGGTGGGAAAAATACATGCGTAACGTTTTTCTTCAGACAGCTCATAAACTCATTTTCTTGCTTCCTGCATATGATAAAGTGTCCAGCTTGCAACTTAAATTCTGATTTATAGGAAAGGTCAGTTAATCCCAAGCAGGCATTTTGTTAAATATCAAAATACCTCCTCATGTGTTTTCTCTGTCAATCTCAAAGAAGTTGGAAGCTTAAGCATCAGAAAAGCTTACAAGGCAATGATACCAATTTTAATCACTATCACAGCCTTTTTTCTCCCCAGTATTGAATAGTTTATGGACCACAGTTAAGATTATAAATGTACAGATGTTCTGCCTTTGTTGCAATACTGTTCTTATAGATAAATTAGTAGGCAAACATCCATCTTCCTCTATTGCATGACTGCTGCACTGACAAGCAAACAGTACAGAGAAGAGAAACTGCATTGAGAATAATACTGCAGTTCCTACCAAACCTTAGCATTTCCCCTGAGGCCAGCATGAATTTTACATCAAGACTAACTCATTTAGAAATACCAGCTCTCCCCAGACATCACATGTCTAACTTTCAAAATACCAGGTTTTAAAAATATTCTTTAAAGGACAGCAGAAATATTATTTGACAATTGTTTATTTTCCAAGTGTAAAGAGTAGGAGCAGTCTCCTCTGTGTCAGAAAAGAGGAAAAAACCCAACCAAATCATAAAGTCACTACAGGGTCCAGAAAGCAAATGAGGAAACTTTATTAAATTAATACTTGTGGAAACCTGTGTGTTTATCCAATGATATGAAATAAATGGAGCAGAAGTAGCAACATCAACATTTGATTAAGTAGACATTAACAAGAACACAAAGTATAAATAAAAGGAGATAAAAACTTGGTAATAGCCCAGAAGAAAATTGCTGAAGTGTCCAGAAGTAACACACCATAACCCTTTCTATATTAAAATAGTATATCACACCTGACAACAGACCAAGGAAAGAGAGAATCACAGGAAATGCTTTTTCAGATTTGTTCTTGGTTTTTTGTAACTTTCTGTGGCATGTCAGAAACACTTCATGCAAGAATGTGCATCCTGAAATTTTGACTGGGGAAAAGGATCATACCTATATTTAACCAAAATCTATGCTCTCCCCTCAACCATGCAACCATGTAAACAACATTCTAACTCCAGTGTAGATAGTATGTCACTGTGCTTAAAAAGTAGTGCGTGTGTGTGTGTGTGTGTGTGTGTGTGTGTGTGTGTGTGTATATATATATATATATATATATATATATATATAGTTTAAAACAGAAAAAATCTTTAGAAAGAGCACACCCAAGATGATTAATTTTTCCACTTGAGAGGCTGGATGTTATTCTAGAGCCATGAACACATAATGATTAAAGAGTTAATGATGATGCTTTTTAAAGGTCTCATCTGAAAGGCCCTGCACTAAGCTTCACACTAATCCTTTTTGCTTTTGAAGTAATCTGAGCTGAACTCACTAAAATGTCAATGTGAAGTCTGAAAAGTCCAGACATATTTTTGAACAGAAAGCACAACAAAGTCTAAGTAACGTATAAACTTTTATTTGAATTTCATCTGCATTGTTTTATAAAATTACTTAAAATTACTTTTAAAATTACTTTAAAATTACTTTAAAAATCTTAAATTACTTAAAAATTATTACCTTTTTCTTAAAAAAAAAAAAAAAACAGGTGGCTATCTCAGCATTTTATAGAAGCTGCTATAGTAGTACACAAAGGGGAAAAAAAAGAAAAAAATCCACATGCCTGACCACTTGTGTTGCAGGCAGTCAGTGGCAATATTGCATAAACTGCTTAGTCATCAACATTCCCAACACATCTCAGATCAAAGTCATTGCCTACTTAAAGACAGAGCTTCAGACAGTGATCACCGCTCAGAGCTTAGTCATTAATCAGAAAAAAAATATTTGGAAGGAAAGTCTAGAATATAATATTGACCATCTCCATATGCTCTGGAAAAAAGCCTGCCAAAAAAAGGCTTTTCCTGATCCGAGATAATTGCCCAAAAAGCTCTCCTATGTCTTTTCCACACCAGCTGGACAGAACAGAGGATGTGGGAGGAATGGCATCAGCTGTGTGATGGAGCTGCAGCACCGCCAAGGAGCAGGACCATGTGAACCATCCTGAAGTTACACTCACCTCCATATTTGCAGGCCTGCCTCCCAGCTGGAGCAGGATAAGGGTGGTTTTGTTATTCCAGTCTTTTGTTTAAGGACAAGATACCTTTACAATCCCATCAAGTAACTCTAGACCTACCTTTTGCTTTAGAAACTCTGTTGGTTGCAGACATATACAGCTACCATTAAAGAGCGTATTAATCTGGAAATTTCAAAAACTGAATATAAGATGAAGTTAAAAGTTGAAGCTGGGGGCATTCTTCAGCTTTGCTTAATTTTTTGTAGCATTTAATCTTATAGTTTTAAAAATGAAAAATATTAAAAGAAATGTCTCTGACAGTACTAACATTTACGTAAATGTAATTACAAGAACAAAGAACAAAAATTATTAATATGAGTCAGAATGGACAATTAACATCCATTTTGTTCTAAAAGGAGAATCCTCAAGGTTCTGAAATGGTCCATGTTTCCTAAACCAAGTGTTTGTCAACTTCCTTAGGTCTTTGCTCAAGGATGTCTGTGAAAACTTAATCCAAGACATATCTGACATCTCTTCTAGCATTCTTCATTATGTCTATAACAAAGCTGCATTTTACAGTGTTAGATGACTTCCATATTTTCAGACTTCAATCCTTTACCTTAATTCAAACTGGCCAGCTGTAAATTTGCCGCAAATTATTTTTAATATCACACAAAAAAGAAAAAAATTTATTTTAAAAGAAAACATAGAACAAAGATTCAGCTCAAAATAAGTCTAAGAACATACTCTCAGGGAATGGGTGTGAACAGTTCTAAGAAATTTAAATCCAAAATTATTTTTATACCCCAAGTTTTCAAAGCACTTTCACAAAGTCTGAGACTCAGGGTTTTCCCAATATATGTTTTATATAACAGCAGTGGCCAGGGTGGGGTCAGAAAAGCATTCTGAAACATCCATCTCTTCATTGCCTCTCCTGCAATAACTCTCAATTGAATAATCTTGTAAAAATCAGTGGTCAGGAGTTCATCCTCTAGATTAACTGAGTGTCTAATAAAAGGCCTTAGTCATGAATAAAATTTTAATTGTTGCCAAAATTAAACAAAAATATGAGACCAAGCATTGCTGTTCTGTTTCCCAGCAGTTGGATCAAACACTTGCTCCACAGTTTCCTTGCTTCCTCACAGTCTGTATATTCCATACACATCTACAGAAAAAATCTCAGTTAGTGACTTTATGCCTCGGCAAAATAGAACTGCAAGAGTTTGAGACAGATGAGATGGGTTTTACTCCAAAGGGTTTTTAAAGCTTGTGTTTGAACTAGAAAACAAAAATTGCATGACATTTGAGGGATTTAACCGACATAAATCCCAAGGCAGCAGTTCAGGGCAATGTGTTAATTTGACTGGCAATTTTAAAAGCAGTTAAATGGCAATAGGAATTAAATACCATTGAACTGGAAGGGCATAATGGGCCTAAAAGATTCAATATTCTTTGGGGAAGGAATTGTCCCACAACTATGTAATACCGTAACAATCTTTCAATTTAAAGGCAGAGAGTGATAGTTCAATTACTTTGCACTTTTCTCTTGCTTTTACTAGCTGAAAAGTGATTATTAGAGGATTTGTGGGGCCTGAATTTTGGCATCTCCTCTACTGTAGGAATAATAGCCTCGATTTTCCTTTACAGTGTAGTACTACAGACCTGAGTATTGCTGCTGATGTGAGTCAAGTGTGAGCCACACTGGTTTACACTTGCTGAATCCTCATGCTGGGTTTTGTGAGAGTTTGACATCAGGTGGGACTAGAGGGGAAATTTTTGTGAGAAGCTTCAAGAAGCTTACCCTATGTCCAACAGAGCCAATAGTGCCAGCCGCCTCCAAGGTGAGCCCAGCACTATACAAGTCTGAGCCCACCAGGATGTTGGCAGCGCCTCTGGAATAGTAGAGTTAAGGTGGGGGAAAGCCTACAGAGCTTTTGCTTACTGCAATTGCAGCCAGAGAAGAGAGAAGTAAAAGTATGTGAGAACAGCCTTGCAGGCAGCAAGGTCAGAAGCAGGGGCTGGTGGCTCCAAGCACAGAGATTCCCCTGCAGCCTGTGGCGCAGACCATGGTGAGGCAGCTGTGACCCCAGGGAGGTCCTCAGAGGAGCACAAATCCACCTGCAGCTCAGAGAGGACCCCACCCTGGAGCAGATGAATTCCCAAGACACTGTGATTCTGTGGGGGGAACATACTGGAGCACAGGTCAGAACCTGTGGATCCATGGAGAGAAGAGCCCACACTGCTGCAGGTTTGCTGGCAGGACTTGTGACACCATGGAAAATCCACACAGGAGCAGTCTGTTCTGGAAGGACTGCAAATTCCAGCAGTACCTTTCCTAATTAGCAAAAATCTTGTACTTGTTCTAAAAAAGTGTCACTGGTCTAGAAAGAACCAGCAAGAAATATGCATTATCAAATTTGTAGGGTTATACCACGCTAGAAGCAGCCAGATTTGAAAAATCAGAGAGTTGGTCTATAGATTCTCTCCTGGGATAAAGGCAAGTAACAAGGTACACACATGGATCCCTCCCAAGACATGATTCCTCAGCATAAGCACTCTGGCATTATATTCTGGGGCGTAGACTCCTGAGAATAAGAGCAGTGATAGCCTCTATAAATCTGCATTTATCCCGAAGCTGTCTGCAGTACCCTAGAGCACCATCTTCCAGAGATGATACTTCAGAGAATAAGTGAAAAACATAGTAGATGCTTAAATCAAAGGGTATCTCAGCAGCACACCTTCTGTCCAAGAAAATGAGGTGTAGCCTTGGCTGGGAAATTATCCGAGAATACTTTTCAAGCTAAACCTGCTTTGCAAAAATTAATTCTAGTTAAAATAAATTACTTTTCATGCATCTGTAACCAAATTAAGTTCTTTAGGTTGCTATAAATCCAGCCTAGAACACAATGCAAGTTAAAGAATAATTTATTTCCCAGTTATGTTGGAGGAAGATGGACAGCTTTCAAATATTGCTAAAAATGTTGTTCAATTCTCACAGCGAAAATCTGTTTCTTTATTGGGTACAGTTAGAGATATTTCTTTTAGATAAATTGCAAGAAATATAGTTTGCATACATATTTGGGTTTTTTTCCTAAACTAACCTTAAAATTTGTTTCAATTTCCTCAGAATGTACTACCTCACTCTCAGCATGTGTGCAGTGTTACTACCATGGGTCCATTGTGTTTAAATCTCCCCTTTTACTCCCACCTGAGCCTTCCTAAAAATGGAAGACGTTACCTGAAAGGTATATTCCTCACACATTTTTGCAAAACTTAGGAAATAAAATACTGCAACTTTAGAGGGAGGAGAAAGGAGAAGATGAACAGATTTTTGTGTTTGTTTCCTCCTCCCTTAACAGCAATGGACTTCTTAAAACTGCCTGAGAGCATGGTTGGGACGGGTACAACTTCTCATGAAGCTCAGCTTCATTAAGATTCTCATAGTTCAATTTATTTTGTGTTCATAGAAACAATTAGTTCTTTTTTTATATGAAAATAGAGCTCAGTGGAAACAGGTAGAAAGAAAAAACTGAATGACAACCTGCAGGTCTTTCTTTGATGGTTTCCCCCTCAACTTTGCAGACCAATCCTTTCTTTCAACTCATGTCGTTCCATATTAAGTATGCTACAAAGAAACTTTCTGGGCACTGCATACATTTCAAACATTATCCACCAGCCAGGCAAAGGGCATCCAAAGGTTCAGCAGCACAAGTGTACTTAGAGGGAAGGAATTATCTCTTGCCTCCAAGGACAAAAGAGATGTGCACCTGTAGGGTATCATGTACTCTTTTATCTTCGCTGGAAATAAAAAAGAGAGTGTAGTGCAGAGATAATTTTCCTTTCCACTTAAGTGAATTTTGGCATCTCACCCAATTTATTAAATCAGCTTCAGAATTAGACATTTTTATATAGAATTAGACATTTTTGCTTTATTCTTGACACTCTTAAAATCACAGAATGGCCTGGTTTGGAAAGGAAAGATCATCCAGTTCCAACACCTCCACTACAGGCAATGACATGCCACCCGCTAGGTTCAGGTTTCTCAGGGTCCAATCAACTGAGCCTTGAACACTTTCAGGGATGAGAAATGCACAGCTTCTCTGGGCAAACATTCCTGTGCCTCACCACCCTCACAGTGAAGAATTTCTTCCTTACATCTTATCCACATATCTTCTTTCAGTTAAAAAAATCTTTCCCCCTTGTCCTATCACAACATGCCTTTATTAAAGTGCCTCTCCCTCTTCCTTTTTAGTCCCATTAGATACTGAAAGATTGCAACATCTTTCAGTACAGCACCTTTCAGATTGCTGAACATCCCCAGATCCTTCAGCCTGTCTTCCCAGAAGTGGTGCTCCAGCCCTCAGATCACCTTGGTGTCCCTCCTCTGGACTTTGTCCAACAGCTCCATGTCCTTCCTGTGCTGGGCACCCCAGAGCTGATGCAGCACTGCAGGTGGGTCTCACCAGAGCAGAGCAGAGGGGCAGAACCCCTCCCTCAGCCTGCTGCCCAAGCTGCTTTGGATGAAGCCCAGGATACCACCGGGCTGGCTGGCCCTCCTGATCAGCATAGTCTGCTGGTAAAAGGTTTTTACAGGTCAGTGAAAATCTGTAATCCACATTACCTTGCATTGCCAATTTCAGTGTCTACTTGAACTTTGAGGAACAATATTCTGGACACTAAAACTGCAGATCAGTTACCAGACTCAGCGAGATATCTTCCTAGACAGCATCTCCACAGCAGGACCAATGCCAAAACAAAAAAGCAAAACCCAACCAGCAGGTTTATTGTGTGAGAAGAGATACACCTATAAAGGAATGACTGATGAAAAAAAGAACAACATCAGATAAACACCCAGTACCAGAATGAATGCCTATTAGCCAGAAAATCTGTAAATGATCAGTTAAAAATACATGAGAGTCAAAAAGGAACATGAGAACAAAAAGAGTCCAGTCCCAGTTTTCTAATGGTTTCAATGTTTTCCTTCCTCACCAAATGAGAAGCATATTCACATGACCTTGGGTACAGGCTGGCTCTTGGAGATTGGTGTGTGCCCGTGCAATGAGAAATGATGTCAGCACTGTGTAGTATGACTGAGCATGGTACTGCAGAGTTTGACAATGGGGAAATAGAGAAAAATTGAGCACAATTATGTTGGGCCTTCAAATTAAGCAAAGGACTTTTGACAGTACTGCAACACAATTACTTTGATGTCGGCTTGGTTTTAGCAAAGTTGCCCCCTGAAGCATGTAAGTGCCACCTCTACTGTGCTTCCCATGCTGATGGAAATAAAATTGTCTCATCAATGAAAGCAATTGCACATTTAAGAAAAGAAATGTACACCAGACTCAAGAGGTAGTTATGCACACATTTTAATAAAGATTAAACGGGGAATGACATTCCTTTGGATAAGAAAATATTTCATACCAATCCCTGTCTAGCTCTCAAGCTCCACATTTCAATGCACAATCTTCTGTCCCCTTCATAAGCAGCCAGTGCTGGTCAATGCTGCAGACAAGACTGTGGGTTATAATGTGCCTTTGACTAGATTGAACCATCTATAACATTTTTCAATACCATAATTTAGATAAATACCTTCAGGGTTGAACTACTTGAAACACTCTTTGATTCTATCAGCTGAGAAATTACTTACAATCAGTAGAACTTTAAAAATTTCCTAAAAGATTTGGGGGCTTAAAGTGTATTTTTAAAGTAATTTTTGAAAAGTATGCTATGCAATATTCATGTTCCTTTGGGCCTTACTAAAAGTCACTTTTGCTGAAAACAGGAATTAACACCATTTTGCTGTTTCATAAATCAGACATCATAAATTGCCTTCTTCCTGATAATTTAAAGGTTAAAAAAAACCCACCATAGCTAATGTAGGTAATAAAGTAATAGTAAGTTCACCTAAATACTTGCTTATATATGCCATATTTTTAGAGACCTATACTAATAGTTATTGGGCAGTAGAATCTTAACGATGGCCAGAAATTGTACAAGAAACTAGAGAAATAAAAAAGGTAGAAGTATTATGATATGAAGAGAGCTCCTAAACATGTTTTTTCCCTGAATTCACTGTTACAGGATGACACGTCACCAATATTTAAGATGTGGTAATATTTAACAATGTATCTGAGTGCTGCCTTTTCTTTCTTAGAAAGTTCTCACTCATCAATTTCTTTAAATACTTGGAGGTTTGTTGGTTTTCTTCAAAAATCTCCTCATTGAAACATTTAGAGTATTTAATTTTCATATGGTTGCCTGTTTAAAATCTGAACTATAGGCAGTCACATCCACCTTTTATTAAAAGCACAAATGCAACTGGTTTTGATCCCTGACTCAATCAATGAAACTCTTAACACTTCAAATTCCTTCTGTGGAGCCGGTTACTGATAACATATTTAAGCTTCACATTCTGCAGTAAACCTAAATTCTGCTTGATATATTTTTTGTTCACAAGCTCACACTAAGACTTATAGAAGCCAAATATAACAGAAACACAAATTCTGACATTCAGCGATGAAAGTTCATTACAGAAAAAGTTAAAGAACCTTGTTTTGATCAAATACAGCCAGGAAAACTAATTTTAAAATGTAAATGAATGCTTAATTCATTTTTTTTACATCCCTCTCTGAATACTGAATTGGTATGAAGTGATGCAGTCCTGTTAGGATCTCACCCTATTTAGGCAAGCAGAATGCAGTCATTTCAAACACAATAACAATATTATTTTATAGACTATCTTGTGTCATTTATTTATCACAGCTTTTCAACACTGGAAACTACAGAGGACTCCTGGCTGTCAGTCAGAACCATTGTGCATGAATATCCAAGACTAAGGCACACAGCTGGCCATAAGCAATTCAAGCTACATGATAACAAAATGAAAAGTACTCTAAGACAGTGTGTTATGCTCCCTGGCATCATACACAACTGAAAGAAAAAGGAAGCTTCTGCTGAAATACTAGCATACTTTATGGAACAGCCTTCCTTGAAAAACATATTTACTGTATTGTTCCTGAGACAAGTCCTGGATGGCAACAGAAGAACCGTGAAGTATCTGCATTTTCCAAAGCGCCAGTTGCAGCACGGTAATAGGAAACAGCTGTATCAGGATGACTTTTCATAGTCCTGAAATAATATGCAGAAAAACACACGTAAATATATAAATGCAAACATGAAGTTGAAAACCATTTTGAAGGAAACTAAAACATTGGTAAAGAAATTTATCTAATAAATTGCTTACATTTACATAGTTTAGAATATATTCACTCAAACACCCCAAACTCTATTTTTACTTACAGAGAAACAAAATAATTCAGATACTTTGATGTTAGTGAGTATTTGAAGCATTGTGGTTAAAGTAATATTTTTATGTAAGCAATTAATAAACATTAATTTTTGAGATTTGCAGCACATACAGTTTAAAAGGAAATGTTAACAAAGAAGGCACTAAAAAATGGTTAAAAACCCAAGAAAACAAACTCAATCAAATGGTCATTGTTATTTTATTTATGGATTCCTACTATCCTCTGTGGCAATTACACATTTGAATGTTAGCTGTCTGTTGATATCCACATTAGTGTGTGATAAAAACCATAAAACTCTCATTAAATCCACAAAAATGGAGAAGAAATAAAATTTACTTGCCATATCCATTTAGAATTCCATTGTTTTTGTAACTCATTAAAAAGACATGCAATTACATTTGCGTTCTGCCTCAGAAGTTGTTACAGATGTCTGCAGCTCTGGTAAAGAGAGGGGCTTAGTGAAAAACAAACACTTCTACTATTATTTCCCAGAAATTTGACTTTCCCTATAAAATCAATCCTTTCCCAATTTTCAGCCCAAATTATTCCTTTTCATGTTCACTAGTTAAAATTAATAGTTTTAATTTAGAGTAAGACATATATATCCAAACCTTCCTTACAGCAGTTCTGGTACAAATGCTTCATAATGTTTAGTCTTTTATGGATGAGACAAATTGCCAAAGGAAGACACAATCTCTATTTTCCAGTGACATATTTTTGATAACCGAAAAAAAAATTCTCTAAAACGGGTTCAAGATAAAATTGCACCCATTTCCAAACAAACATTCCTCATGGTTATGCCTTCTCCCTGTCATTTCAAGATTAATAAATGCATCCTCCATAATTTTTAAAGGATGAAAAAACAGAATAAAAGTTAGTATTTTGTATAGTGAAAGGAACCTGTAAATCTCAGTGACTTAGTATTTAGCATCATTTTTGCCGCTACTATTTTTATAAAGTTCTGGAGAACAAGACAGGTTCTGGTGAGCTTACACTCATCCTACCTCTGAGGAGACTGGCCCAAGGCTTTTCTTAGTCAGCAACACTGACACAATCCTTATGCTGTAATAGCAATAACTTACTGTTTTTAACAAACAGCAGCCTTTGTTCTGAAGGGATTCATGTCCTTCTTGGCTCTGTGACTTATCAAACACCCAAGACATCCAGTAGTGCTTTAAAATGCACTGCTGGATATACCTGATGGCCAGAAAGTGCGTTTTTCCTTCTAATGTGTAAATCCTCCACTCTCATTTTGTGCCTACTTATTTTCCACATATAACCTTTTGCATCCCTCTTCACCATACAAGACAGACAAAAAGTGTGTCCAAGGAATCATCTCAACAATCCATGAACGATATTTCTAACAACAAATATTTTATTAAGCTACTTTTACCCAACTGTAAAGCTGACTCATAAAACAAACAAATAAAAAAGGTCCTACAACATGTACATAATTTATGGTGAAACATGTATTTATTACACTTTTTAAACACCTAGCTTATACCTCAACACCTCTAAAATTGTAACGCCTTTAAAGCAATAAAGTACTTTGATTCTTATAGACATATCTTTGGACTATAACTAAAGACATCAAGAACAAGAAACATTTTAGCTTCTCCCAGAGAAACTGCCTACAGACTAACAGCAAGTGTCACTTCAGTTTAATGTCTGTCTGCTTTCAAGGATGTATGTCTTTCAAAACAGGGTCATGATCTAATATGTCTTTCCTACTGAATTTTTTTCCAAGGCAATTTAAGCTGTCTGGAGGTTTGGGGATGTTACAGATTCTCATTTCATAAAAGTGGTAACACTTTAGCTAGTATCAAAACACGTTGCTTGTTCAATGCCAACAGAAAGTTCAAAGTATAAAAATACTGTGTGTTTTATAGGTGTTCAGGAATGGCATATTCTCAAAAGTTCTAAGTAAATAACATTGAAAGGTTAAGAATAATAAAAGATGGTACATGTTCTCTCATTTAGTGGAAATTGCACAGCTCACCGGATTTCTTCCAATCCTAACTCTTGGTTGACTGCAGCCATTTAAAAAAACAGCCAGGCCTTGCAGCTATGCAGTTGTAATCCTCGATATATTTCAATAACAAGACCTGTCACTGTGCACTGGGAATCATCCCTCAAAAATGTTTACTTGATAAATTCTAGTTGAGAGACATGTTTATAGTCAATGATACAATGCAATTGTATATTTATAAAGCTTTATTAATAATAAAATGCCTACGAACTTCCTATTGATTATATCTCAATTCAAAGCTGTCAAATGCTTTAACATTAATAACTATTAAAATACCTGAGGTGTGTATTATCCACCTAGTTGTATAGATCGGAAACTTGAGATACAGGTAGGTTGAATGATTTTTCCATCTGTTCTCTGTGTGCTTTGAAGCATAACCTAAATATAGACATGTGGAAAAGTTCGACTAAAATGCTAGCTCCACAAAAAGCAAAATAATTTTTGCCCTTTTATTCAACAGAGACATAATTTTATCCTCAATTCACAAGAAATTTCCTGACATTAAAAAAAATCTGGTGACCTTCCCAATTACAACTCCACTGGGTGCAAGACAGATGCAACCCAACATACGGTAGTAAACAGGTTGATATAATCTGAGATTTTCTATGGCAACATTAAAGTTCTGGGGTGAGTGGACATGGAACAGCTTCAGGATGGACTCAAAATATCTCTTTCCAGGACGTGAAAAATTATGAAATGTAGCATGACAGACAACAGTTCAGGGTGGCACACAACTGGACTGGAATTAATAATTTATAGAATGATCTTTTAGTTTGGTCTAGAATATAAATGAACATGTTCATGTCATACTTGCACTGATTTTTCTCATTTGCAATAAAATGATGTTTAGTGCCTTTGAATTCAGAAGTCTCTCTTTCCTGTTTAACCTATTATCTAGAGTAATATAATCCTGTGGAGCACTTGGTAAGTCTCTTTCCAACTATCAATCATCCCTAAATAGTTATCTGTCATTTTAAATCAAAAGAATAGAACAGATTTCCCCTTTTCTCCATCTCAGATAGAGCAGCAGTCAATAAAGCCGTCCATTTCAAATACAAGATTTATAGCTGCCAGAATTTTTATACCGTATACTCTGCATTTCTAAATACAATATTCATATTGGTAGAAAACATGCAGCAACTGCCTGTAGCAGCATCTAATGGGATTTTAACAGAAGCCTGAGCCTTATCCAGGTGCCTGCTAATTGACCTGCAGAGGAAGCATTTCATTGTGTGCAGCCAGGCAGTTCTGTTTCGATAAATCAATAGAAAAAAGAGAATTTGGGAGTTTTTAAGCAGAGGTCAGGGTTAATCTGTAAATGTGTTTTATCCCTTGAAGGATTTATATTAATCCAGTCTTGTCTCTGATATCACTGATTCAAAGCTTACATTATAACTGAAAAGCTTCTCTCTGGTGCTTTTCTTTTTTACAAATACTCAACTACTTAAATGTGCGCCCCCCAACAGGACAGCAAGGAGAATCTCCTGGTAAATCTTTAAGTAAAACCCGCATACTTTTTAATAAACAAACTGACTTACTGGTGAGCACAGGCCCCCTGACCAAAACAAAAATCCTGATTTAATTTCTGTTCTGCGTTGGATTTTTTTTCAGTTTGATTTTTTCCTTACTGAAACCTTGCCTAATATTCTGCTATGGCAAATTAAAACCAGAAGTTGTTCTAACATAGGGATCTAGTCCAATAGCACAGTCTTTGACAGAATTCAGGCACATCTCAAAATCCAGGAAAATGAGAAAAAATCAGGCTGATGTCTAGGATACAGAATTTTGTGGCGTAGAATAGAATTACTGTTTCAAGATGAACCCCAGTAGAAAGACCATGGTCCCTGCTCTGGCTGGGACCATGCACAAACTTCAGCTCCTGAACCCACAGCTTCCTCTGCAAAACATGGGATGGTACTGGGGGCATTCAGAGCAGAAAAACTTGAAAGCTTTCAACAGCAACAACCTGCCATGTACAGCAGAGCAGCTTTTGTCATCAGCCATATATCCATATTTTATTCCATTGTTTTAATGCAGTAAAAGATGGTACTCTGCCTCATTTCATGAATTCATCCATTTTATATAGCACATTTTTTATTATTTTGGATATATCCCTTATTCAAGGTGCTGTAATAAAACAAGACTTCTGTTGCAAGATAAATAAAGTACCACTGCTCCTTCACTGTCCTGTCACCTCAGTTTCACATTATTTCAGTCAGTCTTGTCTTCTGCCCATAAGTTGACATTAATGTCTTTCCTTATCATGACATTTATGGTTTCCATTATTTTCTGCAGCACTCTATTGATTTTGAGATCTATAGCTCCTACATGAATTGTCCTTTAGAGCTCTGTCATTACTCCTGCTTGTACAATGGGTACATGCCCAATGACTCAAGATCAAATACAGACAGCCTAGCCATGTGAAGGCTAAAGTAATGGAGGTACTCCTTTTCCCTCAGGGGAAATTCAGCTTCCTTAAAATTGTAATAATATTAACATTTTCATTAATAAATATACTGACCACCATTATATTGGGTTTTTTTCTCTCACTCCTAAATTCCTCAGGCCTTAAAATGGCCTCACAGACTAATTTTAAAAAAACGTTAAAAACATGAAACTATAAAGCCTCCATATAGGAGTAACCAGAGCAAGAATTAACAGCATAAGAATGTGATGGTTACAACTAAAATGAGCCTATGCCAACCCAAGGCTTGACAGATTTTGTTGCTGTCCAGATGAACAAACAGAACTTTGTTAAAGTCAGTGCTGAAGATGGGATTGTGTTTTCTCCTCTCCAGCATTTTGTCTCTACTATGGTATTCCTGTCTTATTCCTGAATTTGGGATCCCTTTGTTGGCAAATGTAGTGCAACAATAAAGTTCCACACAGAGGATTTCAGTTTAGGCTTCACTGATACCTGATTCCACATATGCACAAAAGAAGCCAGTTTTCAGAGAACACTGTTCTGAAATATTTCAGTTAGATCAAAAGCTCAGAAAATCATAAAAGCATTCTGTCTTCCCTTGGTATTGATGGTTAAACTAAAAACAAACATATCCAGGCATGATTGTCAAGACTGAACTGGGTGACTGGGTGCTTCACAGCAGATCTTTGTACCAGCAGGGTTCCAAACACCCTGTGGCGTCACAATCTCCAAAACCAGAAAGAATTTGCAGAATTACAGACCAAGTCTTGATATCCTAGCATATGGGGTAAAGACACTTCTGAAGTTTCAGTTTATGTTCCTTTTGTGTACTTTCCAGGTACATCTGTTTCGGCTTAGACTCATCACACTAGATGGAGTCTTTTGAAAACAAAAGCCTTCAGTAAGCCCTGAACTCCACCGCATGGTTTCTTTAAAAATAAGCCTGACATTTGCCCAAGCAAATTATTGTAGTGTCATGATCTCAGTTAACCTTCTCAGAATATGGTGCTTCAAAAACATTTTGATAACACTTAGTATAAGCCTTAATCCCATGAACTTTTTGCCATCCCATTTACTCTTATTTATCACTGTATAAAAGCACCACCCACCAGCAAAAGGGGGTTATTTGCACATGCAGACAGGTAAGATGTCCATTGCCAAGAGCAGAAAATCCTTCCCCAGCCTTCCTCTGCTTTGTGCTTGCAGAGAAGAGCCATGCATTTAAAATGCTATCATAAATGAGACAGAGGAAAAATTTTGCCTTCTAAATTAACATAAATGATGATATCTGTGGCTAATAATTAAAGCAGCTCCACTTATGTGAACCCACTGCAGGACTTTTGAGCCTGTTTGTTCCAAGAATATGCCATGAAATTACATGCATTCTCCCCTTTATTTCAGAAACAGTTCATCTAATTGCAATGTCAGGTCTAAACCTGGGCTTTGTTTCTTTAGAAAAATATGGGTTTTCCTAAGAGACCACAGCACAGAGAGGCAGCCCTCCCCAGGCACGTTTCCTGTGTCTGCCTGGCAGTGCTCACCGAGAGAAAGGGAATTCTGTCATCATGTTAGTGTGCTAATAGAGTGCCTGCTGGCAAGCACCAGTAGGCTCTCCAGAAATATGACACAGCGAGATAAAGCTTATACAAACTGAGAGACATAAACATAACCTACTTGTGTTAATCCTGTAAAACCACGAGTATATGACGAGGGGAGGCAGCCCTACAGAGTGCTGCAGTCTGTGATTCTCCGCTGCAGGCTTTCACTCTCAAGAGACAGGATATAAATGCAGGTGTGTCCTCTGCTAGCAAGACCTCACTTACGTGCTCAGGGTAAGGTTTCTTTGTGTCTCAATTAGCACCCCTACTACCTAGGCTGGTTAAGACCCACTTTCAACACACACAGAAAATAACACCACATCCATTATGTTAGCGATCAAAGCTGTACAAGTTTGTTGATTGTTTCAAAGATCAAAGACAGTCTGTCAGACTTCATTACCAGAAGAAAAAAGGGACTCTGACTTCAAAAGGCATTGTGTTGTCCTTCGTTTCCTCCTCAAAAATAATTTTGAAAATGGTGAGCCACCTCAGAGCAATCTAAATTAACAAGGTTCTTGACTGTACCTTCTAGCTCTGGCTGTAGTTTGATCTTCTCATTCTTCTTCCTTTTCCTTTATGTCTATATTAAGTAAATGCTGATTGTTTGCCCCACTGGCTTAATACTGGTACACATTAAGGAATAAAAATTGAAGCACTTCATCAATCTGCAAGATACATAAAATTGCTCCCACTGCTTCCCCCGATTGCTTTCTCTTGCTCACTGCAACATTGTCTGCAAAAGGCTATTTGAAAATGTCTTTAATTAGTTTTTCTATTTCCCTGACTGAAGTAATACCTTCAGTCAGATTCACATAACTAATTATACTAATAGTGAATAAAAACAGCATCAAGATTAGAGGACTTTGATGCTGCTTGAGCTGTAAGTCTTATGGATGCCTTTTTAAAGGTGAGTTTTGAAAGCACTCACATTTTCCTGACTGCTTTAAATACTTTTTAACTATTCATAAGGGAATTTTTAGAATATTCATAATTACCCACAAGGCAAAAAACTCATCCAGCCACACAAAGATCCAAACCTGAATGCATTTGTTCATATGTCAATGGTAACACTAGTACAACACTATAAAGCTTTATCTGTACCCAGGTCTAATTTACACTATCAGTGAGGTCTCCACTGACAGTTCCCATAGCCTCCATCATAAACAAGCTAACAGATCTAAGTCAACAGCACTGAAAAGTTTAATCATCCTAGTGCAGGACTAATGGAAAGTGTGGATCTTCATTTAATTCACTTTCTCTACAATTAACAGTCATCCAGGTACCACTGAGGAAGCGTGCCCTTTTTTGGCCTGTGGGATCTAGTTTTACATTTCATAAATTGTGAAATGGGTGATGTGAACGGGTTTTTCCCCTACCTGTAAGTACTTAGCTAAAATATTTAATGGACAAGGTGCTGATTTACCACTTCTTGGTGCTTATCCCATAGGTGATGATCACTCATCCCTGTGAAGTTACCCTCTAGATACCTGGTAACATCCCTTTCTTAACATGCTATTCTTATTCCTGTTCCTCTGTGGATTATTATCACTGTCAATAAATTCCCAAAATTTACTTCAAGGTGACTCCTCAGGCACAGTCAATACTAATGATGTCAAAACCATGGTGGAAAAAGATCTTCTACACATTTGTACTAATTAGTGTAAATGCCTGTGGAAACACTAGATAAAAACAGTGCCCTACACAGAGTGTGCTGGACAGGCACTGCAGGAATGGAGTCCTCAACCAGAAAAGCCACTGTATGAAATGGTCTTTATATGTTATAAAGTGGTACATAAAACCAAAGCAATAGGTCCACAGTTGCCCAGAGGAGATAAGGAAAATTGGAAAAGCATTCAACCAAGCTGTTCTTTTCTCTTTCTTTTTCCTTCAATTTTTTCTTTAAACTAGCATTTAAAATTTCTCATTTTGCACAGGCATAAAAACATCATCGGTGTGAGGTCTCTGTCAAGTCACCAGAGCACCCTTCTTAATTATTTGGTTGCATAATATTTTAGACTATATAGATCCACTAAATCTAGTTCCTGACCACTCCAAATTATACTTCTTCATGGTTTTTCACATGATAATCCCTGAAGCATCATCTAAAATTTGAGAGGCATAAAGTAGTAAGGTAATGACAAACAACCAAAATGTGAAACTGCAAACAATGTCTGAACAGAGATATTTGGTCTTTGACCATTTTTTGCCTAACTTAATATCCCCACCTTTCTTCTTTCTCAAGTATTCACATGAAGCTAGACACATACTTTTATATATATATTAGTATATAAAAAGCATATAAGCACATATATACGCACATAAGAATATATATATAGAGACACGCCACCACATTCACTGAAAACATATATTTATACAGATATAAAAATTAAGACTGCTCTCTTCAGGGTTTTCTTTAAGGTCTTCTTGCTTAGAATGTGTCTGCTCTGTGCAGTATGGCTGGATGCATTCCAAAATTCACTTTTACTATTACACTATCACTATTTTTACTACTATAGGTGACATTTTTTTAAAGGACATTTCTGAAATAATAATTGTAGGTTGCAGATGTGAGTAGTGTGGAGTCCCCAGCAGGAATGGCAGAGTGAGGAGGCAGTCCCCAGGGCAGTCTCCAGGCTTCCTTCATAACATGCCCATAGCAAACCATGTCAAGCAGGTAACCTGTTTAAGAGTCAGGACAAAATGCACCTGGAAGTCTTCTAGCAGGGATTTCTTGGTTTTACTATATTCATAAAGACAAGACATAATTTTAAATTCTTCACAGCTGTCTTGAGTCCAAACACTAAACTTTATCCACTTCAAATCACTTTTAGATTTGCTTCCTCACAAAATTCATGGACAGAATAAAAAAAAGAACAGAACAGCAACAAGTGAGGAATTCTGCATGTGTACACACACACACACACGCGCACACATCTGTCTTAAGAGATCTGTGTTCTGGCCTCATGTAAAGGAAAGCAAATCCAAGATTTAATAATCAACTTCTTCATGTCCACACTGAATTTTATTGTTAAACCTTGAAAACAATGGTGAAAATTTCTCTTTCTAATGGGCAGCATCCAAAAGTCAGGCAGTCTGCAAAAATTTTCCTGCCCCATCTTGCATAAATAAAGCGCAGCTTCTCGTACAAGGATGATATGAGGCTGCTCTGCAGCAGTTCATGGCTCAGAAAGTCACTTTGAATCCTGGAAGTGACCTTGACAGCAAAACTTTCAAGGTAAGAGCATGTTCTTCTGGTTTGTGAAATGTAGGAACTAATGGATGCTTTTTTACACATGTTTATAAAGCAAAGTGGAAATTCTTTTTCTTGTCCAGTTTATTTCTGCCTCCCTTAGCATATAATACTGGTTTACTCACAGAAAAGGATGAGTGCAATCAACCCTATGACCTAGGTAACTTCAATGATTTTGCTGCATAGCTTGGGCCAATGACTGGCTATGTAACTAGTGAAAAAGCTCAGCAAGTGCTTAAGATCCATGAATTAGAGAGCACTACTTACATATTTATTTCTCTCTAAGAATATGTTTCAGCTCTTTTGAAAAAGTTGCACATAAACCTAGTCTTATGGAACATTCTAAAATAGGATATTTTCTTAAGATCTGGTTTTGTCTTTCATGACTATAAAAGCGACAAAAAGTTAAAGCTGAACAAAGACCAAGTTTGGACAGCAGTAGTCATAAAAACCATTTGCACAAAGGAAGTACTGTTTTTGCTCCTGCTTGCCCTACCCTTTTCTTAATTTTATCTCTTCCCACTCACTTCCCCAGCTAGCTGGCCTGACTGGTAAAAAAAACTGACTTCATATATTGTCATCTTTAGGTTTTATAAGAGTTCTTTATGTAAACAATGTTCAATTCCCAAACACTTGCAATGTTCTTGAGGGCCACAGGTAGTTTGTATTCATCAGTGCAGAGCAATGAGCAGAATCCTAAGCTAATGGCCACCTTGCTCATTACATGCAAGCTGGCTGAATGTAACAGCCTCGTGGGAACAAATGCTGTTTGCCACCCTTTAGATAATGCATTAAAACATGATTCTAGGTAGTAAAGGGCATTCAGACAGCACACAAGGGACACTGCACACCTGCACCTGTGAAATGATGTCCTATAAAGAAGTATTCACAGGTTTCTTTAAACACGAAACTGCTTCAGGAAGAATATTGTTAATGGTGAAGGCAAAGAAGGAAGTAAGGATTTATAAAGAAATTTTCTAAAGGTCTACAATAGAGTTCTAGAGCCAGGGCAGAAGCAATTCTGTAATTCACCCAAGGACCACAGTACCATATTTGGTGCACTTGGCTTTATGCCATACAGGCAAAAGTTGTCTCCCTTTACTTTCCATTTGTGCAGAACAATCTGGGTGACAGGTTTCTCTGAGAGAGAAACTCCTTGTGATCTCTGAGCACAGGAGAAGAAAGCTATTTTTCTCCAGAAATGTCTTAAAGACACCAGATGTTTGAATAGGAAATGCCATAAACAAGGACCTCGTCTACTTGGAAAGGCAACTAGGAGCAGCTCATCACAGATGTGTTCTGGGTGTTCAGAAGTACCACTTGCCATAAAATGTCTTTTTTTTTTCTTTTTAGAAAAATATTTCAAGCAAGTACCTAATGTGACTTACTAGAAGAGTGGCTTTTCATGGCAGTAAGTATGGTCCTGTCATGCAACACACGTGACCTCTTTTGACAATTAAAAATAATGAACCTTGGATTGAAAAATATGTTGAAAACAGTTTTGAAGATGAGCCAGTTGGCAGAACACAACCATCAGAAAATAGCTCAAAAAATATTTCACCTACCCACACAATCTCCCTGTGAGACTGTTCTGGGAAAGATGCTGCACACTGCTCCTCAGCTATTTGTGCTTGGTGATAAAAGTAGAATAGTGAGGCTCTACACACCCTGTGGAAAGGTTAGTAGGGGGGAAAATAACAAAAGCCAACATGAGTTGGTTGTTTGTTGGCAAAGGTTGTTGGTTGTTATAATTTATGGCTTGTACAAAGCTAGGCAGGAAGGACAGGGTGATCTCAGAATAATTCTATGTGCTTTAATTGTAATGAAGTCCAACAGTTTATTTCACCAATCTAATGTAGCTCATTAACACAAATACATGTCTGCACAGATAAATTTAATATAAAATAAGATATAGTAATTTTACTGATCATTTATTTGCAGGAAAAATGCACCTATTTTAGGTACTAATTGATTTTTGTTTTCTTCTGCTTGCTGGGGCACTGCCTTGAACCCAAAGAAATGAATGGGCTCTGGAGCATACTGACCAGACTATCTGGGAGATCCGAGAGGCAAAAAGAGCTGTCATTCGGGGTGCAAAGACAAGAAAAGGCACCAAAAATAAAGGCCAAACTGCAAGAGTACAGCTCCCACACAAACCTTGTTGCAGGTTCGCAGTGGCCACTGTTACGTAACCGATAGCCAGATTTTTCCCTAGAGCTGAAATGCTGCAGGAGAAGTGCCTGGGCTAGAGCAGGTGGTTGGGTTTACACTGTAAGGAGTAGCCTTCCTGCAGATGGAGTTACGACTGAGCTCAGCAGATACTCCAGGCACACCTTCCTTCATACAGGGCAGTTCTGTAGAACTTCAGATAACATTGTAATAACAGTTTTCAGATATGGTAATAGTTTCCAAATTTTATTTTAAGTCATGAAATACCAATCCTTTGTTTTTCAATATTAACCTATTTTTCTATATTATGATCAAGAATGAAATCAATATATGAGGTTCTGAAGAAAAAAAAATGCAGATAAGTTCTAAAAATTTCTGTAATTTTCTCAACATTATTAACAAAATAGTTCACAGGATTCTCATTCATTAAGGTAACCCAGGACTTCTCATTGTAGGGCTCTCCCTGTTGTTTAGCACTTTGTCTGTATGTGCTTAGGATGAAGCTTCCTCTGTAATTTCTAATGTTTAATTTCAGCTACAGAATAACTAGTTAGTCATACTTTCTGAGTAGAGAATAATAATAAAATACTAATTGCTTTTTTCCATGCTGAAACAAAATAAATTTTGGAAAAAAATCCTATCTATTAGTGTGCTCAAAGACTGACGTGAGTGTACTGCAAAAAGAGCTCAATTCAAGTTCCCCAGGCAACCACCACTTTGGCATTTTTCTAACCCAATTTCCCACTTACTTTTCCCTTAATACCACTATGAGACAGCAAAGTACAAAACATATACTCAACATTTAGCATAGGGTATTTCTCCTCACAGTTTTCTTGAAGCAGAGGTGTATTTATAAGTGACTGGAGGCTTGGGGGCTTGGTTAACTCACTGCTGGAGGCCTATATGTGGATTTGAAGTCTTAATAGACAGCTAGTGCACAGTAAATCCACGTGCAAAGGCCAATTTGAAATTCATAGTTACACTTCAGCCTGGGAAGGCAGTACCTACAGTGCCTTGGGAAGGCTGTAGCAACAGCTACAGCAGGTACAAGGGCAATTTTGGTGGACTTTTTTCTTATGGGCATTTTGTCCCATAGCAGCGTGGGTAGGAGATGGAAGAAAATCCACTGCCATTTTCTGTTCATTACCTCTAAGGATAAACAAAATAGCAGAACACCTCACACAACAGCAAGCCATGGAAATTAACCTAAAATTTATGCAGGATATTGAGAAGAAGCGAGTCTTGGCAAGATGAGAAGAAAAGAATCTGATGTGTGTTAGTGACTTTGACTTGATCTCAGAAAATGTGACATGAGAGAAATGTGGGTCTTTGCACTTGAAGGATGTGAACAACTTCTCAGTCCTGTGTCACTGGCAAGATTTGATTGAAGGTAATTCAGAGCAGCAGAGAGATAAGGCTAGAGAAACCTTTATCCTGAATCTCTAGGTAAGACAGACTCTGGAGGCTGATCCCCACAACGGAGTGTGCTGTTCATCACAGCTTGAGCGAAATGGCTTTTATTTACTGAGCAGAGGCCCTACTCAATCACACCATCATGTGGTCAAGCTCACATGAAAGGGGAAACTAGCATCCTAATTTTTAATTTTCCCACCCAGAGAAAGAGGGATCAGGTCCTGGAAACTTGCTTCATAAATTGGAGGCAGAGAGGAAGGGGCTGGCCATGGAGTGGCACCACCATTTGGCAGCACAGGTGCTGTTTATAGCAGAGAGGCTCTGGCAGCTCCTCAGCATGCTCCTCATACTGCACTGTGCATGTGCACTGGGCTGCCTTTGCAACTGGAGCAAGATGCTAAATCTGTCATTGTCTGTCTCTGACTTGACTCCAAATGCTGTCTGCTGGCAAATGCTGACACACAATGCCTGAATGGGGGCTCTGTGGAGTGTGCACTTGCATCACCCAGTCCACCCATCTCATGTTTCCGGTCTGATGAGATTTGGAGCAGTCTTTCAGGAGCTATAGGTGTTAGATGAGATGAGAAGTCTCATCTAGCACAGCTGGGAAATCTCCATTTTAGGATCCCTATAAGATTTATCAATCAACAACTGTTCAGATTATAATGAAGGCAGTTTGTTCACGCTCCCTCACACAAAAATATACATATTTCCCAATGCCTCCAGGGGTCTCCTAGAAATTATAAAAATAGGATAAAACCTTTCACAATAGGCTCATTGTGACTGATGTGCTACTAAAGTGTAGCAGATTGAAACTGCATGGCATGTTGTGCCATAATGTCTGTATCTGGATTATTCCCTCTTTCAGCAGCTATCAAATATGGTTTTATCTTCTTTTTTTTAAAGTAGTTTTTGCTGAGTGAAAGTAATACAGTCCCTCTGAAGCTTCTGAGGCTTATAAAAAAAGGTACTTTATTTTTTCATTTGTCTGCACACACTTGGGGTTCCTACAGTTTGTGCTCAATCAGTAAAACTGAATGGAAATAAAAATGAAAAATGAAAGATGTAAAGCTCACGGATTTATTTTTATCTTGAGAACCTTCAGGAAGGAAGATTTTTCAGCCTCTAATCTTAATGATACAGCAGTTAGAAGGAGTGATTTTCTCTGTGAGCTTTACACATTAATTAAGCTTTATTGTATATTTTTAGTTGAACTAGTCCTTGTTAATGCCACCTCTGTGAACCTCCCCTTCAAAAAAAAATATTCTAGTTGCAAAACAATGCTTGATTTAAACAAGGCAATTAGAAGAGTCAGCAGTCTATATGAGAGTAGCTGATTTTATAGTCTATTAAGAGCAAAATCTTTTACAGCAAAGTCCTGATCTATCTGTTTATAAAATAAATGTTTTGAAAGAAGAGATTACTTTTAGATGATTTTGTGTGGGCATCCTTAATGCTCAAATGCAGCCACAGATGCTCTACATAACAGGTACAAATTTACAACAAAACACAGTTCAACATACGTGCATTTATTGTCCAGATCTTTTTAGGCTGTAAAATAGTTTTCAAACAGTATTCAGCACATCTCTCAAATATCCCAGTACTGTGAGGTGACTGGTGCTGCATTTCTCCTTTTACTGAAATAACAAGGTCAAAATGTTCCATTTTGTGTGAATGCTCAATATAAGACAACTGAAACCTTATTTCAGAAAGTACTTAACGTTCTATAGAGCCTCATGTTGAAAGCAGAGTTCAAGGATCTTCCTGCAATTTAAAGGTCTCTGTCAAGCACAGGGAGCAGGTGCCAATCATCTGTGAAAAATGTAATCTAGGTCCCCATGGCAAAGGCTGAAATAGCCACATCTCTATTGCAGTGCTTCCTGGGAGAGGCTTCTTTCCCTCTCTTAGCCAGCCTCACTGCACAGCCTGTCTGGGCTCTGCAGTGAGGGAGGTACAGCTCCTGCACAAAACAAATCTTTTAGCTACATACCCTCTGTACATGGGCTCATCTTAATTAAAACAGCCATTTGAAGTCCTCCCTGCAGCTTATAAATTTTCAGCTTTTCAATTCCTGATGTGCTCTGGAAAAGGGTGCAGCCTAAACATTCTTTGTGTCATTTGCCACTGCGGACTGCTCTGCATCATGGCAGTCTGATGACACACCTAAAGGAAGCATCACTTTAACAGACATATATCAGTAACTGCAGCAATGGTTGGTGTTGCCTATGACTCCTCTCATTCTTCTACAAGCAGCTTCCCCCCTTCTCATGCCATTGCACAACCTGGCTCCACAGTGCATTTGATCACCTCTCTACCCTGGAGCCTTTGAAAGAAATAGAAAATGCGTTTCTATTTCACCCATTTTCCTGACCTTTTCATACTTACTACCATGTATTAACAGTAACAGGACATCAATCTTAAACTTTTTTTTCCAAAGTTCTGTGAGTGTTTGGGTTGAACTAGAAGCAATGATATGAGGAATCACTTCACATCCTTAGCACAAATTCTCTTCAATCAAAAAGAGGAATTTAAAAATATTCATATAGACATTACAAGAAAGATGAGAAAAAGAAAGGAAATGTTTTATTGCTCCCATATCCGGCACACAGCTTTCCATTTGTAACCCCCTAAACCAGAAGTTACAACCTGAATGCAGAGCTCTGCTTTGTGCTACTGCAGAAAAACAGGGCCTCTGAAAAAAGTACCCAAAATGTCAGCAATCCATGGGCCACTTTGGTGAGCCACAGCTCTACAATACCCAAAGCCATTACTATGATTGCAACCAGCTGTTGGCTTGATACTGCTTCAAAAACACGTTCAATATTCCTACAGGATTTTCTTCTACAAGGGACATCTAACATGCATGCTACCATTTTACTTATGTTGTCCTCATTGGTGTGGCATGGTCGCTGCATGACATTACAGCCACACTAGAATAGGAATGCTCATTTTTATGGGGACTCGTAGCGTGGTCTTTTAATTTGGGCCCACTGCTTTCTTTTTATCCTATAGCAGTGATGGGAGTTCTCTTCTCTCATGTTCTTCAGAGACAGGCGCTTCATTTTATACATGCCTGAAGCTGTCTTTACTATTGGGAAATATGCTTCCTCCATGAAAAATCCTGTTGGGACCAGAACTAAGACAAATCAATCATTCCACAGATTGGAAATGGATGCTGGAAGCAGAGCTGTGTAAAATTATGAATTCCAAGACTGAGCAGATAAATCCAGCCTCTGATTTATTTAGCAAGTCTTTGCATCTCTGAGTCTGCACCACAATTTGGGTTCAAGCCTCCATAAGGTTACTAGAGCAATATCTCCATACATTTCTAAAGAGCCTTAAAGTGGTTTCCTCTTATGAAGTTTTTTCTCTGAGAACATACAATTTTTTTTTTGTTTGAATTTAAACAAGTTTCCAACAGCCTTCCAGGCAATTAGCTGCTTATTAGTGAAAGCATTGCCTTGTGAGTTCCATGGCAAGTAATGTACATAGTCATACAGACAACAGACATGTGATCAGTAGTACCCATTCAACAGCTGTGGAGTAACAGTCCCCAGAATAAAAATGGGGTCAGTTCATGACAGTGATGCAAAACAAATGCATGGAAAACCCTAAATTTGAAAACCTGTGGTACAAACCAGTTACCAAAGAGTAAGAAATCTGTTCTCTGAGCACAATGGTGTTCAGAGGTTGTTCATGCTTCTCTTTTTCTTGTTCTGGGTGAATCTGTGATTAAAAAATAGGGATTCCATTTAGAAAGAGAATTATATATGCCTTCTTTCCCACTAGAGCCTTAGTCACAGTGAATCAGCTCTTCATCTACATAATTTCAAACCTTCCTCAAGATTTACAGTAATTCAATAAAAAGATAAAAATAGAATTATCAAGACACTAACCACTGTGAAGCCCTGCTCACTTTACCTAGGTCATTCGCTTTCCAGCTGTCCAAATCCCTGCTCTTTTTTGGTTTCCACCATTTCAATCAGGCAAGTACAAATTTTAGACACCCTGAAGGGTACCTACCATACTAAATACTGACATCCTAAACACAATTAATATAGTACCTCTTGACACCAATGCCACTCAACACATTTGCTAAATTGCTCTGAACATGCCAAGTGAGCAAACAAAAAAAACTCAACTCCAAAAATGTCTGTACCTAAACTGGTACTGTGCCCCCCCATTATTTCCTCTGCATTTTTAACATACACCTTCTATAGCTTAAAAAAATAATTACTTTCATTCTTGAAGCGATTTGGAAAAGGTATTTGTGAAACAGTAGGATGCAAGAAGACAGTTTATTGTTAACAATGAAGAAATTTACATTAACTGATTAGCTATGTTTATGTCTGCCAAACACGTAAGATTCTATTATCGACCCTCTGAACCTTGAATTTCTGATGACTTAAAATTTACAGGAGCATTTCATTTTCTTGCCTACCATTGGTAATATTGAATAAGTTGTAGCTAGCATAGTCATAAATGAGATAACTCAGGAAAATTACACTGCTTTTTCTTACATTTCAAGATAACAAATAAAAAATGCAAATTCTTGTTTAGCATTTGACCATTTTAGTCAAAGTAGGAGAGCAATTTTCTTTGCTCTTTTTTAATAGGAAATGGGAAGGTAATTTTGAAATCTCTGATTTTACTGAAACCAATGTGCAGCATCTTCATTATTTAGTCACTGCTGATTAACTTAACTCTGGGTAAAGTATGAGTCATTCACCACTATACAAATTTTTGTGCTCTTGTGTTACATGAAGCAGAATAGAAAGAAGAAATTGTCCAAAATATTTTAGCACTTATTATTTGCAAGACCTCAAACTACCGTCAGGCACAAGGAACAGACAGCAATGTTCAGAGGTTAATATATACGTTTTACAGCTTGGTCCTCAGGCTGGCTTTTAGCCTGTGTGCTCCTGACTCCACACAAGATTTCAAACAATACTAACTAATGATGAAAGAGGACTACATTTTGTGAGAACCTCAAGTAACTACCACACCCAATTCTCCTAATTTTTGAGGTATTGATGTATTGTCCTCTGTTATTTTTGTAGGAGCAGAGAAGTTAACAGCATGAGGTACTCTATCTGTTTTGGATATCAATGCAGATAAAGATTGTTTCAACATTGTCGTGGGTTTACAGGAAGCAGGTTTTCTGGGAATGGAGTGGCCAGAGGCCAATAGGTGTTCAGATTTTAAATTGACACCAGGCTTGGCCACTGAGGGTGGGTGCGCCTCTGAGAACACAGGGGTTAGAAGCAGAGCACTCCCTTGGGCTCTCTCTTTGATTTCCGGCCAGCAAAGAGCCAAGGCCTCCCCTGCCTGGCTTCGAGCTGGGTGGGGGAGGGGAAACCTGCGGCCCGGCAGAGGTAGGCCTGACCCCTCAAGATGGAAGGGTGGTGGGGGCACCAGGAGGCATTGGGCAGCCCCCCCCCCCCCAGGAAAGACAGAGGGAGAGAGGCCCCGAGAGGATTTGGGCAGCACCCCCCCCCCCCCACCAGCTAGAAGATGAGAGAGAGAAAGCTGGTAGGGGCCCGTGGCCTTGAAGTGATATCGGCCTGCGAAGAAGGAGGGGGAAGGGGGGAGTGCAGCAGGGAAGGAGCCTGGCCGCGTGCAGAAGTTTGTTAACCCCTTTCTGGACAATGAAGACCTCACAGAGCATTTGGACCTTTCCTGGAGGGGAGATGGAGTGGATGATAAAGAGGAAATGGGCAAGAGAATGACAGTCGGAGCAGTGAGTGAGGCTGGGAGAGTAAAGAAGAGGCCGGAAAGAGATGATGGAGTAGCTGGTTGCTGGACTCTTTTTGGTACAGCCACGGACAGAACCATGCTTCCTCGCGACACAGAGGCTGCATGCAGGGGGGAGGCGATGGCTCAGAACTGAGAGGGTTCAGTGTTGGAGACCCCCCGGCCCCAGGGGTAGACAAGTATGGGGGGGACAAGAGGTCCCGGGATGAGAGAAAACTGTGCTTTTTTTTGGAACTGGTCAAAGCACCCTTAAAAGGATAACCCTTGAAGCAGCTCTGTTCCATGTCCAGTGCTGAGAGCGCTGGGCATGCAAAGAAGAGGTCACCATGGCCCCAAGAAGGACTCCTCTCCTCTTGATGGACTGGAATTGAGTATTTACAGGGTGATGGATGGAGACTTGAAATTTGGAAGATGTATTGGAAATGTGGTGGGGGGAGGAGGAAATGCTTTTTGTGGAGTTTTCATTTTCCAGGTGTGTGTGTGCGTGTGTGTGGTTTGTTTTCCTTTTGTAGTTTAGTTAATAAACTTTTTTTCTAAGGTAGAGGCCTGCTTTGCTTATTTCCTGGTCACATCTCACAGCGAACACCAGGGAAGTATATTTTCATGGGGCACTGGCATTGTGCCAGTGTCAAACCATGACAAACATACAGCTCACTCCCTTTGAATGAAAGACCATTAAATTTTACCTAGCTGACCTTGTAAGTTGTCTAAAATCATGGATGTTAAAGTCTAAACAGTGTCCAGCTAAAGCATATTTTCTAAATAGTCTTTCAGTCTAGAGCCAAGAACAGCAGGATGGAGAATATTAGAAAAGAAACACCACTTCCTTTGACAGCTTCTCCAAGTGATTCATCCCCCTCTCTCAAAGAAGACACAAATTCCCCTTCCTACTTGAATCTGTCTGACTTTTGGTTCCAGACATTTGCTCTTCCTTGTGGTCTGTCTCATGAGGGTTAAGTACTCTGCCTTTGCTTCTCGGGAAGGTGCAGTTCTCTCTCACTATGTTGCTTTCTCTGATGATCTAGATGTGTTGAGGTAAAGGCTCTCACATTAATGAACTTTACATTCCACATTTCGATGGAATTTTGTTCTATTGTTCCTTATTCCTTAACTACTTTTTCAGAAGTGGACTGCAGAACTGTGTAAAATACACACTGTTCCATAACCAGGCATACACTTCCCATTTTCTCCCACTCAAGATTACTCATTTCAAAAAAGCATGTACAGATGTTTTAGGGATGGAATTACTCACTGATGGTTTCTTCTGAGTTCATGTCATCTGCAACATCCAGATTTTTTTCAAAACAACTTCAGTTTGATTCTTTACTCCTTTATTTCCCTTTGGAATACAGAAATTATCTGAATGTAAATCAAATATGCTGAAATAATACAAAATAGGGTCATTAAATCCAATTTTTACTCCTCTTGCAGTCTCTATCATCTTACAGTCAACAATTTTTTTTATTATTATTTTTTAAGTAATAAATCCTACCTAACACTAACATTTAAACTGTCTCTGGTGCACAATCCAACAAATCTACTAGAAATACCACAGCTGAAGGGAATTTTATGAGATATCCACTATCTGACTTTAAATTTATTTAACACACACACTTTATTTACTGATATTATTTTAGTGTCATTTTAAAAATAGAATCTCATTGAAGGAATGCCATTGAGATAGTTTTTATGAGGTTACCTTCAGCAACCAAAGTTATAATCTGCTGGAACAAGACCTGTTTTCCATAGAAAAATGTGAAACTTACTGCTTTACAGTTTTGTTTAACCAAATCCAGTATCAGGCCATCCTATTAGAGTGCCTAAGGCAGAGCACAGTTTAACATGTTTCCCACGCAATGCTTGTCTACTTCAAATACCTCTCAGAAGTGTTACAATCTTTCACATTTATTAGATATTAATGTTAGCAAGAAAGACATCTTAACCACTGGTATTAGACTGTAGCAAATCATCCAGGCCTTCTGTCTCAAGTGTTTATCTTTAAACATTGTTAATTAATATCCTCCTTAGTGGATGAGAAGACAGTATGTCATCCTCATGTGATAGTGGCACATCAGCTAATTTATTTTCAGATACAGAAGTGAAATGGTTATGAATACTTGTCTCTTCCCTACATTGTCTTTTTAGCGCCCCCATATATAAATGGACTTTGTCGTCCTTTGTCTGTTATATACAGGAAATTTTAAATATTTTTCTGCTTTTGTACTTTTTAAAACAATTGTACTAGACTCCCACAAGAGTATTCTACACAACCCTAATTTTTAAGGCTTTATAGTCATTCATATTTCCCCTCTTAGTTAATGCTTTGATTGTTTTAGCTGAAAAATTTATTTCTCCACTGAAACAGGAAACCTCCATTAAAGCTGAGCTCTTCCTCAAAGACACACACTATTGCAGTTTTTTCTCTTCCCCACAGAATATAATATCAAAACATTTATTCACATTTTTCCATCTGAATTTTATGTATACTTGTACTTATCTTTGATAAATAAGGTTTTTCTAATATAAAGTAAATATTTACTTGCTCTCTTCTCTTTTCCTTACAATAAAAGCAAACAGATAATAATGATTGATTTACAAACTACCAGCAAAATTACAATCCAGTCATAATATTAACTTTATCCATTAATTTAGGGCTCCAAATGTGACAAACATATTCATGTTTTATCATTAGGGAAAGAAAAACATAATCAGTAATCGTTATGGACCTCAATGACTTTATAAAATGACTGTTTGTATCTCTCCTCCAAACCAAAATTTCACACTAACAAAAAAGCCTCATTTTTAAATATTCAAAACAGTACTCTAACAGTATTTTTTCTTTTTTTTTCTGATTAAAATAATCATTAAATATATCCGGAATTCCAAAATTTAGACTACAATATTTAACCAAAATTATTACAGCTCTACATTATATTTTTATTGGTGTAGTGATTACATGTAATCAAGAAAAGGGGTTTTATCACAACACCACTTTCCCCTAAGTGCATCACTAAACTACTCCAAATGTCCTAAGAAGAATTTAGCCAACCAACTTGACTGACTTGTAATGTCTCAGTATTCACAAATACTTCCAAACAGGTATTAGGAAAAAGTTTCTCAGCAGTTGGATTTACAACTTCTCTTGCCTCTTGTTATGGTATTTTTATTTCTATTTTTTTATATACATATTTTTCATTAGTTGCAATAAGTCAAAATTGAATAGAAATTTATGGACACTATTTTTTAAACTAATTTGGTTTTTTCCATTTAACAAATTGGCTTGCCTCTTAGTCTATATCAGTCTATATCTTGCTGCTCTAGCACTCTTTCTTCTGAACTACATTAAGGCTTTTTCATATAGTCTCCAGATTAATCTGCATCACTCTAAAACGCATACCCTAATCCCAAATCTTGAAGAATACTTGTCAGAATGAATATCTGGACTCTTTAGTGTTTCCTACCCTCTCTCTTTCTCAGAAAACAAAGCTGTCTACTTTTTCTTCTGCTGTCCTTTGCAATTTCAAGGCTATCTACAGATAGCAGTGTGCAACTATCATGCAATTTGTTCCTATTTAAATAATCAATTTGATATAATTTGCTGTACAGTCCATAACCTAGCCTAATTGTGTAACCATAACTTAAGACTTTCACTGAAGATAAATTCATATCCCTACTGCATAAAAGTCCTCTTGTAAATTCTCAGTATTTTTAGTAACAAGTCATTAGGCATTTCAATATCAAGATGTTTGTTGTTTCATCAGCTGTTTACTTTACTCAGAGGCTAAATCATGGTGCATTTACAGGAATAAATATTCCTAGCCAAGCTGAGCAAATTCTGGTTGTCATTTTTATCACCAGAAATCTCTAGCCTATTAATTTAGTCTTAACTATTTACTGTCACTTTAGTACAATTTTATTATTTTTTCAAGGTACCCATGGCAATATCTCTTTAACCTTTTTTTCCTTGAATACTCATAGCACAAGAATTTGCATTTCCAAAATAAATATTGTCTCCTACATCTTTGGCACAACTTGCTCTTTGCAAACCAGAGCTTTCTGGTTGCCTTTCTATGTTCTGTCTGTGTTTCAGAACAAAGAACAATACAAAAACTTTAAGAGACCCACCAGGAGCATATTAAGAGACATCTGCCGGATAAGAGCAGGCTAGGAGTGTTCAAAGGAAGCTTTCTTCCCAGTGACAAGCATCAATCAGAAAGCCTATTTTTAACAGGAAAGGCTTCAGTTAAACAGGTTTTCTGCAAGTGAAGAATTAGTGGGGAAATAATTTTGAGACAAATTACAATAACAGGTTACGCACTGTACGGACGATAATATAAAGAAATAGTCCCAACAAACACTTGCAGTTTAGTAGATCATAAAAACTACTGTGAACACTCGCAACTAACACTCACACGGGCCTGCCTTGTTTTCCAGGGGATTTCCTTGGCGTCCAGAGCGCGGCACACTTCATCCAGGCAAACAGCAAAGTTGAAGCAGTGGTATCCCTGACATCAATGAAGTTCTGGTAGATAAAAACGTAAGAGAAGAGATGATTTACCTTGAAAATACCCTTATTGAGGGCAGTGAATGATCCTCCTGAAGTAATTCTCAGTTTCCCAAGAATTTCATTAGACTAATATTCATCAAAGTACCATCTGAAATATTACTATCTCTGAAACTTATTATAAAGGGGGGGAAATCCAAACATAGAAAAGGATACATGGTCGTCCTAATATTTTAAGATTTTATTTTAAGATTTTTCAATTTGTCTAAAGCATCTGGATACCACACATCTGTAGTTATCTCTCTAGTGGATGCCTCAACCAAACATTTTCTAGATAGAGAAGACAGTAAAAATATTTCCACCTTTCAGGGTGAATTTTCATTGCTTTCAAATTACTCATTTCTTAGTCAATCTGTTTATCTTTCACCCCAAAAGAAAGAGTCCAACCTGAACATTCATTTCAGTGGCCTTTAAGAGGTGCCACTGCAGGAAAATAAATCCTGAGTACTAGTCCTCCTTTGCCTGGGATCTTTCGCACGTGTGCAAAGTGAATGTGAAGTACTGTCATGCTTAACCAGAGAGAATGTCCCCACAAGCAAAAGCAGAGACAACTTGCAGCATTTGAAAAAAGGGAGACTAAGTACTGATGAAACTCTGCAATGGAAAGCAATATTCCTCCCCTCTGGCAAATCTCCACCACTGGGACCATCCTGATGTTACTGCTGATCAGACACCCATTTCAACAATTTTAGCCTACCAGCAGTGTTTTGCTCCCCTGCCATAAAACACTGCACCTGTAAGATAAATTTCCCGGGAGCTCAAAATGTGTATTTCACCCCCTCTCAATTTTATCATTACTTCTTCTCTTTCCTTGTCTTTTCTCACGCATTTTTCACCACCCAACAGTATCTGAGCAAATTAAAGAGGAGCTAGTTTCTGCATAGCAGATTCCTTCTTCATTCTTGACAGCTGTGGTTTACCCCAGGAAAGATTTTAATCAGGCTTCTGAAGCAATAGGCTTGAATGTAAGCACACCTTCAAGGGATGAGCACATCCCTAATAAATTTTGAAAGTAGGCCACATGTGAAATAAAATACATTAACCTTAAAAAGTAGCATTCTTCTTAGGTTGGGATGCCATGTATATATGTGTGTAGCACTCTAATACACATACACGAGAAGACTTTTGCCCCATTTAAGATTTGAAGCAGGTAATTTGTATATTTCTGTAAACTAAAAGAGTCTGAAACACTCTATAGACCTCACTACGATGACAGTAGCATTTTTTTATTTTCAGAGGAACTGATGGGCTATTAGCCAGGGAGTAGTGGAGCCTGTAGGCTCTTTTAATTTACTTTGAAAGTGTGACCTATGAGTTTTATGTTTTAAGTGTGTACGTCTATCTCTCACAAATCAACTTCAATTGTGGAGCAGTTTTCCTCTGTGTATACGTAGATAATGAATTCTTCCTGTTGCAAAGTGACCTCTAGAGTCTGAGAACTCAGTTTCATTTCAATTTGTGTCAATGAAATACTTGACAAATTGTTCTATTTAGAGTCACGTATATCCTGGATTTCAGTGCTGAGCACTGCTACCTCTCTGACAAAGATAAATCAGCCTATAAGGTTTGCCCTGTATCTTCATGTCATGGCTGCAATTACAGATGTGAGTCCAAAGTGTAGTGTCTGAACAAAGCAAGATGAATCACGGTACAAAATATTTACTTTCACAAAGATAGAAGGCATTAAGCAACTTGTAGATTTTAGAAAAAGCTTTTAACAGAACATGAGAACTAATTAAGGAAAACCAAACCCTTTAACTATGTAAGTGTATATAGATTTTTTAGGTAAGTGCATACAGATTTTTTTGTGTGGTGTTTTATTTTTCTCTTTAAATGAATATTAGTTAGATTCACTGTCAGCTCAGTTTAGCTTTGAGGCTATTGATTTAAGACTCTCCATAACATAAAAAGCATTTCTGGAGGAAAGCCATGTCTTGGCTTCTGTTCTGATTCTGCAGGATCCTCCTGGAGGAGCCATAACCCAATCCTCTTTATTAACCAAAAAAATCCACAACAAAAATTGTGCACTGTTGTTCTGAAGGCAAAGCCTTCACCAGACAGATGATGAAATCATGCACTTATGATTTGCCCTTCCATATGCTGCACTGATACAAGCCAATGATTCTTGGAGCAGCTGGCACATGTTCCTTTTCTCCTTGCTCCTAAATTACTTCAGCTTCACCTGTTCCTTTCTCAAATTAGCCCCAAATCATTTTTCATTTCTAGGGTTATGCCAACAGTAATAATTGTACCAACTGGTACCTAGACCTGAGATCAGTGGGCCGCTCCTTTCTCAAATAGTGGGTCTTTAATTTCTTTGAGTGGAATCAAAGTTTTGCAAAATTATCCAAAATATTAAAAAAGAATGGGCAGTTTCCCTGAGCAATAGATATGCAGTTTACAAACATATACTATTATGTATCTTAAGATTCAAAAAATATATAACGTCAAGTCCACAAAACTGAGTGATCAATCAAAAACATAAAGTGTGACTAGATTAATTAGAAATGGTCTGACTCCAAAATCCATAGTACCACTGTTACAAAGTTGATGAATCCTTCAAATACTCACACAAGTTAAAATTGGAATATTTCACTGAAGATCTCTTCTTTTTTTAACAATTTTCATCATGTTAAATTCTTACTGACTCTAAAGCCATGAACAGACCTTACCTTGACAGTGTCAATTTAGGTCTTATACACAAATTATTAGTTAAAATTACAGTCAAGGTTCACATTTTATAACAACTAACTACTTTTGTTCAGTAAGAGAAAGAAGGCAGATACATGCATGGTTTGCATGCTTCTTGAAAGTGAGAAATAAATCTTTACTCTTCTGGTTTTTGTGAAGACCTGAGCATGCAGAGTTTGCAATGTAGTGGTATGTAGTCCACTTGTACTTTTAAATTATCCTTTATATTTACTGGGAGATTTTTTTTTTTGTTTTTTTAGAGTCTAGTCTTTCTCCTCAACATCTGTTTTCCCTACAGATAGCTGTTACTCCACATTTGCAAAACAGTCTCCTCCTCTTCTGCTCTTCAGTATTACGAGATAGTGGATTCTAAACTTTCCATTAATGGCTTTTAATTCAACTCTCAAAAGTCCTTCATTACTCTGTTCAGCAGGAGCTGAACGCATCTTAAAACCTTGAGTAAGTCTCATTGACTGAAGGTTTCAAAAATAATACAGTTCCATCTATCCTTTATGATCCAATGTGATTAAAAGACATCAGCCACAATTCAGAATCTCTCTGACTTTAAGATAGTTCCTAGTGCAAAAGCCCTAATCAGTTCCTAAATACAATTATCCATAGACAAGATGAATGAGAACCCCTTCTTTATTTATATCCAAGCTTTATGTTTGTAAAAGAACTGATGATTAGAATTTTCCATATGGTTCATTTTAGGGCCTGACATACATCTATCAGTGAAAAAGTGTCCCTACAGGCTCTGAAGAACTGAGACAAACCAGTGGTGAAATCTATGTCTTACTCAGCTAACAGAAGTCTCAGAAAAAACACATAGCTAAACTTCAGTAATTCCAATCCACCTTCTACAAGGACAATTTGAAAAATATGAGTATCATTACAAGTAATATTGCTGATATTATTTTCAGGGGAAAAAAAAATCCCCCACAACCTCCACAGAACCATGTTTTCTGCAAGCATAAGTGTTCAGCCTCCTCATATATAGCCACAGTAAATCAGAGCAGACTTTCATGGAGATTGTGTTAGAAAAGGAAAGGAAGAACAATTGAATTTGATGCTATGCTTGTTTTTTGTATTTTTAACTGGGGTTAGGATTAAAAAAAATTTAAATTACATTGAAGTAGAGTTAAGAAAAGACAAGATGTCATATGCGGGATCACTAATCAAACACAGCCAAGATAATATGCACCATGTCTTGCTCAATGGGAACTAATTACTATAACATTAGCTTTGCAGTGTTTAAACAACCATTTCATTATATTTTTTTCTACACTGATTAAATTTTCTCAGCATTTATAATGCATCATTACATCTGCTTTGTGCACAGATAATGCAAAGCATAGCTGCTTGTTAAAACTTCACTGCTCTCCTTCATAATTTTAAATAAATCTAATTTGAATCATTTGCATAAAGTTTTTTTAAATATTGCTAGTCCTTTATTAACACCACATCTTAGGTGTGAAGTGGCTAGATGTTGCCACTTGCCAAAAGCAGGGTTTTTTTCACTTTCAGGGCCTCAGGGAACTACACATGCCAGAGGTAAATGATAGTAAGATCTAGTAATGAATATTGGTACACTACAGCAGCCCACAGCCGAGCACGGTGTGAGCACAGGACCTCACTGCCATTCTCCCTGTTGCTATGGCATTTTGTCTCAGGAGTGCAGCAATGGACAAAAATTAAAATGTTAGTCTTGTGGTTCATAATAATCTTTATGGATGTAAAGAATACTTCAGAGAACAACTAAGGAAATGACTTGTTGAAACTCTTTCAGAAAGAAGTCTATATTTTCTTCAGTAAAAAGCTACAATGTAGCAAGTGTTGTACAAGGTTGTTGCAGTGAAATCTCTTGAGTCTGCAGGGGAAAAGCTACATTTTTGTTGTTTTAAACTAAGAAATGAAAAAACTTTGCTTATTTTTTTTAACATTGTGAAGCAATAATTTATATTTTTAATTATTGACCATGCAACATTTTATTTCTCTTTGCCATTTATGACATACTTTTTTCCCAGACCTCTTAACTTTAATATATGAATGTTAAATATTCTACTTGGTGAACATAATTTGCTGCCAGGGAAGACAGATCTGGGAATCCCAGATCCCAAATACACAACTGTGAATTACCAGGAATTTGAAGAACCATTTCAACTCACAAAGCATTATGAATTTTGGGGGAAATTAGAGTAAAAGCACTCTTCTGGAGGACATCAGAAAAAAATATCCATCTTCTTTCATCTCTCCACCAGGAAGTTATAAATCTTGATAAACAAGAAGACTCAATCAAAGTCAGGCTCAGCTTTCAGTGACATTGGCATAAATCCAAAAAAATCTTTTCTCACTTTTAAGGCATAAAGATAGTAGTATCCAAAACGGAGGTTTATCCTCATATGTTTAATATTTCTATTATTTTAATTATAATAAATCCTAAAATTGGGTGCTCAAGAAGATTTTAAATTTATTTCCGGTCTAATAATTGCTCTTTAATTATTTTACCTCTGCAATGAACCAAAATTATGACACAAATACTGTTAAATTGGTTCTGGTCAAGATATTGTATTACCCTAGGAAGAATCCAAAAATCCAAATAAAGAATAATATTGTCAATGTAGTTGTGCAAACATTGGTGACTCCCAAGGAATTACCTTACAACAAAAAACAGTGAATTGGACAAATGATGGAAATATATTAGAGAGTCATTTAAAAGACCACAGTGATGATGTTAATGCTAAACATTTACAACTGGGCAACATCCAATTTTTTGTCCAAAAGGCATATTGTTGTTTTGTTTATTTGTTTATTTTTCTTTCCAAGGTCCCTAGAGTCTACTTTCCTCTTGTGTGGAATGTCATCTGTGCTCAGCTGGTTTCTCCTTGCTCTAAAGGTACTTCACAACAAGCAAAGAAAAGTAACTTCAACTCTTTCTATAGAAACAAATATTTTCTCTTAGAAAAAATTAAATATTTTATCTGCTGAGTAAAATAGAACTCATCCTCTATCTTCTCCTCAAATAGAATATTTTTTCAATGGGAATTAAACAACACCAAAATTATGTTAGATATACACAATCTGTATTAACTAGATAGCAGTAAGAGTTTTATACTAGATATGAAAGCCCAGCACCAGTTTCAGCTTGATAGACATGCTGCTAATAATTACTCCTCAGCAATATTAGTCTCAGGGAAGATTAGTCCTTTGCCCACAAACAGCTTTTTCTGAAGGCAGAAGCTCTTGAAGTCCTTTTCCTGTATTTATACACAACTACTTCAAAATAAAGGGCTGGCCTGTAAGCAAAGAAATACATGCTCCTTCCCTTTCCTCCTCAGAGACACCACACTGTTTGCAGTTTCCCAAATATGCCAAACACACACACACATACACAAAAAACCCACAAAAACCACACACAAAGCAAAATAAAAAACCAAAGTCACCCAACAACAACAACCAAACAAAAAAAAAAAAAAAAAAAAAAAAAAAAACTGGAAGGAGACAGAAGACTGTAAAGAACACCAGAGAGTTAGCTCTGTCTTAAGACTCAGAACCATTCTGCTGCAGTCCAATAATGAAAGCTTTAAAAATCATTTCATCAGAAATAACTACAAGTTTCTCTCTTGAAGAGAACAGCCTTCTTCAGAAACCTTTACTCCCCTGTACCTTCAGCTGCCAGAAAATCAGAAGCAGTAAGCAAGAGTCTTAAGTGCCAAGCAAACCACAGACCTTTCATCTTCTAGATCCCAAGACCAGATCCTTCAGAGGTGAACAGCACAGCTCTCCAGACAACAACAAACTCTCCTTCTGTGTAAACAAAAGAAGTGACAATGCCCTTGGGCTCATTTAAAATTCTTCAATGGAGCTAACCCTTCCAGTTTTCCCCTTCATATCCCTTGAACCAATTTTATTTCATTTTAGGCTCAGAACAGCCCTCCCTCACACCAAAGGGATTCACAGGTGCTTTTTGCACACAGATCATGTGAGCTGCTCCTGTGGCAGGGCAGTAGAGGCAGGGCATGTCTGTCTCCAAATGCTCACTCTAACACAGGTTCGTCCTTGAGACTCGTAGGATTCGTAGATGAGCATCCTTTCCCTTTGGTAACAATAATACCTACTGCTCCCAGTAAAACTAGGAAGGCCGTGCCAGTGACAGTTTTCTTCTTCATGCTTGTTCGGGTTTTTTTTCTTTAAATCTTCACAGAGCAAGTGGAAAGAAATAGACAAATGACATGGACAAAAGCTGCCTAAATAAGAAGGAATCAAAGTATGATAAAACTATATCAGTCAGGAAATTCAGCAGCTCTTAAATTAAGTCTACAAAAGAGATCAGGAACATGTAAGTGTAACATATTGAATTCTATATAATTTTCTTACACAATTTTGCATCAAAGTCATCCCTTCTCAAATACAATCAGTGTTTTATTCAAAGAATGGCTAAAGGATAGTTCCTTCATTATTCTGGTCAATATCCTGAGCCAGGCAAAGCTTTGCAAGATAGAGAGAGAGATTAGAGAGATGGATAGGGAGATAGAGAGATAGATGATGATAGATAGATAGATAGATAGATAGATAGATAGATAGATAGATAGATAGATAGATAGATAGATAGATAGATAGATAGATCCTGAATTATAATTCAGGCTAAATCCTTATGGGTAGGTTCTCCCTACCCCACTACTCTAAACTAAGTCAGTTATTTTTCCTGATCACACTTTGGCCCAACTAGATGTTAAAGATCCTTAACAGATGGTTCATTGTATTTTTTTTTTTAGTTGCAAGTATCCTACAGTTGCTGCACTGGCCTGCAAAGTTTCTGTGAAAGAAAGATGTACACAAATGTATAGACAAAACAACAAATTCAATATGTGAATTTGAGGCCAAATTGTAGGATAGTATGAAGGATAACTGAAATTCATAGAGATTAATTTAATATGCAGAGTTAATAAATATCATAACCACCTTGGTTAAGAAGTAGAAGCAGTAGAAGTTCAGTTCAAGGTAAGTTTTAGGGTATTCAGGTCTGCTTTTCCTCCCTGCCTGTTATCTCCACATCATGGTGAGCTGATGAAGTCCTGCCTTAATGCAATTACATCCTCTGCTCAAAGAAACACCCCAAAGCCTCCTGGGTCCTTTTCCATTACCAACAAAATTCATATTCTGTTGTGCCTGGCTTTATTACCCCTAGAGCAACTATTTATCATTTGCTGGAAGCAAAATAACAACAACAACAACAAAACCAGCAACAACTACAAAAAATTCTTTTACTTTTCTTTTCTACATTTAGCATAACAGTACAGGACTCCAGGTATTTGACTGTTAGAGACCCCACTGCACACTGTAGCCTCCTCAGCAGACTGCCAGCTAGATCACACAAATAGGGACAGATTAAAGAAATAAAAGAGTGCATCTTCACACTAAGCTTTTCAAAAAGCTCGCTTGAATCTGAAAAGAAACCTTCTAGAGCAAGAGCATTTTTAGAATACACAAACCATGAAAGAAAATACTTGATAATGAACTAACACACTATCCATTAAAATGCAATTCTAATGAAATTAAATGATTGCTTGGTACTGGAAGAAAATTTTCCTCAGTGCATATAATATGGTGTTATCTGATATAAAAAATTAATTACTATCTTTATTGGAAAAAAAAATTAGGGGCAACTTTTCCAATTCATTCCCTTGTGGATAAAAAGCAGAACAGCTTCCAACTGAAGTTTGGCTCCACATATCTGTTTTTGCACAAAAATGCTTTTCCTTTTCCAACCTATTTTCCTCATGGTTTTTCATGTTGTATAATGATAACACTATCATGATTCTTGGAAACTAGGTAGGCCCTAGTAGCTTAATCTATTTATGCAAGGACATGAATTTTGTGTACCCTAAGAGGAGTTTAGTGGCATTTGGCCCATCAGTGCTCAGAACTGTATGGAACACTTCAAAGACTTTACTTGTGAGAGTGACCAACCAATGCAACAGGTTGCCCAGAGAGGATGGAGTCTCTCTCTCTGGGGAAATCCAAAAATTCTCTGGACACAATCCTGTGCCATGTGCTCTGGTTTGACCCTGTTTGAGCAGGGAGGCTGGACCAGATGACCCACTGTGCTCCCTCCCAACCCAGCTTAACCCAGTGACCCTATGATTCTGTGAAGGCAGTTGGTGTAGATGTCTGTGTGACTCTGCACAATCTCTCTGTGGGAAGATGTCTTTTATCACTCCAAACATTTTCACTCCTGTGAAAACCAAAAGGAGTTTGCAGTAATCCCTCTTTGGCATTTTGAGGATTGAGCCAGCAGTTCTGCACAAAGGCAGTGCCAGTTCAGGTGGACTGGCTGCAAGGCACCAACACAGTGAGCACTGCTGTGGCTGTGCAATGGCATCTTCCACTCCTCCCATTTCCTTTTCCAGTCTGGAGGCAGCAGAAGTGTCCCAGGTGCTCTGCTCCCATCTCCTCTGTGGCCATGGCTCAGTTAGGGGGCAACCTCGTCAATGCTTTTGACTGTAAAATTCAACTGTGATTCAGTTTTTTTTTTTGTAATCAATCTCTGTGTCAAACTTAACCAAGAAAACTGTAGACTCAACAAAATAAAAAACTTGGGCCAGGAAATGAATCAAGTGTAATTGCAAGCAATCCACTTCTCACCCAGCAGGAGTAAGGTAGCATTGCCAAGAGATCTAGCAGATTCAGGACAGGTAAGGCTGCCTCACAGAGGATCAGCAGGTGCTCTTCTACAAAGACCTCATCTCTGTTTGCAGCTTGCTCTTTGGAGTTAGGCTAGAAAATATTTCAAATAACAAAAAAAAAAAAAAAAAAACACAATAGAATTTGGGGCAGAGACAGCAGCACATTGTGGTAGTGAACACACTCATTTCTTCCTGAAAGATAATACTGTCTGTCAAGATCTAGCCCATAAAAGGTTTCATATGCTGCAGTTCCACTTCCTCATATTCATGCTGAAAAGTTCAGAAATTGTTTTCTAGGGACTCAAAGCCAGAAATCCTTCTTTCTATCTAGGTTACCTTAAGGATGAAAAAGGTTAGCAAGCCCAACAAAACAGTAAAGAAAGAGTGGTATAAAGTGGAAACCTGAAAAGATATGAGGGTAAAGGCAGTATTCACAACATATTAGACACAACCGACCAAAGAGTTTCAGCAGGGGCAGGAAAATTTGGGTGAGTATAATGAGCTGCATTCATAGCAATTCCCACAGAGAGATGTCAGGAAATAAAACAAACAAAACTTTGCTCTCATGTACCATTTTAAGTGTTACCATTTTGTGATGCATATTTGGCACCATAGACTTTGTGGAGGATCCTTCATGTCTGCCTGATATCTTTTCCCATGTGGGAAAAGGATGGCTGCTTTCTATCAACATACAAACAATGCAGCATCTGTGACTAGGGAAACTAAGACCTTCTTCATTTTGTGTTTGTGAATTGTTTAAACTGCTCAGATTCCTGTATTTTAAGCAAAAGTATAAAGCAGCCAGAGGTACCTTGCAGTACAACCATCAGTAGTCCCATTACATAAAAGAGAGTCCTCAGGTACATGGAAACAGTTTGGACTCAATGTTGTTTGAGATCAAAGTGATCTGATGCTGGCAAAACCTTTTTTCAAATAGAAAGTCACTCAACTGCTCAATTAAACTGAGTTCTATTGCCTCATTCCTGAAGCTGGATTGGAGCTTCACTTACCCAGTCTCATATATTCCTCAAAATACCTGCACAAAATCACTGGAAGTCTTTTATGCTGTGGCTTCTCCATGTTCAAACAAAATAATTGCATATAGTCTTCTCTACCCATCAGAAGCCATAGTCACAAGCATCTCAAATTCAGTTACATTCTTTCTCTTTTCCATTCTTTTTGCCATCTTTAAAAGTATAGATCACAAAATATACTTGTTAACAACAAACAGACTAAAAACAGGAAAGTCATAAACACTTCAATAAAAATTTCAATGGCCATATTTACACTAAACATTGTAGGACACAATAGACTAATTTAATTCCACTTCCCACATTTTCAGTTTCATCTACATATACAGAGGTGCCAGCTGTATATTTTTCTTTGACTCTTTAGGGTGTGGAAAAAGCATGAGTTTTTTTGACTGGTATTCAGTCCAGAGTTAAGCCATTTGTTTTCAACTGAACACATTATAATTTATATTCATTTAATTTCTCCTTTCTCAGTCTCATGGGAAGGGGAAAATGCTAGTTGAAAATTTGCATCTGACCACTCTGACAGCTGCTCTCAGGCGAGATTTTCAATCTAGCATGACCTACAATTTTTTATGGTTAGTGAATAAATGTAACATTACTTTTCAAATTTCTTAAAGGAGTGGCACTCTTTATTTTAAAAGAATTGAAACTGCATAGAAAGGGACCTAGGGGTCCTGGTCAATAGAAAGTTGAACACGAGCCAGCAGTGCCCTGGCAGCCAGGAGGGCCCCTGTGTCCTGGGGTGCATCAGGCACAGCAACACCAGCCAGGCCAGGGAGGGGATTGTCTTGCTCTGCTCTGCACTGGGGCAGCCTCACCTCGAGTGCTGGAGGCAGTTTCTGGGCGCCACAACACAAAAAAGACATTGAACTATTAGAGAGTGCCCAAAGGAGGGTAACAAAGACGGTGAAGGGCTTTGGGGTGAAGCTGCGTGAGGAGTGGCTGAGGTCACTTGGTCTGTTCAGGCTGGAGAAGAGGAGACTGAGGGGAGACCTCACTGTAGTTACAGCTTCCTTGTGAGGGGAAGAGGAGGGGCAGGCACTGAGCTCTTCTCTGTGGTGGCAGTGACAGGACACGAGGGAATGGCCTGAAGTTGTGCCAGGGGAGGTTTAGTTTGGATATGAGGAAAAGTTCTTCACCAAAAGGGTTGTTGGGCCCTTGAACAGGCTCCCCAGGGCAGTGGTCACAGCACCAGCCTGACAGAGCTCAAGAAGCATTAGGACAGTGCTCTCAAGCACCTGACTCTTGGGACTGTACTGCGTAGAACCAGGAACTGGATTCAGTCATCCTTGTGGGTCCCCCCTAACTCAGGATATTCTATGATTTCATTCTATCATGTATGATATACAAGAAATAAATGAAAACCTTATAAAAAATTACTAATGCTGTTATAAAACATATAAATTCATTATAAATTCTGAAGTTTGTCCAAGTGTTCAATTTTCTTTCCTACATAATAAGATCTCGAGAGTAGAATGTCTTATTGCATTGAAATCCTCTTCTGGATTTTTTAAAGGTAATTCATCAAGTAATTAATGCTTAGCTGAGAGATAGATTTGCAGGATTAGAATGACAAAATCCAAAACTTTAGGATATATTCACATAGTTCTGAACAAAACAGAATTAAAAAGGAGAAGAAACACAAGGAAAAGGAAAAGATAAATTGAAAAAAAAATAACAGACTTGTTTGCTCTTATTTTGGTTTGGTTTTTTTTCTAATAGATCGGTTTGAATCTGGTTTTGCCTCCATGTTGAAGTTCAAAGATCAATTTGCCTTATCTGTTTCTATGTCCTTTTGTAGTCTTTCTCCTTAAATTCTCCTCTATACTGCAGCACAGTAAAAATCTCCTCTCACTCTTCTTCTTCCCCAGCATCCCCTCCTTTCTTCACTGGACTTCGGCAGTGTTTCTGTTACCAGCCCAGATCAGCATCTACCAGAACTGCAAAACTCATTTCAGCTTAAGAAAAGGTGAAGAAAGGGGGCAGGAATCCTCACCATAAGATTAACTAGAGTAGGTTCCCAAAAGGTTTGTAATTTGGAGATTTCAACTGGATGTAGTCTCCCAGACTTCTGGTGCATCTCTGTCACTGTCTAGCCAGTGAAAATGTTGATGGCCAAAGACTATCAGGCATCACAGCATTGCCACAAGTCAAATAATGCCACAAGCTATGTCAAGTCCCTATGGAAATTATTCTGTTCTTAAGGAGATAGCTCCATTTATTATCTGCAAAATGTTTGAACCAGATGTCTGCTTTCAAATCAGGTACTTCTGGCAAGGTGTTTTAAAATTACCTTGGGGAGCAGTTCTGGAAAAATAGAGGAATTTTCAATAAAAGTTGATAAGAAATCGTTCTTTAAATGTACCCTATGCTGTACTTGATCATTTTATACATTTTCAGTAGTGTAAGACACCCTCTCTGTAGGTTTCACCTCTCAGAGCCAGAAATTTGTGAGGTATTCATGGATATTTTTCACTTGAACTTCTCTCATAAACTGGGACGGGTGAGTCTCAGGTATTTCGGACAACAGTACACAAACTCATGGCAGGTCAGCTCCTCTTCATATCACTGGAAGAGTGTATAAACAAAAAAATCGAAAGCAGGTTTGCTCATTTTCACATCCATTTACATAACACAATGTAGAAGGAGCTAACAATAACTGGGAACTCCCTTCTGTAAGCAGTGAGTCAGTAACAGGTGACATCAGCCAGCAGAGATCAACAGGAGTAAAACTTGACATAGGGTAGAACTGAGTTTACTGGATTCCCTAACCTGTGCTTTTCAAAGGACCCTCACTTCATTTCTTAGAGTGTCTTATTTCCCAAAACAGCGAATCCCAACACCAAGCAGGGACAGGCCTCAGCTGAGGGACCACTTTGTTGGCCAGGAAGAGCCTTAGCAGACCTCTGAGATGAGCGACTTGAATTCATGGAGTAAAGAGGAGTGTTATTTATCTACCCAAATGGCTAAGTCAAAGCTCGAGGAACACACACAATGAGAATTTCTTCACCATTCACATTCCAGATTTCACAGCCACGAGGTGAAGCACCTGCTATGAAATAAAATCCTGCCCTGGACAGCCTCCAGGCTCTAAAACAGGTGCTAATGACACTAACTGAGTCACAGTGGAAATGTGAAGTCCTGCAGGGTAGTCACAAAACAGAAAATGGGAATGAGAAATACACCAAGAAACTATATAATTTATCAGAAATGTAGGATGTTTATTGAAAAGCTACCTAAAACAGATTCAAAAAGCAGCACTTAGGTCACTGATACCATATACAAACCTTGTTCTATTAGAAATTAGAGGTTTAAGTGAGGTGATTGATTAAGTATCTTATTCTTCCTTCCAATATCACAAACACTGGATCATGACACTGTCCTATCTCATCCCAATCTGCCCATAATTTGCAATCTTTCTTTGTTTATTCATATCTGTCAAGGAAATAGCTGAAAATTTGGGTGGAGCGATCGTAAAATCTGAGCGTCTAAATCTGTCAGTCAGTGCCAGGAATTCAACACAGGAACTCCCATGGACATTTGGTTAGCTTCTATGTAAATGAATTAATGCAGAAAACTAGAAATTAAACTTGTTTGTTTGTTTGTTTCAGTTTGGTCTGGTTTGGTTTGGTTTGGTTTGGTTTGGTTTGGTTTGGTCTGGTTTTGTTTCATTTCCTTTGGTCTGGTTTGGCATGGTTTGGTTTGGGGTTTTTGTGCATGATCCTTCAAGGGTAAAAAGCAGAATGCTAAATCAGTACAGCAATCCACCCAGACACCCAGGCCTTAAGCTTGTACCATTGAAATTACCAGAAGTTTTGTCACTGACTCCAGTGATATGATGGTATACTGTAGTATCTGAAGCTTCATAGATGCATGCCAGAAATGTCACAGGAGAGTATCAGAAAACCACTGTAGTAAGTCAGAATATCCCTCCAGTAAAATATATTGCTCAAAGATTTATTCCAAAGCACCTGTATCAAAACCTGGTTTTGGAACAGTCCTCTTGAATTGGTCATTTCTCCCCCAGCAGCCACATTTATAACCCTGCATCATCCGTACATCTGAGACTGATAAATGTGCTGAAAAGGTCATGCCACGCAGCAGTTGCTGAAGGGATGCTACAAAAGGCCACTAGTAATAACTCATGCAGGAAAAATTTACTCACTAATCTTAAAACTCTTAAAATCCTTCTTTGCAGAATGGCAGAATGGCTTGCAGGAACAGTAAATGCCCCTGCCTAACTAACACTTTCAGTACCTTCCTTTCCAAGGTATTCTTTCATGACACAGTGTTTGGTACATTTTCATTGTTGAGTTGGACCTTTTACAACTGCAGAAGAAAAGAAGATGAGAATTTTACATGGGCACATTTTTGAATGGGAATTACCTGGCTTTTCCAAATACAAGACATGTATAAGGTATCACACTTTCCAGTGACTCTCACAATAGTCTCAGCATATGGGATATCACAAAGAACATGATTTCTGTTTTGCCAACAGTTTTAATTTACCTATTTACTATTTCATTACTACTCTGTCACAGCACATTTGATGTCACAAACATAAGCAGAGCTGTTTTTCTTCTCTTTTATTTCTCCTTACCTACTACAAAATAAAACCAGTGAGAGATATATCTGTTTGGTATAAGGGTAAGCTCCAGAAATGAGAGCAATAAATGCTCCCAAAGCACTTTTTGTAATGCAATTGCAACAAGCAATTTGCAATTTCTTGCAACAAGGCGTGCATATTGGAAACTCATCTTGGATACAGACTGTCTCTTTGACATAGAAAACATATTTAGAAACAAAGTGTATGGAATATCAGCTTACCTCACAAGATAAAATTATGTGAATGTTTGCTTTGGCAGAATTCACATGAAACTGGTTACTGTTTTGCAGGAAATTTTTAAAAATAAAATAAGGTTTGGCTCACCAAATAAAGTAAACTAACCTTCAACAGTAATCAACCAAGGAAATTAAGTTTCTTTATTCTTAATTTTGCTGTTGTTTTTCAGGGGCAGAGATCATTTAAAATTATAACCAGTAGTCGAGCTAAAAGAAATCTTCTGATAAAGAGCAGATTTTCTAGAAATATATTCTGCTGCTATAAACTTTCAAATGCAAATGACACGAGACAAGAGTATCTGGCTACAATAGTGCCCCCAGGTGACGTCCTTGTTTCAAAACGTTTCTCTTGCTCACCAAAGCCACAACAGCACAGAAACCAATGGTCTCCAGCAGCTCAGGACTAGTGCCTTGGAGCTAGAGTTCATCCCCTGGAAACCCTGTGATGCACACACAAATCCCACTTCAGCACCAGAAATGAGCAGGCTGTCTGGGATGTGAGGATCGGTCCAGATTTGTCTGTTCCCCAGCCCAGTGGCTTTGACAGGAAAGCAGCTTCTGCACAAAGCACAGCGGATGGATGCTGCACTGAAGTCTCACCCTGCTGGGACATCGGGACATTCTTAACTAGGCTAAGGACAAGGAGGGTGCTTTGGAGGAGACTTTATTGGGTTTTTCCCATAAAGAGAGTGGAGGAAACAAAGGATGAGCTTAGTGGAGGGGAGAACACGTCAAAGAAAGATGTACTGAAGGCAAGTTTCATGAATTTGCTGCAATATTACACAGGTGCTGTTCTGCACATCTTTAAAAGATGTTTCACATAAAAGTATTTATTCTGCTACCAATATTCACCAAGCAGAAAAACACTTTTTAAAAGTATGCTGACTACGAAACTTAGTGTGGAGTGAACAACATTTGCTGTGCATCCACCTTGTCATTCAAGAACTGAAACATTCCTGCAGTCACCTCCAAGACTTTGCTGTGGAAAGGTGCCTGATTGAGTATAAGAGCTCTCCAAGTGTGCATTGCTGCTGCTGCACCCATTTCAGTGGACACAATGAGATAGCACAGGTATGTCACCAGAATGCAAGTTCACCAGAAAGAGAGCTTACTCCAGCATATGAAAGATGTAAACACATCTTCAGTCCGTGTACAGGGACAGGACCTGAAGTCGCAAGCACTCAGGACATTACAGGACAAAAGTCCTGGAAGTCCCTAAAAGCAGTGTGATAGCCCTCAGACCAGTGGAGAAACAGATTCCAATTCAGACACCGGGATTTGTGTTTGTTTGGTTTGGTGTTTGGTTTTTGGTTGGTTGTTCTTTGGTGGGGTTTGGGAGGAGGGGTTGGGGAGAGGGTGAGGGAGTGGTGTTTTTGGTTTGGTGTTTTGGAGAGCAGCATTTCTTGTTCATTTTTCTTTCTTGGGTTGGTTGGCTGGTTTTGGTTAGTTTGAGTTTAATAGGGAATAAAAGTGTATTTTTCACTTGTAAAACCTGTCCTTTAAAGAATTGTACAGTTGAAGGACTGCCTGTTCTGAACATTTAGTCAAAACTAGGAATCCTCAGCTAGCTGTTGCATCTTAGTAACAGTGAAAAATGTTTTAAACAACTATGATTCCAGATGTCTGTGTAATTTCTTTCCATAAAAAGAAGTCAAGCCAGCTGTAGCTTGTTGTTTTCTAACCACTTAACCTGAGCATCTGAAAGAGCTATGTCCTCTATAAGATTAACTGGCTGGTTGACAACACCCTCTAATATGAAGCTTTCACTCAGTAAGGGATAAAATAGCCAGGGGCTACCTCAGGAATTGTGTTTTGATTGCTCTTTACTTCTGTTACCTTGCAAACTTAATAGGCATTTTGGGCCTATTTATTTATATATAGACTAGATTGTTTGTCATGGCGAAGCTGTGCTGACACCACTTAAACCCAACTGGCAACATTAAAATCACAGCCATTTGGAACATTATATTCTGAATACTTGTGGCACTCCAAGTGCAACACATTTGGACATTAGCCTCTGGAAAGAACCAAAAAAATTAAAATGGGTTCTCCATCCTTCAAAACTCAGCACTTATCTAGCAACTTTAAAGTCAGTCAGAAAAGACACAGCCATGAAAAGGCAAAGAAGCACTTTTTTCCAAGCTTTGAATTAATTGTGAATGCCACTGCACAACAATACTCAGAATTAATGCAAAGGCTGAGAGGGCTGCTTGAGGTGATTGCATAAAAACACACATCCATTAGGACTTTTCTGTTTAGCACAGCCTTAATGAAGTACAGCATTTTCCCATGCAGAGAGGCAGGATCTGTGCTATTTACAGGCTGGTTGTCACTCTTACTGCTGGTTTTTGCTCCAAATGCAGAGTACTTCAGCTGCCATCTCCTGGCTAATCAACCCTACTGCACTGCACCAGGCTGGCTCCCATCTGCCTTCCTCAATCCTGTGAACAAAGACCAAACAGGTTCTCCTTTAATCCTAACACAAGCCGGTACTTTACTAACTGTATTTTTCAGCAGTGGTAACGACTGAAAAACAACACTGTATTTTCAGCCTCAATCTCTGCATTTTGGAAGCAGAGGAAAAGACTAGGAACTTGGATGCAGCACAGAAGGAAAGTGACAGGTCCAGGGGAGGGTGGGACAGGTACTGCAGACCCCCAATAAGATGTCAGTACTGAACTAGGGGGATCTCTGTTGTGCCAAAATCTGCCACATCCTGTAAAGTTTAACCTTCATGGGGAAGGTCAAGGATCAAAAAGGAGAAATCACAGATGATTTTACCAACACAATGGGGTAAAACTGGCCATTAAAAAACACTGGTTGAATGCAGGTTTGTGGTGAAGAAGAGAAGGATATTTACATAAATATTTTTCATTTAATTACTATCATGACCTCAGCTTCCAGGTAAGCCCATATACCACAGTCATTCTTATTCTGGAGATAGGAGGTAAGAATGAAGTGAATGTATTTGGGTGACCAGCACATTAGAGCAGAGAAGCTGAAGACTTTGAAATTCTGCATATTGTTTACATGGGACTATGATCCTAAAGTATATAGAAATGAAAAGGATTTGGGGCTTCTTTCAACAGGAATATGTAAGGTTGCTGCTTCAACCTATGTATCTGAAACATGAAAACTGAACTAAAGAGAAAATGCTTAGGATAAATACAAGTATTTTACATCGCTAACTCAGACCTAAACTAAAAATTGTAAGATAAACTAAAACTTGAATAAGTAAGAAAAAAATCTGCTATGCACCTTCAAGATATCATGTTTCAAGCAGCCCTCATAGTACAAAAGCCAACAGAAACTGAGAATATAACAGATCACCCTACTTTTCAGCCCCACTTGACTCTGTTGGACAAGGTACAGGTTGGACAAGGCTGGACATTTGAACCAAAGAAAACATCATACTTCGTTCAAACCAGGCCCATGGAGAGTAGAAAGTCACAAGTACAACTCCATGTATTAACTACCGCCATCAGTAGTATCTAATATGTCCTCAACACAAGTCTTCAGCAGCTTGGGATGTTCCAGCATTGTGAAAAGAAAGTATCTCACTCTCAGGAAATGAAAATACCTCAGGTAAGGCTGTGGCTACATGCTTTATTCAAAACCTCTATTGATGGATGAGAAGGCCAGAGAAGTAGAGCAATAGACTTAACCCCTGGGTTTATAAATAAGCAGCACTATTTCATTGTACGGTACACTGACTTGCAGCCAAGACCGACAACACTTACATAAAAACAGCACATTACAAAAAATTGCTTGTATGTTTGAAGTTTCCCTTTTACACTCATAATCTCCCTTCAAATTTTCAATTGTTGCAGCTTTTTTTCTGAGTTATGACATTGACTTATCTAGTGCTCTGCATCAGTGTTTGTCTCTTTGTAAAAGAGGCTGGGGATCTCTGGCTTTAAAACATGAAGATTGTTAAAATATTCTCTCTGGAAATTTCTAATATCTTAGGGAGTAAGATGGGAAAATCAGCACCAACAACCAACATCAGATGGAGAAATTAGTAAATCAACACGATAAGAATCAGAAAAGTGGGCTTAGGAGGTTTATCTGAGAAGAGCATGTCACTTATACTAACATCACAGCTCTCAGGTTTCTGACACTAAATATCAGCCTTTCATTCCCATCCAGTATTTATTCTCCACTAGTCCACACGTACACACTCCTTCCTCCCAGTCCCGATACCAACCTCTCGAGAAACTGCTGGGTCTCCAACTCCAGCTGAGCTCCTCCCCTAGCTACAGCCACCTTTGCCCCACGATCTAATAAAGGCAATTTTCTTTATCAGCAATTTCAAAGTAATTTTCAAATATGGTGTCTTGTCATAGGTCACTTGGCCAATGTCATGCACTGTGTAGGTTTCCATACAAGCCACCATTATATGCAAAACACTTCAAAATTATTCTTGATTATATGAACTGTATAAATAATATATTATTTCTTTACAAACTGTACTAATGCTGTACCCAGTTCTGTCACAACATTTCCCAAGTTTAGGGCATTGTGACAAGGTTCTTATAAACTGTAATTACTATTTTTTAAAAATTAAACAAAACAAAACAAGAAATCAGTTCTCCTCAAATCATGTAGTCAGTTTTTGATCAAACCTTGGAAATAAAGGCCAAATTGAACTAACCCCATTATCCATCTCTCTCTCTCTCTCTGCTTCACTCTTGTGTTTCAGTCACTTGTCACTAAGATGAAGCATAGTTTAAAGGAAAAAAGCTTTCCCTTCTGTCTGGGAAAAAAAGGGCTTGTTGAAACAGAATGCTTTTTCATTTGGGGGCTGACCTTGCTTTCATTTCCTTTCACTCTTAATCTGCACATCACTACAGCAATGTTACTAAGGCAGGGAGATAAATATCTGGCTGTTGTGGGAAAATAACACCCAAGAAAGAACAAGCAATTTATACACAACTGTCAGGACACAAACCTTTGGAGGATTTTCCTTCTCTCCACTAGCTGTACAAGGAATTTACAGCATCCTTCACTGATGGTCTTGTCACCACCTCCTAAGCTCACATAGAAATGTGGAATTCTTGCTCTTTTTTACACTCTCATATGTAGAAATTTGACACAGGAGGACAGAATTTTACTGCAGTTTCCCAAGAGCACCAATGAGTTTCCTTTCTTTCATCTACACTTGCTTGGCAGGCAGGAGCGACACTTGGTCTGAGTGAAGAAGACACATCACTGTTATGGCTCACAAACACACAAACAGCACTGCTCTGAAGAAAGCAATGCAAGGAATAAACACAAGCACGTGCTCAAGAAAATGCAATGTAACACAGCTGCAGGGTTAAATATGGATGCTGATAATTTTTCTGCTCCATCATCCTGATCTGCAAGTAATACAGCCCAGAACTAATGTTTCATCATTTCAACATTTGTTTCATCATTCATTCCTTGAGGAATTCACAGCTATGCAACATCAATCAGAGCCAGATCAAAGATCCACTGCTACAGGCAACAACTTTTTGGTCTCAGCTTGCTGTGTTTCAGAAATGCAGTTTCTCTGCAAAAGCCAGACAACTGAACTAGAAAATTCATCAAGCTGTTCCTTTCAATTAGTCATCACGACAGGCAGGACGGATTTTAATGCTTCTCAGCATTCTGTACATGTTAGCACTGTTTTGTGAAGATCATTTTGAAGAAGCGATGCTGGAGGGAGGATCAGGTAGGTCACTGTCATTAAAAACACCTTCATTGACTTTTGCCAAAGTGAAACTGCTGATTGTTCATTAATGCGCTCATCTTTCCATACATTCAAGACTGGTTCACAACAAGACCTTGAAGCAAACCCTTTGGGTTTGTACTTCTTGCTCAAATCACAGTTAAAAAAAACACACTTATTCAATATTCTTATTAATAATCTTTAGCAGGAAGAAAATGTGTCAATTTTATTCCTGACTGATACAATGCCTGTGAGGGTTATGAATGCATGCATGTACTGTTTCAAAAACAAGGAAGCTTTGGGATAAAAACAAATTACATTGCAAATCAACCTGAAAAAAAAAAGCCAAACTAGAACATCTGCATACAAAATAATTCAGAACACTAATAATTAAATGCAGATTGTGATGGGACAGCTCACAAGAATATAGAGCAGGGAAGTAAAAGATTATGTGTGGGTCCTCCATGTCATTACAGGGCAGAGAAAGAACAGTCATCTGCTAGCAAAGTGATAGCACCAAGACTTCTCTTATTTAGCTAGACAACTGGAAAAAAAACAGCTTTAGGCTAAGTAGTATCAGCATAAGAGGCTAGAGGATGAATTTGAGGACAAATTTGAGAAAAAAATCTTAAAGACTATCATATATGCCACCTTAGCCAAGGTGAAGTAAGGGGAAAAGAAAGTAATTGCATACAAACATCTGAAGGGAAGAAACATCAAAGGAAGAAGAATCACTTGCTGAAATAAAAAGCTTGCTATGTTGAACAAAGAGATGAAATTAGAATAAGGACATTTAATACAGTTACTACCAAAAATAGCTTGTGTTAAAATACATCAGGATATGGAATATATCACAGCAGAACTGAAACTTCATAACAATTTAGAGGTAATAAAAATACAGGAGGCAGAAAAATACAAGAATTCTGCAGTAGGAATGTGATGTTATGGAAACTACCAAACAACAGTAATCCTAGAGCACTTTTGTCCCCTTATTTCTAACTAATAAGACTGACAATGTATTTAAAAATTGCAAACATGTAAGCACTGTATTGGTAATAAGGCTAAATAAATATTTTTCTGAAAATGTTGGAAACTTACCAGGCCATTGAAATAATTTACACACTTTTTCCATTTTGTGCAGACATATTGGGAAACATTAGTAAATACAACATAAGAGTATTTATGCAACCTTTTGGAGTAGAAGTTTTGGGCAGTTTTTTCTCAGTTTCAGCCCCTACACTGATACCCCAAAGGGAAAGAATTCCACAGTAACTGCAGCAGGACCTCTGTGACACAGCACCACACCACCCAGGGCACACCAGTGTGTCATATGTGTTTGGATGGAGCCAATTCCCAGGGGATGCCACCCTCCTGCAGTGCTGTGGCAGCACAGGCACTTTAACAGAAGACGCTCTTGAGGGTTTTAAATGATCCATTGCTGTTTACATTATTCATTTCCTATTATTAAAACAGTGACAGTCTGACAAAAGCTGCAGATTTTCAGACAGATATGCAGAACAAAGTGGCATAAAGCCTGCAGCCTGGCTGTACACATAATTAAAAATGAACTGGCTACAGAGACAGATGCAGTCCCCTCTGACCTTAACAATGTTGATGTTTACATATGAACCTCCCCACTTGACTGCAGATAAGGAATGACAGACAATACTACAAATTAGTGAAGGTCAACAGAGCAGGAGGCAACAGTTAGTCAATTACGAAAGCAAACCCTCGCTCAAGCACCAAGTCCTGTGTTTTCTCAGCATAATCAACTGCCTGAGTCATGGGGGTCTAATAAAATTGACCTGTTTTTCCTTTATCTAATTGACTGATGCCTAGAATTGCATGAATTTTAGGTGTGATAGAATTTAAGTCTTAATATCACATAGCAAAAGGCAAACCTCTAATTAGTCCGTCTTCAGGTCTAATGGTTGATCCGGAAATGTGCAGTTCTCTCCAACCATGACAAAATTTTCAGTTTGAAGGGTTTACAAAGACAAAAAAAGTTGTTTACAAGCTATGTATGAACCCTACTGGGTCCTAGTAAAGTTGCTACAGCAAAACAGCTCTTGTGTAAAGAACAAGGATTGAATTATAAACAGAGGTTAAAACAAAACAAAACAAAACAAAAACCCTCATGCTTTCCTCGTACAAGATGTATTCTTTCTTTTAGAGATGAAAAAAATCATTAGTTTTCTTGAAATAGCAAGGTGTCAAAATTTTCCTGATTCGTTCCCCAGAATAAGTAATTCAAAATCCTAAGTAGTCTTACAGACATGGTTTTCTCCCTTAGCTCTATGGATTATCTTACATAACTATTCAGACACTTTAAAAACGTGTATATAGGTTCAAGATTTTAAAGGCTTGGTGGTTTTCTTCCCTACACATTTCCTACATATGCTCTTCAGAGGAATGGTCTCAGATCCTGCTCCCCACTGGTAAGTATCTGCAACAGCTGCTGCTGCTTGGTGGCACCTTATCCAAGTGCCTTTAGCCAAGACACTTGGATGTGTTCATTTTTGTTTAGACCCCACTGCTGAGCTTTAACGGAAATAAAGCTGGACACTGGTTGCAGGTACTGTTTGACAGTTGGATTTTCAGAGTCCCACACACCCAAATCTCCCTGCTAGTGCTAGCATCCAACAAAATCTGAACCCAAACAGAAGATACCTCACAGGTTTCTGTCTGTGGCTCAGTGAAAAAAGTAGTTGGACATGAAAGGCCCAGTAGGTTTTCTTTTACTGAAAGCTCTATGACCCTCTTCCCCTTCAACTACCCTCACTGAAGTTAGAAAATGGAGAGCAGCTATCAAACCCCGCTATTATGTCATTTTCAGAATGAGGAGACAGACAAAATTTAAAATTATTATTTAAAAAAGAGGATAAAATTTGAGACAAACTCCAAAATTGTACTTTCTGTGTACTGTACTCTGTACTTTTCTGCGTATAATGCCTTATGCATTTGCAGCATAATCAAGGAGTTTCTGCTGTGAACAAAGCGATTCCCTAAGGGTTTCCACTAATGCATTCTGTTTGAAAATATATTTTTAAAAAGTTCATCCAGCAGTGCACCACAGAGCACAGCCCCTATAAAGGGATTTTTATGACACTAAAAACTATAGAACAAGAGGCTGAAAAAAAGGTTCTTGGAAACTCAAAGCCAAATTTTAGTCTTCATTTATGCACAGTTTGGTGACAAAATACACACATTCTCCCTCTCTTTCTCTAACAACACACAATATTTACACAAACACAAAAATGCTTATGCAGTTTACATATGCAAATACAATATACAATTTAGAAAACCAACTTCCAAATTCATTCTGGTTCCCATTTTTATATTAGTACTTTCTCTGTCTAAACCACTAACAACAGTTTTTCAATGTTCTCTCTTTTTCTTGGGAAATTTACCAGCTATTTTCCTTCCCTCCCAGCTGCACATTTACTGATGCCTCACTAACACATTTCCCTTGAACCAATTTTGCTTCTCAGCCATCTCTATGTCCCCCAGTGTCATACTGCTATTTCTGGACTAAACAATGCATTCTATCACCACACAAGAGCCATTCCCTAAGAGGCAAATGTACTTATTTGCTATTTCTCACTCCTTTTACCAACAGGCTAGTCATTTGAAAAACCAAAATTTGTTTTCAACATTCCTAAGAGCAGGACACTTAAAATACACACCATGAACTCAAGTTTTTTAAACAATACTTCAAGTGCTCACATACATCCACAAGCAGCTTCCAAAGACTATTAAAACAATACTTTATGGTGCCACTTAAGGCCATCTAGATCTACAGAAAAAAAGCCAAGGAAAATGGAATTCCTTTAGTCACAAGAGCCTATTACATTCATGAACTGCCACAAAGAGAAACATTTTAGAAGGAAATAGTGAAAAGGGGAAAATAAGTAGACTTTACATCTCCTGATGATGAGATTTAGTACATTCTACAGGTCCATTTAGTTTTAGATGGGTCCACTGAAAGGTCTTAGAGACTTTTTACAAAATTTTAAGCTTCTCCTGAGCTAACTCCTGATAGTTTAAGGGAATCCACAACAGGCACTGGTCTGATAATGTCAGCACTGTCATGCACAGTCAACTTCTACATAAATATTTCCATTCATCTGAAAAATTTCTTATACGATAACATCAACAAAAACTAAGCCAACATCTGAAGGCTGCATGTCTATTACCCACAGCTACAAATTAAATCAAATTACTACTTTACATTACTTTTAGCAGGATTAGTGCTCAAAAGTGTAAGTTTCCCTTGGGGTCTTTGAGAAATCAGAGCCCAAGTTTCCTTCTAATGAAAGGTGGTATGTTTGCACTAGACAGAAAATTAACGAACACTAAGGCAAATTAAGAAAAAATATAGCTTCACTAATTACTAAATATTAACTGTGTTTAAACTCCTTACCAAGGAAGGAATAACATTGGTTTTGTGACACTACAGTCACTTCTGATGGAGTAAAATTTATTTAAAATAAAATTATGTTCCAGAGAATGCCTTAACATATCTTTCCTCTGGCCATCACAGTCTCTGTCTCATTGTCAAAGAGGCTTTACAAAAATCCAGGAGGAAAATTAGAGGAAGAGAAGTTTGTGTCCTCGCACATAATTTGTGCCCTGCAGTACTGGGGTCCTGCTGCACACATCAGCAGGATGTGCAGTATTTCCTGTGGCAGCAGGTGTGGGCTGCACAGAGCTCACTGAGCTCAGGGATGTGACACCAGGAGGACTTAGGCTTCCTCTGACCACACTGAAGAGGCACGACAAGCTCTGCAGGACTTTGGTGAATGCTTACACCTGTGTGCCTAAATGCACTGAGCACTGTGCAAGCCAGCTGCACCTCCATCACAGCAGACTTGGGCCCCTGCAAAATGCACCCCTAGTGGTCCACTGGAAAAGAGAAGGTTTGGCTCCAGCTTGTGTAGAGCTCGTGTCCAACACTAGAGCTTCCTCACCAAGGGAAGCAGACACAGCCCAATGCCAAGGCCGCCTGTGTACCAATATACAGATCACCAAGAGTTTACATAAGATAAAAAAGCACTAATACAACCTTACAAATTCACCCCCAGACATCCCCTACAACATACTTCAGAAACTTTGAGCTGGCTCTTGTATTTTATAGTCTGGTAAGTGCTTTACAGAAAATTACTGTCTGATAAATTGTCAGTTAACATACATGAAGGCCTAAGAGATCCCAAATGGCAAAATTAGTGAGAACTTCCTGAAGAACAAATTTAAACATATCAGTTTGTACAAAACTAATGCCATGGCAGCACAAATTTTGTGTTGCTGATTTAGTTTAAAATACAGTCTCATGAACCAGAAAATATTGTAAACTTACATTGAGATATGAGGTCTTTGGAGCAAAGAAAATGGATCTTTGAAAGCAATGTTAATAGAAAGTGGTTAGCACATTCAGGCAAATGAAAGACCTAATTTACATGCAATTAAATTCCAGAGACTCAGAGAAGTAATTCTCAAGTCTGGCCAATCAAAAGCTAGGCATATAAAAATAAGAGAAAGAATATGTCAATTCATTAGTTGGGGAAAATGGTACTCTCTTTTTTGGCAACTTGTCAGACAAAAGCCAAAGGAAATATATTTAAATGTAACCTTTCAGAGAGGTGGTTTGGCATATGCTCTAATTTGGGAAGAGGGCAAGTCAAGAGAGACACAAAGGAAGTTCAAATGTAATTCCTAGCATAAAGGAGATGTTGAAAATCAAGGAAAAGACAACAAAGGAATATGAAAGAGTTGCAAAATCTAAGTGCTCCTAAAGGGATCTGTAGTATCTCACATTTTTGTAAAGCATAAACTATATTTGCAATTTATGAGAATTACAATTTTGCCAAGGATAAATTGTGGCTTGAGCGACAAACCTCTAGCAAGACTGCAGACCTGACTTCTGTTTCATAGAGAGACAAAAACCTATTAAGAGAACAGGAAAAGGCACCAGTAAAAATACCAGTTTGCAGTACTGAAATTAGCTTGAATTAGTTGTAGTATTGCAGGAACAAGCTTAAAGGCTGCTCCATTGAGCATTTGAGGCTAATAGGACAGCTCACTGGGTTGAAAAGCACAGCCACAGGATGTAACCATGTTTACTTTACACTGTAACATTAATTATTCTACATCACAGCTTGTACACACACGACCAGTTACGGCATCTCACTCAAGAAATACCACTACTCTACAATGTTTCCTGAAATATTTGTATGCATATATTTAACTAAAAAACATACAATCACAGAATTGTAAAATATGTTGAGTTGGAAGGAACCCGTCAGGATCACTGAGTCCTGGCCCTGCATGAGCTACCCCAACTCAATCATGTACAATTTGAGACTTAAGGACTAAAATACAGTGACCCATTTTGGTTTAACCATATTTCTGAGGTTTTATTTGTAGCTGAATCTGACCTGCTACCTGGAATTAGTATTTTTAAAGTTAATTAACTGAAAGGAAATCGAAAGCCATAGGGAGCCTGAAGTACAGATAATCTTTGTAAAACTGTCATTACATTTCAGAGCAGTCACATCTACTTTCCCGAAATGATGTCATCCTTAATAATCAATGACCTATGTACCATAGCATAATAAATACTGTGTGATTTTTTATTAAAACAGAGTTGGTATTCAAGGAACACTGAAATATAAACATGTCACAACTGCTTTGTGCGTCAATATGCTCTAAGTGCCATTAAATGCAAAATCTCTAGCATTACAGAGCATCATTAAAATATGTTTTGTCAAACTGAGTAGGTTTAATTAAACCTATTATATCCTAGAAGGCACACTGCAAAAGACAAGGACAGTATGCAAGAGCTATACACAATTAATTCTATTCATAACAAAATCTGCCAAGTACAAATTGTCAACTTGTTTAAAAACAGAAAGCTGTTACGTTGCCAAGTAATGGGGAAATAGTGTTTAGTGGTATTGCAAGCAATTACCTTAGATGTGTAGCAGAATAATGTAACTGCAGTATACCTAAAGTTGGAAGGGACCCTTTTAAGGATTATTGGGTCCAAATACCTAGGCCTTTGAACTCTGTCGGGCTTGTTGACATGATGACCACTTCCCAAGGCAACAGTGTTCCAGTGACTGACCACCCTCTCAGGGAAGGACTTTTTCCTAGAGTCCAGCCAGCAGCTTCATTCCATTTCCTTGCATCTCGTCACTGTCACCAGATAGGGGACAGCAATACTGCCCATTGTGGAAGTTGTACACCACAATGAGATCTCCGGTAGCCTTCCCCAGCCTGAACATTCCAAGTGACCTCAGCTCCTCCTTATAAGTCTTGCCCTTGAGAACTTTCACAGTCTTGGTTGACCTCCTTTGGACACTCTCTAACAGCTCAGTGTCTTTCTTACATTGTGGCTCCCAAAGCTGCCCCCAGCACTCGCGGTGAGGCTGCTCCCACACAGAACAGAGCAGAGCAGAGCAGAGCAGAGCAGCACAATGCCCTCCCTCATCCGGCTGGAAATGTCATGCCTGGTGCTGTGCCTGATGCTGTCACTTTATGTACTTGAAGGTTTTTCCTTCCTCAGGATGAAGAGTCCCAACTCTGAGCCTGTCTTCATAGCAGAGGTGTTCCAACTCTCTAGTAATTTTCATGGCAGTCCTCTGGACTCATTCCAACAGTTCCACACACTTCTTATGCTGCTCTTGAATGCGGTGACCTGTGCCATGGCCTGTTGCTTGCCGTGCTGCACAGAAGAGTAGCAGCTCTTCATCACCCCGAGGCACTGCCTGCCTTCTCTTGGAGAAACCATGGCAATTGTTTGGGAAGGTGACTCTGCAGAGGTTCAAGGCTGGAGGTTTCCCACACTCCTGTGCTTTACAAGCAGCACAAGCAGAGCAGGAGATGACTGCAAGGACTGTCACAGCTAGTCCTAGGGTGATGCCCTCTGCTCACATGAACCCAAGGGAAGGCGTGTGGCTTGCAGGAGTGTCTGAGCCCTGTGCTGAAGGCTCTCCTAAGATCCTAATGGGGAAGGGCTCTGCTAGACTCTTCCAAGCTGATGGCACATTGTGCTCAGCTCTTGAGCTACCTGGCTGCTTGTGGCTCAGTAGGAGAAGTCCTTGGTCTGGGCTGGCTCACAAGCTCAGGAAATGGGCAGCTATGGTGTTAGGAAGGAATTTTGCCCTGTGGCAGATTGGCAAATCCCTCTGGGCCATTGTGGGTAATTTACTGTCTGCTGCTCTTGCAGCATCACAACACAATTGGTGCCCCTCGTCTGCAGTAAGGAAGGTTTTTTCCCCTTGGGTCACACTGACGTGTTCCCAGGATTTGGGGGGGGGGGGTGTCTTCCTCTGAAGTCCTATTCATGGAATCCTTGCCAGATCATCTGTGGGTCATTTTGAGTTAGGGTCTGTTCACCATTCTTGCAGCACAAAGATACCACGGGTGCTCAAATCCCAAGAGAGCTGCCACTTTTCTGCTGTCCCTGTACTCTGTAAAGCTGCAGATTTTTCCCTGATCTTGGTCTTCGTTAAATGTGTGTGCTTCTCTGGGCCTGGGAACCTGTCCTGCATCTGTGCTGTCAGCAGTGCAAGCACACAGTACTGCAGTTCTGAGGCAAGTTTGGGAGGGGGAAAGGGAGAAGTTTCAGGGATGGCTTCTGTAGTAAGGTGCCAGAAGCTTCCCCCATGTCAGACAGAGCCAGATCCAGCTGGCTCCAAGATTGACCCACTGCTGGCCAACATTGAGCCTGTCAGCAATGCTGGCAGGACTTCTGGAATAACATAGCTAAGAAGGAGAAAAGAATTTCTCCAGTAACTATCCAGATATTGCAATGAAATTTTAAATGCCACTGCACATTACAACACATTTTCTGGGATGTTTAAACAAATTTTACATGCTGCAGTGGAATCCTTATGCCAATGCCACAGAGAAGGTAAAGCAGAAGCAAAAGGCAGTCTCCAGCTGTACATTCCTCAGGGAGGCCTCCAACACACACAGTTCATGCTGCAGCATGAATTCCAGCCTTACCAAACAGCACTAATGGAACAAATAGGAATGGCGCAACCAATCCATTAACTTCTCAAAAACTCCTTTTAAGCATAAGAAGAAAGCATGTTTTAGCACTACAGTGAAAATGCAGAAATTAAGAAACGTCTTCAAACTCTTCAAAGATTCTCAAATAAAAGTCATTATCCTCTGTATAACTCAAGCATCCACTAGCTGCATTCACAACAAGGCATATTTGCACAATAAATATATTTATTTAATGAATATGGAAATTAAAACACAACAGTTGGTGTTTACTATGCATTTCTTACATGAGCTACCATAGATCATTTTTGAAAGATGTTTCTATTAAAGCTTGTGTTGCTGCTCAGATTGTTTACTCAAAGAAATTTAACTCTTCAGGAAGCACAGCAACATATAGTGGAGTACCTGCTTCTTCACTAGAGCTTTCATAGCCATCTGTAAAATTTTGGCTCTCTTTTGAAAACCAGTTCAGGTTGCCTGAGAACTGGAGCCTGCTACTATGTTAAACAGCAGTAACCCTCCCCTCAGTTCCATTTTAAAACAGAGCGTTTGTGACAGCTTCAGAAGTGATATACATTAATCCTATTTGGGGTTCAACCCTACTGCACCCTGGTTATCCTATAGGACAAAACTTATTAATACTTAAACACAAGCATTAAGAGTATCATGCATTTTACATAGAATGCTTTGGTTCTAACACGATTTGTTCATTGAATCATTGGCCAGTAAAGCACTTGCTTCCATCTTACCTGAATTATTCATGAGGCATGCTCCTGTAGAAATCATCAACTTAACTGGAAGAATCACTCAGCACAATACCCCTGTCATATTTTATTTTTTCCCCTTTATTAAGTTCCGTTGTTAATCAAAAGCATTGCATTTTTTCCCCCAAGAAAGAAATGGTGTATGAAGAATTTGTTCATGATCATGGATTACCTGCCACACATCAGGAGCAGAACCTTAGACCAGGAAGATGGACAACCTGCTGGGCAGAGGACAAAGTTCTTAAGAATTAGTGAAGAAATACAAATAGGAGGATGTTAGTAACATTTAGACATAAATAAAATTTGGTATAAGTAACTACTTGCCAAACATCTACTTTAATGAAGCAGTAATTGTGTCAAAATAAAGGCACTAATATGACCATAATTTTGGATGAACTTATAAAGGAAATGAAAATCACCTGTTGATATTGAATAGACACAATTTATACAATTATTTCAGGAGGATTCTATTTCATCATGAAAGCTGAAAACATATACAGCATGCAACTAGCTTTCCATCTTCTGTGGTTGCTTCAGTAATATTGGGCAGAGAATATGCTTAGTATTTTACAGGCAAAAAAACCCCATAACTAAAAATCTAGTAACTGTAAAACTTGCAGTGAATTTAATCCAAATCACTACAATATACTCTGAAACTTCACAAGATAAAAGTTCATATCTCCAAAAAGAGCAGCACAAGACATTTTTTAAAAAATCACTTATTTCAACAGAATATAAAGATGAAGACTAAATCCAAAATGTTATGAAATTCTCTAAAATGTTATGAAATTCACATTACAATTTTTTCTGATTTCAAGGCGCTAGGAAGAGCAGATGCAAATTAAGAGTCAGAAACTCTCTTATTCTGTAACTCATACAGCTCTCCACATCTAATTCAATTCCTCTAAACAATTTGTCTTGTGCTTCTGAATTTTAGAACTACCTTTAAAAAAGAACCAGAAATACTCAATTCCTTCTCCTCAAACTTCATTATCACTTTGACTTAGTACCATCTTCTCATACACGCATTACGAAAACAACAGCAATAATTTAGAGCAATTTATGTCTGAAGTCAACAATGGTGACAGGTAAGTGAATGTTTCTTGCTTGATTATTAAGTACACTTACATTTCTCTTGATGTGCTTAAAAACCTTAAAGAGTACATATCCTAAAGAAGAGGCTGCATCCATGCACAGATTCACTTTTAAAGCTGTGATATTCAGCATTACAGTTTTGAGCTACACTAGTCATGACCCTTTCCCCCATCTTTGAAGTGATACATGCCTCTAGAGACAGAAAGACAGAACTGTTTTTCTATTCTCTGCAACAGAAGGGCTGTGATTTTCCACACTTCTTGAGAAGGGCATATAAGCAAGGACCTCTTGTTAGGAGCTCTTAGGTAAAGTGTAAAATCTGGCCCTTAAAAGTTTGCTTTCATATTTTGTCTGTTATTATCAGAAAATACTGACATTTTATTTTTTTCCATTTCGGATAAATCCCCTGTAAACTGTAACTGCAACAGAAACCGATGTTCACCTTTCTCGTATCAAAAGCACATAATGCCCCAACAGTACCAGAACAGCTCTGCAAAATATCATCTGTGATTCCACAGTGACTACAGGGTCAAAAGGAAACATGATTGCTGTCTGAACAGGCAGGGAGGATTTTGTTTTGCAGGCTGAGGTTCAGCTTGCTGGGCTAAAGAAACTCTCACTGATCACAGGGAGTTAAGTGCTCACCTGTGGGGAGACGTTGTCTGTCTGGCAGGACACAGGTGAATGAAGCCAAGAGAATGATAATCTCACAACAGTTTCAAGATAACTTAAGTATGTACTTCATCTACTACCAATGCCTGCTCAAAGAAATGAAAGAAAATATCTTTGATAAGGCAAGGGTCACAGACCATAACTGTTCAATGTTTTTAGTAGATACCTGACTACTAGCACCTTTCATTAACTAATCCATTATTGATTTCAGAATGAAACAGAATGACCAGTAAGATTCCACTTATGTACAGCTCTATTAAACTCCCATGAAAAAAAACATCAAAAAAGCAAATCAGGCACTACTCCATGGAATTTAATTTGCTGTGAAAAAGAAAATACACACAATCTTTCTAGGGAAAATTATATAAATGAACTTTTCATCTGAACCTAGTATTCCCCACAATACTGACTCGATACTTGGCATACACCAGCACATCTAGCACTGACTGAAGACATCCTATCTAATCCCTGAAAAAAACAGGGAACTTGATTTTGGATGAACTTAAAATCCCTTAGAGGACTACTTCAAGTATAATGAAGCACCATAAGCTGAAACATTAATATAGAACAGTATAATTTTTTCCTCATTACCTTCTGCTGGTAATTATGGAAAAAAATCAAACGTAATGTAGATGACCTCAATTCTGCAAATGCTTAATCACGACAAGTATATGACCCATTTCTCAGAATATCCATCTTAAAATATCTTTAAAAAGAACATATAAAAATCCCACTAGAAATTTATTTTTACTTTTATCTATGCATTTTATATACATACATATATATATATGAGTCATCAATAAAGGGAAAATAAGTAACTAGAAGGAAGTCTTTTTGTTTCATAGAAATTTAATTTTCCTTTTAAAACATATTTCAAAACGGTGATAAACTTCTAAAATTAAAATGCGTTTTGTAAATACATTATCTATATTTCCATTCAAGTATATAACCAGAAAATGGTTTATATATTAATTTGCAAAATATTTTTGTGGTTCTCTTCCACTAACACATGAAATTGGTATGTCTTCATGCGCTTTAAGTAACTTGTATATACTCTTTAATATCTCTCTTCACTGAGAGCAAATCTTAGCATTCAAGTCCAAAAGAATCTTTCAGTTACAGCTACTGAGGCTCTCTGTTACTGCTTCCATGGTCCCATAGGTAGAGCAATTATGCTGCTGCTTACTGACAGAGGTATCTTCCCATGTACAAAGGTAGTTAGCATCTTTTAGGAAATACAATGTAATTCAAAGAAATGTTTAGTAAATATTAAACCACTAAACCAATGCAGCTGACCTAAGATGTACTTCATAAACAGGACAATCCTGGTATTATGTGGAATACCAAGCCACAGTGACAAGTACAAAGCTTTATAGCAGACATACCCTAACAACAGAAACAACTTTTACCTAAGTCTCTGTACTTGTTTTGGCTGTGGTAGAATTCATTTCCTTCCACAGTGACTAATATGGGCTGTGTTTTGGATTGGTGCTGGACACAGGGTTGATATTACAGAGATGTTTCGTTATTGCTGAAGCAAGGCTTACACAGAGCCAAGGTCTTTCTGCTGTTTGTACTGTCACACTCGTGAGGAAGTTGGGGGAGGCCAGGAGGAGACACAGTCAGGACAGGTGACCCCAACTTGCAGATTCTTACAGGCAAAGGGCTATTCCAGGCTGCATGGCATCCTGCTCGACACATAAAGCTAGCGGAAGAAGGAAGAGAGGAATGTTCAGAGTGATGGCATTTGTATTCCCAAGTCTGTTACACGTGATGGGGCCCTGCTCTCCTGGAGATGGCTGAACATCTGCCTGCCCACAGGAGGCAGTGACTTAGTTCTTTATTTTGCTTTGCTGTTGTGAACAACTTTTGTTTTCCCCATTTACCTGTCTTTACCTCAATCCATGAGTTTTCTTACTTTTACCCATCCAGTTCTCTTCCCAATCCTGCTGGTGGGGTAGCAAACAAGTGGCTGCCTGGGGCTTGGCTGTTGGCTTGGGTTAAACCACAACAGTCTCTCATCCTACTTAAAACACATACTCTTCTCTCCCCTTTATTTTTGTCTGTTATCTGTGCCTATGAGACAAAAGCAGCAGCTCTCAGGGCTGGGAGTCTGGAAAGATTGTAAATTGGAATACAAGGAACAAACTCCATAACCAAAGCAATATAAAAGTCCCTGAAGTGCACATTTTGTAGAAGGGAGATAAGAAATGGCTGCAAAAGAACAGAAACAGATCTGTTATTTTGGTTTTCTTCTCATTGCACCTACTAGGGGACAGAGCCGGAGACGCAGCACTTGGGTGGTGTTTCAGTTGGGAAGATGTGCATGTTTGACTTAGTACCATCAAAGCACTTAGTGTGGCACCAAACAGCAGTCAGTCACCACTGCAGAAAGACTGAAGAGGGCTCTGAAACTGAAATGCCTGAGAAATTGCCACAGGACTTTAATCTTCTTGCAGGTTTCACTGAATAACAAAGGAATCATTTGTCTTCAAATAGCATTCACAAAGCCATATCTCTTCATTAACTGATTGAATGGTGTTAAAAAGAAAGAAAAAAAAAGGACTAGGATTTGTAATATCAGCACATGTGAACAAATTCAGTTCTGTAGAGATGCAGTGGAACATAACACAATAAATTAGGTATTTTATTGCTTTGAGGCAGAAACAAATATATCATTTATGTGTGTTCATGTATATAGACATAAAACACACAAATATCAAGAGAAAAGCATGAACCACTATATCTTGTTATAAGTCCAGTTTTTAATTAAATTTCAAAACAAGCAGGGAAGTTGTAGAAAATAATGCAACATAAGCAACTTTTTATCTAGAGTAGCAGTTGAGAAGAAAACCCTTGGTCTTAAAATAATTTTTGCCTCTTTTGAAGTCACTTGAAAAGTTTTATTTTTATCTCAAGAAAAACTAATAAAAGAGTAATTTATTGTTACTATGGTGTTATGAGGTAACAAAAGTACAATGTTGAAGAAAAATACATTTATGTTTGTCCTGAGCATCTCTTTAATAAGAAAGCATCCTAAACAGAAGGAGAGGTGTGGTTTGTGTTCGTATTTTATAACATTTCCATCCTTGTCTTTTTTCAAAAACTTACTCCTACTGACTATGAAAATATGGTGTTCACCTTTGAAAAACATTTGCATGTGTTCAAAAGCCTGCTATTCATGCCACCAATTTCCCAACACATGAGACTGCGGCATCCAGAAAGCAGATTTCATTTTGGTAGCAATATTTGGAAGGACAAAGTGGACAAGGACAAAGGACCAAACATGAGAAGCAAACACATGCCTTCATTTCTAATCAATATCTTGTTAGAGTGGTGGGTTTCACTCATTAATCTTTTGGTAAGGGAAAAATGAAATGGATTTACCATTACAGCAAAGTAAAATTGCAAATTAAATTTATTCTAATGAAATTGCTTACAAAGAATGCTACTTCATCACACACAGCTTCTGTCAAGAGAGTTTGGACTTCAGAGTATTCATTTCTTTGAGGTAATGTATTTATTGGCAAATTCTGAATCCAAAAGACCTGAAAACAAACTTTCTAAATTCTTCCTCTTATATTGTGCATATTTTCAAAATCATGCAAGTTCCACCTAAAAAGTACTGTATTTTGTGTCTAATAGCTTCAAACAAATCTGAAACTGAACTTCATGTGACCGCTGTGCTGCACCTAAATTTTCACTACATTATAGCTGAGCTGGGACATACAAAAAAACCACAAAAAATTAAAATGCCCGGAAGTTTGCAATGCATTGTTTTTAATTTTTTCAGTAACTGTTGCATATTGATTGATCTGGTATTGTACAACAGAGGAAATTAGCAATTAAAGGCTTCCATGCATCCAGCATGAGATCCTACAAAATCCTGTTATCCACAGGAGCAAAATTAAAAGAACAAGAGGAATCAACAAAGCGAAAAAATGCTTTCTGTAGGTTGTGCAGAATTTGTCCATTGCCGAAAAACATGAAAACTCTGCACAGATTCCACGTACAAGAGTATTTAATGTAGGATTATAACTCAATTAAGGCAACTATTTCTCTGATCCTGTAATTCTAAGGCATTTTGCAGATGGCTATGAATCCCAGGCTGTAATACAAATTTCTTTCTGTTGTCTATAATATAAACTCACATATTATGTAAAAACACATTAAATCTTCTGCCTAGTAAAATAAACTTCAAAATGTAAGTCAAAAGATACACTGCTTCTGGAGATGAATTTAAAATAAGGTAAATTAAATTAACGAATACAACATAAAATGCAAATATCATCCATGTATGTAAATATGACATGAATAATAAAGTTTAATTGATACCCATGTTTCCTTAAGGAATCATTGACCATGTCCCAGGGCACAGGGAAGGAAGATTACCAGTCCAGCAGGTAAGTGGACACAGCATCCCACACAAGGCTGCGCACACAAATTGCGCAAGACTGCAACTTCAGACTCCAAGTTAGCCTGGAGATTGGTGTGCTACAGGAATAAACATGCCCTTGCTCTGTTCCAATGTGAACAAAAGTGCATCTATGCTATCATTAATCATATGAGACTGGTTTGCTTCAGATTTGTCAAAACTAATTCAGCTTTGCTGAATTTAGTGACAGACACCGGATTTATCTAGACCGGGAGAAGAGGAAAAGGTTATATAAGCTTTGCTTACATAGCCAGACAAATTATATTGTTTATCCATGCCTAAACAAAAGGTCACTATTAGCTCAGGGTTAACTAAAACTTCTTAGCTAATCTCTGACCTCATTTTGACCTCTCTTATTAATTGCAGAAAAGCTTTCAGTTAGTTGTGCTTACACATCCCCTCATCCCACCCCTGATAATGGGACCCAGGAAAATGCTAAAGGTAGATTCTGAAAATGTTAGGCTTTGTGTTTTCTCAGATCACTGCACCTGCGTAAGCAGTATGATAAATGATATAATTGTTAGATGTGATGCTTGTTTAGTAATTAAATATAATTATTATATAATCATAGGAAGAATCATGAGAAACTATGTTGGAAATTTAAGGGGCTATGCTTAGCTAAAAATCTATGTATACAATAGAACAATATAAGTTTAATAATTAACATGGAAGTTATATAACGATAGAATATAAAAACCTGTTCCTCTCGAATGTATGGTGGAATCAGATCTGAGGTGAAAAGCACTCCTGATTCCCAGAGCTCTTAATAAAAGCACCTACATATAATTGCCTATGTGATTATATGTTTCCGAACGCCACACGCCTACCCCACTCCTGTAGTTTCTTGTCTTACAGATCATAAATTAAAGACAAAATACCTTTTTCTAAGACTAATTAGTACCCAATTAGCTTCATGTTGTTACCTAGAGGGGAACTGACAGTAAAGACAAACATTAAGCATTTTAATCTCTTAAATGCAGGAGGGATCTATGTAGAAGAAAGGACTATCAGAACCTTTATGTCACTTTACTTTTCCCTCCAGATCATAAAATATTATTTCAGAAAGCCTGTAAAAATACCCAATTCTTCTGCTTCTAGCAATTCCCATTAGAAAGAAGTACATTTATATCACTGTTAGAAGTGAAAAACTAAACACATGAAGCCTAGAGGATCTATAATTATGTTAGTTGGCTGTAACCAGACATAATCATTTGTCATTGCATCATACTTCTTACAGAGCAGTTTACACTGGGCTTGTTTAATTCCTCTAGTAGCATAATCATTGTATGTCAGAGTATGGGTATGATGTATTTACATCCACAACATCTCCCCCTCTGTGGAAGACTAATTTTTGCTCAAGTAAAAGCAAAGCACCTGAGTTATAATTCCAAAAATCACGATTTCTACTTTTCTTTTTGTAAGTCAGAATTGTTCATTTTCTTGTAAAAACATATGCAGACTTAATTTAAAAATTAAGTCGGGGAGAAACTAAACCAGACTGCATTGTAAAAAATATGTAAATTTACAAAAAGGAGCTCTAATTATAGAAGAAATAAAAATCTCAAAGTTAGAAAGAACTGTCCAAATAACATGCTTTATGTTCATCTGAACTAAAAAATATCGGGAATTATGCTTTGAAAGTCTACTGTAGTTATATACTGAAGCTAAAAAGCTCAGTAGAAAATCAACATAATTCTAACTGCTGAGGCCTTACCATTCCATCACATCCATATTCATATTTCTTGTCTTTTTGTACTGGTAAAAGCCTTTCCAAAATAAATTCATCCAGTCATACTGAGGATCATATCTGACACCCAAGTGATAACCATAAGTCTAAATTATGTTCAGTTTTCTTCCTCTCCTCTACAGGAAATGAGAATGCTCCTCCATCATCTGAACAAAGGCACCTGGGTTACTGCATAAATGAAAAAGCTTGTCCATTACTGTTTGTCACACTGGTAGATAAACTCTTCCCTAAGAAGGACCTAAAAGTTGTTTTATTAGGGTACAGTCAACTGTTTGGATCAAATCCAGATTCATATTCATTCGCTAACTGCAAATAAATCCCTCTGTATAGTCAGTACAGCTTTCTTATATTTTAACATTATTCACCAGAAGCTCCATTCTTCTGAGTTTGCGTTTATTCTTTGGCATGGGCTTGTCATATAAGCCATTTTTGAGAAGATGTTCCTTGCTGTGATGGATCTGGGCACCATGCTGAAGTTGGAAAGAGCATAAAGCTTGAAGCGGATGGAGTATGGTCTGCAGAAACATGAAGGGGTGGGGGACAAAAGAACCCCAAGCTTTTAGAAAGGTATTTTAGAGACATCAATTATTACCATTTTTTAATTCAATGACTACTTAAAAATGCTAATAAAATACAATTTGGATGATAAATGCTGTTAAAATATACCCTCTGGAGACACAAAAGGTGGACCTGAACAGAAGATGTACTGAAAAGAATCACAGAGCAGTCATACACCACCTGCATGGTGTCATCCCTTACTCCTTCCTTTGGAACCACTCAATCTTGACTTCAGCCCCAGCCACATTACTGTAAGTTATGGCTTTGAGTTGATCTCAGCAATGAACTACAATCAATTACTGTGGCTCGGTCAACAAGTGGCAATAAAATAAGCCAAAATAACTCAGCTGCTTGTGCTTGCACAAAAATCTCTTAAGGCAGGGTTTTAGGAAAAGAGGAGGGACTCATGATCAAGGTACGTGGACTGCAGTCCTGGAGACACAACTGTGCCTATGCTTCTGCCCAGAGGTATTGCATAGGATTAATGAAGCCACACAAACCAGATGGATCTTAAGTGGTTTCTAATTGTAGACTCTTCATTTTCTGGTTGCCTGGCTAAGTCAGGGGGGCCCCATGTGCAAACGTAAAGGTGTAAAGCAATCACATGTCTAACTGCAGTCAGCAGGAGCTGAGATTCTACTGAGAAAAATATGACTCTTAAGAGCACACAGGAAAATTAAGTGACATACTGGGTACCAAACCAGCACGTTTTTAATTTCCATGGCTCTCAACTTCAGTTCACTGTCTCATATGCTCGGAATAGCACTCAGTTCAGAGATGGTATAAAATATGCATTAATGTAGCTCTTGGCTACTGCAATGCTTAGAGAAAACAGAAATTTTGTCTTTGAAAAGTAGGCTGGGCCAATTCTCAGTGGTAGGGGTGAATCAGAATATAAGACTGGTAACTATAGATATTACTAAGCATTCACTGTAAGACAGATGTTCTAGTGAAGGAAAAATATGTTGTCCTAGCACAACAAAGGAAAAGGTAAATATAAAACCCCACATATATACACAAGTTTCTTGAAAACCATCTTTACTTGGGAGTTCCAATTTCTGAGCCTTATTTTCTTGTGTGTCCATATACTTTGTCCAAATCTGGGTTTTATATCCAATTAATTTAATGTTAAGGTGAGTCTAGCGTCACAGAGGCAGACACAGAGATGGCATACTATATATTATGCCAGCTGCAGGAGTAATTTTTGACCTGGGCACCTTTTTTAGTAGGCAGATATTTCATAGCTAATATACGAAAATATTAACTAGTTGATGGAGAGCAGTATGAGCACTCCAGGGTGAAGACTAGCATGTAGGGGGTACATGGATGGGCTTTAAATCTTTTTTCACAGATCATTCACTACTGGATTCTGGGCGCATAGTTGAATTACAGACTTGGCTCAGTGGTGTAAAAGTACTTGTAGGTGTTTTTCAGAGGGCTTATTAAATTGATATTACTAATGTCAGCAACAAAAGATTAAGAAGGACATTTTCCTAATGACCTCTTCCATCACCGACTAGTGGGATCACAATTTACAAGGAAAGGCTAATGTCCAATTAGTATTCTCTGACCTGGGATAAACTTAAACTCAAGAACTATTAAGTCCCAAATTCCTCCAGTGACATGTACGAGTTGTGAGCCAGCTGGTAGGCAGACATAACCCAGCGGGTTACATTCCATAACTAAGGAGTGCAGGACATCAGAGGGCCTGGCTTAAAAAAGCATTTAATCTTCAAGATAGCTGTAAGGGGGTATTCAGATCATCTCTGCTGTCTAGTTTTTGGAGAAAACAATTTACCTCTTTCCATGCAGTAACATACCTTATCTCCTGTCACAAAATGAATTAGGTATTTCAGAGTTAAAGATCACTTTGTTGTGTTCGCTGTCGGAGCACAACAGGAAAGACTCACAGTAATTTGAACACTCCAGAGTTAATAAATGAAAAATGGTATCCATTGCTGCATTCTTGTTTTAGTTTGCTATGCAACAAAACTATTACAAATGTCATTAAGATTTTAACTGTCAAGTTTTACATTAATAGCTAAGTACCTTTGCTGCCCCTGTACCATTCATAAAAGAAAAACTCAGGTATTTAAGTTTACATACCTCTTGTATACTCTTATTTTTTTCTATGATGGAAAGAGCAACAGCTGCACATTCAAGAGTAGACAGACAGGTGTTTGTTGGTTGTGTACGAATTACATATTGACTTGAAATACTGGGTCTTAACTGCACCTGAAAAATAGCAAACTCTAGTAAAATAAATGGGCCAGGATAACACATGAGATACCTATTCTCTACACCAAGCAAAACACATCCCCTTTCCCTCTGTGTTCACTCATCTTCTTTTCTTTTTGCTTTTTGGTCTTCCAAATGCCAATGCCATGCTACTGTTCAGTATAATACACATGAGTCACCATCACAAATTGAAACCGCACAACTGTTTATGTATGAATGTGCAAAGGAAATACAATTTTTTGTTAGAGAAAGACTAAGTGAAATTTCAGCAACGGATTTCAGTTGTCATATATATATGCTATAACAAAAATAGATTTATTCACTTATACTTTTTTTTATTACTCTAAACACACACAAACATGCAAGCTACAATGGCCATATAGTCATCAACACTTTGTATCTTGGCAAAATATTATTTTCAAAGTTCTGAATCTCAGACTTCTAGAAACTGTATTTATTCACACAAAGAATTAGGTTTATTAGATTGATTAGAACTATTTGTTTAACAAAATCCTGTCTGAAAATAATTTACTGGCTCTGCCTGAAGTGATAAACACTTTACACTATCTTGAAAATTAAAGGATTTTAAGAAAAGGAAATTTAATTCAACCAACAGCTCCAAAAGCTTTTACCAAGTTTTTAAGCAGTGCTTGAAATAACACCCAATTTACACTAATTGACTCTGTGTGAAAATTCAGATATTATTCCTGTATTCCTAAGATTTTCATCTCCACATATATCTAAAATGCAATTTGCAAAACACGTTTTAGCAATATTGTCAGTATTCTTAACCAAAAATTCTCAGTTCTTTTTCCAACAACATTGTAGTGCAATACAAAAAACCTAGACACATTGTTATAAAAGAGTAAGTTAATTTTCTTTTTCTTTAAACTCATCCCATGAACTGTCTTTTATTTTTCTGCTTCTTGAAAAAATGAGTGAGTGATCTCCCATGGCCATAATACTGCTCCCATTTTGCCTGCCAGAAGTCTTTCACCATTCCTCACTTTATTCAATACTTTCCTCCTCCACTTTTCTTGTTTTTCCTTTTATTTGAAATATTTTATTTTCCTTCATCTCTCTTACAAGCAATTACCCATTCCTTAAAGTTCAAGGTATCCCATTTATAAAAGGAAAAATTCCAGACTGCTGAAGAGACATGAATAAGTAAGATGAAATTCCACTGCCTTACTTACCCCAATTTAAATGAAATTAAAAATAGTAAAATACAAAACAAAGGAAACAAGAAAAGAGCAAAAGGCATTCTGGAAAGGACAAGCAAGTTAGCTATTAAAAGGCAATTTACTCAAATATAGGAAAATTCAGAAAAATTAAGCCTTTCTTGCCTATCTTCTTCAATTTGGCATGGAAAAACCAGAAGAGAATAAAGTTACTTCGGAGGAAAAAAAATGTAGAATGTAGAAATGAGTGTAGGTAATGAAAAGAAAAAGAAGATAGTGTTTTCATTTGTTACTCCTCAAGGTTTTCTTTGGTTTTATGCCTTCTCTCTGCGACCATGTCTTCACCACAACAGAGTACAAAGCCTAGTTATTTGAAGTATACAGAAAACTATGCTGGAAGAAGTTGCCCCTACTTAGAAACTTCTACCTAGGTATCAAAAAACGGAGTGAAGTCAGCCCATCACTTCTCCAACACATGTCTTGAGCAGCAAAGCAGACACATATTCACACTTTTTCTCAACAGCTGACAGCTACATTCTTCATGGAGTATCTCTCCAGAGGCTAAAACCACCTGCAGGCCCACTGGCTTGCGCCTCCTTGGACAGCGCCATGAGGCTTTTTTTCCTAGGAGTTAGGAATAGTTCTGTCTGCTGCTTTCTATACTTCATTCCTTGGGTCATATGCTGAAAAACACTTGAAATAATCAACATTCCAGAGAAAGAAAACCTATCAATGATTGCAAGACAATATAAAGAAAAGGGGCCTGCACACTGCCACACAACCATGGAGCCAAAACGTGTGTAACTGCAGCCTTTCTAGTACTAACAGCAACAGCAGCAGCAACTAAGTTTCTTCTTTCATGAGTAGAAAGGATGGAAACAAGTGTCCCCATCAATTTTTCTGAAAAATTACATATTCCTTGGGATAAGATTAAAATACCATAGAGAGTAGTGGAGATCAGAGGAAGAATACCCAACCAAGACAACTGCCAGCTACAGTTTGTCTCTTAGGCTTCTTTCAGCATGCATTTTACCCTACTCTTTAAAGCAGCACAATCTAAATAAATCATCCCTAGTCACCTGAAATACAGTCAGGGTAGTCTGTCTACTGCAAATTGGACAGACTCATCAAAGCTCCCATCTGAAACTAGATACATTTACTGAACCAATAAAACATACAATACTCCACCCACTCAGAGCATAAACTGAATGGTAAAACAAAGCAGAAACAATGCAGAAACCGAAACAAATTAGCATAGTTACTAAATATTTCAGACACAGGAAGATATCTTCTTGGAAAAAAATGCCTAGACATATGAAATATTTACTTGTCCTCAGACTTGATTGGGTAGGAAGATGACTTATTTCATTTTTCCCCAAGAGGTCTAAACTTATTCTGCCTTTTGTGCAGTTAATAGTTTCAGATACTGTATTGCAACAATCTCATCCAAGTTTCTGCATTATCTATGTGCATTAATTCTTTATCTGCCACCTGTGTATCTCAAATCCAGCTGAACAAATTTAGTTCAAATTTACAGAAATATTCATACAGTTAAACAAAATCAGACTGTCTGCCTCCTACACCAGATTTCAAAATCTCAGTTCAAAATGAGTACACAAAAATACCCTGTTTAAGTACATTTCAAAATAACAATTATGACATTTTAGAAGCACTCCTCCATAAAATGACAGATACCACAATACAACAACTTGTTTGTTTTTGCTTCAAAGTAATTTGAAAATCATATACACACTTTGAAATAATACCAATTTCTATCAAAATACAGAAATGACAAGTTGAAAAAACAGCAGCCAGTTTAATATTGCTTACGAAAATAACAAGAAAGAAGATGGAAACTATCTCAACCAACTCAAACTAGAGAGAAATTTAGATAATCTGAATGCAATTACTTACTGGAATTCAGCCAAGACACTGAAATTAGTGTATCTATTCTCTGTAAGTGCAAAGGAGTTTGGGGACTCAATTTCCAAGCCATCAGAAGTAGGAAGCAACACATAAAGTTTCATTTCTATCTGTAACTTAAGACTCCTGCTTCCAAAAGCCTAAATTTCAGCAAATCTCACAAACTGTTACACTAACTCAACACTGGCTTATCTACCAATTCACCATTCCCTCAGCAAATGCAACAGCCTTTGAGCATTTACAAAGGATTTGAACCACAGAAAAAATTGTGACCCTTCAGTGTTTCTTGGGGCAGAGTTTTTCTTCCTGAGCCTTCCTTGAACATGCTCCAGGCAACTAAAGACTCAGCTGATCTTGTTCAGCTGTTCAAAATTGATAGGAGCAAAAGTGTTGCCTTGATGGGGTCAAAGACCTGCAGTTTGAAATTTTAAAAATTTAAGTCAGTAAAAACAGGAAACTGATTTCTGCTTTTATTTTAAATAATAGAATTGGAGGTCTAGCAGAAAGTCTAGGACTCTAAGTCCTCACCTTAATAACAGTATCTTTCTGTCTTTTCTGTGTTAATTTCTTCATCACTACTCTTACCAGCTTTATCCTCACCAGCTTTACTCTCCAAGAGAACCCAATATTATGCAAAATTACACTTGAAAAATAATGCATCACTAAGAATTCAAAAAAGTTAGTACATCTGTCTCACAGGGCACACTAAACAATTATTGCCTGTTGTACAGGCATCTCAAAAATGCAGAGGCATAATATATTTTTCTGTGGTTTCTATAAAAAACTTAATACTTAAGACCCTTTCCTCTTTATGTTGATAGTGTCTTCTGAAAATCTGAATGTCAGCTTGGGAATTAATTTGCTTAACTTTTCAAGAATGAAGGAAGAAAGTACCATCTGTGCTCCTGCTTAACATAGGCACTAGTTACTGGTCATATTAATAAATACCTTTCAGAAACAAAATTAGCCATTTCTTTAAACTAACTCAAAAGGCACCAAAAAAATCTCAGAAAGAGTACAATCACATCTTGCTATCTTGCCCATCCTTCTAGAACCTAAGAAAAAATTAATTCAAGGGGCTTAAGGCAGCAAGAGCATTCTCTGGAAGCTACTGCAAAAACAACCTCAGACAGAAGATGGGTGACAGGCAGGGGAAGATCTTTCACTTAGTATCCAGTTTGCACAAGCACCTTTTACCTGTAAGCCAAAACAGTTTTCCGTATCTTACAGAAATTTCATGCAGTTAGTAAAATTAACTTTGTGCTGGAGAAGACAGGCTGAGTAAATTTAGTCACAGCAGGCTACTGAAATTTAAATCAAGAATATAAATAAATAATCTTGTTCAAAACCTTGGCTTTAATTTAAAGTGACATCTTAAGAGCACTCTCTTTCTAAAATACTGGAGGGAATAACTGCCATGCAACTGTCATAAATGGACAGCCTGAAAAAGCAGATACCTGTCACAAAACCCTCAATCCATGAGGGCATGACTTTAAAGACTTTGATGACTGCAAAAAGGGAAACATAAACTCCACTTTTGAAAATGGAAAGCAGAAGATCTAGGAATGTACAGAGAAGTCCCATCTGCCAGGCAAGCTTATGAAGCAGATTCTCCTGGAAACCATGCTAAGACACATGGAAAACAAAGAGGTGACTGAAAAGAGCCAGCCTGGCTTTACAAAGGGGAAATCTTGTCTTCTGCAATGGAGCTATTGGTGGATAAGGGAGCACTGGTGATAAGGGCAGAGCAATTGACACTGTCTACATGTACTTATGCAAAGCTTTGGACACTGTTTCACAGCCTCTAAATTGGAGACACATAGTAATGACAGTACAAGGAGTAATGGGTACACTGAAAGAGGGAAATTTACACTAGATATTGGGAAAAAATTTTTACTGTGAGGGTGGTGAGACACTGGAACAGGTTGCCTAAGAATGGGTTGTAGGCATTACTCCTTGTCCTGTCATTACAGTTCCTGATGAAGGGTCCCTCTCCAGCTTCCCTGCAGGCCCCTTCAGATCCTGCAAGGTTGCCATGAGGTGTCCACACAACCTTCCCTTCTCCAGGCTGGACAGCCCCAGCTGTCTCAGCCTGGCATTGTAAGGGACGTGCTCCAGTCCGTTTATTGACTTCATGTTCCTCCTCTGGACTTGCTCCTACAATTCCATGTAGGAGCAAGCTGGGGACACCAGAACTGGACACAGCCCTGCAGTGGGGTCTCACCAGAGCAGAGCAGAGCAGAGCAGAGCAGAGCAGAGCAGAGCAGAGCAGAGCAGAAGGGCAGAAACCCCTCCCTCGCCCTGCTGGCCACACTGCTTTTGGCACAGCCCAGGGCACGTCTGGCTTTGTGGGCTGTGAGCACACACTGCTGGCCCATGTGGAGTTTTCCATCTGCCATCCCCACCAAGTCCTGCCCCACAGGGCTGCTCCAAATCACTTTCTTCCCAACCTGTGGGTGTGTCTGGGACTCCCACGTAGGTGTAGGACCTTGCACTTGCACTTTGTTGAACTTCTTGATGTTCCCACAGTCCCACTTTCCAAGCCTGTCTAAGGTCCCCCTGGCTGGCATGCCTTGCCTCAGGCATGTCCCTGCCCCACACAGCGTGGTGTCATCAGGGAGCTTGCTGAGGGTGCTCTCAATGCCACTGTCCCTGTCACCAACAAAGGTGTTGAACCGTATCAGCCCCAGTATCAGCCCTGAGGGACATGTATAATCCCCTTCATTTCTTGTATGAATATTTACAAGCACAAGAAGCAAAAAAAAACCCAAAGAAAAGAAAAAAAAAAAAAAAAAAAAACCAACCTCCCACCAAAAAAGGCAAGAAACTAAAAAACACCACCAACCAGGAGGCCTTGCTATCATTAAAGGAAGCTAAATAGATTGGCCTTCAGTTAAAACAGGTAACTGAAATAAAATCCAAGTGCACATGAGCTGCAGTTCTAACCCAAAAGGAACAGTTTCACCACCTGTAAAAGAACACAGCAGGAGGCAGATAAAAATGTCAAAAAAAATTAGAGCTAACAGACACTAAAAGTGTAAAGAAAGGAAAATATTCACAGGTAAGACATTAGAGAAGACAGGACTGACCTAGGAATATCTGGACTATATATTCTGCAAAAAATAATTGAAATACCATCTGGTTATGGTCTCAGTTTCTGTAATTGCACAATTAGACCTATAACTAAGGAAATAAATAATTTAATACTGCCATTAAGTTATGGAAAAATAATTATATTTAAGTACATGTCATATAGGCTTTCACGCCACTTCGTAAAATGACTATGCATTTCCAGTTAATTTCCAGGCATTGTATTTTTTTGTATTTGGAGAAGAAAAAACCTAGAAATTATTTCTGGTAATGTCTCTCTTGCTCTGCTTACATTTAAAAAATGAATGTCAGCCAACAGTTCAATATTTTATGCAGCACTATTCTTTTAATAATTAATAAAAGAGGAAAGTGTGGCAAGTAAATTCAGTCAGAGTGCAGAGTATGAATGTAGAGAATGGGGTCATGAAATGAAGAAAGAAAAATTAATTACTTGTATTGTTACAGCCATTTAACTATAATTACCTGCAAATATCAGAAAATTGAAAATGAAAATTAAATACCTCAGTGTCAAAATGTAGCATCAATGCAGTGATACTGTTCTTTGGAACTACCAATTATTTTTGCTTTGTGTAATTTCTTGTTTTCTTACTGTATGGGAAGAGCAGTAGGCACTTCCTTAGACAGAGGAAAAGCAGCAGAAGAAGCTCCTGAGAATAATTTTGGCAAGGGCAGAAGGGAACATTAAAAGAAAGAGCAAAATAATAAAAAAATCTTCAATTAATCTAGCTATTGGAAAACAAATTCAATCAAAATCAAATATATTTCCAGTTTACTTTTTACAAAATGTTCTTATCCCATGAGAATATCAGCATGGGTATAACAGTACAAAATTTGCAAATGCTCCTGAATTGTTCTAGCACCTCTGCCCAAGTGGGAGGAATCAATTCAGTTTTGTTATGCCTCAACAATGGTTGTCAGAGGCATGTGGGAGAGAGGTTGCACATGTCCAGGAGGCAGCTAAGAGAAGATGGAGGAAAGCCCTGTCTCTGGGGAGACTCCGCTTGGCAACCATTTCATGTCTCACATGGTACAGGCAGTCAGCAGGGGAACACCACCGACACTATACCCCAGAGACACTCTCCAGTCAGGTGGCAAAAGGTCTCTGCCGATGGACTGCCCTGGGACATTGGGCCAGTGGTCTCCTGCCAACAGGCGGACTTTGGGAGGAGCCAGGGCATAAGAAGTAACTGCACAAGAAGCTCTGGGGAACTGTTCTGTTCTTCGTCTTTTGACTCCTGGGGGACTTTTCAAACATGATTATTGAGTGTGGGCTTTTGGCTTGGGGCTCTCCTTTTGCTTTTGAGGCTTGGTGATTCAAGAGGCTTTTTTGAGACTTGCTTTTTGAGACTTGCTTGTCGAAACTTGCTTTTGATTTGAGGCTTTCTGAGCCTTACACTTTTGCCCTGGCCCCAGCCTTTTGGCTCTCCTGTCCTCACTGGCTCTTGCTCGCCTTCGCATCTGCCCTGCCTCCCTGTGCCCTTGACCAGCACCCTGCCTGCTTCACTTCACCTCTGTGTCCCTGCCTGAGCCATCTGTGTCCAACCCAGCCTGCCTCCGAGCCTGCCCACAACTGTGATCCTCACCGTGACTCTGTCCAGATTTCTGGACCTTCTCCCTTGCGAGCACCCCTCCCCTTGTGTCTGGTTGCCCATCACCACAGTAGCCATCCACAGCCCGTGCCTCATGGACACAGACAGCACTCCCTGACCGCCGGTGATAATGCTCTCTCTTTTCCTCTGTCTCCTCTCCCTCTACCCCATTTTTCTTCCTCTTGCTCTGTCTTCTCTAGTCCTCTTTGGTAGAGTAACTCCTTTTTATCCTGCTCTCTCATTACCAATAAATGGTTCTCAGATGCAATGTTTGCCTTGCTTGGCTTAATTTTGTTCCCAACCACCATTATTAAAAGAACTCCAGGCAGCTCCCCACAGTGGAACACAACACTAAGAATAAAGAAGCACACATATCTGACATCTGGTAAATCATCTCACACCTTCCAGTCACAAAGAAAATGTCACTATATTGAGAGGTAATAAATACATACTTACCAGAAAAATGTCAATGACCAATGTCATTCAAATTAACCTAAATGCCACAAGGACAGAATGCTGGTGATTGCTCAGCATCATATCTCAACTATGCCTACAATCCTGACCCAAAATAATTCCCAGTTCTCTCTCTTTGATCTCAGTTTTCTTAAACAGTAATTTCTAACAGTCCTAGCATAAAACATTTTGTTGTCTTGAGTTCAATTTTTTTTTAATGTTTTGGTTGTAATAAGACAGCAGCTGAAAACTTAACACATCAAACATTTCACAATATGTAACAGCTGTTAATGATTATGTTTATCTTACAAGTCATCATACACAGGATAGGTTATGAACTACTTACTTAATGAAAACAAGTTTTCTTGCTACAGCAAAAATTGCACAGTTGGAAAAAAAACAATATAATGCACAAACAAAAATTTACTACCAAGGCTCACAGGGCCTCCTTCACTCTAAGGACAATTGGGCTACCCTGTGGGATTATTAGTAAAATCACTATTAGTACACACTAGTGTCATACACAGATAAGAAATGTGTTTGGAACAAATCAGTGAAAGTGCAGTGTTTTTCTTCCATGAGTATGGATGGATGGTTGAATCCATACTTTCCAGGACCAGTCTTACTACAGTTTTCCCCGCTGCAACCATTGTGGCTGGTCTTTGTTGCCTTGGGTTCTGATTTGTCTCCTGCCCACCTGCACTTTTTATTCATGATCATACTTCTTTCCCTAGCAGAATTAAACTGGGCCTCGTTCATTTATTTAGGTTCTATAGCAAAATTTAGTATTGAATTTCTCTCATGCAAATTGTAAACTGTAACAAATTCAAACAGAGTGAAAAAAGCATAGAGATAAAAGGGGACTGTAAAAAAATTCATTTACTACTTGGCACTATTTATTATTTAGCCCTCATAAAATCACTTGCTGAAGTCTCGTAACTGTGGAGATGAGAAAAAGTATTTTTCTCTGCATGTCCTGAGCTCATTGAAAAGGAGATTTTATAAAAAATTCAGAGAGCAATCAGAGTAAGAGTCAATTAAGATACAGCCAGATGACAACAGTGACTTGATATTTTGCTTTTACTTCTGTTCTGGGTGTTTTCTGTGTGAAGATGAACAAATGGTTTTATGTTTCTACTTTTATATTAATTGTGATCCACTCTAAAGGTGTTAGACAGTTTGCTATACAACATAAACTGTATTACACTTGTGTCTGTGAGCACTAACTACATTAGAAGGAAGTTTTAACTTTCTCTAGAAAGAATTTATGTAAATGGTCGAGTACACTTTAGAGTAACTGTTTGCTCCATCAACGAAATTCCTCTGATTTTTGAACATGTTTTCAGAAACAAAATGCTACTCATTCCTTAATCCCCTAGGCTTGAAAATGGCAAATTCACAAATAAAGTTTTATTATCTGAATATACCAGAGGACTAGATGACAAACCCCACTTACTGTTTAAAAGTATGATATAACTATTCAATGAACCTCAAACCATTACAGTTTCTTCACCAACTCATTCATGACTTTACCCATCATTAACAGAAAAATAAAGAAATTAAATTCAGCATTTGCTCAGCTATGCATAGTCCATAGCTGAGCAAATTAAGTTTTGCATTAATTTTGTATTGATAGGTTTGGTATTACTGCAAGTTGAATTGCTGACAGAAGACCCTACAGCCAACTACAATTCAGTGTCCTACACATTTTGATGCTTTACCATTTCATCACATCTACCATGTAATTTGCTTTAAACCAGGTGGCATTTTATGACTTCCTGTCTAACATTTAACCCTTCAGGGGAAGCCCACGGGACTCTCCTACCTAGTAACTCCAGTGGCACCACTTCAACTGAAAAGCAGGTGGACCTATAGAGGAATGGGGTTTTTTAATGTCTTTTCTTTTAAATAAAAGGAGTGGCAAGAGTTTGTCCCTTGCTTTCCATACTCCGTAAGCAGCTCTTTTCTTTCTTAGTGCTCAGTGAGGTCCTGAGAATAGCTGGCACATCTCTTCACTGATGCCTACAGAAGAGGGTTAAGAATCCTCTCCCAAAGAATCCCTATGATGACAGAGTTTCAAGCAAGCTGTTTGACAGGACTTACTCTCAGACATCCCATACCATCTTTGAATCCATGCTTACCCTGCAGAGGCCACAAAGAAATCACAAACACAATCCAGTAAGTGCTACTCATTTTGCACATGAAGTTTTGACAAGAGCAACAAGGTAAGTTGGCAAAGAATTCTTTAAACAGATGTTGATGTGAAAGATCAAACCTCTGGAATCTCAAGGACCAGTCTGTGTTGACAGCTACTCAGGCATATTACATGATGGTCAGTGAAAAATTGAAAAGAAACAGAAATGCCTAAGTGTTTAATAAATATTTAATCACATCTTCCAAACTGTAATAGATTTGGGCCACGTTTCACAGAAGCTGACAATAAGAAAAGCTCCCCCTGCCTGACAAATTGCTGAAGTTCTCTTCCATTGACTGGAGTTCTAGACAGCATATAACCTTGACATTTCAAATTTATAGAGCCTTTTCAGAAGACAGCACATCAACTATAAAGTAGCATCATTGCTTTTAATTAACCAGTTTATGAGGTCAAAGAACACAGTTTCTTGTCATCAGTAACACCTTTTGTACACTTTTCCTTTGTATTGAAGACAGTGAAGCATTTTGAAGGATTTTTTGTATTACTATGGTATTTTAATTTAACAGTAAGTGTTCTTAACAACCTGATTATATTGTTTGCAAATAGAATTATGTTTAGCAGACTGCACCCATCTTATGCACAGAGAGAGAATGTCAGAAAAAGGTCAGACAGAAGGGAGTAAATAAAATCAGCAGGAACGACCCTTTGACAAATGCAGTGCTGAGTAAGAACATTTGTGTAGTACCTTGAAACTTCACAGTTTATTGCCACAAACAAGTTCATAAATCATCCTGAAGGTCTTGCCTCAAAACCATTATGTTTACCTTTAATAGGCAGCAAATGTACAACCTATTTTAACAGCTTTATGATGAATGCATTTTACCACAGGATTCCTAGGATCTCATATAAATATGAGCAAACAGCTTAAAAAAATGTTTCAGAAAGAAGGCATATGGTAGCATTTACCTTACCTACTAGCAGATCACATTTTTTCTAGTTCATTTCAAGGCCATCAAACTGTATAATGTAGAATACCTAAATTCAATAGGAAAAATGGGGAAAACTGAATTTAAGAAAATGTTTAACTACTCTGGGCAAAATTTGGCTAGGATACCTGAGCTGAAAGCCCATCATACATAGGAAGACATAAAAATCTCAGTTTATTTATTTATTTATTTATTTTCACAGAATCATAAAATAGTTTAATTGGAAGGGACTTTTCAAGGGTCATTTAGTCCAGACCCCTCCACCTGGATTTGTTGAACCTCATGAGGCTTCCACAGGTCCACTTCTTGAGCTCATTCAGATGCCTCTGAATGACATCCCATCCTTCAGGAGTGTCATCCCACCACTCAGCTTGTAGTCATCTGCAAATCTGCTGTGGGTGCACTTGATCCCTTTGTCTGTGTCATTACTGAAGACACTAAATAACACTGCTTCCAGTAGAGACTGCTGAGGGTACCACTAGCCTCTGATTCCCATTGGAACATTGAGCCATTGACCCTCACTAAACCACTACCCTCTGGATGTGACTGTTCACCTACTTCTTCATCCACCTAACAGTCTACCTATCCAATCCATCTCTCTCCAATTTAGAGAAAAGGAAGTTGTGGGGGACCCTGTCAAAAGTTCAAAAGCTCTACAGGAGTCCAGACAGATGACACCTGTAGCCCTTTCCTGTAGCCCTGTCCACTGATGTAGTCCCCTCACTGTAGAAAGGGCTGGAACTAGATGATTTTTAAAGTCCCTTCCAACCCAAACCATTCTATGGTTCTACAATTTGCAAAAGAAATTTTTGTATACACTACAGAAGACTCTGAACTAATTGCCAAGGCAGTAAAAAGCAAGTAAGGTGAGCTGCAACGAACTCAGGTACAAACAAATATTGGAGAGGGTATCCAAGAGACTGGGTGGATTGCTGGCTGGAACATTTCGGGCTCATGGAGCATAAAAGCATATCCTGGGCTGGGCCTTGCCTTTGATAAGGCAATGTCTCGCACTGCACACTCTACTCTGGGCCTGTATCCCAGCCCTACAGTGGCCAGCACTCCCTGGCACAACACAGGCAATACTCCACACCTGGCCCTGGAGCCCCAGTCTTGCCCCAGAGTGGCCAGATGAGGGAAGTCCCATCTGGGGAAAGGGCGCAGGAAAGCCAAAGGGTAGTTTAGCCAGGACATAAAGCAAGCACAGGTCTTGACTCTACTTCCTGCTGGACTTCCTATCAGCTGAACACCACGAACCAGAAGTGTATGCTCTTTTCCACAGCTTTTTTGTATTTCTCTCTTTCTTCTTCTAATTTCCTCTTCCTGGAGTTTTGAGAAACTTAAAATGGGATGGGCTTGGAGCCTGCTAAATTGAATGGGGCACCAAGTTAATGCTTTGTGAAGTGTTTTATACTGATTGTATGTTGCTTTAAACTTTTGCCAGCATTCTCTGCTTTTCTGAAGCTGCCATTAAAGCTTTTTTTGTTTTTTGACTGCTTGAGGATATCTTGTCAGCATTTCTCCTATGCATCTAACTCTGAGTACATGAAAAACTGTGAGCCCCTTTAAGAAGCTTGCCAAGCCATTTTTAGGGGGCTTTATAGGTATTACTTTACATGTGATGGAAGTAAATCTACAAAGACTGCACATTAAGAGAGAGTCTTGCATAAAGTTAATCAGTCATCATATTTGATTACTACTACTAAACAGAAGATCAGCAAATTGGAATCCCAGTTCCAATTAACAATTAAAAGAATTTCTGTACTGCACCAACAGTTTTTTTATTTGTATTACAACAAGAAGTGTTCAAGGTGTATCTTGTGCAAAGATTTCAATGCAGGAAAAATCTCATCATCAGTGTTATTGCCTAAGTGCAGGACAATTTAACAATTCCAAATCTGGTTCAGGACTTGAAATGTTGTCTTCTCTGTATGAAAAGTCCAAAATGTACACAGATAATGTAGTTAGAGCCCTGAGGTCTCCTCTAGTTGTCTGTGAATTTTTATGCCCTTTTTTTAATAGGAGGCTTCGGGGCCTGAAAGGGACAGCATGTGTGCATTCAAGCAAGCAGATGTGCATCTAGCTCTTGGGTACTAAATTTTGCATGAAATTTATTACTATAATCCCAAAATCACATTGCTGACAAGTAAATTGCCCAGTTGTAAAAAAAAAAAAAAAATTAATATGCTTTCATTAACATTTATCTACAGTGAATTTCCTGTACTGTATTAATGTCCAGTTACTGTAATTCACACTCCATATAGAACTCTCCACTGAGTTATCACTCCCACTTTCAATTACTTACTGCCATGATGACATTTTGTCTCTTAACTAGTAGATCTTTGGTATTACTTCAAAATATGTTGAACAACCTGGATTCACTGCAGGCTTCACTAACAATTTCTCTACAAACCGTAAAATAAAATTACAATCGCTATGAAAACAGATCAGTTACTGATGCCTTGTTTAGCATTTTTTAAACAAGACAGCATTTCTTTGTAAGACACTTATTTCTATTGAAGGTATTTGGTGAGGGATCTGCAAAAAGTGACCTTTGCACTGATTCAGTCAGATTACTTCTGAAGGAGCCATGAAGCAGGTGGGTAAACAGCTTCAGTAAATTTGTAAGATACGTCACCTGTTTTCAACAGTCACATTGAGCTAGACCAATACTGCACATATATCCTTGGATCTCCTAATCCTATTCTTAATCAGATTTTCCACTAAGTTATTAATATTACTGCAGTGTACCTAGATATCTGAAAGGATAAGCAGAAACACAGCCAACAACATGCAGTACTCATGCAATCATCAAGGACTGTGATAATCTTAAATTGTGATGTTAAGACATTCTGAGTCTTTGCTGTTGACTGGGTAAGAAAGCATTGACCCATGACTGTCCTCAGAAAACTGACAATTCTAGAGCTGAACATAAATTTTGTGTTCAAAAGATCATTTTGGATACTTTATCCTTATTTCAAGAACATGTGCATCAATTGTCCTGGAAGTTTCGAGCATTGGAGGAATGACTTTTCCTCCTTAGAACAGTCATGCATGACCTTATATACACATAATGCAGTCTAACACACAGGAGATTAGCACTCTTCTGATGCAGATGTGTGAACAGATCAACAAAATTATAATCACGATTTTAAATTACATGGCCCTTACTAAAAATGATCATGTAGAAAGCCTGCTTTGCATCAGTTGAAATATTTTCTGACTATTAAAGGTTGTTTTTCTACAAGGGTTACTGCAAATAGATGCTCTTGATATTGATAAAAAACTCTAGTCTCCAAATCTCTAAATCTTCACTAAAATGATGGTATAGGCAGTGTTTGTGAAAACCTCTGAATAACAATTAGTCTTTACACCTACATTCCTGCAATTTCTGGATGGTTCTGCCATATATTCTCAATATGGCATCTGATTTCTCTTGCAGGAGAAGAAATACACAAATTATTTTCAAATGTTAAAGGAGTAGTTACAGTAAGTCAGATTTAATGATGACTCCCTGATCTCCAAACTACCTCTTGTTTTTTAAAAGCCCAAGCAAGACTGCAGACAGATCTGTTAAACTCTTTTAAAACTGACATCTTGGGCTCCAAGAAAGCTGGTTAGAAAATAAATTCCACCTCAGGGAAGGAACGGTGAGAAGGGAGAGAGAGGAAGAGCAAGAGAGATCCCAAGCATAATCTAAAGTTGGATATCAAGACATCAACTTGCTTGAGAACCAGTGCTTGACAATACAAGCATACATTACAAATGCTCATGACTAGTCAAGCAGATTTAAGCATACAGTGCAAGCTGAACTAAACAGTAAAGCTCAAAGGTTAAAAATTTGCTGTAAGAAACCAGATTTCAGATGATGATACCAATTTTCATGTAGCGAAGAAAGTATAAGGAAAACAAAATAGATGTGTTAGAAATTGTGAAGGCATGACGGAAAAAGAAAATGAGGTATTGAATATATGAATAACAGCAATGCTGTGATGAATGCATAAATAGGATAATTTGTTGGCACAATGCTGCTGACATTATTATGCCCAATAAATGGCAGAAGAGTGCATCAACAAAGAATTAAAAAGTCACAATGAATATAAAGCTTCCCCCAGCCTTGAACTGAGGCCACTCATGTACAAGCAGACACACCATTCAGACTAACAGTGAGTTAAGGCAGAAACAAGAAGTTAAACAGTCTGTGCAAATGGTAACATTAAAACTGGAACACTGACTTCATGAAAATATTCTGAGATATTTACAAAGTATTTTGTCACTACAAAATGTCAAATCACTACAAATTATTAGGTTAGAAAGTTACACATAACAACATAGGAAGAAAAAGCAAAAAAAATTAACAGTGAACTACACTTTATGCCCCATACCTGACTGTCTAAAATCAAATTTTTCTTGACTGTTGGCTAGATCGATGCTGATGCCTCAGCTAAAAATTATAGGGAAATACAGTTTCCATGCACCATTCCACATTCATTTAAAACTATTTATTTGTACCTGAATACCAGAATATGAATTCTTTTTCCCACCCCTCAATATTCGCAAAATAAAATGTGATGACACTGAGGTGGTGAGAGCTGCTCCAGAACCTGGGCAGGGACAGTCCCCTTGGCATCAGCATGGCATGGCACAGCTCCCAGTGCCTCTGCTGCTCAGTCTCATCACACACACTGATATGCATTGTTCTGGACCCAAGACTCCTCTCCTCTGAGGAGGGAGCACATAGGCACCAAAAAAAAACCAGAATCCAAGAGATGCAAAACCTCTGCTGAGCCCCAGGTCAGAGCCAGTGTGCCCTGAGGGCACTGAGCCCCTCCCTAGGGCTGAGTCACTGCCAGCAGGGCAGACAAGGCAAGGGAAGGACTCTATTGTCCCCTCTGCAGAGGTGAGCCAGATGAGATGACAGGTGAGAAAGGACAGATGTGTGCCAGCAGGACTCATGGACAAGGCCTCACACAGAAAGCAGCACAGTACCTCTGGGACAAGCACGCATCCTGGAGGTCCAGGGTGGGGGGCAAACATATACAACAAAGAAGGGACTCAAAGCCTTCATCTAAAAGATGACCAATCTCCCCGCCAGTGGGCACAGGGCTCAGTGCAAAGCCCATCAAAGCCTCAGAACAATCACACAGTTCCTCAGATCCCACCACATTTAGCCCTGGAACCCAGCTCTGCCTCAATGTCACAGGAAGATAATCTCAAAATACCCGAAGAGAGGGGAAGGAGGGAGCTGCACGCCAGGCAGGGACCCTCCTGTCCTGAGCTAGCTGCACCTTGGGCAGCCACAAGACAAGGAAGATGGCAAAAATAATAAGAAATAAGTAAACCATACTATCCAGGAAGTCCTGTAAACTTTTCCTGTTTAGTTCTCATCCCTTCCAAAAAGTGGCCAGCAAACGCAACAACCACTGTGTAGCACTTTCCAAGTATTTTTAAAGGATGGGTATTTATTTTCTACAATTATCCCACAAAAGTATGATGACCCAAAGATTTTCACTGGATTTTTAAAAAAGGAAAACAATATCAGGTGATAGAAATAATTCATTCAGTATATTCCTGGGTTTACAACAGTGATCCAGAAATACTGCTTCAGAAATAAAAATAATTTCTAATTACCTACTTCCAATGAAACAATAAGCACTTGGCATAGATTGTCTACTTTTTATATATATGGTTTTCAGGTTAACTTTTTAAATTCTTATTTGGTGCTGAAGTGCTGAAGGAGTAGAAAGCCAAAAGCAGGAGTTTAGTCATCTCTCCCCACTATGCTGTGCTTTTCTCCTCATAAACAGAAGCAGCTTCACCCACAGAGGCCTGTGATTGCTTCACACAATACACCATCACATGAACTGTGCCAAACGGCTAGTTCTTCTCTCAAACTATTGCATCAACTTCTCCAAGATAACTGAATACCTTCTCTGCATCCCTACTGCAACAGCACCTGTTGCACAAAAGCCTGCAGACCCCTTCCTCAGTTGTGGCTATGCAAAACATCCTGGGATAATGTGCTTCTCCAGAGGGTGCTAGTTCATGGACTACCCTACGTAATCAATGTAATAATCATATTAAAGACTATTAAAGTCACATGAGGAGCAGCTGAGAGAGCTCAGGGTGTTTAGCCTCGAGAAGAGGCAACTCAGGGCAAACCTTATCACTCTCCACAACTCCCTGAAAGGAGATTGTAGCCAGGTGGGACTCCATTTCTTCTCCCACACAGTTAAAAACAGGACAAGAGGACACAGTCTAAAGCTGCTCCAGGGGAGGTTTAGGCTGAACATCAGGAGGAACTTTTTTACAGAAAGGATGACTGGGCACTGGAATGGGCTGGTCAGAGAGCCAGTGGAGTGTGTCACTGTCCCTGGTGGGGAAAAGACTTTTAAAGAAATACAGGATGTGGTGCTTGGTATCAGTGCCAACAAGTTGGCAAGGTGGTGTTCTGTCCTAAATTGAACTTGATGACCTCAAAAGTCTTTTCCAATCTACTTGAGTCTGTGATTCTGTAAAGTCACCCTAACCCCAGTGCCTCATAGGTTTTTGCTAAAAAGTTTGTCCAACCTTGCTTTGTAATTTATGAAAAAAATTCCATACAATAAGAATGATTCTGGATCAAGACATAAATTTACATTTTTCTGATAAAGTTAAATATGTTAGATTCATATATATCCATTTCCTCTGGGGCTTTCTGGAAGAGCGCAATTTAAATTTCTTTTAACATTTTTTTCAAGGAAAAATGCTCTGCTGACTGAACTGTTAATTAACAGAGCTTTTATTGGAGATCTCAAGATTTTAATACTAATTTAAAACAACAGCCAAGTTTATTAAAATATCCCACAGTATCTTGAAAATCATTCCACATAGCAGTTTGTATTACCCAAAATCAGCAAAGCTGTAAAGTAATATAATTAAATATTCCTTTCAATGACTCCAATCGATTGTGTCTTTGTAGTTAAGAATTGCTAACAACTTCATTACTAAAATAGCTCTTTTCCACCTCCAGAATATTGATTAAAAGCACAAATCACCATTTATTGAATAAGTCTAGTTTCTTTTTGTATTACAGATAATGCCTACAGGTATCACATCCTCTTCACTTTTAACATCCCCTCTATATAGCTGTTGTCATATCCACCTTATTCTCTCTCTGGGGCCAAAGCCTGCCTTCTTGAATTTCAAATACAGGGATATTCTACTCACTTTTGTCTCAGAAAATTGCAATATCAACCCAAAGTTTCAAGATATGATCAGCAAAAACTTTTTTCAAATAGAGAACTATTTACATGGTTCATTTAAATATGAACTATGACGTAGAAAACAAGAAATAATGTAGAAATAATAAAAAGCCAGAAAAACCCTACGGTGTTGGCTATGATATCTAGATCAGTGAGAAAGATGAAACAGAAAACTGCCGAAGGCTGAACAAACTTTAGTCCCTAACAGCACTGGTGTTTACTTGCAGACAGTTTTATAACTACCTTCTCCCACATTACTGCTAATTTTAACCATTAAGAAGTTTCTAGAGGGCTGCACAGGTGCCTCAAGATAATTTCAACACAAAACAACCAAACTCAGTCTAGCATCCAGGTGCGTACACAGCACTCCAACACAGCTCTTGCACTGCTCCATGCTCAGTGGGTGTCATCACTGAGCCTTACCTATCTCACTGGTGACTGTTTGCAGCTACACCGCAAGTTCTAACTTGGCACAGCACAGAGCAAATAAAGCAAAAATAACAGTCAAACCACTAAATGTAACCTTTAAACTTGATCTAACAGACTGATGTCAGCCAGGTCACACCTCAACATGGGAAAACAGTTTTTCCTGCAGGAAGCTATTTTTGCATTTGGGAACTCCAACAATGTCATCATAACACATCCATGTGATTTGAATAATAGAAAGTATCAAGTAGTATATAAAACAAAAATCAAACAAAATATTGATTATAGCTCTGATATATTTACCACCTACCATAGTTTAAGAAAAAATTAATACTTCTATTAACTTAATACTTCAAGAACCACTGTATCACTGTATTCATTCACTCTAAGAATTTAAACCCTTTAAAACAAGAGCAGCAATGCAATTCCAATAAAAAAGAAGGATATGGATGTCACAATATACCTTTCCTTGAAAAAAGGGCCAGATAAGAAGTTGAGTGTTGATGAATGTTAAAGACTGCAATGGATGCAATACAGAATTCATGTATGCACAAAGAAGCAAATCTCCTAAGAATGTTTTTTTATATTCATGCTGTCTGCTGATTTTTTTTCCTAGAGCTTGAAGTATGATCCCTTGCATCACTGTTTCATAAATCAATGCCTCTGAACTTTCTCAGAAAGGAAGTCTGTGACTCACCCCAGTGACAAACCATATCCAGTCGTTAGTTCTGGTGCCCACTTGCAGGGAGGAAAGGTGCACAGTACCCAATTATCAACTTCCATCCAGAAAATCTCTCTGGGCTGTCACGTCTCTACATCTTTTTATCCATGTTCATGTACAGAGGGTTATAGACTAACACCCTACACCTACATTTGCTCCTACAGCTATGAAATTTTGCACAAAACATCTTAACATACAGAAAACAGTTATGGGCAAATTAGGCGTCTATAAAATCACATGTAGATGTGATTTATATCTAGTCATTGTGGTGTAATAACCTCCTATGATAGGAACACATTTGTTTGTAAACATGAAATGTTTTTTTTCATTTGTTGTAGTGCACAGATACATCTTAATATCTTGGTGAAATCTAATGCAACAGTAGAATACATGTAAAGTAACAAACTGCATATTATGGATTTTTTAAAAGATAAATTATTTATATATTTAAATAAGGTTTCATGCATTATAGTCAACACTACTGCTCAATTTTCCAAGAGTTCTTTAGGTGTTGTATCTTACTACATTTTCATTCCATTATTTTTACATGTTCTATCAATTCAAAGTCTTTATCAGCTCCAATTTGCCTTAGGCAGGATTTAATAATTTTAAAAGCATTACTTGTATGTAAAATGATCCATAAGCTTGCTGTCCATTATTAAAAATAAAATACCCATTTTAACATCCTCAGGGATACTAATTATGATCCAATGATGAAGGGAATTATTTTTTCCACTAGTAAAACTGTTGGTATTAATACTTTTTCTAAAATACACTTTCAGTTATGTCCCTGAATAAAAATGGCAGCTTTGTCAAAAAATTAAATGTACACAAACAATCCTAGTCTGAGGAAAACTTTTAAGATATAGATACAAAATTATTCATACAGTCAAATGGACAGTATTTGTAAAATGTTACCTGAGACAGAATTTTTAATATGGTGGAGACTACACATGAGAAGAGTATGACCCTTTCCTAAGAGGCTGAAAATTCAACTTTCAGCTTTCCTATTTCTGCAATGTAAAATACTTATGCAGGGGAAAAGAAACACTTATTTCAATCTTTGTATTCTAACATCTCAAACAAGACACTAAAATTTTCTACACAAATTAGTTTTCAATTTTGCAAAACAATGATTCACTATGAAGTTACATAAGCTAGCTCAAAAATAAACAAAAGCAAATTTCAAGTGAGAAAGTAGAAACCCTCAATATTTACAATCATCTTTCTTACAATCTCACATATCGCCTAAATAATTGCTCAAATTGTCTTTCTCTTGTTAGCTGGTTACATCCTCAGAAAACCACTCCCTTCTAACTCATTAGAAGCAAGAATCTACTAGACAAACCTTGAATTTTTATTTTACAGTTTATAACTCACTTGCTTGGGAAGGCGGAAGAGAGAATTTTTGTAAAATATATCTTTAGCCTGACTCCATGTTCCATCGATGATAATCATAACAGATGGACTAGAAGACATCACAGCAACTTCTTCCAAATTGGTTGCTTCAGCTCCAGGATACAAAATTAGAGTACTGGGATTTCTGCACACAGTTGCTAATTCAGGATACCTTTAATGCACAGAAACACAAAATTAAATTAATTATTGAAAGTTTTCATGATGTACACATACTTTCAAATATTAACTCCCACTCATCTCCACCAAATTTTACTTAAATTTCCCTTTCTCATCTATCACTTTCTCCTTCCAACACCTCCGAAGCTGCTGGTTTTCCCACAACAGCTAAAGTGGGGGCAGCTTCTAAGTGGGGGCAGTAAAAAACAACCACAAAAGTGACCAATGAAAGCTGAATAAAGCAACATATCATATCTTTTGCAATGCTTAATCACTACTCTAATGTGTATCAGAGCCAAAGACATTTTGTATTGTTTACTAAAATCTAATACATGCATTCTAGAAAAATTTTTTCAAACACTTGGCATAAAATTACTGCAATTATCCCATTTTTAACCTTCTATATAGAGAAAATATTAGCAATTCATAGTCCACACCTACAGGACATTTTTTAAAATGTTATAATTTCCATTGGTTTGGGGTTTTTTTAATTACTACTTATACTAACTGGTACAGTTATATTTCCCATTCTTTTACACACTCTTCTTCCTTCCTGTTGGCTTCTACACTTGTCAGTGGTACCACAGGAGTAACAGCTGCCTATTAGTGTACAGTTAATGTACATGGAAACTCCTGAAGTGTTTGCAGGACACCACTGCCTTAGCCTATAAAAACCTGTGAAAGACATTGTCATTTAAACAGTACTCCAGGTCTCAAAAGCCAAGCCTAAACTAGTCTGGCCTGAACACTGCAGGGATGGGGCAGCCACAGCTTCTGCAAGCAACCTGTTTCCATGCCTCACCCCATAAGGGTAAAGAATTTATTCCAAGTATCTAATCTAAATCTACTACTCTCTTCCAGTTTAAAACCATTTCCTTTGTTCTAGACCTTACAAAAGTCCCTCTCCAGCTTTCTTGAAATCCCCTTTAGGTACCAAAAGGTTTCCATAAGGTGTCCCTTGGAGCCTTCTCTTCTCCAGACTGAACAACTCTAACTCTCAGCCTTTCCCATAGGAGACATGTTCAGCCCTCTGACCATCCTCATGGCCTTCCTCTGGACTCATTCCAACATGTCTATGGCCCATATCTTTTCTGTGTTAAGGGCTCAGAGCTGGACACAGTACTCCAGATGGGGTCTTGCCAGAATGGAAGAGACAAGCAGACAGGGGAGAACCCAAGAAAAGGCTAATCTTGTAATAAAGACTGCATTACTTGTCTGGAATTAATTTCTCAGTCTTCAGTCTTGTTTCAATCAGAAAGTATGAAGAAATATAAAGCAAGGGTTGACTGCTCAAAGCATGTGACATCAAATAAGAAATTAATTCTACATAGTACCTCAGTGGTTATAAGGTGTAAACTGATTTGGTAGGATGAGAAGAGCTTTATGCAGTTGAAACACCATGTGAAGTGGAAAGAGAAGCCAGCACATCTTAGGTGTATCGGAATGAGATTAACAATAGTCAGTACATAAAGTGGGCTCTTCATGATACCTATCAAGATCCACTTGGTGCAAGATCACAGATACAGGCACACTGTAAACATCTAAGCTCACACTGAGGAATTCCTATTGTCACTGTCACCTTTTAAGTTCCAGAAACCAGGCATCTGTGCCACTTCTCCAAAAATCAAGCAATAACCTGCATTTGTATGTGGAAGCAGTGGTAGGAGTGGGGAGGACTAGGGAAGAAAGAAATGGTTCATAATGGATTTTGAGTTGATATATACAAGGTGTACTTAAACCTGCACTCTATTATCACTCTCTGAGGAGGCATGTGAAAAAAACAATTTTAAGAATGTTAAATTCAGACAGGATTGAAGTGCAAGACATTGAGATCCTGAGATTAAGACTCAAATGGGATCATACAGGATGTATATGAAATGAATGTGGAATGGAATTCAGTGTACCAATAAGCCTGGAGATAGTATTCCACCATCTGACCACCCTCACTGACAGCCATCCTCCCTCCAGCAAACAGTCCAGACTGATTCAACTCTGTGTTTCATTCCTATCAATGTCATTTACTACAAAGAACAAACAAACAAAACCAAAACATAATGATTTGTCTTTCCAAAATGAACAGGAAAATTGTAAATAGAAACTGGAAATCTGTAAGATAAGCCTGTGGCAAACAGCTCTTCCCACTATTTTTTAAGCCCTACTTACACTATAATAATTTGGTATCATTTTAATTTAACCAACAATCTTGTTACATAAAATCAAAAGCAAGAGGCCATCCCATTACATGGGTATCTAGTACCCAAGGCTTAAAAGTGGTCATTATTTTCATGTTTGTCTTGAGAACCCAAGTCTTCAATTTAAACTATCCTAATTCTGAGACAGAAGAGATTTTAAATCCCCTTAGAGGATTAAAAAAAAAGAATTATTAAAACTATTCCAAATCCGTATTGATTATGAAGCTCTTTAAGTTTATATTATGAACACCACAACTGATGTTTTAGTTGACAACTCAGTTGAAAACACTGGTTTTCAATGCATACACATCCAAGGATCATAGAATCATCACAAAATCACAGAATGGCTTGGCTTGGAAGGGACCTGAAACATCATCCTGTTCCAACCTCCTTGCCACAAACTGGGATACCTTCTACTAGAGCAGTTTGCTCAGAGCCCCACCCAAACTGGTCTTGAACATATCAGGACAGGGCATCCACAGTTTCTCTGGGTAACCTGCCCCAATGCCTCACCACCCCCAAAGTAAAAAAATTCTTCTTAATATTTAATCAAAACCTATTTTCTTTCAGTTTGAATCCATTCTCCCTTGTAAATAGTCTCTCTCCATCTATCTGGTAGGCTCCCTTCCTGTACTGGAAAGCTGCAATTGACTCATGTCCTTTCCAATATGAACAATTACAACTCTCCTAGTCTTTCCTCTTCCTAGTCTTTCCATCCCTTTAATTCCCACCAAGCATTACTTCCATGACTTTCCCAACACTGGACACTTAAGGTTCATCTGAGCAGGTTTAACCATCTTGTCTAGACTGTGTTTTTGCTAAAAAAAGGTTGGACCGGATGGTCATCAGAGTCCCCTTCCATGCTCCTTCCACGCTGGTATTCTGTAATTCTATAGTACATATGCAATTAATATTGACAGCCCTTAGCTGCTCTCATCCTTAAAATAGAATGTTTTCAAGTAATTGAAGGAATATCCTCTATAAAGACTATGCTGAAGAAAAATCCTTTATACAGACACTATGACATTACCAATACTTTCACTGGCACTTCACAGTACTTGCAGACTTTCAAACTCCAGAAAATGTTGGCATTCCCAAAAAAAAGCAATTTGTATAATTTACAGTTGTAGTAATTCACCTCAATCCAGGTTAGATTTTTATTGCAATAATGAAAAGTAAGATCAATCTGAAGATAATAATTTTCTCTTTCTATAAATACATCAGTACAAATTTTTTATCTGCTTGACATGGCCAGCAGCTAACATAAAGCTCAAACAGACGACACAATTTAAAAGTTATGCTGTAAGATACAACTATGGCCTTGAGCTCCATAAGAGAAATATCTACAATACTTGCTTCTCTTATAAATCAGCCTTAGTTTTGGTATGCAGCAGGTATTGTAGGTTTTTATAATCCATTTAGCACAACAACAATCTCTGCTAAGCAGAACTGTTCAGACATTTCATTCCTGTCTGAATATCCAACCACTTTGTCACAGAAGATTTATACATTCTCATGATTGCACTTAAGTAGCATTTCATTACTTCTGGGATGCATGCTCTTGAAATGTGTAATTTAAACATAATCCCATTTTTGTACCATATACATTTTCATTACACATCTACTCAGTTGCTCTCAAACTCTCTAGATGGTTTTAATTCAACACGGATCCAGTGTGAAAAGCAAGCATTCAGATTTTAAAAATGTAACACCGCCATTTAGTAGCAAACAATACTACTAATAAAGAATAGATGCTAACACATAATCTGTAGAAAACCATCAGGTTAATGAGGACTTCTCAGTTTTTCTTATCATTTTTACTATCTCACCTTAGTTATAGGCAGGTGCCCCTGCCTCTCTCAGTACTCCTGTGCTTGGAAGACTGTGGACTGCTGTAATTCCTAAAAGGTAGTAATTTCCATCAAGTAATAAAATGGATTAAAAAAAAAGTAACTACCCTCTGTCACTTCCACATTCAGAAAGAGGCCTTTAGGGTCAGGACAGAAGCATAAGAGATATCCAGGAAGAGTGCCTCTGTTTTATCTATTTTTTTATCATTTATCTACTTTCTTTGTATGTAAAGCATAATCTTTAACAACAGAAACATTAGCACAAGGATCATCATAGAACTGTTTACATTGGAAAGAACCCCAAACACAATCAAGTCCAACTGGACAATTAACACTGCTTGTCCAAACCATATCCTCAAACTCCCTATCTACAGGTCTATTAAATACTTCCTGGGATGGTGACTCAACCACTTTCCTGGGCTGCCTGTTCCACTGCCTGACAGTCCTTTTGGTGAGGGAATTTTCCAATCTAAACCTCTCACTGAAGCACATCTTGAGAGCCATTTCTTCTCGTTCTGTCTATTGCTTGTTAGGTCAGAGAAGAAACCAACACCCACTTCACTACAACCTCTTTTCAAGGTTTTGGTAGTAAGTAAGCTGAAGAGTTGTTGTGTGTTCCCCATGAATATGCCCAGAAAGGCTTTGCAGCCAGGAGGGCACACACACTGAGGGAGAGGGAAAGTGTGAGGAGGAGGGAGTAGCAGAAAGGAACTGTTCTGGACTTACTGCAAAGCTGAAGTCTATAGTACTCAAAGAAAAAACAGCCAGAGAGAATGTTATCTAAATTATATTGAGAGATCTGAAATTTGATATGGTAAAGTACAGTTTCGGATGGAAATTAGCCATGTTCAGTTAACCAGCACTAATTACTTTCACACACAGAATGACAAAAGCTGTGACAAGCTGATGATCTCTGCCTGCATCTAGTCATTCTTGACTGAGCTAAGGGGCAAAAATGCATGAATTTAGTTTGATAGCATAATGACACCAAAGCACACAAAAAGCTCACAGAAAAGTTATCTGAATAAAGAACTACAACCTGTAACCAGTTTTACATTATTTGGTAAGTGGCAAAACTCAATTCGTTGATATTTGATATAGTAAGAAATCTTGTTTGTGAACAAGCACTACGAAGTGTCACATCTATTGTATACAATTACCTTAAACAGCTTTACAGAAAATCAACAGTTGTATTTTATTACTTTTAAAGTGAAGCTACAAATTTTCCCAAGTGGTCCATTTAATTTCTAATCTAGGCCACTGAACTGCAGGAGGGCTGGCAATTATACTGAGATTTCATAGAGTCAAAGAACCGCAACATCGCAGAGTATGCTGAATTGCAAGGGACCCACAAGGATCATTGACTCAATTCCCATCCCTGTTCAGGACAGGACCCCAAGAGTCACACTACGTACCTGAGAGTATTGATCAAATGCTTATTGAACTCAGACAGGCTTGGTGCTGTGACCACTTCCATTGGGAGTCTGCTCCAGTGTCCAACCGCCCTCTGGGTGAAAAACCTTATCCTGGTATCTAACCTAAATATTCCCTGGCACAACTCCAGGCCATTACCCTGGGTTCTGTCACAGGTTGCAAGAAAGAAGAGATCAGTGTCTGCTCCTCCTCTTTTCCTCACAAGAAGTTGTAACTGCAATGAGATCCCCCTCAGTCTTCTCCAGGCTGAACAGACCAAGTGAGCTCAGACGCCCCTCACACGCCTTCCCTTCGAGGCCCTTCACCACCTTCACTGCTCTCCTTTGGACACTCTCTAACAGCTCAATGTCATTCCTGTTGTGGTAACCAAAACTGCACACAATATTCAAAGTGAGGTTGCCCCAGTGCAGAGCAGAGCAGGACAATCCCCTCCCTTGCCTGGCTGGTGACGCTGTGCCTGATGCCCCCAAGGACACGTTTGGCCCTCCTGGCTGCCAGGGCACTGCTGGCTCACTACTGAGCAGGACCCCCAGGTCCCTTTTCACATCACTGCTTTCAAGCCTCTCATTCCCCAGTCTACACACACAGGCAGAGTTGCCCCCTCCCAGGTGCAGAACCAGCACTTTGTGTGGCTTGATTTCAGAGGGCAATGCAGATAAATTTCTAATTATTCCCACACTGTCCTAAGTAACAGGATGGTGGATGTAGAAATATTTGCATCTGGGGTTTTGTAAGTGTTCCTTCATTAGAATTTGTAATTTTATCACAGCATCCAGAATCACCAAAGTCTGAATATTTGCAAGGAGGGAAAACTTGAGGATTAGATTACCTTTCCAGAAAAATAAAATAAAGACAAAATCACCCCATCCAAATAGTCACAAAATATAAAATGAAACTTAAAAACTATAGTGACAAGGTTGTTTAAAAAAGCCTGGTACCAAAATAATTCAAACTTTCAACATGTTAGATATTAGATACAGTTATTATCTCTGGTCAATACAGGCCCACAATTACTTCTGAGTGAAACAGTACTATTATACAAAAACAAATGCCTACAAAATTTTATTACTATCCTAAAAAGAGCATTAATCCAATAAACTGTACTTTATTCATGCATAAGAGACAATAGTTGTTTTTTGCCCTAACATTTCCTTAGTGAATAGCAAATATACTGCAGTTGTACAAGCCTACGAACAATGCAGGGAAGACATTAGCACTTATTTTTGCCCATCCTGCTACATTCCACTGTTTTGAAGTTCTCTATCTTTGTAGAGAGTATTTTAATAGAGATCCTTCAAATATAAAGGCTTTTGTAACTGGAGTTTCAGAAAACTATACTGTACAGTGTATATCCAGCTATGTAAATTATACCTTAACTTTGTGTTCAGGAATAAGTAATCAATTTACTGAATTGAGATAACAGATGCCCTACCCCTCTCTTCCCCCCCCACACTTTTGTATCGTTTAACTGGCCTTGCTGACCATGTCACGTGTATTAACATTAACATTCAATTTTTACTGAAGGAAAAGAAAACAGCAAATATTAACAACTCACAGAAGTTCCTCTAAGGATTCAACTCAACTGGAGAATTAATTTCCTTTTTAAGTATTCACACTTTCTATTTGCTTTATTAAAAATGTATGTAGTAAAGCTTCACTAGCATTTGTACCAAGACCTGGTTTCTAAGATTTAGCTTCATCTAATGAAGATTAAAGATGCTACATGGGAAAGCAATATTTTCCAATGTCTCAGAATATTAGAAAAAATAATTTAAAATTTCTGAGAGCTATGCTTTCTTATGATTAATTTTAAGAGGAAGAAGAAAATTAATATTTCTTTTTTTAAATTTTAAAGAGTTTTAAACTCACAATGAGGCTGCTTTCTCAATTTCCCACACTTGAGTAAAAACTATTAGTTTTACTTCAGTGACACCAAATGGTTAGTCAGATAAAGAAAATCAAAAAATAACAAAACAGAATAGCAAGACAGACCTAGTACAAGGAAAGAACAGAACTGGAAACAGATAAGAGTTTGAAAGTAGCCATGTGAACACTCCAAGAGTGCAGAACTGAGACTATAACCTGAAGGAAGAATATCAAATGCTTCTGACTATCTATGGAAATCAGAATGTGAGTGTACGCACTTGAAATAAAAATTAAGAACACAGTTGGCTATTTTAAAAGACATTGAAAGATATATTCCTATGATTTACAAAGAGTCAGAAAATGCACAGGCAATCCTGCTCACCTGTCTTCATTAAAACGTCGACCAACCAAAATTTTGCATTTGTCTGGAGGGAGACAAGCTGCTAGCAAAGGTACCGTTCTTAACACTCTACTTTCCTGTAAAAAAAAGAAAAGTTACTCTTGAATAAAATCAAGAAAGGCTTCTATGAATTATTAATGTTTTTATTTTCTATCAAATTCTGTTGACTACAGACAGAGAAAAAATTTTAGCAGGTAACAGGACAAAAAATCTTCAGGGAAAAAAACCCAATCTTGATGCTTCAGATTGTATTGTTTTAATTGACAATATTGAACTCAGTCTCAATTAATCTATGATCATCATCATAAATTTGAACTAGGCTATCAGTATAAAAAACAGTAACAAAACTTCTGAGAAAAATCACTGAATAATAAACAGTGGGCAAAAAAAAGCATTAGCATTAATGAAATAGTATAAGGATCAGCAGAAAACTAGGGTAGGGCTTAATTTCCGTAGATAGATGCTTCGGAGTTCTGTCCTGAGTTACACACATCACTCAGGTTTTGAAAAGTACATCTTATTTGCAATCACTTCCAAGAATAATCAAAGGCAAAGGTAAGACAAAAAGGGGTTTGTACACCTAGCTATGCCACTGACTGCTGAATCGTAACAGCATGCATGAAAAAGGAAAAATTACAAAATTATTCTATTTACTTATATATTTATATTATATATCTATATCTATATATTTACCTATATGCAAAGAAAAAAAAATCAGACTGAGCAAATAATTCCATCACCTTTGCACTAGTCCTGATGCTGGATTTCTATATTTTTAGTTTTTAAGTTAGTCTCATGATGAGCAATGATGCAACAACACTAATCTGAAACCAAGTATTTACACCTTGACATGGAACGCTGTATTGCCCTTGGATGCCTCCACAAATAAAAATCTAAATATTCATGTAGCTATTATGCAAAATGGAAGTTTGACAGTACAACTTCTCACATGCGATCCACTGTTCTACAGCAAGTGATTCTTCTCCCTTTCACAACACCTGATACTTGTGCAGGTCTATCTGGCAGCTTGGCCTCTGGATAGTGTGAATGTGAAGACATTAGTCACATTAATCCAAACACACAAAATGTTTTTCCTGATTTTCTGCATTACTATCTTCCCTCAGTACCAGTCTCAATAGCACCACTTGACCAGAGCTGAAGGCTTAATCCAATGCACTGCAGACTTTCAAAGCCAACAATGAAGCATGTGGGGGATGACAGTTAAGACTGACGCGCAGCAGGGGAAAGATATTCTCTACCTGGTTAGTTTAATGGGTTATTTTTGAACCAGACTGTTAAGAGTGTATCTGTAATGCAACAGCAGACTGAAGGATCAGATACAGTCCAAAAGGCTCATCTGCCTTCGAGACTGATTGTCTTTTGAGTGTGAGCAACAAAGGGAACTTATCTTTTGTCATGTACGCCTCTGCAGTTATGCAATCAAAAGCACCACCTGTGACTAATTCCAAAGATCACTGTATGTTGTTCTTAGCTTTCCACCATTTAATAGGACTTATCTCTGATAAGCCAAGGGCCCTCATACAGTTGGATAGTTACCATAGTGGTCTTACAAGGATAATTTATTCTACAAATTATCATTATGCAACACAGAGTAATAGAAAACTTGCATCCCATTGTAACAGACAGCTGTTCTGATTGCTAAATAATAAAAAGTTGTAGACAGCCTGCCAGACAGACACAGGAATGCTGCATAAATCTAGAAAAATCTGCAGACTTTTTCTAATACTCTCTATCATGAACAGGGAATTCAACACAATTAAAATGCCAATTCAATATCTCTGACATATTTTTAAACTTCTTTTTCCCAGCAAGTGATTTCAGAGTATATTCAGGTACTTTTAAAATAGGAAGACAGGAAGTAACATGGAGGAGTATTTCTATTATACACAGTCCATTAAAAATCAGTTTTCCCATTTAGGGCCCAAACATGTCATGGCTTCTGTTTTATTTCCCTGCAAGAGAAGACTTTTTTTAAATTGGAGTTTTTTGTGTTCTGTTTAAATTCCTTCAGGAAATTACTCTTTGCATGCTGATTTAACAGCTGTGCAATGTCAAGCAAACAGCTGCACCATTAGAGTACAGTTTTCTGAATTCCACAGTCTGATTTGCAGACCCACCATCTACCCAGATCTGTGTAACTGTGGTACAATTTCTAAACACCTTATGATCCACCTCCATAGGCTGCTGTCAACCAAAGAGAAAAACATCAATGTACATCCTCCTATTGGTAAACCAAAACATACTGTTCTGAAGCTGAACCACAGTTTTTCGTTGGGGAAACAGGTAAGGTCATAACCACATTGAATAGCTTAATTCACATTTTAACAGAACACTAACATCAATAAGAGACCACTGCTGTAATCAAAATACATTTCTCCATGGATCAACTCTTAGCACCTCTGTGAGACACAGTGTTCACAGAATCACAGAATATGCTGAGTTAGAAGGGACCCATGAGGATCATTGAGTCCAACTCCTGGCCTTGTACAAGATACCCCACCAGTCACACCCATGTGCCTTTATTTAATGTTACTTAATAACAATGTTATTTCATTCTTACAATTTGTACAAAGGCAAGTAGATTTCAATTCCAGTAAGACTATACAGTTGAGATGTCTTGCATGCATGGAGTTACAGAAATAAGGTGTGATTTCAAAGATACAATAATTCAGAAGAACTGAACAACAAATATAGCAACTCAGATGAACTGGCATTCAGTCATGATGTTTAAAAGGAAAAATCATTATATGATTGCCCTGGTTTTGGCTGAGATATAATTAATTTTTCCCAGTAGCTGATACAACGCTGTGCTCTGGATCCAGGATGAGAATAATGTTGATAGCCACAACGAGAACATCAGTACATTAAGTAGTGTTTACCTAAGCCAAGGACTTCTCAAGTGTCTCACGCTCTGCCAGTGAGGAGCTGCACAAGAAATTTTGAGGGAGCATGTCCAGGTCAGATGACTCAAACAGGCTAAACATGGTTATTTCACATGAATATCATGCCCAGTATTTAAACTGGGGATGGTCAGGACCTGCCATTGCTACTTAAGGATGGGCTGGGCACCAGCAGGAGGTGAGCACTGTATCATGCATCAGTTGTTATTATTATCATTAATAGTAGCAGTAGTAGTAGTACTACTGCTCCTGTATTTCACTTGGTTTAATTTATTAAATTGTTCTTATCTCTCTCACAGAAAGTTTTACATTTTCTCCCTCTGCTTCTCATCCCCATCCCATCTGGCAGAGGGGCAATACTGTGGTACTGCATGGTACTCAGCTGATGGCTGGGGCTGAAGCATGACAATGAGCTGACAGTACAGCTGTTTCTTCCTGCCTACCATTTGCTGCATTAGGATTAGCCTTACTCACCTCTGCTGGATGCTGAATTATATACAAGCAGGTGGAGACCTTTAGTGGATGTACAGGCAGGAAAGGACACAAACACACCTTCTCAGGACGGCTACATGGCAAAAGGGAGTGAGAGAACAATAAAAATAATCAACAGCTTGTGAAAGAAGATATAACTACATTGCACAATACATATTCCCTAAGAACTTCACCTAACGACATCATATTAAACCTCATGTAACTTTAGGTTTGAAACTCCTTTCACTTCTAAAAATAAAGAGGCAAGACTTTCATTGAAACAGCATTTTGAGAACAGTGTTCAGATACTTCCTGTGGTTTGGTTAGGGTTACAGCACTCTAAAAATACTTCTGTCATCTTCAAGATGAGCAGCTTACTAGTATCCATACCCTTATAAGACAAGTCTATTACTTCTTTCCTAACAAGTTAGTTTCAACAATATGATGACCTATAATAGAACATACAATATTTACAGTTTATATTTATAATGATTGATTAGAATACAATATAGACATATACACACATGAAAACCCAGACACGCTGTATTTTACTTTTTTATAATTCCATCTATGCTGAAGACATGTAGAATGAAAACAGAAAAATCCTTATCAGGGACATCCAATCTAAGTCAGAAAAACATGTATTTAAAATTCTTTAGTGTACTGTTTCAAGCTGTTGAAATGACTAGCTGAAGAACAGTATCTAAAGAAATTAACTTACGCTTAGTATGAAACTGATCTGCTGAATGATCAAGAATAAACAGAAGCAAAGAAGTAAGCTTGAAGTTTTACACAGAGAAATTGAACTGTCACTGCAGAAAAACACACACTTGCATGCACATCCATGGGCAGATGTCACTCTAGCTCTTTACATAGATTATTCAACTACTCAGGAAAATTAAGAATTTTCTTAACAGTGAAACTCCTACATGTATTCATCAATTAAAATCACACCATCTCTGCAAACAAAACTCTATATGCTTGAAACATACAAAGTCAGAATTTTCAGCAGTGACAGGGACTTGGAGCAGAATTTCACCTGCACCCTCCTTGTAACCTTTACTATTAACAGTTCATAGGTTGAGCACACAGGAGAACAATGAATCACTGCAGCAGATGTGATTCAAAGAAGTGAATTCTGAAGACAGGTTCAGATTAAATTAATGATGAGCCTGACAGAGAATGAATTTGCTTGTTCACAAGAGCATGCACCCAGACAGGTGGACTAAGTAATGCTACAGTAATCCACACCAGTACAAGTGATCCCCATTCAAACATTAGTACTTAATAGTAAATGGCAGCATTATAAAAAGGCAGTAAGAACTGATAATCTCCTCTTTATCAGTTGACAGACTGTGCTAATTTAAAACCTGTACTTCAAGCCCCAACAACAGAGGCACAGAGGATATTCCCTTCTCACAGGATATACAGTTAAAGGTTACCCAACACCAGTCACAATACAAAGGGAGGATGGGGGCAATGTTGATGCAAAACAGGGAATTGGTACTTCTCAAAATAAGTACCAGAAAAACTGATGTTAAATATTTAGACTAAAAGACTCACAGTCAATAAATCAACGTAATGACAAACTGGAAATTATTCTGATACACTCTTCTGGTGTACTGTTCCAGTAGCCTGCTGCCTGTTTTCCCTTCTAGTACTGGCATTTTCCTGCTGCTAATGCAGCATAAATCTGGCACATTCTGGTGTATTAATGGTCAAGCTTCAGGCCTAAAATGAAGCACTCAGTAACCTGACTACTCAGCGGGCTACCCACAGGACCTTCGTCATGAATGAACTGAAAACAACCTGACTTCCAGGTCTGATGGGCTGTTCTCCAGTACAATCCCCTTATCTTTTTCCCAAATGTTCTCAGATGTGAGCAATTTAAACAGAAATCTCTGTTTTGATAATAACCTAGAAGTAGCAAATACTGTGGAGGCTGTTTTTTTGCCTGTGCCCTGATTGTTAAGTCAAAGTTCATCCTCTTTTTGATCATCAGGTACATCAGAAACTCAGGTGTGCGTACAAAGTGTGACTCCTTGGTTTCTCCCCAATAGTTGGTTCACTCCAACAGCTGGTTTCACTTACAAGGTACTCCCCATCATGACATTTTCTGCTGAAGAGAGATGAAGGCATGAAAATCTACTAAAGCAAGCTGTTCCAGAACAGTTAGCTGTTGACTTCAATCCCATGAGCTACACTGTTCATTACCTCTCACAAGCACACAAAAGAACTTCCCAGTAATTTCTGACCTCAGGGTGTTTAATTATAACAGATTTCACTAGATATAACTTACTTTCAAGTCTCCCTTTGGTGTAAGCTTTTTGTATTTTCCACACTGGTTTGGATTTTTCATAGATAGTTTAGGCCTTGTTAATCTCACAGAAAAAAACAAAAAAAAAAAAAAAAAAAAAAAAAAAAAAAAAAAAAAAAAACCAAAAAAAAAAAAAAAACAAAAAAGAAAACTACCTGGAAAGTAAGTATTTTCAAATAGCTGCAAAAATAAATTCTGCCTATAATTTGATCTGCAGGGAGCAGAGCACAGACTATGACAAATAAAGAATTTCCCAATATAATTTAATTACTTACATATGCATATACATCACTTAACTTTAAGCACCCAATTAGGTACCTAACTATGTTGAATACACACTTTTACAACCCCATCTTGAGGGCACAAGACTTACTTCTGTAATTTTACTTTGGAACCTAACAGTTATTTGTGAGACAAAAACCCCCCAACATTATTCCTTCATTAAATCAACATTACCAGTCCACATCTGTGGGACAGGAAGCACTACAGAACAAACCAAGTTCTGTTCCACCCCCACAAAAGCTGCCTTTGCTCTGAGAAAGGCCACCTAGGCAGAAAAGACATTTAGTCTTTTTCTTTTGTTTAAAGATGCTGTTTTACTCTTGCCCTACATACACAGCTGATGTTACAGAAAAGAAGCAGCACCAGGAACTTCTTTAACACTGAACATCATCTTTTTCTCATTTCTGGAGATCAAAGTAGCAATCATCTCTAGGCAGGAGCAGTAGTGTTCAGAATATTAAGGAAAAGGTTTGTGCGTTGGGATTAGGATTTTAAGAGGATAATTTTAGGATATTTTTACAGCATATTCTCCTGTATGCAATTTCAGTACAGCTAAAAAATACCCAGTGGATTCTTAACTGTTTTTCAATACAGCTTTTCTAGTCTAAAAATTTATGATGAAGTAACCTATCACAATGGCATGATTAAAAGAAAAAAATCATCATTCCACATTTGGCAAAAATGTTCCATATGAAAAAGACAACCACATATATGTACAGACTTAATAGCTTTCTTTCCATTATTTATACCTCAATTAATGATATTCAGAATAACATTAAGTCTACCTTCCCAGCAGAACTGAATGAATCTGGACAGGTGACTGTGGTATCAGATTTAGTGTGATCACTAGTTGCTGGGCAGAGATACTCCAAAAGTAAATATGCCATAGTCTGGAAAACAGTGAGCTAATTCTAGAATTCTTTCCAAGTCTCTGTATTGTTTTACTGCAACTTGCTTCAGAACTTTACCCTGCTACATGTCCAAAGGCTTCTTCTGAAAACAAGCATCATTCTGTGAATGCGAGTGTATTCATACACCCATAGTCAGAAAACTACAGTAAATTATTCAAATTATTTGTTAGTTTTTGCTTACTTTGAACCCAAAGTAAGCAAAAACTAACAAAGTTGCAGTCTTATGCTCAGCATTTGTAGACATTTGTACGGAAATATACATATATACAAGAGGTTATGTGTACCAAGCACATGTTCTAGAAACAATGTTTCCAATATTAAAATAAGAAAGAAACTGATCTTTATTAACTACTAACACTTGTAGCAACATATTCATGTTCCACCACATATTGCCAAGGTCAGGCCCCAGACTGTATTTTCAAAAAAACATGCCTGCCACAACAGAAATGGCTGCTTCAAGTAAATTAGATTTCTCTACTGTTTTTGTCAAAACACTGAGGGTTTCAAGGTCAAAACCCACCTGAGAAATCTGAAGAAAAGCCACAAAGTTACTATATGTTTGTTTTATACTAACGCTATTAAGGTAGGTTTTATACTGACACAAGTCCATTACTCCCACGCATTAAAACAACATTCAGGAGTTTTACAAAGCTGGGATGAGGCATGAAGTTTAAAAGGAGAAGCTCAGTTATTTTTTAAAATTTGAAAACTAATGCTACTTTTGCTACCTTTATGTTAGAGGGACAAACAAAAACTAAACATTTATTTTAGATAACATTTTGCATTATCCACCTTAACACTACAGTTATAAAGGGAGCATAAAAGAAAGAGTAGATTATGCACAGATGAGTAGATCTTATACACAGACCTTACACATAGATATGTATAAACTTATGCATTTAGGAAGAAATAAACCTAACCCACCATTTAGAAGAAAAACACATTCTGAAGTTAATATGACATAGCATTCAATAGTACAAACTTTCAATAAATAATCCCATGAAAACAGCAGTTCAATGCCAGGCAGTTCTCAAAAATGCACATCAATTGTAAAGTGTTACTAATAATTAAACACGGAACATTTTTATGACACTACACAAACCTCTGGTGTGTACTCTAGTGCTGCAGAAGCCAGACTGAAAATACTTGAAGTAATTTCTCATGTCATCAGCACTGTCTGGGTTTCTTCTAGGCTTATTGTGGACATTCTTTAATCAAGCAAAATTTCAAGCCTTACTTTTAATGTGGTTTCCTGAGAAAAATCAGGCACAGAACACTACTCTGACTTTATTGTATTCCAACTTCCATTTCTTCCTCCTGTCTCTTTTAAAACATTTAGAAAGTCACTGGTCATGAGGCATAAAAATGTAAAATTAAATCCCTACAAACTTCATTAGGAGTCAATAGCTACATAAAACACAGGATGAGAAACACAGGTGGAGGGACTACCAAGAACAATAATAGAGCACTTCTTTTTCCACTTGATAATCTGTATAACATCAGCTTCCTGACAAAAAAAAAAAAAAAAAAAAAAACTTAAAAAAGGTATATTGCCAATTTTTTGCTTCCCAAAAGAAGTTTTAAATAAAACAGGCGTATGGGTTGCTTTTGTTTCAGTATTTTAGTTTTTTAATAGTGCAACCAATAAATTTAATGGAACATATCTCTGTTCCTGGAGTAAAAACATACACTTAGATGTGTATGCACAGGAAAAATATCTCATACAAATCACAGTGAAAATCTTTTGTTCAAGGAAAAGATTACACACAATAATGGAAAAAATTTGTTTCTATGTTACCCAACAATATGAATCATCTATTTTGCAAACAAATTGTCTTCAGTTGTAAAAACGTAACTATTTAAAGAAAATTTAGTTATCCTGCACAAAAGCTTTTGTAACCTTTTCAATATAATAAAGACAGCAACTTTAAGCAACAGAACACAGAAATAAACTAATTCAGCTGATCTTGTTCTAATTCATATGAAACGTTCTACCACAGATCTCATGATATCATGAGAGAGCTATGGAGTCCTTTGATATCTCTCCATTTTGCAGATCATTTTCCAATGCACATCAAATATTCACTGTGTTGCAGAGCTTGAAGCCCCTGAGTTTGAATGTCAGGACTTCATACAATACCATATCACTATCAGCTTCCTCCTTTTACTGTCTTACAGTACCAGCCAGGAAAAAAAGTCATCCTCCTAGAAGCACTCATTTAGACTAACAGCGTCAGTGGATCAACAGCAGAATGGCCTCAGTTGGAAAAGATTTTTGACATCATCTCATTCCAACTGCCCAGACATAGTCAGGGACACCTTCCAGGATCAGGCTGCTCAAAGCCCTATTCTGGCCTTGAACACTTCCAGAGATGGGTCACCCACAGCTCCTCCAGAATAGCTATTCCAGTGACTCACTACCCTTATAGCAAAGAATTATTCCTAAGATCTAATTTAAACCTAATTTTACCTCTTTTAACTTATAGATATTGCTCCTTTTACACTTCAAACCTGTAATGAATTCTGGTACAGGTACCAAAACTTTTCTATCTAGTTCCAGGAAAAGCCACTGCAGTACTAAATATTAAATTCATTACAATATGCCAGATTAAATTTAGCACATTGTACCAGAAGACATTTAAGGCAGTATCACAAACTTCCAAACCAACAAGACCATAAAATTGACCAATTAAACAGAGGTTACCACTGTATTCAACAAGTTCATTTCCAGAGAACTTTCCTCATAGCTGTACAGTTGATAAAACATAGCATCTCTTCTTCTTGCCACAAGGTACTATCAACACAGCAGACTTGGTCACAGTATAAAGAGGTGTTCAAAAAGCAATGCAGTATTTTTAGACAAAAACTGCCTTTGAACTGCCCTATAAACCCATTGGAACTAACATGATCAAGGGATAAAGCAAAGGGAAAAGGCAATGGGATGGGATCAGAGATACTTCAGAGAAGAGGTACAGAAAGAGGTTCAGAAGGGGGACAGGGAGACAGAGTCATCTGCCTGCCTCTCAACAAAGCACACAGTACTAGCGAGCAGCTAGGAGATCACAGAACTATTTCCTAGCGCTTAGATTTCTTGTAGATTTCTCAGATTCCATGTAGGAGCAGGAGAACTGCTGAGAGTTGGTACTCTTAGCAGTTCTCCTGCTCCTACATGGTATGGGGAGAAGATACATCCCTTGCCCTTCTTTCTGTTTTCCACTCTAACCACAGCCACTGGGCAAAACACTGATTTTCCATCATAGTCAACCAATTTGAAAACTTTGCTTTCTTGTAAATTTGAAACAGTCTTGGGCCTCTGTCCAGAGCACCGGACTTCAGAAAACCTGAGCAAAGAATAAGGTAGTTAATTCAGAGGCATCAAAGAATACCAGCAGAGACTAAGGGCAAAAAGAAACACTTATTTACATCTGTTTCATGAACAGCTATGTTGCATCACATAATGGGCAGGGGGAGAAATTCACAGCAATAAAAAGCTGTCCATTGTCAAAAGTTACTAAAGCATTAAGATACGCTTTTTAGTTCAGAAAATCACAAAACCACTATTCCTATGAGCCACAAATATCATTCTACAGGTGCCCAGTATTTATGATGATCCCCAGGCACCTGCTATTCATTATTTAGCTCTCCACCACAGAACTTCATGTTTCACCCATTTGCTCTGAGTATGGTTTACTTGCACAAATCACCTTTAAAAAAAAAAAAAAGAAGAAGAAGAAACAGCAATAGACCAAATAGACCATTATCCAGCTCCTACACTCAGCAGGAGAATATAAAGCTCAGCGAGATAAGTGTTGAAAACAAGAGCTAAGACTATATGTGGTTTCATTTTAATATTTCTTTTCAGACCAACCCAATATATTTCAGGGATTATGTCCTGAGCTCCTACTGAGGGAAAAAAAAGCAACACATCTCTCTCAAAAACAGCTAAATTTTCAGCAGTTGACAGCTAGCTACTAGAAACAGGATTTACATCACTAACTCATTTCTTCTTCAGCGCCAAACAACGATCAGCTTGTAATGATTTTCAGTCAAAGTTCAACTGGTCTGAATTGGAATAACTATAGCAATATATTTGAAAAGCCCAACTTACAAAGATTGCAAGATGTTATTTCCCTAGATTTAAGACTAAAAAGTTAACTTTCCAGAAGTAAGAGACAAAAGCAGTCACTTAGTTCATTACAAGCTCTGAGTTCTCATTAAAGAATATCTTCCTATTTCTTTGAAAACTACATCAGTTAGTGCTGTTCTTCAGAAATTAGGCAAATAAACATACATACATAAATAGATACATACGTTTCTCTTTAGAAAATGTCTATTTGTAAAAAAAAATTAAAATTAATGAAGAAAAGTACTTCCTTCCAAGTATCTGGTAGCTTATGCATCATTTCAAACTTCTATTTTGCATTACCAGATTTTTCACAGTGGTTTTCAACATGAAGTAAATAGTACAAGAGATTTTATCCTCATCATCAGTGGCAGTCGTAGCAGCACATATTGAAGACATAGTATCTAGAGAATTACCAATTATGGGTGAAGTGGCCTTTATGGAGAAGTTTATAACACTACAGTGACATGCAATCATACTGGAAGAATTTTAAGTTAATTTGGACATTTCCTTTAGACTTTGACACTACAATAGGAATCAACAGGCTACCCAACAAAATTAGTAGATTCTTTAGTACAGCATGTGTATGAACACTGTAAGAGTATGCTATCCTTAATGAGTGACCCTCTGCATATTTTTATGCTAAAAGTATGCAGAGAAAAATCAATATATTTCAAAAATGTGGACAAAGGCAGCACAAACCTTATTAAAGACTTTTAAATTGTGTTGTGATCTCATGTGCTCATTTCCCACGGCAAATAACCTTTCTGCCTGACCAATTAAATCACAAATAAAGGACAAACAAATTAGCTTGGGATTTTTTTTCAGCTTGGAATGTTCGCAGCAGCTTTACAAGCCTAATCAAAACATATCCAATACAACAAGTATCTTCTAGTGCTTTAGAAGACAAAAGGTGCAAAGAAGAAAAGAACAAAATATCCACACTGTATCATTTTCTGAACTTTTAACAAGAAAGCAGAGTTTGGCAGGCAGCTTTCTTTGTAAATAACTTAAATTAACAAATCAATAGGAGAACATTCTTTCAATAGCTTAACTGTTTGCATCAAAGTTGGCTGTGGTTTCCACTGGAACTAACAGGAGTAAATAAATAAAATAGTATTTAGCTTATGCAACACTGCAGTCATTACAGAAAGGCCAGGAAAGCCAAAAACTAATGAGCCTGAGATTGTTGACATCTTCATGCATCTTGGCTCTACAGTCTGGCAAAATACCTGGCACCCTGACAAGCTTGATGCCAGACAGCTAGCAGAGCTTTAAATCTGTTGAAGAAGGTGAAGCAGTAATGGCATTTAAAGTGTGCCATTGAGACATTATGAAGTCAAACTCAAGTCTTACATTGCCAGCTTATAATTCCCAATCTGTTTCACGAGCTCAGATGCTACCACAAGAAAAGACAAAGCAGAAAGACTGTGTAACCAAAACATCTCATGAAAAAGTCCTGAATTTCCCAGGGAAGAGAGGAACCCACCAATCCAAGCAAGAAAGAGGAAAAAGTTAAAAAAAAAAAAAAAAAAAAAAACATTTTCAACAATACAGCACCATCATCTTGGGTCTGGTAGGCTTGGCAGCCCCTTGCATGCCTGCACAAAGAGCCCCTCTGCACATGACTCTCAGAAACTGTGGCTGATTCTCCCTCTTCTTCTCAGTCTGGTAGCTTGCTGTGAGAGAAGACAAATTCCCAGCTTCTGGGGTTTTTTCAGTTTTAAATTTGAATTACATGAGCAACAGTATCTTCAAAACACCTTGACCAAGTTTCAATAAAACTGCCCTTTCTATCTCCACAAAAGGAATAGGTAATTTCACATTTGAAATTCAGGTCTCTCATGCAACTTTCACTATAGTATTTTAAACTCAGAACCTATTGAAATATATACTTTATTTTTTAATAGCAAAACCAAGTCTGAGTCCTAGTTTGAAACAAGCAGATGAAAAAAGGGAGTTATATTAAAAGCTCACTTCTACACCAAATGAAGTCAAGGCAATTCTGTCGCTGATTTTTAATGAAAGCAGGATCAGTCCCCAAACATTTTGCAGAAGTTAAAAGAGCTAAATTCTTATGTCTTTCAATCCACACAACAATGCTATATCCTGTCACTTACAGCTATGAATTTAACCTTTATTCCTTTAAAAATACTTTAAACCCTATTAAATGAAAGTATTGTTATAATTTCTTATGGTAAAACAGAGCACAAACAGTATTCTCTTCCTAAATGATATTTAGCATTAACATGAAAGTAGATAACATCTATCAGACAAAACTCCTTTAAAGAATAGATATTCCTGTTAAAAGAAAGATTCTGCAGTTTATCTTTAACTGAATGCAAGCAAAAATACAGTTACTAGAGTGTATGACAAATAAACTGTATGGGGAAAATGGTTAAATATGAAATAGAATAGTCAATAAAAGTATTCTAGTATAATATTAATTTCTGCCATAGATGGTAGAAGAATGGAGCTGTGTTTAGACGCTCAGAAAACTTCAGTATAAATCAACAATATAAAACAATACCAAAAAGGCCGTGCGCAATGTTCTGTTCAGACTTCCTGATGCTACTTAGCTGTGAGAGCACTTTAAATGCCACACTGCGCTCTAGTGTCCTTTTTATGAAGAACAGCAGTTCTGTCAAACACACTGCTTCTGATCTAGCATCTATCTTATTAAAAAGTAGTCAGTTTCCTGACATAATGTAACAAAACAATGTATTTTAAAACAGCATACCTGTTATTTAACAGTAAAAAGTTATTTCTTTAAAATATGATTTGATTTTTACAGAATACAGAGTATCTCATTTATTTAACCAGGCATCAAATTCACTAAGCCACTCTAAAGCATTTTCCAGATACTGGAAGATGATGCTTTTATAAGGTAAACAATCAATTCAGCACAAATGTTTTTTAATGCTTAATATAGCAGTCACCACATCAAACCTCAGAACCACACTGATTTTTACCACTCAACATGCTTTGCAGGCTTCAAGTCCTAGGAAAAAATACCCCACAATAATGCTTTCTTTAAAATAAGAAAGTTAGAGATCTGTTGCATAGATGAAACTTTCTTGTGTAACTTGGAAACACTAGTTTTATTACTAGTGTAGTATATCTTTAGCAAACATGCTTATAAAAGTTAGAAAAAAACAAGGTTAGACCACACTTGAGTACCCCATTAAGAAGTTGACAGGAATAAGAAGGATCACAACAGTTTATAGCTAACTTTGCGCTCATAAAAGTATCATGGTCTGAGAGGCCACTAGTATTAACTTAAACAGAGCACAGCAGTAAAAACTATAAACAGACTCATTAAAATAATTCAGAATTGGACAGCTTTGGACTCAAAGCAGACATAATTTCAAAGGCCTTGAGCTTTGAGCCTCAGAGCTAGGCTCTGAGTGAAACTGACAGGACAGGGCCTCTTCTCCCACCAGGGGATGCTGCTGGCCCACGCTTACGCTGCTGCCCACCTCTGCTGCATGCGGCTCCCTTGCAGGCCAGTACGCAGGCTCACCGTGATAGCGGGGCTCGTTTAGCCCTGGGAACTGAGCTTCGAATGTGCTGAATTTCCTGAGGTTCCTCATGAGCAGACAGCTATCAGTGCCTCTCTGAAGGGCAGCTCTAACCTCCTGCAGTAGAATTGCTCCCCCCACCTGGCTGTGACCTGCACGGCTGCGAACGCCTTCCACCCCGCCCGCCTGGACACTGGGAGCACGTTCAATAGCGCTGCCCGCAGCATAAACCCCCACAAAGACCTCTCCTGCTTTGAACTGTGGATTGCTTGAGCTCAACAGGCCAGGAGCCTCTCTTTATTTTGTTTATTTTGTAAACCTATTACCTAGTCTGTATATTCCCAGCTTGACTTATGTAGAAAGGTCCCAAACACTCAACCTGTGCATAGGTGTATATGGTCTGGCAAAAGCAATTACAAAAGGCTGTTTAATTTGTCAAAAAGAAACCCAGAAGGTTATGAGAAAAGTAGCACCCAGAGGGAGGGAATTAGCTCTAAGACCTTTCCAGGACATACAGATAGATTTCACTGAGATGCCCCCAGTGCTAGCCCGGCTAGCCCCACAAAAGCGCAAGCCACAGCCTGGGTTGGAGACCTCTCCCACGGCAGAGGTGGGAGAAGGCGTCCCCGAAACGCGAAGCGAGTGGGCAGCAGTAATGCGAAGGAGGCAGCTGGAACAAAGGCGTCAGGAAGCAGCAGATCATCGCAGCAGGAACGGGTTTATTGAAGGGAAGCAGGAGGTACAGACAGGGAGGGAGGCTGCAGCGAACTGCCAATGATCCGCCCCCAGGGGCGAGCAGTTAAGGACTCCCCGAGGGGAGGAGCACGTCACATTAAACCAATAACAATACAGAACAAAATGAGGAGCATGAGACATAAACCAATCAGGGGACAACAAAGGAGGGGCTGCTCCTCCTGCACCAATCATCCTCTGTCCAGGAGAGAAGTTTCTGGAGCTGGGGAGTGGGCTGAGGATGATGGGCAGGAGGGTTGCTAAGGAAGCAGGGGAGGGGAAACCAAGATAATGAGGGAAAACAAGGTGGGGATTACTAACTGACGTGGGAATAGATACAAAAAGGCGGGAGTAACTATGGTAACACGTGACAGGCAGTTGGTCGCAGAAGACGGAAGGGGGAAGGAGACCTGAAACAGAGCCATTATAACAACTGGGGAAGCCATTTTGAACAAAACAAGACGACTTGTAAAACTGTTTGAAACACAATACAAACTAGCTTAAAACACCGCCACACAACACACTGCAACAGTAGATCATCTCACCCATTGGGTGGAAGCCTTCCCGACTAAAAGGGAAACAGCCCAGGTTGTGGCAAGAGTAATCCCAGAGAACATTATCCCCAGATACGGAATGGTGAACACCATAGACTCAGACCGAGGTCCACATTTTGTGGCCCAAACATTGCAAAATATAATCGAAGCTTTAGGAATGAAATGGAGATTACATACTCCGTGGCACCCCCAGAGTTCTGGGAGGGTGGAGCAGATGAATAAAACTCTCAAAAATGTATTAACTAAATTGATCGAAGAAACAAAAATTAATTGGCTAAAGTGTTTGCCCCAAGCACTTTTGCACATCAGAACAAGACCCCGGTCTGATATAGGGATTTCACCTTATGAAATGATATTTGGACTGCCATTCTGGTTAACACCCTATAGCACAGAAGACTATTTGGAAGGAGAAGAAGGTACCAGAAAATATTTAGAAGTCATTAGAAGAACCCTGGAAGGACTTAGAAAAAGAGGATACCTCCCCCAAACTTCCCTTATGGACACAAAAGTACATAACATTAACCCAGGAGATTGGGTTTTGATAAAATCCTGGAATAGTGGACCATTAATGCTGAAATTTGAAGGCCTCTTTCAGGTACTCCTCATTGCTAATTCAGCTGTGCGGACCAGAGAAAAGGGTTGGACCCATAACATGAGAATAAAAAGACCAGTCTCACCTCCGGGCACTGGACAGGACTCAACATCAGTTTCTCCCTCTGGCATTGGACCAGATTCCACAGTACTCTCATGCCCTAACTCAGGACAGGATTCAACCACATCACGAGTTAATTCACCCGAATACACCATTATAAAAGGACCAAAAGACTTAAAGTTGACTCTCAAAAGGAAGAGCCAAAAAGACTGATGAACTGAATAAGAAAAGAGTTTGGTATCAGAACCATACCATATCTTAAAGTGTTATAAGACAGTTCTGTGTCTAAAATCAGTTTGTAAAAAGTTAAAGACTGTTAATAAGTAATTCTGGTTAAGTTCCCCCAATTTAGTTCCAAAGACTCCAGGTTAATCCTCTACAGAGCACTCCCCTAGGAGAAACCAAAATTAGTAAGGAATGGACCAAGAGAGGTTTAACAAGAGAAGTGGGTAGAAGGGACTCTAAAGAGCTTGTAAGCCTCTTCTCAGTAAAGTTCCCCAACAGGCAAGGCTGGGTGGGCAGGCTGTGTGAGATGACCCATACCGGACTCTTGGGAAGGGTAGTAATGATGGCTCTGATTGCTGGTGGTGCTCTGGGGAGCCCAGGAGAGCCGTGCAGTGAGTGCTACCAACCCCTCCATGAGGAGGAAGAAGTGAGCTCCTTGTCAAGAGTCCACACCAATTCTAACCCTAATTGTGTTAACCTCTCCCAACTGGTCCTTTGTCAAGAAGATAAGAGAATGTATTGGATAGCCCAGAATACTGCCACTTTTAGGCAGCAACTCCTGGGAGAGTGCCCTGTAGGAGAAGCCTGGTTGTGCTTTGAATGTGATGCTGCTGAAGCAAGCCTGGCAGATCTGGTCAAGGAGAAAGAGATAGTAAAAGCAATAAGACAACAAGACCATTTAGAGATACCCCGAGGTAAGAACCTATTCATAGATTCAGTAAAAAAATCAGCCATGAATTGAATCTAACTAATTGTTGGGTTTGTGGAAGTACCCAGATGACTGAAATTTGGCCATGGGAAGGGATTAGTCTAAGGCTATTGGAAATCTTAAACTGATACAGAATAACCCAGAATTTAGTGTTACAGAGGTGAAGGGAAAAGAACAATGGCATCTGAAAGCAAGAATAGTAAGAGAAAAAGGTATTTTAGGAAAAGGGAAGGGGTACAGTACGCCAATAAGAAGAATGGTTTGTAAAAGGTATTCAGCAGTAAAAAACTCTACTACCCAGTGGATCCCAAGAGATCCAAATAAATTTTGGTCTGTTGAAAAAAAAGAAGGGAACAAATGCATCTACCATGAAGCATATGAACTCTATAAGTGTGCTGAAAAAGGGATAAATCTCTTTTGGGGAAAGAAAAAAATTTCTAAATATTAGGAATGCCCAGCAGAAACTAAGAACACATTTTGGGGGGCCCCTAAACACCTGTTTTGGATCTGTGGTACAACAGCATACACTAAATTGCCAGGAGACTGGTCTGGCAGTTGCACCATTAGAATGATAAAACAACAAAAAATTATTCTTTTTATTACCCAAAGAATCTGGATCAAGTTTAGGAGTTCCTATATACGATGATTTTAGAAAAACCAAACAGAAGAAGCGAAGTGCAATAGAAATTGGAAGAATCCAAAACTGTAAGAGCCAGGTTCGGACCCCAAGAAAAATTATCAAGACTTATGGCCCAGTCGCCTGGGCTCAAGATGAGTCCTGGGGTTATTGGACCCCGATATCCATGTTAAACAGAATCATCAGGCTTCAGGCAGTATTAGAGATGAAGAGAGCAACCATTAGAAACCTCTCAAATGAAATAAAAAACTAGCATATGTAAGTAACCAAGAACGGACTCCTACACTTGATTCCAGTTGGTGGGATAACCTATGGACTTTCAAAGGAGATTGGTGGAAAAAGGTAGCTTTCCTCACCGTGTTTACACTTGCTGGCTTGCTCTTTTTACAATGTTTTTTTCCCTGCTTAATTAAAATGGTAACATCTGCTGTGCAGACCAACCTAAAGATCTCTAAAGAAATTAACCTGAAGAAACAAGAAAAAGTAATAAAGTGAGGTAACCATGATTACCAGAGTGCTCAAGAAATTTATAATCAGTACAAAAAATTAAAGAAATATGATGCTCATGAGTCAGAAATTGCAAGTTGATGTGAGCTTAAGTTTAAGCCCAAACAAAGAAAAAGAGGGGGGACTGTTATGAGTAGAAAAGTTGCCCATTTTTTTAGAAGGTTGCAGAGTTCACAGGTTGGGCCAGTTGCTGCCAGGGTGGAGTTCTAACTGTTTGTTGTTGTAATCACCTGTTGTTAATAGTTTTTCGTTAACCACCTGTTGTTGATGGTTGAGAATAACCCTTTTTGTCAAATGGCACCCTGCTGCTTCCTGGAGGATGGCACCCGGGACAGTGAAGAGGAAGGGACATAGGGGCTGGCATGCAAATGAGAAACCCCTCACCAAACCTAGCAAAAACCCCTAAAAACAACGAACCAACACAAAATTGACGGGTCAAAGTGATGTCTAGATGTGAGGAACAGAATCCAGTGTCTGCTAAGACCCTTTTTACCTTTCACCCTAACCTAAAAAAATGTCAGCTGGAAATAGGATCTCGAGTGTCAAACCAAAAAAACGAGAATCTCCTGATGCTCTCGTGAGGACGGAAGCCCCAGCTCTGCCCACAGACCAGCAGACGAAGCTGCACTCTTCCTCCTCCTTTGTGCCACTCCGGGGAGCAGCAGAGGCATGAGACCTGTCGGTTCTCCCCACCTGAGCTGATTTTAAAAAAAAAAAGAAAACAAAACTCAAACTGAGGGAAAATGTAAAAAAAGAAAGAAAGAAAAAACAGACAACAGGTAACTGAAAAGAATCTGACAGAATTAAGACCAATTAGCCACAGGATGGTCAGACAAGCTCAATAGTACATTACATAATAAATAACTCAGGGATATGTCAGGGCTGCCTCTCCTCAAAAGAGATAGCGCTGCAGCTGAAATTTACGTATGTCAATATCAGACCTAAACCCCAGATATCACATGAAAAATCACTGGATTTGCTGCATGTAAACCAACTCTTATTTGGGTATATGGATAACAGTCTTCAGCTACTTTTGTAACCCCCACAGAATGGAAAGTAAAATTCATCCTTTTTTAGGATTTTGCTTTGTGCTAGGTATAAAAAAATCAAAAGCAAATCAAGAAAAAGAACCATTGGTATTTTTTAGTATTCCTTACAATTAAACTGGGAAGGCTTGATCAACGTTGAAGCATTTTTGACCTCGTTTACAATGCACTACTATCCTCAAGGAAAAGCTGTGCTTGGTGTAATTACAGAGTAGAAGCCAATCAAACATACTACATTTTTTTAACTAACAAGATTATTCTCTGATGCAGTTATTGTCTTCGAGTGTGCTCCTATTAACCTATAGTTATCCACAGACCATATGTGGCCAACCAGATATATTCTCTTTCCTTTTTTAATACCAACAGATCAAAAAAGTATGCTAACCAAGTCAGGTGAGGCACAAAACCAGCATCCTAAAAAGGTCACTACTCATTAATCTGATCACAATATAGTATAAATTAATAAATGCCTTTGAAATTCAGTACAGCAGAAATAAGTAAGAGTGAAGTCACAAAACCTTTAATTCACCAACAGCTCTGGCACCACTCAATATTGGTAATACACATCAAAGAAACATCAGCATGAAAAGCTACTGCATATACAGTAACTGCTAAACACAGAAGAAAAAAACCAATGTTTAGCTTGATATTTATAATTCTAGCCAAGAGAAGATACAGAATTTAGTGAGCAAACTATAATCATTTAAAGCAACATCACCAGTAGCATGTTAAGATTATAAAAGGCATTGAACTTCCAATCTAATGCTTTATAATTTTTCCACTTTAGCTATTCTTCTTGAAATGTGGTATGGATTACATATATCGTAGTTAATCAATTTCAAAGAAGTTACATCTTAATTTGTAGTTGGTAAATTCCACATCTTTTTTACTACCAAGTACGCAAGTTCAAGACCCCCTCTTAACATTCCTCAAATCTCCTTGAGCATCTTCTATTGAAAATAAATAAAAACTTAAAAGACATTTGTGTCTATCTATCAAGCAAAAAGGGTAATTCTTGAATGGAAGAAACTTTCAGGTTGTATACTTTTGTTATTCATGTCCCCACTCCTATTCAAATTCCTTAGCCTCTTCAGAAGAGCTGACATATTACAGCATAAATATTTCTGCTTCTCCAGTGGCAAGAAAACCAACATAACCACTTAATGCTGAAATAAATTTTCAGTTTGTAAAGTAACTTTCTGCTGTTGCAAAAATAAGCACTTACTGATAAAATAATCTGCAATCTGCTGTAAAACCATTCAGAAATTATTTTCTCTTAATGTGTTCAAGCATAAAACTCAAAACAATAATTTGTTCTGTGGTCTTGTGGCTGGATTCTCTGCTGGCTACTGAAGTATTACCAACTCCAAGATTGGGGGCAAGAGGCCACTAGCACCTTCTTGTTTAAGAACTTAACTCACTTTCTAGCTTTCTAAGTGCAGTGCTCCTGATCTCTCAATGCAAATAGACGTTCCTAAAAGTTAGCTAAGAAAGCATAAATCAAGTAACAAAAAAATACGATCATGGCAACAGTGTCCTTCTTGCGATTCACTTTGTGAATTTGTGATTCACAGGGCTGACAAAGATCTGGAGAAGGGTCAGACAGCTGACTGGGACCCAGGTCTCTCTTACCTTCTCAGCCACCTATATACCTACACTTAGGGAAACAAAGATATATCGGCACATCTACCCCGATGAATTCCCTATTTATATAAAACTCACTGAATGCTGGGAATAAACACTTACAATACATTCATAGTAAGGAGATAAGAAATCTTTGACAAGTACTTCTAGCTAATTTTTTAAGAAATACTACCTACAGGTGAAAAGGCCTCAAATATTTTATCAGGCTTTTCTGCATTAAAATTAGCTTACAAAAGCCTCATTCCAGTTATTATGTCCCCAGGTTCAGACAACACTTTGGAAAACCTATGCAAGCAATTAGTGAGTCAACACAAGGATACAACAGAATTGAAAAGGCACAGTATTTTTTGAAAAGTAATAAATGAAAAAGTTACAAGAAAGAAAATTCAGTTCCTTAGACCAAAAACCTATTAAGAGATAAATAATTTCTGATTCCTTCAGCTATACTGGAACACACAGAACAATTTATTCGCTCTTCTATTAGAAACAACAGCTGAAAACAACCCCTTTAAAAAAAACAGTTCCTCTCCTCAGTTCTTCCCTTCTAGGCAATTGCCTCCTCCCAGGCCTCAACTGGAGTTGTGCTGCTTCCAAAATCCTTCTACAAAAAAATCTGAAAGCAAAATAAGACTTATTTCATCAACATAATAATTTTTCACACATACTCTGTTAGAAATATCTGCAAAATACTACTACTTACCAAAATATCTCTCTCAGCAAACGCTGATGCTGCAGACACTCTAGAGATAGCCACATAGACTACACTATGTATCATCTCCACAATGTAATTTTGGACTGTGATTAAGAACTGGAAAGCCAAATTCATGCTTACAAATGATTACTATCTACTATCTCTAGCAGTCTCTGCCTCATCTCAGAACTAAGTTTTATTACCAGCTACTTGTGCCCTTCTGACAAATCTCATATTCACCATTGTCTCTTTACTATCAGTGGTGGGTTGACCCTGGATAGGTGCCACATGCCCACCAAAGCCTCTAGCACTTCCCGACTCAGTTTAAGAGGGGGAGAAAATATAATGAAAGGCTCCTGGGATGAGACAAGGACAGGGAGAAATTACTCACCAACTACCAGAGCAGGTGAAGACTCAACTTAGGGAAATCAGTTTGCTATTAATCAGAATAAGATAACAAGAACAAAACACAAATCCTAAAAATATCTTCCCCCGCCCCTGCTTTCTTCCCAGGCTCAACTTCACTCCCAGCTTCTCTACCCTCAACAGTGCTGTCAATTCATCACACACTCTCTGCTACTCCTTTCTCTGCAAGGAGAGGACTCTTCACAGTCTTCCCCTGATCCAGAGTCCCTTCCCACAGGAGACAGCCCTCCACAAACGTCTCCAACATGACTCCTTCCCCTGGCTCCAGTTTTTCATGAACTTGCACCAGTGTGGGTCCCTTCTACAGGGTCTTAAGTCCTGCCAACAAACCTGCTTCCATGCAAGTTCTTTGCCCTACAGGTCCTGCCAGGAGTCTAATCCAGCCATGCTTCCCACAGGACCACAGCCTCCTTTGGGCATCCACCTGCTCGGGTGTGGGGCTCTCCAAGAGCTGCAGATGGAGCTCTGCTCCACCACAGATCTCCATGGGCTGTGAGTGGACAGCCTGCCCCATAATGGTCTTCACCATGAGCTGCAGGGGAATCACAGCGGTGCTGCCGCCATCGCTCAGCCTCGCCATGTGGGTGATCCTTCTTGGAGCATTCTGCATGTTAAGGGAGCTGGTTGACACTCTTACAAGGACAGTTTCAATGATCTCCAGATAAGAGAGGTTGCTGAGGTCTGAAAGAAAGCTAATGTCATTCCTCTCTGCAAGAAGGTCCAGGAAAGTACAGGTCAGTCAACGTTACATCAACCCCTGGCAAGACAGTAGAGAAAATCCTCATGGAAACCATTTCTAAACAAACAAAAGAAAAAAGGATATTGAGAGTAATCAGATGGATCTACAAAGGGAAAATCCCATCTGATCAACCAGATGGCCCTCTATAGTGAGGTGAGTACCTTGGTGGATGAGAGGAAAGCAGTAGATGTTGCTCACCTCAGCTTTGATAATTCTTCTGACAGTGTCTCACCCTCCTAGACAAGCTGATAAAGTACCACCTGGAAAAACTGACAGTGAAAAGAACAGGCTCAAAGCCAGATGCTGAGGGCATGACCAGTGGGATAAAGTCCAGCTGGAGACAAGCTGCTAGTGGACTACTCCAGACATTGATACTGGGCTAACACCATTTAAACTCTTCATCACTGACGTGTATGCTGGGACAGAGCGTGCCCTTAAAAAGCTCACAGCTGACAGGAGTGGCTAGGACATGGCAGTGTGGCCATCCAAAGATGTGACTGATGATAAAAAAACCCTTTCAAGAAAAAGTTCAGAAAAAAAATGCAGGAAGACGCCCTGGCTATCACAAAGGAAGCTGGACTTAATACAAAGGGACTGGAGGATGGCCTTTGCTTTAGATAAACTTCTCTGTGCATCAACTGTTTGTGTAAATGGCCTCCACCAAGAAAATCACGAGAGATAATTATCTTCCTGACCCCAAGAAAATCAATAGAGACAATTATCTTTCTGACCCAGCCAGACCAGCATGGAAGAAGTATTTACACGGCTTAGCATAGTACAAAAGCTGAACAAACACAAAATGAACTCCAAAAAGAGCAGTGGGTTTTAGCTGGATTCAACCCATGCATTCCCTTCTGGTAACTTAGGATGGACAGCGCACATCTAGAAGAACCCTGTCTGGGGATATTGGCCTCAGGCAGGATGGACCTCTACAGCCTGGAGAACTGGGCTAGAAGGAAACTCATGGAATTTCAACACAGGTAAATGCAAAGCCCTGAATAAAAAGAACAGTCTCAGGCACCATTATATCCTTTGGAACCAAGAGCTAGCTGGAAAACAGCTCTATAGAGAAGAAGCTAGCAGAGAGGCTAATCATGAGCCAGCAAACTGTCCTTGCCCTTGACACAAAGGCCGTCAATAGCAAACTAGGCAGCATTTAACAACGCCGTCTGGAGGTCAAGAGATGCGATCCTTCCTCTCTACTCAGCACTACTAAGGACATGTCTGGAGTGTTGGGTCCAGATCTGGGCCCCCCAGAACATAACAAGCTTATTGGAGTAGGTCCAGCACACAGCTAAAGATGACTGTGGGACTGGAAGTTTTTGAACAAGAAGAGGCTGAGAAATTGGACTCTTTGTCCTGGAAAAGAGAAGGCTAAGGAACACATTATTACTGTGTATAAATGACTGATGGGAGGGAATGAAGATGAAGCTCTTCTCAACAGCACCCACTATCAGGGCAAGAGGCAAAACACACAAAGGTTTACCCACACAGAGGTAAACTAAGAAACTCCATCTGAACACAGATGGAATCAAACACTGGAAGAAATTCCCAGAGCAGTTGTGGAGTCTCCGTCCTTGGGGATATTCAAAAGCCAGCTGGACACAATCCTGGGCAGCCTGGTTTAGCTGATCCTGCTTCAGCAGGGGTCTGAACCCAAGATGATCTCAAGAGGTCCCTCCCAACCTCACCCATTCTGTATGTAAGATTCTGTGATGTAAGCAATGGTGACACAACAGAGTGACCAGGCTACAGCCCCAGCTGAGTATGTCAGACTGTGAGGGTGGTAATTGACAATTATGTCCTCATAGGAAATGGGTATTCATCTCCACACAGCAATAACAAAAACATGCCAAATGGAAAAAATCATCCCGAAGTACAAGTAATAAAAGGCTATGAAGCTATTTTCTTTCAACAGCCCTTGCTAAAATACTTAATGCAAGCTTATTTCACTTTCTGCAACTGCTACTAAACTTTAAAAATTCATGTTTGCACCTCAATACCATAACAGTGTGTTATAAAGGAAATGCATATATTTATTGTGCTGAAGAAAGCCCAAATTGCTTCTTCAGACTCTGCCTTTATATGCCGTAACAGAATTATTAACAAATATGTGACACTTATAAAAGAACATTACATTTTTCCTCAAAATATGAAGCAGCACCGTGTCATCAGAAGTCATCACTGAATTATCAATGCTATCAAGAGCTCTCACAGCACTCAAATTCTCTGTAATTATTTTAGATATAGGCAAAGGGAGTATTTATATTAAAGGATTAATGTTACTCCTTTTCTTGCTCTCCACCCTTGAAATACATATACAGCAGCACATCACATATAATAGCAGAACTGAGAAAATACCAGTTGTTGTTAACCTAACTCTACAACATAAACCCGTCCTGCAACTATAGAGGAACTGTTACCAGTGGGTATTTGTGATGGCCTACGTGACACCTAACAACATCCAGAGATGATAAATAATACTCACAGTTTAAAGTCGTAATTTCTCCTGAAAATATTACCCAGAAGTTCTCCTATAACAATGGAATTTTCCTATGTTCAGTCAAGATTTGTGACAAGAAGTCAATTTATGGCTCTTGTACTAATAAAAGGCTTTTTCCCTAACAGAACACCATGTATCTAGAAAACAATGAAATTTGACCCACAGAAGTCCACAATTTGAAAATGTTAAATTACTATCAGGTCACACACAAAGTCAAATTGTTGTCCTATATTACTTCAGTTGTGGGGCCTGCTCATTTTGTTTTTCAAGCTAATAGCAACTTGGAAATTATTTGAAGCCTATTCTCCTATTTAAATGTTTGGGTGTGGGGCTTTAACTTCTGAAAGCAAGTTGAATACTTAAGTTAGCTATGAAAGCCTTAAGAAGTTATTCATTCAAAGTTTATCACCACTAACCTTTTGGTTTTGGCAGACAGACTACGTATTAAATTCTCAAGAATAAAACAGTATGATGTACATACCTCATTTGCATCAGCTGCTTGCCATCTGAAACACCAATCATAAGCAGGGTCATTTTAAACTTTTTTTTAACTGGAACTTACACACACAACACCTTCAAAATGTAAAATTGCATTACATTATTCCATTCAAATTCTCCCCCATAATCTACTGCAAATGCTAATATTTTCACCACCACCACCACGGGCAATAGAAAGTCTCCAACACATAACACTTAGAAACATCCTGTCCCTTCAGGACACTCAAGTGACATTCACATTATCCAAAATGAAAACTTATCTACCTTACTCCCACATTTCTATTTCACATCTTGACTGACTGAGCACTTGTTAGCAAGTTGTCAATCAGCTGTCTTGCCATTTCTAAAAAAAATCAGAACCTGAAGTCAGTTCCCTTGAGAAATCACCAGATGATGCTAAAGAGAACCCATTCTTCCATGCTTTTGTACTGAATTCAGACCTAAATCACATTCATTAAGGAACCTTACAACAAAAATCTAGAGTTCAGAAAATTGAGGAAGTCAATTAAATATACCTGGCCCCAAACAACATGATACTACTAAGGGTAATATTGCTTCCCATGAGGCACCCTAAGTTACTGCATTATCCACTTCAACTCCAAGTCACGCCACAGAAAGTCATGATCAATGAAAAGCATAATTTAGCTATAATTCTGAAGAACAGCATGGAGGGGATACACTGCAAAAATACACTGAATGTACAAATTTGTCTTGCATTGTTACCACCACAAAAAAAAAATCCTTTTTTCTTAAAAAGTAGCTCTGTGGTCTTTTCATCCTCCTTGGTTTCTCTGTCTCACATTTCTGTCAGTGTCTGTGCTAATTGTTCCCATGCTCCTCACAAGGAGATGTAATTCATCCACAGCTCTTTAGGAAGCTGATGTTTTAATATTCTGCATGGTAATGAGGAGTTGGAAAAATATTTTGCATCACATTTACTATGAAAAAAAACAGAGAGACACCTATTCTAGAAACCATTTTTGCATGTGACTCATCAGAGAATCTGTTCAAAATTTAAGGACCTGAAGTAGATATTGTGAAACACGCTAATAAAATAAACAACAACAGCAATTGTTACAGGCATTTTAAAAGAACTCAACATTAAAAAGCACAACTCTACAACTCTACAGGCATTTTAAAAGAACTCAAAAAGCTCAGTAAGGGATGACAGTGGGTTAACTCTCACTCAGCCAATTCCTAGGCATGTAAGGACTAGAAATGCGGAGCAGTAAGCAACTACTACTACCAAAAAAAAAAAAAAACTTCAACAAAGAAGACTGCTAATGTTAACAGAAACTTCAAATAAAAATATGATTACTAGAACCTTACAAAAATACATGGTTTATATGAAAATAATTGACATAGCTTTAGGAAAAGGAAACCCTACTTTTCAGATCCATTTAAGATCTCTGAAAGAGTCAAATACAGAGTGCTGCAGCTAACAAAAATCAACTCTGGCTTTCCAAAAGAATTCCCAAAAGGTTACTAGGTAACTAAGCAGCTATAGGATGAGGAAGGATCCTTATAAATATAAACAGAAATGCATCACGCAAGGTATAAATCTCCAGCTGGCTTGCTTATACCTGGAATATCATGTGCAAGGGAGGAAGGTGGAAGCCACAGCCAAAATAAACTAGAAGGTAATTCCTCCCCACTGTGGTTTGTAGGCCTGTGGTGTGTCCTTGCTAGCCAGATGTTGCTGATACATGGAATTGACATGAGTTCAAGAGACACTGGAGAAATTCACATCCAAAAAAACCCATATATTTACTGGGGGATATTAGATATTACATCCAGCTCAAGAAGTTCTCTGAGCTAAAGAGAAAAAGAGGGCAGCTAAAGGCAAGTGTCACTCACCTGCTTGGTTTTCATCTCTGAGCATCAACTATTCCTTATGATTACTTTTTCTAACAGTGAACACTTACAGATACTATGACTTGCATGATACATATTTTTATTACAACTTACATACAGGAAACTCTCCAGCAGCAAGCTTCTGAACTCTGACGCTTGACAAGAGACTGCAACTACACTGTCAGCAAAATTACATGCCTTTCCACTCATTTCCCCAGTGACCAGGAACAGATGAATCAGTATAGGTGCTGAGAAGCTTTTTTTCCCTGGCAGTTATGCACAAGCATTTCAGTTCAGGAACTTGCACTTGCTTTACTAAAAGTACATACATACATACATAAGCATACAATCAGGTTGTGAGACATTTCTGTAAGACCGTAAGTCACTGCTTGCTTCAAAAAGACACCTGAATTCACAAGTTGAATTAACCAGTGCTTGAATGGATTTCAAAATTAGCCATAAAGCTGTTAGGTAAGGCTAGTTTTTCATTTTCTTTTGACAAAGCACCAAAGAGTGTCCAGATGTACTGAGCCTCATGTGCCTCGCTGCATGGCATTGAGGGGACACATTGCTTCCCCTTTGCTTTTCTAAGATGAGCATACAGAGAAAAGGTGTAGCACCATCTCTGTGTTGAGCCTCTAGGTATTCCCCACCACATATACCGACTCCTTGGACAACAGAGTTAATTCATGTCATGTTACTGCTACACAAGAGGTGTGTGCATGCCTTTAGGACATGATGGCCTCAGGACAAGAGGCAACAAGCAGAAACTGATGCACACGAAGTTCCACCTGAACATGAGGAAGAACATCTCTACTGTATCTGGAACAGATTGTCCAGAGAGGTTGTGGAGTCTCCGCCACGGGGATACCCAAGAACCATCTGGACGCAATCCTCTGCCGTGTGCTTTGGCATGGCCCTGCTTGAGCACGGGGTCTGGACCAGAGGACCCCGTGCGGTCCCTCCCAGCCTGACCCGTTCCGCGACTGTGCGATGCCATGGGCGCTGGAGGGCGCACAGGGCGAGCGAGAGAGACCCTGCTCACACCGACCCGCACCGTGCGGGTGTCCCTGAGAGCGACTCAGTCCCTGCCGAGCCACCGACCCGCGCCCGCCCGGGGCCTCAGCGCCGTCTCACGGCGAGCGGGTCGGGACCCACCGGCCCCGCGGCACCTCCGCGGCCCCACGCCCGCGTCACCTGCAGCGCCCGCACACGGGCCGCCTCTCGCAGCGCTCCACCGGCAGCTCCCACAGCCCCTCGCAGCCCTCGCCCTCCCCGCCCGGGGCCGCGGGCGGGCCCGGATCCGCCCCGCCGTCGCCGCCGCCGCTCTCTTCCATGCCGGGGTGGTGAGGCCGGGAGGCCGCCGACCGCCAGAGGGCGCCATCCGGCAGGAGAGCGCGCGGTCCCCGCTCACGTGATGAGGTGGCACCGCCCCTTCCCCGGGGCACGCCCAATAGGAGCGCGCGAAGCGCCGGCGGAACCCCGCCCACCGGGGCGGTGCCAATGCGAGCGGCTCTCTCTCCGCAGCGCGGCATGGCCGCCAGGGGGCGCTGTCGGCGCGCGGCCGGCGCGCGGAGCCGCATGGCCTTCTCGGGCACTGCCGGGAGCGCGCGAGCCCCGTCCCGCCGGGAACGGGGAACCCAGCTCGGGAAACGGGGAGCCCCGGCCCGCCCCTGCCCTCACAGCATGGGCATCTGGACCGGGTGAGCCCTGTCCCGCCGGGAACGGGGAGCCCACAGCGGGAAACGGGGAGCCCCGGCCCGCCTCCGCCCTCACAGTACGGGCATCGGCACCGGGTGAGCCTCGTCCCGCCGGGAACAGGGAGTCCCGGCCCGCCCCCGCCCGTGCCCTCAGCGCACGGTACCGGCACCGCCGAGAGACCCCGGCGAACAGCCCAGCAGGGCTGGAGCTGACAGCGCCCCGCGCCGCGTAGGCAGCAGCTCCTGGTGCTACTAGTGACACTCGGGTGGGAGACTGAATTTTTGATACTGGGCTTTTTTTTTTTTTTGAATCACAGACTTCTGGTTATTAACTAATTATCTGACCACTTGAATTGATATTTTATTCCAAGTGCTGCAGAGTAGGACTTCCCGTGCCCTAGATCCCTTATACCCTGTCCTGGGCTCGCACAACTCCGGGAGAGTTTCTGCAGCACAAGACACAGTGTATGTTATACTGTTGTCATGTTGCAGTTTACATTAGAAATCTACTGAAATATAGCAGCCGGTAAATTTCCACACAAGAGATCTTCTCCTGAATTAGCATCTGCAGATGAGTGGGCTAGTTGTATTATTTCCTGTTTTCTGTTCTGTATCCAAAATAAACTGTATTGTGTTTACATATTTACAATCGTCAGACTCATTTGATGTAATTCAGGCCTCCTGCTATTAGATTCATGCACAGTATTAGCATAGTTTTCTTTTAAGTTGTGTATTTTTGTACTATACTTTTTTATTTGTAGCTCAAGGTACATATACACTAATTTTCTTGTGTAGCCATTGAAATAAATTTTCCTCACAAGACTGAAAAAATCAGAGATCATTGATTCTGATGCTGGCTATATACTTATACACTGTAAATTAAAAAAAAAAAAAAAAAGAACCACCAAAGAAATTTTAAAAACACCAAAGAAACAAACAGAAAGCAAAAAATCTACTTGAAAAGGAAAATACCACTATGCAAATTCAAAATTATAAAGTTACCCATTGCTAGTATTATAGGCCACCTGATTTAGGACAGGTAGACTAGTGTGGGTGGTGGGGAAGGCTGAAACTTTTTTGTTAAGCTGAAAGCCTTATCACGAGGTGGGTTGTTATAACCTATGAACAGCTTATTCAGGCCAGTTGTTAGAAGGATCACAGTCTTAGTGGACAGGACAAGGAGTATTAATGACTACCTTCCTAGTTCCACCTTACTGAGAAGGGTCCCCATGCAGGGCTAGAAGCAGCAGCCTGGATATGCGTTCGCAGCTTTCCACAAGTCTTCAAAGACTTGAGTTTTTTATCTGCTCTGCTAAGTATAATCAGCCTTTAAAGAAAGTAAACGATTGTAAACTGTTCTGGTCAGACCACACAAAAGAAAATAGATCTGCAGATAGATGCCTAAAATAAATGTAACAATAACTTGGTCTGAAGCAATTTTGTTGCCAAGGAAATGGGTGAATGTGGCAGTGAATATCAAGAGGTTCAGAAGCCAGAGGATGCTTTTGTCTGTATGCATAGATCTGAAGAACAAAGTGAGCCAGTTGAAATGGAAGGAAAATGGAAACATGAGATCAGGTTAGGATAACCTGACCATGACTTAAAGCTAGGATTGAGGACAGAGGGTTCCTGTTAGCAGAACATTGCTGTTCTGGACTACCAATAACAGTAGAAGGGATTAAAAGCCAGATGAACCCTACCTTTTTTTTTCTTTTAATAAAGCTACAGTTTGCTATATCTATGTGTTTCAATGCATCTTTTCTCGCTAAAATCCAAACAACTAAAGCTTTTCCAATTTTTAAAAATTGGAAGCATTATTTTCTGGCCGAAACATCTTGTTTGAATAAAGAGGGATTTAAGAGGAAAAATGACTGAATATTGAAGTCTACGACAAAAAGTAAAATATATTTTATGGCAGATCTTTTAATAATAATCTTTTGCAGGCTAATAGGGTATTTATTTTCACACTATCTTTTTAATGCATTAGTAGCTTGAGTATTCGATGTGCAGACTTGAGTGCAAATTAACTTGTCCACCATCATATTAGAAACCTGAGGAATTTGCAGCATCTCCTTGGATGAATGTTTACAATTTGTAAACTCACAGACCTAAATGATACAGTGACTGGGAGCTTCTTGCTTGCATTAAATACATTTGATGTACTGCACTGTTCCCTTTTTGGAATAATAAATGGTCATATGTTTAGTGACTCACTGTAGTGTGGAAAGTCCATTAAATTTTGTGGAAAGTACCAGTCTTTCTGTATGTCCAATCTCTTCTGCATCTTTTATAAACCATTTCTCCTTTATTCTAGGATTTAGTATTTATTTTATTTTAGAGTTAGCCCTTACTGAGTAAGAACAAGTTACATTTCCTACTGCTACAAGTCACCAAAAATCCCTTCCTTGCCAAGAAGTTCAGATTTAATATACATTTATTTTAAGAGATGTGAAAAAGCTGTCAGGATTGCAATTCTCAAAGAAGCATATTCAAGTGGCAGGCATAGTTTCCAGGGAGCTTTAGCCAGTTTAATTCCAAGTCCAATGTTTCTACTGGCTGGTTTGACTCAGAGTTTCAAATACCAGTGGAAGTAATCTGAAATCCTGTTGGATACATTATTTTTTTTTTGTTTTCTTTGTAAAATCCTCATACAGAGTGTTCCTTAATGGCAGCTGACAGCTGTTGAATTCGGGTAGCTGTGGTTCATGTTTCCTGTCCATCCCCATCCTTGTCCATGCATTCAGGCGATTGATCCAGCGTTCAAGCTGGAGGGGCTGCCTGAGCTGTCTTACTGCACAGCCCCTGGTGTCAGCAAGAGGCACAGTCTGTGTCAGTGCAGTGGGAGCTGGGAGCTTGGAAGCCATGCTGAGCTAAACTGCTGCCTCAGGGCACCACAGATGAGCCTGGAGAACTGACTGGTGCTGAGAAATGTGAGCCAAGGGGAAGAAGTTTGAGACAGGTGAACTGGGAGATGCTTATATGAAGTCAGCCATGAAGAAGAGGGCTTTTGTTTGTTGTGTGATTCTGCCTCATTGCCTCACAACAGAAGACAGACAAACGTCTTGGTGTTTGTACAGCAGAATGGTATCAACAAAGCACCTTCTAAGCTGGCAACATGTGCAAACAGAAACCCATGTGCAATATGGAAGACTATACTAGATAAGGGGGTTCCAGAGTAATGTTGGTAAATACCACTCAGGGTGGAAATGGAGCTCAGTGCGGGAGAAGTGTGGGGGTGTCTGAACTCAGCACCAGAAACTGCTGAGTTTTGAGGAAGAGCTTGCTTTTTGTTTGACCTAAGCATGTACTGACCTGATTTGTCAGCCGACTTGTTTCCCAAGACAGGCCTTTTTGAAGGAAAAAGGATGTTTTAGTGAGACAAGATAGCTGCTCAGAATAATCGTCTCCAACTTCCCACCAAGGACTTGGTGACTATTGCTGGAGGTACTGTATTTTTCCACATGCACAGAGATACTGTGAGACTTAAGGGCAAAAATTGCCTGTGCCTGTCTCTATTCCAGAAGATTCTGTTCTGTAACAGATTTGCAACACAATGATGAGAGTAAAGCACCCCATCATACTTGTTTGCCTGGGCAGCTAAGTATTACATTCCAGGGAACAAAAAATAGAAACTAAAACAAAACAAAGAAACAAACAAAACAGAACACACACCAAAAATTGAAAGAAAAAAAAAAAGAAACCAGAACAAAAGAAACAAAAAAACAATGACAAAGATTTAACCATCCAGTATTAAAAAACTGATTACATGGTCAGACCTGTGTAACATTTATGTACGGTGCATATTGTTATCTCCCAGTCTTTTAACCTGTGGGCTTCAGACATTACTTATTATGTTTAAAGGCTTTGGATTTGTCTGTCACTTATGATAAGTCACTGCTTTGTAAATACTGACAGCAAGTGACTTGAGAAGTGGAGAATTCATTTCAGCTGTTTTTGTTACTACTGGGGGCTTGGAAATGTCCTTTACATAAACTAGAGCAACAGCAACAGCAATAGAAACATCCAGTTTGTTGCTTATTTTTCCTTCGTATTTTTTTTTCTGTAGACCCAAGAACTAACATTTGTGCAGTCATGTCCAAAATGCTTTGCAGCAGTGATTATGCCTTTATTCTGCCTGATGAAAAGCCTTCTGCAGAGCTTGTTCTTTAGCACCTCTCTTCTACATATTTGACAAAAAAAAGAGTACTTTCCATAGCCTTGTTTACTTCCCAGAGCACAGGATTTTGGGGATAATAATGTTTGTCCATTGAAACTTTCCCCACACCTTGCAGATACCCTGTAAGAACATGCAGTTAGGAACTATTTTTTGTGAGGAAATAGCTCAAAATAACATTCCATCCCAGCTGTCTCATACCATCTCCTGTACATACACTTTTATTTTTGGCATACTACACAGATGAGTTGGAGTGAAATAATAAGGGCGTGACTTTGCAAGGTAACTACTGCATTTCAAAACCACTGGTTTACATGTTTTCACATACTGTTAATACCAGGAAGTGTTCTTTTTCATTCTCCTTTGAGGATAATTGCCAGCCATTTTGAAAAAAAATAATAATGAAGACAATGATACTATGAGTAGAACCTTATTTCTTTACTTGGTCTTAAAACAGTGAAATCTTTTGGTGAATCTGCATTGGAAATCGAGTGAAGTTATATAAAGGTACTTACACAGTAATATTTTTCTTCCAGGAATATGGGAAGTACCAGGGTAGGACAAATATCAGTACAGACTGGAGCTTTGCTTTTGAAGTCTCACCCAGGTTAGCCTCAGTGGCTTATGTTAGCCTCACTTCGAAGAGAGAAACCCTAAGGAGGCCAAAGGTTGGTCTGCAGCTGCGCAATTGTGCAGTTACCATTCATCACTTGCAAATACGTTTTACAGTGTTTACCTCACACAGATATACTAGCAGAGCCCTAATTAGGCCAGCAGACATTATTGAAAGGCAGCTTTTGAACGTTTTGGTTACATTTGTTATTATAAAATGTTTCTAATTATACAGGAAGATGGCCACTTCCAAAATAATTTAATAAAAGCTGTAGTGCTTGTCTGGCTGTGTGCAGCCTACCTGTACTGGGAGCTCAGCATTCTACATTTGGTAGGCAGGTGCGAATAGCTCTGTAAGTATTTGTTCCTGATCAAATAGTCACTTTTGGTGGTGGATTAACAATTCCTTCTCCTAATGAGAACTGTAAACAAACATGGACATATTGGATTCTCCTGAAACAATGTTCACTTGTTCCAGCTCAGAAACTGGTGAGTGCTGTCAGGGTAGCAGGTGTTAGAGGATGCTGCTGCAGGCTGCCTCCAGCCAATTTCCATCAAGCTCAAATGAGCTTGTTGTTCAACCCTGTAAACTTTAAAAATTGCAGCATATTTCAAAATGCAAAAAGAAATTTGAAAAAGTGCACATAAATGATCAGAGCTGGTGAAGGTCATGATCTTGCCCACCTTCGTCCACTCCCCATCTTCCCTGATGCTAATGTGAGTCCCTATGTGCCCACACAGCCACCCTGCATGTTTCTTTCTCTATTTCCTCTCAGATAGACCAGCTGGGTTTACCCTATGACCAGCCAGACATTCATGCTGGCATAAGCATGCTGATGGGAAGAATGAGGAGGAGAAAAATGTCCTGCTTTCCATTCTGATTTCTAATGTCAATGAAAAAGTGAAAGACCAGTAAAAATGTAAATGCTGGAGGGAAAAAGCTGTTTTTCTGGGCATGTAGTGGTGCCTGCAGAGGTTGGCCTTGGTCACCAGTTGTTGTCTTGGTGTGGGCCAGCCCTGTGATGAGTACAGTCATGATACACTTGAAGAGCATATGGCAATATATGCAAGTATTGCCAGCTAAAAATAACTCTTCATGGCAGCTTCGCTGGTGTTTTTTTCTGTTACCCTTCCTTTTGTGAGCTGCCACTATTCCTTTCCTGTTGCTCTGCTGCTACAGTGTTCATCTCATCTGTGCCACCATGTGCTGTGAAACAACCTGCCAGGCTGCTGCTTGGACCTGCTCCCTGCCAGCACAACACTCACAAGGCTTTGCTGATCTGGAAAATCTCTGTGTACTCAATTCTTTGTTTCACTGTTATGGGTAGGTTGCAAAAGATGAGAAGAGATCATAGTCTGGAAAAATACACTGAATTTTAATTTGGTTGCCTAATTCAGTTCATGAGTCTGATTGCTTTTATGCTTGTAAAAGCTAACTGCCTCCTCAGTTCCTTTTGGTTTTGTCTGTTGCAAGTAGATCTCTCATGTTGCATAAGAAAGTCACATTGAACTTCATAAAGTTATTCTATGAGGTCACATGTAAAGGTCATATTCTTTTTGAAACAGATTAGACTGAACATCTGAGGTAAGTGAAATATATAATGTGACAGATCACTCACATTCATTTGCTTCTTTCACAGAAGCAAACATTTGTAAGGTGTAAACAAATTTTTCAAACACAGTTATTTTGTCACTGATTTGAAAGTTTGGTCACTTCTAATGGCTTCACTCCTGACACATAGCTGATAGCAGGTAATTCCAATCACTAACCCTGTAGTTGAAGCCTGTGATTGCAACTCTGATGACTTGAAACACATTACAGTAAGAGGTTACGAGACCTTCATGTTAATTTCAAAATTCTTAACTAAAATCAGATTCAAAAATCAAAACTATGCACTGTATAGAGACAAGTGCAGTTAGTTGTGTAATCTTGGTGTGCTGTGTATGCCACTTTGTAACTGTAAAATGCAGTTGAAAATACAAAGAGCAGATGTAAAACAAACCAGGTAAACTTCAGTGATGGAGATTAAAATAGGTAGATGAGAGCTAGCCCTTGAAGTAGTAAAATATTACAGGCAAGGGTTAGTATGTCCTCCAAAGCTTTATAGCTTTAGAGCTAAACCATAAAGCTTCTGTGTCAAGGACTACCCAGTGGAAACTCCTGTATGTTACATGTCTCTTGGAAGCTGACAAGCATGTCAGCAGAGAATTAACTTTTATCAGTTTGTACTGCTGATGTAGATGTGGCTCATTACAGGGAGAGAAAAGGCTGCAGTTTTCAGAATACTGGGAGAAATCTTTGAGTTTTTATTGAAGTCCTCTAGAAGTCAATGTTCCAATCAGCTGTACCTTTACAAGGCATTTTGAGATGTCAAAACCAACCCCTTTTTCCACTCAATTTAAAAGCTTTGGATTCAACAAGTCATTTTGAAGCCGTAAGAAAATTATTACCTGAGTGTGGAGTTTCTTAGGTTTCTGGTTGGAAAGCTTGTCAAATGCCATAATTAGAGTAATTTTTAGTCTTTCTGCTCCATTGTCAGTAATGGTATGGCCTACCCTAGGTGATCAAAGGAGACAGGTTCCACTTGTCTGGAAACTGTTGCCTGTTCTTTAACTCCCGCAGTAAGTGTAGCTGAATTAATTCTGCACTTGAATAGTCAAATAAAAAGCTTTAAAGGTGTATGAAATAAGTTTAAACTGTACCTGTTTTGCAATGTAACATTCAGTTTGTGCTCTTTTTCTTCTATCAAAAGGGCATATACAACTAACAGGGATTATTTATTGGTGCAAAAAATGCACCTCTGAAAAGCAGAAGTACGTCTCTCTTTGAATCCAAGATGTTTTGGTCATTTGGAAAATATGATAACACAAAGGGGAAATGTCAGGGCAATTTTACTCATGTCCATGAGTTTAACAATATCATGCCATTTCTTATGTTGGGCAATTTCACAGACTGGATGCATAGCATCTTGTATAGGATTTGTTTTTTTTCTGGTTTTACAAATACAGTCTTCCAGACAAGACTACAGCAAATAGAGTAAAAGCCTCAGGTGACAGCAATAGCACAGGAGATTCGGTTGAGTCTTCTTGTGAAGAAGTAAGTAACAAAATTATTCCATAAAATGTGAGCATTTCAAGTTTCCTCTCCATACTGTGTAAGAAAATTATTGAAAGATGTGAAAACATACAGTAAGTCAGAAAAGCTCTCTTACTCCAAAGCAGCATTCATGCAGCACTATTGTCCTGAATTTATAGATCCAACACTAGACTAGTATTAAAGAGTGTATCTGAATATCTGCCAGGCTGCTCTAGGACTAGATTGTAGTTAGATACATATCACAGTAAACTGTGAGAGGGACAATTATGCAAACAAAAGTTCATCCTGTGTAGTAAACAAGACAACAATAGTATATGACATGGAAAGAAAGCTTCATTCATGAGACACATATTTCCAGAAGAAAGAACTTCGAACAAAACTGTGCCTTAGACACCAAAGTATACAGCACAGGAGATAATTTTTGCCTCTGTGCTAGCAGGGGTGCAGTAAGTGGGTTGATTCAGGGTGCTTCCTGGTCCTGGACAGGACCTTTCTTGGATGCTTCCAACTCACAGGGCAGATCAGTTCTCTTGCTTTGCATCTAACAGTGTAGATGTCCAAAATCTAGTGCTATCAGGTACTGTTTCTTGTCCCTGTCTTACACTCCATGACATGCTGCATCTATCTCGGTCATACTGGTAGTTTATACTTATTCTAGTGGCTAAGCCTGAGTTGTTAAATGGATGCACATAAACAACCAGGATAATTTTTAGACAAAATGTTAGCAATGGTGCATAATATACTAATATCCCCCTTAGTTACTTCTGCATCTTGGTTTCTGGGACTCTGTTTTTGCTTTGGTTCTGACCATTGCACTTCCTCTGGCATATATTTGCTAACCCTTCATAATGCGAGGAATATCCTTAATGATATCAGACATTTAAAGAAGTTAAAATTGAAGTTCATGGATTTGTATCCCCTACAAAGAAATGTTTTACATAATAGAAAATACTGTCAGGCAAAACATACTCTTTCTTCCAGTAGCTAGTAAATCAGAGGAAATAAAAATAAACTGCCTTATTAATTTTAGGAATCTTATTATTTTACTGAGCAGACTGTTTCCTTCTAAAATACCCTGATTTCAATGTTTTGCCACACCATGATCCAATTATTTTCCTTAGATTGGACTGATTTTCTTTTCCCCCAAGAAATTTTACATTCTAACAAAAGTTTTGAACAGTGCTAAATAACCCGAATGTGTAGTTCCGTGAGTGGTCTTGCACAGTAAATTGTTGTGGTAGTGTCGATATATTTGTATTACTTCACCGTCTGCTTGATACATAATGTAGTAGGCAAGATCAATGCCTAATATAATTATGTCAGTAGAAACCTTGATGTAATGTTGATATAATGGCCCTGCAATGCACTTCCTAGGGCAAGGACATGGCATCTATTATCTTTCATCTGCAACTTTAACATTACTTCAACCAGTCTACAAAACCCCTCTCGCTTTGCAACAAGTCGCAAACAGGGATTTTCCTGAAAGAATGATGGATTGATTTCTCCCTGACACTGTCCTGCTAAGGACAGAGAGCTGTGCAGGGGCTAAATAGCGTGATGGGTGGTGCTACACATCTAAATAGAGCTGTGCCTATGTGGACACCAAATGTAGTAGTGATTTTAGTGATGAGGCTGTATTGGAGGGATGGAGAAGAGAAAAGGAAAGTGTATTATACAGTACTGTAGATGCCAGCCCAGCAAATTCATTAAAAATATCCTAAGGACAAAGGAGACAGGGAATATGTTACTATTATAAGGTAGTTCACCCTGGACATGTGTTTGAATTTTATAGCATTGTCTGGGAATACAAGACCATGGTCAGTCATGGTGTTGGACAGACACTTCAGGAATAAGCCTATTCTCTGGAGAATCAGAGCCAGCTTTGATATCAGTGGGAGCAGTGAATCGCAAAGTATCTGCTAGCTTCATTTTCTTTCCAAGACCAAGACTCGATAGGTCATGGGTTGGACTTCATGGTCTCAAAGTTCTTTTCCAACCTGATGATTCTTTGACTTTTGGAATGAAAAGTAATGTAATTTGTGGCAGTTGGACTAGATGATCTCTGAAGGTCCATTACAACCCTAACTTTTCTGTGCTTCTGTGAGTTAGAAGGCTGGAAACTTAAAATGCTGCAAAATTGTGGGGAAAAGCCACAAGGTTTTTAACAAGCTGGATCCAAGGAAAAAGGAGACTGATAGGATCTATCAATTTTCTTGAATATTGCTGAACAGTATTTTTAACAAACCAGGATGAGAAGGCAGTATTGATGTATGATCTGAAGCACAGAGGAATTTAAAATTCCATGTTGCAGCACTGCAGCCCACAGACGAAATAAGAACTTCTGTGAGATAATATGAAAAGATAGCTCAATGGACTTCCTACTGAGAACAGTAAAAAAAATCAGCATTCACTTCAGTGAAGAGTGGGAAATAGGCTGGAAGGAATTTATCTCATGCAGGTTCAGCTAAGGTGACATCCTCATGTAAAGAGAAAACAAAATTACAAAAGCAGCAGCATGTATCTATTCAGTGCTAAAAGAAAAGCCACTTAACAGCCAAACAACACAAATATTGCAATTAATATGGGGTTTGGCTGCACTATATTACACAAAGGTGCACATTTCAGAATTTTCTGTAGCCTGAGCCACATCTGACACTGATTTTTCTGTTGTGTATCTGTGTGATCATGTGCCACAGAGGTCTTTATTATAGTGCTGCCACCCAAAATTATGGCAGAGAAAAAGCAGTGTGTGTCAATTTTGTGTGTCTTTCTCAGTTGCAAAATTATGAAAACAGCCTCTATGTGAAAAAGGTGTGCTGATATGAACAAAGGTGATGAATTCATAGGTGGCTTGTAAAGGTTTATCCTCAGATTACCTTGATTTGCACACAGCTTGTTTACTATGGCACAATAGAAAATTTGTTGTGTGATGCATGCCCTGCAAAGTCAGAAAAGAGTATGAATGATCAGTGACATTACTGGGGAAATGTATTTACACAACTTTCAGGTGCTCAGCATGTGCATTGCACTCCTTTATGTAAAGGTAGGGAATTGTTAAAAGGCATCTTTTAATGGAGAATAGCTAATCGTGAAATAATCTGGTGTGTGTAAGTCTACAGGCCACCAGATTTGTCCTGTGCCCATAGCACATTTGTAAAGAGATTGAAAGAAGCAACAATGGGAGCTGCATGTGAGCCTGAGCAGACATGACAGGCAGGTTATGCAGCTGCCTGGTGCTCCAGTTGCACCTATCAAAAATGCACTACAAGGTAGGTTTGAAAAACTTAGATCCTAATAAGGGCACCTGTGAATAAATGTAGCATCCAAAGCCTCCTTAGGCCAAGGGCTCAGATATTTCATTTGACAGTGGTAATGAATGAGAAGGGACACCCTTCCATCTCTTCTCAGTTAATTTAGTCCTGTCTGCTCTCTCTTGGGAGAGGCTCTTAGGGGGGCTTTGGCCAAATATTTGCAATAAGCAGGCAACCAAATAATATCTTCAGAGGGCACTAGTGAGCTTCTCAAAACTGGCAAGTGCCCAGATACATTGAGGGGTAAAGTGTTCCACCAATATTTATGTACTTCTGAATCCATCAATGTCACACACCAAATCAGACATCACTTTTCCAATTTACATAAAAAATTATTGTGTTTTTACTTTTTGTATATATAGTATCTATAAAAGGGTTTAGAAAATTTCCAGATCCATCTCCCAATTCTTGTAATCAGTGAATCAAATGCACATTTTGCCAAAACTAGATAACTTGTTTTAGGAAGAATGAAGCTATTTATAGATATTTTTCTTATTAGACTTCCCCAAATGTGATAAAACTGACAGCTGATACATATAGCTAATGATCTGCATTGGACTTTTCATTCTCCTTTCTGTTGTTGGGCCAATACATAAAATTGTGCAGCAAATCTATTATTTTTCCTTCTTTTATGAAACTTCAAATTTCTTCAAATTCAAGTATTTTATTTAGTATAATATTATGCAACATGGCCTTATAACAATTACCATTTCCCAAATTTAAAATGTTTTTATGGTCCTTGTGAAATATAACTTAAAAAGAATGCTGTGATACCATAGAAGTTGGAGGCCCATAAATTAAAAGTCAGAACTAAAACAAGTTTAGAATTAACATGGAAGTCACAGATAACGAAAAGTGAACAATTCATTAGTTGGGTTTTTTTCCCCAATAAATACTTATATCCTTTGTTAAAGATTTATTGGGGGTTGTAATGCTTTTGGTTTGAGCCCTGCTTTTCCTTACAGTTTTGTAAGTTATTGAAGATGACAGTTTTAAAACTGCACAAGCAGTACAGAAACCAAGACATAATACTCACTGGAACTTTCCTGAGACCAGTTATTTTTGTTTAGATGCACGACAATCATTCAATGGAAAATTACCTTTGTCACAGTAAATTTTATCTATGGTAAAATCCAAAATGTTGATTTTAACAGTTTTCATATTTTACTTTGTATTTTCTGTTGCTTATTATATAGCACATTAAAATAATTAAATAGTGATTTGTCAAGTAGTCACTTGGTGTTAATGCAAAAACTGTAATGCTGCATCTTGGGAAAAAATCCATTTTATGTTAGATAGTATTTCTTAGGTAATATGAAAGCACTGTGAATTCTTAGAATGATGATAATCTTGTAATCCAAAGGTCCATGTGTTATTGTTTAAATCATCTACCAATGACATAATGTTTAATTATGTCTCTTCATATCTCTTCATATTTCAAGTAGTCATTGCTGATTGCTATGCATGCTGAAAATACGCCAAATAGAATGCATTGGTGGTGATTCATGGTCTCTTTCTCTTACACAAAAAACCACAAAGATGGATGTACACATTTGCACACACAGACTTGCAATGAGGTTAACAGGAGTGGTCAATGTTTACATGGACCTCAAGAGAAGGAAACAATTTCCTAGATTTAACTGCCAGTTTTAGGCTTTCAAATGCTGGTTATTTATTTAGTTATCTGTTTAATTATTTTCCTCTGGACTAGTATATTTAAACACAGGATCTAATTATAGATTATATAGGATTGCTATCAATTTTATTTTTCCCTCTTACTGAGGCAAGACTGGAGCTTTCTATTTTTATGAGAAAGAGTAAGCTGCAAATGCCAGCCAGAATACATACCATGCCTCTATTTTATCATGTGACTGTATTTGCTACCTCTTTGCTTTGTGAAGTCCCCCAGAAAAAATAGAGATAAAATACTTGATACTAAGTACATGCAACAATTCCTTGTAGACATTAAATTAATTAGAGCACCACTGTTTATTTAGCAGTACTACTGAATCACAGTGGTCTTTGCAATGGAAATTCTGCAGTTAACATACAGAAGAAGACACTGGAATTGCAGAAGATAAATGTATTTCTCTTCCAAAATGTGTTGAAGGACACTGTCTTTACAACACAGCTGACAGTCTACTCCAAGGTGATAAAATTTTTACATGTGAGTTACCTGTATTTACCGAAGAAAGCTTTGCACAGCTGTTTTTCATTTGCCCTATTGGTATTTTAATACCTGTATGGTTCAAGCAGATTTTGTGGTTTTAAATCACTGCTGAAAACTTGTCAGAACAAACTGCTTATGAAGCCATATACCGGTTTACATAAGCAAGGCTGAAACAGGCCAGTCTGGAGTCTCTATTTACAAAACGATTTAGCAAATCAAAGCAGAGGACACCAGCTTCTTGATGGCTGTTGTTGTAGCCTTTCTGTCAGTTTCCTCTCATGTTTAGTTCCTTTTCAGATGTATGCTTCTGGTACAACTGGATCTCTTCTGTTCACATATGCAGGGGAAAAAAATCCTACTAATTGTTCCATGGGGTTAGAAAAACACTGTGGAAAAAAAAGCACCTTGTAGGTTTTATATATGTTGGGGTGTTGAGCATCCTTAACTTCCACTAGAAACTTGATGAATGTGACAGGATTAAGGCCTAAAGCTTTAAAAAAGCTCCTGGTACCATTCATTTGCTCAGACAGGGATTAAAACAGGCAGGCAGTAGCAAAGTGGTAAATATTGACTCAGCAGTAAATAAAATCAGCCCATTGAGGTGGAGCGTACAATATGTGGTGGAAGAAGAGTCACGAGAAAGCAATATCGCTCTTGGGCAGATTAAACAGTGTACACCACAAACCCACACGCTGTTTCAGGAAAGTCACAGTGTTCATAAAACACAGTGACACTTTACACTCTTAACAATCTTTAAACAAGGAAATTGAGTGTGCTTTTTTTTAATCTGGTAAAAAATTATTCTCTTTAGTTGAAAAACAGATGAAGTCTGGTACTAACAAACAACCACCACCCTTTAATATGTTTTAAAATGTGCATGTGTAAATTTTATTTCCTGTCCACAACTATGTTAAAAAATCTTATGATTTTTTGTTTATAAAATGTAAGATGTTTCAAGACCATTCTCTCCTATAAAAACACAAACACTCTTTTACTCTATAAAGAAAAATAGGTGACATACAGGTACTCAAGTGATGAGAAATATAGCAATTTTAATAGCTTTTGTCAAGCCTTGTTAGGTGTGTGGTTTGTTCCACTCAAAATCAGTCACTGGAACATCATTTTATACTCCATATGTAACAATCAACAGAGAATATACCATCAGGCTGCAACATTTCATTTGTCTCAGCACCATTGTTAAATTTTATGTTTCTGCAGCATTATGAATATGCCATTTAATGTTGGAATGAATGCGCATTAACACACAGATGAACACTCTTTCACTTGGTTGCTCTTCCTTTCTCTTCCCTAGTGTGTGGAATAAAAACAGTATAAAGAAGGTAATATTAATCTTGTAAATGCAAGTATGCCTGACAGTTCAGAAACCCTGCATTTGTACAAATGAATGTGAACTATGTTAAAGAAATGTAGCAATCAGAAAAAGAAACAACTTTTGAGTTGCATACCATGAAAACTGCTGGCAAAGAACAAAATACAGGGCTACCTTACAAAATGGTTGTGAGATAAGGAGGGGTGTATGCATTTGAGAATAAAATTGCTAGTTCCACTGCAACTGGAAAGAACAATGGGCTTTTGTGATTTTCTTTCCAAATACTTAAATGGCCATCTGCTTAAGTCTGTGTACAGATATAAGGAAAAACCAGTCTTCCGTCAAAAGCTCAAACCTAAGAGGTCAAAACCTAGCCATTAACAACCTTAAAGAGGTAACAGGATGAAATAATAGCATAAAATCACTTTTTTCCACCCCAGACTAGCCCTTGAGCGTCTCAAGCCATTTTAAAGGCCTAAATATAAATGTCTGTATGCAATAGATTTGTGGAGGTATGCTGATAGTGAATTTGGAAACATATGTATCCAAGCTCTTGATATAAACATGAAAGGAAAAATAAAGTGATTGCATTATACCTCACATAAGTTTCTTAGGGACACGTATATAGAGTGTCACCCTTTTAAGCTTGATCTGGAAACCATGTGCCATCTGAAATACTCCAGAGTGTTCCAAATTTATAAAAGAATATTCTTTATTGGAATAGACTGGCAGTATGACAATTCATTATGTGAATATGGAGTCTACATATTTATTTACATATAATTTGACATTTCAGAGTAAACAAAAAATAGTATTTGCTATTATGCTGAACATGAAAATCACAGTTTATAAAAGAGAAATAGACTTACTGAATAATTCAGAATTTACATAAAAAGGACAAATACTTTCTGGTAGGTAATAATGCATAATGACTATTTCAACAGCTGTTCATGTGAATTTCAAGTAACAGGCTATACATCAGCAGCCTAATCAGAGCTCAGTGCCAGCAGGTGAGCTGTCAGCAGAACTTCTCTGAGGCCAGATGGAGCTCTCCAGGTCTGCACAAAGAACTGACCCAACCAGACCCATCTTTGTATGGGTGGAGAGAGCCAGGCTCAGTCATTTCCAGGATATTGACTACTGCACTGTGGCACAAAAAGTATCCTGTTCATGTAAGACAGGTAACGTGAAAACTGACTGATGCGTCTGGAAACCATGACTATTTAGCATTTGTACTAGGGCAGGACTTGTGCATACCAAACAAGATCATCCTCAACCATGCACTGTATAATCCACCAGTGGATATTTTGCACAGCAGCTCCATGCCAGAGCAGCCCTCCTGGCTCTCCCAGCTCTGCTGTGGCGCAGATCTGTATCCTGAGAGCAGCCTGCTGGAAAGTGAGGATGGACCTGCCATGGCCCCCCACTACTCCCATGCAAGAGATGAAGTCCAGCCTAGCATCCTCAGCTGTCAGGGATCACAGAATATTTTATAAATACATGGGAAAGAGTGGACAGTTAATGTACTATCCAGCAGTCCTTTCACGACTTCCTTCAAAAGTAGCTTTAATCTCAGTTATGTGAAATGAATGCAAAACTCTGCATATGAATGGAAATTTTAAAAGTTTGTTAATTCTTAACTGCTAATTTGCAAGCCTGAGGGATCTAATAATTGTTGATTTTTACCTTAGAATCAACTAGTTATGATACTCTCTTCTGGAACTAAAGAATCACCAAAAGCCAAACAAAACCTGAATTTAATAAATGAAAACATCTTTACAGTACCTTGTAAAAAAGGATAACAGTCAGTATATATCTCCCTCACCAAGTAAAAGGTCATATCAGATCACTGAAGTGAAAAGCAATGTACTGAGCTGTACAGGAGATGTGACAGCAACATTAGCTGTTACAAAACATCTTTCACCAAATGAAAACTGTACCAAGAAAAAAAAAAAAAAACCAAATATCATTCTAACCTTCAGGCTACAAATAATGAAACTTGGGGTACTGAAGACATGAATAAAACAAGCTTTTTGGAAAGAAAGATTTCATAAAGTGGTCTTCTGTTCAGAATCTCACTACTAAATGCCAATATGTATGTATTTATGCACTTCACATTTTCCCAAGATTCTATGGTGTGTTTTTACTGTTTTACACTTTTAGAAGTCACAAAAGCTCAAGAGGAGAATCAAGTAGACCTTCAGGTGATTGCCAGTGTGATCACAAAGGGAGAACACCAGATCTTGAGGAGATCAACAAGGGCTCTTCAGGCTTAACCTCACTAAGGTCCACTTTTGCCTTGTGTATTCACAAACCACAGAAACCCTGCAGAAAGATCAAGGGTAGCAAAGACAAGGTCAAACAGTGTATGAGGTGCACAGCTATTCCTGGCTACAGTGCATTGGTTTTTTTCACATGAAACGTAAAATATAAAGCAAAATGTGTCTTACCTTCCTGTAGCTAATTATTAAGAAATACAGGAAGAATACATTTTCTATTACCATAGACAAATTCTAAACATGCCACTTAAAATGCCAGTTTCTTTCAAGCTGCCTGTATATCATTGACATAAGTGGCCTCACCGCTGTTAATGAGTGACTCATGGATGTTTCTTGTGCAGAAAGAACACAAAGTGTGTCATTGTAATTCTGCAAGTGAAATAATTTACATATATATATCAATTTTGTGCTGCATTACCCTGAAGAATATTGTTAACGTGGATTTGCTGTGCAGATGTGCAATTTTGAATTTAGAAGAGACTTGTGGGAGTATGATTTAAAATTCTCATTTAGACTTTCCTTGGATACTGTCAGGAAAATATATGCAGGATTTACTAATGAGAAGTGTGTATGCATATATTTGGTATTGCTTTATGGAGCATTTAAGGGCCTCATTGCTATTGAAAAAGTAATACTTTTCTCAATAATCAAAAAGCAGTAAATTGTTCACTTCCAAGCCCTTTTGTACATGCACAAATGCTGCAGGTCTGTCAGGTTTTCAGAACAGCCACAGCCACTGTATGTTAAAATATTGGGAAATTAGGGTTTTTCCTTTCTGATCTTCCTGATATTCTGATACAGATACCATTTCATACAGTTCCCTTTAAAGAAACAAAGTAAAGGCCTGAATGAGCACACTCATTGGCAATTGTGAATGACAGGTGTCATCAGCTTGTGAGAAGAACTGCAGCTCCTGAAAGACTCAAATAAAGAAGATTTACTGAGGTTGGGGGGGAATAACAAAAAGGAGTTTATAATGTTACTTTATAATACTGTAGGTTAACTCAATGCCTATTCTGTTTTTTAATTCTTCTGAGAGAAAGGCAAACCAAAGATCTTAAAAGAAGAAAAAGTGTTTATTGAGAAGGCGAGAAAATATGCAAAATGAACAAAAATGATATGAAAAAAACTGGTGTAACTGTTAGCTTTCTGAGCTTTTTTTTTACCCTTGGAAACTGCTGAGTTTTGAAATTCTGAGCTAAATCAACTTACATGCTTTTGTCAACAAGACAATGTATAAATACACTTTTAGTTGTACTAAACCATTTACAGCTTTTCTTTTTAAATGGCAATGTCCTACAATGCATTCACTTTGACGTTATAATAAAATATACAGTACATAATTTGTCTGCAGCTGAATTCACAGATGTTGCAAAAGTGAGGAAGGGCATCAATCAAACTGCAGGACACACGGCTGGTAGCTGTCCTTGCCATTCCCCAGGCTAAGAAGTGGAAGCACAGCAGCAGTGTCAGGGACCAGCAGCGAGGTGAGGTATGAAAGCTCCTGCGCTACTGCGTGTTGCTGACAGCCATTGTGGGAGGAGGAAGGTAGTGGGCCCTATTCCTGTGGGGATGGGAGCCCTGACGTGGATTTATACACCTGACAGGTTGTTACAGAGGCTTTCACTCTGTCCACAGCGGAGAGAACACAAGTTAATGTCCTTTCTTCTGTAAAGTAAGCCAAACATACTAATCTGAGTAGTGACAAAGGTCAAATTCACTTAGAAAGGAAATGAGAAGTTCTGTATTTTCTTAGCATATCAGCATATTAGGGTGTTGCAGTTACAAATGCCATACTGTGTTGTAAATAGATATAGATTAAAAAGCAGTTATCAACTGCAGAGTAAAACTCTTCCTTTCATCATTTTTGTTGGTGTCCTGGATTTCCCCTCCTTCCTGATTTCTTCACCCTCCTCAGACAGGGGGCTGGGATTGCTGTCTACCACTAGCCTGCTCTTTCTTTTGTTATACTGCAAATCCTATGAGCTTTATACCCATGAATTGAATAAGGCTTGCAGAACCAATATAGACCTGCAATACCTCTGACCTCTTCTGTCCAGATCAGTGCTTGTGGAAAGAAGTCCCAGCTGGCTGAAAGCAAAGCAGAGCAGTTCACTGTGTGAGTCCAGAAGTAGCTGGTTGTGCTGAAAATTGCAAATGAAGGTCTCTTTCTCTTTTCAGTGATAATTCACTTTCTTACGTAGAACTCAATGAACAGAATTTTTGTTACCTTAAAAAATTCACTAAGGTTGATTTTTGAGATTTTGCAGCTAGCAGGAGAATTAAGATCATTTATCAGTGACCAGCAATTCTTGCAAGAGTAAAGAGTAAGATCACTACTCATTGACAGGATACTTTGATAAGCTTTTTGATGTTTTGTCAAACAAAAGTGATTAGGGTTATAGGAGTTTATAACTTTCTTCGGAGGAACATCTACATACGCAGAGTGCCAAACCTGATGATTTTTTTCTCATATCTTTAAAAAGAAATCTTTCTTTAATATGCATGAATGATCATCATCAAATTGTGTTATGGTGACATGCTTGTCAATCTGCTTTTCAAAGGATGCAGGGCTTATATTTACTAAAATGATGTGTAAGACATAATGCCTGAAAGTCTATGAGATTGACCTTGCTTATGTAAAGATGGGGAACGTAGGCATCACCATCTACAGATACACAGTATCACCTTATAAGTATCCTGGGATGTCGTACACAAAGTTATGCCTAACACCGTCAAATTATTTTAATTTTGCATTTTTTTTTTCTTGGAAGAGCTTCTGGGCAGAAAGAGGATCTAATATTTGATACAGGGATAATGTAAGAATGTAAATTGATGTGGGTTCTGTAATTTACAAGAGAAAACACTTGTAATGCTGAAGTTTCCTATGAAAAATTGATCAAGACTAAAAACTAGTTACAGTGGAATACTATAAAGAAATACTATAAAGTGTAGCAGAGAGAATGGCCACGCTGCCTCACAGCAGGGAGACATCTCAGCCTGCCGTACCCTTGGTGGTGAAGAGCTGCTGAAATGGTGAGGTGCCGCGGTCGGACGGAGCCGAGGGGCACACTGCCGGCTGAGCTCGGGCCGGGCCTGAGCTCCGCTGCTCTCTGGGGCCCGGCCCGCCCTCACCGCCCGGGAGCTGCCGCGCCCATCCCAGCCGGCTCCCGCTTCCCCTCATCTCATCCGGACGGTGAAAGGCCCAGCTGCTCACAGTCACTCTGAGGTCCAAGCAAAAACGATTAGTTTCCCTAACCTCGGGGACCCAAGGCTCCTGCTACCACGTGCTTCCTCTTGTCATTGCCCGGTGGGAGGGAGTGCTGCGGCCGAGCCTCTGCCCTTGTGAAAGGGGCTGGGAGCGGATGCGCTTGGGGTCGGCGCTGCCGGCCCGGGCAGGCGGGAGGCGCAGCCGCTCGGCAGGTTTCGAGTCCGCTCCGTCACCACCGCCTGTCTCCGGCGCAGCGGCAGCGTTTTCCAGCGCTGTTTTGACAGGAAAGTCGGGTTATTTTAACAGGAAAGTCGAGTTCCACGCGGGGCGGACGGAACTGTCAGCCCGCCCCAGGGACGGCGCCCGGGCCGAGCATGCGCGGCGCCCGCTCCGCCCCCGGGAAGCACCGCCTCCGCCGCCGCCGGGCGCGGGGGGACAAGCGGCGGTGGCCGAGCGGCCGCGCCCTCCACCATGAACCTGCACCAGGTGCTGACGGGCGCCGTGAACCCCGGGGACAGCTGCTTCTCTGTGGGCAGCCTGCACGACCAGCCCTTCACGGTGAGCCTCCCCCGCCGCGGCCGCGGCGCCTCCGCAGGGCCCGGCGCCGAAAGCGGCTGCGTCAGGCGCGGCGGCCGCGGGCGGCCCCGGGCGCGGGGCTCGCCCCGGTGGCGCCGTCCGGCGGCGGCGGCGCCGCCCGAGGGGCCCGCGGGTCCTCTGCCCGGCGGGGGCGGGGACGCGCAAAACTTGTGCGGAGCGGCGGCCCCGCTGCCGGCGGCGGTCCCGGGCGGGCACGGAGCCGGCGGGGCGGCGGGCACATGCCGGCAGCGGCGGTCCGGGGCCGCGGGGATGTGGTGGCGGCGATAAAAGATTACATAAACGGCTGCCGGGAGGTGCGGCTCGCTCTGGAAGGGAGTTCAGCGCTGCCTTGCAGTCAGCAAGGTGGCTGAAATCCTCTTCTGCGCATAGCTGAGGAAGGCTTGGAATACCCAACCCTAGTGTTGCTGAGGTTTTCATAGCCTGTTTGAAGTCCCTGTCTCTTGGAGTGGAGAGAAAGCACTTCAGTACGTTGCAAAGGCCGAAGTCTTTATTAACGTGCCTTTTCCTTCCTTTTTTTTTTTTTTTTTTTTGTAAACACACTTCTGTGGTGTTCTTTTTCCCACCCTCCCTCCGCGTAGGGCTGAAGAGGAATGAAATCAGATGCAGCAAAGTTTCTCAGGGCACCACGCTGGGGTATTTTTAACCTTACCTTTTATGGCTGCCCCCAGCTTCAGCCTGGTGTGCTCTCCAGTTTGATAAGGGAATGATAGACGGAAATGCAGGAATGAAATCTTGTTGTTTGCTGTCCCGTCTGGTGTACGCAGTTAAATTCGTCCAGCTACTTGCAGCTCTGCCTGGGCCAGTGGAGCAGAGGTGCTTCCCCAGGGTTAGGCTGGCTCTGCAGAGTCTGTCTGCAGTGTTGTTCGGTCATGCCCTTGCTTCCCATAAATAAGTTCATGTTGGAAGATATCTTAAACTCAACAGTTGAGATTTCAGGTACCAAATTGTGCGAAACTCTCTAATTTTACATATCCAGAAATGTCAAAGACCCACCTACGGTGGGAAGCCATTTACTAAGAGACAAGGAGGCCTGCTTTACAGAGGAATGCTAATAAGCTTTCAAAATATCTTGTCATAAGCTTGCCATTTGGAGGTCATTCTTTTTTGAGGGAAACAATTTGAGTCATTCATGCCACTAGACTCACTTTCTGCCTGTTACAGCCGAACTTATCTAAAATTTTGGAGGTCCCCAGTGGACAGGAAGAGTAGGAATCTTTTCTTCAGGAGAATGGAATGATTGAGAAGTGTAATTTTTGATATTCATTACTGTAGTATCTCTTTTGGAGGAGCTATTTTCATAGAAGTATATTGTAACAATGTTTCCTAGGCATATATATAAGAGCAACATTTCCTATAGCTGCATTCATCTTCCTTTCATTATCCTTTTCCCTGAAAGGTTGTTGATGAATTTCTTTTCCTCATATTTAAAATGACTAACAGAAATATCCTTGACTGCTTCAGGGCTGTTTTTGTTGTTGTTACTGATTCTGTAATGCTGTGTTAAGTTGACGAGATTGCTCAGAAGGATTAAGAAGTAAAAGGCACTGAAGCTAATTTCTGCTTTTTTGGAAAAGGATGATGGACTCAAGCATTAGAAAATCCTATTAAAAAATGCCCCATAGTTTTTCCCTGTCTGAAATGATGATATAAGCATTAATTAGTATAAATACTATTGATTTTTTTTTTCCAATTTAGAAATGGAAAAAAAAAACCCAAACATGTCAATCTTCCTTGCTTCCAGTTATTGTGGCTGAGAACATAGGAGTTGATATTTCAAGGTTATGTACTGTACAGGAGGGACAAATTGTCCTTGTCCAACAGGAGAACTTGGTCTGCAATTTTATTTTTTTTTAGATACAGTATGCTTCAGGATATTTTCTTATAGACAGCACTGAATGTTCAAAGTGAAGTATTTTAAAATATTACAGTTCTAAGCTAAAAATATCAAAATTCTTCTCTTAAAAGCTGAAAATTTTGAAGCAAAATTAGTGTAAAACTTTCTGTATCCACTGAATCATATACACCTTTTTAAGTATGTGCTGTTATATTTTAAGGAAGTATTTCAGATATCTAATGTGAGGCAGGTTTGTTGTTCTGACTTTTTTTTTTAGAATGTGAAGGGTAGAGTGGAGCATGAGCTTCCTTGGAGAGAACACTGATAAAGTTTTTAGCCCATCTTTTATTTATGTGTTGAAAAAGGCTCATAAGTATCAAGATACCATAAGAAGCATGCCTGTTGTTTCTCTGCTGAGGGCAGGTGATAGTAACGTATGGCACACTTAATCAATGAGAACCTGGCCCTCAGCTGTCAGAAGTTACTTGTTTATTCTTTATGTCCTTCTCCAGATACTGAATTATTTTATTTTCCATGTACTTGTCCACAGTGGAAGACATTGTTTACTTTCTTTTATTCATGTCAGGTCTGAAATATTTGAGTAAAAGTTTAAAAAGCTCCTGGAGTTTATCACATAGGATTCCTCTGAACTAGCTATTACTGAAGTTGTATTTAAGTTATTAAGTTAAGTGGGTAACCAGCACTGATACAATGTTTTTGCATAATCAGTTCTGATTCTCTAATTTTTTTTTAGTCATTATTATTTCCCCCCACCAAAGTAGCAAAAGATTTTGGAGGGGGGGAAGTCTCTGTGAGCAATAGCAACTTTACAAGTGCAAGTCCCAAAACTGATAATGGAAATCACAAAAGAGTGATTGTTCGTAGGGGAAAAATGTGTGACAGAAGGATTAATTACATACATTATTTCAATGGAACCAAAATATTTCCTTGACAGATTTCATCTCTGTGTGTGATTAAACTAATTCTGGACTTGAGACTTGCAATGTACAATTGATAGAACTGGGAACTAAATATCTGAAGTTGAAAGGCACCTGGAAAATTGGGTTAGGAGTGAGGTTCCATAGCTTGATTAAGACCACACTGAGTTTTCTAAAGGTACTGGGTTGCAGTAGAAGGAGGTTTCCCATTCTGCAAATTTTTCTGATAAATAAAAGTAATTTCTATGACTCAGTGATATTCCTTCTTACCTGTCTAGAAAATACTTAATGTCTACACTTAGAACTCCCTGGATATCTGTAGTCCAGAAATTTAGATATCATAATAGTCGGTCAAGAAATTACACTGTTTACACCTCACCTGCTTCTTGGTTGATATTGAGTAAAGGGAAGGGATTTAGTAGGAAACCTTTTTAAGAATGCCTTTTTTTTTTTAAATAATACTTGAGTTAAGCTACTCTGGACTTAAGAAATTAATTATGTCTTAACTGAATTAATTAAAAAAAAAGATATGAATTGGGTATGTGTATATACTCTAATACAGTTGTAGTATAATATTCAAGTACTTCTGATAAATAAAAAAGTTGAATTTTTTTATGAAACACGATGAAGTATAATTGCTTAAAATTTAATTTAGCATCCTAATAAACTAATTTAATTATTTCAAATAAATGTTTAAGTGGAATACTTAGACTAGTGTAAGTTTTGATCAAAAGTGGGGCTAGAGAGGGGCCATACTAAACTAGAATAAAATAATTCAGCAAGATACCATGTGGCTCATGGTGAGTCTTTTGATTTTGACGATTCTATGCATAGGACAGAAAAAAATAGCAATTATTGCAGTATCATCTGCTTAATAGATTTGTCTTTAGTTTTTATCTTGACTTTACTGAGTTTTGCATTGTCTTTCTAGTGTGTGTTCATCCCATATATGCTTGAATGTGTTTATATATGTATCTTTATAAATATGCATGTGTGCACACATGGTCTGCTGCATTTAGCCATGGATAATAGCTGCCCTTCATGTAAGAGAGGTAGGTTAAATAAAGTTTGTGGAAGTTGTCTAAGGTAATGTGTCAGCCCTTACATAGCTGTAGCAGAAACTATAGCAAAAACTTTGTATGTCAATACATAGAAGAAAGATGTCAAGAAGGTTGATTGTAAGGGAAATAAATGTGTGGAAGGTGCTGTGCTGTGTGAGAGGTTGAGGCCCCCAGTTGTTGGCTTTCCTTCTGTTGAGGGTAATTTCCCAATAGCAGTCTCAGATTGTGAGTTGTGTATGTCAGACTTTCACTTTAGAAAGAAATCAGAATAGTTTGTATAATTGTCTATACTATTTCCCGTGCTTTTAAAGCACTGTTCCACTCAAAATTTCTATTCTTCTTCAAAGAAATATTAATTTAGAACTAAGAGCCAACATTGGATTAAAAGAATGGGCAGAATTTTTGTGAAAACCCACTTCTGCAATACAAAATCACATTTATTTTCACAGGTCTAGAACATCTTTCACTTCCTAATTTCAGACTTGTTTGCTATGTCAGCAGCAAGTGAGATCCATGGTCCTGCAGCCTGGACTAGTTCTATCTTGTTTATTTCTGTAACAGAAGAACAAAGCACTGTTTAATAAACATTCCAAGTATGTGATAATATCACGTTATCTGCTTGTCTTATTGTGCAAAGACAACTTTCTTGTAAATGTTCTAGGGCATTCTTAAGGTGAAAGGCTTTTATGGCCTGCCAACATCAGACATAGAGGCTCTGCTTGCTTCAAAAACTTGTCTTAGGGTTTTAATATTATTATTTTAAAAAGTTAATATGCATTTAGGAATTCTTTCTCCATTCAACTGTATGACAGCATTTTATGCCTTGCCCCTCCCTTCCTTCCCTTCCCCTTCCCACAAGGGAATATAGGTAAACGAATATATATATATGTATATGAAAATATCTATGTGTGTATATATACACATACAATAAATTCTTATACTGGAATCACTTGCACTTGCTTAAGAGAAGACTGGAATTACCTTTTTTCTTGGTTACCATTGCTTACAAAGATGCACTCATATTAACTCCTGTTAAAATGAAGATGAGTGGCATGTTAACTATCATGGACAAGTCTCACAATGAAAGTTAGATAAAGTGTCTGGTAGGCAGAATTCATTCTTGTTGTATCTGAGACCCTCTTACGGTATGGAAAATATTTCTTACTCCCGAGTACAGACTTCTACACTAAAATACCTCTGCTGTGAATAAAAAAATCTTAAATGTAAAATAAGTCCAGCAGTAAATTTTGTGCATTTTGTTTGGGGAAACATCTTGGTAAGATACTGCTGCTTAGGAACCTCATTTTCAGCTGAAGTCTGGGCTTCAGTGAGTATGTAAGAGGATCTGACATCTCTGCACAGAATCAGTCTAATGGATGAGTTGCAGGGGGGCAACAAAGAACCAAAGGAAGGACACCTTAGGAGGGTGTCCCTAAGGTGTCTGATCAGTGTGAGGAATAGTGACAACAGTAGAAAAGGGAGCCAGTTGCCAGAAAACTTAGTCATCTTCTTCAGCAGACACTTTTTCCATTGCAATATAAAATTTCCCTACCCTCTGCATCCTTTGCCTTTTGTCTTTGAAACTGTGGTTCTCCTGCAGGCAAACATTAACTAAACATCAAAAATAACCTCCGAGTCATCATCCTTCTGCTTGGCTGTAGTTCTGTTTGGAAGCTCTTTGAAAGGGCCTTTTTCTCCCCTTTCTGTCTCTTTGGGAACAGATCAGTTCTACAGGCTTAGGAGCTAGTCAGTGGTTCTGCAGCTTATTGGCATTAGGAAGCCAATGTGACCAGGTATGATCCAATCTGTCTGAACAGACTGATGTCTGAAGTGATTCCTTTTTTTTCCCCCAAGTGCCAGTCTTTTCAAATAGTGTGGAGAAATGCCGGAACATAAGGGTGTTTTCCTTCAGGAAACAACAAGTCTAGGATGCTTTAATACTTCTTTAAGCTACTCTTGTTCTTCATAGCCCGGGTTAACAGGAGCTAGCTTGGCTTCTGACTTTAGAGCAGCACAATGTTAGAAGGATATAAAGCTGTGAGAGAGCATCCAGATGGGACAGTGAGGGGTTTGGAAGAAAAGCTGTATCAGCAGTGATAGCCTGACTAAGAGGAGACTGAGGGGAGAGCTCGTGACAACCTACATCTTCCTCATGAGGGAAAGTGTATAGGCAGGACTGATACCTTCTCTCTGCTGACCAGGACAGGACTCCAGGAAATTGTCTGAAGTTGTGTCAGGGCACATATCAGCTGGATATTTGCAAAAGGTTGATCTCAGAGCATGGATGGGCACTGGAACAGGCTCCCCAGGGAAGTGGTCACAGCTCCAGCCTGAGAGAGTTTTAGGAAGTGTTTTCACATTGCACTTGGGCCTGTGGTTTGATTCTTTTGTAGGGCCAGGAGTTGGATGCTGATGGTCTTAGTGGGTCCCTCCAGCTCAAGATATTCTATAATAATTGTTTTAAATCTTATTTCCTGGTGCATTGATGACTATACAATTCCTCAAGTAGCCAGTGTATAATGTTTGATAGTTACTAACAGAGTTCTTCCAGTGCAAAATGCCAACTGTACTGAGGTCTTAAAACTGATGGAGTTATGACCTCTTTAAAATAGTTACTTCATGGATTGCATGATTTCTACTAATGGCATGTGTTACTCATTATGATGGCATTTTATATGAGGTTTAACAAGGCCAAGTGCAAAGTGCTGCACCTGGGCTGGGACAACCTCTGTTATCAGTCCAGGCTGGGGGATGGAGGGAGAAGAGCAGTCCTGTGAGAAGGGCTTGGGGGTGCTGCTGGGTGAGAGGCTGGACATGACCCAGCCATGGGCACTCGCAACCCAGAAAGCCAAACGTGTCCTGCAACCAAAGCAGTGTGGGCAGCAGGGTGAGGGAGGGGATTCTGCCCCTCTGCTCTGCTCTGCTCCGCCCTGGTGATACCCCACCTGGAACCCTGCATCCAGCTGTGGGGTGCCCAGCACAGGAAAGGGACAGAGCAAGTCTGAAGGAGGGCCATGAATATAATTAGAAGGATGGATCACGTCTCCATGAGGAACGGCTGAGACAAATTCAATCTGGAAAAGAGGAGTAAAGATTACCTTATCTTGGTCTTCCTGTTCCTGAAGGGAGTCTATAGAAAGATTGAGAGAAACTGTTTACAAGAACATGTAGTGACAGGACAAAGGGGAATGGCTTCAGACTGAGAGCAGGTTTAGATTAGATGTTGGAAAGAAATTCTTTACTGTGAGGTTGATGAGGCATTAGAATAGTTGTCCACAGAAGCTGTGGGTGCCTCATCCCTGGAAGTGTTCAGGGCTGGGTTGGATGGGGTTCTGAGCAGCCTGGTCTAGTGAAAGATGTTCTTGCCCATTGCAATGGAGTTGGAGCCAGATGATCTTTAGGATCCCTTCCAATCCAAGGCATTCTTTGTGTTCAATCCTATGATTGTGGTGGTGGCACAAGGTGGTTTCAGGCTTATCTGTGAAGCTAGAAATGGAAAGAACCAGATGGAAGAAGTATAGTAAGTCTTTGAAGTGCTGATGAGGCCTGGGGAAGCATGTACACACAGCAGGTGGGCTTCCATACAGCCTTTGACACTTCAGTCTTAAATACATTTATAATAAAGCTGGGTCTAGATTTCTATGTTATGTCTTTACATGGAAGCGCTTCTTTTAGTTTGTTTTTGTTTTCCTTAAAACTGCCCCTAGACAGAACTCTAAATTCTGAGAAACTGGTTTAGGAAAAAATGTATATATGGTATTTCTAAATAAGCTTTTTCTGGTGAACTGTGGACTTTACCAGTGAGTCACCAGGTGAGATTATTTTGAACTGAAGAAAAAAATATTCTGTGGTGAACAGGTCTGAAGTTAATGCCATCACAATATCAAAATAATTACTTTAACATTTGAACAAAAATTACTACTCAATTTCCTCTTTTGAATGAGCTTTCACTTAGATTGCTTTGGAACCTGTAGTTCAGTATGCTAATTAGTAATAAATGCTGCTCTTTTGACAAGAGGAATTATACTACTTGAATGTCTTGAAGCTTAAGGGGGAACTGGACAGGAAGGAGCTCAAAAACCTGCCAGTAATAAGTGTTCATGAATAAATATATGGTTATATATAGTCTGCAGAATTATAGACAGCATTTTCAATTATAAAGTGGTGCCTGATGTTCTGCTCGTTGCAGTATGATAAATGAGTATTGGCTGGGAGTGGTGAACACAGTCTTCTGGATAAGACTCTTCTTTGAAGCATCACTTAATCCTTTGTGGGGAAAATGTCCTTTGGACTGAAATCTCAATATTTTTCATTTTATTTATTTATTTTAAGATGTGTGATGGTATGATAGTCTAGGCCAGTCTTGGTAAAAGTACTCTTTCATGTAAAACACTTGAAAATATGATCATCAGATTTCAAATTTATATATCTAGCTTTCAGTTATTCTGCTTTTGTTTTCAAGTCCACAGTTTTTATTTCATATATTGGAAATTCGTAGAGAAGTTGATTGTGAGGCATGATATTTCTGTCAGTGTATGGAAATCTTTCATCTTCAGTTTCTGTGATGCTATTCTACTCTTGAAGCTTTTAATCAATTAAAATGGTGTATTTTTGATCCTTTTATCAGTCTCTTGCTAACAGAATACTTGTTTGTGCTCTTAATTTTGTTACTGTCTTTCTGACTAACTTTTTAATGAGTGTGCATTCCTTTTTCTGAGAATTTCATCTTTGAATGCTGCTTTCTTATGCTAATTGGATGATTGTCTTCACTGTTGTTTCCAGAAATTTCTCCGGGTTTAACCTTTTCTTCTATTTTTATCTGTACTCAATATCTAATAAAACTTCCAAGAAGGTAGGAAGAAATTCTGACTCAAGCACTGCAAGAGTCAGTGAACTGTCTCTGTGAATGTGTTAGATATAGCAACATACTCAGTGACAATATAAACTTGAGAGAATACAATTCATGCAAATAGCAGGAGACTCAACAAGTCTGAGAGGGAAGTTTTGCTTCTGTATAACTAAGCTTCATGTTGTTAGTCTTTTGATTTTTGCCTGTACAAAGTCCTTACTGAATGTTTTACTAAAATTTTAGCTCCTCAATTCTACTCCCCCTTTTCAGAAATTTCAAAATTAAAAGAAAAACTTCTCAAGTCTCTCTCTCCAATCTAAGAAATATATTACTTTTTTCTACTTTGCAAGAACTATGGCTTTTACGCTTTTACATTTCTTTTACATGTTTTTGTATGTCCAATTTTTTTTGTTTTTATCACAAATCACTGTTTGCTTGTTATGCAAGTCTTATGATGAACTTGTAAGCATGGAGAAAGAGAAATTTGCTGCTTCTGTTGCTTGGTTTTAAATTGCAGACATCTGTATTTTCTCTGCAAAGACCTCTTCTGACTGTATAGTGTTTTACTTGGATAGTATACACGGACTATAGTGTTTCATATTTCACTAATATGCTGCAAGTAGATAAAGCTTTGCATTATTTTGGAGTGGGTGTTTTTTTGTTTTCTTTGGATGTTTTTAATTTTTCTTATCAATACTGTAGGCATACGCATCGGGATGTGATATTGTGGTACTGGGGACTGACTTTGAGCGATTACAGATAATCCCTGGAGCAAAACATGGAAACATTCAAGTGGGATGTGTGGACTGTTCAATGCAACAGGGGAAGGTATGTAGAGCAATGTTTCTAATAATGTTCCAGCAATGTCATATTAAGTGCCTTCTTAGGAATGTGCAAGTTAGGGGAAATATACTACAATGAATAGTAAAATGACTGATTGCTTTCCATCTTTACTTGTAAGCAGCACAGTAATTATAAATAGTAACCACAGATATGATAGATAGTTGTAGAAGAGAGGTAGGACTGCACAGGAGGTGTGGATTCAGGGTTACATTCAGGGCAAGAATTTGACTAAGAGATTACTAAGTTGGAAGCAAAAGTCATTTATTCACTATGGCTTTGCACTACCGGGCATGTCATTGACATTCTTTGACATGTTAGTGGCTGGCAGGAGATGAGTGCTTCCACAAAAATCACTTTCAGATCATCCAGAAAAATGACATCTGTTTCAAGCAATTCATAAAGCCTCTCTTGGATGGGGTTTGCTTTCTTGAATTCCTAGCTTTTGTTTTTTTGTAGCTAGGTCTGCATCAGAATGTTGCATTTTAGACAACATTGGGTTTTAATTACTTTTAAGAGAGCTTTTTTTAAATTTTCCTGTCAGAGTGAAAAAGAAATAACCAGGTAACTGTTCACTGGGATGTCACAGTTCTGTATCACTCCATTGGGATGTCACAAGGATTAAGCTGTTGATCAGTTTACTGGGAACTTTGGATAACAATTTGTTCATGTTAGAGGGGTTTTCTACCTCTGTTGTTTCTTTAAGCTTGTCATTGTGAGTAGATAATGTCAGCTTTCTACAAGCCTTATGAGCTGATGAGAGCTTTGGTTATATTCTGGCTTCCATCTTGAGACAAGACCTCTGATGGAAACCAGTTTTGTTGTGAACACTCTGCTGATGAAACCCCAGCCACACCCTGCTCCTGCTTTTTAGCATTTGAGTGATAAACTCTTGCAGTGCTAGTGAAAGAACACAAATGAAAATGAGGAAATGTTTTTCTTTGTGACTCTGACACCTCATAGCCATAGTCTACCTGAGTTTCTCTGCTGGCTGCTGTTAACTAAAGGGGTTTTTTTTTGACTTCACTGAGCATTATTTCTCTAAATTTGCAAGGTCACCTGGATTGCATGATACCAATTCTGTATACATTTAAATGAGAAATTGTCCTTGAATTGTAGATGAACACACATGAATGTATCACGCTGTAAGGCTTACTAAGCTTTGGAGATTTTTCATTTCTTAAGTAGACATGTGAAGTCATTTAGAGTCTGCAAGTTGGTATTGTATTGCTGTACAATTGTATTGTAATTGGTTTGCTGTAAGGAAACTGGATGTATTTCTAAAATGCTGAAGTACTAAGCAGTGGATGGCTAGGAATTTGCTAATTGACCAGACTGATCAATGAATTTTCAGGTCATTCTTAAAAGGGTAGAATTTCTTCTTAGACATTCTTCATCAGTACTGACACACAAATTCCACTTTGGTTTGTCAAAACATACAGTTCTGGTGCTCTCAGTGTGTCTTCATAGGAGAAGTACTCCAGTTCTCTGACCGTTTTTGTGTCCCTTCTTTCAATCCAACATGTCCATTTCTGCCTGATGCTGGGCAGAAACTGGATGTGATACTCCAGTTGATGTCTCACTAGGATAGGGAAATCATCCCCTTCACCCTACTGGCCGCCCTTCTTTTGGAGCAGTCCAGGACCTGGTTGGCTTTCTGGGATACAGACGCATGCTGCCAGCTCACGTACAGATTTTTTGTCCACCAGTATCTCCAAATCCATGTCCACAGGGTTGCTCTCAATCTGTCAGTTTCCTTAGTCTGTACTGATTATGACTGACCCAGGTGCAGGACCTTGCCCTTGGACTTTTTGAAGTAGATGTTCACATGGTTGCATCTCTCTGCCTGCCAAGGTTCCTCTGGCTGGCATCCCTTCCCTGCAGCCTGTGGCCTGCTCCACACATCCTGGTGTTTTCAGGGAACTTGCTGAAAGTGCTCTCAATCCCACCATTATTCTTTTTGGTGGAGTGCAGCTCAGTGAAGATGCAGGGTGAGTGGCTGTGGAAACTAGTGGAAAGTTTTGGGAGCAGCAGTTGCTCTGGACACTACAAGTTGAGTATTTTGGAATGCTAATCTTATCTTTAAAAACCACTGAAAAATAAAATAGGAAAAAAGGAACAAAGGAAAAAAATCTAATCAATATGAGTTTATATAAATTTTTACTGCTGGGTATGGAATGGAATTATTAGAGAATACAACAGTAAGTGAGGTAGTTAGAGAGAATTAGAGAGGGCAGATATTAGTATGGAAAATGCCTGAAGAAACTTCTTCCTTGCAAATGTGACAAAATTATTCTTGGCATTTTTGGGTCAGGCTGATGTTAGTAGGATGGAAATTTATTTAACTATCTGTTCTTCTAATGTAGAGGGTTTCTGTTAAAGCTATGGATCTGTGGATTTTAGGATCTATATGAATCTTTAAGTTTGTATAGATCTCAGGTATGGCAGTTTAGTTTGGTTTCCTTTCAAACTTTAGTGGCTGATGCTGGAATCAAAATTTTTTTTATAAAGTGAATCTAACTTACTTTATTATTGTTAAAGGAAAACTGTGAATACTTTAAGTCAGAATTTTATGGAAAGAGAAGATTGATTATTGCAGCATATCGTATCTGTAGATGTTCTCCGTTTAACTACCATCAGTTCAGAATGCAGGATGTCTGTTGTTCATGACCTATGCAGACTCCTTAAGTTTTGTAAATCTGTAATTCAAAATACTTTTTGGCCACATTGTCGTGTGACAGTTCTCTCAAACTCTCTGCCTGAGGTCTTTAACATACGTTTGCTTGTTGTGGCTCTTCTTAGCAAGCCTTCTAGGCTTGCTTTTATATAGATACCTTGAGATCAAATACTAGTAATTTTGTATTAATGCAAGTTTGAGGTGATTGATAATCTGTGATGAAATAAGACTTTCAAACACTGACTTAAAACTGATCATATTGCAACTTTTTTGGACTGTTTTATGTTAGCCTTTAGTAGTGGTTTTATTTACAATTTTCTGCACTGGGTGTTTTTTTGGCATAGTTTGGATCTTTTGAAATAACGTCTTGAAAGGTAGCCTGTTCTAATGCTAGGGAAGTACACAAAAGTGCTCTGATTGTGTACTGGTTCCATGTCTGAGAATTGGAACTCTGCAGATTGTATTGAATGTTTACATAGTGTGTTTACTGCTAATAATCTGATTTTAAAAAATTGTCCAGCTATACTCTCAGTAGTTTACTGTGATTAATGAATAAATGGAGGATTGTATTTTTATTATTGACAACACTAGGTTAGAGCTTTTTGATAAATGTAATTTTCTGTTTTCAAAAGGAAATATGGATGTGAGCTTCAAGTTTATCTACAAGCAGGGTTAAAAGTTAAATCAACCATTTGCATCTTGTTTTTATTTGTTCAGCTTGTTTCTTTTATGTCTATATACATATAAATGTATATTACTTTAGATTGCAGCTTCTTATGGAAAGGTGATTTGTATTTTTGAGCCAGTTAGCATCTTGAAGCAGAACAGCAGTCATCATAATGTAAGTATTTCATCAGTTCTTAATTTATTTGAGCAGTTACAAAGCCTGACAGATTTTACTTTAAAGTAAAGTTTGCTTTAAAGCTGGAGCTTTTTTGGTGTCTTCTTCTAATGCTGGAATAAAGTTGAGACATAAAGGTGGTCCTTGGGAAGTGAAAAGGGTAAGATAAGGACAGAGGCCTGTAATTTGAAATAGTTTTGAGGATGATAGGCTTTACTCTAATGCTTCATATTACTTGCTTATGTAACCATGCAGTTCATAACCAAAATATGGCAGAACCCAAGAACACATACACAGCCCCATTCTACCATGAGTGTAGGCATTAAAATAGAAATTTCTTTTTGAACCACCCTGTGTAGCCTTTATGTGTTGGTGTGTTTTGCAGTTCTTACTTTAACTTCCGCTTATGAAATTACGTGTGCTTGACCAAATTGCAGTAGTTTCAGAAATCTGTGGCTTTTTTAGAATGATTATACTTCAGTGTTATAATGGTGAATAAGAAAAATATTTATTCTCTTGGGGCTTTTGGTGACAGTGGTTTAGTGATTAACATCCAGAATCTTAATTTCTGAATAATAATATGATTTAGGGCAAATTAACCATGTTTCTTACATGAGGAGAAATATGGCTATAATTAGAAGCATTAGATTCTAATTGAAGTCAGTTTGTTGATATAAGAACTTTGACAGCAATTGCTCAAGGAGCTGTCTCCCTCTTCAGGGGCTTGGTCACCATTTGTATTAACAAATTGTTTATATGACCATCTAGTGGATTCTCCTCTTTGTACTAACCAACTCAGTCATAAGATCCTCAATGTACGTGTAAACTTGTGGTATATATATTGTGGTATATTATGTATTAATTAATTAGCTGGAAATTAACACCTACACTGTAATTTACATCACTGGAAAGCAGTGGAATAAAATTACTGTAAGATGTGCGTTCTCACATTCCTATGAACACTTTGGATATACTGCTCTTGTTTTTGGTCCATCCACCCCATTTTCCAGTCCATCCTGAATGATTTTCTATACTGGTAGAGAGTACACTTAGTTTGAAACTTCAGAGTTGGAGTAGTAGCTGTAAGCAGTAGAAGAAGCACTCACCACCCACGATTTGCTTTCAAATGTTTTTAGTTGAAGAAATATTCTGTTACTTCATTCTTTCAGTTTACTTTTATACAATGGTTTCCAGCATATTGTTCAACAAAACCCCAAAAAATCCAGCTTTGCAAATACTCTGTGTAGGTCCTTATCTGCAGCTGCTTCTTGCTGTCTTTTGCCAAACTTCTGAAGAATTGAGTTGTCATATTTTAACTTCACATCTATTTCTGTGTGGTATTTTTGGGGTGGAGGATGACTACTTTTAAGAAAGTCTGGAATTAAGAAAGAAATTGGCTCCTAATATTATTTCCAGAAATGTTCTCATTTTCTTCTATAAATCAAAGCGTCAAGCTTTTTGATCTATTACAGAAACAGACAAGATAAATATTTTGTAAACTTAATCCTCAACCTGTTCTAGAGAGTGAAGCAGTGATGCAAAAATGAAAAATACTTGACTGTGCTGTTGTGTATTAAAAAAATTTTAAAAAAAGAGCGGAGGGGAAATATCACTTGTTATCTTGACCTTTCTGAACTGCTAATTCAACAATGGTACAGATATCAAGCACCAGGTGCCTTTAACTTGTGTAGTTCTTGGTATCTTATCTTTGTTTCAAAAATAAAATGTCACATCCTCCTAAAACATTTCCCAAATTCCAGTAATGATTTTATATACTAATTTTTTTCAAGCTAAACTTTTCAAATAAGAAGTTAAAAACCTCATAAGTATGGCAATGTTAGTGAAAAGCTATTTTGTTTTCATGTCAGAATGAGTCAATTTTTATTAGATAAGCAGTAACTTATGTTAAACATCATAAAATCTAGAGAATGCAGTGAAGATGTACTATTTATATAATAAAAAGAGGAGAATGAAGAGTTTTCATGCTCATGTTTGTAAATACTTGAAATTTCAGGTGTTACATTACCAGTGGCAGAAGAATGCTCAAATCTCACTGGAAGCCATAGTGCATAATCTAACATGGGATCCTCCAGGTACAAACAGATTAAAAGAAACACTGCAACTAATTTTTTTACTTTAAGTTTTGTCATTACTTGTGGACAAGGAAAAGGTTTTTTTCCCCTGTCCTAGCATGATAGAGAATATCAAAGTGGAGTGAAATGTACCTTTTGTCACTTATTACAGGAGAACTAAGTGCATCTGTATGGTCTGGCTTGATTATTCTTATCTGAGCCAATAAGAAAACATAGCTTAAATGGTAAATATTTGGTGAGAAAGAGTAATGTCTGCAGTAGACCTAGGCATTTCTTTTTGAGAATAACTCAAATTTGAATAATTTTCATAGTTTGCACTCTAGGTGCTCAAATCTACAAAAAAAATCTAGAAAAGGTGTATCTGCCAGTTTCTTTTCTGCAGTTTCAACTTTGCAGAAATTTTTTTCCTCTCTCTATAAAAGTCTATAGTTTGCTACTTGCTTGTTAGATTTCGATAAATATTTGTTCCAGGTACTCGTCTTCTGACTGGTTCCAATTGTCTTCAACTTTGGTCCAATGTTCCATTGGAAAACCCTACTGACAATGACAGTACTGAAAGAGCAGGTGTTGGCCTTGGAGAGTGGAGATGTATCTGGCAATGCAAGTAAGGAATCCATTTAAAGACAAGTAATTCAGTTTTCTTTACTGATTCATAACTTTGAGATTAAATACTTAGTGTAGTTACGTGAAATGCTATTGCATACTGTTACTTGATAAATATTATTGATGTGAGATAAACTTTAATCATATTTACCTGGACTATGTGACATTCTTTCCTCTTATAATATCAGTTGCAATTGGTTTTGGAGCAATTCTTCAGCTACAAACAAGACTAGTAAAATACTGAGGGAACGCTAATACTGAAGCTCTCCAATAAGCACTCTTCCTTGTAGAAGAAATAAGGTGAAAGCTGTGTAATTGCTGTCAGGACTCATTAAAAAAACCTTCCTTCTATGTTCAGTGTACTCCATTGTTGTTTCCTTCTTACACATCCACCCCTTGCTTTCACTCATACTTTTTCTAGATTTATTCTGGGTATTTGGAACAGTCAAGGTTGATACATTCTCTTTACTGTGTCTCTGAATTCTCTTCTTGTGTTCATGTTGATATTGATATTTGCATTTGTATATTGTACATTCTGAGGACTTTTAGTTTAGTACTTAAGTTTATAAGACAATTTAAATCGTTCTGCCATAAGTAGACTTTTCTAGTACAGTGGGGTGGGTACATTGTTCGTGTGGGAGCAATGTTCCATATGGTCATCTCCTAAAGAAGTTTCCCGAAGTGGCTGAATGGGCAGACCCACCTGAAGTTACTCTTTGTGAAGCACTTAAAATTCTAGTAGGTAGTTCTATAGGTAGTTTTCTGGATGTATAAGAAAAACATCCATTTTATGATCCTTCATTGTTCCTTTTTCTCTTCACTTGAGCTTCTATCAGTGATGTGTTTAAAAACCCTAGATCATCCAAATGACAACTCAAAGACTTTTCTTCGCATGTGATGAACTTTCTAAATACAAGCAGTTGAAGACTTACTCTATTTTTTGAGACATCTTTGGGCATTCATCTCTCAGCCTAATAAGAGAAGTCAACCTGTAGACAGAATGCCATTGAGTATGGCTTAGAATCTGGGGTTCTGGTAACAGTAGTCTAGATCATATAGAGAGTGCTTTTCTTCTGTCCCTTCTGTAACAGGTTTTGAATTTGTATCATGTATAAAGACTTACAGAAGTCTCAGCTCTCCACGTTTTCCTCTTTTAAACTCTCTTTGTTGGAGATAGCTAAGTGTTGCTTTTTTTGAATGAGTAGGTCCTGGAAAAGGTCAACAGAACTTGCTTTTTTTGTATACCTTTTATGCCTGTATGTCTTCTGGCGTTTGTAGTGCAATTAGATTTAGAATAGGTTTTTCTTGTAGAGAAGTCTGCAAGAACATTATTTTGCCCCTGAAAATATCCTGTTTTAATCCCTGAAGGAAACATTCCCAACTGTTTTCATATTTGCCCCAGCAGGAGAATTTTTCTTAAACCTGGATGGACTTCTTTGATACAGGGCTTTTGTAATTGCCTTGCTCTTGTTACTGGACATAAATACACCCGGCTTTATTGACATTAATTTAACTTAATCCCTTTTGAAAGTTGGGCCTCAACAACATATTATATGTGTTTTAAATTCAAGACAAAAATGTACACTGTATCTGTGGTGTGCAATTAAATTTGTGTATGTTCTTGTTGCTATTAATAAGCCTTGTTACTTGGTCAATAGCTGAGTCCTTCAAATCCTGTAAAAGAAGCTTCTTTATTAGTGGCCAATTAAAGTAAAATGCTCCAAAAGTTAACCACATAATTAGGTTAGAATATTTTGGTGTAGCATCTTATAGCAGTGTGACCATTCATGTAACAGCTACTTTCAGACACTTTTTAACTACATTTTTCCTTTTACACTGTTTTGTTTTCTTGAGTTGTAATTCTAGGAAATATGAAAAGTGAATCTGTCTTTCAGGAGAAGTTGGAAGATAATATGGTACAACAGAGACCATTTTGAGATCCCTATAATCGTGAAGTGGAAGTAGAGCAGGTTAATCTGTTGGCAACTGCTTTTCTGCTACAATATTTGTGAATATTGGATATTCAGCTACAAGATTTTGGTTTTCCGGATCACTACAGCCATGTGTTGTACATGAGTTTACATCTTAGTCTTTTGGACTTTGTTAAAACTTAACTTTCACACAACAGGATACACACTTGTATTTAAGAATTAAAAAAGTTTTGTGCATTCAAGGAAAAAAATGTCTAGAATTCTATAAAAGTTGTTAAAGGTTTTTTTTCTCCTTTTAATTGTCTTTATTCTATAGAACTGCTTCTCAAGTTTGTTTAATGAAATTCTCACCAGATGGGGAGTTTTTTGCTACTGCTGGAAAGGTAAGCATTTTTTTTCCTTAGAGCTTTGTGGGAATTCAGATAAGCATTAAAGCAAACCAGCAAAAACACATTAAAAAAAAGGTTATTTAATGAAAAAAATGTTTTTCATAATTTTTTTGTAGTCTGTCTATGTGTCTTTACACTTTGGTAAACATGAATTTGGTAGAAGGGTGGTTCCAGGCAGGGAGGTCACACACCAAATATTCAGTGCTTACTATTCTAAAATACTAATTTTTAATTTGTACCAAATTATAAGACATCAGAAAAAGAAGAGTTTTGAGGAATGGGGGAAATCTGTGGATGAGATCGCTGCTAGCTATCCTACTAGTGAGGAAGTAACACCAAAAAACATTTAAAAAAATCAAAAATAGCTCTTTCATATGTTTTTGTGTAAACATATCAGTACGCCTTTTTGTGTCTGTAGAAGAGGTTCGCATTCCCCTCCATGGGTGTATTGACACATGGTCATGACAGTGTTTGTGACCAGTCTCACTGGTTGGTTCCATGTGCTCAACACTGAGCAGTTTGTCAGCAAAGCAGAGCCCCTTGGCAAAATAAGCAAAAAAATTAAAGCAAATTGTCAGTCTTTTGTTTTCCTGAAACAAACTAATCTTTTATTTATACTCCAAAACTTGTTGTTCAGGTTTTGTAGGGGAATAATGCCCTTACAAATCAAAGCAGAAAAAAAAAATCAAGATCATGTAGAGGATCCAGTGAACAAATGTGACAAACCCATACAAAAATTTATATTACTTGTTAAGGAATATGAGTGGGAGAAGTAGTTGTTTTCTGCATTGAGTTTTTGCTACCTACTGAAGAACCTAAAGGCTGCAGAGTTACTAGATACAAAACAACATTCTAATATGTAAAGTTAATATCAGTTGCTGATATTAGGGAAAACCTGGTTTAAGAGTCTCAGAATCCTGAGCAATAGAAACCTGACAGAACTTGTTTCAGACTGAAGAATAAGAGACAGTTTTGCAATTTGCTCTAGTCTGTCTTGGATGTATGAGTGAAAAATTAGTGTGTACACGTATTAAGTGGTTAGAACAGCGTTTGATTTAGTAATAATGTGGAACTTGGCTGTTTGGGTCATCGTATCCCTTAATACATGCTTAAAAACAAAGACTTGATGGTGATTCAGTCTGCAAATAAATCTTGCTTTTGAAAGGTAGTTGTCATGCATGTTTTTGTGATTCAGTTATGTGTATCAGGAACAGATGAGTAATCTTTACTAGATGTATGTGGCTTTTTTCCTTTAAAGCTTGCCATTTAAGGTCATCATGCTTGATTAGAAGACTAACTTTTCAGACATTTGCTATCTTTAAAGAAAAGGTAAAGGTGCAACAAATCTGTAAAATTGCCTAGATTTCCTTTTGTAGGGAAACTATACTCCAGTTAACAAGCTTCCAACACATAAAGTGAAATACTGGCTTTCTTCATACTAGATTATTATCTGTATCAAAACAAAGCAATAAATTCTCATGCTCCATTCTTTTTGTGCTTATTTGAATGTTGTATTTCTTGCTATATGTTCTGTGATGCCTTTAACTGTCATAGAAAGGAGAGCCATTCCAGCCACTTTGCAGATAAATAAAATTCTTTGGGTATATGTTTTATGTAAAAAGGTAGTGTTTTGTTATTGTCAACAATATATATATATATATATATATGTATTCCACCTTCTTTTGATGGGTAGGAGTTAGTGTTTATTTTACAAGTCAAGTGTAAATGGTTTAATGGTTTCTAATGTTACAATTTGATGGAATGGTGGAAAAAGGAATTAATCTGCAAATAGCTTATATAAGGTTAATATTGCAGAGTTTTTGACTCCAATATTTTATGTCCTGTTATTTTAGATTATAAATTCCTTCAAAGCGAATTACTGAATAAGTAAGAAAATTAGTAAGTAGGAAAATTAATAACGTATTTTTTACCATAAATGCTTAAGTTAGTTACATGCCTGGAGAACTTTAAAGGACATCTTTGTTTCTATGTCTTAATCCTTTACTTAACTTTTTGTGAGGGACAATGCTGGTCAGCAACACCAACCTATCGTCCCCCCCAGTAGGGTCATGTTATGCATACCCAGGTTATTTCAATATTTTAGTGCCATTCACATTTAATAGTTGATCAACTAGTTGTGAATCTGGGTCCAGATTAATTTATCTAGTCCTTGAAGGCATAATCAATTCATGTGTGTGTCTGCAAACGGGCTGACCAGTATACTGAGCTTGTTTTTTGAGATATCATCTGTGACCTTTGTTTTCCTATTTCCAGTTAAATTTATGTAGGGAGTTTGGGTGGTTTTCTGACAAGGTACAATTAGTTGTATTAACATTTGAATACCATCTCAGGTTAGTGCAAGTTGTGGTTTTGTGATTAAAAATTGGCAGCTAATCAGAAGGACTTCTTTGAAATCCAAGTTAGTAATGACAAGAGTTAAGTGGAAGCTCTGCTCCTGTGTTTTCTTTAAGATCACATTTTGAAGTTCCATTATGGAGTGTTCCTCTCAGATAAGAAAAGCATTTTACTTTAAAGAAAAACAAAACCTCAAGAGAGGTACCCAAAAGTATTTGAAGTGCATCATATTCTTAAGCAAGGTAATCTTATTTACTATCCTTTTTTGTCTTTCCACAGGATGACTGTCTTGTGAAAGTATGGTACAATGCAGAGAGCTGGCGGTCAGCCGTATCACCACCTGGTGCCAGTCCAGAAAACCGAACAAAAGAGCTTGATTTTTCATTTGTTTATTTGGCTCATCCTCGATCAGTAAATGCATTTTCATGGAGAAAAACCAGTAAATTCATGCCACGGTCAGTAGTTCTAATAACTAGTTCATAAATTGCCAAAAAAACCCCTACACTCTAGAGTCTGCCTCTCTCTACAATCAACAGCCACACAATTATGTGTTTTACTTCAGTTATTGAGTGTGCACACCTTTTATACTGTTTTTGCTCTTGAGAGGAGGGCAAGTATCCTCTTACATGGGAAAGAATTGAAAAGATAGAAGTGTCAGAGACTGACTTAGGCATTGAACTAAATACAAAATTAGCTCTTGAAAAGTCATGTCTCTTTGCATTTTTTTTTGATTGCACTAAGTGACCATTCATGCATTTAATTCTGACTTGTTCTAGCCTGATGGAATCAGAGAAAAAGTTCTGTGACTTGAAGTCCTCTTTTACAAACATTCAAATATTTTTGTGTATTTTTATTTGTTTCTCTGCCTACTACAAAGCTGGATCTCTGTCAGAAATAGTATCTGGAAATTGGATTCAAGTATTCATTTGGAACTGATACCTTTAGTTTGAGGTGTTAGGGTTGTGTTCAGATGATTCCAAAATGACCTGTGCCTAGTTTTCACCAGTACTTTAAATCTTAAACTGAAGTAGTGTTAGCAGTTTTGTGGCCTGCAACCAGATTTTTGGCATGTTATTCCAAGTAGCAAACCAATTTGCATACCTTTGTGTTGAGCAAGTTTATGTTGTTCATTATACCAGTCTTTAAGACTCTTTATAAAACTGTACTAACTCCATGTGTTACTTTTGAAAATCCGCCTGCTCCATGGTTCCTCAGGGGGTTTGCTGCTGGACAGTCTGGTCGTAGCTTTAGAGCATTATGTAGAGCTAAATAGTGAACTTCTATGACCTGGAAACCTGATGATCTGCGTAGTTTTTTCCAGTATCTGGCTTAGGGTAATGGGATTTTTTGGCTATATATTTAACACACGTTAGACTTGGAAAAATAGTAACTAAGATTAAAAACCCATAGATTTAAATTGTCTCTTGTTTCTCTGGTATTATCTGAGTTTCTCTCTTTTGGATATATATTGTTTTGTAATTGGTAGATAACAGTAAGATCTGGAATTACAATCAGATATCCAGAATATTATTAGCTTTTTATGTGAATGACTTTAAAATATAAAAATTTGCATTTTGCTATTCTAGATATGAAGTTTTCTTTAAATTAAAATCCACAATTTGCTGTTGCTCTGTTATGTGATGACGTTTGAGGTGATTTATAGCCAGATACTTGAACAGAGGGGGAAAGCCTTTCCTGCATCATTTATTTTCATAACAATGTATTGATGAGTTTTTCTTGGGCCAGTATCTGTAAGTTGGTGCAATTCCAAAGACTGATAGTGGAAAACTGTTTGGAAATGTTGGTTTATTTTGATGCTGTGTAATAGTTAGCAGCTTCTTCACTCCTTAAATTTTCTTTCATTAGTGGTGCTGTCTGCAATGTACTCCTGACTTGCTGTAAGGATAATGTTTGTCGTCTCTGGGCAGAGACTTTGTTACCCAATGACAGTCTGTTGTACAGGGGAGGATACAGCAATTGGAGTGAAGCAGTGAACTTCACAAATAACTTCAAGAGAAATACTTCAAGTAAAGAAAAAGTGCATAGTGCATTGGAGGTAAGAATTGAAATTGAACAGTGAGAATAAACACATGTAAAAACTTGTGATTTTAGACAAGTTGGTAATTTGTATCTCAAACATGTATCACAAGCTGAAATCTTTTATACTTTTAGACCAGAGAGGTGCATAAAATGTTATGAAAGGGTGAATTTCCTTGAAATCTTCCTTGGGCAGGCTAAGCCAACAGCTCTTTTGCTGAACTTCTCACGTTGAAGCCATACTGTTCCAAAGTCACGACTGCCTATTTTTGTCTGGTGACTGAAGAAAGAATGCTTTGCAGTATTTAGTTCAAAGGGCTAGGAGCAGTATGGAGCACACATTATATATAGGTTATGTGAAACCCAGGGGTGATGCTGCCTTAAGATGTATGGTAGGGCTCTCTTGCTACCTCTGAAGTTGTGGGATGGTCTCTCTGACTTCTGCAAGTGGAAAAACAGTAATATGGAGGGAAGAAAAATAGTCTTTCTGCTGTAGTCCTCAGAGCAGACTGCTCATATGCATTAGGGCAAGTGATTCTTACCAGACAGTGTTTTCTAACCAGTATGAATAAGGAAGAAAGTGTAGCATTAATGGTCTGCTTCAAAGGTATGTTGAGCATATATGGGTATTGTGCTTTTATATTAATGGAGTGATGTATTTAGCATGCTTGTAGTGCATGCTATACCTGAAAAATAGTGCAGCATACCTGAAAAATATTGCAGGCTAAAAGGCACAACAGAGAAAAGGAAATAGTCAAAGAGAGGAGGAAAAAGGAAGCTGGAGAAATTTCTGTGTTCCTGTGGAAAATAAGAGGCAACATTAGAAATCAGGAACAGCAATTATGTGATAATTGAGAGAAGACTGTTTCACATGAGCATGCTGTGTAAAGATGGAAAGCACAGCAAGTGAAAAGGAATGCCAAGAGTGTAACACCATCTTTAATACAAATTGTGTACCTCTGTGTACCTTTGAGTGCTTACATAGATGTTTACAGCACAAAAGGCTTGAAATGTTTAAGTCAGTCTTAAAAACTGAATATTATTCTTTCCCTTGGAAACAAGTATTTGTATAAAAGAGGAAGACCCTAAAACTCGTGGCCTTTTGTGGGGTGTTGAAGTGCTGATATAATTAGATCCAAAGTACAGATCCCGTTTTTCATGAAATGAGACTACTCAGTATTGTTGCTTTGTTCAGAATCTTGAATAAGCATGGTGTGTGTTCATGAAACACGAGTATTTTCTGTGAAAGTACACGAAGTGTATGAACATTGTCTGCGCGCTGAAGTATGAAGTAGTTACTACATGAAAGTATTTTATGGGCCTTCATAAATAAATCCAAAGGGACTGGTTTCTCTCTACTGCAGACTCAACTCAAGTTTGCAAGAAACTCCACTGATTCTTTAAGTTAGCTTTTAAGCTGAAAAATATCACTCATTAGTGCCTAGAAAACCATTTAGAGATTAAATATGCTTTTTCTTTTTGAAAGGATTTTAAATTATGCTTTATTCTTCATGCAGTTAAACTTGAGGCACTTCCGACGAGGAAGGAGGAGGTCAGGTGCTGTTGTAGCACATACTGGATATGCTCTGCATCAGCAAGATCCTCATGAAGCTCACAGGAACATTCCTCCTCATGCAAATGCCCTTTGCCACTACCATATTGCTGCCAGTATCAATCCAGCCACAGGTAATAAATGTAATCTTTGCTATGAAGTGAACTCCAGTTGCTGTTAGGTATGTGTTCTCTCTGGAAACTTAGCAGATGTATTTGTTCAGTATTTATATGATCACACAAAATTGCTAGTATGTCAGTTTCATTTTTGCATGAAAGAACTTTCTACAGTAATAAAATTATTTGAATAAATTTCCAGTGCAGTAATCCTGTCTTTTATGTTGTTCATCTTTTACATGAGATTGATAGTGTCTAAAATGGAGAAAGCTAAGTATTTGTAACTTGAGTTAAAATTTACTGTGAATTGTGTATGATACTGGGAACACACTGATAAAATAAAAAATTTCTAAGCTTCTTAAAGTGAGCACCTGACACTTAAGTGTTGAAATAACCACACATTCATGTCTTCCTGTCTCTGAACCAAACAAAACATGCCTTCACCCTGTATTCCATAAACTCTGATATTGCCTTGCACTGGAACAACATGTTGGTAGGGGATGAAGAAACTCCCCTATAGCTGCTGATACTTCTGTCTTTATTATCTTTGTGTACGCTGTTTGTTATCCCAAGTGACCATTCGGTGTGATAGGGCCCTGCTCTGCTCCAGATGGCTGAAGATTTCATTTTCATGAAGTGTGTGTCTGTTCATTGAAAAACTGACTAGAGATGCAATATAGAATGAGCTTTCATGAAGGTTCTGGTGTGGTTTTCTGTGTCTAGACTTAATGAACAAACATACTATGTAATTCTTTTCTTAAACTAGTTAAACTCTCTTTTATAGTATTGTTTTTCTGTTCCTACTTGTTTGAAAGGCCAATTTTCAGCTAAGAGCATTTATGATGAGTTCATGTTTCTAGCTATACAATCTGGTATGATTGGAAAGAACAAGTGATTTCCATTAACACTGCTTTGCTAAGCAAAGCTCTAAACACTTTCTCCTTGATTATTCTTCAGCATTTTGAGTGGCATTTCACTGGTTCATATTTTAACAGACAGGACTAGAATCACATCCAGCCTACCAGAAGGAGACTTCTTACAGTTCTGTGCTGTACCATCAGTGCTATCCTATTTCTACAGGAAAAGTCTCCAGTCATTGCTTGTTATTACCCAATGTCACACAGGAAACTTTCTTGAAAGCTTCTTGGAGATTTGTTTATCTCCGCTTATATGTTTTCCTCTTCAGATTGCTCACTGAACTAGCTAATCTTTTCATGTAGGTAGCGCATAATCTTTGACTTTTTTTTTACTTGCTTTTAAAGCATTTTTTTTTAATACAGAATAGCTAATGTTATGATTAACCATGGTTAGCCATCAACCAAGCCCCAGGCAGTTGCTTGCTCACTCCCTGCAGGACTAGGGAGGGAATCAGAAGAGTAGAAACCTCCTGGACTGAGATAAAACCAAGTTAATAGGTTTTATCTCAACCTTGTTTTCCTTAATAGTGAAAGCAAAAGCTGCACACATGACCAAAGAGACACAAGGAATGACTTCAGTGCTTCCTGTGGGCAGGGAGATCTTGAGCCATCTCCAGGACAGCAGAGCCCTATCACACCTAACAGTCGCTTGGAATAACAAACACCATCCCTTCAAGCTTTCCACCCTCTTCCTTCCTCCTCTCACTTTAAGCATTGACCATGATGTCACATGGTCTGGAGTATCCTTTTGGTCAGTTTCAGTCACCTGTCCTGGCTGTGTTCTCGCAATGTCCACTGCAGCCCCAAGTGCCTTGCCAGTGTGGCAGTACAAAAACCAGAAAAGGCCTTGGTTCTGTGCAAGCCCTGCCCAGCAACAACAAACACATCTCTGTGTTATCAACCCTGTGCTCGGCACAAATCCAAAACACTGCCCAGTACGAGACACCATGAAGAAAGTTAGCTCTCCTCCAGGCAAAACCAGCACAGCTATGCAAACTTTAACTTTGCTTTTGATAGACTTTGCAGTTTAAATATGCCAAGCAGCAAACTTACAAATGATGATAAAAACAATTTTGAAAAAGATTAGAAAAATTAGGTACTTAAACTTGTCTTTGGCTTTTCTAATCTTATATTCTTTTTATGTTATCTATATCAATCAGTATCTGTTTCAATAATATCTTTTGGATCACTTGTCTTTTAACTCAGTAGATTGGAGGCTAGCAGGTTGTTCTTTATTGTAGAACCTCTGAGGTAACTTTCACATTTTAAATCTTAATTTGAAGAAATAAGTGTTCTCCCTCACAGTCAAGTCTTTAAGTACCTCAGTCTTACCACATTCTTCATGTAGACCTTTTCGTTTGCCATTTTGAGATGAAATTTAATCCAAAAACTTAATTTTATTTCCTTTAATTTAAAGCAAATTGGTTTGTGATGTCTTACTTTAAAATTTGCCATTACTACAGCATTTAAAATTATCTGATAAAAACTAAAGCCAAAACAGCTTTATCTCTCATTCACTTCACATTTTGAAGAGTAATGCTTTCATATATACTTATATATAAGATTATAGATAAGAATAAATACAACATGTATGCAACAAAAATTCTTGCGACCTACTTTTATACTATAATTTTATTTCTTCTGGTGTCCAGCCTGGGTGGAATTCTGTGAAAGGAATAAACAGTGGTTGCTAGGACGAAATTGTCTCTAGGAAATTACAGATAAAGTTACTGAATTCAAAGACTTAGATGTTTTCTGGGAAGAGATATTGTGATTTATGAAGCAAATAGAAATTCACTAAGAAAAATGTGCAGAGCTGAACATCATTTAGAAGCTGGTAGTTTTAGATGGAAGTTGGGAAAAAAGTGATTTATTTAGTGACTTTGATAAATACTAAAAAAGCACGCAGATTTATACTTAATCTAAAAAGTAATCTTTCTAGTTCGCCTTATTCATGCTCACTGTAGCTTCATCTTTCAAAGGGCGTCAATAAAGTTTTTCCCTTCAGATTCTGTTACTTTCCAGATGTATAATGATACTTTTGAGACTGGCATTGGCCTGTGCAGGAAGATAGACTTCTTAAATGACCTGTTCTACTTCTGCCCTGTTCCCCTGCTGTGTCCCCAACCCACAACAATACTGCTAGTTGTCGTGGTGCTCCTTTCTTTTATCTGTGTGCTGTCAGTTACAATTTTCTTTGGCTAGATTGGACGATTAGTAATTCAAATCTATTGCTGATTTTGATAAGAACAACAGATTTTGGGTGAAAAGTATTTTGTCTCCCAGGGTGTGGAATTTAAATAAGGGTGCATAAATAGGGAGCAGAAGGAGAAGAGACTATACATGGAGACTTCTAGGTGGGAATTACATGCAGTTTGAGATTTTAACATGCTGCTGTATCACTCATTTGAGGAAATTGCAGTAAATCACCTGTCTGCTTTTTAGCCTAGATTAATTTAGATTATGTTACTTTGCAGCAGTCTGATCCTTGCTTTTGTCACAAACTTTGTGATTTCTGCTTTATTTTTCACAGCAGCATGGGACATCAAATACCATCAAACAGCCATATGAATTAACAGAATGTATCAGAACCAGAACTCTTGGGGTTTTGTGATGGTATTACAGAGGGCATTCATTGTCTGATCTCTGTACTAATTTTTGCTAGTGTAAACCCTATGGTCTTTGGTTACAGTGTATATCTACTGCTGCATCCTTTGTGAACTAAATATTGGAAAACTATGCTTAAATAATTTGGTTCATACTGAGCTGTAATAGAAAAAAAAAAAAAACAGTAAATTAACCTGCATGCACAGTATTACATCAACATTGCAGGACCCTACTGTTATCCTAATGTAAGCATACTAAAGAACCTCTGTGTGGAACAAGTCTCAAAGCAGATGGTTTTGGTACAGGGAATGACAAGTGGCAGCACACTTGGATTTATTTTTTTCATTGTGGGATTTCTGCTTAAAAACCATTTCTATAAAATTGTTTTTTGACCTAACTTACTTAGTTCTCAAGAATGTCAATCAGTATCTTTTTCTGGTAGATATTCCTCTACTGCCTTCTATCACATCTCTAAGTCTTGGTGAAAATGAAGAAAAAAGTGGACCTTTTATTGTACACTGGCTAAACAACAAAGAACTTCATTTTACCTTATCTATGGAAGTGTTTTTGCAACAACTTAAAAGGAGTTTTGAACATCATTCCCCTGAGACTAATACTGAGGATTCTAATCAAATGGATGGCAGATCAGAAGAAGGTAAAAGTCATGCAGACATATATCATATAGAGAAATGGCTTTCAGTTTTTAAAGTAATTTGTAATGTTCACCCAGGGGGAAGTGAGAGATTGGCAACTTGACATCCAAGGATACAGAGAAATTACAGTGGCATTCAATGCATTTTCTTCATTTGCGCTGAAAGTATCTAAGTGACTTTTAAAAAAATGTATCTGAAAGTTCTGATTTCTCTTTTCATAGTTGTTCTAGAAATTTTGAGTTATATATGCTGAAAACTGTGTTATTTAATTAGGCCTGACTGGAGGCCTGTGCATGAAAATGTTACTTCAATATTAAGGAAGCAAGAGCAACTTTAGAATTAACTTTTTTTTTAGATATTAATGTACAGCTAATTTAAATAGCTTAATTCTATAACATAGTACAGTCAATTAATTTGAATATATACATCCTGGCCATTATTATCCTTTGTTCTGTCTATGCATGCAAAAATTTGTATAAAATAGAGGAAAAGAAAAATATTTCAAATTAAGGTGCAATACAAACTCTTTTGGTTTGTTAGACACTGAGATCTGTTAGAGGATTTATGGTTGTAATCTTCATCCTTTTAAATTAGTTCTTATATGGGTAGCTTATAAAAGGCCTGAAATTAGCTCCAGTGCCTGAATAACACTGCTTGTTATACTTTTGGTTTTGAATATATATATCTCTATATATATGTCTATATATACATATATATGTGTGTGTGTGTGTGTGTTGTAGAAGCTGATGAAAATTCAGATGAACAGAAAGGAAACCAAGAGAAGAAGGAACTGGGTGATGAGAAAGCTGCTCCATATTCAAGCCTTGTTCCTTTATCCTCTGCTATTTTTGATCATGAAATTGAAGTTCTGCTTTCTGAATGGAGTAAAAATGCTGACATGCTCTTCAGTATACATCCTGTGGATGGCTCCCTGCTGGTGTGGCATGTGGACTGGCTGGATGAATACCAGCCTGGCATGTTTCGCCAGGTGCAGGTACTTTATTCTTCCTGAATTTTACATCCATGTTCAGTGAGAAATATGATGGGAACCTTAATACTGAGTCTTTCTTTCTTAAATTGCAGGTGTCATTTGTCTCAAGAATTCCTGTTGCATTTCCCACAGGTGATGCAAACTCTCTTTGCAGAAGTATAGTGATGTATGCTTGTACCAAAAATGTTGACTTAGCTATTCAACAAGGCAAACAAAAGCCTTCTGGCCTTACACGATCTTCATCTATGCTTATCTCTTCTGGACACAGTAAATCAACCAACAGCTTAAAACTAAGTATCTTCACACCTAATGTTATGATGATTTCCAAACATGCAGATGGGTCACTGAACCAGTGGCTCGTGAGTTTTGCTGAAGAATCTGCTTTTTCAACCGTACTCAGTATTTCACACAAATCCCGATATTGTGGTCACCGTTTTCATCTTAACGACTTGGCTTGCCACTCAGTGTTACCACTGCTGCTTACAACTTCACATCACAATGCTCTAATTTCACCAGATGTTGAGAAAGCAATACAGACAAATGAGTCTTCTAAGTCTCAGGAGTCACCAGTAAGACCTCAGAGTAGAGGCAACGCAAATGTGGCATCCCAGGATCCCAATGCTGTTTACAGTGAACTTATTCTATGGAGAGTAGATCCTGTTGGCCCTTTGTCCTTTTCTGGTGGAGTTTCTGAACTTGCTCGGATCAATTCTCTTCATGTTTCAGCTTTTTCTAATGTTGCATGGCTGCCCACACTTATACCCAGCTATTGCCTTGGTGAGTTTCATTTTCTGATTTGTAACGTATTCTTGAATAAAATGAATACAACCTAATAATTCACTTTAATAGATAATGCAGGTATACTTGAATGTACTGGAAAAATGTTAAGCATTAACATTTTATTTCACAAATTTCACAAATTTTCAAGCTGCTGATACTTGGGAATTCTTTATTCCTCTGTAAAAGGTTTCTGTGTTCTACTCTTTTATGTATTTGATATTTTAGAAGCTTATGCAGTAGAGTTCTTAGGTACTAGTGCATACTTCATAGCATGCTGAAGATTTAAATGAGGGAGATTTAGCTCTAGTTTGCAAATGGAATTCTTGTTTCCTTTCATATGCTTTGATTTGGTTGCTAAGCACAGCTTTAAACTTTGTAATTCTTGCTTGTGAATAGAAGCTGTGTAATTTTTTGTCATAACTTCGAAAATGGCTATTGTCAAAAAACAAAAAAGGAAGCCATATGGTGTTTGAATATTTGAGCACTTTCTTCCTGCTTTTCAGGTGCATACTGTAATTCTCCAAGTGCCTGCTTTGTGGCTAGTGATGGACAGCATTTAAGATTATATCAAGCTGTAATAGATGCTAAGAAACTTCTGTGTGAGCTCTCCAATCCAGAAATTTCTGTAAGTGAAAAGTCATCTGAAGTTTTTGCATGTTATGACTTCATTCAGTTGCACTAGGCTCAGACTTGGTGACTGACTAAACTGGTTGCTGAGGATTTCACAGATTATTCTGCTTGTAAAAACAGATTAGCTATACTGTATTTCATTTAATCTCAAACTCTGCATATTGAGGCAGGCCAAGGTTTGATTGGGAAATATCTATGAAGTGCTTACCCCACAAGATAATAACTGTGTGGGTGCATTGCTATCCTGAGGAAAAGCTGAGACAACAATTCAGCTTTTGGGGTAAGGACAATAAATTGCTGTATGTGAGGCTTTCCAGATAATCTTGTCACCTTTCAGCCGTCAAAACCAAATGTGCTCTTCATAAAACAGAGAATGTTACCTCTGTTCTTACTGAATCACAACTAGTGTATATTTTATGCTTTAGTTAACATTTGCACAGTGATGTTGCACCTATCCAGCAGGTTGTGCCACAGAAATGCATAAAGAGTTAACAAGACCACCCCCCTGATTCTTTTCAAACAGAAATACGTTGGAGAAGTTTTTAATATCATAAGTCAGCAATCTACAGCTCGCCCGGGGTGTATCATTGAACTGGACGCCATCACAGAGCTTGTAAGATCTTCTGCTATACTCATCTTGTGTCATAATTAGCTTTTTAAAAATCATTAATAATAAAAGCAATACCTGTAGCTCTCCATTAGGTAAATTTGGGGTACTTAGACTGTTTTTGACATATTCTTGTATTTGTTTTCAACAGTAGCTGTAAATGGAAAGAATGTGAGTAACGAAAGTGCATTTTCATGAGGAGTCTTCTGTTGATGTGTTTAACTTATCAAGTTTAAAGCTCCTGTGTTAGGGAGCACTATTGAAAAGTATACATCAGGATGTTCACTTCTTGTGTATTTTTACTTCCTTAGCATGGCCGGAAAACACAGTTATTCCATGTTTTTCAAGAAGACTTTATTTTAAATACCCAGGAGAAGGAAATACCTTCAAAGAAGAGCAGTTTATCAGACTCAGGTAAAAATATTTTTTTTTTCATAGAACATTGAAGACAGTGTTTTATTTTTCATTCTAAAGGAGAAAAAAACTTGTTTAATGGCTTGGCTTTTATCATTTAAATGTCAAATACCTTAATTTGAAGTCTTCAGAAGAATGTAACTAGTGAAACTCAAGGGTGTTTCCCTTCCTTTGAGTTGTTTGCAACCAAATTTTAGATCAAGTAGTTTAAATCACAAGATACCCATTGTGTCCTGTGTTAGGCAGTCCCTTAACATGAAGGGAGGGAAGGGTTTTAAATGTCAAGCCTGTGCTTGTAGGGTATGACACAGACAAAACTTATTGTATCCTGTCATGGTAGATGCTCTTCTTTTACATCAGCTAAATACTGCTCCTCAGGCCTTGCATGGTACAACAAATGGCAAGCCAAACAATTCCTCCTCAACATAATACTGTGAGTAGCATGTGGATTTCTAGATCCTTGGACAGATCTGGACTGCTCTGGAAAAAATGATTGGCTTTCCTTGGTGGAGTGCCTCAGTTATTTGGATATATAGGCATTGCATTGTTCTGTCCCAATGAAATAATGCGCGAGGAAAAAGGGGTTGGAGTAAAGTTTGTGATACCAGGTCATCTGGAGTACTAGATAAGAGTCCTGAATGAAAGGAAGCAGAATGGTGGGAAAGTGTCAAAGGAACCTAGGGAAATATTAAATGAACTGAATATACATAGTGATTATTTGGGTCTGGAATTGGCTGTTTTTAACTGAGGAAGAGTTTTGGAGTAGTGAAGATAATCCCAGCCCTTAGTGGTGTTAGAAAAATGCAATTGAGATGTTGAAAATAAGAAACGAAATAGAAAACATAAGTGTTACTCTGCAGCATAATCATGTGTTTACATCTTGAGTATGACAAACAGAAATAATTTTAGAACAAATAGGGAGTTACTTGATCTTAGGCGACTGTATACATCTGTATGTGTTCTGAAAGTTGGTAACAGATTGCTGCATGCCATCCATGTAAGGAATTGGGCTAAACAGACCCTTTGAAAACTGTTAAATTAGAACTGTATCATTTGCATGCATTCTAATTGAAATTATTTTCTAGTACTTTCATATTTTCTCTTTAATAATGAGGTAGTTACCTCATATTGTTTTTAAAAAGAACAAATTCACTTACGTTTTTCTATGGTACCATAACCATTGCAATGTTAAAAGCACAGGGCAAATATAGCCTATTCTTGGTAATGTTTTATGTATACACACACCTAAAGGGTCAGAGGAATCATGGAGGAAAAAGACTCCCTAAATTATCTATTCCTTCTTGGTCCTAATGGGTTGACTTTTATATGAAAAGAAGAGAATACCTGGGTAAACTCTCCAGGAATGGGCATCTATTGATAGTACAACTCATATCTTCTTTTTGTGTAAAACTATGGCAAGTAAATTCTTAGGAAGAAGCATTGTATCTCTTTCTCTCTCCTAGACTATACTGTACTGATAATACATTCTGGGATTTAACTTTAAAGATAGCAAAGTCAGCCAAATGTGTTGTCATCTCTGAAAGAAAACGCTGGCAGTTCTTAAATGAGTGTACCTGTAATTGTAGTGTTTGTTGGTTGTGGAAAAAACTGAGAAAGCTAATGTAAGAGTTAGATGCAGTCAGATCATTGCATTTCGGTATTAGTTCATGTTAGCTTAATCTGATCATTTGCTAGCCAACAAAATTTAGTTTTGCTTTCAGGTGAATAACCCCTAAGATCTTCCTGTTCTCAATTTCACCAGGAAACCAGCAGAATGGATTCTCTGAAAAATTCTACTTAATAGTGATAGAATATACACAAAACCATTCATTACTACATATGTGGCATTTACATTTGAAAGCAATTCCTGTCTCAATCGGTAAGCCTTTCTACTTTCTTGTAGTTTTCTTTTAAAAAAACCACTGTCTAGTGAATATCTGCTGTTCAGTGTAATCTAAAATGTTTCATCTTTTTGAAAAGATTCTGCATTTGATTACAAGATTTTTATGACAACTATTCTTTTTTGATTACCTAATCTTCTGATTGCTGAAACTCTTCAGTTCAGCCTGAGCCTAGAGTTTGGTATTTTTTGTGCATTCTAAGGCCAGATATGCTTAATGGGCTTTAATACAGACTAACAGTTAAGATGTTTTGCTTTTTGGAAGTTTTAGTTTGCAATTTTTGAGTTTATGCATACATTTTAAATAGGACTGTAGTCTGAAGCACCTGAGCATCAGTGATGCCATTACAATTCTAAATAATTTTGATGTTCTGAAATCTGCTGGTCCTCTTTCAAACTACCAAACTATCTCTAAAACTCTTAGGTTTCATAGAAAGGTAAGATACACTTTGGTAGTTTTCTGTTAACATTTAAGGATTATAATAAATGTAAATCTGATACCACTTACCAGAGAAATCTGTTATAATCCATGTTTCTGTCATTTAAACTAAATTAGCATTTCTTACTATTGCTTTCAAATGAGAGAAAAAGTGTTATTGCAATTAATTCATAAGTTAGTGAGAATAATAAAGATCTAAATTTTCTGATGTTCTTATGTGATGAGAAAATTACTGAGAAGGCTCTGCAGCAAATCTGTTGGAAATTTTTGTGTTCCATTTCCAGCAATTTTATACTCCAGGTCTTGAGTTTTATCTAAAAAGGGAAGCATTCATATCACATTCTCTGAGAGCCTATGTTTTAAGGAATAAAATGAAGCTGTTATTAAAACATTTCTCAAAAATAACTTTCATCAGTTTGTAAGCTAGGACATGAGGGCCTTAATTTAATTTTCCCTTGCTGCAGGTATTCTATGCTTACTGAAACCTTATTTTCAGTGGATAGCCACATACATATTTCTTTGCAGTTTTTGGTCTTTTTGGTCATGCTTTGATTGTTTTATAATCTCTCAGCAGTTCTAGGATCTCTGAAGTATTTAATGTGAGATGTCCTAGTGTTTCTCTTTAAATCTGAATCTGAGAATACATTTCGTGACAAAGAATGTAAAATTTTAAGTCAGGTTTTGTCTGTCTCTTCTGGAACTATTAAAGTGAATAAAATAACTTCTTACATTAAAAGAAATCATTGATCTTTTAAAGTTAATAATGCATACCTTTTTTAGATGAAAAGATAGGTTCAAATCCATCTGAAGAAACAACACAAACAGAAGAATTGTATTCTTCACCAGATCCAGAGAAGATCCAATCACCTTTCACTCAAAAGTATCGGGCCTGTAGAGCAAACCTTCAGAGCACCAGCTGGCTTACTCTGTCTTCCAAAATGGTGTACAGTCAAGAGCTGAGTATGCCAGAAGGAGTAGAAATAATAAGTGTAAAGCCATCAGCAGGTTTGTCATCTTTTCTTAAAATACTAAAATAGGGAATCTCTGCCTTTCTGACTTTGGTCTTAAAATAGCAACAAAGTAATAGTGAGTTTTGGATTTGTTGTTAGAATCAACATGTGTAGGTGAATCCAGAAGGTTTGCTAAAATGTACTTCTTGTCACTTAATATCTCAATCCTGGAACTAACATGAAAATAAAGCTCTTACTTAATAGAATAGTAGAAACACAAATTTTGTTTTGCAGTCATTCATGAAATTTTTTGTAGGATCTGTACTTAAATGTTAAGGTTTTCATCAGCAGTCTTTCTAAAATACAGTTTTAGATTTTTCAATGAAGAAACATTTGTTTGACAGAATATATATTAGTATTCATGTTTAAATAATATTATTTGACTCCTCTCTGGGGCACAAAATGCAATCAAAGGATAAAATGGTTTCATCATGTTTTTGACATATCGTCTTTGTGAAGCCCTGTAAATGACCTCTTTGTGAGGAAGCAATAATACTTTTTAAAATTTGGAGTCATAAAATGGTGGCTGAATAACAATGTTGCTAATTTTGTTTTTTAGTATTTCCTCCAGTAAGAGTGTACTTTTTTCATTTTAGGACATCTCAGTTCTTCTTCCATATATCCTGTTTGTCGTGCACCTTATCTGCTGGCTACTTCCTGCTCTGATGGAAAAGTTCGATTCTGGAGATGCAGGGTTGTCACTGAAGCTTCTTCCATGCCACAATGTGGCACAGACAGTGATGTTAAATACGTATGGGAAGAATGGCCATTATTGATTGAGGAAGGACTTCCTAGTAGTAGTGCAATTAATGTTCCAGGGAGGCCAACTGATGTCAGCTGTGCACACACAAACAGATTAGCAGTGGCGTACAAGCAGGCAGCATCTAGAAATAGCCATCTTTCTCAAGATTTTGTGATGCACGTTAGTATTTTTGAATGTGAATCTACAGGGGGTTCTTCTTGGATTTTAGAACAGACACTTAAATTAGATGAACTAGGCACCATGTTGGACTCTGGTGTTAGTGTTGATAGCGATTTAGTGGCAGATAACCAGCAAGATACTTCTCTGTCTCGTGGTGGAAGTATTATACCCAACACAAAGCACTTGGTACACTTGGATTGGATGTCCAGGGAAGATGGTTCACATATTCTGACAGTGGGAATTGGATCAAAACTTTATATGTTTGGTCAGGTGTCTGGGAAGAGGCAGGAACAAAATGGTAGCGAGATTGCTACAGTTTCCCACAGTGGCAGTCCTAAGGCTGCGACTCTTTCTGGGTTTGTTTTGCTGCGTTGTGTTGACTTGGTTTCATCTGTGGAGGGGTCGCCTCCTTTTCCTGTATCCTTGTCTTGGGTGCGTGATGGCATTCTGGTAGTTGGAATGGATTGTGAAATGCATGTTTATTCCCAGTGGCAATCTCCTTCTAAGCAGGAACTAGTTAGTACAGATTCCTACAGTGGAAGTATGCCATGCCTAACTAGCTTAATGAAACAAAGCCAGTCAGCTGCCTCAGGTCTGCATCCACCAAAGAGAACTTTGACCAGATCTATGACCAGCCTTGCACAGAAACTTAGTGGGAAAAGGTCTGCCTCTGATCTGTCTATGGAATTGGAAGATTCTGGTCTATTTGAAGCAGCTCATACATTATCTCCAGCTTTACCTCAGTACCATCCGTATCAACTGTTGGAACTCATGGATCTCGGTAAAGTACGCAGGGCAAAAGCCATTCTATCCCACTTGGTGAAGTGCATTGCTGGAGAAGTTGTTGCTATAAATGAGTCTGAGCCTAATCATGACAGGAGGCTCAGATCTCTGACGATTAGTGCCAGTGGAAGCACTGCAAGAGATCCCAAAATGTTCAGAAAAACAGAGACTACAGACTATATAGAAATAGATTCTGTTCCACCATTGCCTCTGTATGCTCTGCTTGCTGCGGATGATGATTCATCTTATTCCTGTTCAGAGAAGTCCAATAATCAGCATTGTCAAAATAAAAAGGATATGCCCAATGACAGTTACGAAAATCTCTTCCAAAATACTGTTATAAGTACAGATGACCTTGTCACATTTGAGGCAGATGAAGACAGTTCAAAAGTCATTGATCTTTCTCAATACAGCCCAACTTACTTTGGACCAGAACATGCTCAAGTTCTTTCTCGTCACTTACTTCATTCAAGCTTGCCAGGTCTGACTAGGATGGAGCAAATGTCATTGATGGCCTTGGCAGATACAATTGCTACTACCAGTACTGACATTGGAGAAAGCAGGGACAGAAGTCAGGGTAAGGTGTCTCTTCCAAGTTAAATGTACTAACTACTGTGCTTCACAGCCTTTCCAGGGTTTTTTTTTCCTGTTGTGGAATATTTTTGTGGCTTGTAAGATGATGATGCACCTTCATTTCATAGTATAATTGTTTCAAGACCTACTGCTTGGATAAAAGTAAAATTTTCTTTTGCCACCTGGTAATGCCACTGTGAATCTATCAGTCCACATACTATAATTATTTTTAATTCACTTTTGAAGAGACAGGAATGACAAATATTTGTTGTACCGTGTAGAGAAATTGAGGAAGAATTTGGTTTGTTTTTTTTTTAATATATAACTTTTTCTGTCTCTTGCATTAAACAGAACAATAACTTCAGAAATTTTAATATTTGAAATTTTCTTCTTTCTCTTTTCTTGAAGGGAAGAATTATGGACTTAGCTATCATTTACAAATTCGAAGTATTAGTAGCCACAAAATTATATTTCTTCTATTAAGACCCACAATACTTACTTGGATTAATTGCTGTAAAATGTGTGTAAAAATATTTATTTCCAGGTGGAGAAACTCTCGATGAGTGTGGTTTAAAATTTTTATTGGCTGTCCGGCGTCACACCTTTCTAACAACTGCGCTTCCTCCTGTGCATCGAGCCCAGCTGCTTCACCAAGGTAACTGATGTCTTTTCTTAGATGAGTTGAGTTTTAGTGATGTAGCTGCACTGGTGAATGATGTGCTGTTGATGTGCCTCTGCAGAATCAGTAATTAAATTCATTAGGGTTTTTCAAGAAATACTGTCTAATATGAATGAGTGCTAGAGCAGAAAATGTCTTGTTTTGGTTGTGGTAAAGGTCTTGGAACTGATTTTTTTCTAACAAGTTTTTAGTTGGTGGGGGAGAGTTTCTGTTTCCCCAAATTAAATACCTCAGATTCCCCAAATGAAATTCTACTACCATGTTGTTCCAATAACCTTCTGCAGGAGTAATGTAGTAGACAACTGTACCTGTTTATGTAGGGGTTTAGTACATATTTGGAAAAAAAATTACTACTCAGACTTTAAATATTTCTATATACTTACTGTAATTATACAGTCAACTATTTCATATATGGAAGGTTTTTTTTGTACAATTTAACTAGTTCCATCCTGACATTGCAGATGACAGAACGAGATGGATTTGATAAGTGATAATCAGATGTAAAGGACTGGCTATGATTACTCCTTTAGCCATCATGACAGTTGTGGTAGCATTTTCAGTTGCATGGCTTGTCACCCCTCAGCTGAATCAGAGGCTGGAATTTGCTACAACTGCCAGAGCAGAGTATTGCAGAGTTAACTTTTGATGGGCTAATTTTAGTTGAGATACTTCTGTTTCTGGTGAGCTCAGAAATTGGTGAGTGGGAAGTGCCTCCAGGGCAAATGTGGAAGTGCCTTTCTACAAAAAAGCACCTGGCCCTCACTAGAGTTGCAATTATCCCTAGCCAGCTATGTTGTTGTTTAGTAATTGCTTCCTTCCTTGTAAGATTTTTTTATTTCAAGTTTTCTTTTGTATCTCTATCCCCAAAGGTGTTTTTGCTCTGATTATCTGAAGCTTGTGCATTTTCTAATCCAAGTCAAAATAGTGAACGTATCTTTCAAAATTTTGAAAAATGTAATCTGTACACTGCACTTTGTGTCATGGCTAATCTTAGTGCCACTTACTATCCATATGTTTGAACTTCATAGAGAAACTCCGTTCTTCACAAACTTACATAAGGAGTTTGCTGATGAAAAATTGTTCCCAGTTGTATAATTTTTCTGTAATATTTGAAATGCAGTCCTAACAAATACTCTTAAATTTCTGTTGCCTCACCAGCAGTGCACTTAAAAATTCAAAACAAGCAGTTTGACCTACTTTCCTTCCCCCATTCCCATCCCTTTATCTTCAGGTTCTGGATTATTTTATGAATTAATATCTTCTGAATTTTCTTTTCTTTTTTTTTTTTTTGAATGTTCATTGTACAGGTTTATCTACTAGTCACTTTGCCTGGGCATTCCATTCCGTAGCAGAGGAAGAGCTCCTGAGTATGCTCCCTGCAGTGCAGAAGGGTGATCCAACATGGTCTGAGCTCCGAGCTATGGGTGTAGGATGGTGGGTTCGAAACATCCACAGCCTGCGGAAATGCATAGAAAAGGTAAACAGAGCATTCTAAAAAAACCCAACAAAATCTTTCCAAACACCTGTTTTCCAGTGTTTACCTTTTATTTATGTAGTTTTAAGTTGTTAGATAATGAAGTTTTTCTGAGTGTTCCATGCTGTATTTTTTTGTATCTAAGCTGCTCTGTGTGCAGCTCTATATTTAACTAATTTTTTTTTAGTACTTTAGACTTCAAATTCCGTTGTGGAGTACATTTTTTGCTCTTTGATACTTCATCTTAAAGGTAATATTGTACAGTGCTTATTGTGGATGCTCAAGATACAGATGGAGCGTGTAGTTGTTTTTTATAGCAAAACTGAGAAACAAGTCGTGGGAAAAGGTTCTTAGAAATCTATCAGATGTGGGAACAACTTAGATATTCTATGTACATCTGTCTTGCAAATTTATTATTTTACATGATAAAACAAACCTTCTATTGTTTTGTTTTGGCTTGGTGATTTTTTTGTTCGTTTGAGGGTTTTGTTGAGTTTTTTATATTAAATATTTTAATAATCACAAATGTGGTAATAAGCCTGACTTCATTATCCCTTGTTTTAAGCTCTTGGGAAAGCCAAGTGTGTTGAGCTAGAAAATGACATGCGCAAGATACTTTGACTACAAAGCATTAAGTGGTAAAATGCATGTCTCTACTTTTACTTTTAAATCTTCAGTAATTAATCATTATTTTATGACACTTAAGTGCCTTGCATTAAAAAAATTCCAGTTATTCTGGACCTGAGTTTAAGATTATCTTACATGGGACTTGGACTATTCTTGCTGCCACTTACCCTTTTTCCTTGCCACCTTCCAAAAGCAATCACTGGTCCCAGGCTGTTTTTCAAGACTCCATCTTGCAGATGCAACTAGTAAATTAATAGTAATAACTAGTAAATTAATTTTGCTATGATTTTAGAAACTGATTTCAGATATAGGGATTCCCATTTGATCTGCAAAAACCTTCTTGAACTGGAAGAGCATGGACTAAGTGATATCAAACAGGTTGTTGTATCTTCACATGTTCTTACATTGGACTCATAATGACAGTAGAGATCCTGTATTAAAGAGAACTTCAGAGCACTATGGGGTATGAGATGCCAGAAGCACCACGAATCTCATTTAAGATTAATTGAAATTGTGATTGTTTTTTGCTTTTTGAACTGTCTTCTCAGGTGGCTAAAGCAGCTTTCCAGAGAAACAATGATCCACTTGATGCTGCCATTTTTTACCTTGCAATGAAGAAGAAGGCTGTTATCTGGGGATTGTACAGGTATTCAAGCTTTTACATGGAATTTCACACTGTCTATTGTAATTTTTTGGGGAAAAAGTTGAATGTGATTGTAATCCAAAGGAAGCACAAATACTGTCCTTGAAAGCTGAGGTTTGATTTCTAAACTAGTCATTACATTAAATGACTAGTTTCTAACCTTCTTATATTTACTAAAGGAGTTTAGTTGCTATTTCTGAAGGTAGGTGCTGCACGTTTTAGTGTCAAATCTCCTCTAATTTCAATTACTGCTTAATTCTGATTTACTTTTGAGGACTAGCAGTGTAGTGTGTAAAATGTCATGTCTATCTTTTACATAAGTGTTGTTAAAAATTTTACCTGCAGATCAGGGGACTGACTTATGTCTTCCTAACTGTAGTTTCATACAGCAATTCAGTGTTGCAAACCTTCTGAAAACTAATTTTCATTGTCACTTAAGAGCTCACTTTAAGAAAAAAAGAGATTTTCTGTACCAGGTTATTGCAAATACTGTTAGGTTTTGTATTTATTGAAGTTTCTGCTATTTTTAAATAAGTAACCTTCTCAAATCCCAGTGTGGTGAGGGACTCTGCATTTCCTAATGTGAAGATCTGTGTAAAATTATACTGAAATCTGCAGAAAGTAAGAACTGTAACTAATAAAGAGTAAAATGTTTTTATCAATTATGTTTGATATGCAGGTCCCAAAAAGATACTAAAATGACACAGTTTTTTGGAAACAACTTTACTGAGGACAGGTGGCGTAAAGCAGCCTTAAAGAATGCTTTTTCTTTGCTTGGCAAACAGCGGTTTGAACATTCTGCAGCGTTTTTCTTGTTGGCAGGACACTTAAAAGATGCAGTGGAGGTAATAAAATTTTCAATGTTTGAGACTGTTACATTGTCCCAAATGTACAAATACTTTGAATGCAGTTTTCATTTTGCATTAATATGATCCCTGAAGCTTCTTATGCTTTCAATTTTTTCTCTTCTTTCCCACCCCAAATGAATGATAAGTACAAAACCTTCATCTTTACATTCTGATTCCTTTTTAGCTGTCAAATAACTGATACTGAAAAGTGACACGGGTAATTTCTCTGCTCTAATACTAAGGGGCCTACCTACAGTTAGCTTCCTTTCAGATTTTCTACCCAGTCCTATAGGAAGACAAGCATAGTTTTTTATTAGGAAGTTCCAGATGTGGTGTTTTGGCAGAGATGTGGATTAGTTCCTAGAATCCCTATACAAAAATCAAAGCAAACACAAATTATTTCCTGGGTCTGTTTGAATTGTGTAATTGTGAGGAAGTTAATCTCTGTGATAAGAAAGGATTTGTTCTGTAAAGCTTTGTAGCTAAAACAACCAGAATCCAGAGGTAAGAGGTGGCATGTAGATATTGGTAATGATCTGTTGAAGCTGGTTGATTTCAAAGATCTGTTGTCATGCCATACTTAAACTGAAGAAATGCAAATCCATTCTTGCATGTGATACTTAGCTAGACCTGTTCTGCTTAGTTCCTGCTCACTTTTTATGGAGTTGGTAGACCTACTTACTTTAATCTGAGCAAATTTATGTCACTTCCTGCCCTGTAATAATTTTAAACTGAGGAGAAATGACAAAGTTTGATCATTTGAACATACTTATTTTTAATTAGGTCTGCCTTGAAAAACTGCATGACATTCAGTTGGCTCTTGTAATATCAAGACTTTATGAATCGGAGTTTGAAGTATCTAGTACTTACAAATCTGTACTACAGAAGAGAGTTTTGGGAAGTGTGTCTACTGGAAAAGAGAGCTCAGGAAACATTCACTGTGACCCTTTCTTGCGAAGCATGGCATACTGGATTTTGGAAGACTATAGCAAGGCTCTTGACACTTTGATTAAACATTCTGTTGAAGATGAAGGAGGTAAGAATATAGGTATTTGGCCTGTTGAGTTGATTTTAAATATTTGCTCATTTAAGCCGCAGTTTCTTGAAGTGTCATCTGAACAAAACCAGTTACCACACAGTTCCTCACCACTGTTAGTAAATACTTGCTGTAGCAATCTATGTGGACTTTATTAGCAAACATGGTTACTGTATTATTGTTACCCTGTATCCCATGGATGTATACCTTGTCCTTTAAGCATGTGACTATCAAGATACTGGAATGACCCTGCAGTAATGCAGCTGTTTTTCCAGAAGCAGTCTAAAGATGAAGAGAAAGATTAACTTCTTAAATTTGACTCCATCACAGCCTAAAACAAAAATTTTTTTTGACCACTTATGTAGGAGAGTCTGGAAGACATGGTGTTTTGTAGCTTTTAGGCCTTTGTAACAGCTGGCTACAATAATAGACTACAATAGAAAGGTTTTGATACTTGAAATGGTACAAGGGAGGCCCATGTGCTGTCTGAAACAGCACATGAGTCTCCTAGAACTTTTCATTTCTATGTTCACTTGCTGGCTTTATAGGCCTTCTAAGAATTAATTATATTTTTTGCTAAAGCTAGTGTTTTCATTGAAGTTAAATGCTTCAAGTCCTAGGTAGTTAGCTGGTTTCAGTCCTGGCTACTGAGAGAAATTGGAAGGGGATAAAAAAAGGCTCAAATACTGGAATTGGATAACTAATTCGTGAAACTGATTTTAGTAGAAGTTAAATGCTTCAGGATGATTTTGATCAAATGAGGAATATAGTGTTTGGTTTTTCTGTCTTGATCCCATCTTTCTGTGTAAAAAATTTTAAAGTGTTGCTAATTCTGTGATCAGTTAATGGCTTGTTTGTGGTGTCTTGCCTCATTTTCTTACCTAGAATGTGCATTTTTATGTAGCTCTCTCTGTTAACTGTCACCAGTTGTGCTATAACTTCTGATAGAGGAGAGTGTAAGGGTTTATTTCAGCTATCCTGAGACCTTTGAAAGCTGTGTGAATCATCATATGCTGATTCTCATACCTCTTCAGGGTTTTTTTTCTTGGACATGAAAATGAAATGAGTAGGTGTTGCGCTGCTGTGTAATTCATTTATTTGTATGTAATACTGCTATCATCATATATAAATGTTGTAGATTTCCTAGTTTTATTGTAAGTTGCATTTGAGATGTAGACAAAAAATACTATTCCAATTTTTTAAAAGTGACCTTAAATAAAAGAAGTAAGATATTGTCTTATTGTCATTTAGATGTGGAACATGGAGACTTCAGAAATCTAAAATTAACACAAAAGTGGCCTTGTTTGACTTCAGTAAAACTGGCCTGACTACAAGGAAAAGAAACGGTAGCTGTTTTAATTTAAAAAGTCATGCCTGCTACCCCACTCTGCTTGTTTTTAGTAGGTTTGGCAATGTCCTTCCCACTGAGGTATTCAAATGATGAAGGTGTAGAGGAGGGTGCAGTGAAGTAAACAGTAGAATGGATGTGTGAAGTAGACAATAGAATTGATGCTAAGACCTAAAAGTCTTCTGATGAACTTAGGACTTTGCATATTGGTTATTCCATGCAGAGTGGTATGTTATCCTCATGCTGCCATATCTTTTCAGATGAAGGGGATGGCTCATCGAGTTGCAACCCTGCAGTGTTTAACTTCTATAACTACCTAAGGACACATCCCCTCTTGCTGAGGCGTCATTTTGGCTCTTCTGACACATCTTCCACACACATCTGCCTAACAGTAGAAAATGGATTAGCCGACAAAATCAACCTAGGTGAAAGACAGCTATTTTTCACCACTGCGTATGCTCATCTAAAAGCTGGTTGTCCTATGTTGGCCTTAGAAGTGTTATCAAAGATGCCCAAAGTTGTCAAGAGGTCAAAGTTATTTTGTAAATCCCCTACTTTAGTGGATACTAGTAAAGATTTCTCACCATTATCTCCAGTTAAAGAGTTTGAAACAAAAGATCAAGCTTCCAGTATTGATTGGTCACAGCCAGTATTCAATGGTCTAGGTTCATCTTCAGATTGCTCATCAGGAAACCATCCAAGTTCCACTCTTTCCTTTGATTGGAGCCAGCCAAGTGCTCTATTCCAAGATGAACAATTGCAACTGCAGTCAGACAGTGATGAAAATGAGGAAAGTGAAGATTCTTCCCTGGTAATGAAAGAGCTAAAACCTCTGAAGGAAACTGAAAAATTACATGAAACAGGTTCTAGCTACACAGAATCTTTTAGTGTAGTTGATGACAAAGATATTCTGAGTCCATCAGAAGATATCATTTCAGCACAGCTGAAGTTTAGGGCGTGCCTGCAAATCCTTACTGTGGAGCTTCGTACGCTGTCCACTGGCTATGAAGTCGATGGTGGAAAGTTGCGGTATCAGCTTTACCAGTGGCTTGAGAGAGAAGTGGTAGCTCTTCAGAAGACCTGTGATTATGGTGTTGAAGTAGAAGAGATACAGTCAGGAGTTAGCAGGATGCCAGAGGAAGGTACATTATATGAAAACACTGAAGATTTAGCTGACCAGGAAAAAACTATGCTACAGAAAGAAGACTTTCAGAAACGACGTCAATGGCTTCTGAAGTATCAGTCTCTCCTCAGAATGTTCCTTAGTTACTGTATACTTCATGGCTCACACGGTGGAGGCTTGGCATCTGTCAGAATGGAATTAATTTTGCTCTTGCAGGAATCTCAGCAGGTATGTGGGGGAGCTTAGGTTTTGTTTTCTCTGCTTCAGGTTTATAGATTTATTTGAAAGTGTTTTGTAATATTTTTGAAATTTTCCTGCTGTAGCATACACCTGTTTTTTAATAAACCTAAATCTGTTTTTAACATGTTTTTTTATGTACACTGTTTATTTTTTGTTGTTGTTTTATGAAATCCTTTTCCCTCTTTCGAAAGTTATTATATTCCCTTAAAGAATATGTACTATTGCTTTGTGGTTTTTTTTCTTGCTTGATTTTAGGAGCAGTTGGTACAGATACCTTCCAGCCCTCCACCAGAACAAAACTCCATACCTCTCCTATTTGCTTGCACAGCTAGTGCCAAAACAGTCGTGGCTAATCCATTGCTACATCTTAGCAATTTAACTCATGATATATTACATGCTATAATAAACCTTGATTCACCACCTCATCCAGATACTCAGAACAGCAAGGTATGTATTTTTTTACAGTTGTGTTGTTGTTATCATCTGGTTTGCTGAAGTCATAAATTCTTCTTTCAGACAGCATGAGAACTTTGTGTTGTGCTTATTTGTGACAAAGTCAAACCATGAAACATAATCATTTTCTGTAGTACTTACCTTGAGCTTAAAGAAATGTCCAGTGATCATTGATCATTGTTAAGGTGTTGAGCATCTGGTTCAACAAGCTGTTTTAGATTGGCCTCTCTCAGAACTGGATATTTGTCCAAGAGTACATTTTAATGGAAAACATGTTATACTAAACCATCAGCCTAATATTTGTCTTTATGACAGTATGTTCATTACTTCTTCTGTGTTAATGGCAGATTCTGCATTTCGTTCTTAAACATAAGTAAAATTAAATGTTTAAGTACAAAAACTGAGTGTCAGCAAACTTCAATAAGCCCATACTGTCTTTTGTGAAACAGTATGTGTTTGTATAGTAGTTTTTAAAAATTGCTTCTGTAAGATTTATCCTGTATTTAACCTTTGGCTGGAAATAAAACTCAGTCTTTCCTGAAGTTTTGTATTGTTAGGTCCCAGATCATGTCTGCGTTTACTAAGAATTTCTAGACAACACTAAAAAGATGGCTTAGTCCTACTTAGCTTTGTTTTAGAGGGAACAAACAAATAAATACAATAAACTGATTTTGTTTTAATAGAACCTTTTTGATTAACAGCTTCTCTAGCTTTTTAATGTTAGTGTGTTTTGCGATACATTAAGAAAAAAGTGTCAGCTGTATTAAAACTACTGATCAGTACGATACTGAGTAAATTGAGTGTGTGTCCAAGAGCTGCACTAGAATTGATCAAAAACTAAGCTGCATTATAGTTTTCATTCTGAAATAAATTCTTTGTATTCTGAGCCAGCCAACTGCTGCTGTTTTAGGGTGTAATTACATAGGACTATTGAATACAGGCTTAATATGCTGCTGTTTAATAATTGAAAACATTTCAGATGGAGCTGATCTGTGATTGTGTTGGTGGGGTGAGTGAGTTTTCTCCCATGCTTTTCATAAGGTGTGAACTGATTTGTCTGATACAAATTCTGAAGCAAAAGAAAGGTGGCTTTCTAAATGCATAAGGACTTAGACCTTTCGTGTCCAGTGCTTGTTACGCATCTGTATGCAGAGTGAAAGGCTGCGATACTAACCACAGCTCACTTTGGCAGTAATATGAGTTCTGTATAACTTTGTCTTTCAGATATATGTAATGCATACCTTAGCAGCGTCGCTCTCTGCTTGCATCTACCAATGTCTCTGTGATGGCCACAGCTACAGGTAAAGTCTATGAAAAGTGATTTTTAGACAGCTCTCTCATTGCTGTCATGGTAATGGATAGGGCACCAGAAGGCCATGATCACACTTGCCTACATAGAAAATGCTATTACTTGAATAGTTGTAAACGTAACTTTTAAAAATAAATGTTATTTCCCTGTTCTTCTCTGTTTCACAGCTCATTTCAAGCAAATCAATTCACTGGAACAGTGTACCAGACCGTCCTGTTAACTCAGCGTCATTCTTTAAGAACAGCAAGCTTAGAAGAAACAGTGACTCCCAACACATCACCTGCTCAGTGGCCAGGTATCTAGACTTGTTTCTTTCCTCTTAAGGAAAACTGAGTTATCTGGATCCACTGTAAGAGCATGTGGCTATGACTTTCTAGGGTGTATTTGTGACAGCTGTGTTGAGTTCTTAGATTAAAATGTTGTGGGTTTTTTTTTTTCAGAACATCTAAGTTACTACTTCTGATTATTGACTAAGTCAAGTTGATTTATATTGCTTTCTTTAACTAAAAAATGTTAGTGCTGGATCTAGTAAAGAGAGAGCAGCTAAACAGGAGGTAAGGTGAAGTCATGTCCTGTGTGCGCTCTACTTGCGCCACCTGTAGCACTAGTATCCTACTTCTTGAGTCCTAAGGACTGGGAAGGCTGTCCTAGTTTGTGCTCCAGCTAAGAATTATTTTACCTTATGGACAACCTCTGAACTACCTTAAAACTATTAAAAATGAGACATTTATAATAAATCATGCTTTTATTTAGCTGTAAAATTAATGTCAGGTTTCAGGTAATACTTAGAGTGTGCTGACATTTGTGCTGGTTAAACTGTGCTAGGGAGCTACATTGGAGGGAGTGTTATCAATGTAATACATCTAGGTATGGGCTTGAGTTTACAGCACTAACTTTAATGTAAGCATAGCCAGGAGATGTGCTTACTTATTATGAGAATTGTTTCTTAAATCAGAAAATTCCTCTTTAAAACTCTTCATTGATAACCTGAAACAGCCTTTGTATTTTATGCTATGCCATTTTTTCTTTTCTGCTAAACATTGTCACTGAATCTAGAGATTTTATAGAGAAACTAGCTTGTCATCTGTTTTTTTGTTATTTAGCTAATCGCAGGGTTAAATTTCTGATGTGTTGGACAAGGAATTGTTAGCAGTTGCTCTTATGAATGACGTCACCTTGAACTGACTTTTTCTGTTTTTTAGTAGATTCACATGCTATGTGCACAAATTGGAGAGCATGGCAAAAAGCAGAATTCTTTGGCCATGACTATGTGCACACAAGTAAAAGTGCACAAATTGTCATGTTGAAGCCACATCTGAAATTACACCCTTTTGTGGAAGAATAAAAACATTACAACAGGTTTAGTATTGGGTGGAAGAACACTTGCCAGACAATGTGTAATGCAGGTTGATGCCCATGATTTTTGACTGTAAAGTGAGAAGATAGAATTTCAGCTTTCAGGATTATAATGTCATTATAATAATTGAAAAATGTTTTGCATTTCTTTAACCATTAGTCCAAAACAGAAAGCTAAAAAACTAGTAAATTGTTAAAAATTAAGAGCTTGCCTCTTTCTCCTGAAGTTTTCAACTTGGGTTTCAATGTGTAGAGCTTGGAATTTTTCTACATTAAACATTACTAAGTAATGTAGGTTGCCAGACAAAATTATAATCTGGAGTATGTTCATACACACACATCTGTGCTTTCTTAAAGAATATGTTTATTTTATATAAACAGGAATGACGGCTCTAATACGTCTCTTGAATTCTGCTGGTGAGGAAGCCCAGCCAGGTCTCACAGTTCTACTTTGTGAAATTCTAACTGCAGTCTATCTCAGCCTGTTCATCCATGGCCTTGCAACACATTCTAGCAATGAGTTGTATAGAATTATGGCTCATCCACTTAACAACAAAATGTGGTCTGCTATCTTTGGAGGAGGAGCTCATACGCCCAGCAAAGGACAGCAGCAATTAAAGACAAAAACTGGTCAGTTCTCTTGTTTTATATATATTTGTCTTCTGGGATTTTTAAGAAAATTATGTGACTGCTGAAAACTTAATTACTTTAAGTAGTTTGTGTTCAATAAGAATTCTGTATGGTTTTTGATTTGCATAGAAAAACAAGGATCTGAAATAATTCGTATAGATATTGTGTAGAAGAGTGAAGCAGAAGTGAATGCTTCTGAAAAAAGGTTTCCTTTTTTCCTTTCCATACTAGAGCAGAGCTGCTCTAGTATGAGGGAGTTAAATTGATTTTAGAGAGTTTCCAATACTATTACAGTCTACTTTGTGTTTATTTTAAAGCTTTCCAGTTCTCTTCTGACTGGAATATATTCCCATTTTACGAATACAGTATGTTTTCTCTCTTTGACAGGTAGGCACTTCCCAATGCCTAGCCCACATCAGGTAGTAGTGTTCTCCATGGAATGCGTGGGGTTTTCCAAATCCCTTACCTCCTTCAGTACTCATAGTCCTACCAAGCCTTCAGGCAAGATACTAGATTTAGTATTAGGCCTCTACATGCAGTTTGCTATGTGTGGTTTTTGTTTTTTTTTTTTGCATATGCAGAAAGACAGAAAAACTTCTGTTTGCAAGCCATGATATCAAAATTTGAAGTAAATTTTTGTAACTAAAGAAGCACATAAATTGGGCCTTTTTAAAAAAAGAAAATTGTCAGCACTGTAGTATTCTTATGGCTCTTCATTTGAAGTAGATTTTAGATACAAAATTACTTTGACCATGGTTTGAAAAGATCAGAAGTGTTTCATATCTTTTTTGGAGAGCTGCTTGTTTTGCTTTTTGAATATAAGCATTATTGTGCATGTGGATTTCTAAGTGTTCATTCCAGACATTACAAGTGAAAGGCATCTTTTTGATATTCTAAGAACCCTTTAGAAAAGCAAACAATCTTAAAGTTTTAAATTCAGGTAGTGATAAACTATCCTCAGGTCCAGAACTAATTCCTGTAATGCTTTTATTTTTCATATAGTTATGTGCTTTTGATTTAGTTTGACTTCTACGAAACCAACAGCAAAAGTGCTACAATTAACTAAGTTTTTAAGAGAAGATTTTGTAAAGACAAATTTACTTAAACTCTGATGACTTTCTATATTACATCTGAATATATATGTAGAGAGACAAAATGTAACTTTCTATTAAAAAAAATATTTAGATGTATGCTAACGTATCAAGATGTCTTACCTTCCAGTTATGGAAAAATGTAAATGTGGTCTGTTTAAATATCTTCATCAGACTTTTAGAAAAATGTTGTCAGAGTAGAGATCTTTACCCCAAAGTGAGCTCTTATTCTGATTAGTTTTCCCTGTGGTACTGAGCAAACCTTTCTCTTTATCACTTTAGTTAGGTAAACATGTTTGCTGTCACAGAATTGTCAGAAGTTTTAATTGACTTTTGTTGGAAATTCTGCTAACTAGGTGTTGGTAACTCTATACTAAACTGTGTTAATACTACTGCTACCACTGGTTTAAAATGCAGGGTATTTTTACAAAGAAGTGTATTCTGAAATGCATGCTAAATATAGCCTATCTGCTGCATGTTTTTCTGAAGGAGGAATGCTGGCTGCCTGATTGCAGGTTTAAACTGTTGCTGGAAGAATCCAAAAGCTCTACCTAAAAACTGAAGGGAAGAAGGAACATTTTTAATTCTAGTTTTTAGGGATCATCACTGAGCTAGAGGCCTAGAGCTGTTGTGGGATCTCTATCTTTGGAGTTACTCAAAAACGTGAACAAACTAGGCCATCAATTATGTCAGCCCTGTTCTGAGCAACAGGTTGGACTGAGTGTCTTTCAACCTATGTAATTCTAGGATTCAGCACTACTTGTTTTTGATGTGTGTTTATGTAAAGCAAATCTGGTGGAAAGGTATTTCTCCAAAGCCCTTTCTTGGTCATATTGAAAAAAATGATGGGGGGAGAAAGGGAAAAAAATAGACCTCCAATGAAGCAGAGGGATTAGGATTAAAATCAGCTATATTTTTGTGCCTTTACTGTTTCTGACACCCAGAAGCAAATAGAAGTGACTGGAATGCTTATTCCAGCCAACTAGCCGTATTCTTCTGTAATATTATTTAGATTTTTTCTATATCTTACCATTTTGTTATGCTTAACTAGACTATTTTCCCTTACATTTACTTTTAGATTTTTTGTGAAATGCTTCCATTCTCAAATGGAGATAGAAAGCTAAAAATTCTGAACACTAATAATTCTAATACAATAAGACTATGCATATCCTCTCCTCCTTGCCTCCCCTCCAATCCTTTAGTACATATTTGAATGTGGGTGTTGATCTCCAAGTTTGAAATTTCTTTTAAGAGACATTCATAATTCCATGTATGGCATTGGTCAATAAAGTTATGTTATTTCCCTTTGTGCTCTTTGCTTTAGTTGAGCTTTGAATATCAAATTTCACTTAAGTAAATATGATCTTTCTCTTAGACTCAAATGGTAAAAACAGGAACCAAAAGCCAGTATCTGGTAGTCTTATAAATCCCTAACCTCTATTAGGAATTATTTTTTATTAAAAACTTGTTTTAGTGCCTTTGTCACATAACAATCAGACAGAACAAAGCAGTTTGAATGCTTTTCAGCCATGTTTCTTGTTTTTGCAGTTGCAGCAAATGATTTTGGCAAACAGAACTAGAACATGGTGTTTTGTTTTCCAACAGGCAGTTATCATCTGAAAAAGAACCTTGTTGTTGATTATAGTAGATTTTTTCAGAATCACATTTACCATATTTCGCTTGAAATCTACGTAAGCAAACTGTTTTATAATTTAAGTCTATATAGAGATAGTAAGTTCTTTATCATCCAAAAGGTTCTTAAGGAAGAATGACCTTTGTTTCAACAGCTAGAAATCCATAGTTTCATTTCATATATTCAGTTATTCCATGCTGCAAGAGTAAATGAAGAGAAGTTGAAAGCAATCTGCCTTTTAGTTCTTCCTGGGAAGGTGGAAAGTAACAAATCTTTTCCTTATTATTGCATCTCTTAGGACCCGACAGAAATTAAAGAATTTTCCTTGTCTGAAATAGTGCAATATTCTTGGGAAATAACATAAATTTTACTTTTGTCTTATAAGTAAAATGGGAGCAAAGATAAATGTTTCAAATAAAAAACAAAACACATGTAAAAGATTTTTAATTAGAAATAAATAAAAAATTTCGAAGTGTATGTAATTGGTAATTTGAAATCCCAAATGACAGTCAGATCTCATTTTTAATGTAGTTAATTGTTTTAGAATGTGTAAAAAGAAATCTGCTTTAGTAGCGTTTTTCAAACTTAGGCGGTTGTTCTATCATTTACCTCACATACTGAATTTTTTCCAATGGCTAGCCTGCAGTATTCTTAGAAATATAAAGAGTGATCCAACAGAAAGGAATAAAGTACTTTTAAAATAAAAAAGTAAAAACTTAAACTTGCGTTTTGAATTCTGCTTAAAAAAAACAACCTACAGGCCTATACTTGCTCATTTCTGTATCATGCAACACTTGCTCCTTATTTCATGCCTACTGAATTTCTTTTATTTTAAGTAGTTGCTAAATTTTAGCTGGAAATTCATAGTGATGCATGTGCATGCTCCTTAACTGATAAGTCTTGAATAATGAGATGAAAATGCATTGTACTGCAGTTGTTGTGGTTTTGACTTATAGCACAGGTAAGTGGATTTCAAATACTATCCCTAACAGGAAAAAAACATTATGATACAATATAGAAGTGCAACACATAGTGTTATGATATTCCTGTTTCAAGATGAAAGATGGGATGTCATCATCTTTTATTAGATTCTATATATGAATTCTTTTGTCGCTGTTGTGCTTTAACCCCAGCCATTACACCCTGCCTCCAAATGTCCTCCCCCTTCCTCCTCCTTCCCCCCACTTTATGTACTGACCTTGATGTCAAATGCTCTGGAATATCCTTTTGGTCAGTTGGGTCACCTGTCCTGGCTGTGTCTCCTCCCAGCCCCTTAGGCACCCCTAGCTCCCTCTCCAGGGTGGAAGTGCGAAAGCAGGAAAGGCCTTGGCTCTGTGTAAGCCCTGCTCAGCGATAACAAAACATCTCTGTGTTGTCAACCCTGTGTTCAGCACAAGTCCAAAACACAGCCTCACAATAGCCACTTGTGAAGAAAACTAACTCTGCCCCAGCCTCAACCAGCCTAGTAGTTCAGCTGCTTGGGATGATAATGCTTGTCTTCGTATGTAGTCAAAAATCTTTCTGAATCCTGGAATAATATGTTTATTCCTGGTCCAGAAATGACCAGAAGTAATGAAAAATTTCCACTGAATAGTGTGATTGCAGAGAATTTGTCCCTTAGAAGACAACATATTAAAAATTGTGAAGTATGAAAATCCTGGAAGATTTAAAAAAAACCAAAAACCTTGTATTTAAATCTTAATGGCCCAGAGTTACAATTGTACCGTTGGCTCGGTTTGTGTTACGAGCAAGTCTTACATATGGAAATAAGTGTTTGTGAATTACCACTGTTTTTCTTTTGTTCAGACTGTTAGACCTTATGTTTTCAAGTGATTGGAATACCATAAGAGTTTTGAAGGACATAGTCTTTCTGGCACCTATCAAGACTCAGAAAGTCTCTTGTGGATAAAACACTAAAAATATAAGGGTATAGGAAATACTTCATGGTAGTTTACTCCAGGAAAAGATAGCTGTGCTGGCTCTTCTTTTGCCATCCTCAGCATTATTAATAGGAGAAGGTAATTTTGGAAGCTTCAGTGGTTGTTCGTTTTGATGTTTATGTTAGTTCATTCTTGCAACTGGTCTGGCCCAACATGTTGGTGCTTGAACTCAGTGATAGACATATCTGTCCCTGAGGGGAGCTCTTTAAACCTACAGAATTGCTTTCTTGGCTCATACTTACTACTGCTGTTAAGGCAGCCCATACTCCCCTCTGCTTAAGAAAATGGACTCAGCTAAATCGATGTTCCAGGTTTTGTGGACTCCAAAACAATGTTCAAAAAATCAACTTCCTTTTTATCTTCATATTTAAGCTTTCTTTGTTTTACCTAAGTCTTGAACCCACTATTAGGTTTCACTGTAGAAGCTGATCTCTGCACATTGCATGTATCTATTTGAGAACAGGATAAAAAAATCTGCAACCACACAACAACAGCAACAAAACAAACACAAGCTCCACCTTCTACAATCAAGTAGGAAGTTGATTCAAGTCCATTTTCTCGGTTACAAAAGATGGCCAACAAATCTCCAAATGTAATTTCTTTCCTCCCTTGTTGCTTTCACTTCTGATGTGTTCTGGAGAGTCAGAACACTGACAATAGGTAACAAGGGACAATTGGTATCATTCCTCCTCAGCTAATAGAAAGGCTGTATTGGACTATGATTCCTAACAAGATCCAGAAGTATTGCAGGGTATGAGGGGATACAAATATGTTAAGACATTCCTGAAATCTTGAAATCCTTCAGTACTGTAATAATCAAGTATGAAAATAAAACCTTCCATTGACACTTCTTAGTTTGAAAGAAGTCAGTGTTGGGGCAAGCGAGGGGACCACTCTGCTCCTTGGATTTAGGGTGTTACTGCAAATAAATAATCTTTCCCTGTTTAATAAATTGTATATTAGATTGTGTTAGTTAAAATGTTATCTTTTATATTTGCTGAAGAAACGTATTGTCAGGGCATGTGGATTTAGCAGACTTGTACTACTTAGAAAAAAAACACAGATCTCCACTAGAGGGACGCATGAAGTTACAAGTTGGAGCAGGATTGGCAAGCTTACGTATTTGCAATATATATTCTGAAAAACAAGTCTCCTGGCTTGTCTTAAAAGCTAACATAATCAGTATTCAGTAGTTTTTATTAAGTAATTTAGTTTTGCAAGATCGTTGGCTTGAGTAATAATATTTGTCGCCTTTGTAAGAAGAGATCTTATCATGTGGTTATGGGTGTATTATTTGCAAGAAGTTTTTACATTCTGGATTTCTAGTTATATATTTGTTTTATGTATTCAAGGATTAAAATTCTCTATGTTTAGTTGTTACATAAATGCTAAGGTGAAATTCTGAAAACTTGTCATGATGGAAGTTTTTACTTTTCATTACGAATCTGTTAATTAAAAGCAATAGGGAGATAGAGCAGATGGTGTAAAGCAACATACTCTATTTTCTTCTCACATAGATGATGGAGAGAAACAGCAAAAACATTACAGGCTTTCATCAAAAACCTCTGCAAAAGAGAGTTCTCAGTTGCCTGCATTGCCATTGGTAGACCAACAGTCATCTTACAAAGAAAGATTTATCCCTCCTGAGCTTAGCATCTGGGATTATTTCATTGCAAAGGTAAGTTTTTGCTGTTTTGACAATTAAGTGTCTTCTATCACTTCTGGATTGGTAGTTTTTCTCTTCTTAGTCATTATTCTAGGTACTGATGTGATAGAATCTCCTTGGTTTTATGGCTCACATTTAGCTTTTTCTAAAATGGAGCCTGTACGTATTTTTGAAACAGCTTTCTTGAAAACTGTTGCTATTCAAGGTTTCTTTTTTTCAGATAATGATATGAACAAATAATGTTGATTTTTATAGTTACAGTGTACAAATGTGTAGATAATTACGGATCAGGTATTTAGGGGAACAAGGAAATGTAAGAAACATTTATTAGCTATTTCAGCTGGGTGAAGTGCATGTGCATACCCCCTGGAAATCAAATTATGTTGCCTTGTTAAGTCCATTGTGGCAGATCTTTCTTTCTAGAAAGTTACATACTTCTGTGGAGTTGTACACACATTTCTATATCAAGTGTTATCTACATAAGCAAAGTTAAGTGTATTTTAGGCTGGAGAAAAAAGAAAATGCAAATACTGAATAGCACAGTGAGGCAATGATAATGGGCTGATTATAAATATGATAAGGAGGGGAGGGGATACGATTTCTATGAGCTTTTAGAAGAACTGAAGAGAATACACCCTGGTGGTTTTTGCTTCTCTCTGACAGGCACGTGTGTTTCACGTCTGGTTTGGTATATCTGGCAAGAAGCTAAAATAAGACTTCAAAACCAGTTAGTGTTTTCATTTTCAGCATTAGAATTTTTCAGTAATATAAAAAATAGTTAAGGTGTTAACTTATGTATGTAGTGCTTATGGACCGTTATCCTTTTCATGAGATACAAACTCCAAATGTTACTAAATGGAGTAAGATGATACATCTGCTTTTTATAAAAAGCTTCAAGCATTGTAACTATTCAATTTTTAAAAGGTAATTTAGAATGAGATGTTGGCTAGAAGATATTTACAGATTTTTTTGAAATTTTTAGCCATTTCTTCCATCGCAAAGTAGAGTGGAATATGATTCAGAAGAGAGTCAGGAAAGTGATGAAGATGATGAAGACAATGATGGAGATATGTTTGCATCAAATTCACATAACCAAGAGCATTCTAATTCAAATTCTTACAGGTAAATAACACTTCAGAATGCAAGATATTTTGCCATGTCTAGACTTGCATTTCTGCTTTTGTATTTTTGAGATAATATACCAGTTACTTGATATTTTCATGTATTACCCAGTAGTTAACTAACTATAGTTACTTTTCAAATCATTATTTTATTCATTTTATTAGTATGTTGTGTGATGATTTTTGTATTCAAAGTACCTATAATATTCTAAAGTATGGTTTGTAGTTTTCAGTAGTTTATAATGAAGATTTGAAGGTCTAAATTTAAAACCTAATATTGAATAAGTGAGAAAATTATTTTCCTATTAGTAAATGACTTACTAGTGCTTTCTTGTTAGTTGGTCACTGATGAGATTGGCAATGGTTCAGCTGGTACTTCACAATTTGAAGATTTTCTACCCTTTGGCTGGACATGATCTTTCAGGTAATAAGCAGCAGAGCTGTGTCTCCATACCTAATCAGCACGTTAAAATCAGCAATGTGTTGAATAATATGCATATGTGGTAGCTTTTAGTTCAAAAGTTCTTAGTTTTTTAGTGATACCGGAATAAATGTTCTGATACTGTTTACATACAGCAGGTATGTTTATGAAATGTCATAGTGGGTGGCTGAGATGAATGGGTGAGAAAGAATGCTCAGGTCTCCCCGTACTTATGTTTTCTTTGCTTTTTAGTCACATAAGAATGTTTGCAATATTTATTTCCTGGTACAATATTTATTTCCACAATATTTTTTTTGTAATTGAAGTAACATCATTCCTACTTCTTGTTTCATAGACTCATAGAATGGTTTGGTTTTGGAAGGGATCTTTAAAAATCATCTAGGTCCAACCCTGCCCACCACATTGTGGACAGGGACATCTTTTACTAGATGTTGTTGCTCAAAGCCTCATCTGACATGACCTCCCACATCTGGGGCATCCACAACCTCTCTGGCAACCAGTTCCAGTGTCTCACCACCCTCATCATAATAGTGTCTGTCTTTTATCTAAATGAAGTCTTCTTGCTTGGTGTGAAAACATTACTCCTTCCCCTATCACTGCAGGCCCTGGTAAAGAGTCTCTGTGTCTTTCCTGTAAGTCTACTTTAAATACTGAAAGGCTGCTGTATTATGTCCCTGGAGCCTTCTTCAGTCCAGGCTGAAGAACTGCAGCACTCTCAGCCTGTCTTCACAGATGAGGTGTTTCAGCCCACTGACCTGTTTTTGTTGCCCATCTTTGCATCCCCTCTACAGGTCCCTGTCATTCCTGTAGGGGGGTCCCCGTTCATGGATATGGTATCCCAGGTAGAGTGTCACAAGAACGAATTAAAGAGGCCAAATTCCCTCCCTCACCCTACTGGCTGCTCTTTTGATGCAGCCCAGTATGCAGTGGGCTTTTTGGTCTGTGAGCCAAGTCATGCCCAATTTTCCATCCACTGGTATCCCTAAGTCCTGCTCCACAGGGCTGCTCTCAGTCTGTTCATCACTCAGTTTTGGTACTGGTGATTGCCCTGACACTTGTCCTTGCTGAAGCTTGTGAGGGTCGCATGGGCCCACTCCTCAGGCCTGCCAAGGTCCGTGTGGGTGGTATCCCTTCCCTCCAGGAACACAGCTGCATGGCTCACCCTGGTGTGAGCTGCCTGCAGGTGTCTCTCACTACCCTTGCCTGTACCATTATCAGAGACATGGAACAGTACCAATCTCAACATGCATCCCTGTGGCATGACACTTGTTAGTGATCTCCATTTAGACGTTGAACCATTGAATGTAACTCTTTGGGGGATGTCATCCAACCGGTTCCTTAGCTGTCAAACAGTCCATCCTTTTTGTTCCAGTGGAGAGGCAAAGATGTTGTGTGGGACACTGTCAGAGGCCTTACAGAAGTTAAAAGTAGAGGACATCAGTTGCTCTTTCCTTGCCCTCCAGCACAGTCTGTTCTCAGTAGAATGCCACTAACCGATTAGTTGGGCACAATTTGCCCTTTATGAAGGTGTATCAGCTTTCTCTTATCACCTGCCTGTTATCCATATACCTTGGTATCTTCCAGGAGGATCAGTTTCATAATGATCCACTCCATGATATAATCTCTCCAATACTGGAGAAATCTGTTCCTTTTTTTTAGCAATAATAGCCCTAAGCAGCTCATCTTTTTATACTTGCAAATATCTACTTGAGGTTTGAGCAAAGCTTACTTGTGGAGATATTTGTAAAACTTCAGTCTTCACCTGCTGAAATTATCTTTATCAAGGTTATAACGGAAAGGGGAGGGGTTTTATTATTATTTGCTTGTCTTTCTAGAGCTTCCAGTTAGCTCCCCGATATGCCATGCAGTTTTGAAAACTTTACAGCGCTGGGAACAAGTTCTTCTCCGACGTCTTGAGCTGTATGGGGGTCCACCTCAACATTATATTTCAGTTCATGCTTCTGAAGATGCCCTCGCTGCTGGTCCTGCGTTGCTTCGCCACAAAAGTTTACTTGAGCCTACAAACACTCCTTTCAGGTGAGTCTAATTTCTGTAAACACTGACTGTAATATCTTTGATATAAAGCAAGTATTAGGTTGTTAGTGTACATGATAGATTGCAACTTCAATAACTATGTGAAATGAAGGGTACATGTCAGATTTCATGCATCAGTTAAACGTTGCTTAAAAGGCATCAGTTTAACATGTATCTGCTGTCTGACATTATTTTTAAATTATGTTTTAAAGCAATTCAGAGTTTGATGGATTTTGGCTTGTCATAAGCAACTATATATAGCAACTATATTTGTATTTATAATTTTTGCTTGAGTGTGTAATTTCTAGGGATAAGCATAAACATTTGAATTTTGATCTGATTCTACCATCCTTCCAATTTTGTTACTAGAAAATCATGGATGCTTCAGAGAAGTTACACAGCTGATGATGTGTTCCTAGCAGGAAGTGTTAATCATTCATTGTCCATGTGAAAGAATCACTCTTTAGGACTTAACAGAAATGATTCATATTCTAAAGAATGAGCTGGACTAATAAATAATTGATGTGCTGCTCTTACCATTGTGTAATCTCTTAAAGAGATTTTCTTACTTGTCCCAAGATAGAAGGAGAAGATGCTACATACTCTATTTCTTCTTACTTTTGCACCTCCTCTCAGGAAGAGGGTATTAAAGTGCTTTCAGATTGGTCTTAGTATACTGTCTATAGCTCTGTAGTTTTGCTTCAGCATTTCTCCTGACTATAGTTTGATTAGAATGTAAAATACTGCACTGTTGTATAAGTATGCTTATGGTGCATTTATTCAACTTTGTTCTGTAGATCTAGCAGTCATGTTGCACTGTCTGTGAAGAGGCTCTGGCAGTACTTGGTCAAACAGGAAGAAGTCCAGGAAACTTTTATCAGAAATATTTTTACCAAGAGGCGATGCCTAAATGAGGTTGGTATGATATATAAAATGCAGAAAATATTGCAGGTCAATGTGGCAACTTTCGTTTAAGTTACTTGGCTGGCTTGTTTACTTCTGCTGCGTGAAGAGTTGATGTACTTGTCAATGACTCCAAATCTACAGTATTTCATACAAAAAAATACTTCTGCCTTTTTCATAAAATACAAAAATAATCAGACTTTGAATGTAAAATGAAAACTAGCACAATGTTGCTACAATCAGTCTCTTCTTTAAGATGAATATAAAAGCTGCCTCAAAAAAAGGACAAAATGGACCATTTCAAAGATTAAAACCAGTAATCTAATGAGCCAGAGTATTGAAGTTTTAGTTTGTCCCTGCCGTAGTCACCCTGGCTTTTATCCACTGCTTATGATCTACCATGTTATGATTCAATTTTAATAAGTGCTCATGCAGCAATTACTGTTTCTGTCCCTGATTATTTGTCACAGTGTCTAGTTGGATTCCTGATCCAGATGCAGTTAAATGTTTTTAATTTTGGTTCTGTAATGAGCTTTTGGATTTTTTTATCTCACTTTACTTCTTTTTCTTACGTACCACTGGTCCTAAATTTGAAAGAATTGCTGGTATTACAGAAAAACTGTAGCACAGCAGAAATGGAGGAGAAAGAAGCAGATGTGAACAAATTAAATTTTGCAAGAGAAAGAATATTCATGACTAGTAAAGCCATGACAGCAGAGAGTTCTGCATGACCTAACCTTTGTCCTGTCGCAACTAAAATACTAGCTTGTTTGGGTGATGTTGGCTAATTGTGTTCACTACAGAGTGCAGTTAAAAGGAAATTTTTCCTTTTTTGCCATTAAAAGTGCACCACTTCTGATCATATCTTATGTTAACACTGCCATGTTATACTGTATTGACAGATATTTTGGAAAATTTTAGATGTGTTTTATATGTTTCAAGGTAAGCTCACAGCCTTACAGAGTGTAATTTGCTTTATTTTCTGTCTTGTTGCTGATAAAATGACAGGGCAGACTGCCTATTTTTACAAGAAATTTTGCTTTTGGGATGGATGAGATACTGTTACAGTACAGAGTAAGTAAATTAGTCTATTCTGTACTGAAAACAGAGTTTGGAGTTTGTTAATTATTCTTACTGTATAAAATATGCACCATGTGTGTGCAGACATGCTGTTGTGTTTCAGTTGTCCTGTGTTTGGGTAAACAACAAGGAATGGAGGATTTCCTTTATACCATGCATATTATGTCTTATCTTTATGCTTTGTTTTGTGGTGTTTCTTTCCTTGGTGAAGTCATTAGAGGAGCACAGTGAAACCATGAAAAATTCCATGGTGGAGGAGCCCGTCGTCAATAAGGTACACAGTAATAATCCTCAAATTTATTACATGTAACACTATTATGAACTTTTTTTTTTGTCTAAATGGTGCTGATCTCACTTAAAAAAGTCTTTGCTCACATAGCAAACAAACTTACACATTTAGAAAATGCAAGGGATTGAGTTAAACGGTTTCAGAGTTTAACTGTAACTTAATTACCTTAGCTGCATCAACCAGGTACAAACAATATCTGTTATCAACTTCTGTAGATTGGCCAAGTGAAGAGCTGAAGTTGAGATTTGGCCAAGTGATAAAAATTCAGTAGTAGTATGATACACAGTACCTACAGAACCTATGATCAGTATGAGCTACAATAGTTGCTTTTAAGTGAAGGCTGTGGGCTGCTCTTTGATCAGATTTTTAGGATGATACAAGTTTGCTACTGAAAGCTTTCACTGAACCTGTTTAAAAGATGGTGACAAATCAACCCATATAACAGTGTTTTAGCAACCATCTTGAGGTATTGGTGTGACATGCTAAAAAGGTAGAGTACTATGCCTAGATACTCAAATGAATACCATATTCCTTTCTTTTAGAAAACTAGTGTGAGGACAGAAATGTGAACCCTCTGTGGCTTGGGCTACCTTGTTAATATTAATTATGTAACAATGCAGTATTCGCAAGTAGGTAATTGGAACTGGCTGGAGAAAAAATAATTTTAATTTTGTGCAGGTTTGTTCATCATAAAACACAAATTATGGTTTTGTATCTGTTTGCCACTGCAGTTTTGTCCAGCGTTATATACATAAAATTAATGAAGTATCAATTTTGTTTTGACTTGAAAAAAGATATTCTACTTCTTGGTCTGTAACAACTGTTTTTTTAGACTTTGTAAAAGACCTTTTTCAGTTCTTTGACAGAAAAATCATACTGTTTTTCAAGTAAAATATTATTGTTTAAATCTTTTAAAGCACAGAAAATTAAGAATTTGAAGATGAAAGGCTTGAAATAGTTCTGACATAATTCTTTGGGGTTTTTTAAAATTAAATATTACATTTGTAACTCAGGTTTGAATTCTTAGGTCACCAATAATTTGGCAGTGTTATTGTTTTTACTGTAAAATTACTTTTTAACAGTCTGTGTCTGTAACCTATCAATTTAATTCTTTCAGTGCTGAGTTCTTTAATTTTAAAAAGGACTTGCTACAGTGTTGGTAAAGTTTAGAGTTTTGTTGTGTGCTGGCATGTACCTGATTGTATTTTTAAAATACCAAATTCTAGACAATATTCACATCCAGCATTAGATCACATGGGGGAAAAAAAAGTCATAGCAAAAGCTTTATTGTTCTGACATGTACATGATTCCAGATATATATAATTGCAATAATTGTGATTAGATGCACTGATGAAGTTCAAATTCATTTTCCTGTTCAGGAACTTGCCTGCACCTTCTTTTGAACTATTTCATCAATTTCAGTGGCAAAAGGTGGTAGCTAAGAGTAATCATAGAGTTAGCAAACTTTTTTGAGAGCAAAACATCAAAATTCAAAATTTCAATCAACAGTGTGCTGCATGTAGTCTTGCTAGTTTTCAGCATCCCTGAAAAATTTGAAAATGAACACAGTACTGTGGCTTGTGTGACAAATTACATTTTCTCCATTGCTGTGGTAATCTTAACATGGCAATGGGAAGCTATATTGTTACACAAAACAGGTGTAGCATAATTTTTACAGGCTGTATTTGTTGAGTTTTCTTTGAATTAAAATTAAGGGGAAAAAATTTCACATGTAACATTGTTATGTCTCTGTACTTTCAGTAAAAAGTGGTATTGCACAGAAGTTTGCATTTAAATGTGCTTTGTTTTTTAAATATAGATAGAAACAGATTTGGGATACCCTGGTGGCAAAGCGAGAATAATCCATAAAGAGTCGGACATCATTACTGCTTTTGCAGTCAATAAGGTGAGTATAAAGGAGGTAGAATAACCCAATTGGTGTGTTTCCCACCTGATAGACAGGCACACTGTGACTGGGTGAAATAGGCTTTGCTAGCCATCCTGCTGTTTTTAGCACCTACAACTTTTAGCAGTCCCTTCTCTAAAGCACTTCAAAATTACCTTTTCATGAACAGTTCTACTATAAATTTTCTTCTATTGTGCAATGAATCGATCAAAGGGGGAGGTGGCTTCAATTTTTTTTTTGAGGCTTGTGTGTAGGAGTATTTGTCCTTTTCTGTCAAACAGGAAGTTATTTTTTCTCTGTTCAGCCACGTAACGCTTCAGAACTTGAGGAGGGGAGCCTGGTTGCAAGCCTTATAATATAGTTACCTATTGCTTATTGTCTGAAAAAAGCAAGGAGATACTTGAGCTGCTTGAGAGGTACAAGATGCAAATAGTGTGTGATACTATCTCAGATGCAAATAAGTTTTGAAAGGGAAATATCAAGTATATATGTACATAGACTTGTAGATGTAAATGTTTGGTGTTTGTAAATTAAGTGTATATTTTTGTGAGCAACAGTGCCATAATCAGAAAAAAAAAGTCCATTTTTGAGGTTTCCTTTTGCATCTGTCTTTCTGTATGTTTTTTTTTTTTCAGGCAAATCGGAACTGCATTGCAATAGCATCAAGTCATGATATTCAAGAATTGGATGTTTCTGCAATTTTAGCTACGCAAATCTACACCTGGGTTGATGATGATATGGAAATAGAAAATAAAGGGTATATGTTCTTTGTTTTCAGTATCACACTTGAGTGTGCTTAAATCAGAGTAACAAAACATGGTATTTACTGTTGCTGTTCTGAATCTTAATTTGAAATGTTTTCTTCATCTCTAGGGCTGATGATTTCCTAGTTATACATGCTCGTGATGATCTGGTAAATGTTCAGGGAAGCACTCCTTATACTCACAGTAATCCTGGCACACCTATCAATATGCCTTGGCTTGGTAGTACACAAACTGGCAGGGGTGCATCTGTGGTAAGTCACTTGTCAAAGATTAGCATTTTGTATTCTATCTACTTCTCTCCTTTTATCTGTTCAGTCTTGCTTGTTATATTTTGTAGTAGAATATAAATATAACCTAAATGTATACAACCTTTATATAACTAAATATAACCTTTCTGTTATAAAACCTTTCTGTTGTAAATCCAGGCAAGCTGGATTTTTTAGGTAACAATCACTTAATAGGTTAAAATACTGCACAGAATTTAGGGGACAACTAAACAAGCAAAGCTTTCAGTCAAGTCATACATAGTTTTTTTAAAAGCATCATCTAAAAGCAAAGAATCAGGATTTGGGTAAGAAGGTAAACTATAAATTCTTCTTTAATGACTTGAAGCTGAATGGTCTATTTAAAAAGCATATATTTAGCAGGTTTCAGAATATAAATTCATAGGGATTGGGTAGAAATGTTTATATGAAATTTTGTGGTAGCTTTTATTTTAAGCATAAACTTCAGCTTCATTCTGAGCTTCAGAAAGAGAATTTGTGTCTGGAATGAAGCTTGGCCCTGGCCAAAAGGCTATTAAGTTAGATTTAATTCAGATCAAATTATAATTATAGCCTGGCCATTGACATTCTTATCTTAGTTCCTGTGGAGCATAGAAGGAGATCTGTTGATTAGCTGGCTGAGAGATGCCTATTTGGAGACACCTAAGGGAACTGAAATGGTCATACAAGACACCAGTATCTCAGTCCTTCTGTGCATGGAGTGCAGAAAGTGGAGTTTTCCTAAATAATCGAATGTGTTAAGTCTTGAGACTTGGCTGTACTTGGTGTCATGTAACAATTAAAAGCGAGTTATAACTGGTGGCAAAATTAAGTAACCATACGTTAATTAATATCATTGTTGATTTGCAAATAGCTGATGAACAGGAGAAGTAAATTAGGAATAAGCAAGATAAGATTGATAATGTTTTCCACATATAGAAGTGGAAAACCACTGTGCCAGTACCTACACCTCTGCCTTCACTTTAGGAACTACTGATCCTAGGTTGCCGTGTTGCAGCTCTGCTATTTCAGTCAGGTCTCTTGTGCAAGTAGTCTTTGAATGCCTTTGCCACTTTCTCTTCTCTCTTTCATTTTTTAAATATATATATGTGTACATACAGAATTTTTGTGTTCCTGTATTTCTCAACCTTAATTGTGTAATATATTAATGCAAATGGTATTTACATGGCCTTTTATTTTGCATGCTGTAAAACTTTCTTCCTAAATATATTCGGCTATGCTTGTGTTGAACACTTTTGCTGTTAAACTTTGGACCTAAATTTTGTCTGGCGTATTGTTTGACTGTGGCCAACAACCCATTACAGAATAGAACAGCACGTGCCCAATAGGGAAGAAAGACAGAGGTACCTAATGAAGGACAAAGTAAATGAAGGAAAAAATAGGGACTCCAGGGAGGAAATAGTGTTGCTGTGGAAGAACTGGAACCTGGAAGAAAAGCAGCTTCACTAAGACCTTTCTTTTGCTACTATTTGCTACTTTGTTCCTGCAGATACTGCTGATTCTTGACCCTATCTTTGCTTTTCTATAATGTTCATCCCATTTAGTAGTCGTAGCCCACGGTTTTTTACAATTACTGGCTGTCCAGTCTCATTGTCTTTGCTTCACTTTCATCAGCAAGGGACACTCAGGCAGTTAAAGTTTTATTAGCTGTAGAGTTTTTCTGACACTCTTCACTGTTCCCTGTTTACACAGCTCATACAAGGTAAGTAAGGAGGGTCAGACACTTCAGCACAGTTTGTTTACACAGGTCTTACAGGAGGTGTTTGTGAGAGAGTACTGAAGGGAATAGTATGTACCTACAACTCTGAAACTCAGGCAGTGTTACCAACAGCTTGTCATACATGTCAGTGTGACTGACACCAATATTTAACAGTTTAACAATGGGTGGGATGGAGTTAAAGTGCATTTTTATTTTTCAGTCTTAATGTACATTAAGGCACAAAGCACCCAACTGTCCAGCAAAGCAATCAGTGTTCTAGCCATCAGCTGTTCTAAGGGCAAACTGAGGGCTAGCAGTGTCAAATGTCAGTTACATTACCAATGGAAGTATTTGCATTTCATAATTGTACTTCTAAATTGGAGACACTGTACCAAAGAGTTCTGTAGTGTTGCCCTTCAAAGGCACATTTCTGTAAATTTGCATTTTTCCAAAGCATAATCCAGCAGGGGTTAGGGGATCATGATGTATGCTTGTCTGTTGAATGGAGGAAGATGACTTCCATTAACTTCTGGGTAAAAGTTAGTTGCTGTAAAACTCAATACAGCCCTTCATTTTAGTGAAGAAATAGAGTGGACATGAATTATTGTTCGTCCATTTACATTCAGAAGATAAGTTGTGAGTTTAGAGAGCAAAGTATTGCAAATATAAGTGCACATACCACTCTGTAAATGAAGAATATCATTCTCTGTTGTCCTGAATTTTAAAATATGTATATAATTTTACCAAACCTTTTGGCTTTTTCCTTGATATTTAAACTACTTAGAGAAAAAGAAAGTGCCATATATATTTCAAGATCATATATTTTATCTGAAAGTGTTTTGGAATGAGCTGAGGGGCACAAGGCTTTCTCTTCAACAGTGGTAAAAATTTGAGAATTGAAAGATTTAAATCTGCTTCCAAAGTGTAACTAAGAGGATTGTGGTTATTCCTCAAATCCAAACCCAGGGAATATTTTACAAGAAAGTAAATTATTTCCCTTTTGAGTATTTTTCCTCTTTTTGTTTGCAGACTGATAATTTAGAGGCTATTTCTTTTAAACTCTATTGATCGTATTTAGGATTATAAAGCACATGAAAATTTGTAATTCCTGCCTCCTTCCAGTTGACACCCTGATATAATTGGAGGCCAGGGGAGAATAGCATAATTGAAATACCTCATCACTATCTACTGCCCCATGACAAAGCAGTGTTAAAATACTGTACAAAATTACAGCAGTTGAAAGTCAGTTGTTGGATTCAAAGATGTTAAAGGTCTTTTCCAAACTAAATGTTTCTCTGAAAGTGGTTCAGTGCCAGCTTGCTGTTAGTGGATGGTAAGTGATAAGCTGCTGTGTTGAATATAAGTACCCTGGCAGCAAAATTTCTTATGCGTTCTCATTTGAAGTTAGCACCTGCCACAAATATCTATTTTGCCCTTCTCCAATGTTGAGGTAAATAATACGTGTAAAAGCAAACCATATCCAACAATTCTCTGAGGGAAGAGGATCCTCAAAGAAGTCAGATACTTTTGAGAGCGGTTGAGAAGTAAAAGAATGAAAACTTTAACATACATTAATAGAAAGAAAAGAAGGGAAGATACAACACAGGCACAGATGTATTTCCATGATTAAAAAATCTTTACTCTTTTTTTCCTTTTTTGTGTTATAATTTAATATATAATTTTACATATAATTTTAATAGCTGGGGGTTAAATGTTATTCTCTAATGTCTCCAGTCCTCTTTGCACATTGAGTTCTTCCCAGCTGGAATTAATAAAATGAGAGAAAACAAAGATCTGAGTGATATGCCCGGCTCAAAGCCAGTTTTGGAATTTAGGAGCAAGCATGCTACTGAAAATTCATTGGATTGGTATTTGCAAAATTATGAATACATTGGAAGAATTTATTTATTTATTTATTTACTTATTTTATACCAGTTACATGGTATATTGCTTGTTCTGGATGATGACAAATAGCTGCTTTTCAATCAATGGCAATAAGTTAACTAGACTTGAAAATAGATATATTCCTTCCTATTTTTTACTTCTGTTAAAGTTTGTTTACCTCTTTCTTTACATGCTTCTGCCTTTCTCTTGCTTATCTTACAATATTCAGGAATATTCCAATAAATTTAATGGAATCAGAAAGGAATTGGCAAGAAAAGAGGTAAGACTGCAGTCTAAGGAGTGTTTGTATTTGGATCCATACACTTCTGAAGCAAAAGTTTAATATTTATCTAGATGTATAAAGCTGCAAAAGTGGTAACATCTACACTAGTCTTGGAAGACACAGACTTCTGAATCTCTAAACCCAGTACTTGTTTTCATAGGAGTTTTGGTAGGAAACAACTCTCTGCAATCACTAATTTTTCTCTAGTTTGATAGCTTTTTGTTCAGTAATACTGTTTAATTTTTTTCTATTTTTTTATGTTGAACAGATGCTCAAGAAAGCTATTAATAATGTCAGAAGAATGGCTTCTCATCCAACACTGCCATATTGTGAGTTGAGGTTCTTATAAAAACCAGAAAGGTTATAGAAAAATGATATATTTCTTACTGATCTGTTTTTTGGTGTGTTGCTATTTTGTACTAGTACAACAATCTATTATATGTTTGAAACTTCTTTATAAGCCATACTTACTGAAACTATTTTTCATTTTAAAAACAATATTGGGAGATGTAGAATAGCCTTTAGAAACAGCAAAAAGTACTGTATTTCTCTCTTATTTGTGCCTAAAATGAAAGATAGTAGCAAAAATGTGTTGTTATCTCCAAGTAAATGTAACTAGCTTCATATTTGATGAGCATCTAAATACAAATCATCATCCAATAATGAGTAACACAACTTTAGTTGTGTTGCAGTGGTACATCCTGCTCCTACACCAAGACAGACACCATGGCATAATTTTAGCACTAATTATTTTGAGATAGTATGAGTTTTCTTGAAATTATTAAAGCTGCAACTCTTGTTAAAGGTCATGTAAATATTTTGTGTTGCAGACCTGACGGGTGCTCAGGATGGAAGTGTGAGAATGTTTGAATGGGGTCATGCGCAGCAGATCACATGTTTTCGATCTGGTGGCAACTCACGGGTAACTCGAATGCGATTCAATTACCAAGGAAATAAGGTAACTGACAAAATACTTCTCTATGCTTTCTCTTCTCCCCTCCCCCACTATAATTGCAAATTAGCAGAAACATCACATGCTTCTAATTTAAAGTATCTTCTCAAAATTGTGGATATTTTCTCTGCAAAACATACTTACGTATTTACTATTACTCGGTATTTTCTTTCAGTTTGGAATTGTTGATGCTGATGGATATATAAGTTTATATCAGACAAATTGGAAGTGTTGTCCACTTACTGGAACCTCACCTAAGCCATATTTGGTAAGCTGAATAATAAACTAGTTTCCATAAAGTTGCATTGTATTCCCTAACTTCTTTCTCCCTTCAGAATGGCTAGGAGAGGGCAAGGATTGTGATGTTAACCAGTATTAATCAAGATTAGGTTATGTATTGCTGCCATCCCGTGGTCTGTATGACAGGTTCTCACACTCGAATAATACTTGTTAAGTGGAGAGTGGAGAATGTAACATGAGGTCTGAAATAACTTCAGTGTTCATTTAGACTTGTCAATAATTGTCACTTGTCAATTAATGGACAGTTACATAGGGCTGCAGAGTATATTTCCATGAAAAATTAAGAGTCTTACAAGGCATACCAATACCTTTGTATCCTATGTTTTTAAAATTTCTTATTAAACACCTTTTCTTCTTTTTAATATTACTATTGCCTGCTTGCACAAAATAGATTCCTTTTTAATTAAAAATTTCTAACTGCAATTTTTCAGACATGGCAATGTCATAACAAAACAGCCAATGACTTTGTTTTCATCAGTTCATCATCATTGATAGCTACAGCAGGATTTTCTTCTGACAACAGGTAAGATCTATTGTGATAATTCATAAAAGTGAAGTGGTGCCACATTTTCTCTCCTTTCCCCCACTTTGGTTTTTTTTTATGATTCTTTTTAAGCAGTTTAAGATTACTTCTACTTGATTTCTTTCTTGGCGGGAGAGAGAAGCAATGTCTGCAGCTAAACTCATGTGCTTGTTAAGGGAGGTTTCATGGGGAATCACAAATATCCTGCTCATATGCCCTATGACGAAGAGAAGGAGAAAGGGAGGTCCTGAGTGATTTGGCCGAGAATCCAGTGAGGGGTGTGTGGGAATGGTTTAAAGCTGTGCCTGGGGAGGTCTGCCATGAGACTGGACATCAAGAAACATTTTATTACCAAGAGGTTCAGACATTGGAACAGGCTTCCTTGAGGTCAGTCCCCAAAGCCTGTCAGAGTTTGCGGCATTTGGACAATGCCCTTAATGACATGCTTTAACTTCTGGTGAGCCCTGAAATCCGATATCATATGTACTACATTTGTAGTACAAAGACTGTTAACATAAATGCTTTATGGAAATAGCCAGTTGTAGAATAATTATGTGGAAGGCATGTTCTTGCAGCATATGATAAACTATGGAAGTAATTTAGGGTCTGCTCAGACATCATCATTGAGAGTCTATGTACAGTGCTTTATGCCTGAAAGAACCCTTTTAAGGTACAGATGACTTTTCAAGAGTCCAAAATGCCTCTGAACATCTGTTGCTGAATTAAGCCATGGGGTTTTTTTACAGAAATATTTGCCTTTGGGATACTCTGGTTTCTCCTGCAAACAGCTTGGTGCATGGTAAGTAAACTACAACAACCAAAATATTTGAACATAGTATAAAAAAGTGTATTTGTGAATCAATCTTTATGGAAGCGTTATTGTGGGAAGTAATTTTAACATTGGCAGTAAAACATGGCCTGTGTGAGTGCGGCAGTGGGAGTATAAAACCAGATTCTTGAGAAATTGCTTGGTGTTCATATGCATGATTGGTTTCATGGACATGAGCACCTTCCTTTGCATGCCTTCTGTCCTTGTATCACAAGTGCAAGCCAGACATTTCTGTTCTTTTGTAAAAGGCTCTGGGCAGCTTCTGCTTCAGAACAGTTATTCCTCTAAATTGGATTTTGGGGGTGCAAAAAGTATTTAGCCCTGTTTCATTAGTTTTATTTAGCCCTGTTTATAAGTTTATTTATGTAATAATATTGCAAAGTATTATTACTAATACTTTGTTGCAAATAATACAAGAAATGCATTTCAGTATCTGGAATATGGAATTGAGATCAGAGAGTTGTGAACTCCTTGTACTTAAAGTATGGTGAATGCCTAAATGTATGTGAGAGACATGGAATTTCTACATGTAAATTCATAGGACTTTTGAACTACAAGTACAGCATACCAAGCTGTGTTGTGATAATTGTAATTTTCATTCATTCTCCCACTCATTTAGGGGAGTAGACATAATCAAATAAATGTACGAAGCAGCAAATTAGCAGTAAAATGACCAGTGGAAACTTGCAAGATATTTGTGCAAGTAGTTTAGAAAGACTTTCTGATGGGCATATATGACTTAAAAAACCAAATTATGTTACTTAAAATAACAAATCTGTTCCTTTAGTAGTATATTATTAAAATAATCTGTTTCTGGTCAAGGATTAATAGTTTGTGATTACACAGGGATAGAAATTTTTTTTTTGTTAATACAGATTTTAATTGCTTAATTTGAGAGATTTTGAAGATTTTTTAGCTTCAGAATGTCTGAGGGGAATGTGGGTTTACATGTATATTGGTACTGCAATAAGTGGGCTGGTTGTGGTCAGCTGGATTACAGCATCAAAGTCACTGTTGCTACTGTCTTGAACTATTAGGGGTTGATGGAAAATGCAAGTTAGTACAGTGTTTTATTTGAATTACTTTCCTTTGGCTTTCAGCTTTTATCTGTCATGATAGTGGAGCAACTGTGCTAGCATATGCTCCAAAACACCAGCTGTTGATATCTGGAGGCAGAAAAGGCTTTACCTGTGTAATTGATCTTCGCCTAAAGCAGCAGCAACAGTTACTCCAGAGTCATGATTCTCCAGTCAAAGCAATTGCTGTTGATCCTACAGAAGAGTATTTTGTCACAGGATCTGCTGAAGGCAACATAAAGGTATTGATGAGGGGGAGGGAGCAGAGGTGCTGTGTATATTCAGAAAAAATCTTGTACAAGTGTGGAACAATCCGATATCATGTGTACTACATTTGTTCTTAACTCTGACTTTCACATTTATCAATTTAATTATGAAATGTCAGCCTTAACATCTTCTTAATGCAGTCGTCCTTTTAATTAGTGATACCTTAGTGTCTCTCTATATTGCTTATTATAGTAAATGAGTACTAGTATTCTATAAATGTGTCATTACAGATTGCTACATATTCTTCTCTTACAGTTAGTGTCAGAATAGTAAATGCAAAATGTAGTGCGATTCCTGCACAATTCACTGTTGACGATTTTAAGATCATGGTAATTTTCCTTATAAGAGATTGATGTTTTGATGCTTTTCCAGGTATGGAGTCTGTCTGCATTTAATCTTCTTCACACGTTCATCAATGAGCATGCTCGACAGTCTCTCTTCAGAAACATTGGGACAGGAGTCATGCAAATTGAAACAGGACCAGCAAATCACATATTCTCCTGTGGTGCTGATGGAACAGTAAAGATGAGAATCTTGCCTGATAGATTTAGCCCTTTAAAGGATGTGTTAAAAAATGATGTGAAATTTATGATCTAATGTTTTTCTCAGAATAGTGAATAACATTCCCCTTCTGCCATCCTTGAAAATATTTTTCCTGGAACTAACCAACAAAGGGGATGCACAGTGATAGCTTGTGATACAAAGATGTTTTGGGTTTTTTCCTTTCTCCCCTTCTGCCCCCAACCTCCTATTTATTATTTACCTGGAGCTTTTAGTCCCTGATGCACTAATGCCTTAAAGATTAAAAGATCCTTCAGATTTTGATCATTGCCTAAAATGAAAGCTAAATATGACTTCAAATTAAATAGTTATAATTTATAAAGATGTTACTGAAGTGGTTTACTCTTCCTTTTGAGATAATTACGCTCTCACCTGGAGTGTACCATCTGGGCATGACCTCTGCTTATATTCAATACCTTGCCACCTTGTAAAAGCATGTCAGTCCTGATGGAAACCTTAGGTAATGTTTTTTCACTGTGGCAACCATAAATGTCTCTCTTCTCCATTTGTTTAGTTAGCGAACAATAAAAATGTATACCTGTGTGCAGAAGAGAAACAAAGTTTCCAGGAGTGAATAGTCCTGGTCATGCAGAGATTCATATAACGAGCCACTTTTTCTCTCCATTCCTGAAATCCAGGCTGTTTACCTCTCTAACTTGCCTGATCTCCTTCCTCTCATCTAGAGTATAAGAAACTGAAGGATGTTCTGTAACTTGTCTTCTGTTCTATAGCTTGAATCACTGCCATCAGGATGGCAGGCTGACCTTTTAAAAATAAATATATTTTTAACCCTGAACACTCCCTTTACAAAAAATAAAATGTAAATATGAATGGATATCTTCCTAGTAAAATAGTCAAGATTATGTGTGAAGCCTTAGACTTGATCAAAAAGATACAGGAGGATACTACTTTAGGATATGGCACTAGAATTTCTTGAAAGACTGTTTATTTAAATGTCTGTAGAGGAAATAAAAGAAAAACCCAACCTAATTTATTTTTACATTTTTTTCCAGTAAGACTTTTATTTAGCCCAAAGATAGTCCATTCTTAGCACTTACATTCTTGTTTGTCTGTTTTTCCTAAGTACTTTAAAAAAGGAAAAAGTAGTTCAACAGCAAAGTACTTTCTACACTGTCAGTCTTTCTTTCTTGATGTTTATGTTTACATCTGGTGTCACATGAAAGAAAACAAACTGAGAAGGATAGATGTAGAGAGGTTTTTTTTTGCCAAAATATTAGACTGCATAACTTAAATGTTTGACCAAATTTTTAATGCACAAGGCCTTCACTTTTTTTTTTTTTAGTCAGCTAAACTGTTTCTGTATGTATTTTGGTTTACTTTTCCTTACTTGAGAGTTTGACAGAGGTTTAATTTGTAAATTAGATGTGAGGCTGGATTACTTGAATGCCAATGATGTACTTTTAGCTAAAAGGTATTTTGTGAAATATAGCACCAAGATATTAACTGTAAAATAAACCTGTCAAATTAGGAACTATGGGGATAAATAAAGCATAGCAGAAATGAAGGGCTTGCATAATGAACTATGTAACATTCTCAGGATGCTTTTATCTTAAGAATATAAAGTTGTTTAAAAAGATTTTGTAAAATGTATTAAGGTCATTTTAAATGTATGTTTCGCAAGTTGCAGTGCAAACACTATGAAGGTTTTTATGCACATAACCTGAATTTTCAAATTGTGCAATAAAAAGAATGTGAATGTTTTGCCATGAAGAAACATGTGACAGCATTTCAAACTGGTACAGCTGTTCAGTGATTCAGTTGTAATTGTTCTTCCTTAACACTTAGAGATTGAAATTGAACGTGATTTCAAAACAGTTTAAGTACAGTGATGGACCAGAAAAGTGACTAAAAGTGACACCACCTTACAAAATAGACTTGCCTAATGAGTATGAGTTATCTGCTCAGTGGCTGAGTTTCTAATATTCTTTATTCTTGTGGAAGAAGGAAAACAGTGGGATAAACAGTAGCACACTGCTTTAGAATCAGCTGAAACTGTTGTGACTTTGTAGCTGCTTTATATACATGCGTCAGTTTTATACACCCACTGAACTAACAAAGTTACATGTGCAAAAATCATGGCAGTATTATATAATTATGTCCTTGATGTTTTGTCCTTAAATATTTATATCTCATTAGCTTTAATACTTCAAGCTCAAATCTGTTGTACTGGCAATCACAAAAAGCTGTCTTACCATCTGCAAACTGAGCAGATTTTAAATGCAATTTGCCAAGACATACAATGTTGTCATTTTTCTGAGCAAAGCTGCACTTTGAAAAATCCTGGCAAACTTATGCTTATACCAGAAAAGTACTGACCTTGACCAGGCATTTTCAATAATGTTTATAGTTACCATAAGCTATTCTTGAAACTAAATTATGTAAAATCACAATGTATTTGCCACGCCTTTATAATCTTTCCAATAAATCCTGCAGAAACTCAACCTTCTAGAGTTCCATGTTGCTGCTATTTCATTTAAAAATCAGTTGTTCAGTTGCATATTGTTCATTGTTGTTTAACTATTGTAAGATGAATTATCAGTAGCTTTCTTGTAATGATGGATTAAAAATGAGTTAAATTCTGTTGTATGTGAAACTTTTAAAGGGACACTCTCAACTTTGAATCTAGTAATTGGAGAAGAACTGAACTCAGAACCCTCTGGCTGTTGCCCTTAACTTCCACTGACTTTTGTCCTCCAGCAATTAATGCTTTTTCCCTGTTGCTATGCAAGTTACTCAAACTTAAGGGTACTAGTGCCTACAGAGGTCCCAGTGCTTACAGTAGCCATGTGCACAAATTGAACGTAAAATTTGCTTTTGCCAGTGCTTAATCAGTAATACTTTTTTTGTCCAGACAAAATAATTTAGCTTGTAGTTGATAATGTCCCTTTTAAATATCATAGAGTGGAAGCTGTGACTTGTGTTTGTCTTTGTAGCAGTACATGATACTGTCAGAGTGTGTCATTCTTGTGTTGCTAACTGATTCCGTTACCTTAGACACATGATCCAAGTTCTTCATGATTACTTCAGCAACTTGTGAAAGTTAAAACTCTGGCCATCTAGGTACTTAAACTGGCTTGGTGTGTGACTTTACACCAGAAAATTCTCAGCTGACAGCTGACGTTGCAGGATGTTGATGGAGAAATGTGTAAGAGATGCAGATTTTGTACCATGCCAAGGTGGTGCAGGGTGAGGTTGTAGATGTTCTGCTGCATTTTAGGAACCTCAGAACCAGTTGCAGGAAATAAACTGTGGAGATATCCTACACTAGGTACCCCCTTCCTGTTAAGAGCACCCAATGCTAGATTAGATGCAATAGTTATGAAAAAAGCAACAGTGATTATGGGGAAATAAGCTTGGAGATTATATATTCTCCAAGGTAATTATTTTCAAATGTTTATTTTTACTAAAAATAGCAAAACCATCACTAATGGCAGGTTCAGCACACTGATCAAACTACTTTCTATAAAATAAAGATCTTGATTTACCAAGTTTTGTAGTGTTTCTTATTCCTCCCATTTCTAGCTCTAAAATATGCATTATTTTTTTTTAATGTCTTATGCTTTCATGCTTTATCTTTCCTTGTTCTAACTTTTTGGTGTTTAGGAGGGGGACTGGTTGCTGGGGGTTTGTTTTTTGAATCCCCTTTTCTGTGTCATTTAAGCTTGAAAACCTGTGTAGGTCTTGGGGACCTCTGTTGTCACCTCTAGCAGAGGTACAAGTATGAATGCACCTGTTATGACGTGATTAGTGAGAGATGCCCAAATTAAGGAGCAAACAAGACAAAATGCCAGTTCAACAATACTGACTTTATTTGTAGCTTTTAGTGTTTAGGGGAAAGAGAGTGCCAGTAGACGACAGTCGCCACTCACAGATCCAGTGGTGTCCTGTTGGTCCTTTTTCATCCTGGGCTTCTCAGTGGTGGGATGGGGGGGACCTAATTCATTCTTCTTTTAGTAAGTTCTGTGCAGGTACATAAGACAAAACTGACTATGAAATTTTTTCACTATTTATTTTAGCAAAGGAATCCATGCTTATTGGCTACAAGTTGCATAGTTCTCTAGTTAGTATCCTGTCTTGTACCGATTCCATTGCAGTCTAATTTGTTCTTTCTCTTTTGAGTCAGTGGATTTCTTGGATCAGAGGGCTATGAGCTGGTGGTTGCAATCTCCCCCACCGGAGTTACCTTTTATCCAATCAAGGTGATTGTAGCACGGTTGCTGAATTGGATTTATTGGTATCTTGCTTATCTTGGGAGCTCTGCCTGATGTCCTTGTGTCTGTGAATTTGGCACTTTTTGGTACTATTACACAGTAGTACATCCTTCTTTCCAAGGAACTTTGGAAGTTAACTTTGTTAACTTCCCCCTAGGTCATTAAGCAGTATATGCAGTATTGCCTTTTTACAGCCCAGGTTCCTGGTATCCACAGTGGGAACTCTGGAGGCTCTTGGTGGTTGCAAAGGCCGTCTGTCCCGTAACTTGGGATGCTTCTCTTCGTCGATAGGTGCGCGAGCTGCTTCTTTCAGTCTCTCCCGGGAGATGTACGGACCAGGTTCTGCTAACCTGATCTGCCCCTGCCAGGCCTCGAATTAGCGCCTTCCTGGCACGAATTCCCCTCCTCTCTAGCCGAAATAGTGTTCAAGAGTTGTTCTTTAACTCCTAGGAGCACCTGCGCGAGTCACACGACAATGGGTATGAGTAGAGCATGCATCTCGTCAGGCTCGCAGCGAGGTGCTGCCAAAATTCAATCCGCCTCTGCATGCAGCTCGGTGCCTACAGACGATTGTGTGCCTGGTTCGGCGGCTGCGGCTGGTGCGAGAGGCGAGGCGGGGCTCGATCGGCCCCGCCCCGGCCCGGGGCGAGCGCAGGGCAGGGCAGGGCCGGGCTGGCAGCGACCCCGCCCCGGTCCCGGCGGGAGCCCCTAACCCCGAGCCCCGAGCCGCCGCCGCGCCGCTCCGCTCGGCACCGCCGCTGCCGCCGCGCACACACACACAGTGAGTACCGCCCTGCGCCCCGCGGGCCCCCGGCCCCTTCCCCGGCCCCGTCCCCCCGTCCCGCCGTGCCAGGCGGCCCCGGCCCCCTACCCCTGCCCTGCGCGCCCGCAGCAGCCGCGGCCGAGAGCGGCGGCGGGGCGGGCTGGGGCCCGGCAGAGCGCTGGGCGCAGCCCGGGGGGCGAAATGCGGCCCCGGGTCCGGGGCCGGGTCGCTGCCGCCTCCTGCCCCGGCGGGTCCCGGCGCCGCGCTCCAGGTGCGAGCTGCCCGGAACCACGCGGGGAGAGTTTCCTCCCCGCCGATGTGCTTGGGTAAAGGCTGCTCTGCTCTGCGATACCGAAACTCTCCGCTCCTCCTAGGCTAGCCTTTCACTGTTTTCCCAGAAATGTTTCTGCTTTCACTCGGAGTGAGCCGTGCCCCGCGTCCTCGTGTGCCGGAGCGCGCAGGACTGACCTGTGGCTCTTGAGGCGGAGGCAGGCGTGATGATGCAGCTGAAGTCTGCGCGGTGGTGGTGAAAGAAACTTTTCTGAGACGTGCCAGTTTGGCTTTGAAGTACTACTAGCAAAAATCCTGAAGTTCCGCCTGTAGTTGTATCTTATTTACATACTGCTAATCAAATAAAAAGAGATCACAGTTCAGTGTGGATTTTTCCTTTTTAGAAACCTGAATGGTCAGACCTTCCACACCTCTGTGTGTCTCTAGAAGTACATGTTCGCAGTCTTTCCTGACCTCCGGTAGAACGAAACACGGTCCAGGTGATGCTTCCCCCTCTCTGCACGTGTCTTGTTTCAGTCACTCTCCTTTGCGGAACTGCTCGGCGAAACCACTCACGTTAGAGCCTGGTCAAAACTTCTCCCAGCAGTCGTTTTCACGCTCACTGCCTGGGTTGACTACTGTCAACTCTGTTTATCTTTTGTCAGCTCTAAATAGGAAGTTTGCTTTGAAAGAGCATCGACAGTGTAGGCAAAAAAAAAAAAAATTCTGGAGGGGAGAAGTGTTGCGGTGGAAAGAGGTCCGAGCCCTGTATTTGGAAGACAAAACTTTGTGAACTTGGAACATGCTTAGAAGCAGGAACAAGGAACTGAAATGTTCTAGTACGTTTGCATTTAGTACTTGAACTAAAACGTTCTAGTACATTTAGTGTCTCTGCTCCACCTGAAAGCAAATTTCACCTGGAACACTATTGAAATAGAAGTTGTGGTGCAGATCTTTGCAGGGGCACAAAATACTGCAGCTTGAAGTGGAAGCTGCTCGCTGTTTGCCCTGACAACAGGAAGCTGCTCATTTCCGTTAAATAGTAACGTGCCTCGTCGGACTAAACCTAGATTTCAGTGTGCTTCATGGCTTAACTTATCTCTTTTAAGTTTTCTTTAAATAGTTGCTGCTAGGTAAAGAATAATACTTGCTGCTTGAAAAAGGTGAGCGGATTATCAAATCTCAACTTTGGTCAGTCTCGTATTTTGGTACAACAAGGCAAGTCCTCCAAGTGATGGACAGTAAAATGCCTAATTAGCATTAAAGCAGATGATACATCCTTACAGTTTAGTTTTATACAAAACTAATACTGAACTACTGAAATTGCAATTTATGGTATGTAAATGGTGGCTGGTTTGAGATAAGTTATGTCTTAGGATGAATTTTCTTCCAAGTTGCAGATATGTTTCTTGAGTTTACCTCATAATAGAGGTTTTGGGCCAGAATTCACCTTTATGTTTTTCGTTAATCCTTGTACATGAATCGTACAAAAATGAGAAGGAAAAAAGTCACCAAATGGTATTTGTCATAATCTTACCATTGTATATATCCTTTAAAATTACATACTTAATCTAAAAGGTTGGCAGTACCTTTCCATCATTTTTTTCTGCATTTATTACATTCTAGCAGCTTTAACCATGTTCTAGGTAAATTTGGTTATAGCTTCTTACATCCTTAAGATAAATCATGAGGCAAATAGATGCTACTGTACTTTTTTTCCTTTTGTCTTTATTTTCCCACTGCCTTTGTAGGCAGGTTTCTTGTAATTTTTTATATTTTCCCTGTATTGGACTAATCATTTAAACTACTTTCATCTTCTCCCATTGACAAAATTCTTACACTGTGTTTGTCACATTTGTGAATCAGATTGAATTGATGAACAAAATTTTATTGAAAATTAAGTATTTAGGAAGAATTTTCTTGTAGGGAAAGTATTCTTTGTGCACAATATACTTTGAAAAAGTGTCGAGACAAATTTCAGTAATGCGTATCTCGACAGATTCTAGTGCTCTTGTTTTTGTTTGGAGTATCAACAGACAAACTGTGGTGCTCCAGGAGCTATGATTTAATGTCAAAGTAACTTGGGGAGTTTTTTGGGCTGTCTGGGTTGTTTTTTGGGGGGTTTTTTTTGTGTGTCCATCTACTGACAGCCGTGAGCAGCCATGTTGTCAATTCTATTTGTGATAAAAATGTTTACAACATTCTTCAACTGTAATGTAGTGCAAATTCTAGGCCTCTTTATTTTATACTGGCTTTGGAATCACTGAAAGTGAGTATGGCTTGAAATTACATGGGTTTTTTTCTTCTTACGCTCCAGTGTCATCAGATCATAAGACCCAGAGTAAATGTTATTTGTGTTTAAGTGAAAGTTAAGATGGCATTTTTCAGTTAAGCATGTGAATACAAGGTTTCACACAGCAGATTTACATTCTCTTTCTTGAGCAATGTTTTGCTCAAACCAGAATTTCCTTTTTTAACCTAGAGATTGACCTCACCCCCACTGAGAAGTGAGCTCTGTGCTCAGAGACTGAGGTGTGTAATTTGCAGAGCAGTGGCAGCACTTGGCTGTTTCTTGGCATCTCTAACAAGTCTCAGGAAGGGGAAGAGTGTGGAATACAGGATTTGTGTTAGAAGCTGTTAATCCTGTGTTTCAAGTGCTCTTGTCTGAGCTGATCGTTGACACTGTCACTTTCAGCCAAAACATTATTTCTTTCTTTCTTCATTTCAATGTGGTGGTTCCTGGAATCTCTGTAGTAAGGCAGGTGTGTGAGATGGTGTAAGAAATAAAATGCATAGCTTTTAAATTACAGGAGTTAAAGCTGCTCCTTAATTTCAACACATTTTTATTTGGAAGTACAGATAATGGATAGTAAATGTCTCAGTCCTTGAGCAAACCTTGCAGGGACTTAAAAGGTGTTACATGACTTTTTGATGATAATACCCTTAGCTGGCATTGATGAGTTGTATGCTGAGGACAGTGGGATCAACAAAACTGGACACATTAAAACCCAGCATTTTCTCACAGTTTATGGAGTAATGCAGTGAAGAAAGTGGGAGTGCAGTAGTGCTGGCCTATGCAAATCAGGCAGGGTGCAGCTGTGGCTAATGGCAGTTATATGGATACACATCTGGCCCTGGGTGATGGTTGTTAAACCATCTGAAGGAGGTGTGTGTGTGCATGAGCTGTGGGCTGGGCTCTCTGTGCTTCTGTGCTTGCAGTTGAGCAATTGGTCTGGTCTGGAGCTGTGTCTGGAGACCCCAGAATGAACTGGGGTCTTCCATTTACCGTAGCAGTTTGATATTTATTACCTGATCAATTGCAAAATTTTTATTGTGTGGTGTGTTTCTCAGCCACACAATAGCCTTTCTCAGTTAATGGATTCATTTTTGCCGTAGTACTGGAGCACGTCTGAATAGTGTGCCCATGCTAGGGAGGTCTTGAGAGGAATTCAGGAAATGGCAGAGCAAAGCAAACTGTTTTAAACAGTACTGGCTTCTATAGTTGAAGATTTTACTTGCTTGCTTCTTTTATTGTCTTTGGTACTTATAAACTGAATTTCCAGCTGACCAAGTATTTTTTACAAGCAATATGTTTTTTTCTGGTTTGGTGTTTTGTCTGCAGAAGTTACTGGGGCATGGTTATATTCAGAGTGAACTGTAAATAACTGAAGAAAAACGTGTAACTATAGTCCATGTTATTCCTCTACTTGTAAAAGGAACGACTATATTAAACTTTAAGGTAATGAGACACATATACCTGCATGTCTCATCTGTTAAGGTATTTGTCTCTTGAACTTTGAAGCTGGAACACCTCTCTGGTGGTGGAAATAAAATCCATTAGTTACCTGTGACTGATTGTCCTCTCCAGCATGTATATGACACACAGTGTTGTAATTTGGTTGTCTTGAAAGGCATTTTAAGTAATAATAAGTGATCCAATGAGGAAAAAAAACCCATACCTGTTAGGTAAAAAGTGTTTAGGAAGGGGACAATAATTTTATCCAAATACATGCTAAATTGAAATTTATCAAACAAAATGTTACCACATTTAAATTACTGATTGTGCAGTATGGGGTGTGTAACCACTGTGATTCCATGAAGAGGAATTTCTCTTTAACTCCTAGCTGAAGTAAGTTGTTCTCAACCCGATTCCCATACTCCAGTGCTGCCCACTTCCAATTTGATGCATAGTACTGGGCTATCTAAAGTATGTTGGCATTACTGCAGAATATTACACTTATCTAAAGAACTTCCTTTACCTGCAAGTACAGGTGGGTGAAGTTCTGAAAGTTAATTGTACAATTCTGAAAAAAAGGTATTAAAAATTAGGCTTCAGGTGATGAGGATCAGTCTCTGTCAAAAGTCTCTTGGGTGTATGTGCAAACTAGCACTTCCAGCCTGAATGTATTGCTGCTCTCACTCAGTTTTGAAAAAAACAAAAGCGTAATTTCCTGCTTTTGCCAGTTCTGCAGAAATCTGAGACATAGGCAGGTCATTGCTATCACTGGAATATTGTTGATGGGATGGGGATAAAATAATTTCTACTGGTTTCTTATGGACATGGGCACTGAAAATGTTAAGCTTTATATGGGAAATTATAAAAGTAAAGGATATGTCTGGGCCCATGAATCTTCTGCTGTGTTCCAATTTCGAAAAGTGATGTTTGCAACAAATCCTTTTTATCCATAAATCGTACACTGTATAGCAGAAAGCTTATCCCCAGCAGCTATAAATAGTGAAATGATCTAAAATATGATACAGCTTTTTTATTGCCATGTCTGAAGTAAATAACTGCCTCTTGGCTTACTGAAAGCATTCCAGTGTGTCGTGGGCTGACCTTGGCTGGCTGCCGGGCACCCATCAGAACTGCTCTATCACTCACCCTGGTAACTGGAAAGGGGAGAGAAAATAGAACAAAACGTTCAAGGGTTCAGATAAGGAGCAGGAGAGATCATCCACTGAACAGGATCACAGGATAATGACAAGTAAAATAAGTGTTAAAAACACCTGTCCCTCCTTCCCAGCTCTCCCTTCTCCCCAGCAGTGCAGGGAGGTGGGGGATGGAGTCTGTGGCTGGTTCATCCCGCGTTTCTGCCGCTGCTCAGGGAGAGAAGTCCTGCTCCAGTGTGGGGTCCCTCCCACAGGAGACAGTTCTCCAGGAACTTCTCCAGCTTGAGTCCATTCCACGTCAACAGTTCTACATAAAACGCTTCAGTGTGGTCACTCTTCCATGGGGTCAGTCCTGTTCCAGCGTGGGTCCCCCAAAGGGTCACAAGACCTACCAGGAAACCTGCTCCAGCATGGGCTCCTCTCTCCAGCAGTCTGCAGGTCCCTGCCAGGAGCCTGTTTCAGCACAGGCCTCCCATGGGTTCACAGCCTTCTTGCACACACCAACCTGTTCCAGTGGGGGTTCTCCATGACCTGCAGGTGGATCTCTGCATCCCTGTGAACCTCCATGGCTGCAAGGGTACAGCTGCCTCTCCATGGGCTGCAACGTGGGCTGCAGGGGAATCTCAGCTCTGGCACCTGGATCATCTCCTGCCCTCCTTCCTCAGTGACCTTGGTGCCTGCAGAGATGTTTCTCTCACATGTTCTCACTCCTCGCTGAGCACATTTTCATCAGCCCAATAACCTTTTTCTCCTTCTAAATATGTTCCCACTGGGGCATTGCCATCATTCCTGATTGGCCCAGCCTTGGCCCCTGGCACATCCATCCTGCAGCCAGCGGGCACTGGCTCTGCCAGGCATTGGGAAGCTGCTGGCAGCTCCTCACAGGAGCCACCCCTGTAGCCCCCAGTACCAAAACCTGGCCATGCAAAACCAACATGTAGTGCTATTAAAACAGTTACAAAGGGCACTTTAGTGCTCCTTTGCCTTGGGGAAGAGAGAGGAATTTCCTCCTGTGTTAATTGCTATTAATAAAGCATTATCATTTTATATTAAATACATTTGAGAGCTATCTCTTGTATATCATGGTTAACTAGTATGAAATCAATAGCAAAACCATACCTCCCGTCTTTTGCAAAACATTTGGTAGATGGGGTTTTTTTGAGTGTTTACATACTGTGGTTTCAGAATGTGGAGAAATATTAGTTTGGTGTTAGAAGGTAGCTGTGCCTTTCTGACTGATCTGCTGCAGATGGTTCTTTCTGAGTGGTGAGTATGTGCATGCATAAAACAGCTAGATAAGGTAAGCCTGGTTAAATGGCCTGTAATTAAGCCCTGATTATTGAGTTGGTTTGGAGTATTCATAATTAGATATGTGTTTGTTTATGATATCCTTCCACTCCTCAGCAGAAGGTTGTTTGTTTTGTATATATGCTTAGCCCATTTTCTTTAGTGTATTAAAGTAATTTTCAGGCTCTGTGGAAGAACCTTTGCCCACCTTCAGCTCATTCCACATCCTTCTTCCTCCATTCAGAACACAAAATCTGCATTTTATCAGGTGGACTTCAAATTAATTTTTTACTATATGCTTTATAAGGTGAAACAAAAATGAGCAACTGCTTAGCAATTTTTTTTTAATTCTAGCTAATCTTGATGTTTTATCGTCAGTAACTGTTGATATTAAGATTTTGTTTAATCCTGATGTATATAGCACTGTCTTTATGACTAACTGCAGGACTGTTTTATTTTAAAAAAAAAATCTTCTGAGGAAACATTGTTTACCTTTATGTCTTTGATATGGAGAAAAACGTTTTGCTGCTGTTGGGCTTGTAGCTTGTAGTGTTTGGGATTCCAGACATAAAATCTGTGTCTCAAGTAGTCTAGAATTGGTCTTATTTATAGTATTGCTAGGACTTTCAGCTCTGTTATCTTTTTGGCATGACTGGAATGATTTTGTAGGCAGATAAGAGGGGTTTAGTGGCATGTGAAAATTAATTATGTTTTTTATGAGATGAAAAAGTAGAAGCGTTTTGCAAAAGATTCAGGAAGGAGGACAAGAGGACAGAGCAAGAGAGACAAATTTGAGCATGCTGTGGGAGCCTTGAAGTTTGCTTAGCTGTCCAAAAGTTTGCAGGTCAAGTTAGAAGAAGATAGTTGATAATTTTTATGTTTAGATGTTTTATTATGGCTGGGATTATAGTGAAACAGGGAATAGGAAAGCTCATCCTGATCCTTAAGGTCCATTGCAGCTCTTAACATTCTGTGAATCTATCTTCCTTGATTTCCAGTGGTTTCAGAATAATTTAAACACATTGAGGGGAAGTCTTTCTCTGTTTGACTTCAGTTTTATTTTCCTTGTAGTTACTGTGTATAAATTACAGGATGCTTTAGCCTCCTCTCTGATGAAATAATGAAACAATACAGATCTGTTACTATAAGCAGTGCTGTAGGAATCTTAATAGTTTTGTGTAGCTGCCAGACCGTTTTTTTTTAAATCCTGTACTTGACAACATATTGAGGGGTGGAATTTCTTCTTGTTTGAAAATCTCATTCTAGAAATTGTTTGTGTGATACCCTTGTATTGCCATGCATTTCATATCAAGGTCTTATCTGCTACTTTTGTGAATTCAATTGATTATTTCCAGGCATATTTACTTAATTTGTTCTTCATTAAGTTGTAGTACTTCAGTGTATTAGATCACTCTCATGTTAAAGAAAAAGAAATATTCAAATCTTGTTTTGTTTGGAGCTTTTGAAAATTTATTAGAACTTACAGGTAGAGCTGAATGATAGTAGAAATGCGATTAACATCTGAATTGTAGAAAAATCTGTGTAATCCAAACAATGAATTTGTGTTGTATTGGTCTGCAAAACACCACACTGATCAGTGATGCAGAAAGTATGCTGATTGCGACCAAATGCTTTTGTGCAGGTTTGCCAGCAGTATTTGCTGTACAAGTGGTTTTGAATATGCAGGTGGATGGTTTAAAGTCACTTGAAATGTCAATTTTGTTTTTATACCAGGTGGATAACTGGGGGGAATAGTGAATGTGAGGTCAGTGATAGGTGATAAAATACTGTATGCATTTTTATTTATTCCTGTGAGGTGTTCAAATGTAATCTCAGGTGATTAGCAGTTTATACATTTCTTCTGCTTCAGATCTTACACTGGATAGTATGGAAAGCCTTAATTACTACTAAAAGATCCATCTGCTGAAGGCATGTTCAAGGCAACACCAAAAGATGGAAAGCACAGGACATGATCTTGCTGTTGACCTCCGCCCATGGACACTGCTGTCCATCTCATCCAGGATCCCTAAACATTGGTTGTTTGCCAGTGTTTTCAGATTGGCTTTGTCCAAGTTGTTTATTGTTACCTGTAGTTTTTTAGAAGTTTCTTTGCATTTCAGCATACTCATTTTTCTAATTACTTGATTTAAAATTTAAGGCCATTTAAAAAAACCACAAAACCACAAAATCCCACCCAAACTGTATTGGTGCGAAGATTCTGCTTTACATGGAGTACCCAGTTGTACATGTCAAGCTAGGTGTTTAATTTCAGTGATCACAGAAGAAGGTGTATGGAAAAAAAAAAAAATCTGAGTGTTTGGGTCCACCTGATGGAAATTTTCAGCATTTGAGACCTATAAAACCTCTAAGTGCCTAAACCAGAGCATGTGCTGCTGTTCTGTACACAGGAAGCCATGTCACAAAACCAACCCTGCTTTCTGCTCAAGCACAAGAATTTATATGCATGTGACTGAGGTTGGGGAAGGAGAGTGTGGGGTTACAGTGGACTTTAAAATTTAGGTTTAAAATTATAGGAAAGCAGACCTCTCTACTAGTCAGGCTTAAATGCAGCGTGTAGCATTTAATAATCTCTAAGCTTCACAACTGTATGTGAGAAAGGTAGTACAGAATTCCACAGCTAAAAAGGCAGCTGTGACTTATTTCAGTTTTATTTGTCTTAAAACAATGTTGCTTAAAAAGTGAATAGCTACAGCACAAATCTGAAAGTTGGTGTTCTGAGCCTTGATGGCAATAAAGACATTAATGGAGAAGAATGTCAACTAATAGATAGGCAAAGGAATAAGTTATTAGCTAGGAGGATTTAATTCAAAAGTTGGATCAAATCAAATACTGGAATAAGGATTAGAAGAACCTTGAGAAGCTTAAATGAATGCCTTGAGATGAAAAACAAAAGACTGAAGAGAAAAAAAAATGTGTGTTTATACCTTTATTTTTTCTTCTTATGAACAACTGAGTAACATCATAATAAAATAAGCTGAATAATAAAACATTTAACAGTGCCAGGCAGAAGAGAAGTCTTTGTCAAAGGCTCTTCATAGAAGAAAAGTAGTTTAGATACCCAGCATGACAGTCTGAAACTATGTGATCATGCAGCTTTTTTTCTGTGCTCAGTCAACTAAGGGCTTGCTCTGTGGCAGTGGTAGAATCAACGGACTAAAATTTTTCTGGATTTTTTTTTTTTTTGGTGGGTATGAGCTGAGAGCACCACAGTAAAAACGAAATGCATGGGAAGCTTCCTGGGTCTAGAGCACTTTGGGGCATCCTCTTGCCTTGAGAAAAGCTGTCAGACCCACCTGTGCCATTACAAGAAGCTCACAGCTGGGGCACAGCTGGGTTGACCTCTGGGCTGCAGGTCACAGGGGCACATGGAGCAGAAGTGCCTGGAGCCCCACGCTGGCTGTGGGCATCCTGCCTCATCTGGGGTGGCCTCAGGGAGGCAGGCACATCACACGGGGTGCCTTGGGAAGCGTGTCCCCAGAGTGGGGCTGGCTCCCTGCCTGAGAAGCCATCGGCCACCAGTAGCGGTGTGGAACCTGGCAGGAGTGCGTGTGTCCCCTGTGGTGGGTGGGTGACCAGGTACAGATCTCACGGGGCTGTGCTGGCTACAGAGGCAAATAAACAGTTGGTGTCACACTGGCACTGTGAAGAACTGTGAGCATTGCCCAGTTTCTTCTTCTGCTCAGGTAAATTCAACTGAAGTTCCCTCAAGGGCAGCGCTACTGGGCCTGACTAATTTGGAGGCAGTTTGTTAAGGTGCTTAGTGTTGCTGCAGTGTAACCCTGAAAATAACATGCCTTAAGCTTGTTTATACCTTAAACAAGACCGTGTTGTAATTATGGTGTTCGGGGTCTTGAGTGAGTGCTGCTTGTGGAAAGCTGTGCATCCTGCTAGCAGAGGCCCTTCAGTAGTCAGAGCTGGGAAATCCTCTTCTCTGGACAGCCCCCATCCTTCTCTCAACCTTCTTTATTGACAGAAAGTACTATAGAAACAGTGACTTTCTCCAAAATAAAACATGCAAAAACTGTTACATCCTGCTAGACTTCTCAGTTGAAAAGCACATTGTAACATTCTCTGCTCTATTTTCCATCGGTGGCCTCAGAGCAAGCTGGGGAAGTCTGGAAGCATGCAGCAGAGCACTGCACTTAGGTGTCTGTATCCCAAAGGTTGTGGTCCTGTGTCTGAAAATTTTGGCTGAATGCAGTAAGGTTGAAATGGGAAATAGCTGTCTGTGCAAATGCAGTTATTGTGCAGCAGTTGTTCTGTAATACTCAGTGTGTGGCAACTTACAGGAAAACGAACTCCTATTTTGGATCTGAATCTTGAAACTTTCAATGCAAGATTACTTCAAGGGAATAAAAGGCAGCCAAGTGCTTCAAAACCATAACATCTTTTTTCCCTTCCCTTTAAATTATTTCAAGTTGTTATTTATGCATGATTTAGTTTTTATCTATAAACAGACATTGACAGAGTAGTCCTGTTACTTAAAATGGGAATCCTGAGGAGATTCACAAGTCCACGTAGTTTAGAAAAAATGTTACAGCAACAATATTTTTACAGTCTAGTCTAACTGCTGAGGGAAGGTGGGAAGATAAATTAGTGAAGTTACTCTAACATAAGCTAGTGAAATAAAAAGATGAAAAAAACTGTGGAAAGACTTCAATCAATAACTTGCCTGCTCCCTTAGAACTCTCTTCTTTGAGTGCTCTAAAGGAAGTAAACAGATTAGTTCTACACCCATTCTTGTAGTACCTCTGGCACTATACATGCACGTATGAATGTTTAGTATGACTAGCAAATTTCACCATTCCTCTTTTTATGTGCTCCTTCTATGCAGAGCTTGTACTTAATTCTTTCTTCCCATGCTCTTCTCCTCCTGAAAACCCCCTGGAGATACTTGAGTAGTGTCAGGTAAAGGCAGTCCTAGATGTCCCAGTAAAATATAATCATCACTAAAGGAAAATAGGTTCCTCTTTGAGTACACAAGATCACTTATTAACAGTGGAGGTATGTAAGTCAATTAGTGCTGGTGACTATAAAGCTGGTTGGGTGATCCAGGGTAAATATGCTCCAGATATTGTTGTCTGTTTTGACACCAAGTTGAAAAGAATCTGTTGGAGGAAACCTCTCTGTGACATTTTAAATTCCTTTTACTTCACATGATTGAAAGAGTTAATTTTTTTTTATTGGGATAAAGCTTCCTTCCAAACTGTCAAAGAGAAGAATGTAATTTCTTTTGTGTTTTGCCATTATTCAGGTGAGGAAATTTCAGTAACTGGTAATATTAGTATTATACAATATAGTTTTATTACATAACATCAGGTTTTTTACACAGTTTAGGAGGTAATTCATACCAAGCTAAACTTTGTTATGCACAGAAATATTTCTCAGACATCTATTTGTAATACATATTTATTGATTTGATTCATTAAATGCCATGTGCTTTCAAGGTTGTTTTTCTGCCTACGATTCATATCTCTTTTCTTTATTTTTTTCCCAGAGTGACAAATCCAGACAGGTTTCTCTAAATTTCTCTGTAACAGCTGCATCTAGTTACATGTACATCAAGTAAGTATAGTAGGTCTGAACAGTGTTCTCCTCTGTATGAATAACATACAGAAACTACTATGATGAAAACTTTTTTGTGCTTGGGACCACAAGCTAAATTTCTTCTCAAAATCTAATTTCTCTCTTGTTCTTTCAATGTATTACTCTTGGACTAAAGAAAGTAGCTCAAAATATTCAGACCTACATTTTCATTCATAGATCTTTAAATATTTTTTAAGCAAACGTTACACCTGTATTTACTTGGAAAATGCCTGGTGCAATTTCAGCGTGCTGGTATTCTCCTTATTTCCTTGACTATATGCTCCCATTTTTTCAGAGTCATAGAATGGCCTGGATTAGAAGGGACCTTCAGGGGTAGATCAGGCCTGGCCCCCACAGTCATCAAGGACATGTTTCACTAGGCAGTGTTGCTCAAAGCCCCTCCAGCCTGGCTTTAAACACTTACAGGAATGAGGCATCCACGACTTCTCTGGGCAGTGTGTGCCAGAGCCTCACCCTCGTGGTAAAATATTTCTTCTCTATGTCTGGTATAAAACTACCCCCTTTCAGCTGAAAACCCCTTGTCTGGTCACTATGGACTCCAGCAAAAAGTCTTTCCTCTTCTTTCTTTTAATCTCTCTTTGAGTGTCGAAAACTCAGAAAAGTTTTCTCCAGAGCCTTTTCTCCTCTGGGCAGAACACCTCCACCTCTCATCCTGTCTTCATAGGAGAGGTGCTCCAGTCCTTGGATCATCTTTGTGGCCTCCTCTGGACTCTCAACAGCAGGTTCACATCCTTCTTATGCTGGGGGTCCCCGAGCTGGATGCAGCATTCCAGGTGGGAGTAGAAGGGCAGGGTCAGTTCCCTGGACCTTCTAACCACATTGCTTTTGATGCTTTTTGATGCCTTTCTGCAAGGGCACACTCCCAGCTTATATCCATTTTTCCCAATTTTTGGTTTAGGTTCTGTTGTATGCACTTGACCATATTTCCAGCTCACAACTCTGTCAATAATCTGTGCAGCTGAACATGACAGATAGGCAATAGCTGGTTCTAGAAAGAAAGAAAGGAAGAAGGGAAGGCCCTATAATGAAAGTCACAAATTATTTTGCTTTTAGTCTGTATTCTTTTCAGGGATAGTTTGCTTAATTTTATGAAAAACAATGCATGGCCTTAATCCTCTAGGAAAGTCTAGTAGGGTGAGAACAGTGGATGTAGTTGTGTATCTGTGCCAGGTGACAGCCTCAGTGGCTTTGACTCCAACCCAGTGCATCCCGGTAAGAAGTTTCAAGGAATATTTTATTATATTTGTGATTTTTCCCTGCTTAGAATGACCTGCAACTGAAAGAGTCTCATTTCCAAAAAGAGATGTTCTTAGCTAATGTGACACAAGATAGTGTTTGCATGATGCTTAATTAATGTAACATTTTCCTATGAAACTTCCAGATAATTCTGGTATCATGAAGGTGTTTAGGAATTTCTGGGGAAAAAAATGAAATCTACATCAGATTTCTAGATGATTTACATAGAAATGTGTTATCTATAGAGATAATTTTAAAAATATAGTTTAGTACAGGGTACTGCATGTTTAGGGGAACTGGCCTTTTCTCTGCCTACATTCAGAAAATATATTCTTGGATTGTTTCTGTACTCTTATGAGTATTACTTATTTTGGTGTTTCGTGTTTTTTTTTTTTCCCTTAAGATTTCTGTTTATGTGTAAAGAAAATTTATCTCTTCTGTCATTGTTTGTCAGCCCTCCCCTGCTTTGTTTGTTAGCCATGGGAAGCGAGCACTTTCAGCCCTTACATGCTTGCTTGGGTAGCATATGTAGATTGGGAACCTGTTTTTCAGAGGTAAAATTATGGAAATTTGTTGCTCTGCTGACAACTTATTTGTGTATCTTGGAATGAAATTCTAGCACCATCTCAGAATAGCATTAAAGCACCTCCTTGTGTTAACTACAACATCTAGTACCAGATAGCTGTAAGGAAGTGTGCCTTGTCAATAGCCATATAATAAGGAAATTTTACAGTGTCCTTTGGATAACATCTGGGTTTTTTTGTTTGTTTCAAAAGAATTGAATTTTGCTTATTTTACTTGCTGGTAAAGATGGTGAGTTACACCACATTCCAGGACGTGCAGCTGTGTTAGCCCCCTTGCAAAATAGTGAATGTATTTGTTGTAGAGACTGTGCAAGGAGACCAGTCCGTCAGTGACTGATGCTTCTTTGCCTATTGGAGAGCTTCAAGCCAGGAATCTGGAGCTGTTGAGAGACTGCTTCAGATGGTGCATGTTAAAACCAGCAGAAGCCTTTTCAATCTCAGACTGAAATGAACTCTCATGCTGCAGTCATCAGCTGCTTTCATTCAGATTCTTCTCTTTATTGTTTTTCAAATAGGTACTTTAGAAAACTCCCTCACTTCTCAAGCTTTTTTCCTGAAAGAAACTAAATATATAATATTTTAAGCCTGTTAAAATAGTTTTTAACATGGCAGAAGTTGACACATGTCTGTGACTTTACTAAATGATTCTTTGAGTCGGAAAATGGATTTAAAGGAATTTAACTTAAAAATTATATTCATAATATCAAATTAATCAGAATCAAACTCATTGTGGACCATTTTCCTGGTTTTGCAGACTGTACAATTTTAGTGTTTCTGGATCTAAATTTCACTGCTATTCTCCAATTAATATTGAATGCTATTCACTTTGACTCGCAGAAAATCTTTTCTGGTGTTTCATCTCTTATAACTAGGGACAATCTCTACATACTTTTTGCTAATGTCTGTGCTGCTAGTGTGTAATCACTTGATGGAATTTTTACGTTTAATAATTAAGAGATCCCCTAGTTCTTTTTGATAAGATAAGGTTTGTAAGAAGGAGCTTTATAGCTTTTGTCCTGGTCATGTGTGCACCCATACCAATTTCATTAGGCCAAAGGTGGTGGCTGTGCTTTAGGAAGAATAGCTGGACAAAGCCTGCCTTCTGAATCACAGGTGCCCATGTAGCAAGCATTTGCATCTCATGTTGTGGTCAAACTTAATTTTAGCTCTGCACAGGCACTTTCACTCTTTACAGGGATAACTGGGGAATTTACTCCAGTGTTGGAGGCTTCCAGTACAGCTTTATTTGTCTTGTGGCTGGTCTATTCTCACATGTTTTCCTATCATCTTGCAAGTTAAAATAATTCTTTCCATGACCTGCTATTCAGACCCTGGATATTTTCATAGGCTGAGGTCTTGCCTGATGAGCATGCTGGTTGAAAGAGGAAATATATCGAACTCTTCTGCCTGCTGTGCACTCCCTTCCCTTGACTGCTACATTCCTTCTTTGCAATTCCCCTGGTTTGCTCTCCTGGGCACTGCAGGCAAGTACATGATTTTCTTTGCATACATACATATGCATGTGTCATAAATAACATCTCTAGGTGGGGTCTCTGCTGGAATCACTGCTCATGGTATTTCTCTTCTGTTCTTGCTAGAGAGAGACAGGTGGACTTCTCTGCCAAGCGTTTTCATGCTGCCACAAGCATAGATACACACTGGCATTAGCTGGTGTATTGTGGCAGCATTTCTGGTACAGCTTGCAAGAAGGTTGGGCTCATTGATCTTTTAAAACCTGAGTGATTTTAATGTTCTAAGAATGGGTATCAACAAGCAGGCTCACATGGCCTTATTACTAGCAGATTCTTATGCACATTATTAGCAAACATGTGGCAAGACATGTTTTTCTTCATGCTTAGCTGTGACAGCTTCTCAGAGCAGTGTTTGTGATGGTGTAGCAGATGCCTTTGGAGCTCAAGGGGATGTGGGGCTGTCCTGCAAGGGAGGACCTGGTGAGGTCCTGGTACACAAAGCAGTGAAGTGGTAGCTGAAGCAGAAGGAGATGCATTGTGTTTGGTTCCTTCACTTTCTGCATGTGAGAAACTGTACAATTCCTTAGCAAACATTGTCAGGATTCAGCCATTTGAGCTTTGAAGAGCTAGGGTGGAAAATCTCTGGCCACTTGAAGTTATCCTTGTTTCAGGTGAAAGTTAAGCACAGTTCTCAGCACACACTGCTGAGGTAGCTGCTCATTTAGAGTTGGCCTGAGGATGAAGAAAGCCCAGTTTAATAAGATAAATACCCAGAAGGAGGGAAGCTCAGTGATGTTTGTTTGTATTAGACATACAGCGTTTCAAGCACCAGTAGATGTTGAGATTGTGGGTATGTGAGCCTCAAAGGAAGCTGTGAGGTGAATATTGTGCTGGGAGCATTTTGGGAGTGGTTTTTGAGTTATCTTCTCCACTATGGGAATCGTGTGTCTTGCGTGAAAGAGGTGGTTGATGAAATAAATAGGATCAGCCACCAATGCTGATGGGCAGGTCTCATGCTATGACATCCATGCTGGGGACATTACCATGGTAACCTGAATTTGGGTTTTGAGATGGTCAAAATCTGTCAGATTGGGTGAAGGGTGGGTGGAGAGAAACAAATGTGGTGCACCTAGGAAAAGGGTTTGAGGGCTAGTAAGGTCCCCTGTTACCAAATGTGTGTAATGCCTGACTGAAGGTAATGGGAAATTGGGCTGAGAAATAGGGCGTACAACAGAAGTATTTTTTGAAATGTTTTTTGTGTGGGTGTTGTTTCAAATGGAGGACACTCTGTGTAATCAAGCAGCACAGGATTATGCATGACAGATATACACCAGGGGAAAGGTTGCTGCACTAAGGGGATGCATAACTGAAGGAAATACAGTGAGCTAATAACTTTTCAGTCTCAGAGAAGGAAAGAGGTGACCAGAACAATTTTTTGACCTCTGTGGTCTCTAAATGGTTAAAGGATTATCATGCATGACTTTGGGTACAGGATAAAAAAGCAAGGCATCCTTAAGCCCACACATTTTATGACTTTAGTGAGTTTCTGTAGAAGAGCTGAAGGTGTGCTTTATTGTTTAGCCACATACCAAGTGTCTGTATCATCCTTTGTATGCAGATGAGTGTCTTGTGTGTCTCAATACTGTTGTCTTATCTTTTTCAGAGCAGTGACAGATTGGTTGATTTGTCATGATCTTGTGGCACAGGTCTTTTTCCTTTTGTTTCCAGTGGGTGATGTCCTCTCTGCTGAAGGATTCAAGTCAGTTGGCGCTGATTTCACACCCCTTCTGCTGCCAAAAATGTCATGCTGTCCTGTTCCCATGCTCGTATTGTTTCCTTCCTTGTGTCAGCAGAAACCTTCATGTTTGTCAGAACGAGGAACTCAATCATGAGATCAGTTAGCCTTTTTTATTTTCCCCCCAGCAGTCTTTTTTTGTGATTTAATTCTTCAATCTGATGTGTTGTGAAGCTAAACAATGCTTTTGCCACCACAGGGAGCTCTCAAGGCTGTGTGAAAGGAAGGGACAGAGTGGGTATAACATGTCTGAGTGTGGGGAATTGTGCAACCACTTCATTTGGAGGCAGTGCTTAAAAGTTTGTGTTTATGGAAGTCTCTCAGTCTGACTTTGTGGTTAGGTACACTGATCTGCATCCCATTTCACTGAAACCCTGCCCTGATTTGTTCCTTTTTTCCTGTGTGTTTTGTCTTTCTCTGTTCAGGACACCTCTCAGCTTTGTGGGAGACATCTCACAAATGCTCACGTTCTTTTGAGCCAAGTTTTATTTTTAAAGTTTTGTTTAGATACATTGAAAGACTAGGACTTACCCAAAATTGTAGAAGAAGGCTTCTTTTAGTCTGGTATTTCCCCTTCCAGTACTGCATACTAAAATTTTTCCTTTAGCAACTCTGCTATCCAATTAGGTATTAATAGTCACCTGTTTTTCACTACATATATATATATATATATATATATATATATATATATATATATATTTAATATGATGTCTGAATTGGAAAAGATAATAGGTTGTTTTCATATCACCTCCTTTTGAGATAGCCGTTCTGAATAATGTTTCCATTTCTTTACCCTCTCTTTAAAAAGCATTCCATTACCTGGAGTGCTGCTGTAAACCAAGAAGCAGTAGTAGTTGGTCAGATCACTTATTCACTTCTCCCATTCCCCTTATTGTTTGCTATTTTGAAGGTTTCCTAATTTACAGATGTAAATTATTCAGCCTTAAATTCATATCATCATCATCATCTGCATATGAGAATTTTGTGAGAATTTTGTAGTGTGTTTGGATTCTGACATATTTTTAGGAAGGGTGTTTGATCCTCTCTATGTCAGTTTTAGAAGTATGGGGTTTTTTGAGCATTCAGTACTTGATAGAGCTTAGCTTTGTTTCTCAAGCACTAAGTTGATAGAGCTTAGCTTTGTTTCTCAAGCACTAAGTTGTGTACCTGAATAAACTGCCTTTCACAAAGGCTTATGATCCGTAACGTGTGTGCTGGGCCCCTGTAGTGTGGGGCATTTATTGTGCCACTTGTCACAGTGAAGGGAGAGATTTACCCTGCAGTGCAGGGGAATTTGACCCAGCAGTGCCTAAGTACAATGGATGTATGGAAAACAAAAGATGCAAGACACTGAGGGATTTTTCCATTAATCTTACCCATTTATAAATCTGTGTCTAATGATTAATTTTGTAGTTAACTTTTATGAATATGTGTCTCTCAGGGTCAGCAGTGGCAGGCTTGCATTGCAGGATGTAATGAGGAGAGCTGAGGTGGCATCTGCAAGCCACATGTGTGAGCACTGGCTGTTGTATATTAGAAAATCTTTGCTCCATCAACATCTCACTAAGTATGTGTGTAGCTGACATACATGTGCTTGTCAGAGTATTTTTGTGTTTCTACTAAAACATACGAAGTTTTAAACAAACAGCAAACAGAGTTTTAAAAAATCTTCTTCCTTAGCAGTTGTTTAATTGTTTCTGGATAGCTTTTCAGTACAAGTGGAAAGTCAGTCAGTACATGTGAAGGAAGGACTGGGATTGTTCAACATACTTGAAATATTAACAAAGGGAGAAAAGCTGGTAGTGCTAAATCCTGATCTTCAGTCTCCTTTTCAAAATGCATGAGAAAGCTAAAATGATAGTATTTCTTAAGCTGATTAGACTGAATACTGAGTTTTTGCTGTAGTTCTTTGCTTCTCTGAAATCCACAATAGAGAAGGTGATTTAAAATAGCATTAGTTGTGACAGAGATACTTCAACAAAGCAGGACAATTCACAGAAGCCAAGATGCTGTGGTTTTCTTCCCTGTTACAGTTGTTTTTAATTATCTGCTGAACCAGAGTGCTGAAGACATAGATGTATGATTTTACTGTTCAGGATTTTTCCCAACTTCTTCAAGAGATGCTTGAAGAGTAGGTCATTTAGGGGTTTATTTTTTCCATTTACATAAATGAACAAAAATAGATATTTGGATTGCCTTGTAAATTAATATAACTTTTTTCTAATTTCATGTTTACTTGTACAATATAAGCAGATAACTCCTATTTTTATGACCCTTAACTACTATAAATTAAAACAAATTATTAAATACTAGTCCGTAGCTATTTCAAATAACTTTCGCCTAGTATTACAATATTTAAGCTGACTTCAATACTCTTCCAGAAGATCACCTTGATTTGAATTTTCCCTACAAGAGGTGCTGGAGTCACAGCAGCAAGGATAGAGCTGTGCCCTTGAGGGTTTCCCCTTCATTTTCTGTACCATCTCTGAAAGAAGCTAAGCCAGAATTTAGCAAATGCTGCATCTCGTATTTTATGTTACAACCAGTTGTAACATAAATACATGTATTCAGGAGAGGAAGCAGTGCTGTTGCTTGTAGAGACTGTCTTCCTGTCTTTGCCTCCAACTGCATCTCACCACCACATCTTTGGACTCCTGCCAAAAAGGATGTGGTCTTTTTCTTCTTCTGCTCTGCATTTGGACGCAGATTGTACAATTTCCATTTCGTTGCAGCTGTATCAGGATGAACATCCCTTCTCATGTTTTTGGTACAGCGGAGTCTATGACGTCATCAGCTGACATGGTGTCTCAGGCTATGTTCTACATAAAACAATGCAACGCATCAGAAGTCCCTGACAAAAGCTGGGATCAATGTTCTGAGAATTCTAAATTCTTTCTGGATGCTGCAAGGCAAGACAAAGTTTTGTAGAGGATTGACGCATCCAGATTTGCATGATGTGGAAGCTGCTCTCCTTAGCACACTTGGGTGGTTAAGGCACAGCATTTCTGTGTACCTCTGCGCAGCAGCTCCATGCAGTGTGGAGGGATGTCTAGCATTTTCCAAAATGAAAGAACAACTGTCATGCTTCAGTGCTGACAGTCAGCAATCATGATGTATCACATAAACAGAACTGTGAGATTTTCATCCTTTGTAGGGAAGTCAATGACTTTTGGGAGGTTGTCCTACAAGATAACTCAGTTTGGTTAAACATCTGGGCTGCTAGTGAGAGACCCAGTGCAAAAGTTGAAATAAACCGGAACTTGTAATAAGTATTCCTAAGCCTTACCTTTCTTTTTGACTTTTTTTTGGATAAAAAGTCATGGCTTTTCAGGTTCTGAGCCTATGGATTCCTAGCACCACAAATGGGTGCCTTCCCCTCTTCTCAGTCTGAGGTACGAGTTCCTACTGAGCACTTCTGCCTCATCTTCAGAAATACTCGCAAGTCCTGGACGTGTTGGGACAGCTTCCCTTCCCCAGTGCTTCCCCTTGTCAACCAGAGGGTTTCAGCCTCGTTTACATGGGGGTTTCTCAGCCCCATGAGATGTGCTAGTCAGTTTTAAACACAGGGGCAGCCAACACGTGCCACCCCATGTCTTCCTGTCAGGCCTCAGTTGAGTTCCTTAGTATTTTCCTGTGTTCAGGGATGGTGTTTCATGGGGCACCTCAGACAGGCATTGATGTCTTTTGCTAAGGAGTCTTTGAAGGCTGCGGCCCTGAGGAACCTGTTTCCTCTGGGCCAGAAGAAGGGTGTGAGCATGAATGAGCACTCACCTGAAGGAGATGTGAGGGCTGTTTATTGATAACTACAGATAATTCCAGATGCATTCCATGTATTCACTGTCCTCTGTCATTCTGCTTCAAGTGCTGTCAAGTGATTTTGATATTTAGGTTGTAAAGGTTGTAAAGAAACCAAGAGTACTGCAGCATGATGCAGCTACTTGTGTCCTCCTGGAGGGAGGAGATGTGAGCACATCTGTCTCTGCCGTTCCAGTCATGCTTAGTCAAAATGTGAGTAGACAGTATCTCTGTCAACTAAGATATTGGTTACTGATAACATAAACATTTAGGAATACAGCAGAGTGGCATTTGAAAGCACTTTGTTTTGTGGATGAAGTGTGCATGTCTTAGAACTATTTCTGAACAGCCAACCAGGTAGGCAATTGTTTAATACTGCTGTCTTATTTAATACATAAACCTTGATTTATGTAGACCAGGTTGATGGCACAGACTGGTCGTGGGGTGCTGAATATATTCAGGTGTTTGGCCTAAAACTAATTTACTTAATTTTTGTAATGAAACTGGTCCCCAAAAACTTTGTAATCACTAAAACATATATAAAAATAGAAATACGTGTTTCATTTTAAGAGAGTATCAGGTATCACAAATACAGTTAAACAGGAGCCTTGTGGGTATCTTCACAGATGTTAACTGTTAATGGTTTTTGTCACTACTTGGAATTTATCTTTCATAATGTTGCTGACCGTTTTTCCTTTCCTGGAGGTGTATCAGACACTTTGATCAACAGCTTCTCTCTGGTTTGGTGCAGAAACAGATATTATTTATTTGTTGGGGTTGGTAGTTCTGCTGAGATGCAAAAGATACAGTTTCATTTGTCTTGTTTAGTCAAAATAACATTTATATCTAGTTTGAGTTTCAGTATAAACCACCTGTGAATAATTAACTTACCTGTGGAGCCAATTTTAGAGCAGATATTTGTAGTCACAGTGTTTTTACTCTATGGAACCAGTAGTAGGTGAAATGAGAAATCTGTAACTTTATACATGAGAGTTTTGCCATAAAAAATTTGGGGAGGAAAAAAACTGCTGTTTTACTCACCAAGGGTGATTTGTTTATTTCTTTATATAATAATGTTAGAAATAGCTTCAAGGTGGTAAAAATTTTTTCTTAGTTCAAGTTTCCACCAATGACAAGCATTTCTAACCCTGTTCAGTTTTGATTTCATTTAGAAACCAATTGGTAAGAAGGCATCAGTAGATTTGAGTTTGAGATCTGATGAGATGAGCATAAATCACTGTGGTCATCAAATATGTTACTTTCTTTCAGATCTTTGTTGCACAAACATGATTAACTGAGTGGTTTCTGGTTGTTTTTGTGCACATTGGCCCTGTGTCCATCTAGTTCTGCAAAGAATTTTACCCTCTCTTTAAAAAAGGCTGCATTTAAGAGGAAGAGTTGGCATTCATGTGCCACACTCTTCAAAGGATAAATGTTCACAGATACCACATTTCAGAGGATCTGGAAGAAATAGTGCATACCCCGAGTGCTCCGTATGTGCGTGGTCAGCGAGGGCTCTGCAGAATCTGTGTTGCCCAGAGTCATACAGGGGCTGCTGACATTTGTTGCACCTTGACTTTAAAATGCAATATTTCATGATGAGTGTACTTGCATGCTTCTTCAAAACTAGAGAAATAAAAAAAATGTATCAAGTTCACAAATCTAAGACAAAGTAATGGTGTTTGTCATCAGTCATCACAAAATACTAGTTTTGAGTAGTAATTTTTTTAAATGACATTCCTTTTCTTGGCTTTTTGTGTTTAGACAGATTTCTTTATTTGTCTTAAATGCTTGCATATTTTAGTGTAGTAGTTATTTAGTGTAGTAGTTAATTTTTTTTCCCAGTATTTGCCCATTCATTCACTATTAAATGTTTGTATTTCACCTATTTCTGATAAATATTGGAATAAATGTCAGAAACCCACTATGACAAATTGGAATTTTTGTTTCTTTCTTGCAGTCATTGGGGCCAAAACTGCTCTTGTTGTTATTTTGTCATGCCTGTGATTTTTGCAGTATTCTCACTTCTTAATCCTTGATCCACATTGTTTGATAGACTGATATACTTCTAGATATCCAGGTATCTACATGGAGTCTGCTGTGTTTAAATTGCAGAGAAATTTTGAAAAGAAATTAGATTATTTGTGCAGTGACTATGGAAGAGCTGTCAAGAATTGGTCACAAGCTTGAAGGTCAGTCTGCATTTATAATATAAACTGTGGAGTAAAAACCACAGAAGATTGTGAAAGCAAACTCTCAGGAAGTGGGGAAACATGATGGCCTTAGTATTATGTTGCCCAAACATGCTCACTGTTTACTGTCAGGTAAGTTCCTGCTGGCTTTTTCCTGATGTTAAAGACAAGCTATGTTATGTAGATGTTGAAATTATCTATTTTGGGAAGGCATTGCATTAGCTTTGAGTCAAATATATTTGTAGCCTGGCCTCATAATGCCGCATTTCAGCTCTGCTTTTCTGTTCATCAACTGGACTTGCTACTGTTTTCTACGCACAGACAACTGCACTGAGATCAAGTAAGAGTGTTTGGTTATAAAAATCCAGTTTGAATGAAAGTGAACATATGAGCTTTGTGCTAAATAGATGCTATTTTAGTGCTTCCAGTTAATGTGTTCCTTAGTACTATTGTCTTAGTTTCACAGTTAAGACAAGTGTGTCATGTCTGGTATTTGGTAATTGAGATTTGCTTTTTCTATTTCACTTACAGAGATGAAGAACTGCATATCTCTACATTGGCTTAAAATAAAGATCAAGATTTTGGGGAAAATCTTACTTGCTTAGATAGCGTTGTTTTGAGTAAAGGGAATGTTTCAAGTGGTGGCAGTCCCTGCTTCATCTTTTTTATAAGGAATGGAGGTGCATTTGCCATACGTTTAGAATTAAATGCAGCCAGGAAGTAGAAAAGATAGATTTAGTAATTTTTGTTTTCATACCCATCTAAAAACATGGCAGGCAATTGTCTCTACCCAACACTGATTAAACTAGAATATCCTAATTTTTCTAATGGCATGTCTGTTACTATAAATTAGTGGCATAGGAAAAAATATTGAAGGGGGATGCCCCAGATAACTGCTGTTTTACAGTGGACACAAAAACAACAGCAATTACCTAATTTTAGTTGTATCATCTTTTTGCCACCATTTGAGTAGTTCTTAATTTTCCAAAGAAAAACATATTTTGAATATCTGAATTCTCACAAAATTAATGAGACTGTCTTTTTTGTGGAGGTAAGACAAAGAAAAACTTAATACTTGGGGATGTTTTTCACACCTACTTGAGGTTGCATGTGCAATCTTTATACATGGCATTCCTGATTTATGATGGGCATTTTAATTCAACACTGTACCCCCCAATAATCCACCACCTCTGCATTCAAAACAATCCTGCATGTCCCATAAGAGGAAATGCTGGCACTGATTTTGCAGCTGGGAAGTTGAGTTACACAGGTAACTCAACACATCCTGTCCAAGGGAAAAAAGGAGGTGGTTACACTCTCCCATTTCTGGAAAGGCAGGATGCGGAAGGGAAGAACAGAGGGCAGAGCAGGTCTGAATTAAGTCATTGCAGGCAGACGTTGGGAGCAAGGGGTGAGCCTTGTGAGCAGCACAATTGTATCCATACTTTGAAGTGATACTTCAAATTTTAGTGTGGTTTCAAATTCAGGAAGCCAAACTGGTACCACTACATTGTGTGCTATATTGCCATGGTACTGTAGCTGTCCTCTAGATGTAATTAAGTTTTTTTTTCAAACTAATCTGGGTTTTGGATTGTGAAAAAGTGATAAGTATTTTGTACTGCTGCCTGGTGTTTTGCTAACAGATTTCAGACTATGTCTACTGCTTCAGAAGCATTTAGTTCTCCAGATTTGCCATACCAGCATGTACAAAACACAACTGCAGCCTTTCTGTATGTTGCAGTATAAAATGCTATTGCAGGGCTGTATGGGAAGCCTCTTGCTTGACGTTTTAGCCAGTGCTTTCCTGCTCTGCTCCCTAGATGAGCAAAATTCATTCAAGAAGCCCTGCTCTTTTTTAATCAGGGTGCTGTTGCCACCTCGTGGCATTGGCCAAAACCACTAGCAAATGCTCCATGACCTACATCAATCACTGACATGTCCAAGTGAGATGGATGTGGGATGCACAGAGGGGAGCAGGTGGATCTGTTCTGAGAGACCTGACCTCAGTGCAGCTCTCAGAAGTTTGTTACATGGGATTTCTGATCCAAGTGCCACATTCCTTGTGTGCAGAGTCAGTGGCAGTCTTTGTTCTTTCTCTTGTCCTATTTATTTTCTAGTGGACAAAGATAGTAGTTATTGTCCATACTCAGTCTCAGATTTTGGAAACACGAAGTCCTAAGCTCTTAGGAAGAATTGCAGAAGTACAGCCCTGACAGACCATCTGCCTGAACAAGTAAATCATCTTAAGTATATGCCATAATTCAGCTTTCTGTAAACAAGATATTGAGCAACAAGAGTTATAAGTCTTGTTCAGATCTTGTTATCCATAATTTTTTTTGGAAACTGAATACTTGAAATAGTTCTTGAAAGCCTTGCAATGGCCCTTTGAAGTGGTATTCAGTTTGGCTGAGCCCCAGAGTGCAGATTCTGTTGTTAGTGTTGCTACAGCAATTCTAAGGGCTGAAGTATGAGTTTCCTGTAAAGTGGATAAAATTGTTGCGAAGTTAGACCTATGAAATAAACTCATTTGGAGTCCAGCAAAATTCTGATGTGTATGGTTGGTTTGGTTTTTTTTAATTGGAACTGAGAGCAATCAGTAGAAGTCTAATATTGAATTTTTAATGCAATGTGGAAATGCTAACCAGAGTTTACACATGAAATTTGCGTGAACATTGCTCACCAATGTAAGCTTGCTTAATAGAAGGAAAAATGAGCAAGGTATGGATTTTCAGTGGTTATAACTAAATTAGAGATCATCCAAGACCTTCTTTTTGAGACAAATACTTAATTTTAGCTGCAATTAATTATTTTATATTAAAAAATAACAAAAAGGAGAGCTCCTACCTGTGGTTTAAATTCTCCCAGCCAAAAAAAAAAAATTAAAAGTTAGCTATATATGTCCTGTAAATAGACACTATATGCCTATGCTGGCATGGTAAATGGAGAGGAAGAGGAAGATGGTGCTGCTCTGGTAAACAGACATTCTCGCTTGGACCAGTCTGAAGTGCTGTTTTCTCAAGTGTGATTTAGTTATGAAAATGTTACCATAAGCCAGAGGAAGCAAGTGCTGAAAGACTTCCATAAATTATGAGTTCCTGAGTTTCTTTGGGTATTAAAATTCCAGCACTTGTTCAACATATTCGTAGTTAATATTTTGGGAAAACAAACAAACAAACAAACAAAAACACAAGAACAAACAAACAAAAAAAAAACCAACCAAAAAAAACCCCAACAAAACAAACCAACCAAACAACAACAGAAAAAAAAACCCACCCAAAAAACCAAAAAAAAACCCTCTTGCAAGTGTTCCTCCAGATTCTTTCTGGCTTCAATCTAAGCTTTATGCAAATAATAAACTGATTTAAACCAATTTGGAACAAGCAGATATCAATATGGTTATTTGAAGGAATATCATATAATTAGGTATATCTGGCTTGTGAATGTAAACTATAGCTAAACTAAGTCTTAAAGAGCAAACTCTACTTAGGTTTAATATCCATTTAAATCTCTCTTTTAATCTCTTAATTGAATTTGTACTAAAAGGAGATTATTCATATATGTATTTTTAAAAGATTTTTTTAATTTGAAATTTTTTCTAGATAAGATCTCCATTTGATATGCAAGTGGTATTTTGACTGTTTGCATGATTACTGTCTTTGACATCTTGGAGAAAAAGGGCATAGTTTGATTGTTACTCATTAGCAAAACCCTTGGATTGTGTGCTTGGAACTGGAACACAGCCCTCCCCAGCTGAGACATATGTGTTTTCCCACATGTGCACTACTTTTATATGAACAGAAACTTCCCTTTTTTTAAGATAATTTTCAGTTTCCTGTTCTTTCAGCTTAAAAAAAAGCCATTATTTGCCATACACTTTGGTAGCATGTTTAAATGCACTGTATTTAACACTAGTTCAGGCACCTGGTTTTTGAGCTCCTTTTGAGTTTTGGCTATGTGATACTAGATTTTCTGTTTGTAATTAAAATACCCCTTTCCAATTAAAATTGTTCTAGCATTGTGTTTTGATGCACAGGCATCAGGCAATACCACTTCTGTCGTGCTGGGAGCAGATCTGGTGTAGCTCATGGCCTGTGGTGGTGCTGTCAGCAGGCTCTGTGTAGCACACTGACTCCCTCTACTTGTCTGGGGAAACTGACATTATGATGTGATTTCTGTTTTCTGTGCAGGGATTTTTTCAAATCTGTGTTCTTAGTGCTCTGCCCCTCAGATTTCTTAGACCTTGCTTTTATTTTTGCAAAGGCTGCAACTACATATAGTAACACAAATATCTCACAAGAATTAGATGATAAATTACTGCTGGGAAGCTTATGCTCCTGTGTGACCAAACTACAAAACTACCTCTGATCTGCTGTACTCTTCACCAGACCAGAGAATTGCATTTTCCTACATCTGTTCATGCAGGCCACAGTCTCATTTTCTCCAGTGCTGCTCTTTGCTTGGCATAGCACTGTTGGCCGGAGCAATTTGTGTGTAGTCCTGTTACAGGACCTTAAAAAGAGTTCACTTTAAAATGTGAAAATAGTGAGTCAAATGTTTGCTATTTGAATAAACAGTGCTATAAGCCAGTGTCAGTATATGTTGCATGATTTGGTGCAAGGCCGTCAAAAACAGTCTTTTTGACTTCCACCACACCAGTATGAATTCCCAAACCACCAGAAACTGTCACTGATTACCTCCTTGTGGCAGCAGCTCTCTGGCCACAGAGAGAAGCACAACTTTCCCAAACATCTTTCTGGGAAAAGCTGTAAGAAGATCAGAGAAATGAATAAGAAACAATTCTTACCTTAACTTGCTGCACCTGGTATTGTGAACATGTAAAATACCTTACAGAAATTTGTTTATCAAAGGGTGGTTTCTTGATTAGCCAATGGTGATAGTATTTTAAGTAAAAAACCAATTAAGTCCACATATAGCGAACTAGGATATAAAAAACCAGTAAGTTTCTTAATAAAAGAAATTCATCAACCTTCTATAAATACATAGAATCTATACCAATTATTACCCCAGCTGGGGACCTGTTACTGTGACACCTCCTCTTTGTGGATAGCTCTGCTGGTTTTGGCTGTGACAGAGTTAATTTTCTTCACAGTACCTAGTGTGGGGCAGTGTTTTGGATTTCTGCTGGAAACAGCCTTAATACAGGAGCATTTTCCTTACTACTTGCACAGGGCCAAGGCCTCTTCAGCTCCTCACCCCACCCCACCAGCAAGCGGTTTGGGGCTGCACCAGGAGCTGGGAGGGGACACAGCCAGGACAACTGGCCCAAACTGACCAGAGGGATATTCCAGACCATTTGGTGTTGTGCTCAGCACATAAAGCTGGGGGAATAGGAAGGAAGAGAGGGACATTCAGAGCGATAACATTTGCCTTCCCAAGTCACTGTTACCTCTGATGGAGCCCTGCTGTCTTGGAGATGGCTGAACACGTCCCTGCCCATGGGAAGTGGTGAATTGTTCTGCTTTGCTTGTGTGTGCAGCTTTTGCTTTGTCTATTAAACTGTATCCCAACCCATGAGTTTTCTCGCTTTTGGCCTTCCAATTCTCTCCCCTGCCCCTGGGTAGGAGTGCACAAGTGGCTCTGTGGGGATCAGTTCCCAGTTGGGGCTAAGCCATAACAAGAACATCCAAGCCCTTGAATGTTATTTGGTATGTTTGCTCTTGATAAATTGTTTTGTGCTTTTTTATGCATTGAAAACTTGTCTTCACTAACTGCTAACTTCTGGATGAGTTAACCACTCTCAGTGCACAATATCTATGTGACTACAATAAGACCTCTTATTATTAGTGGGTTTTGGCAACATGATATGTACAGACAAGAAATCAGAATTACATCACAATTCACATCTCAGAAGACATGGTGTTGCTTTGTGTGTGAATTTTCAGACTGATTTTGAAAAGAAAAAAGATAGGCCAAGTGAAACCATTTCTGAGCTGAGAGTGGTCTTGTACCCTGGAAATGTGCTGTTCTGTAACAAGTAACAAACATTGTGAGGTTGAATAGAATGGATCAGTCTGAGCCACCATTCCATCAGGCCTGTGCTGAGAGTGTGTTGTGACTGATAATCCAACAATTAATGGGAGATGCAGCTAAAATTTATGAAGAAAGCTTCATTTTGAGGCTAAGTGAAGGAGTTTCCTTACCTCTTAACCACAGGAGCTTTTGAGTATATCTTCACAATAGCTTAAAAACAACTCTTGTCACTATTTGGAAACTTAAAATATCAGCATGTTTGTGTCAAGGACACCAGTTTGGAAGATGCACACTGCATGCTGTCTTGACAGTTTGCAACGTGCTTACTATCACGTCTTCCTGTCAGCTCTGAATATTTATAAATGGGGTCATGGGTATTGCAGAGATGGGACTTCCAAATGTTGTAGCAAAGTTATGTTCAATATAAAGCAAGTTCAACTTTATGGAGCCTTTTGTGCATGTATCCTCCTGCCCTCTCTCCATGCATTTTCTGTCAGGGAGAGGAGCTGGAGTGAGGACTGTCTGTTAGGGAAGTTTAACTGCATCCATATGGACTCCAGGATCTGTCCCCCCACTTGCTGCTTTTTCCTGTCCTTCACTTGGTAGGCTTGTTGTGAATTCCTTTGTCACCCAATACTACTGCTCATTCGTCTGGTTCATTGTCAAAAGGAGGTCCTTCAGATACACTTTTGTACATCTTACCCTGTGGTGAAGCTGTAGCTTTTGCTCACTCTGAAGGACCACACCACCAGTGTTGCGTGGGTTCATTCAGCACCAGATTTGTCATATTTTGCTTTTATCATTTGGAAATGAAGGTATGGCCAGACCTCAGTACACCAGTAGCAGGTGAGGAATGGATGTTTTAATGGGAAGGTCTAGAAAAAGGGAAGGAGGGCAGCATGGGGAGGGGAGAAGAATAGCATGAAGTGCTGGATGCTGAGCATGGTACAAATGCCATTGAGCGATCCCCTAGTAAAATTATCAGGTGACAATGACATGTTTTTATAATTTGTTAACTTATAGTTGTTAACTTCTATAATTTATTAACCACGTGGCAGAAGCACAAGCTAGAGTATCATTCATGGGTTTCCCCAACAGGTGGGGGTATTGTATGTGTTTCAGCAAGTGCTGAAACCAGACCATCTGCATTGGTCTGAAGTCTGCTGGGCAAAGGGGAAGTAATGAGATAAGGGAATAACAAGCAGCAAAAATCAGGTCAAACCCAGGAGTACACATATTTTTCATATCTGGATTATATCTCAATCTCCTAATTTTTTATTTATTTATCTTAGGAAAATTCAGCCTAGAAAATTCTCTGGGCTGAATTTTCCTAAGATAAAAACTACCTGATAGTTTATGTGCATGTAGAAAAATTAGTTTAAAATTCTGCATCATATGTAACTGAGATGTTAAAGTTGTGCTGTTACATGGAAACACTGACTATTGCTGAAAACAGTATTTTTGACATTATTCATAAGGTAAGCACTCTCTAGGTTATCTTGATGTATGTCTTGGTTCTGGTAGAAGATAAAACAGTAGTAAAGTCTGGTTACAGCAAAAGATAGGCCATTGTACCTAATATTCTTATTTACAGAGCTATATAAACAGTACTATTAAAATCACACAGCTAATCAAGGTAATTTTTTTTACTCAACTCCAAAATAATTAAATTGTGTAAGAGTTGGAATTTGGTTTTGATGTGCTCACACCTCATGGACAGTGCATATTGCACTTACTTTTGCAATAGTAGAAGTAATACAGCTACAGATGATGTTGCTTTACCTCTGTGTTAGGAAATAACTTTAACTTGTCAGTTTGCCTGGTTTGCTTGGTCTGCTTGCAACTGTTTAAGTGTGTAACTGAAAGCAGAACAATTTGGATAAAGTGGGTTTGCTTGGTCTGCTTGCAACTGTTTAAGTGTGTAACTGAAAGCAGAACAATTTGGATAAAGTGGGCATAATACAATTCTTCATTTCAGCAAGAAAGCTGAAACTTCACTTTTTTTTTCTGTGCCTGTAGCACTCTCTCCACACTCTCCCCATCCTGCACACGTGATGTCTGCGTGCAGCTTCATGCCTGTGTGTGGCATCAGCAGAGGGCACGGACTGCAGGTCAGTGTGGTACCCTTGGGCACTGACAGCTTGGCAGGTGGGTTTCTGCATCCTGGGAGAGGAGATGGACAATGCTAGAAGAGACAGCAGATCCTGCTTTTGTGCTGCAAGATCTCAGTGCTCTGACAGCTCACCCACCAGTCTGAACTGAGAGAGAAGTGCTAGAAAACAAAAATATTTCCTGTTTTGTAAATCTGCGCTTCTTGAAACTCAGTGAAATTATGATCTGCCTGCCTGAGGAAAAGGTTGTAGTGGTACTGGAAGGAACGCAGGAAAGGAGCAAAGGAGCAAGTTAAGGGCATGCCTCTGTGCTGTCTTTGCCTGCTTACTCAATCAGTTACCTCTATAAAAAGGTCTTTCAGGGAAAATCTGCAAGTTATTAAGGCATGACTTGCAAAAGCAGTTGTTATAGTTAATTTCCTAATAATATCTCAGCGTGGCTTCCAGACTTGAATTTAACAACTTTCCTCTTATTTCTATGAGGAAAATACCAACATTATTTGTATGGTTTTTTTCCCGCGGTACTGTGTTAGCATCTGGTTGCCCTTATGAGAGGTCAGCGTGTTTGGAGATTCCACACATGTATGCAGACCAGACCTGATACCCTTTTCTCTGCTTGGAAGATCTTAGACTTACATATAACAATCTTACATCTTGTTCCCTCTCAGAACATTAGTTTGAGAAGAAGTCAAAACTCTTTAGAATTGGTGAAATGCATTATAGTGTGGCACATAATTTTCCAGTACATTTTGAAAATTGTATACTCAAAAAAAATTAATATGTGTGCGTGATTCAAGATAGTGTTCAATGTTCTCCTTATTCTGTTTGAAAAGTTGTGTCATATATCCATAATCCACACACACTG